>NC_058381.1:15736683-17057517 GCF_018350175.1 Felis catus | reverse complement strand
AATTCACATCTTCACACGGAGATCATTTGAATATATATATTTTAAAGCCCACCAAACTCTGTCATCTTCTTGAGGTTTGGGCTTTTTTTTCCTTCTCTTTTTTTGATATAACCATCTGTCCTACGAGGCCATGTTTCTGAAATAGGAGAAAAATCCCTAAGCAGTGATTCTTTTTGTTTTTTGTTTTTTTTTTAAAGATTTTATTTTTGAGGATGCCTGGAGGGCTCAGTTGGTTGAACATATGACTTTTGGTTTCAGCTCAGGTCATGATCCTAGGGTCATGGGATCCTTGTGTTGGGCTCCATGCTGAGCCTGGAGCCTGCTTAAGATATTCTCTCTTTCTCTCATTCATTCTCTCTCTCTCTCTCTCTCTCTCTCTCTCTCTCTCTCTCTCTCTGTCCCCTCTCCCCAGCTCACAAACAAAACAAAACAAAAACAACCCAGCATGGGGCTTAAACTCACAACCCTGAGATCAAGAGTCACACACTCTACTGACTGTGCCAGCCAGGCACACCCTGCCTGCCCCAAGCAGTGATTTCTTAAAAGTGTGGTCCCCAGGTCAACAGAAACAGCATCACCTGGGAACTTGTTAGAAATGCAAATTCTTGGGGCACCTGGGTGGCTCAGTCGGTTGAGCGGCCGACTTCGGCTCGGGTCATGATCTCGCGGTCCGTGAGTTCGAGCCCCACGTCGGGCTCTGTGCTGACAGCTCAGAGCCCGGAGCCCGGTTCAGATTCTGTGTCTCCCTCTCTCTCTGCCCCTCCCCCATTCATGCTCTGTCTCTCTCTGTCTCAAAAATAAATAAACATTAAAAAAAATTAAAAAAAAAATTAAAAAAAAAAAAAAAAAAGAAATGCAAATTCTTAGGCTCTGCCCTGGATCTAACAAATCAGAAAATCTGGGGGTAGGGCCCAGAAATGTGTTTTTAACAAGCCCTCCAGGTGATTCTGATAAACATTGAGGTTTGAAATACACTGGTCTAAAGTATTTGCATCTACAGAGAACACTTAAGTCACTGCTTTAGAATCAGAATGGTGCAATCATATCAGTCCTGAACTAGTTCTCCATAGCAAAACCAACAAAAGCAAAGTGGTGAATCACCAGTGAGATATAAAAGCAGCCATTCATATACAGACTATTCAATTTACAAAAAGGGGCACTACCCGTATTTATTGAATGCCTACACAGGTAACTAGGGTACCATGGTGGATTTTGAAAAGCAATCATCCACAGAAGAACAAATTAATAAGCAAGTAACAAGTAAGCTCATAAATACGTGAAAAAGCAAAGAAGCCAGTGGTAGATGTTCAACCTTCACTGAAATCTCATAAAAAAAAAAAAGAATAAAATAGCAGCAGTAACTCAGAACTTCTAGATCTGTAATCTCAAAATAAAAAAGAAAATTTTTGGATTTATGTCTCTAGTTGCTAATTAAGTGGCTCAAAATTGATATATAATCCATACAGAGATAGATTTGTTTTAATTTAGGCAAACCAAATAATCTATTATTTTCCATTTTGGGTTAGGCTTCTGCTATTAACAAGTTAGCTGATTACTTCCCTCCTGTTCTGTGTAGGAGTTTGGGGGGGAAAAAAACTGTTCTGTCAACTTCATGAGCTGACAGCAGGCTAGCAAAACAAGGAGATACAGAAAGTTTAACTCCCAACATGTGCTGAAAGCATACAATTCTTGTTGTCCCCTTTTTATTTAGTAAATCATCTTATATACTGTTTTTATGGTCTTTAAAACCTGAGACTTCTAATTCTTTATTTCCCTCTTCAGACCAACGCATGAGAGCTACCTGTGGTTTAAACACAGCCATCGACTCGTGCCCCACAAACACCTTAATATTTTTTTGTGCGTAGCTTGATTTGGAACCTGGGCTATGAAAGTGAGTTGGGTTTTAGAGATGCTAACGCATATACCATGTAACATGACCACCGTATGCTTCTGTAGAATGTGCAAAGAAGCAAAGCTCTGTTATTCCTCTGGGGAATGCAGGTTTGAAGAGCAAAGAGAAGGCTATTTTAGAGAAACTGGGAGAATTCAGAAAACAAGAAGAATTTGAAGACAAGAAGACACTGAGTACGAAAGAAGAGAAAAGCCTCCCTTGGACAAAGGTCTGGGTATGTGTGCCAGGAAAGAAAGACAAGTGCAGAAAGATTGCTCTTACTGAGATAGAGTCCCAAGACATTATCAAGTCAGGTTTCAGATGATTGTGAAAAGAGCAGTTTTTACTTAGGACCAAGGATTAGGCCTATTTCTCAGTAAAGAGCTTGATTCCCTCTTCAATTAAGTAAGAGAACTGAAACACTGAACTCTAGTACCAGAGAAGGATCCAGGCTGATTAGCAAGGAAGGCTAGAGATACTTAAAATTAAGGACTAACAAGCTGAACTGGGAATAAAGTGAGTGAAGATTTTGTACTTGTAATTAATTTCCTATTATTTTAATGTGTATTTATTTTTGAGAGAGATAGACACAGAGCACGAGTGGAGGAGGGGCAAAGAGAGAGGGAGACAGAGAATCTGAAGCAGGCTCCAGGCTCTGAGCTGTCAGCACAGAGCCCAACGTGGGGCTTGAACTCACAAACTGTGAGATCATGACCTGAGCCAAAGTCTGACACTTAACCGACTGAGCCACCCAGGCGTCTCTTAATTTCCTATTTTGACCACAAGATCTCTTCATACTGCAGAAAGGTCATTTTTATATTCTAATTAATTAACTGAACCTGACGAAAGAAGCTGCCCAGAAGGAGTTGTAAGGTTGTAAACTTCAGATAAAATCTTTCTAGAAAATTCACTCCCTATTCTTTGGAGAAAGAGTTATACCAACCATTAAAACTATCTGAGGTGAACATCACCTGAATACCTCTCCAGAGCTCTCCTTCCCCGATTTGACTCTCAACATGTACTAAAAATCACATTCGGTTTTGGGTCTGGTAGAGATAGGGCTTACTACTCAAGATCCTTGAATTCATAAAACTCTTAATGGTGAGAGAAGCTCAATTACAAAATCTGCCCAAGTCTGCCTTTTTTTTTTTTTCCCTGCAGTCACCCACAATTTAGCAGGTGACACCATGGTGAGATTGCTAAACTCCTGGGGAAACTCTCATGCTGGTAGGAGACAACGTGACCACATAAAATTCAGTTTCCGCCAGAGAATTCTGAGAAAGGTCCCTCAAACATCGGTCATGGGTCTGAGGAGTTCTTCCCGATACCCTCAAGAGGAGAAAAACAGACTTTTCAGCCTGTCTCATCCAGCATTATAGAAAATAACCTGGAAAAGCGGGTCTTTGTTGAGGGCTAACAGCAGCCCAGAGCTGACTACAAGTTGAGCAATGTCAGGAAATGAGCCCAGGATGAGAGGGGAAGTGTCTCAAGAGATCCCAGACATAAAACAACACCCCACAGCCAGAGAACAGAGGAGCAAGAGACTAGAGAAAATAACCCACGAAAGAAGGGGAGCATTTCTCTAAGTTTAGTTCCACTTTAGAGAAAGGATTTGGGAGATGAATTCAGAAATTACTTCAAGGGCCAGAGATTCCAGGTGGATAGTCAATACCAAGGAGTCTTACCTCCTAAACCACAACTCGGAGACATCATAAGAGCCACTGTGGTGAGAAAAATCCTCAAAACTAGTCTAGGGGTTCCAGTGATAAAGGAGTCCCTCCTGCAATCAAGAATATTGGTTGTGGGTGCCTGGGTGGCTCAGTTGGTTGAGCATCCGACTTCGGCTCAGGTCATGATCTCGCAGTTCGTGAGTTCGAGCCCTGCGTCAGGCTCTGTGCTGACAGCTCGGAGCCTGGAGCCTGCTTTGGATTCTGTGTCTCCCTCTCTCTGCTCCTTCCCCGCTCATGCTCTCTCTCTGTCTCTTAAAAATGAGTAAACATGAAAAAAAAAATTTTTTTTAAGAATATTAGTTGCCCCAAATCCAAGCTAACAATGCCTCGAAGAGAAGCTTGCTGGTGAGTCAAAGCTCAAATTTGAGATTGGGCTCCAGTGCCAACCATAGGTCTGTCCCCATGCAGTGCTCCTTGACTCTGGTTGGCTTCTAAGGTCTCCTAGTTCCATCTCCTGAATGTTTCCACTGGGGCCAGGGCAGCTTTCCAGGTGCTGTGTGTCCTTATGGAGGCCAAAGGGAAACACCTTGGGGCCCTAAGCTTCAGGCCAAAAAAAAAAAAAAAAAAAAAAAAAGAGCCAGACAAGGATGCATCCCCAACTGATAACAGTAAGGATACTAGAGACCCCAAAGAAGAGAGCATCAAGGAGGATGCAGAATCAGGGAGCTCACAAGGGAAGAGTCACTCTGCTCAGACCAGGGGTCAGCAGAAACCTTTGTGAACAAGGCTCCCTGATTACTGGCACAGAAAGGCGTTCCTTTGAAAAGAAACTTGCGTAAAAAGATGAACTGCTTTTGACAGTGGCTTCTTCTCAAGAGCAGAGGCAAAATGCAGGAAGGTCCTCTGCAGAAATCAAAACCCATGTCAGAAATCAGAGCTCTTTTCATGAGAAGCAGAGAAAGACACTAAAGCACAGGAGTTTATGGTTGCTACTGTCTTGATCCTAGAAAAAACTTGGGGCTTACACATGGATTTCTTGCACTGGACATTAGTCAGCACAAGGATGAACTCCAAGCCCAGGCAATGCCCCTGAGGAAGCAGTGATAAGTGCCAAGTCCTACAGACATCAGTCAGGTTTTGAAAGGCAGAGCTGTCTGAGCATGGGCAGGATTGTCAGAAACCGGGATATTCCAGCAAAAAATCCCCTCCTGGGAGGAAAATTTCTCTGAAAGAAAATGTTCATTCCATGTAGAGAAAAATCTTAGTTCTTTCTCATGTTAACATATCCTCTGAAAAGGATGGTCTCTGTTTCTCATAACCAAGAAAATTCTTTCCAAATATACTAGTTTCTTCTAACTAGGGAAAAAGAAGAAAGCAAAACAAAATATGAGAAGCCATTGACTTGGGAGTTGTCCTAGCTCATTTTGTTATTCTCACTATTCCAGTGTCTAGATGGAGAACAAATATTGGCATGAGAACAACACTGGTATTCTTAGTTGGTAATTAAGCCATGTCCATCTTAGAAAATTATTGTCTAAAATACAGTAAATTACTATCATCCCTTTGCCACAATAAAATAATTTCATTAGGAATTGTAATGTAATTTCCATCAGGAAATGCATGGAAATACATTTCCATCAGGAAATGTAATGAAACCCTACACCCTCCAGAAACTTTAAATCTGGAACATATTTTCTGTAAGTTCAGATCATTGTCATTGGCTCATGTGGATTTATCAAAGGAAGGTGGTTATTAGAAAAATCAAAGTAAAAATCACTCTACTATAATAGTTATGCTCCCATTGGGGTAGAAAACAAAAACCTCCACTACCAAAATGCCAAGTTTTGGATCCAATTTGGGTAGAAATCAGACCATACAGTGCCACAGAATAAAACTTCCTCAGATTAAAAATTCTAATTTCAAATTTCTGAAGCAATATCCTTTTTTCTCTAATCTTCAAATAACCGCAAACTGAGATGAATGGATAGACCCCTCTTGTGTTTCTAAGCTCTGAACTGTCTTCTGTAAAGGATAAGAAACAGTTCCATATTTTGACAAAAAGATCACTTGTGAGGTTAGGGATCATAAAAGTCCTCTCCGCAAGCATTGTTCATAGTTTACTTCCAGTCAAGTAATACTACTAAGTATACCCAGTTTCCTCAATTCCAAATAATCAAATGAAGAAAGATACTTTCTAAACTTCTTACTGAAAGTTTTCAGGTTTTCTGTGTATGTTTTGGCATTAGCCTTGGATAGATTTCCTTAGCTAGTTATTTCCCACTTATTCCTAAATCTAAACAGCTCTGATCATTTTGAGAATAAGAAGCATTGTCCTTTCCAGACCTATAGAATCTTATGAAGTTAGCACTGCCTTTGAAATTTTGAAAGTTTTGGTGTATTTGGGAGGAATATGTAGTTATATTCTCTGTCCCATCTGAGCAATGGGCAGCTGGGAATCTCAAAAGGCAGACACCATATTCATGCTCTCCTAGCAAGCCCCTTGGCAACAAACCACGTGTTTGAAAATCTCCCCCCAAAGCAGTAATCAACCAGCTTCTACTCATCAAACTGCAGTAATCAAACTTCAGACTGAGACTCATTAATAGCTTGTGAAATCAATTTAGTGGTTTGCAGCAACACAGCTTTAAAAAAAAAAAAAAAACAAATAGAAAATATCAGAGCACCCTGCATAAAAAGGAAGAACTGTTTCATGAAACTTCTGTTTTAGATATGTATGTGTAAGAGCACTATACAAGTGTAACAAGTCATAATGTAAAATGTATTTCTTACTGTGGATCTCCATCATAAGAATGGAGATCTTCCATTCTTAAGAATGAAAGCTACTCCTCTAGACTACAAGTTTCAAGAGGAAGAAGATCAAGTGTACCTGATTCACTCATTACTGTTTAGCCAGCAATTACACACAGTGCCTGCCACTTATAATAGGCACTCAAATACTTTTTGGCTGATTATTCAATATGCATTCTTAAATCATTAATACTGTGGTCCATAAATAAAAATTTGGATTGTCTCCAAGTAATTAGAAAATAACTTCTATGAAGGCACTAAAAAATAACATTTGATTACTAAATTTAATTTAATTCCTCTTTCACTTGCCATCTAATTGATGTGCTAAATAAATGGTAGATCCCAGGTGCCTGGGTGGCTCAGTCTGTTGAGCGTCCGACTTCAGCTCAGGTCATGATCTCACGGTTCATGGGTTCTAGCCCCGCATCGGGCTCTGTGCTGACAGCTCAGAGTCTGGAGCTTGCTTGACATTCTGTGTCTCCTTCTCTCTCTGTCCCTCCCCTGCTTGCACTCTATCTCTCTTTCTCTCTCTCTCTCGAAAATAAATAAATTATTATTTAAAAAAAATAAATGGTAGATCCCAGCAGGAAATAAGAGAAGGCAAGACCTTGGGAAATGACAAACTAAATGATCATTCCCAGGATATATTAGATCTACATGGGCCTATGATCTTACTATATATGTATATATTCTGGCATAATATGCACAGTGGGAAAAGCACTTTGGAATCAGAACACACAGTGACAACTCACAGCTCAATGACCTTTGACAAATTGTTTCAACCTCACTGAGCCTAGTTTCCTCAACTGTGAAGACTAGTTGTGAGAACTATAAATGGTTACCAAAAAAATAGGTGTAACTTCCAGAATACAGGAACAAATCTTTGTGGCAATGGGTTAGGCAAAGATTTCTTAATGGCACCAAAAACACGAACCATAAAAGAAAAAATTTATAAGATAGATTTTAACAAAATTAAAAACTTGCTCTCAAGAGACACACTTAAGAAAATAAAAAAGTAAGCTACAGACTAGGAGAAATATCTGCAAAATATGTCTGACAAAGTATTTGTATACAGAATATATAAAGAATTCTTACAACTAAATAAGACCAGAATAAAAGACAAAAGATTTGAACAGATCCTTCACCAAGAAAAGATACACACAGCAAATAAGCACATGAAAAGATGTAGCCAGGTGTACCATTTATTGAAGGAAAAATAAAGAAACAAATTATAGACCATGATATAACATTAAAAAAATGAAAAGCATCCTTTCTGAATTTTTGCCCAGATTGTGAACTACTAATTTGGTCAACTTTTTGAGGGCAAGGACAATGTCTTCATAGAATAAGAACTTAATAAATGTTTAAACCTGCTGCAATGTGAATGAGTTTAAAATCATGATGCTATTTAAAATACCAAACATTAATGTTTTAAAAAGTGCACAGCAGTATTTAGGACAGTAGAAGTTGAATAAATGAGCTCCTTAGAATTATGTAATTGTCTTGAAATACCCATGGCAAAATATTTTAAAACGCTGAATTAAAGTTATTGGTCATCACTGAATCATTACTAGAAAGTAATCATTTGGGGCACTTGGGTGGCTCAGTGGGTTAAGGGTCCGACTTCAGCACAGGTCATGATCTCACTATTCATGGGTTCAAGCCCTGCCTCAGGCTCTGTGCTGACAGTTCAGAGCCTGGAGCCTGCTTCCGATTCTGTCTCCCTCTCTCTTTGCCCTTCCCCCGCTCATGCTTTGTATCTCTCACTCTCAAAAATAAATAAACATTTAAAAAAAGAGGGGCGCCTGTGTGGCGCAGTCGGTTAAGCGTCGGACTTCAGCCAGGTCACGATCTCGCGGTCCGGGAGTTCAAGCCCCGCGTCAGGCTCTGGGCTGATGGCTCAGAGCCTGGAGCCTGTTTCTGATTCTGTGTCTCCCTCTCTCTCTGACCCTCCCCCGTTCATGCTCTGTCTCTCTCTGTCCGAAAAATAAATAAACGTTGAAAAAAAAAATTAAAAAAAAAAAATCATTTAGCATTTTCACTGCCATTTTTACTTACATAAAGAAAAATATTTTAAAATCATCTTATTAAATGACACAAATCAGAATCCCTGGTCAGCTAACTATGACCTCTATTTCTTTTCAGGTTTGGTTTTTAAGGGTGAACCCATGGGTCTCATCCTAGCTTTATGTCTACTTAAAATAAAACTGTATTTTCTCTTTGGCCCAGCAACTCTGTTTCTAGAAATTTATTGTAATTATGTGAGATGACATTTTTCTAATGTTATTTATTGCAGCATTTATTCTAATAACAAAAGCCTGGACACCAGTTAATTAGTCACTGAACACCTATGCAATGAAATCCCATCCAGGAATAATAAAAACAAGGGACCTTTTTATGTATTAATATGGAATATTTCTAAGTTAGACTATGTGAAAAAAAGCAAAGATATTATGTATAGTGTGGTACCACTAGTGTGAAAGTGGGGAAAGGCATACACACACATGCACGTGCACACACACACACGCACAGCTTGTATATGCGTAGAGTATGTCTAGAAGGAGTCACAGAAAACTAGTAGCATTAGTTAAGTAGTTGTATGTTAAGAGTAGAATTGGATGGCTGGGAAACAGAAAGAGAAAGAACTTTTTGAATTTTGAATCTTATGAATGTTTAAGAAATGCATCCACTTTAAGAAATTAAATTTTAAAAACTTAAACAACAATGAAAATATTTACTTATTAGCCTTTCAGCATAAGCAAACTCCAGAAAAAAAACCAGATTTGATTAAACTCTGACGCATGAGTGAAGATACTGACAAATGTCACAAAGCACCTATCTGTGCCTGTGTGAACTCCTTTACAACCTGGAATATTGGTATCATAAACCCCAAATCTGTATGTGCCATCATTCAGGCGATGATTAGCAAATTCCTACTAGAATTACCATGTCTTCATTGCCCATTTGATAAACAAAAATAATAGTTTTCTCTTAAAGTTTCTCTTCATTCCCTGTAAATTTTACCTCAATACGAAATGAAGAAATAGGCTTTCTTATGATGGATATAATATAAATGAAGTCTGGGTATATCATTCCATGGGTAAACCCTAATTATATACAGGCTTCTAGATATGACAACATCGTAGGGGGCCAATTAAAGCAGTATCAAGACCTTCTGAAATTGTGAAATTCCCTTCAGCTTTCTAAATCTTCTCACATGAGAAAGAAGGGAAGCAAAATATGGAATTTTAGGAATGAAACTCTGGCTAACAGGGTTATGGGGCATCTGAGAAGTCACGGGATAGGTCTGACTTTCTCAGAGGGGAGCTGCTTTTTTTTTTTTTTAATATTTCCAACATCTGCTATTAAAATTAGTTCTGCACAAATGTTTGCAGATGCAGAGCAGCTGGCAGTCTTGCTTGCATTTTGCCCATTGGTGGATCATAAGCAAGTCACTGAAGTAGGGCTCTTGAATTTTCCATTTGTGTTCTACTGTTTTCAGAGAACTGGCAAATTTGTGTTCTGGAATACTGGATTCAGAATGTTAATATTCTGCATACTGGTTATAGCCTGAGATATGCTAGCAGAATTGAAAGTTTACATCTATTCTCTCAAGATAACAAGATTTGAAAATATACTCTCTTGCAGCCATTTGTAAGCAAATTTTTTTCACGCCAGTGTGGAATAAAGATACACTATTCTATTTACACTAGTGCTTTCTGATTCATTTGATTTTTTTCAGAGAAATCTGAAAATAAACATGTCCTACTCCATTAGTAATCAAAAATGCAACACAGAAAAGGATATAATTTTTATCCTTCAGACTGGCAAAGATAAGAGACTATAAATGTTTCCAAAGCTATTGAAGAAAAAGAGGAACTTGCCCAACAATGGCTGGGAGTATAAACTGGTAGAGTTTTTCTGAAAAGTGATATGACATTGTATCAAAAATCTTGAAAATGTTCATTGTCTTGAACTCAGTAAATTCCAGAATTAATTTTAAAGAGACAATCAGAGATGTATATAAAGATTTATGTACAAAATAATCCCTACAGAATTATATATAATGAAACCCAAATATCCAACAGGTAAATAGCTAAATTATAGCATGTTGAAATGACTATCTTAGTAAAACACAGGGAGACCCTTATTTCAAATCCTTTAATGAGCCTGAATTATTTTTTAAAAACAGAAAAAACAGTGACTAAAGTGATAGCCTACCGGACATGCTTGCTTTTGGCTTTTAAAGTTATGGAAGGGTAAAATTATTTCTTTTGAATTATGTAATGTTGGCTTTAGACTAATTCCAGCTTTGATTCTTGAAAACTGAGAGTTTACAGCTTTACGTTTGTTTTAGCATCTCACAAATGTAATTGGTGACTATTAGTACTCACTGGACATAACCACACAGTACAACATTAGCATGAAGTATTGGCTCCCCTCCAATAAACAACACAATAGCAACAATAAAAATCAGTGTGTATTCTTATGCCGAGATCCTACAAGGAAAAAGAAAGGCCAAATCTCTCTCTCACCCAAAAAAGCTTAATGATATTTACATAAGGTTAGGTGGGTACAGGAACAACTAAAGGGATGGGGGGGGCTAGTGTTCTTATAACATGATGATACTGAGCACAGAAGGGCTTACAATGGCAACGAAAACCAACGAAAATTCTTGGTAGCCTAAAAGGTATTTCTTTGGCACAGTAAGGTGCAAGTAACAAGGCTCTGAAATGTTTAATGCTTGAAAGAAGAATTTGAATAATTCTGGCGAGCTTCAGAGCTACAGGGTTAATAAAACAAGGAAGCAAGTCCATATGCAAGCAAAACAAAATATCCATACTTACTAATGGGTTACCTAAAAAACCCCAAGAGGAATGAAAGTGAGTAGGATAGCTTTTAACATAATTTTTTAAATGAATAGGCTTTAGAATGTATAACTGGCTCAAAAACCTCTGAAGAAACATTTGGAACAAATAGAGACAAGAAATATATTTAAAGAAAGAAAAGAAAAACCAAGGCCACATACCCAGAAGAAAAGCTGGGCTTTTTCATCATTACCTACTGAGGCAAACAGTATAAGACATGTGATCTGAATGGAGCAAATTTATTATTTTAACTGGAAATTTCAAGGGAAGTTTCTCTCCACCCCATCCCCTTTGTGTTCTAGTTTTATAAGAACACAAATGGACTGGCTGATTTATAAACAAGCTAGGAAAACTTCAGAGATTTGACATTTGGCCCACTTTCCAAATCTATACTCCCTCTAAAGAGAAGTGTTGAAAATAATGGCTGCTTTCCAGAAAAGTTTATGAATATACTAAAGAAAGATATTTAATTAAAAGGAGTTTTCAGATTAACACTTTTAAAAAAATTTCACAGTTGGGTTTATATTAATTGGCTTTATGAGTTGTGAAAGAGAACACAGATACAGAATTCTCATAGTCAGATAACATGTAACTGGGCCAGAAAATGAAGCTAACTAGAATGTTGCAGACTCTCAAAAGATAAAGGACTTGGTCTTTAAAAAAAAAAAAAAATGTTTTTAATGTTTTTATTTTTGAGGGTGGGGGCAGAGAGAGGGGGAGACAGAATCCAAAGCAGGCTCCGGGCTCTGAGTGGAAGGATTTGGTCTTGAGCTTTCTTTTCTTTCTCTATAACTCTCCTCCCGCCAAGTGATTTCATTAGTCACAGGATTTTAAATATCAACTATTCACTGATGATTCCCAAATGTATATTCTTAGCACCAAACCTTTCCTCTATGGTCTAGACTTACATATTTAACTATTTGTCACCTCTACTGGGGGTCTCACAGTCATGTGTAAGCTCCCAATTCAATTTCTACTCCCTCCCCGAAATCTGCCCTGGCCTAGAAATCCTTATCTTGGAAACTGGTACAAATATACACCTCACCTGCAATAATCAGAAAGCTGGAGTCATGTCTTACTTATTCCTTTGCCTCAATCCTCCATCCAACTTATCACGAAGCTCTACATGTTCTACCTCATATCTATGCACTTCTTGTCTCCCCCGCCATGGCCTCCCTACTGGCCAGCCTGTTTCTACCCTATCTCCTACAATCTATTCTCTACATAGGAACTAAAGCCATCTTTTGAAAGCAGAAATATGGCCACACCCTGTTGAAAACCTTTCAGTGGTTCTCCTGTATCTCTTGGGCGAAGTGGGGGGGGGGGGGGGGGGAGGAAACAAACTTCTATGTTCTATAAAGCCTTACGTAATCTGGCCTTTGCATACTTCACTAGTTTCCTGCCTCATTCTGCCTCATTCTGCCTCATTCTGCCTCAGTCACTGCCAGCACACTGGCCTTCCTCCAGATTCTAACATGCCAAACTCTCTACACCTCAGGACCTTTGAATATGTCATTTTCTGTTTAGACTACTCTCTTCCTTGTTTTCCTACAGGTGGCTCCTATGCATTCTTCAAACATAAGTTTGACTTCTTCAGGCAGGCCTTTCCTAACCTCCAATCTAAGCACTGATCTCTACTTGTTTCAGTTATAGAAGTGTCAGTTTGTAATTATGAATTTGTGTACATGCTTAATTTTATCTTCACTACTATACAGAATAAGCTTCATGAGAGAAGGAACTATGTCTGCCTTATTCATCAATACATATTTATTGGCCTAGCACAGTATGTAACATCTAGTGGATGCTCCACACATATTTTTAGAATTAACAAACAAGTGAAGATTTTTTATAAAGCAACTGGAGAAATATATGGAAACAATGAGAATATCAAAAAAATCAGGACTGCAATATATCACACATCAGCATTCATATTTCTTCCAGATTTCTACTATAGTAGATATTACATATTAAATGAATTACTAGTCATAAGTATCAGAGAAGGCATATGCAAAAAATATATGAGATAAAATCTAGCCACATCCTACGAAGTATATTGCATGGTTATAACTAGTTATCTACTATGATTATAACTAGTAAACTTATATTAATAATGCAGATACTTAGGATCTCAACTTATTAATTATCTGAGCTACATAAATTATGAAATAGGTAGAAAAATAAGCTCAAAGTAGCAAGTAAACAACTGAAAAGGTCTGGTTCAAGATTGGTTGATTTTCTGATATCATAGGCAATCCTAAGTATAGCATTTGGTGTTTTCATAATTACACAAATTGTACAAATTGGTGGCTAAGGTACATGAATGTCCCTTAAACCTCATGTCTATACATTTTAGTTTTTACAATGTGTCCAGGAGTATCTAGTTTTTTTTTAATTTTTTTTTTCCTAGGAGTATCTAGTTTTAAAATTCCATGGTGAAAAAGTCTAAGAACTAAAATATAATGACCATGCTTTCCAAACACAAAGAAATCAGAATGTATTTTGATGAATATTTAAAACTAGAGAGTATGAAAATCCATAATTATTATCATTTTCATATTACAAATAAGGGTACAGAACTCAAATAATTTACTCATGATGAGTACAAGAGTTAAAATTAATATCCAAAATAGGCTTTTCTTAATCAGAGGTGCAAGCTGTTTCCAATTTGTTACAATGCTTTTCAACTGTTCATTTTTTCATTTATGCCGATATTAATTGAGTATCTACTAGATGCTTCTGTGATTTAATGGATATTAGGAAATTATAACTTTTCCTTAAAGCTAACAACTACTTCCAGAATTAAACTAAACCTAATGAGAAAGAGAGAGAGAGGGGCTATTTGAAACAAAGAGGATCAACTGTCTGTCGTTTTCTTTGTTAGATCTGCTCCAACAGCATGTGACATCCATTTGAGGCCTCTGGTCCATCAGAAAGTTATCAAAACAAGATGCATTGTTTCCAAGTCCCAACCAAGGTCATGAAATTAAGCTGGTGAAAGCAATGCCATAAATATAATGTTGGATATTCTAAATTTTGACACCTAAACATGTTAGAGAATAGAATACTAGAAAAATGAAGGGTGTTATCAATGTTTTTTTAAATTTATTTTTGAGAGAGACAGAGACAGAATGCGAGTGGGTTAGGGGCAGAGAGAGAGGGGGAGACACAGAATCCCAAGCAGGCTCCAGGCTCTGAGCTATCAGCACAGAGCCCGATGCGGCGGGGCTCGAACTCATGAGCTGTGAGATCATGACCTGAGCTGAAGTCGGCTGCTCAACCGACTGAGCCACTCAGGCGCCCCACAAAGGGTGTTTTTAAAAACTTAATGTTACAAAATAATTTGTTCTTGAGAATCAAATAAAAAAATAAAATGCAAACCAAGTGGAAAGCCACAATTAATACACTTATGCACATGTTGCTAGGATAAAAAGCCCACTAGCCATCCATCCATCCATCCATTTATCTTTCTAATATCCACCTGACTAGCTGGCCATCAAACATCACTGAGTGCCTGCTACAAAGGACACTCCGCCCCACAGTATATAAGGATGAATTAAATGTGGAGTCCATTCCTAAGTAGCCTTCAGTTTAGTACTTAAAGGAAAAAATAATTCCAAGATAAAAAGGAGAGGTTACTTTCGTCTCAAGGATTAGGGAGGGATTTGTGGAGAAAAGGTGTTTAAACCAGGCCTGCACACACAAAGATGTGGATAGATGGAAATGTGAGGAGAGTACATTTGTGCATGCTGTCTAGGTACGGATGGCAGGCTGACTACTGTAGAGAGGCTAAATGGAATCCAGGCTACGCCCTGGAGTCCATAATTCTACTATTAACTCAGCCCATTTAACTCATAAATGTTGAGATACTTCCCACTTCTTCCTGTAAAATGAAGCTAGCATCACCTTCCTCCTTGACTGGGATTTTGTGAGAAGTAATTAATATGTACAAAGGAGTCATATTCTCAAAGGAAGTTTCTTTTCCTGGATTTTAAAAGGTAGAAAATAATTTTACACATTACATTTTCTTTCCTAGCTTCTCCTTAATAAGTCTTTTTATAAGCCAAAGTTACTCTAGCCAATCTAATGAATAAAACTAAGATAATTCCATAAAGTATCAGAGAATCCTTTTTTCTCCTCCAGTCTATGTCCTAACCTTACTAAACTAACAACAGAGGTTAAGACACAGCACCTGCTTGGGAGGTGAAATAGTGAGACAGAAAATACACTCAGATGAATTAGTTTGCTGCCACCAGAATATAAGCTTCTTAACATAAAAGAAAGTAATTCTCAGGCAGTGTAAGGGTCATTACACATGGATTTAGTTCAACTTACAGATGAGGGAATGGAGGCTGAGAGAGTTCTAATGACCTACTCAAGACTTCCCATTTAGTCAATGGCAGACCCAGGACTTTTCATATCTGGTTCAGCATTCTTTCCTTTACACCAGAGGCTCTCAGAAAGAATCCTGCCTGAAAAACTGCTTGGCATAGCCCTCACAGTATTTTCTTTGTTAATCTGAATTTTTAAAGCAATAGGTACATAAAGACTGACTCCAAATATCACAGATTCCAAATATTTCCTGTCTTATACAGTCCTAATTCACATATTCATGCTACCTGCCTGGTCTGGCAGAATGAGTTCTGTGTTGCTGTTTTACTCTGTGCTGCCTTCTCTAATAGAACATACTGAATTTATTTTTTAATTTTTTTAATGTTTATTTATTTTTGAGAGAGAGAGACAGAGAGACAGAGTGTGAGCAGGGGAGGGGCAGAGACAGAGACACATACACAGAATCTGAAGGAAGCTCCAGGCTCTGAGCTGTCAGCACAGAGTCGGATGTGGGACTTGAACCCACAAACCGCAAGATCATGACCTGAGCCGAAGTCAGACGCTCAACCGACTGAGCCACCCAGGTGCCCCAGGACATACTGAATTTAATCAAGTTATTTCTCTACCATCCCAAATCTTAAATGCCAAAGTTTTTTCTTCTCCCTAATAATATTACCTCATATTTGAGTAATATTAATTATATTCTTTCTGTAAGACATTTTATAAAAATACAGAGATAAGTCATATGTTCGAGGTTACAAAGCTAATTAGTGACAGAGCCAGGGCTAGATCCCAGGATTCCTGGCTCAGTTCAGGGGTCTTTTTACTAAGCCTTGAGCCCATAGGACCAGACACCATATGCCAAAACAATTCATCTATAGCTCAATTATTTCCTTCCAGAAAAACATTTATATCAAACTAAAAGTGAACCTACTGCACTCTAAATAATATATTTCACTAGGTATAGGGAATCTAAAAGATACAGAGTAGTATCTGTATGCCCATTATATATCACAAACCATGCTAATGTCTACAAATACAAATATATAACCAATGATCGCAAATGGAATGTAAGATGAACAAAGTGTTAAATGGCTAAGCATTTTTTTAAAGAACTAAAGACAGAAACTATAATTTAATAATAAACTGCCAAAATGTACACATATGCAAAGTGCTAACGATTTCCCAAACCTTAGTTATAGTAGCTACAAAATACATTTATTATCACTCAGCTACCAAAGAGTAGTAGGATGGTTTTAAAATGAAAAAGAGAGGGGTGCCTGGGTGGCTCAGTCAGTTGAGCATCTGACTTCGGCTCAGGTCATGATCTCACGGTCTGTGGGTTCGAGCCCTGCGTCGGGCTCTGTGCTGACAGCTCAGAGCCTGGAGCCTGCTTCCAATCCTGTGTCTCCCTCTCTCTCTGCCCCTCCCCCGCTCTCACCTTGTCTCACTCTGTCTCTCAAAAAATAAATAAAAATGTAAAAAAATAAAAAGGAAAAAGAGAAACAAAATCCTTATATTAAATGGAATTAGGGAATCATAAACCATCTATAGCCCCTATTTTCCCAATTTCTTTGTTAATAACAAAATAATTATGAAAAGTACACCAGGGAGATGAAATTAGAACCTGAAATTCCCTAAGAACTGAAAAAGGAACTCAAACTTTTAAAGGCTTCAATGAAGAAAAAATATTAAATATCTCCACTGAAAAACAAATCATATAATTGGCTTCTCAAGATGTGTACAATGTGGTTTGGTTATGGAACTCAATAGCTGGGAGCTTCCAGAACATCCATAGCTTGGTACATAGCTATCAACTCTGCCTGCCACCTGAATAGCTATACAATGTCAATTTTCTCAACTTTTCCTAAAATGAGAATGTAATTTTTAATTTTTGGAAAATGATGTTTGGGGCATACTCACTGTCATTGCTGTTGGAAATGTAAACAATACTTTTCTAGAAAGCAATTTGGCACACTTGCCAGAATTCTTTAAAAAGTTCACTGCCTGTTTTCTATTAAATCTATTTTGTTATGCCATGTTTCTTTCTCCTACTATTATTACCATCAAATGAAGATAACAAATTTGAAATCATCAAGGATTTACAACTGGCCTTAAGGATCTAGAGAAAGAACAAGTCTGACTTTTTTTCTTCTTCATTGTATACTCAATGTATCTGAGTATACATTGGAGTAAATGTATTGGAGTAAAACATACGGATTTATCCCATTCTTCTTAAGCACTGCATGGTGTTCCAAAGTTTATGTAAGCATTCCCCTATTGATGGATATTTAGGGTTTTTGGTTTTATTTTGTCTTGTTTTGCTATTACAAACAACACTACAATGATCATTCTTGTGGCACATGCTTGCATTACATGGAAGGAAGTTTTTCTAGGGTAAATACCAAGAAAGGGAACCGCTGAATCATGAGGTACAGGTATTTTTAAGTTTTAAGAGATATTGCCAAATTGCGCTCCAAAGCACCTGTATCAATTTATATGTCCACAGTTTATGAAGATATGTCTTTCCCTATTTCCTCATCATACTGGATATTTTCTCATTAAATATTTTTCTTAACCCAGTGAGTGAAAATTTTATCTTATTTTTAAATTTCTCTAATTATTAATGAAGTTGAACATATTTTCTTATTGGTCATTTTTACTCTTTCTTCTATGAATTTATTTTTCCTATTAGGTAGTTTTAAATTATTTGTAGGAATTCTTCATATATCATGAACACAAAGCATCTGCTATACATATTACAAATATTTCTCAATTATTGCTTGTCTTCTAGTGTAATTACACTATCTTGTATTACATTAAAATTTACATTTTGATATAGTCAAATTTATTAATCTTTTTTAGGGTTTTTGCGTTTTGTGACTTAAGAATATCTTTTCTTGGGGCACCTGGGTAGCTCAGTCAGTTAAGCATCTGACTCTGGATTTCAGTTCAGGTCATGACCTCAGGGTCTTGAGATCAAGCCCCACATTGAGCTCTGTGCTGGGTGTGGAGCCTGCTTAAGATTCTCTCTCTCCCTTGGGGCGCCTGGGTGGCTCAGTCGGTTAAGCGTCTGAATTCAATTCAGGTCATGATCTCACAGTTCATGAGTTCCAGCCCCGCATCGGACTCTGTGCTGATAGCTCAGAGCCTGGAGCCTGCTTCGGATTCTGTGTCCCTCTCTCTTTCTCTACCTCTCCCCCACTTGTGCTCTGTCTCTCTCTCTCTCTCAAAGATAAATAAACATTTAAAAAATTAAAAAAAAAAAAGATTCTCTCTCTCCCTCTTCCTCTGTTCCCCCCTCAAAAATCTTTCCTTTCTCAACATCATAAACATACTTTCCTATATTTTTCTAATAACTTTATATACTTAAAAACTGTCAGGCCTATAATCCATCTGGGATTATTTTTGAGATTGAGATAATGCGGGGCTCTACTTTTTTACTTATCAAGAGCTTATTACCAACTCCAGTTGTAGTGTTTCCTATCCCCACTGACTTGAAACATCATTTCTATCATGTAGTAAATCTCCAGATATATTCATGGATCTGTATCTATTCCATTAATTGATATTGCTTTAGTAATGGCTAATAATACATTTTTTTTTAAATTTTTTTTTAATGTTTATTTATTTTTGAGAGAGAGAGAGAGAGACAGGGCATGAGCGGGGAGGGGCAGAGAGAGAGGGAGACACAGAATCGGAAGCAGGCTCCAGGCTCTGAGCCGTCAGCCCAGAGCCCGATGCGGGGCTCGAACTCACGGACCGCGAGATCGTGACCTGCGCCGAAGTCGGACGCTTAACCGACTGAGCCACCCAGGCGCCCCTAATAATACATTTTGATATCTGCTAAAGTACGTCTTCTCTCACTCTCTTATTTAAAAATATTTTGCTATTCTTGAGCATTTTCTCTTCCACATGAATTTTAGAATCAGCTTATCAAGTTCCAAGAGAAAGTCTTTTGGGATACTGACTGGAACTTCACTGGATATAAATTAGGGGTAGTGGGCTGGACCAGTAGGTAGAACATGCAATTCTTTATCTCAGCGTCGTGAGTTCAAGCCCCATGTTAGATGTAGACGTACTTAAAAAAAATAATAAATAAAATTATATTTTTAAAAAGATATAAATTAATTTGGGTAGAAACAACATCTTTGCAATATTAAGTCTTCTTTTTAAGGAACATGCATAAATATCTACTCAGGTTTTCTTTTATATCCTTCAATAGGTTTCATATATGTCTTACAGATTTCTTGTCAATGCTGTCACACACAGTAGGAACTCTGTAAGTGGTAGTTACTATTAAAGGCTTATTGGCTACAGTATATTGAAAAATAAACAAGGAAGCATATTCTAGAAACCACTGTCAGTTTCCCAGGCCAAAACTAAATCTGGATCCTATTCTTTATCTCATATCTCCCTTCCTATTCCTACACCTCTACCAAAAGATACATTTTCAAACATTATTTAAAATTTTTTTTAACGTTTATTTATTTTTGAGACAGAGAGAGACAGAGCATGAACAGGGGAGGGTCAGAGAGAGGGAGACACAGAATCTGAAACAGGCTCCAGGCTCTGAGCTGTCAGCACAGAGCCCGACGCAGGGCTCGAACTCACAGACCGCGAGATCATGACCTGAGCCGAAGTCGGCCGCTTAACCGACTGAGCCACCCAGGCGCCCCTTAAAAATTATTTTGGAGTTAAGTTTTAAAAACTCTTAGTTACTAATGTATCAACTCATTAGAGAATATATTTGAGCCTTTTAACAGTCTTTGGGCAGATCCTTTTTTTTTTTTTAATGTTTATTTATTTTTGAGAGAGAGAGAGAGAGAATGGGAGGGGCAGAGAGAGAGGGAGACAGAATCTGAAGCAGGTTCCAGGCTCTGAGCTGTCAGCACACAGCCTGACATGGTGCTCAAGCTCACAAACTGTGGCATCATTACCTGAGCTGAAGTCAGACACTTAACCAACTGAGCCACCCAGGTGTCCCTGGGCAGATCCTTAATAAAACACTAGGAGCATCTAGGGGCACCTGGATGGCTCAGTTGGTTAAACATCCGACTCTGGATTTCGACTCAGATCATGATCTCACAGTTTGGGGGTTTGAATGCCATATCTGGCTCTGCAATGTCAGTGCAGAGCCTGCTTGGTATTCTCTCACTGCCCCTCCCCCACTCACACTCTCTCTCAAAACACTAAGAACATCTAAAAATACACTTCTAAGACATAGTATATAAATCACATTTCCTGTGCAGGGACAGGGGTTTCTACTCCATGGATCCAGAGGTCAACTAAGAGAATTATCTCTCGGTCTATTCTGCATGCCCACCAATAATTACCTTAAAATCCAAGGAATAAAACCCAATTATGGTACTCTTTCAACTTCTCTTCCATGGGCCTGAAGGCACTTTACCAAGAGTATGTAGTATCTCTGAATGCTAAAACTGAACAGGACCTTAGAGATTCATTCAACTTTTATTTCTCACATGAGAAAACTATGGCCAGACAGATGAAGAGACTAGCCAGGGCCATAGAGTTAAATGGCAGCAAAGCCAGATGAATGGCTCTCCTATCAGGCCAATGTTACTTCTTCTACATTGTGCAGTTTATGTTACTTTGAGGCTACCTGTTTACTTGGTAACATCCCTATGGATGATATTTCAGTAACAACTTAATATAATACCCAGGAGCAGTAATTAATTAATATTACAAAAGCTATAAGTAATTAATTAATTAATTATATTACTATAAGCTATAATTAATTAATTAATTAATATTACAAAAGCTATGTTCATACATAGACTATGATGTTCATCATCATAGACTTGTTTAATGAGGATTAATGGAGAAAAAGCTTCAGCTTTAGTAGAAAAACAAACAAAAGGCACTTCTGGTGTATTTCCTAGATCCTCTTTCCTAGACACATCAAAAATGACATGAAATTCAAGACTGGAGTTTAAGACAAGAAAGATAAGTAGGTCAATCCTTGGCATGAGCTGTTAAGGTTCTGAAGTCAGACTGCCTGAATTCTGACCCTGTTCTATCCCTTATTGGTGCCTCAATCTCTTCATTTGTAAAATAGGGTGATTAACAGTACCTATCCCCAGAAGGTTGTTGTGAGGACAACACACTTATAAAGAGCTCAGTGCCTGGAAGAGAGCAAGTGCTCAGTAAATGTTCATCATTCTTACTTCTTTCTCTTTGGAGAGAAGAAACTTTATGGTCATCATAGCACAGGGAATAAGACCTATTTTTAAATGGTCATCTATACTGGAGGCCATAGGATTCTATTACTAAATAGGAATTTTAGGAAAGAAAGAAAGAATTTGTGATTTAATGTGAAGAAAACATTTCCTCCCTCATCTTTTATAAAAATTAGGATGATCTTACAAAAGGTATAATAGCTTTATAGGCTAGTATATGTGAAGTTAATAAAGGAAGCTGATTAGAGATTGCACTTGATCCCACCATAGAGATGGGTAGATACCAGCAAGAAAAAGCCTACTTCCGTGAAGCTCAAGAGTGGGAAGTCTTCATGGTCCCATGGAATGACTAGAAAGGCCTTTGAAGAGAATCAGACTTTAAGCATATTCCTTTCCTTCCAAAATCCAAGAAAACAAGAGTTGGAACTTTATACATGAGATTCAGTTCCATGGCAGAGACAAGTTGAAAATTAGGCAACACTCTGGGTTGGGATCTATACGAATGCAAAGTAAAAATTGAGTAATTTTTACAAACCAAATATTTTAATGGTTTATATTTCTATAGTCTTAACTGCAACCTTAACAACATAAATAGAAAAAGTCACTATAAAGAGGGGTGCCTGGGTGGCTCAGTCAGTTAAGCATCCAACTTTGGCTCAGGTCATGATCTTGAGGTTTGTGAGTTCTAGCCCCACATCTGTGCTGACAGCTGGGAGCCTGGAGCCTGCTTCAGTTTCTGTGTCTCCCTCTCTCTCTGCCCCTCCCCCACTCACACTGTCTCTCTCTCTCTCCTTCAAAAATAAGTAAGCATTAAAAAAAAAGTCACTCTAAAGAAAGAAAATGGATATAATTCATATATATTCTTTCATAGGTAACTTCTATCCTTCTAATTTAAAATAATGAAAAGCATTTTATATAAAAATCAAGTCTAGTTTTTTAAAAAGAATGAACAAATGGTACTGAGACAAATGGATAGCTACATGCAAATGAAGGAAGCTGGATCCTTACCTCACGCCATATACAAAAATTAACTCAAAATGAATCAAAGAACTAAAAGTAAAAGAAAAACTCTTAGAAAAAAACATAGGAGTAAATCTTCATGACATAGGGTTTGGCAAAGGATTCTTAGAAGTGACATTAAAAGCTGAGCAACGAAAGAAAAAATAGAGAAATTACACACCATCAAAATAAAAATATTAGTTTCAAAGGATACCCTAAAGAAAGTGAAAAGGCAACCCACAGAATGGGAGAAAATATCTGCAAATCATATATCTGACAAGGTATTTGTATCTACAATATATAAAGAACTCTTACAACTCAAAAATGAAAAGACAACCCAAAAATAGTGAATAGACACTTCTCCAAAGAAGATATAAAAATGGCCAAGAAGCACATGAAAAGATGTTCAGTATCATTAGCCATCAGAGAAATGCAAACTAAACCCAGCATGAGATAGCACTTCATACTTAAAAAGATTGCTAGACTCAGAGTCAGATAACAAGTGTTAACATGGATATGGAGTAATCAGAACCCTCTACACTTAAGTTCCTTTACAGGGAACGTAAGATGGTGCAGCTGCTTTGGGAAACTTGTCCAGCAGTTCCTCAGTTAAACAGAGTTACCTAGCAATTCTGCTCCTTATGTAAATACCTAAGAGAAATGAAAATATATTTCCAAAACATAAATGATTATAGCAACCTTATTCATAATAGTCAAAAGATGGAAACAACTTAAATGTCCATCAGTGGAAGAAAGGATAAATAAAATGTGATACATCCATATAATGAAATATTATTCTATAAAAAGGAATGAAGTACTGATACATGATACAATATGGACAAACCTTGAAACTATTATGCTAAGTGAAAGAAGCCAGCCACAGAAAACAAAATAGTGTATGATTACATACATATGAAAGTCCATAACAGGGAAATCTATAGAGACAGAAAGTAGATTAATGGTTGCTTGGGTGATGAAAGGGAAAGA
The DNA here is from genome assembly GCF_018350175.1 of Felis catus. Taxonomy (NCBI): domain Eukaryota; kingdom Metazoa; phylum Chordata; class Mammalia; order Carnivora; family Felidae; genus Felis; species Felis catus. The sequence continues at coordinate 17,033,765 of NC_058381.1, read as the reverse complement.
GAGGGTGGTGATAATTAAAGGGGAGAAGGTTTCTTTCTGAGCTGTTGAAATTGTTCAAAAATTGACTGTGGTGATAGGTGCACTTACCTACAAATATACCAAAAAACAGTGAATACTTCCAATGTGTTAACTATAGAGTATGAATTGTATTTCAGTAAAGCTGTTTAAAAATAACAAGTCTCAACAAAATTTAAAAAGATCATCCTATGAAAAACACCTGGTCATGTACTCATTTGATTCAGGTCCTGACCATGGACACTTCTGTCACATTCAATGGAAGAATCAGGCTGGGTCAGACTTAATCACAGGCTAGATCCCTGGTACCAGTAGTTTTTCATACTTTAGTGCCTACCAGAATCACCCAAGAGCAGTTTAACAACTCACAGTCCTAAACCTCATTAAGAGATTTGGTGGGACAGAGATGAAGCCTACGAATCTATGTTGCTACATTCCCATGTGTTTAATGCAGATGGCTAGTGACTACATTTAATTACAAACACTTCCCTGCACTATGTTATCTGGATGAAACCCACCAGATTGAATACATTTCTAAATAACTAAAATGTCAAACAGGTACCCTAGTCATAGAAAAAAAAATAGCCTCCAAACTTATGACTTGTGAAAAGCATTCCGAAGGTTAACTACAGATTTTCCAGACTTCTCATTTGAATGAAAGGGATGTCCAGCTGCAGACAAAAGAACCATATATAGCTATAAAAGCACAGAACAGGACTGCATTGTTATATGGTGACCCACTTAAATCAAAAGTCCTCAGTATAGACCACACCACAAATACTTGGTAGTATTAACTGAAAAATATTTACTCTTGCACGTTTTTTTTAGAGAAGGCTTCATGCCCAGTGTGGAGCCCAATGCAGGGCTGGAACTCACAACCCTGAAATCAAGACCTGAGCTGAGATCAAGAGTTGGAGGCTTAACCGACTGAGCCACCTGGGCGCTCCTACTCTTGCATATTTTAATGGTTATTATTCAATACTTTTTGTCCTGTTTGTCCCATTACTTTTCTAGATTCTAGTTTAAAAATATCCTTAAACTGAAGAGATTTTATATGAACAACATATAGCTTAAGATATCTACCATCAAGAAGCTTTTCAAAATGAGAAAAATGGCTTTTAGAATTTTAAAAAGTAGAGAAATAAAGAGATAGTAGACATATGTATATATAAACTTCTAGTAGTTCCTTATCTGGTATTTCTATCTGGAAAACATAGAAATTCGAAAGCAACTCCAATCTAACACCTCCCCTAAAGAAAAGGGGATTCTAAATACAGAAAAGACATATCCCAAAGCTTATAAACTCCATCTCTTGGGGCTTTAGGGTTGCATCCCTTTTAAACCTTCAGTTTATTTATTCTTACTTCCTATTCAACTCTGCAAAGCTTGGTTTCCTTGTTTTCTAGTTGGAAGTGGACATAAAGCAACAAATGTTTTTTTGTTTGGTTTTGTTTTGTAAAGCAGCAAATTAGTAGAAGTAAAGAGCTACTAGAGAAAGACACAATGACAGCAGGAAGTAACAGCTGACACTATGACAGTAAGGAAGAAGATTCAGTAAAGCTATAAAAAGTAGCCACAAACACAAACACCAAGAGCACAATCCTACTTGGAAAAGATGCCCCTAAGGGCATTACTGTATTAGAGCTCAGTTTAATACTTCCACCCCTCCAAAGCTAACCTCTCCATCTGTCCTCTGGAACCTCTCTCCTCCCATTTCCTCTGGAATGTTATTCCATGAATCATCTGTTCTTCCCTACTATATCTTGACCCCTTTTCTTGCCTAAGGACTCCTTCCTCTCAGCAGGGAAATATTCTCAAATCTCTCCCAAATAACACACACACAAAAGCCCTTCTTTTACCTGAAACTCTCCTCTAGTTACTTTTTTCTCCTTTCCTTCAGAGACAACGTTTTGGAAAGGGCAATCTCTGCTTGCTTCCTCCCCTTCCTCACCATTAATTTATCTTTTAACCTGCTGCAACAGAATGGTCTTCTGACCACCAACTGCACCATAGCTGCTCTCTTATAGGTCACTAGCGCCCTAACTACCAGGGTCAACTGACTGCCTACTCTTTCTACTCTGTTGACCTCTCCAAGATATATGATCCAACAGTGACCACTTCCTTCCTGAAACTCCCTTTTTGCTTAGAGTCTGTGATGCCATACTCACTTGAATTCTTCAGTTCTGGGATGTCAATGAAATGTACGCAAAAAAAAAAAAAAAAAAAAAAAAAAAGGTGGTGGGGGAGGAGACTCATGATGAAACAGGTTTGGGAAATGTGGTATTAAGTTAAACAAGTTTCCTTACTACAGGATTTCTCAGATTTCTCATATCAATACCTGAGTTCATTGTGACTGTACAAGATGGGGTTTTGCAGTGTCTCCCAAACTTACTTGACTCTAGAACCCTTCTCTCCCTGTTAAAGAACCATCTTATATGACAAATTAATTGAGGAAGATAATTTGAGTAACATTGCTCTTGATGTTCTTTTCAGTCTTATCTGTAAGATCTTCTTCCTCCATTAGCCTCTCAAATGTCCAAGTTCCTCAAAAGTCCACTTTTGGTGCTTCACTCATTCCACACCTTAGTCACCTCTCAGTCTTCCACTTGTCTCCACTGTATATATTCATCCTAATCACTCAGTCATATTCTCATGCTTTTAACCTGCCTTAGAGTCAATAAGTGACTGCCACTTACTAACTGTGTAACCTTGGATCTTGGTTTCCTAATCTATAAAATGAGAATAACGATGCCTATGCATAAGGATTAAATGACATAATATATATAATGTATTTACCACAGATATTTACACATCTACAAAATATATACACATTTAAGAAATATTTTCTCTGTCCCCAGCCTAGATCTTCTTGATGAGCAGCAAATATATCTATCCAACTTAGGAATTTCCCTTGGTTGTTTCATATATACCTCCAATTCAAGATGCTCACCTCTCATCTTATCATCTAAATGGCTCCTGTACTCTCCAGCTGGGTGAATAGCACTACTCTCTACCCAGCTGCCCAAACCTGAAACACTGAAGCAATACTCATTCACATTCATACACATTCTTCTCTCTGCCCACCAACTTAGTAACTAAATATATCTGACTTCCCTCCAATACATTTTCAGATAGCTATCTTTCTAAAGTGCAAAATCTGATCACATCACCCCTCTGTTTAAAATTCCTCAATATTTCCTCAAGGTTTTCAGGATAAAGTTCAACCTCCTAACATATCATGTAAGGCTCCTAATGATCTGGCCTCTTATGTCTCATCTCCCTCTATGTCCAATCCTAACATATACTCTCCACTCCTGTCAACTCAAATCACGTGTATTTCTACAAATGGTCATTCCTGTCTTGTCTTTGCACATCGTATTCTTCTGTTCATAAAGTCAATTCAACCACACTCCTACCCACTTTACTGCTGGTTAATTCCAAATGGTCTTTTTCATGAATTTAATTATATGTTATTTCATTCCCAGCCTTTAAATTTTCTCTATAACAAATGTAAAACACAGCCTATAAATGTAAATATTCATTCTCAACCTATTTAATACTATAAAATACAAGCAGTACATTCAACCTGGTTAGGTAAAATTATCAGCCCCAGAACCATCTTATTTTAGTGATTAGGAAGCCTATAATTAAGATTAACATTCCTTCGCTGACATATGTTTACTACATATTTTTAATATTCCAGATACTAAGGAGGTCACAAAAATGAACGAGAAAATCTCTTGACCTCAGTCTAATGAGGGAGGCTGACCCTTAACCAAATAACCCCAATATAATTCTATAAAGATGTATATGTGTACAAAATGTTTAAGAGAAAACAAAGAAATGACTAACTCGGGTGCTGTGATTTCAAAATAATATAATAAGAACATATTCCAAATAAATGTTCTCCCCCTCTGTGAAAACTCACCCAATAAATACAAAGATAAATTCTAGCTTTATCACTAGGGTCACCATGTGTCCCCATTTGTATATCTTCATTAACAGCTATTGCACAGTGAAATAATTACTAGCATCCCTTTCATTCTCATTATTTGATAATAAATTATAAGTTTGGACAATAAATTGTAAGTTCACCTTATTTATCATCCACTTCCTGTTCCCCTAAAAACAACTTCAATAATTTGTTCTTTTCACTCTGAAGGCTATCTATCATTTAACATCTTTAGGAGGGGAAAGTATCTCATTTTAACTACCCTGTCTCTGAGATAGATCAGCTCAAAATATTTTTCAGTTTTACTACCTCTTTCTCCTTCCCTCCCCTTCATATTTGCTGGGAAAGAAGACTGTCTTTTTTAGCCTAGAAAAAAAAAAAAAAGCAAGTGGTAGAGGCATCTAGGAGAGGCAGGAAACAATAGACAAAATCTATGTTAATTTACAGGGCAAATACTTAAAAAGTATATATGTATATATATATTTAATATACATTTATTTTAAATATACATTTAAAATACATTTATACATTACTTTTAAATATACATTTATTTATTTATTTATTTTGAAGGACAGTGTACCAGCAGGCTTGAGCAGAGGAGGGGCAGAGAGGCAGAATCCCAAGCAGGCTCCATGTCAGTGCAGAGCCCAACTCAGGGCACAATCCCACAACCCTGGGATCATGACCTGACCTGAACGGAAATCAAGAGTTGGACTTTTTTAATTTACTAAGCCACCCAGGCGCCCCATACATGGTGATACTTTTTGAGAATGTCTCTCAAGGTAAAAATATTCAATTTAAACATATGAAATAATAAACTAATGAAAGTTTCTTTTTTTAACCAACAAAACAGAATGTATATTTTTAAATGAATATTCTCTTCAAATAGTCATCTTGAGAGGTTCTATGATTTCTCACTACTTGAAACATTTTGGGAATATCTGCTTGGAAACTGTGTTTAAGCCAGTTCTGGATTCACAGAAATTTATCTTGTACACAAGGCTTTTTTTTTTTTTTTTTTTTAACTCTAAACTCACAACCCTGAGATCAAGACCTGAGCTGAGATCAAGAATCCGACGCTTAACTGACTGAGCCATCCAGGTGCCCCTATTTTCATTTCCTTTACTTCTTTTACTGAAATTATTAATTTTGTGAATTAGGTTCTATGACTTAGTGCCCCTTCCCTGTTCTTATCTCTCTGCCAAAACCCTTACACAAGTTTTTAGATGTGGTTTCTCCCCCAAGATTATGCACCATCCACATCCACCAAAGTCCCACAGCTTTGAAAGCAGGGACAAATTATTTCAGACATTCTTGTACCCATAGGGCCTGAAATATAAAAGACACTCAATTAAGAAGTTTTGGTTTGGTTAATTACTAATCATCAAACATGGATACAAATTTTTCTGGCTATTGCGAATAATCAAATTTACCTTCAAAGGAAGGTTTGCTTCCTTGGAGATATTTAGAAGAGCTAAGGGCAAAGCCAAGAACAGGAGCTCCAAAGATGCTAAGCAAATGTTGCATCTTTTGCACAAGTATGTTATCTAGTTTCTTTAGGGACTAGACAACAGTGTTTCAAATATACAAGCTCTGTTATGTCTGTCAAAAGAACTAGTCTTACTATCCTATATCCTAGAACTCCTTAACTAATTGAAATAAAGAAAAAACTAAGGTCCAAAACCAAATTGGCTATTTTTCATCAACATCTGGGCTTAAACACTTTGTTACTTTTAAAAACTCTCTGATTATCTCCAAGACCGCCAATCAATCAAGAGTCAAAATGCATCAATCCTGCCAAAATTTTAATCATGTTTCAATCCTTTTCCAAAGGTTTTCATTGAGTTTCTCTAAGCCTCTCTTAGTTATAGAAGATTATTAAAAACTATATTCTTCATTACTGTAAAAATGGCTTGAGTTTAAGTTTCAATACAATTTCTCTTACAGGAAATCATAAAAATCTCTTAAATCTCTGTAACTAGGAAAATAAATGTCTATGTATATTTCCAGTTATCCATACCTGTCCCCTTTTTTTTTTTTTTTTTTTTAAATTTTTTTTTTCAACGTTTATTTATTTTTTGGGACAGAGAGAGACAGAGCATGAACGGGGGAGGGGCAGAGAGAGAGGGAGACACAGAATCGGAAACAGGCTCCAGGCTCTGAGCCATCAGCCCAGAGCCTGACGCGGGGCTCAAACTCACGGACCGCGAGATCGTGACCTGGCTGAAGTTGGACGCTTAACCGACTGCGCCACCCAGGCGCCCCATACCTGTCCCCTTTTTACTAGCAAACAGTATTTCCAGGTATCATGGCAATATCTGTATAGCTGTAAAGATATCAAAATCAAGTTTCCATTAGGCCTAGTTCCATAACCACAGTAAGATTAAAAAATAAATAAATAAATAAAATAAGACTCAGAAGCTGAATTTAATTAACTGTAAATGGATAAATCAGCCAATCATAAATGAATGAGTCTCAAAGGACAGCAGGAAAAAAATAATCACAGATAAGAGAGACTGAGAGATATTTAAAGTTTTAGAAGTATAAGCTAATTATAACTCATATATTATAAACGTCACACCTTAAATTCCCATGGTCACATAGCAGTCATACTTAACCATTCTTACTATTAAGACTTTCTGGAACCAGGTCCCTGTACACTCAGATTCCTAAGAATTCCCAAATATGAATTAAAGTCTATGGGAAAGTTGCCAGTGTCTGTTATTACTAATGCTCATACTGAGCAAAGAAACACCACCCTGTTACTAATGTACTACATCACTATATGAGTCACCTTAAAACAAGATTTTCCTCCTTTGTTTAAAAACAAGACAACCCTATACCAAGCAACAAGTGATAAGGTACAAGTTTAGACAACTTTACATTGAGTAGAAAACACTTGGATAACACTTGAAAAAAAGCACACTACTGCTCTTAAGAGTTTTACTATCACTCTTAAGCTTATTTTAAAATTTTGGATCTTCAAGAAAAACATTCAGAGGCTGCACCCCTGCCCATTGTAACCTGCAAAGTAAATACTTCTCAGAAAAGGGGGTGTCCTATTTGTCTTCCTATATGGCAATTTCTTAAGTTATATTTATACCTTACCCTATATATGATTCATTATATTTGAGCACTCCAATATGACCCAAGCAACTTAAGTCCTAAGTATTTTAAGCTACAAATGTAAGTACAAAAAAGTACTTTTTGTCAGTGGTACAAGATCTTGTTGGACATATGTGTCAACACTGTGAAACAGATCACCAGTAGCTATTTATGGCTCAGTATAGCTTTAGTTGAAAATGGTTAACATCCTTGATGAATGAGTCCCAGATGAATTTTATCATTAGGGTTTCCTAACCCTAACATCTTGCACTCCACTTAATATCACTTTGTCCTTTGAAAACCTTTACATCATAAATTTGAAAGGAAGCAAAAAAAAAAATTTGCATTAAAATCAAAATATTCTTTAAAAATATTCTTCTGTATAGGGGTGCCTGGGTGGCTCAGTCGGTCAAGCATCTGACTTCGGCTCAGGTCATGATCTCTTGGTTTGTGAGTTTGAGCCCCGTGTCAGGCTCTGTGCTGACAGCTCAGAGCCTGGAGCCTGCTTCAGATTCCGTGTCTCCCCCTCTCTCTGCCCCTCCCCTGCTCATGCTCTGTTTCTCTCTGTCTCTCAATAATAAATAAAATGTTAAAAAATAATAATAAAATAAAAATATTCTTCTGTATAAATGATACACTTAAAAATTTAAACAATAAAAATAGAGGGGCGCCTGGGTGGCTCAGTTGGTTAAGCGTCCGACTTTGGCTCAGGTTGTGATCTCGCGGTCCGTGAGTTCGAGCCCCGCGTCGGGCTCTGTGCTGACAGCTCAGAGCCTGGAGCCTGTTTCAGATTCTGTGTCTCCCTCTCTCTGACCCTCCCCCGTTCATGCTCTGTCTCTCTCTGTCTCAAAAATAAATAAACGTTAAAAAAAAATAAATTAAAAAATATATATATATAAAAGAAAATTAGCATATTTTCTTCAGATCATATTAACTTTGGCCTATATATTTGGAGGCAGTTATGTTAGAATTTTCCCTTGATATACAATTGATAATCTTTGTCCTAATCCCTCAACAGTGAAATTATCACTTTGTCTAAGTTTTGGCTAGTGTGACAGAAAAAAACCCATCTTTGGTCCATATTGCACATCAGGAGTCTAGATGAGCTCTAGACAACTTAAATTTCATCATCCTCACACATCATGTGCTATACCTATGGTAAAAATAACAGCTACCATTATGGGAGACTTAAAAGGCCCAGGTTCTATGACAAGTACCTCATAATAACTCTGGAGTTGCAACAATTGTGCATTTCATTTATGCTAATTTGATTACATGTGCTTGGAAGAGAGTAATTACGAATGAAAATATAAGTTATCCTACAGTGCACATGATTTTACCTGCAATTACATTCAACAAGTGCATGTAACAAAGTGAGCATGAGATGAAAGAAACCACATCCCCTCAGACAGTCTCAGTTACAAAGTTTTATGCCCAAAACCATATATATTGTTCTTTATGGGTGGTTTAAGAGATATTTTTCAGGGATAATTTTGACTATAATTTGATTTTTGCCTTATATGTTAACTTTAGAACTCTGGAGGACAGGACTTCCTCTGTGTCTGTGATAGGACTTCACTGTGTGTCTCATGGGTTTTCATAAAGACTCTGTGAGGTAGGTACAACTATTAACCTGTTTTACAAAAGAATTAACAGGCAGAGAGATCGTGCAACTTGCTTGGCAGAGGTAAGATTCCAACTTGGGTTTTTCTGATTCCAAAGCCTCTGCATTCAACTACTATGCTCTACTACAATATGCCCATTTTCCAGATGGGAAATGAGAAGTTCAGAAAGATTAAGCAAACTTGTCCAGTATTACTCTGCCAGTAAGTCTTTATACCAGTACTTAAACTCAAGTTTTCTCATTTCAAGTTCAACACTTTCCACATTACAAAAAGATGCTTCTTTTCCACCAAGTTATCCTAGAAACCTAATAAAATAACTAACTGATGTAAGTCAGGAGTGAGTAGTAAATGGGGAAAAAAAAATACTGTTATAAAGTATTCACAAACTGGTGGCCCACAACATAAATCTGGGGCCACAGATAAGCTCTCTTTAGCCCTCAGGATACATTCCTTTAAATCTTCACTAGTTGTGGGGCGCCTCGGTGGCTCAGTCAGTAAAGCGTCTGACTTCGGCCCAGGTCATGATCTCACGGTTCGTGAGTTTGAACTCCACTTTGGGCTCTGTGCTGACAGCTCAGAGCCTGGAGCTTGCTTTGAATTCTGTGTCTCACTGTCTCTCTCTGCCCCTCCCCACCTACACTCTATCTCTGTCTCAAAAATAATCATTAAAAAAAATTAAATCTTCATTAGTTGTTATGATAGACAAAGTCTGAAACAGCTGTTGCAAATATCCTTCTCCCTTCCTGCCACTCAATGATTAAGCTGGAAAGTCACATACTTGCCTTCCCAGGCTCTCTTGCACCTAGGTAATCATGTAACCTAGTTTTGGCCAGAGACTAAAAGAGAAGTCGGCTAGGAATGGGGGGTTTGTTTGAGAGAAAATTTATACTTTCCTAATCAATCAATCAGTGAAATGCTGGCAGTGTACCGTTTTACCTCTTCTTGCATCAAACATGGATGTACTGCCTGGGCTGCCTGGAGCTACAACAGATACTTTTTTAATGTGCATTAAAATGGGAATCAGTATACTATTAATGGCAGAACATAAAGTTATAAAGGACTTGGATCCTTATGACATTGTTCAGCTGCTGAGTAGTCCTGGACTATCTATCTTGGACTTTCTGTCACATAAACCAAAAATATTCTTATGATTTAAACTTGGTCTTTTGTTACTTGCAGCCAAAATCATTTCCAGCCAATTCAGTTGCTAACATTTAAAAATCAGGAGATTTCACATAACAATCTGCACTACTAGTATTTCTTGAACTAGAAGACTTTCCGGAAACACTGTATCTACACTCTCACTTCGTTACAACTGCCAGCCCCTGATAATAGAGCTCTTAGTCTCCAAATTATCACAGGCCCCATTTGGCCAGCTTCACTAATTTTGTTCATCTGCCTAATCCCACTGCCATATTTAAATATGTGACCTTCTGTATTACATTTCAATGTATGTCTAGCCTAGAACCCAGATGGCCACTTGAATGCCTAGCATTCTAGAAAACCTCCAATCAATTCCTACCTAAGACAAAGTGTAGGGTTTTTAGTATAGCAAAAACTCTCCTAAAACTGCTCAAGAAAGGAGTTATTCTAAACTTTATTCCTGAGGCCAAACTCTGGAAACTAACAGTAAAAGAGTCAGAGTAGTCAATTTTCCAGTTCTGAAATTCTGTGAAACCCTAGGAGGCAATATTTATAAATAAACACTAAGATTTTGACAGTAATCAAAGGTTTCAAGAAACTTCCTGCATTTCCCTCATAGAAGTAGCAAAGAAATATAAAAATTATTGTATCCAAGATCCCCAAAACAAGAAATTTGGGTTGTGATTTTGTAGTCTTAGCAAGGTAAGCTTACACCACTACTGCACATTACTGGTAAAAGGTTTGGGGTTCTGATAGCCAAAGCTATTAAAGCCAGAATTTCACAAAAATCTCATTAGTCACAGGTGGGGGATGATGTTGTGGGCTCTTTCAAGATGGCTGTCATTTAGAATTGCTAAATAACGTAGACTTTCACTAGAAGCAGTTCCAAGAAATGACACACATCTCAACTACCAGAAGACTATTTCTCGTGAATTCCTTGGAAAATAATATAAACGAAGGGCTGAATTAGCTTAAATATCACCCATTTGTGCCCACTGAACATTATATTTGGACATACACTCAGTGCAAAAGTTCACCCTATCTTTATCTGAAAAGAATTTTAATAGCTCTAATGGTAGTTGTAGGTAACCACAAACTACAGTTCTCACCATCTTCAAATATACTTCAATTATACATCACTTCATTACCATTACAAAGATGGCTGTGTCCATTTTAATCCAGGGTATACAACTTCTCATAAAGTAACACATCTGAGAATACAACATACTGGACACAATTCAGTAAAGACTCAAATATATCACCTAAAATAAATATGCTTTGGTAGCCAAGCTATCATAATCTCTTAAAATTAAGTATGTATGTAATACTGTGCAAAAAGCAAAGAATTAAATCTACTTAACGACAGTAATCACGAGCAGTTACTGAACACTCATTATGCTATAATGCTAAACACTGTGCTAAGCAGTCATTCAGTTATTTCATGAAAGCCAACAGTAATTCTATAAGATAAGGAAGCGAAGCTTAGAAAGGTGATTTGCCCAAAGTCAGTACTTAGTAAGTGGGAGAGCTGGGATTTTAACTTCAGAATCTGAGTCCAGAACCTAAAGCCAATCTAATCACTATACTATAATGCAGCCTACTTCCTTGAGAACAAGTTCTTAAGACATAAAATCATTATTAAATTAGCCAGAGAGGGAAACTGTCCTTTTGGATCCGGATGTGGCAGGGAGAAAAGTATACTGAATGAGGGCCAGTGTATAAAATACTTTTTCTTCAGAGGAATATAATCAAGAAAGGTTTAGCAGCATTAAAACAAAACAAAACAAAACAAAAAAACCTCATCATTTCAATATCACTGTCACATTACCTAATAATCTTAAAAAAAATTCTGCTCTCAACTTCCAAAATTATATTTCAGAAAGTCAGTAACAAATCAAGTACAGTAGGTAAAAAGCAAAATGAGGAAAGAGAACTTTCTAACTTTAGGGAGGGGTTAAGAAATAACTATCTCATAAGGCATTTTCTCTACTATTGACCCATACATTTTCCAAGAACATTTGTGTGTGTTCAAATATTTTCCAAAGGCAACTGTCCGTTTCAATAATTTTTCCTTCTTCTTTGAATGCAGGACCATATATGATCTAATTCTATATAAGGCTTCACTTTGGAGTCCACACAACTATTGCAGAAAAGAGAATCACTAATTAGAGAATTTCTAATTAGAGAATCACTATCATGGTTACTTCCAAAATGTGAGCCACAAATAAAACACAGAATAAAAAAGTACAAAATGAAATGGGACATTTCAGTACATCAGCAGAATGAAGAGAATAAAACACAGAATCTCAATCATCTAATTTTCTAGATCACATACTTAAGATAAGGCAAGTTGTTTTAAAAAGGGTAGACTACTAGTAGCTTAAATGACACAAAGTCTTGTGCACAGTACACTTAAATGTTTTGCAAATGAGTGCAATCCAATAAACTGAAAAAAAATCTATGAGAAAAAGAAAGAAAAAGGCTGGGACCTGTAAAACACAGTCTTCCTCTGAGTGCCTTGAATCACCTGAAAGGACAGCTGGAAGCAAAGGAAAGACTAATTTGGTGAGCGATATCTCTATTTCTAACTTTTGGCAGACTGGCATTCTAAACAAGCTCACCCAGTACAGAGGTTCAAATCATCCTTGTGCCTTTAATGATTTTCATTTTGTGCCATAACTACAGTCTTCTATAAGACATTTTTCAGAAACAAAATAAGACTTTATGGTTTAATTAATAAAACTCTCTTTATTTTTAAAATCTTTTGGATTAAAGCTCCATAAAACAGTGCTTAAATGGAAATCTCCTAAGAATATCTTCTTTCTCCTAAAAGCCCTATATTTAATTTTCAAGATTCTATACCCTGCAAAAATGTTTTGTAAGCAAGTGGAGGAGTTCCTGGATTTTTCGGCCACATCTTGCCTAACCAGACTTCCTTTACAGTCAGTATAGTTTCCTTTGAAGTTTAATTGAAAACCACAGAATCAGCATAAAAAATGCTCACAGTTGAAAAGTTGCAGCTTATATAAGATAGATCAAGAAGAAGAATCAAAATATTGTGCTCACTGAAAACTTAGTGCAATTTTTTAAAGTACTCTCTCAAAGAAGAAATAGGTTGTCTTATTTTCTAACAGGGTTCAATAATAAAAACTATAATCAAAATGCAGCCAAAGCCTGAACCAAAGACCTCTTGTTATATCACCATTCAGTTGCTTTAGAAATAATACATCTTGTAAAAGCTGCATTCAATTTCAACTCCCAACTGTTTGGTATAGCTGAATTAGACAGATCATTCTTCTCACCTATTGTTTCTTTGTACAAAGATATATTTAAACCCATGAATACATTCAGTGTCCTCAGATTCTGCATATTTAAAAAATATCTGTAAATTTCTGTTCTACTTTGCCACATGATTTATAGCCTCCATCATTAAAAACACCAACACAGCCTATTATTTGACTATCCAAACTAAGATGACCACTTCCAATGATCCATCCTACCATATAGCAGAACATCTAATAAATTCATATGCTGCTAAGCATGGCCTAGTAAATTGATAAGCTCTCAAGGGACGGAGAGTTTTAAAGATTACAGTTGCATTAATGATTCTGTATGGTGCTCCAGGGTCATTACAAAACCACACACAACATACTCTGCCGGGAGACTGGCAACTAGAGCAGAGACTCCCTGATTTAAAAAATAAAGCTATTGCTAAGTAAAAAATAATTAAACAGAAAGAAAAAAGATATAGAGAAACTAACCCCTGAAACGGGCTATTTGTTTGAATTCTATTGTCATAAAGAAAGTCTCTTCTCCACTAAATGTGTACTCTAATGAAAGACTGCTTAATAAACAAATAGCCATCCTAAATCACCATCATTGTAAAAACAACTAATACTCCATGAATGTATGCTTATTTGGTGCCAGACATGGTACTAAGGCATTCTCTCATTTAATGCTTATTTCTATGAAAGAAGTACTATTATTACTCCTATTTTACAGATGGGCAAACTGAAGCATAGAACACTGAAGTGACTTATTTATTAAGTCTAGTAAATTGTAAAGTCAGGATTCAGATTCAGGCAGATATTTTCCAGACCCTACACTATTAACCACTACAAGTGGACTGCTTCATGTTGCTATAGGTATTTTTGAAGCTTAAGAAGAGAGAAATGAAAATACTATTAGGGCTTCCCCATCACATGGTATATATTAGAATCATAGATACTATTTTTATTCTAAACCACAATCTCTTTCTCAAACCCCAAAGAATCAATGAACTTCCTTAACAGATTAAGATGCGTCATGAGATGCTAACATGTGGTTTACTTTAATTTTGCTTGAGACATGCTAAGTATCATAACTGTGAAAAAAAAAAAAGGGCTCTCCCAAGTTGTTGCTGTTTCTATAAAAATGTCTGAAGTAATAATTGGAAAATCATTGCTCCAATGAGCAAGTTGCACAAAGACGTCTTTCCTTAAACTTCAATAAATATAATTTCATATATCCCCCCATCTGTCTGAAGCAGTGAAAAAGAAGTTGTTAGATTTTTCTTTCACTAGGGGAAGGTATGGAGTTGGGAGAGGAAGAGTAGGTAAGAGGCAAGGTAACACTCAGAAATACACATTTTCCAAAGATAGAAGCTTGATTATCAGGCTACCATGCCTTAGACAGCAATATCTCACAATAACCACCCTGTAGGAAAATAAAAAAACAAAAAAACTTGCTTCTAACTATGAATGGAACTGGAAGGGATTAATATTTAGAAGTAAATAGCATATCTTTCATTTTCTTAGTCGCAAAGATCTTTTGTTCCTCCATCTTTTCCAATTACTGTTTCACATTCCCTATCCATTATTCCTTTTGGAACTGGTATCTTCTTCCTTGTACACACTTGGTTTTGCCTCTCCCATTGCCCTCACTATACTACTTTTTTTGGTTATGCTGCCTTCCCCCACTAGACCTGAAAATTCTAAGACAAAGATAATGCTTTATATCATTCCACAGTGCCTGAGAAGGCTCTCAAATGAGTTTATCAACTACCAAGGAAGGCATAAGCAGGAAAATGACACAAGTCACAGTGATTCAAACTAACACAGGGCAAACATGAAACAAAATGAATTTAAAAAAAGGGAGGGGGGAAGAAATCAAACAGCACCTGGGAAGAGAGACTAACGCTAATATCCAGAAGATAATTTAGTCTAGTAGTTTGTTTCTGAGTATGATAAGCAAAGTTTAAATCCCAGCTCTGCCACTCCATGCTGGGGGAATGTAGACATCTCTCTGAAAATCAGTTTATCTGTAAAATAGAAACGATAATGGTACTCCTTCGAATGGTTGTTGTGATGCCTGTTTAGCACTGAACCTAGTTTCTACAGCACAGCAGACGCTTGAAACATGGTAGCTATTAGGACAGTTATACTTGCCCCTAATCACAAATTTTAACAAACTCGCTTTACAGGAAAGTCAAGAGAACAGACATACCATATGAAAGGTAAAAGTAACAGCACAGATGTTATAGTTCAGAAGAAATTATGTTTACTTCTCCAGCCCTATTTTCTGCACTTTGCAAGACATCAGCACTGTACTGCTTGTGGTTCCCAGCGTACATCTGCCATTTCTACCCTTGTGCTTTAAGTTCATGCTTGAGAATGCTTCCCTCCCTCCTGCTACTCACCCCTAACCCTCTGTCTGCTAAGCCAACTCCCACTCACTATTGAAGCCTCAACTAAGAAACCCTTGGTGGCCTTCTTTCTCTTCCTCAAGGCTTATATCATCTATGATTACTACACTATTTACTTAATACCAATCTCTCTACTTATACTCTAAAAGCTTCCTGAAGCCAGGGACTAACGGGTTGCTGGATCCTTGACACTGGCATGAATGAGTAAATAGATAACTCTAGAACTGAGTATAGCCCAGGGTACAAAAAGGTACTAAAATTACCTTTTAAAAAAAAATTAAATTAAACAGCTTCATGAAAACTAGGCTGGAACACAGTATGCTACTTCTCCCCCATTTGTTTCTAAGCATATCCTCTCTCATTCAGCAAGTGAAATATTTCCCGTCTTTCAGGAAATCTAGGGAACCATGGGACCTCTCACTACATTTCAGAGCCAAGATCACCTCACAGGACTTTCTCTTGACAAACAGGAAAATGAAGGGCACTGTGAACAGCAGCTGTGCTGCTCAGCTGGACAAGAAAATGGAGGGCAGTTTGTAAAAGAATCTGAAAAGGACTCAGCGCTAAGAACCAGAGGAAGAGAATGGATGGGGTTACTTGAACAAAATAGCACTCATTAAATATTTGCTGATTAACAAGCTTCCTTAGGTCTCTCCCATTTATACTTGAGCTCTGGCATATTTCAGATTGGATAAAGGGTCTTATCAATAATCACACTATTATTATTATTATTATTATTAGAAATAGTTCCCTTACTATAGCTAAGATTTTTGAATGAATGAACAAATAGGTGAAAAAAAATGGACACGTGAATGCCTACGATGGGCCAGGCAATGTGTAGCCAGCAAAACAGCAGGCATTTAATGGAAAAACAGTAAAGCTGTTTTTCCAAGCTGCTGGTACTAGGAATGATATTTAATGGTGCTATATAGGAAGCAGTATGGGCTCTGCATGGTACCTTTTTCAGACTGCACATAATTTAGAATCTGTTCCCTCTCACTTAAAGCCAGATATAAAGGACAAGAAACCTGAAGATACCTTTTGATTACCAAAGGCATGCTCTTACTCTGGACTTCGCAAGGCACCTGAGTCAAAATGTTTAAATCTAAGCTAGTTTAAGTTTATTGTCTGTCCATCCAACTCTTAATGAATACTAAGTAGTATGTGCTAAACTAAACTCCTGTGGGAATAGCAATGGAACACATTCTAGCTTATACTCCAATTTAGTATCTCCCATAGGTAGAATTATACACCATTAGAAAAAGAAGTGATTGGGGAACATCTGAGTGGCTCAGTTGGTTAAGTGTCCGACTCTTGATTTTGGCTCAGTTCATGATCTCACAGTTCGTGAGGGGCTCTGCGCTGTCAACACTTGGGATTCTCTTTCTCCCTTGCTCTCTGCCCCCTGCCCTGCTCGTGCTCTCTCTCAAAATAAATAAACATTAAAAAAAAAAAAGAAAAGAAAAAAAGGTGATTGTTTCATAAAATGCACTGAGACAAGTTGTTATCTATTTGGGACAAAATAAGTTTAAATTTTTTTTTTTTTCAACGTTTTTTATTTATTTTTTGGGACAGAGAGAGACAGAGCATGAACGGGGGAGGGGCAGAGAGAGAGGGAGACACAGAATCGGAAACAGGCTCCAGGCTCCGAGCCATCAGCCCAGAGCCTGACGCGGGGCTCAAACTCACGGACCGCGAGATCGTGACCTGGCTGAAGTCGGACGCTTAACCGACTGCGCCACCCAGGCGCCCCAGGGACAAAATAAGTTTAATATTTACCTCATACCATGTAGTAAAATTAATTTCAGGTGATAAAAGTTAAACATAAAAATAAACTATTAAAAAACTTAAGAAATACAGGTGAATATTTCTCTAATGATGGAAAATTGAACTAAGCAGAAAAACAATGGAAAAACATATACACATAGACTTTAGATTGATGGCATTAAAATTTTTTAAATGTCTACACATCGAAATGAATAAAACAAAGTGGCAAATGAAAAACCAAGGCAAATGTCCACCATAACAGAAAAAGGTTAATATTCTTAGTGTATAAAAAATATTTACAAATCAGGAGAGCTCCGCTGGCTCAGTCGGTACAGCATGCAACTCTTGATCTTGGTGTCATGAGTTCAAGCCCTACATTGAGTGTAGAGATTACTTTAAAATTCTTTACAAATCAATATGGCAAAAATAACTATCCATGGAGAAAGCTGGGCTAATCGCGTGAGTGACTTACCAAACAGGGAATATAAAACATATAATAGCAAATATTTGAAAAAAAAAAATGTTTAACCTCTGAAAAAAATGTAAGCAATAAAACAGCAGAGGTTAAGAGGAAAATGTCTGGGGTCAGACATCAGGCCTATCACTCATTTTACTTGGGCAACTCATTTTACTTCTCTGAGCATCAATTTTCCTTGTAAAATAGGGATAATAATAATATCTAAGCCACAGGAGTGATGTAAAAATTAAGTAACAATGCATGTAAAGTACTCAGCATAGTGCCTGGTACAGAGTAAGTGTTCAATAAACAACAGCACTTATTATAATAAAGAAAATGGATGATGATGATGATGATACTCAGGGCTAACGAGGGAACAGCAGAGCCAACATTTTATGCACCTGACCTCTGGCATATTTCACAGTTTGTCTACAAAGTTTGATTCAGCCTTTCTAGAGGACAATTTAGCAATATGTACCCAAAGTCTTAAAAGGCTTCTGGAAACAGAAATGCTTAAAAACAATGGAAGAACTCAAAATGGAAAAGACTACTGAATAATACTATATCCATCGAGTC
Source organism: Felis catus (assembly GCF_018350175.1). NCBI lineage: Eukaryota > Metazoa > Chordata > Mammalia > Carnivora > Felidae > Felis > Felis catus. The sequence goes on along the minus strand of NC_058381.1, from coordinate 17,015,442 downwards.
ATCCATCCACTGATCCACATGTCCAATATTTTTGACCCTAATGATACAAAATTATGAAAACAGACCTAGTCCCTGGCTTAAAGGTTAGTTGGGGAGATAAGCAGTCAAACAATCAAGTATGTTAAGGAGATAAGAGCCATGATGGGTAAGTATAAGGTACTACGGTGCGCATAGAAGGAGCACCTACCATAGTCTGGGAGTGGAGCCAGGGAAGCTTCCCAGAAGAAGTGACATTTAAGCTGGGACCTGAAGGATGAGTAGGAATTAGTCAGGTAAAGAGATGAAGAAAGTGTTCCAGGTAAAGGAAACAGCATGTGCAAAAGCCTAGAGATCAAAGGGAGCATGGCATGTCAGCTTGACTGAGCAGTGTGCAAGGCAGGAACTTGGGAAGATACAGGGCTGAAGAGGTAAAAGCAAGGTTAGCTCATTAGAAGTCTTGCTAGCAAAACTCTGGAGTGTAGACTTTATTCTAAGGGCAATACAAACAATTCCAAGCAAATAGTGCTAATAAATGAAGAGTTAATATTCATAATATATCAAGAGGGTACACAGGTTGAAAAGAATGACCAAATAGCTCATATAATGGAAATAAGGGATTATAGTGAAGGTTGTACAACTCTGTAACTTTACTAAAAATCACTGAATTATAAAATTATTAAAACGGGTCTATTTTAGGCTTTGGAGACGATACCTCAATAAAACTATCTTTTAAAAAAGTTAACAGAAACGCCTAATAAAGATTTGAAAAATACTCAACCTGTCTAGTAATAAGATATACATAAAACCAACGAGCTACTATTCTTTATCTTTGAAAATTACTAATGATTAAATGTGAAATGAGAATATCCAGTGTTAATAAGGTTAGGATAAATGAGTATTCTTACACTATGCTGGTCTGTGATCCAGTAATTCTATTTCTTGAAATTTTAGTAAGGTCCAAAATGCTGTCAAATATTTATGCCCAATGATGTTCACTGCAATGTGATTTAAAATAGCAATAAAAAAAATTTGGAAAAAAATCAGATGTTTACTAATAATGGAATGGTTAGAATGAGTTATAATATAACTGCTCAATGCAGCCATTTAAGTGATATGGTACTACATCTATGATTTATTTCAAACTTAAAAAATATATATATATGAAGTTACATACACAGCAGCATTTCAGCTATGTTATATATATATAGATGTAACACATATATAAATAGGTAGATAGATAGAACACATATATTTTATCTTTTCTGTGCTTTTCTATATTTTCTAAAATTTCCTACACTGCCCATGTATTATTTCTACAGTGTAAGAAAGTTTCTAAAGCTTTTAAAAATTTAAAGGCATCACTTTTAAGTATTTATACTTCAGATAAATCAATTTCATATTTGCTATGGTTTTATTTTCTCTGGGGAAAGATGCAGTCATATTTGAATATATATAATAAATAAGTAATTCAATAGTATCTTATTTATCAAGTATCATATATGTAAATAAATTTCCTGATTAATTAAAATGTACATTATAAACATCAAAACTTCAGTGAGAATTGGATGGATGTCTATCTAAAAGTACAATTCACTCAATCCTGACTGCTTAAATGAAGAGAAAATAAGATGAAGCTTTATTATGATTATTCAGGGTCATCTTAGAGAGGGATTTGTCCTCACATTAAGTAGTTCATAACTGCCAAATTTTTTCTTATGCCAGTTATTTAGAAATCATCTTCTTCCTCCCTTGCTATAAAACCATCAGCTATCATTTCCCCAGAACTATTAGCAGCCTGTCTTTAGCAGCACTTGCCACACTTTCCATTCCTTTTTTGCTGTTGATAATCTTCTAAGAATAAGAAAACTAAATATCCAAGTTTTAGGAATTATGTATAAACTAAGAGATAATAGGCTTCAAATAAGGGTATCACCTAAAAATGATTTGCACAGACCTAGATGATTCTGTTCTAGTTAAGCTTACAATATAAATGAACTGCAAAGAGGAGTTCTTGATTGTATCTTAAGTCTTGATTTCTTTACTATACTGGCAGTCAAGTTCTCAGGATCAGAAACTCATATGCTGTTTCACACCATGGAAAGAAATGTGGACTAGGAGCCAAGGAACTTAGTTCTAGTGCAGGTTCTTACACCAACCAGTTTTGTAACCTTCAGTAAGTCTTTTAACCTTGGTACCTGTCCTGCATAACTTATAAGGCCGCTCTAGACTTAAAGTAGATCACAAACACAAAAACACTCTGAAAAGTATAAAGCACTACACAAAAGTAAAATATTTTTATAGTATTTCATTGTGTTTATATGACCCTGGATCAACATAGGTATCCACTCATAAAATTCATACCAGAAAGAAGGAAAGAGATAATTCTTAAATTGCCTCCTATTCATTAGGAAACATCTATTATCTTAGAAGAACAATACATTCCAAGAGTTGGCATCTCTGATTCCTCCTCCCCTATATCCAGTCAGTTCCCAAGCCCTTTGTGTTTTCTCCATAATCCCTCACATCTGTCCCTTTCTTTCCACTACCAGTTCACATCCCCAGTTTAGGCCTTTTTATCTTACACCTGAGCTACCACAATAGCCTCTAACTGGTTCCACTCATGGCCTTCCTTTGCCTCTCTCAAATCCCTCTGGCCAACAGCTGCCAGATCAATTTTCTTAAAACACCACTGTGATTATATCTGTTCAAAACCTCTGAAGACTCTCCATTACCTTCCCCATCAAGTTCAACCTCCTAAGCTCAGGAGTCTATGCAGTCCCAGCTTCCTCTTCACCTTTATCTCTTACTACTCTTCCAAAGAAATCCTCCTTCAAACTGGTCTAGTTAAGTCCTTCAGATATGCCTTGTACTTTTCTGCCTGTAAGTGTTGGGAATATAGCTTCTCTCCACCTGGAATACTCTCTACTTCCCAGCTTCTATCCCAGCCTATACATATTCTACCCATCCTTAAAGGCCTAGTTTGAGATCCACCTACTATGTGTACTTTTCTTTGATTACCAGATGGAAAATTCTAAAGTTAGACAAATCTTCAACAGCTAAGTGACACTGGGCACATTCCTTAATGGCTCTTTGCTTCAGTTTCTTCATCTGTAAGATAGGGATAATAGCAATTTCCTTTGGACATATTGTGAGGAGTAAATGAGTTAATCCACGTAAAGCACTTGGCATGATGCCTGGCACAGACAAAAACCCAAGAGATGTGAGATACTGTTACTTCTACTATTGCCAGTAGTGAATTTATCTTAATCTGAATTCAGACAATACTGGCCATTACAAACCAGCTATTCATATACATGCGGTATCATTTCCCTCGCTCTCCTTTTCTACCCTCTCATCTCACATTTGTTCTTTCTGCCCCCTCCAAGATTACATGATCCTGATAGACAGGGTCAATGTCTTATGCATGTTAGTATCTATAACAGCCACACATACCCAGTAGATGATCATTAGATTTTTTTAATCCCCAAAATGAATAGTGAAAAGCTGACAGTATTAAAATGTCCTACACCTCCCACAGTGAAAAAGTAAAATGAAATGCTTAAAATTATTAATTAAAAAATCTAAATCTCCAGTCTCACAAAATTAAATCTCTACTTTCATGGTTCTCTAGATTCTTTTTGCTCTCTTTTACTTTTAAAACAAACAACTTAACCTATTCATGCAGCAAGAGATGCAAGAGCAAATATATGCAGGTCAGACAGCAGCCAAATATCGGAACACAAGAACCACAAGACAACTCTGCTGAACACAGCGCTGGATGAAGTGAAATAGGAAGACAATTTAAAGGGAAAGGTAACTGGCTTATCAGTCATACAAACACTATTGAGTGTTACACACACACACGTCCCAGGATTCCGAGGGCCATGCATACACAACTGAAATAACCAAGTTACCATGGTAAGTAGACATAGAAATATCAGCTCAACAACTGAGCTTACCACATGATCAATTTAATTACCTATCTCAAAAGTGACTATTACTATACCTCAATATTCTAATAACTAAGTTTTGGCTAATTAAGTCATATCAAGTAGATATGGCCTTACTGTATACTAATCATTCACCTCAAGGAACTTAGTATGATAACTTGATATATGTATGTATGTTATTATTATAGCATAAACTGTTTTAAACAATGCCCAGGGGAAATGATGTTACTATAATACTGGTTTATAGTGTATTTATTTGCATGACTCTACTAACTTTCAGTTGCTTTCTCAGCCAAAATCACACCTGGTGACCACTATTCTCAAAGGGTTTACTAGTAAAGAGAAGTAAAATGGTCTGATGGAATGTTAACTTTCCAAAATCTAGCATAAAGTACTACAGATAAATAAATTTTACTAAATTTCTATCCTATGATACTTGTCTTCAGAGGACCTTAAAAACGTTTTACCACCTTTGAAGTGCAACTATTCTCAAATCACAAAATCTTAAGAGTTGGAAAAGGCCTTAGAAGTCCTTCACTGCAGGAATTCTTTATACTAACTTCCAGGCAAAAGGTCCTCCAGCTTTTCTTTTAATACTTTAAGCAACGGACATTCACTATTTTTGCAAGGCAGTCCACTCCACTGTTACAAGATTCTTCTTCCTTACAATCATTGAAAATCTGCCTCCCTGAACTTCTACCCAAGGATCCTAGTTCTGCTCTCTGCAACAATACAAGTTAACCCCCGAAATATAATCACTTTTAGAATTAGGATATAATTGTCAATTTGGCCACACAAAATTCACAAGAAAGCTCAGGGGAAAAAAAAAAAGAAACCACCACTATACTGAATTTTGAAATTCAGGAAACTATGTTGAAATCACAAGTCACTGTATTTTCAAGATATCAAAGCCCACGGCTCAGTGAACATATAAATATAAAGAATAACCTGATGTTTTACAGTGAAGGGTGGTACAGTGTTTAGTGAATACCTTTTGGCAACTTGAAACTACTAAATCCACCAACACAGTTTTAAAAATTACAATTCTGTAGGAAGTTCAAGATGGCTTTTCCAGTTGCTCATTATTTTCATTCTATTTCCTTCTACAACATTTGCATGTTTTAAAGATCCCATTTCGCCCCACTGATGCAATATTTTATTTTTTTAAATAAGGATTTTCAAGAATAAAGCCTAAAAGAGTGGGGTGTAAAGGGATGGAGGTGGGGCTAGGAGCCAAGTCAAAGAAGGGCCCAGCAGGAAAAGGCTGGTTGTTGGGTATTTTCCTTCTGGAAGCATGCTTCACTGGCATACGCATCTGAAGCATACAAACACGACCCAAGAACAAGAATGATCATGAGCAATGAGTGCAAGGCATTAATACCTGTAAGATATAAATGAATTGGCCCTGGTTATCAAACAGCGCCAGATGCTTCAGGACTACTTAGAGGAAAGGTAAGAGGTCCAAGAAAGAGACCTCTCTGCTGGAGAGGAGGGAAGAAACCAAGGAGTAACTACCAGCTCAGCAATCCAATGAAGCCCAAACAGTACCAGAGCCCAAGAAAGACAGCAAGTGACTAGAGGGAAGGCACATACCCCGGAGAGCCTGAAGAAGGGGTTGCAGGGTGGGAACACTGAACGAGTCCGTGAAATGGGTGTGGGTATAGGGATGTGGTGTGTGTTAGGGGCAACGCAGGAGTCCCATGGTCCTCTCCCTGCAGCAGAGCAACAGAGGGTACAAGGAAGGGGGAGGGTGAAAAGCAAGAATGACTCATTCGCGAAAGGAAGTGTTCAAGCCGTAGGAAAGCATGCCACGGGGGTGGGGGGGGTGGTTCGGGGCGAGGACTGTGAGAGCCAGGTGTTCAGAGTGATGGGGGCAAAAACCAACGTCCCGTGGGTCCCGCAGCTCGTCTTAAAGATGGGGGGTGTGGGGGGTTCGCGGCAGCCGAGTGCCAAGGCCTGGGAAGCGGCGCGGCGCGTGCGCAGTGGCGCTCGGCGGGACCCGCTGAGGCAAAGCGGAGCCGCAGTGACAGAAGCGAGCGGAGCGGCCGCCGGGTGGGACTCACCGAGGCGCAGGGGCTGGAGGTGGTGCTGGGGGTAGGCGACCGCTGGACCGTGACCAAAGCCATCTAGGCGCTGCTAGGTTGTTCCGGGCAGGGCATTCTTGTCCTGAGTATGGGGGGCGGGAGGGTGACGGAGCCGGGATGGGGAAAGGGGTGTGGGAGGGGGGTGAGGGGAACGGGAGGAGGAAAAGGCCGAGGGAACGGCCGCAGGCTCCGCACCCACCACCGGACTCTCGCCGACTGACGCGCCGAACGGGCGGCGGGCGGGCGGGCGGGCGGGCGGTTCGGCAGCAGCGGGGCACAATGAGCGCTCCCAGTGCGCAGGCGCCACCTGTCAGCAACCGCCTCTCCCCTCGGCGCGCGCCGCCGCCTCGCCGTAACCCTTGAGTTGCCGGAAGCCGGCCGGTTGTTTGCGCCTCTGACCGCCGCCCCTTCCTGGGTTTCCTCCTTTGCTCTGGAATCGCGCGGTTTGCCCGCGCCCGGAGGCTGTGAACTGGGATGGGGGGAGGGGCCCCGGTTCTGGGAGCCTTTGGAGTCCCCACTCCTGAGAGACGACCATTTCATGAGGTGGGGGCGCACAGCTTAACCGATCTTAGAGAAAGGAAACTGAGGTGAAAATCCTGAGGCAAACACGTTGTCTGGTGGGAAAGGGCTCCGCGGGGCTTCAAAGGCTTTCGCTAGGCGGGAGTGAGACTTACTGGACTAGAGACCCTCGTGGCGCGACCAGGAGACGAGTTTATCCCCCTTTGACCTGGCTCTCGGGGGCTTTTTCTAAGCTGTACCACCCTCTATCTCAGAGTCCATGTTTTATGATGCGACTTCGTGAAAGAAAGAAAGCTTTTTCATATTATACCCTGAGAAGCTTCATGGTAGGTACCCTCACACTTCCTCTATTACCCTGGCCCCTAAGGACTCACTCATTCATTATTCCTAAGGTGAGAGAGACTGTATGAGCCCGGGAGGCCGAGAAAGCAGGGCTCACAGTCATAAGGGTCCAACCTGCTATTTACCTCCCACTTGCTTCCCGCTGGGAAGAAATTCTCTTAAATAGCATTTGCTCTTTGAGATTTTTTTTTTCTCCTTCGGCTCTAGATTTCATTATTTCATAGACAAAATGTGAAATGTAGGTTATTAAATATTTTAAAGGAACAATCTAAAAGATAAACCGTCAGCATGGGGCGCTTGGGTGGCTTAGTCGGTTAAGCATCTGACTTGGGCTTGGGTCATGATCTCACAGTTCATGAGTTTCAGCCCCACATAGGGCTCTGTGCTGACAGCTCAGAGCCTGGAGCCTGCTTGGGATTCTGTGTCTCCCTTTCTCTCTGCCCCTCCCCTGCTCTCGCTCTCTCAAAAATGAATAAACGTTAAAAAATTAAAAAAAAAAAAAAGATAAACCATTAGCAGACCATAAGCGAAGAAAGTAATTAAAAATCAAGATTTAAAAAGGGGGGAAATCTCACTATGCAAATATCATTGATTGTTTACACAGAGAAAGAGAGTTGACAAAGCTATTTCTCAATTTGAGTGGACGCTCTGGAATATACCACCATACGTATCAAAACTGAGGAAACACACATTAAGGAGTTTGCAGTTATTAAAGCCACCTCCTCCTGTTTGTCACTCAAACTCTCTTGGATTTCATTGCTTCCTTTAAACTGACAGGGCTGTCATGTGCTCCTTCTGGCTGCTGTATGGTTAAGTGCCACTAGAGCCCTCTGTGCTGAGCCTTTGTTCTCTCCCTGGGGCCCTGCGGTTGAAATAATTAGCAGGGAGGTTCCATCAAGAATCAGACACTGAGGGTCCCTGTACTGTACAGTCCTGTGTAGAATGAATTGCTGAGAAGCCAGCTGGTAGGCTTTTGCCCCCTGGTGGTGGTCAAGAGTGCCTGCGAGACAAAAATTAAACAAAGATGTATGGTTCACAGATTAAACAATCTGTGTTTTTCCCAGAGCTGCGAAGTAAACAGGAAAAGACAAGACAAAGTTCAGAAGTAAGAACTTTGAACCAATGCTTAGGAGACCACACAGGAAGCTGTATGCATAGGTAAGAAATATACATAGCTGAAAGCTGAATGAACTCAAATGAAACACGTGGTTTATAAGCCAAAGTATTGTTCTAGAAAAAATATTATACAGATCAATAGGTCTTAATGTACTTCTATGTTGATTTTCTTACTGACTCAGGATAGCAACACTGCCTATCTAGTTTTGTGTCAACATAATATTAAGAAATTCTTTTGGCAGATGAGAGAATTCCATTAATCTCCCAGTGGGAAAGATCACTACTGTAGGAGTCAGAAGACCTGGCTTCTAGTTCCAATTTGTAAAACCTTATGCAAATGGCTTAAACGTTTTAAGCATTGGTTTCTACAATGGAGCTCTAACTCACAGGATTCTTGTGATCAAATGAGATAATGCATGGTAAAGTCCTATATAATCTGTAAAGCCTTGTATGTAATTAAGATAACTTTATTATTCTTTGAAGTTTGTTCCAAGTTCAGTCAGCTTTTGCTGAGTGTACCCTATGTGTAGAAAATAGCATCAAGCAAAAAGGGACTAAAAAGGGCTAAAAAGACGTATGATTCATGCCTTTCTCAACGGTGAGAGAAGTAGATCAGTGGTCAAGAGATGTGTCATCTGTAGGAAGATATAGAACATCTCTATTAAACATATCTGAGAAGATAAAATCCTGGTCAAAATTGGGATTATAAAAAAGTTGGGATTATAAAGTACCCAGATTCACATTAAGTTTATTTGTATCAGGAAATTAATTTATTAATTTACAGAGGAAGTATCTCTTCCTGGCATATAACCTTTTAAGGAAACTAAGATTTGGAAATTAATGGTGCGTGTTCATTAATTTATTTGTCATTAATTGAGAAAATACTGAGTGTATATTTTATACTAGAGACTGTTTTAAAAACAAAATAAAAGTCTATCTCTCAGGGGCTCAAAACCTGTTAGGGAAAAACACACCAAATAATGACAGTATGACAGAGTGGCACTGTGGATTTTGTCACCTTTGCTAGGCCCCCAAGGGAGACACATATATAGGAGAAGTCTAGTTATGTGCAAAGTGCTTTAGAAACACAGAGGAAGAGGTCTGGGCAAATATACATTTTACAATATTGCCTTTCAGGCTTTGGCTGCAGAGCTAGATCAAATGTGAGCATTTGAAATCTATACTGTCTTCCCTGGATTCCACCCTGGTTTGTACTTTCTGGTGATCTGAGGAAGTATTTACTTCTAACAGAGAAAAGACCCTAGAATCCTCTTAATATGTTAGTTGAATTTAAGAAGAGAGAGGCCAGGAGCAGGAGTCCCAAAAGAGGGAGCCAGAGACAGAAGTCCTCCTAGTTCTATTTATAGCACCTTTATTCTTCCCACCTGTGATAATGGAGGCCTGGTTGTGCTATTGGAATTCCTTTAACCCTTAATTTGTAACGTCACTTCTTTGGGGATGAAATTATAGCGGAACTTTTGAAATTCTTGAGTCACTTGGTTCTTAAGCTTTGAGAACTTATGAAAAGTATTAACTATCTCTCAAGAAAGATATATGTGCGCATTTCACACACCCACTGAAATCCATTGAGAGGCCCCAGGTAAAGAGTCTTATCTAAAGCTAAAGCAGTGCTTCTGAACCTTTTTTCATATTATGACATCCATAGAAATAATAGTTGTATAGCACACTGGGATAAATTTAAAGGAGATTTGGAGGCAACTATAATGGGGCATGGTGAAAATACTTGTATTTATATAATATAATGAGGAAAAGAAAACATATTCAGGATATTAAATATTGAATTTGTATAAACTTCCAAATAAAGTTCCTCAAAAATTTAATGAAAAACTTGAGATTGCTTCTATAAGCATAATGTTTTTTATGTAGGGTTTTTAAAAACATTATTACAATATGATTGATTATACTCTCTATGCTATACTCTCTATGCTATACTTTTCATCTCCATGACTTAAGAAACTGGAAGTTTCTTAATCCCTTTCACCCATTTCACCTGAACCCCTATTTCCCTCCCTTTTGGCAACCATCACTTTGTTTTCCATATTTATGAATCTATTTCTGCTTTTTGTTTATTCTGTTTTTTGGATTCCACATATAAGTGAAATCATGTGGTGTTTGTCTTTCTCTGTCTGACTTATTTCACTTAACATAATACTCTTCAGGTCCATCCATGTTGTTGCAAGTGGCAAGATTCCATTATTTTTTTATGACTGAATAATAAATATGTATATGTATATGTATATGTGTGTATATATATATATATATATATCACATCTTTTTTATTCATCTATCTATAGATGGATACTTGGATTGCTTCCATATCTTAGGTATTGTAAATACTGCAATAAACATAGGGGTGCTTATATCTTTTCAAATTGGTGTCTTCACTTTTTTTAGGTAAATGCCCACTAGTAGAATTACTGGATCATATGGTAGTTCTATTTTTAATTCTTTCAGGAATCTCTGTAATATTTTCCATAGTGGTTGCACCAATTTACGTTCCCACCAACAGTGCACAAGGGTTCCCTTTTCTCCACGTCCTCACCAACACTTGTTATTTCTTGTCTTTTGATACTATCCATTAAGACTGGTATGAGACAATATCTCACTGTAGTTTTGATTTGTCTTCACCTGATGATTAGTGATGATGAGCATCTTCTCATGTGTCTGTTGGCTATCTGTATGTCTTTGGAAAAATGTCTAGTTAGGTCCTCTGCCTATTTTTTTTTTAATTTTTTAATGTTTATTTATTTTGAGAGAGAGAGTGCAAGTGGGGGAGGGGCAGAGAGAGAGGGAGACACAGAATCTGAAGCAGGCTCCAGGCTCTGAGCTGTCAGCACAGAGCCTGATGTGGGGCTTGAACTCAAGAACCATGAGATCATGACCTGAGCTGAAGTTGGACACTTGACTGAGTCACCCAGGTGCCCCTACCTATTTTTTAATCAGAGTATAATTTTGTTAGCATTGGCTTATATAAGTTCTTTGTATAATTTAGATATTAACTCTTTATTGGTTATATTGTTTGCAAATATCTTCTCCCATTCAGTGGGTTGCCTCTCTGGTTTGTTGATGGCTTCCTTTGCTGTGCAAAAGGTTTTTATTTTGTTGTAGACCCAATAGTTTACTTTTGCTTTTGATTCCCTTGTTTGAAGAGACATATCCATAAATATGTTGCTAAGGCCAATGTCTAAGAGTCTATTACTTATGTTTTCTTTTAGGAATTTATGGTGTCAGGTCTCACATTTAGGTCTTTAATCCATTTTGAGTTTATTTTTGTGAATGGGATAAGAAAGCGATCCAGTTTCTTTCTTTTGCAAGTAGCTGTCCAGTTTCCCCAGCACCATATATCGAAGAGACTGTCTTCATTGCATATTCTTGCCTCCTTTGTCAAAAATTGACCATATAAGTGTGGGTCTGTTTCTGGGTTCTCTATTTTGTTCTGTTGATCTCTATGTATGTTTTTGTGCCAGTACTATACTGTTTTGATTATTATATCCTGTAATATATCCTGTAATCTGGGATTGTGATACCTGCAGCCTTTGCTGTTCTTTCTCAGGATAGCTTTGGCTTTTCAGGGTCTTTTGTGGTTCCATACAAATTCTAGGATTATTTGTTCAAATTCTGTGAAAAATGGCATTGGTATTTTGATAAGGATTATGTTGAATTTGTAGATTGCTTCTTCCAATCCATGAATATGGTATATCTTTCCATTTGTTTGTGTTATCTTCAGTTTATTTCAACAGTGTCTTATATTTTCAGAGTATAGGTCTTTCACCTTCTTGGTTAAATTTATTCTTAGGTATTTTATTCTTTTTGCTGCAATTATGAATGGGAGTATTTTTTTTATTTGTCTTTCTGCTACTTTCTTATTAGTTTATAGAAATGCAACAGGTTTCTGTATATTAATTATGTACCCTACAACTTTACTGAATTCATTTATTACTTCTAATGGTTTTTTAGTCGAGTCTTTAGGGTTTTCTATATAAAGTATCATGTCATCTGAAAATAGGGATAGTTTTACTTCCTTACCAATTTGGATGCGTTTTATTTCTTTTGTCTGATTGTTGTGACCAGGACTTCCAGTATTATGTTGAATAAAAGTAGTGAGAATGGACATCCTTATTCCTGATATTATAGGGAAAGCTTTCAGTTTCACCATTAAATATAATGTCAGCTGTGGGTTTTCATTTATGACCTTTATTATGTTGAGATGTGTTCTCTCTAAATTTACTTTTTTGAGAGTTTTTATCATGAACAGATATTGTATTTTATCAAACGCTTTTCTGCATCTATTGAAATGATCACATGGTTTTTATCCTTCCTCTTGTTAATGTGATATATCACATTGATTGGTTTGTGAATATTGAACCATCCTGGAATAAATCCAACTCGACTGTGGTGAATAATCCTTTCAATGTATTGTTGAATTTGGTTTTGGTTTGCTAGTATTTTGTTGAGGATTTTTGCATCTATGTTCATTGGGGATATTGGCCTGTAGTTTTTTTACAGTGTCTTTAAAAAATTTTTTTTTCAATGTTTATTTATTTTGGGGAGAGAGAGATAGAACGTGCAAGTGTGATCAGGGTAGGGGCAGAGAGAGACAGAGACAGAGGCTCTGAAGAAGGCTGTGCTGTGTCAGCACAAATCCTGATACGGGGCTTGAACTCACAAGGTCTGAGATCATGACCTGAGCAAAAGTCAGACACTTAACCAACTTAGCCACCCAGGCACAGTGTCTTTTTGTGGTTTTGATATCAGGGTACTTCTGTCCACATAGAATGTATTTGGAAGTTTTCTTCCCTGTTGATTTTTTGGAATAGTTTTAGTAGAATGGGTATTAACTCTTCTTTAAATATTGTATAATATTAATATTATGTATAATAATTATAAATTATATTATTTATAATATATTATATAATAAATATATAAAATATAATGTATTTAATATATAATAATATAACAACATTAAATATTTTATATATTATATAAGATATACATATATATATTTACTATCTATCTATCTATTTTGAGAGAAAGAGTGAGCAGGGGAGGGACAGAGAGAGAGAGAGGGAGAGAGAGAATCCCAAGCCAGCTGTGCGCTGTCAGAACCGTGAGATCATGGTCTGAGCCTAAATCAAGAGTCTGACGCTTAACCAACTGAGCCGCCTGAGGGCCCCAGTATTAACTCTTCTTTAAATGTTTGGTAGAATTCAGCTGTGGAGCCATCAGGTCCTGGACTTGTGTTTGTTGGGAGTTTTTTGATGACCTATTCAATTTCATTACTAGAAATTGGTCTGTTCAAATTTTCTATTTCTTCCTGATTCCATTTGGAAGATTGTATATTTCTAGGAATTTATCCATTTCTTCTAGGTTGTCCAATTTGTTGGCATATTATTTTTCATAGTTTTATTTTATAATCCTTTGTATTTCTGTAGTGTTGGTTGTTATTTCTCCTCTTTCATTTCTGATCTTATTTATTTGAATCCTCTCTTTTTTTCTTTCTTAATGGATTTGTATAAGTTTATCCAATTCTATTTATCTCTTCAAAGAACCAGCCATTGGTTTCACTGATCTTTTCTATTGATTTTTTTCATTTCTCTTTCATTTATTTTCACTCTAGTCTTTATAATTTTCTTTCTTCTACTAGCTTCGGGCTTTGCTTGTTCTTTTCCTAGTTCCTTTACTTGTAAGTTTGTATCATTGTTTTGAGCTTTTTCCTGTGTCTCAAGGTAGACTATAAACTTTCTTCTTAGAACTGCTTTTGCTGTGTCCCAAAGATTTTGGACCATTGTGTTTCCATTTTCATTTGCCTCCATGTACTTTAGTTGTTGTTGTTGTTGTTTAGTTTTTATTTCATAATCATAAGCTTAACTCTGCAATCCAGCTAGACTTGGAGGGGAGTAAGGAAAATATGGAACCCATAGAACTACAGTGAGAGCACAGATTATAGGATATTTCAAGCAGATAGGGGTGAAGGGATGTACTCTTGAGCTATAAAAGGAATGGTTTGGTAGTTAAAATAAAACACAAGTCAAATTTATTAGATTTGTCCAGTCAGCATTGGTGATCTTCTTGCTGATCTTGCCATTGCTATACCCAAGGTGCTCCATGGCTTCCACAATATTCATGCCCTCTTTCACCTTGCCAAAGACCACATCCTTGCCATCGAACCACTGAGATGAAAAACTGGGAACCATTTGTGTTGCATCCAGCACTTGCCATGGATAAGATGCCAGGACCTATGTGTGTCAGAATGAAATTCTCATCAAATTTCTCCCCATAGATGGACTTGGATCCAGTGCCATTATGGCATGTAAAGTCACCACCCTGGCACATAAAACTTGGAATAATCCTGTCAAAGCAGGAAACTTTATAACCAAATCCTCTGTCCCCAGTGCTCAGAGCATGAAAGTTTTCTGCTGTTTTTGGAATTTGTCTGCAAACAACTCAAAGGAAACACGGCCCAAGGGCTCATCATCCACAGCAATGTCAAAGGACTTAGTGGAGTTGACCATGACTGGGTGGCATGGGCAACTCTGGGATGGTGGCACCTGCAAGTCTGTCTCCATGTATTTTTTGATTTCCTCTTTGATTTCTTTGTTAACCATTGGTTGTTTAGTAGCATGTAGTTTAGCTTCAATGTGTTTGTGTTTTTTCCAGTTTTTTTCCTTGTTTCTAGTTTCATATTGTTGTGGTCAGAAAAGATACTTGATAGAATTTCAATCTTTTTATTGAGACTTGTTTTGTGGACTAGTATGTGATGCTGGAGACTGTTCCGTGTGCATATGAAAAGAATGTCTATTTTACTCTTTGGGGATGAGATGCTCTGTACATATCTGTTAATCCATCTGATCTAATGGGTTATTCAAAGCCACTCCTTCCTTATTGATTTTCTGTCTAGATGATATATTCATTGGTGTAAGTGGGGTATTTAAGTCCCCTACTATTATTGTGTTACTGTCAATTTCTCCCTTTATATCTATTAATATTTGCTTGTATTTAGGTGCTTCCATGTTGGGTGCATAGATATTTACAGTGTCAATCCTGTTTTTACATTGATTCCTTTTTATCATTATGTAATGCCCTTCTTTTTCTCTTGTTACAGTTTTTGTTTTTAAGTCTGTTTTGTCTGATGTAAATATTGCTACCTTTTTTCCACCTTCATTGCATGGAATATCATTATTTTATCCCTTCACTTTCAATTTGTATGTGTCTTTTGGTCTGAAGTATCATAGACAACGTACAGGTGCATTTTGGTTTTTTATCCATTAAGTGACCTGATGTCTTTTGATTGGAGCATTTACATTTAAAGTGATTATTGATAGGTATGTACTTATTGCCATTTGTTGTTTTCTGGTTGTTTTTTAGTTCTTTGTTCCTTTCTTATCCTCTTGTCCTCCTTACTTTCCCTTCTGGTTTCATGACTTACTTTCGTGTTATGCTCAGGTTTATTTTTTTATTTTGTGTATAATAAGTTTTTAATTTGTGGTTACATATGGGGTTCATATATAACGTGTATTAGCGGTCTATATTAAGTTGGTCACTTGAGTTCACATGTATGCTGAAGAATACATTCTAAAGGCACTAAATTTTTACTCCCCCTACATGTTTTATGTATGTGATATCATATCTTACATCTTTATTTTATATATCCCTTGACTACTTTTTTGTAGATATAATTGATTTTATTATTTTTGTGTTTTAGCCTCCTTACTGACTTTTTAAGTGATTAATCTGTTACCTTTATTATATGTTTGCTTTTACTAGTGAAGTTTTTTCTTAATTTTCTTCCATTTATGTTCTTTTCATTTAAATAATTCCCTTTATTTTATTTTTTTCAATTAAATATTTATTGAACAAATGCAGAATAAATTAAGTGGGGTGTGGGGAGATAACCTGCAGATACAATGAACATCTCCAAATATTCAGAGGGCATCGCACAAAAACTGAAAGACTTGTTCACTATTTTTCCAAAAGGCAGAACTTGAACCAAAGGATAAATATAAGCAACCAGTAGGCTGCAGGACAGTTGGGCAAAGTGTATCACTTATCTTAATAACTTTGCCAATATAATGCTTTCCACCCTACATTTCCCTGCTCCTAAAAGGAATATTACATCTAATATGTCTCCTGAGGGTCTTAAATAGTCACATTTTCATGACAAACCCTCCACTGCCAGTACACTGGATGTACTAACACTACCAGGAAAAGATGTGAAGTTAACACATTGCTTTACTGAGGAAATGGTCTTTTGTTCCTCATCTACATTTCAGCATTCTGTGTGTGATATTCAGGAGGTGAGGAGAAAGGAGAGCACATTCTCTGAAGAGGGTGGATAGGAATCCTCAGCAGCTCAGATACTGCCTCTGGGGACAGTCTTTCTCAAATCCCACATGAATCACTGTAACTCTTATCCATCGGTGCAGACTGGGGGGTGTGCTGTGCTGCGGCAGGAACAAACAATTGACAACCACTGTCCCACATGAAGCAGGAAATCTGTGTTTTATAGTCACTAGGAAATATAAACTGCATAATACTGACGGGTTCCATCCAAATTGTCAAATATTACAAAACAAAAATTGTTTCAACAACTATTCAGCATAATGTTTAAGGACAAAATACATATACTATATATATGTATTTTATCACATACTCAGTAGGGAATGCTGGGGTGCTAATCCATCCAATAAATTGAAAATAAAAATTTTACATTTCTATATTTGTCAGTTTACAGGATTCTGAAGGTGGATCTTGAATTCAGAATGATATATCAGCTTTTGATGAAAGCCACATAACTGGTCAGTCTGGCTAACTGCTGCTTGTTGGGGATTGGTGGAATTGGGGCAGGTTCTGATGAGGGAATGATCCAGTTGAAGAAACATCCAGGGCCCCTGCAACTGGTTTTTTGGGCATAACATTCTTGTGGTGAAGTGAGCTTGCCATCCTTGTTCTAATGTACCTTTCACAGCCTCTTCCACAGGAGCCTGACAACGGCTGCCAAGTCGTTGGCTCTTTATGGAGGTGTAGGCTTGAGAGACTAGGGTGAAGGCTCTTCTCTTTGTGGCATCTCTAAGTGCTTCTATGATTGGCCAGACCATCTCAGACCACTGGTGTGCGTTGAAGGTCATGTAGATTCCAGGAAAATCTCTCTCCAGATTCTTTGTCCTACTGACCAAATTCCCCCAAGTTCAGAATTTACAGATTCTATAGTATCCTTTTCCAAAGATATCTTCCATTATTCATGTCATTATAAAGCCTAACATCTGACCATACACTGGGGGTGTAGCAATTCCTTCAGGAGCCTTGAGTTCCTGGTTCCCACACTGATCCAGCAACTTACTGAAATTAAGGCACTTTCTGTCATAAAACCATCACTGGCATCTTCCCAGCCATTCCCACCTCAGCACCTTCCCAAAAGTAGACCCCAGACAGCCCCTTGGCCATCGCACCCACAGTGAGGTACTAAAAAATTCCCTGTAAACAAAAACCAAAAACAAATAGAAAGAGGAATTCCATTTAACATTTCAGGTCATCATTCAGAATTTAAGAAGAGATAAAGATTTTCCCAGATAAACAAAAGTTAAAGGAGTTGCTCACCACTAAACTAGTCTCACAAGAAATGTAGAGTCTTATGATTGAAATGACTGCACATAATTCCTGAACAAGACAATTCAACAATGATCACTTGTTAGTCATTATTGATGAGAATATAATTCATGCAACTAAGTGATAAATTTAAAATAATTTTCACAACAATTAAAAAGTTACAAGTATAAATTATATTTGACTCTAATCACTTACTTTTTTCCTACTGGCAAATGTAAGGTGGCAATATCTTATGATAACATGACTGGTTTCATAATCCACTTTTTCATATCAATTATATATTACAAAATAATGGTCAAACTCTAATTTGCAGAGTATGACTATGTTATTAAAATGAAAATCCTGCAGCTAATTTGTATGTAACTAAAAGGGCATATCAGCCATGAAGAAAAGGAAGAATTCAATATATAGGAAGAGAGATATTGGGGGTTGAGTCCATAAGGAGTATCTGGCAGGCCTCCCTGTGTTTCCTGGCCACACCTTAGGCTGTGAGTCCTGCCCCGTAGGTACCTGGAACATGCACTCTTCCAGCAGCTCTAAGGCTCAGTGTTTATGACAAGCAGCAATACTTACTGCAACTGGCTTTGGAAGGTGATGCCCTGGTAGTAGAATACTCCTTGGCTTTGCTTTTTTATTAAAGGATACTTGCTTTAATAAAGCAAATTCTTAATTATGCTTGCTTCCTATGGGACCATGGGGGACACTAGAGTGTATCATCAGTCTCTGATTATTTTGGGCTACTCTCTGAGAATCCTTCGAACAAATTGCTTTTGGCCAGGGGTGAATTATGTAGAGGCACCAATGACTCCAGTCCTTTCAGGCCCTCATAGGGCTGGATAGGTAACTATCTTGCGGTACACCTGTAACTCATTTGTTATGTACTAAATGAAGTGTGTCACTTAAAAGACTATGGTTTATATAGCTAAGCTGGTTAAAACGGGGAAAAAGAAATCATACTTTGTTTTTAATAATTCAATTCCTTACATTTGAAGTGATTATATTACAAAGTAACATGACTATAAATTAATTAGTACAGGTGGAATATATAATAGCTAGAGTATGAACGAGTCATGTATTGCCTTCACCTGGTTGTAATTTTTCTTAAACTTTAATAATTTGTTACTAACTTCGATAGTGTCCATATAGGAAATGGAAATCATACCAGTTATTTGAATAGATAATTTTTTAATTTTATTTTTTTAATTTACATCTAAATTAGTTAGCATATAGTGCAACAATGATTTCAGGAGTAGATTCCTTAATGCTTCTTACCAATTCCTCCTACTACCCCTCCAATAACCCTCTGTTTGTTCCTCATATTTAAGAGTCTCTGATGTTTTGTCCCCCTCCCTGTTTTTATATTATTTTTGCTTCCCTTCCCTTATGTTAATCTGTTCTGTGTCTTAAAGTCCTCATATGAGTGAAGTCGTATGATTGTCTTTCTCTAATTTCACTTAGCATAATACCCTCTAGTTCCATCCACATAGTTGCAAATGGCAAGATTCCATTCTTTTTGATTGCTGAGTAATACTCTATTGTACATATATACCACATCTCCTTTATCCATTCATCCACTGATGGACATTTGGGCTCTTTCCATACTTTGGCTATTGTTGATAGTGCTGCTATAAACATGGGGGTGCATGTGTCCCTTCGAAACAGCACACCTGTATCCCTTGGATAAATGCCTAGTAGTGCAATTGCTGGGTCATAGGATAGTTCTATTTTTAGTTTTTTGAGGCACCTCCATACTGTTTTCCAGAGTGGCTGCACCAGCTTGCATTGCCACCAACAATGCAAAAGAGATCCTCTTTCTCCGCATCCTCGCCAACATCTGTTGTTGCCTGAGTTGTTAATGTTAGCCATTCTGACAGTTGTTAATGTTAGCCATTCTGAAGGGGGTATCTCATTGTGGTTTTGATTTGGATTTCCCTGATGATGAGTGATGTTGAGCATGTTTTCATGTGTCGGTTGGCCATCTGGATGTCTTCTTTGGAGAAGTGTCTATTCATGTCTTTTGCCCATTTCTTCACTGGATTATTTGTGTTTTGGGTGTTGAGTTTGATAAGTTCTTTATAGATTCTGGATACTAACCCTTTATCTGATATGTCGTTTGCAAATATCTTCTCCCATTCTGTCGGTTGCCTTTTAGTTCTGCTGATTGTTTCTTCTCTGTGCAGAAGCTTTTTGTTTTGATGAGGTCCCACTAGTTCATTTTTGCTTTTGTTTCCCTCGCCTCTGGAGGTGTGTTGAATAAGAAGCTGCTGCGGCCAAGATCAAAGAGGTTTTTGCCTGCATTCTCCTTAAGGATTTTGATGGCTTCCTGTCTTACATTTAGGTCTTTCATCCATTTTGAGTTTATTTTTGTGTATGGTGTAAGAAAGTGATCTGAGTTCATTCTTCTGCATGACGCTGTCCAGTTTTCCCCGCACCACTTGCTGAAGAGACTGTCTTTATTCCATTGGATGTTCTTTCCTACTTTGTCAGAGATTAGTTGGCCATGTTTGTGGGTCCATTTCTGTGTTCTCTATTCTGTTCCATTGATCTGAGTGTCTGTTTTTGTGCCATGAATACATAATTTAACAAGAATTGTTACCCAGATATAAAGTGAAGGAAGTGACTACAAAGCTAAAAAGAGAAATCCAAGGTATTATAGAGGGAGCAAATGTTACCACATCTAGAGCTGGGGGAAAAAAAATGAAGCAAAGGAAGAAACTTACAAACAGAGGATTGACCCCTCAGTTGAAACTCAGATGTATGAGAAGATGCTGCTCAGTTGGTGTCGGTGTCCCTGAGCTTAGAGGAGGGATTCTGTGGGACCCAGACCTCTAAGGCAGGAACAATGGCTGGCTGGTGTTGATGTCTTTGAGTCGATGAAACTGTAGAAAAACTACAAACTGGATTCAGTTGTTGCTGCAGAAAGGGCCTGCTGCTACCAGGATGAAGAACCATTGCTGGCATAAAGCACACAGAAACCAAAAGGCTATAGGAGGCAGTCTTGAGGTAGACAGGAACAATTCTCTTGCCCTCCCACAGTCTCGGGTTCTCCCTCTGGTGCCACCAGTTAACAGAGCTTAACAGGACCACCTGGCAAGGCTAAGAAATGTGGTTTTCAGAGTCCCAGCTCCAGCATCAAAGAATAATACAAAAGAGTGAGTTGAGAGCTGAGATAATGATGTAGTAACTGGCATTTGACTGATGTGAAAACTGGTACCAGAAATGGGGTTTATCTTTCATCCTCTGGTTTGCATATATCTCATAAAGATAGTTAAAGACCTTGCTTCTTCCTGCGCCTCATATCCAATGAGTATAATGTCATCAATGTAGTGGACCAAGTCAATGCTGATTGGAAGGTCAAGATGCTCAAAATCTCTGTGGACTACATCATGGTAGAGAGAAGGAGAACTGTCATAGCCCTGGGGCAAGACAGTGAAGTTACATTGTTGGCTTTGCCTAGTAAAAGCCAATAGCTTCTGGTGTTCTCTACCAATTTGTATGGAGAAATAAGCATTTGCTAGGTCAATAGCTGCATACCAGGTAGCAGGGGGTACATTGATTTGCTCCAGTAAAGATACTACATGCAGAAAGCAGCTGCAATTGCAGGCAGACATCACCTGATTAAATTTATAACAATCTACATTCTCCAAAATCCATCCACCTTCTTCACAGACCGAACGGGCAAGTTAAGTTGGCATGAGATAGGTTTCATCACTCCCTGCTGCTTTCAAATCTATTGGTGTTACTAACCTCTGTAAATCCCCATTCTGTCATCCCAGGAAAACAATATTTTTTGTTTACTCTCCTGGTATATGTATATGTGGGGGAGGGGAATTTCCAAGGGCTACAACTTGACCCTTCATACTATAAGCCTCCTTATTTCACGATCAGAAATTCTGATCTGGAATTCTAAACTGAAAATTCTGCCAGTTACCATGTATCTATTCTAATTATACACACAGGAACTTATGAAATCACTATAGAGTGGTTCTGTGGATTTACTTAATCCACTGATTCAAACTTGAGTTAAGACTCAATTTCTCGGGGGGATTGTGGGGTGGGGAATGGGTTAAATAGGTGATAGGGATTAAGGAATGCACTTGTCGTGATGAGTACTGGGTGATGTATGGAATTGTTGACTCATTTTATTGTACACCTGAAACTAAAATCACACTGTGAACTAACTGGAATTAAAAACTTTTAAAAAATAAAAGGAAGGTGCAAGGACTAAGCTCTGGGAGAACTCCAATATTAGAACTCTAAGAAAAGAAGAGTAACCAACAGGAGAGACATAAAAAACGACTAGGGAAGTGAAAGAAAAACTCAAGTATTGTTATCTTGGAGGCCAAGTGAAGAAAGTACAGGTTTTCCCCACTGTCTGAAAGTATGACATTCCTGTGAAACCTTCTGCAAGCCAGAATGACATAAAGCAAAGAAGCAATTACCATTTATTTCTATGGCAAAAAATTTTGAACATTCCTAGACCCCAAAAAATCAACTCTTTTAGGCTTTTCTGTTTCCTCAGGACACATCTTGTTAATTGATGCACAATATATGTCGAGATAAAGCACAGATGCTTCAGACACAGTTCAAAGCTACGGTTGCTGAATGCTGAGCTGCTGAGTGTGGCTCCTGGGAAGGAGCTTAGGATGCATGCTGCCTCTATAATGACTTGCCTCAAAACAAATGCTGAATGCTATTTTTACTTTCTGCCTTTTTTTGTAAAGGCAAAAATCCCTTTGGATTTCTTTCCCTTAGGGAAACCAGGTGGTGGTCAATGCATCATCAAGATTAATACTCAGCTACGACCTCAAAGACCTAACTCACCAATTGACCCCAATTCAACTGTGTTCAAACTCCTCATCACCACTGGGAGAAATGGTGCTAATCTTAAAGGACCCCAAGTCAGGCCATGGGCATTGCAGCAATACTTCTTCCTGAGACCCTCATGTTGGGCCATGTGCAGTTCAGTATTACTTTGCTAGACATCCCAGCAAGCAAAGTCTTCCATGTCCATGCAGATGTCAGAATGGAGAAAGATCAGTGTGAAGATTCAGGTGTCCTCCAGAAGTTTCTGGGTTCTCACCAGACCATCCTCTTTACCCTCTTTGTGGTGCTATTGTAACATTTTTTTTTTTTTTGTCTTCTAGCATACAATGCCTTCTTAAACAAGATACAGGCAATTACAGTTGTTTATGTAGCAACTCTAGGAATACCACAGCCATGTTCTTAGACCCCCCACATATTCCTCCCCACTCTTTCATGACTCTACAACCCCCACCAGCCCAGAGTCAGCTACAACATTGGCTGTGGAGTATGAGGCACTAACCTCCACTTGGACAAGTCCTCTTAACTGTAGAGGACTGGAGATTTCTAGCAACCAGGAACTAGCAGCAACCTCTATACTCATAAGCCCCTAAACAAGGGTTCTGAGAACTGTAATTAAATGATCCTAAGCTGTTCCATAAAGAGAGAGAGAGACTCAGTTTCTCACCTGTGCACCACAAAGCCCACACTTAAACTGGTGGGCTGCGTGGCATTTAGAGTCCCCAGGAATTAACATCAATTTAGTGCCAATGTTTAGAAATCCCTGGAAAACCTGAATATTTCTTTTTCCCTGGCACACAGTCATTTTAGGAGATGGCCACAGCTCCTTGTAAAGAAGACTTGGAGGAAGATTTTCAGTATATACTAATGGCAGTGCTACAGTAGCCTCCTTTAAGGGGATGCAACCTTGCCTTCAGTTATGGGGCTTAGGCCTGGTAACTGGTAAGAGGTCAGAACTCTCTACTGTGGTGACTAAAGTCATATTTTTGGCCACCATATATGGATTTTTTATACTAAATGTTGGTGACCAACATTTCAGTAGGCTGGTCATCTATTTTATTCCTACAACCATCATAATCATTTAGCCACAAAGATCGGTGAGGGTCAAAAAAGCATCTGATTACCACTATATTTCTACTTCTCTCTTTTAAAAAATGTTTACTTAGTTTTGAGAGAGAGAGAGAGAGAGAGAGAGAGACAGAGAGACAACATGAGCAGTGGAGGGGCAGGGAGAGGGAGACACAGAATCTGAAGCAGGCTCCAGGCTCTGAGCTGTTAACACAGAGCCCGATGCGGAACTCGAACTCATGTACTGTCAGATCATGACCTGAGCTGAATCGGATGCCCAACTGACTGAGCCACACAGGTGCCCCTATATTTCTACTTCTCTTTATAGTAAATGTGCCTGCTTTGTCTTTGGTGGTTAAACAGTAATGTTTAACTTCTGCTACTCGGAAATGGGTCGTCCCACATGCCTAACCTACAGAAGAAAGCCACTATAGAGCTTTTCAAGGATGTAAATACTCCCACTCACTAATATAATTTTCAGTGCGTTGGTAAGGGGATGTTCCCAGAATCCTCTCAGAGGATATACTTGGAGGGAGTGGATGTGCAAGCCAATATGTGATAAATATACTCCAACATTCCTGTCTTCCTAAGTCTTTGGATTTCTTCCTACACGATGCCAGGGATGTTCCAGTATCTCAATTTAAAACACAGGCCACTGTGGAGTCCAAGTTTCAGTGAGTTTACCAAATAAATGGTTAGCATCACTTACAGCTGTAGATGCTAGAACATTAAATCCTTAATGTCTGATAAGTGTACCCATATTAATAAATTCTAACCAACTCAACATTATATTCTGTGCTCCTTGCTTTAACTCCCTTATAGTATACTCTCACATATTCCCTGGATTTTTGTCACTATATATGCAAATCCTGAGAGTCTTTTGCTGTAAAAGCTATTTCCTCCTGGTCAGACTTTGTATTTGCCCTGCTGGGGCATTTGAACATCTGACTGTAGTTATGAGTCTACTAGAAGTAAGAGGTGGTTGTGGTGAATCTTCAGGAAAATGGGAGTCCCTACCAAGGCAGTTGCCTCAGATGAGAT
This sequence comes from Felis catus, assembly GCF_018350175.1. Classification (NCBI taxonomy): domain Eukaryota; kingdom Metazoa; phylum Chordata; class Mammalia; order Carnivora; family Felidae; genus Felis; species Felis catus. Next base: position 16,990,895 of record NC_058381.1, on the reverse strand, counting down.
TTTTACAAGGTTTTCAATTTAGTGAAGGCTAGTTTCCACAAATACAGGAGGACAAACTGCCTCCATTTGCAAGAGAGGCTAGAGTGACTCAGGAGTTTGAGATTATTAGTCTCCTAGTTCCACTAAATCTTGGAAATTTGGAATGAGGTCCTTCTTCCCAATCAGTGCCCCAATTTTCACATGAGTAACTTGGCTGGGATGTGAATTCAGTTAACACTGAAACCCATAATTCTTGATGAATTGACCCCTTTATCATTCTATAATGACTTTCTTTGTTTCTTGTTGCAGCTTCTGGCTTAAAGTCTATTTTGTCTGATGTAAATATAGCTACCTCTCCTCTATTTTGGTTTCACTTGCATGTGATATCTTTTTCTATCCCTTCACTTTGAGCCTATGTGTGTCCTTAAAGCTGATGTGAGTCTCTTGTTTAGGCAGCACATGGTTGGGTCTTGTTTTTCATCCATCCAGCCACTCTGCATTTTGATGGAAAATTTAATCCATATGAATTTAGAGTAATTATCGATAGGGAAGAACTTAATCATGTCATCTTGTTAATTGTTTTCTGGCTGTTTCATAGTTATTTGTTGCCTTCTTCCTCTCTTACCACCTTCCTTTGTGAGCTGATGATTTTCCATAGTGGTATGCTTTGATTGCATTCTTTTTATCTTTTGTGCATCTACTGTGGATTTTTGCTTTGTGGTTACCATGGGGCTTACATAAAACATCTTATAGATACAACAGTGTATTTTAAGCAGATAACAATTTAATTTCAGTTACAGACAAAGAGTCTACCCTTTTACCCTCCCATTAAAAAAAATTTATTTATTTGGGCAGGGGGGCAGAGAGAGACAGAGAGAGAGAATCCCAAGCAGGCTCCATGCTGTCAGCACAGAGCCCAATGTGGGGCTTGATTTCATGAACCATGAGATCATGACCTGAGCCAAAATCAAGAGTCTGACATTTAACTGAGTGAGCCACCCAGGCACCCCTCCCATTTTGTTTTTGAGGCCACAATTTACATCTTCTTATATTATATATCCATTAGCAAATATTGTAGCCATAGTTATTTATAATACTTGTGTCCTTTAACCTTTATACTAGAATTAACTGATTAACACACTACCAGATTACAGTATTGGAATATTCTGAATTTGACTATATAATTAAATTTATCAATATGTTTTATATTTTCATGTTTCCATGTTACTAATTAGTGTCTCTTCATGCCTGCTTGAAGAACTCCTTTCATCATTTCTTATAAGGCAGTTCTAGTGGTGGTGAACTAACCTCCGCTTTTGTTTGACTGGGAAAGACTTTGTCTCTCCTTCATTTCTGAAAACTTTACCAGATAGAGTATTCTTGGTTACTTAAAGTGTATCGCCCCACTCTCTCCTGGCCTTTAAGGCTTCTGCTAAGAAATCCACTGATAGTCTTACGGAGTTCCTTTATAAGTAGCACACTTCTTTTTATTGCTGCTTTCAAGATTTATCTTTGTCTTTGATTTTTGAAAGTTTTATTATAATGTTTCCTGGGGAAGATCTCTTTGGGTTGAATTTGTTTGCAACTTCATGAACTTGAATGTGCAAATATGCCCCCAGATTTGGGAAGTTCTCAGGCATATTTTTTTAAAATAAGCTTTCTGCCCCTTTCTCTCTATCGTTAGATTCTCATAATACATAGGTTGTTTCTCTTAATGGTGTCCCATCAATCCCATAGGATTTCTTCATTCCCCTTCATTTTTTTCCCCTTTGCTTTTCTCTGACTGGATCATTTCAAATGATCTGTGTTCCTACTGAGTATTTACACAAAGAAAATGAAAACACTAATTCAAGGAGAAGTATGCACCCCTATGTTTATTGCAGCATTATATACAAAAGCCAAGGTGTGAAAGCAACCCAAGCACCTATTGACAGATGAATGGACAAAGATGTCATACACACACACACACACACACACACACACACGAATATCATTCAGCCATAAAAAAGAATGAGGTCTTGCCATATGTGACAACATGGATGGACCTGGAGGATATTACACTAAATGAAGTAAGTCAGAGAAAGACAGATACCGTATGATTTTACTTATACGTGGAATCTAAAAAACAAACAAACAAACAAACAAAAAACCCCAAACAAACAAGAAGCAGAAACAACTAATAAATATAGAGAACAAAGAGATGGTTTTCAGGGGGAGGATATTGAGGGATGGGCAAAATAGGTGAAGGGAGTGGGAAATACAGGCTTCCGGTTATGGAATGAATAAGTCACAGGAATTAAAGGTACAACATAGAGAATATAGTCAGTGGTATTGTGATAGCATTTTATGGTAACAGATGATAGCTATACCTGTGGTGAGCATAGCATAATGTACAGACTTGTCAAATTACTATGTTGTACACTTGAAACTAATGTCACATTGTGTGTCAACTATACTTCAATAAAATAATCTGTATTCAGATTTACTAACTTTCTTCTGCTTGGTCTCATCTGCTATTGAAGCTCTTTTTTGAATTCTTCATTTCAGTCCTTGTATTCTCCAGCTCTGAAATTTCTGGTGTTCTTTTTTATATTTTCTCTTTGTGGAATTTATCATTTCATTCTTCTATTGTTTTTCTTATTTCATCAAATTGTTTATCTGTGTTCTCTGTTAGCACTCTGAGCATCTTTAATACAATTATTTTGAATTCTTTGTTAGGTAGTTTATGAATCTGTACTTCTTTGGGGTCCATTACTAGAAGTTTACTACATTCCTTTAGTGGTGTCATGTTTCCCTGATTCTTTGTGATCCCTGTCACCTTCATAGGTGTTTGTGCATTTGAAAAAGCAGTTGTCTCTTCCAGATTTTATGGAATGAGTTTGGTGAGGAAAGACTTTCACCTGTGGTTGGGGGCATTTTGGCACATGCTGTGACCCATGGTCTAGTACTGCAGGATACCAAGTGTGAGGGCATGTAGCATCTGTAGATGGGGATGGGTGGAGGTGGCATGGTGTCTCATTGGCTCCAAAAGCTGTGGTCCATAACATCAGTTACATGATCCTTTGTGAGAGCTGTAGGCAGTCCACAATGTCTGCAAGGACTGTTGGATTCTTTAATGGCATCTCCAGTCTAGTGGCTAGGGACATGCCAGACAGTGATGGTGACCATAGCCAGTGGTGTGCACGCTCCTAGCTATGGGGCTAGTTGAGGGGGGTGGCTGCAGGGGCCAGTTGCAGGCAGATGTGCAGTGGTGAAGGCTAGGTCCTTCAGCAGAGGCTGGGGCCAACTGCAGGCACACAGGCACCTGCAGGGGCCCTGGTTGTCAGTGTGTACATGTGTAACCATTGGGGCCAGCTGTAGGCATGCATTTGTCAGGGGAGGCCAGTGATGGGAGTTGAGGCTGGTGTCTTGCAGATGTACAACCATAGGGTTAACTGCAAGTGAGAGGGGCTGTTCAGACCAATGACAGGGGTTAGGGTTCAGTTCAGACCCATCAACGGCTATACAGATGTTGGCTGTTGGCATATACCTGTGGGACTGCAGGAGCTTGCCATGGCATATGCCCAGCAGTAGAGGCTGGTAATGAGAGTCAAGCCCGCAGCATGCAGGTCAATAGCTGCAGGAGTCTCCTGCCATTCTCAGCAGTTATCTCTATCTTACACTAGCTTTTCTTTCTTAGCCTTACCTTTAAGTGTTCATCAGCAAGGGTTTATCCTTAGCTTTTTTTTTTTTCATCTCCTAGAAGATACTCGTATTGGGTGAGCTCCACTAGCATCTTCCTGCAAATGCATCTTTCTGTCAGTACCCAGGGATTTAAGACTCATGAAATCCAGCTATATGATACTGCTTATCTTCTATTAGTCTGACAAATCAGAATTGTGTATGATTACTTTCTTATACTGAGAAACCTCTTCCCCAAGGATAACTAGCTACCCTTTCATCTATGACTGACAGTCTTGCCAATCAAGATGTCAAATGCTGCAATTCACCAATTTATAAATCTATTGGGAGTGCATGTGAAAGGCCCTTACCAGATTCACAAAAACCCAGTCTCAGAGCTGACAATCTAAGTAGGATGACTCTGGAATCTCATGAGTGGGGTGTGTGAGGTGTGAATAATGCTGTGCACTGTGGGTAACTAAAATGCAAATTAATACTTCAGACTGGACAGTGCTTCTATCATTATCCAATGGACTTGATTCTGCATAACGTCCTACAATATATTTCAGTCACAATATATTTCAGTGGCATTAAGATTCTTACTGCCTGCAAACTTCTATCAGACTATTGAGCAGGTATCTTAAATGTGTTAACACCTACAAACTCAAACTCTTATCATTCCTCTAACCTGTTTTCCTCTCCTTTCCATATTTCATTTAATGGCATCATGATCCATTCAGCCTTATAAATATGAAAAAACACTCAGTGAATCTTAACTATTTCTCTTTTTCTCTTTAGATCCAACTTTGCCCCCAATCCTGATGATCATATCTGTTTTAGTTTAGGTTCCTTCAGAACAGACCTTGATCCAAGGAGTTAAATGTAAGTTCATTTGGGAGGTGGTTCCAGGAAACAATGGCAAGGGAGTAGGGAAGTAATACAGGAAAGTGAGGGAAGCCTGTACTATTAGGCAGGTTTCACTGAGGCAACTGAGGCTCTATCCCATTGGGGAACTCTGGGAGACAGAAATGTTCCACCCATGGGACTCTATGCAGCTTCCTATTCATCACTGGCTGAGGGCTTCTCCTAGAAGATATCAACTCTCAGGCACTTCTTGCCATCCCACATTTGGACTGGCACAAGCCCTCAGACAGAATTGCAGGTGCTTGCAGTCAGAGACCATTCATATGTACTGAAAAGTGAAGCTGAAGGGATGTAGTTAGGGTATTGGCAATGTCTAGCAGAAAGTAGATTAGAGTGAGGGGCATTGGAACGTGCAACATTTACGGGTGCAAAATTTACCTTCATTCTGTGCACCCTCCCCCCATCCTTCATAATTCCAGTCATTGCTGGCAGAGTTAACTTTTTAAAAACACCAATTTGATCACATCTGTCCTGTGCTTTAAAAGCACAGAGTAAAGTCCATCCTCCTTGATTTCACATGAATAAACATTATAGACTGAAAAGTTACCTTAACAATTTTTTTTAAAAACATTTATTGAGAGACAGAGTGTGAGTGGAGGAGGGGCAGAGAGAGAGGGAGACACAGAATCTGAAGCAGGCTCCAGGCTCTGAGCTGTCAGCACAGAGCTCAAAGCAGGGCTTGAACTCATGCACCATGAGATCTGGACCTGAGCTGAAGTTGAACGCTTAACCAACTGAGCCATCCAGGTGCCCCAAAAGTTACCTCTTTAGCCTCATCTTCTGCTATTTTCTTTTATATAACTAAGCTCTGTACATGAATGCTTCACTTCCTGAACTTTTATACCCTAGTGTGTATTGTTCCTTCTGCCTCAAATACCCTTCCCCACTCCTTTACACAAAAATTTCTTACTAGTCCTTTAAAATCCAGTTTAGAAATATTTCTATGAAAACTTCCCTGAACTCCCTGGGAAAATTAATTGCTTACTCCTATGTGTTCCTTAACACCTCTGCTTTTGCACTGTGCAGATTGAACTGCACCTGTAAATCCTTTTTTTCATCACTAAACTAGGAACTCTTCAAAGGAAGTTTTCCTGTCTCCCTGAGCACAGGTCTCATTTATCTTTTTTGACCCCAATGCTTGCATATAGAAGGCACCCAATAAAGGTTTATCGCATTGAATTTATCTGGGTGCATCAAAAAAACCCTGATTTTAAAAGAAATGGAAGGGAGCTTCTAGTAATTTCAGGAGATGGACACCATAAGCAAAGAAAGCAGGCTGTGAGAATGTACAATTGGGACCTACCAAAGAAATCTATTTTATATTACTTATTTATGAACTGCTTCAAAAAGGCTTTGAGGCAGCTATTCTTAAGTGCTGGAATCTGTTGTCTCCAAAGGCAGTACTTCTGGTTTATTCTGCTAGAACATGTGTTGATAAAAAGACATGCAAATACTCTAGCATAGTTTAAAGAAACCATTTTAAATTAAATAGTCCCTAGATTGTAACTGTCCTAGAGGCAAAGGCCGTGTATATAAAATTTACTTTTTACATAGCACCTAGCCTAAATATACACAAATTCTTAAATGATTTTTGGCACAGCAGTAATTTTGATTACTGTAGTCATTTGCAATGAAGTAAGCATCAGATAATTATCCACTTTAATTCCTTAATATGAATAAATAAGCAAGATAAATCACATTCCTCTCAGAACTCCCCACTCAGAAAAATGCTTTGTAGTGAGATTATTATTCTAATATCTGTATGCCTTTCATACATGATGAATTGGGTAGCCATCAGAGTTTCACTTCACCTAATCTTGTTATTTCAAAAATTATTAAGGATGATAATATTTAAAAAATTTTTTTTAATTTTTGTTTATTTATTATTTTTTTTTTTTTTTGAGAGAGACAGAATGTGAGCAGGCGAGGGACAGAGAAAGAGGGAGATACAGAATCTGAAACAGGCTCCAGGCTCTGAATGTCAGCACAGAGCTGAACATGGGGCTCGATCTCACAAGCCGTGAGATCGTGACCTGAGCCGAAGTCGGGACGCTTAACCGACTGACCCACCCAGGTGCCCCATGATGATAATAATGTTTTTAAAACTTCACTTGCATTACTGTTGCTGCTGCTGCTGCTGCTGCTGCTGCTGCTGCTGCTGCTGCTGTGTGTGTGTGTGTGTGTGTGTGTGTGTGTGTGTGTGTGTCTTTCTTAAAATGATAATGGTGGTGATTGTTATGGTTAAGCTTTCCTGTCTCCCTGGGCACTAGCCTAGCATTAATCTAGGTTTGGGCAGTAACAACAGCAGTAACAGTAGTACAGTTTGAAAAGTTTAGCAGTTGAGAACTTAGTACCATTCAATAGAATGGTGGGATGCAGTGGGGGTTGGGAGTGACTTTGGTCTCCCACAGTACTTTTTGTTGTTTAATATTTTCTTTCTGTTATTAATATTGGTCTGATAATAGTGTTCCCTACTATTTGATGATACCTTTTAGTGGTCCAGATGAGTGAGCCAGCATCTCAAGAGGGATCCAAACCTGTTCAGGTACTTGGCTTACATAGATTTCTAGCCATTTAATTATAAGAGGATTTGAGATTTAACATTCTTGAGAAAATTGAGATGCAAGATCATATTTTGTCATTTACTTACTTCTCTTTTTAGTTGAAGTATTCTGCCTCAGGTCATGACAAAAGAGCTGGAAAAAGGGGTTCAAATAATAGTTGGGTTACAGTAACCTTCTAGTTGGTTGGCATTTATAACATGTCTGTTATTGTTTGAAATTTTTTTTTAATTTTTTAGCGTTTTATTTTATTTTTTTTTTTTTAATTTTTTTTCGACGTTTTTTATTTATTTTGGGGACAGAGAGAGACAGAGCATGAACGGGGGAGGGGCAGAGAGAGAGGGAGACACAGAATCGGAAACAGGCTCCAGGCTCTGAGCCATCAGCCCAGAGCCCGCGACGCGGGGCTCGAACTCACGGACCTCGAGATCGTGACCTGGCTGAAGTCGGACGCCCAACCGACTGCGCCACCCAGGCGCCCCTCGTTTTATTTATTTTTGAGACAGGGAGAGACAGAGCATGAACAGGGGAGGGTCAGAGAGAGGGAGACACAGAATCTGAAACAGGCTCCAGGCTCTGAGCTGTCAGCACAGAGCCAGACGCGGGGCTCGAACTCACAGGACCGCAAGATCGTGACCTGAGCCAAAGTCGGCCGCTTAACCGACTGAGCCACCCAGGCGCCCCTTGTTTGAATTTTTAATATGGCTACTTTGTGTGATTTTATTTGGTATGATGTTTGCCCATTATGTAAATTTTTTTACATAAAAAGTTTGCTATACTAGAGTATAAGATGTTAGTTTTATCTTTAGCTTCTTTTGGATCCCACTTACTAATACTGTTTCCATTTCAGGAAAATGGAAAAGAAGAGAAAGAAAGGAAACAGGAAGCAACTGAAGTGAAAGTCCCTACTGAGGTAGAGTTTTCATAAATAATCAGATATTAATGCTGGAGAATACACTGGTCAAATTAATTTTCTTATGAAAAAGGAAAAGAGGGGTGCCTGGGTGCCTCAGTCAGTTAAGCATCAGACTCTATTTCACCTCAGGTCATGATCTCATGTTGAGAGACTGAGCTCTGCATCAGGCTCCGCACTGTGCATGAAGCCTCCTTAAGATTCTCTTGCCCTCTTCCTCTGCCACTCCCCCACTCATCCTCTTGCTCTCTCAAAAAAAATTTTTTTTACAAAAGGAAGGAAAAGATGTGGATGTCCAAAAGGATAAATAAAATGCCAAATGGAAATGAGCAAATTCATGTTAACCATTAAGCTGACTCATCTGAGACAGTTGCAGGAAGTGTCTGTGGACAGATAAATTATTTGTGAAAAGCTATTACAAGTTATAGATAAATAAAGGTTGCATTCTAAGGTCAGAACCATTACCCCAAGTACAAAACCCACCAGTTTTTAGGATAACTTCATTATTCATTCTGAAAATATAATTTCCATATTAATAATTTAAGTAACTTTGTGTTTATTTGAATACAAGACTTCAATGAGGAAGAATATTCTATAGAAAAAGGGATGCGATCGAAAACAGTTATATGGGGCTCCTGGGTGACTCAGTTGGTTAAGCCTCTGACTCTTGATTTCGGCTCAGGTCATGATTTCATGGTTCATGAGTTGGAGCCCTGCATCTGACTGTGCTGACTGCAGATTCTGCTTGAGATTCTCTCTCTCCTCTCTGCCCCTTCCTCTCTCTCTCTCTCTCTCTCTCTCTCTCTCTGTCTCAAAAATAAGTAAACTTTAAAAAATCTTAAAAAAAAAAAAGAAAATAGTTATATAGATTCACCATTAAGTTCAATAATATGAGTCTTAAAAATATTATTATCGTTCTTTTAACACTACATCAACATGAGTACAAAAAATGATTTTTCCACCATTTATTCATAAAACTAACCTTTAATTTCAATTAAGATGAAATATTTTTCTTTCTACCACAAACATAGAAGATGATTCTAATAGTAGAAGAAAACAGTAGCATTTTCAAAAGTCCACTTTCATCTTGCAGTGGTCTCAAATATTGTTTCTAGAAAGTATTGTATAATTTGAAGATTAATGTACATCTGAAATAATATTCTTTGCATATCACTTTGTTAGCCATAGAAAGATGGGATGACATGTTGAACCAATGTATTTTATCTTATCAATGCAGTAAGCAGTCTTTGCTTCTAATACACAGCATTAAATCCTAGAAAAATCAAACATATGTCTGGTAACTCCTATAAGTCATTTATCTGCATTCTTTAATTGGGAGGGTTGATGCAACTTTGAAGAAAAGTAACTCATTTTACAATTGGGATTTCGTTTCTCTTTTCAGAGTTCACAGAGCGTACCAAACAGCTCTGCATTAGACACCAGCAGCAATGTGCCAGAAACAGCAACAGATGAAATCAAATCCCAAGGTATAGAACTAGCCTTTCCCCTACACAATGGAATTTAAAACAATTGTGTTTTCACTGGGGATGCATTCCTTAAGATTTTGCCTTAAAAAAAATAGTCTCAGGGGTATTTTAAACACAATTTGGGAAATAGTTTAAAATATATTCCCTTCATCATCTATTAATATTTTTGAAGCAACTTTATGACTATTCATCCTGTGCTTAAAGAGAAAATTTAGCTGAGATCTGACTGATACATAGCAGGCAACCCATTAATGAAAACATTAAATGAAGAACACAAATGATTTGGCCTGCTTATTGTTTTTTGTTTGTTTGTTTGTTTCTCCTTTTTACCTCTGTACTTGACCACACATTTATTGTGTTTGATTTCTAGCCTCATCCTTAACCCATATCCCACATAATTATGCATCTTGGAAGTGTATCAGATCAAAGACAAAACACAAGTGGAAAAGACAGTCATCCCTTTCATTGCAGTTCTTCAAACTTTAGATACTTAGTGAAATCCTGTACCAAAAAAATTCTTTACAATATTTGAAATTTAACAATTTTAATTAATTGAAATGTGCTTCTGTTCAGTTTCAAGTATTAAGTGTTAAGTATGTGCTAGGCAGTGCTAGGCCAAGTTACCATAATAATTATTTAAAGCATTTTCTAAAGTATAAATTGTTATATGGGTGCTACTAACCGCTTTTAGGTACTTAACTTTTCTCCAAAGGGTTTTCTGTCTCTTAAACCAATTAAAAGCAGTTATTTACTATTTCTTCTTATCAACACACATTATAATACATACACATTAAGAACCAAATTTTCCAACACTTACTCTGTTTTTATTATAAACTTGTACTATTTTCATAGCTTCACTAACTTTTAAAAAGTTTCTCAGAAAGTCCCTCTCCACCTGCCTCTCCACCCACCCCAATTTCTTGATTTTACTTCTTCCTCACTCCCACCCTCCATCACCATTGCTGCATACATATACTTTGCCTTTACCTTAATCATTTCAGCCATGTTTTTTTTAAGTTTATTTATTTATTTTTAGTAATCTGTAACACTCAAGGTGGGGCTCAAATTTACAACCCCAAGATCAAGAGTCACATACTCTTCTGACTGAGCCAGCCAGGTGCTCCTCAGCCAGGTTTTTAAATGAACTCTTTCATTTTAAATATGCCAAACAGAATTGGGATCTTGGTAATTTGTTATAAATTTAATTAGATGTTCACTTTAATCAGTTTGTGGCCAAATTTGCACATGCAACACTCATGCATGCATTCCATCATGTAATTTATTACCTCTCTAGAAAACGTATCAATCAAGAGTTTGTGTTATTTCTTGTTCCTGTATTTTCAATTTCTGTTATAGCTTTTCAGTTTGTGCTATAGGGAAGTGTGTTTTGTTTAAATCTGTGCATCCCAGTATGTGTTATATACTGAAAACATTGCAGTTGCTTATTACAATATCAGTTGCAAGGCAATGTACTTATTTATTTGGTGACCAGGCACTATTAAGCCTAATATTCTAAATCTCCCTTTGTAAATGTGTGTGTGTGTGTGTGTGTGTGTGTGTGTGTGTGTGTGTGTATGAAGTGGGAAGAGGAACTGTTAATGCAATTTCAATATATCAAAGGAAGTGTCTTTATTCTTGTTATATATTTTCAAAATTAAAATGATGTTATCTTGTCAGGCAGCTCTCAGAACGCACTCAAGTATGTATCTTTGCAAAGAAAATATTGTGTTTAAATGTACCATGAAAATTCCTCATTTCTTTACCCTAGTCATCATACATTTCAGGGTATGAACTTAACTTGCATTTTGAGAAATCTTTTTTTGAAAATGTGTTTGCTCGGGGCACCTGGCTGGCTCAGTCAGTGGAACATGTGACTCTTGATCTTGCAGTTATGAGTTTAAGCACCATGTCGGGTGTAGAGGTTACTTAAAAATAAAATAGTAAAAGAAAAGAAAGAAAGTATATTTTCTCAACTCTGTTCTTATTTCACAGCCCTAAGATTAACAATTTTGTAGGAAACCCATTTTCCTATAGTTATTGAATCCTAATTCCAATAGTATTTAATAGTGGTTCTTTTCCTCCTTGTTTCTTTATAATCATTCTACCTTATGTACAAATGTTAAGAATCAACCCAGGTGGAAAAAAAAATCAAGCCAGCTGAGTCTCAGACAGGACCTATATTTAAGGAGAACATCACACATGTAGTTGAGTAGCCCTGCTGGGTCAATTTGCACCAGTTTAATCAGCTGACAGTCGTACTAATGTTATAAGCCCTCTTGTGAAGAAAGAGTCTGCTAAAGCTTATAATGTGGATTATAATTCATTCCTATATATGTTCTTAAATAGGGTGGTACTGAGGCCATGCCCAGCAGGGGGCCATGAACTAAGTGCTGGAAATGGTAAAAGTCACTTTGAAGGCTGGGCATTTCAAAATATGAACAAGGAATTCTTTTATGTCCCTACTTATTTAGTTGAAAGCATTTATGCCCAAAGTACCTGAATAAGTCTTTGCATGTTAGAAGGTAGATTAATACAGGGTTGAAGGTATACATGTCGAGGAAGAATGTGAAAGGCTGTTAATGCTATGAAGAGTTTAGGAAGATAATCCTGAAAAAGAATTCCAGGGCTTAGCATAGTTCCTGGCACAAAGTGAGACATCTATAAATATTTATTAGAGTGAATGTATAAACGAATCAGTCCGTCTGTGAAAGGGTTAGGAATGTCCACGCATAGACCTGCTAAAAAACCCTATACCTGTTTGAAACTATATTCAACTGAACCTCAGAATTAATTTGCCCTTGGGGCAGTTGGGGCTGTAATTTATGAACCTTGAATTCAGAGGTCACTCAATCAAAAGGGAACTGCAGTTAGGCTTGCTTAGAATCCTGATTTATTAACCCTGCTATTGCTGTGCCTCCTCTTTTCTTGGTTTTATGGCTCTAAGAGAGAAGTGTTTGACTAGAGTTGTAACCAAACACACATCTTCTATTCTACATATCAGTGCAAACACTAGGATTATTGCTTAGCAACCTATAATAGCCAAGCACACTAGAGAAGCACTAGCAGTCTGCAGCAAGATGCAGAATGTCCTAATTCATGTGAGAGTGTACAAATGAGCCATGGCAGGTGGGTAGATATCAAGTTGCTGTACATCTGTAGCAGTATCTTTAAAACAGGAGAGGATCCTCTTTGGGTTATGTCTGAGAGAGAAAAAGCAAAGAGAGTAACATTAGAATCCGCAGGCTTTAAAAGTTTTTTTAAACTATTTTTTCAATTTACTTCAATTTTATTTCAATTATTTTATTTATTTATTTATTTATTTATTTATTTATTTATTTATTTATTTATTTTGAGAGAGAGAGACAGAGAGAATGAGAGAGGGAGGGGCAGAGAGAGAAGGAGAGAGAGAATCCCAAGCAGGCTCCGCACTGTCAGCTTGAAGCCTGATGTGGGCTCAAACTCATGAACCGTGAGATCATGACCTGAGCCAAAACCAAGAATTGGATGCTTAACTGAGTAGCCCAGGCATCCCTAAAAATTTGTTTAAATATTTATTTATTTTTGACAGAGACAGAGTGTGAGCGGGAGAGGGGCTGAGAGGGAGAGAGATACAGAATCTGAACCAGGCTCCATGCTGTTTGCTGTCAGCACAGAACCTGACATGGGGCTTGAACCCACAAACGATGAGATCATGACCTGAGCCAAAGTCGGACCCTTAACTGACTGAGCCACCCAGGTGCCCCAGAACCTGTAGACTTTAAAGAATTGCTCTCTTTCACACTTAGTAAGCGTTGTACCCAACCAGAGTGTAAACATCCCTTCACACTCAAAAAAGTGGTTAATTTGTTTGCAAATCCAACTGAGAGATTAGGGAGAGCATTATACTGCCCTCCTCACTTCCCCCATATTGGATAAAAGAATTAGCCAAAGAGCAAATCAAAAATTGGGAGGAGGTTCATAAATACTATTTACTATTGGACATAAGACATTCTTCAGATGAAATGTTGGCTTTTCAAGAGTTTCTTTATAGACTACTTATTTTTTTCCTGGGAAGAAAGATGGATACTATCTAGCTAGGTAGGATTTAAAAGTATTCTTCAGAGTACTCTCAATTAAGCTAGGGGAAATTTTAAATAAATTAATTAAACGAATTTGAAATATTTGTGGATAGCTCCCCACCGAAAATGAGAATGAATAAATACATTGCAATACAGTCATATAATGAAATACTATGAAGCAGTGAAAAATGAATGAAGTTCATTACAAGTGTACCAAAAAACAAACAAACAACAACAACAACAACAACAAAAACCTAGGAATAAACCTAACCAAAGAGGTGTAAGACCTGTACTCTGAAAACTTTAAAACGCTGATGAAAGAAATTGAAGATGATACGAAGAAATAGAAAGACATTCCATGCTCATGGAGTGGAAGAACAAATATTGTTAAAATGTCTATATTACCCAGAGCAATCTACACATTCAATACAATCACTACCAAAATACCAACAGCATTTTTCACAGAAGTGGAACAAACAATCCTAAAATTTGTATGGAACCACAAAGGACTCCAAATAGCCAAAGAAATCTTGAAAAAGAAAAGCAAAGCTAGAGGCATCACAATTCTAGACTTCAAGTTATATTACAAAATTGTAGCAATCAAAACAAAAGTGGATACATAGATCAATGGAACAGAATAGAATATCCAGAAATAAACAATTAAATGGTAAATTAATCTCCAATAAAGCAGGAAAGAATATCCAATGGGAAAAAGTCTCCAGCAAATGGTGTTGGGAAAACTGGACACCAATATGCAAAAGAATGAAGCTGGACCATGTTTTTACACCATACACAAAAATAAACTCAAAATGGATTAAAGACCTAAATGTGGGACCAGAAACCATAAAAATCCTAGAAGAGAGCGCAGGCAGTAATTTCTCTGACATTGGCTGTAGCAACTTTTTTCTAGATAGATGCCCTGAGGCAAAGGAAACAAAAGCAAAAATAAACTATTAGGACTATAAAAAAATAAAAAGCTTCTGCATTGTGAAGGAAATTATCCATAAAACTAAAAGGCAACCTATGGAATGGGAGAAGATATTTGCAAATGACATACCCAATAAAGGGTTCATATCCAAAATATAAGAAGAACTTATAAAACTCAACACCCCAAAACTAAATAATCCAATTAAAAAATGGTCAGAAGACATGAACAGACATCTCTCCAAAGAAGACATCCAGATGGCCAACAGACACATGAAAAGATGCTCAACATCACTCATCATCAGGGAAATGCAAATTAAAACTACAATAAGATACCACCTCACACCTGTCAGAATGGCTAAAATTAACAACACAGAAAACAACAGGTATTGGCGAGGATATGGAGAAAAGGGAACCTGTGTGCACTGTTGGTGGGAATGCAAACTGGTGCAACCACTGTAGAAAGCAGCATGGAGGTTCCTCAAAAAGTTAAAGAAGAATTACCCTATGATTTAGCAATAGCAGTGCTGGGTATTTACCCTGAATAAAAAAACAATGATTCAAAGGGATACATGAACGTGTGCATCATTATTTACAGCAGCCAAACTATGGAAGCAGCCTAAGTGTCCGTCGACAGATGAATGGATAGAGAAGATGTGTTATCAGTATACAATGAAATATTCTTCAGTGGTAAAAAATAATGAAATCTTTCCATTTGCAACAACATGGATGGAACTAGAGTGTATTATTATAATACTTATTAATATAAGGGGATATAATAAGTGAATACTGTATTTCACTTATTAGTGACAGAAGCCAGAGAAAGATAAATACATCTGATTTCACTCATGAGGAATTTAAGAAACAAAACAGATGAGGAAAGGGTGGGATGATGGGGTTAAACAGGTGATGGAGATTAAGGAGTGCACTTGCCATGATGAGCACCAGGTGATGTATGGAATAGTTGAATCACTATATTGTACACCTAAAACTAATGTAACACTGTATGTTAGCTAACTGGAATTAAAATAAAAACTTAAAAAAAATCAATGAACTAGAGTTGCACTGAATGATGAATTTCCAGATGAATTTACAAACATAATATTAAGTATTAAAAAGTTGCAGAAAACACATGGTATGAAATAATTTTTATAAGGTTTAAAAACAAGAAGAACAATATTATATTGTTTAGATACAATATAAACAATTGCAGAGAAATGATAAACATGAAATTCAGAATAGAGTTTCTATCAAAGTAGGGGGATATGGGAGGCTTTAATATTTAGGTAATTTTTTTCTTTTTCTTTTTTTAGGTAATTTTTTTCTTAAGCTAAGAGTAGATATATGGCTACTTATTATATCATTATACTTATAGGTCTTAAATATTTAATATTAAGATAAAAAACACTGCTCTATGTTATGGAGGTTCTGGTCTCTTGCCCTTTTATTGCACTACTAATATTTATTGAGAGTTATTAATGATTGAGGCATGAATCAGTAACTACTTTCTGATTATCTTAAAAATAATGAGTATAAAAATAATTTTCATATTTATTTCTTCTTTTGTCCTGCATCAAAAACAAAAGACTTTAACAATAAATGGCCCTGATCCTATTGTGGTTCAGCTGGGCACTAATATTCTTTTCCAGCACACAGAAGCAAACTGACTAGTGGATAATGTTTGAAAAGGCCTGAAATAACTTCATCTCCATGACCATGTCAGAAAAAAACTTAAGATTCCCATTAACTTTTTCATTCCAGTCACCTCGGCATCCATAAACAAAACAAAACAAAACAAAACAAAAACAAAAACAAAAACCAAAACCAAACAAACCATCTGATAGCTTATTGTTCAGAGCCTGAGCTAGCTAGGTCCTGGGAACCCAGAGCCCCGCTAGCCAGTTAATGCTAGGAAAAAGTCATACAATTCTATGTCCTGACACCAATAAAGATATAGTCTTCCATCTCAGATGAACATTCTGTATTACTTGGAAATCCATTGAGGTGTTTGTTTTCTGCTCCTTTCCACTTCCACAAAAATTATTTCAAACTTTTATCATGCACAAACCTATGATCCCACCATTTGTTGGTTTTAGCAATATTTATTTTATTCCACAAAAAATAGAGGCTATTAGAGGGAATGTCCTCAGTATAGTGTAGGAAACACCTCATCCAAATTTACTCTATATTCTTGACCTCAATCTCTCATATCTCCTCAGACCCTAAGGACCATTATCTAATCTCCCGTCTGTAGCTTCTGTTTTCCTTTCTACATTGGCTCCTTTCTTTCACTCTCTCTATATAGTCAAGACTTTCCCACCTTTTTAAAAAAAATTTTTTTTTCAATGTTTATTTATTTTTTGGGACAGAGAGAGAGCATGAATGGGGGAGGGGCAGAGAGAGAGGGAGACACAGAATCGGAAACAGGCTCCAGGCTCTGAGCCATCAGCCCAGAGCCCGACGCGGGGCTCGAACTCACGGACCGCGAGATCGTGACCTGGCTGAAGTCGGACGCTTAACCGACTGCGCCACCCAGGCGCCCCAAGACTTTCCCACCTTTAAAGAAAATCCTTCTCTTCACAGTCCAATTCCTTGAAATAATTGTCCACTTGTTTAGTCTACACTTCACCCCCAAGTCCCTCCTCAACCCACTGAAGTCCTGGTTCCATTTTATCACAGAAATTGCCCTCTCTAAGGTCAGTGAAGAACAACCTGATGCTAAATCCAGTGTATACTTTCTACTTCTTTTCTTTAAATGTTTATTTATCTGTCTTGAGAGAGAAAGAGAGAGCAGGGGTGAAGCAGCAGAAAGAGAGGAGAGAGAGAATCCCAAGCAGGCTCTGCGATGTCAGTGCAGAGCCCGATGGAGGGCTCGAACTCACCAACTGAGAGAGCATGACCTGAGCCTAAATCAAGAGTTGGTCGCTCAACCAACTGAGCCACCCAGGCACCCCAGTATATTTTCTACTTCTTATATCATTTGATTTTTCTGCAGTATTTGACACTGTTGGCCACTTCCTCTGCAGTGATAATTTTTTTTGTCTGTCCAATGTCTCTTTGGGAAACTATCATCCTGTCCTTCTTAATCCCTTTGGCTTAGATGGGGCTGACTCCACCCCTTTATTTCCAGGGATGGGTGGTAATCCAAACCTGATCAATCAGAATACTTACTACCCCTTCAATGCTGTGGATGGTTCAGAAATAGGCATATAATTTATACCAAGTAAAACTTTTCCCAGATTTTTACCACTGGAATTTTAATGGCAGATTTTTTAAGTCAATGATTATAAAGATCATGCAAATCTAAAGCTGCTGTTGATCATTTTTAACAACATGTGAGGACAACCTGCCTAAAAATTAATTCAGTAGAGCAAATTAGAAATTAGAAGTGGATTTCAGCTATGCCTGAGAACAGTCATATTCCTGGATTTTCCAGCTATAGAAGCTAATACATTCCATTTTTAATTTAAGTTAGGTAAGATGGATTTCTATTGCTTGAAATTGAAAGGGTCTTTAATAATACATCCTTTTGGGGGCACCTGGGTGGCTCATTCCGTTGAGTCTGACTCTTGATCTCAGCTCAGGTCTAGGATAGAGGGAGGATGGCAGCATAGGAGGACGCCGGGCTCGCCGCGCGTCCTGTTGATCTCAGCTCAGGTCTTGATCTCAGCGTCATTAGTTCAAGCCCCACATTGGTCTCCATGCTGGGCATGAAGCCTACTTAAATTAAAAACAAAACAAAACAATATTTAGTAATACATCCTTCTTGAAACTCTTCTTAGGGCTTCTGTGATTTTAACCTATCCTATTTTTCTCCCACTCTCAGACTTTCAGACTCCTGTATAAGTGTTCCTTTTCCACCTTAAAAATGTTGCATAAGATTCCTTTCTTGGTCCTCTTTTCACTCTAGACATTCTCTCTGTGTGAGCTCATCCAATAATAATAATAATAATAATAATAATAATAAGTATAGATTTTTTAGTATATATAATTTCATATATGTACATAATTTTCTCGTTGTGACTATCCTGCAAAGTATAATTGTTTCCATTTCACAGAAGTAGAAACTGAGTCTAAATTGAATAATTTGTTCTAAATCACAGGGCTAGGAAATGTTAGAGGTAGAATTTGAAACTGGTATCTCTGATTCAAATGCCCATAATATTTTTTAACACATTTATTCATTTATCAAGTATTTGAGTTCTTAGTATGTTTCTGATACTGTTCTAACCACTAGGAGATCAGTAGTAACTAACACAGAGTCCTTGCATTAATATGTTTTAATTTCTAAAGTGTGTTAGAAACAGATTATTTTCCTAAAAAAAATCCATGGTTTTAGTGCAATAAGGCAAATAAAGTAAAAGTTATAAAGATTGTAAAGAATAAAGTGGAAATATCTCTTTTTTTTTTTTGCAGATGACATAATTCAATAAGGCAATTGATATAAATTTAGCAAGGTTTCTACATACAAAGTCAATACACAACACACACAAAAAACAATTATGAGTGTTTTGCTTATCTTGATTCTTAGCTTATTGGGGATGGTAACTGGGACCCATTGTCTGCTCCTGTTGCCAGCACCTTCTACTGATAGCCACCATGCATGAGTGCATCTCCATCCACATTGACCAGACTGGTGTCCAGATTGGCAATGCCTGCTGGGAGCTGTATCGCCTGAAACATGGCATTCAGCCCGATGGCCAGATGCCAAATGACAAGACCATTGGGGGAGAAGATGACTCCTTCATTACCTTCTTCAGTGAGACAGGTGCTGGCAAGCATGTGCCCAGGACAATGTTTGTAGCCTGGAACCCACAGTCATTGATGAAGTTCACACTGGCACCTACTGCCAGCTCTTCCACCCTGAGCAACTCATCACAGGCAAGGAAGATGCTGCCAATAACTATGCCTGAGGGCACTACACCACTGGCAAACAGATCATTGGCCTTGCCTTGGACCAAATTCAGAAACTGGCTTGCCAGTGCACAGGTCTTCAAGGCTTCTTGGTTTTCAACAGCTTTGGAGGTGGTACTTGTCTGGGTTCACCTCCATACTGATGGAATGTCTCTCTGTCGATTATGACAAGAATTCTAAGCTGGAGTTCTCCATTTACCCAGTCCCCGCAGGTTTTCACAGATGCAATTGAGCCCTACAACTGTATCCTTACTACCCGTACCACGCTGGAGCATTCTGACTGTGCATTCATGGTAGACATCAAGGACATCTATGACATCTGTCACCCAACCTACACTAACCTTAACCACCTTATTAGCCAGATTGGTCTTCCATCACTGCTTCCCTCAGATTTGATGGAGCCCTGAATGCTAATCGAACAGAATTCCAGACCAACCTGGTGCCCTATCTCTGTACCCACTTCCCTCTGGCCACATATGCCCCTGTCATCTCTGCTGAGATATCCTACCATGAACAGCTTTCTGTAGCAGAGATCACCAAGGCATGCTCTGAGCCAGCCAACCAGATGGTGAAATGTGACCCTCCCCATGGCAAATATATGGCTTCCTGCCTATGATTGCCCAAGATGTCAATGCTGCCATTGCCACCATCAAGACTAAGTGTAGCATCCAGCTTGTGGATTGGTGCTCCACTGGCTTCAAAGTTGGTATTCATTACCAGCCTCCCACTATGGTACCTGGTGGAGACCTGGCCAAAGTACAGTGACCTGTATGCATGCTGAACACCACAGCCATTGCTAAAACCTGGGCTCACCTGAACCACAAGTTTGACCTAATGTATGTCAAGAATGCCTTGTTTACTGATATGTGGGTGAGGGTTTGGAGGAAGGAGAGTTTTCTGAGGCCCATGAAGACATGGGTGTGCTCTTGAGAAAGATTATGAGAAAGTTGGTGTGGATTCTTCTTCTTTTTTTTTTTTTTAAGTAAGCTTCATGCCTAGCACAGAGCCCAATATGGGGCTTGAATTCACGGCCTTAAGATCAAGACTTGAGCTGAGATCAAGAGTCAGATGTTTAATAATCTGAACCATCCAGGTGCCCTGGTTGGTGTGGATTTTTTTGTAGGAGAGGGTAAAGAAGAAGGAGAGGAAAGCTAATTACCATTCCTTTCAGTCCCATAACATGTCACACTCAGAACTTTAGATTCAACATTCACTGACAAGCATTAAAGGTTTCTGGTTAGATTGTCTTCACTTTTCACTGTGATCATGTCTTACTTTTCTATGTGTACCTGTGAGATTTTTCCATCATGTCTCAAAGTAAAGGCTTTAAGAAAGAAAACAAAGGGGTTCCTGGGTGGCCCAGGTGGTTAAGTGTCCAACTCTGGATTTTGGCTCAGGTCATGATTTCACAGTCATGAGATCAAGCCCCGTGTTGGGCTTCATGCAGGGCATGGAGCCTGCTTAAGATTGTCTCTCTCCCTCTCTCTCTGCCCCTCCCCCACCTGCACACATGCACATGCTTGCTCTCTCTCAAAAAAAAAAAAAAACAAGTATATTTCTGTATATATTAGCAACAAATAATTAGAAAATAAAAACTTTTAAATACCATTTTAATAACATCAGAAACATTAACTATCTAGAAATAAATCTAACCAAAAATGAGCAAAACCTCTATACTGAAACTATTAAGCTTTGCCAAAAGAAATTATGTTCAAATAAATGAATATACACACCTTACTCATGAATTACAAGATTTAATACATATTGTTAAGATAGTAGTTATCCCTCAATTGACCTCTAAATTCAATGTGATCCTAATCAAAATTTCTGCAGAGCTCTCTGTATATGTCTGTGTGTGTATAAATTGACAAGTTGATTCTAAAATGTATGTGGAAATGCAGAAGATCCAGAAAAGCCAAGGAAATCTTGAAGAACAAAGTGGAAGGATTTATAACAGCAAATATCAAGATTTGTAAGAGAATTACAAAAATTAGGATGGCATGATAATGGCACAAGGATGGACAAGCCAGTAGAACAGAATAGTCCAATTGAAAGTCCTGTATTGAAAACAGGAGGTGTTCTCAATAACGATGCCAAATGGAAAACATGTATTTTGAGTCCTACCTTACCTGACACACAAAAATAAATTATACATGTATTTTAGATCTAAATGTGAATGATAAAACAATAAATCATTTTAGAAAAATACATTGGAGAATATTCTCATGATTTGGGAGTAGGCCAAGATTTCTTAAGCAAAATGCAAAAAATACCAATGATAAAAAAAATTCAGAAGTAGACATTAAAATTAAGAACTCCTGTTCATCAGAAAACACCATTGAGAGAGTGAAAAGGCAAGCAAGGTATGAGAAAAGTTATTTACAATACCTTTGTTCATCAAAGGTTTTCATCTGACTGTATAGAAAACTCCTACAAATCAGTAAGACAGACAACCCAACAGAAAAGTGGACAATAGATATAAACAGATACTTCACTTAAGAGAACATTCAAATAGCCATAGATAGAGGAAAATGTGTTCCAGTTTATGACTTACCAGGAAAATGCAGATTAAAATCGCAAGATAAAATTATGTGTTCAGCAGAATAACTTAAAAAACACACAATGCCAAATGTTGGCAAAGATATGGAATACAGGAATTCTCGTACATTGCTGTTGGGAATCTAAACTGGTACAATTTCAGAAAACTGTTTGGCACTATTTATAAAGCTGAATGTACCCCATGATCAGCATTTATACTCCTAGAGAAGTGAATCTATATGTCTACCAAATGACATGTAGAGAATGATTATGGCAACTTTTTGTTCTAGTTGAATATGGAAACTATTAAAATGTCCATCATTAGTAGAATGAATTTAAAAATTATGGTATATTCATACAGTAAAATACAAGGCATCAACGAATAACAACTACTGCCATGCAATATGGATAAAAGTGGTTAAAGGGCACTTTATTTTTTTTTCAATATATGAAATTTATTGTCAAATTGGTTTCCATACAACACCCAGTGCTCATCCCAAAAGGTGCCCTCCTCAATACCCATCACCCACCCTCCCCTCCCTCCCTCCCACCTCCCATCAACCCTCAGTTTGTTCTCAGTTTTTAACAGTCTCTTATGCTTTGGCTCTCTCCCACTCTAACCTCTTTTTTTTTTCCTTCCCCTCCCCCATGGGTTCCTGTTAAGTCTCTCAGGATCCACATAAGAGTGAAACCATATGGTATCTGTCTTTCTCTGTATGGCTTATTTCACTTAGCATCACACTCTCCAGTTCCATCCACGTTGCTACAAAGGGCCATATTTCGTTCTTTCTCACTGCCATGTAGTACTCCATTTTGTATATAAACCAGAATTTCTTTATCCATTCATCAGTTGATGGACATTTTGGCTCTTTCCATAATTTGGCTATTGTTGAGAGTGCTGCTATAAACATTGGGGTACAAGTGGCCCTATGCATCAGTACTCCTGTATCCCTTGGATAAATTCCTAGCAGTGCTATTGCTGGGTCATAGGGTAGGTCTATTTTTAATTTTCTGAGGAACCTCCACACTGTTTTCCAGAGTGGCTGCACCAGTTTGCATTCCCACAAACAGTGCAAGAGGGTTCCCGTTTCTCCACATCCTCTCCAGCATCTATAGTCTCCTGATTTGTTCATTTTGGCCACTCTGACTGGCGTGAGGTGATATCTGAGTGTGGTTTTGATTTGTATTTCCCTGATGAGGAGCGATGTTGAGCATCTTTTCATGTGCCTGTTGGCCATCCGGATGTCTTCTTTAGAGAAGTGTCTATTCATGTTTTTTGCCCATTTCTTCACTGTGTTATTTGTTTTTCGGGTGTGGAGTTTGGTGAGCTCTTTATAGATTTTGGATACTAGCCCTTTGTCCGATATGTCATTTGCAAATATTAAAGGGCACTTTAAAAGTGGTTATTGGGCAAAGGAGAGGAGTTAAGATGACAGAGCAGCATGGAGACCCTGAGCTTGTCTTATCCCTGAAGTGCAGCTAGATCAGCACCAAACCATTTTGAACACCTAGGAAATTGATCTGAGGATTAACACAACAATATACATAACTTGAGCCACAGAACTCAGCAGGTATGCGGTGAGGAGAGGTAAACTGGGGGAGACAAAAGCCGAGGAAGGTAAGGAGCTGTTTTTGCGGAGAGAGGATAGAGAAAGAGAAAGGGGAGAGTGCACCCGTAGGGATAGCACAAGAAAAGCACTTCCCTGAAAGTAGCTGGAGAGAAAGAGAGAGAAAGAGTGAAAACACTCACAGGGGACTGAACAGGAAATCTGTCTGCAAAACCATTGCTAGGAAGAAAGAAGAGGGTTTCAATACCACCTGGATTCTATAAACAGTGGAGCACAGAGTCTGAAGGTTTGGAGCTCAGTGCCTGGTGGTGCTCTGGTGAGGAACTAGGGCAAATCCCCAGGAGCAGGCAGTGTGGTCTGAGGGGTCCACATGCCACATGGAGAGAAGTGGTCCCCCTGCTTGGAGTACATTTGGTAGAGGCCACACGGCCTCCCCACAGGCAAAGGTCCAGCAGACCCTGGAGAACAGCCACATTTGCTGGTATTGGGACAAAGACGGCAGAGTGTGGTGAAGCCTGGCACTGGCTGTGTGCTGTTATCTGCCATAATCTCTGAAACTCTGCTACTGTGTGATTACATGAAAGTTTTCTGGGGGCAAACCCAGGCATTACTCAGTGATATACTCCCCCCAAAGAGTTGGCTCATGTCCAAGCCACAGGGGTCTCTGAAGTGTGGGGTTTTGAAACACTCCCCCATCTGAAATAAAACTCTGGAGGGAGGTGTCACCTGGAAGGTGGACAGCTTGGACATGGACAAAGTAGAGGTGGGGAATGGATGGGGGCCTGAGAGAAGGAGGGGTGCACCGGTTGGTGAGAGCGAGAAGTTCCTGCTCCAAAACTAGAGGGCAGGGTGAACCCATTTCCACCTCTACTGCAGGCACACTCATGCACACCACACTGATCCACCCAGGTAAGCTAAGCAGCGCCACCTAGGGGAGAATGGAGCCATTACACCAAGCCCCTCTCAACTGCGCCCTCTAAGCACACTCCCCACAAGACCAACACAAGTCACTTCACCTGCTTAGTGTATGGAATATAGAGGGCTTCATAGTTTCAGTTCTAGGCAAAACTGGGTGTAACTTTATTTGGGTTTCATTAGTTTGCTGGTTCAGTTATTTGTTCGTTTTCTTTGCTTCTGTTTTTGCTTAAATTATTTTTTTTCTTTCTCTTATATACATGAAGAGAAAATTTTATTTTTATTTTTTACTTTATTTAAAAAATTTTAAAATTCCATTTCATTTTCTTTATTTCACTTATTCTATTTCATTATATAATTTTTTTAATTTGTAAATTTTTTCTTACTTTTATTTTATTTTTTATTTTCCTTCCTTTTTTTCTCTATTCTATCAAGCATCTTTCAACAAGCAGACCAAAATACACCTAGGATCTATCTTCCTTTATTTGATTTTTTGTTTTGTTTTTTATTTTTTAATTTTAATATTTAATTTTGATTTTTTTCTTCCTCCAAAATGACGAAATGAAGGAATTCACCCCACAGACAGAACAAGAAGAAATGACAGCCAGGGGCTTAATCAACACAAATATAAGCAAGATGTCTGAACTAGAATTGAGAACCACTAGCTGGTGTTGAAAAAAGCATAGAATTCCTTTCTGTGGAGATAAAAGAAATAAACCATAGTCAGAATGAAATTAAAAATGCCATAATTGGGATGCAATCTCAAATGGATGCCATGATAGCAAGGATGAAGCAGAGCAGCAAATCAGCGATATAGAAGATAAAATTATGAAGAATAATGAAGCAGAAAAAAGAGGGAAACAAAGGCAAAAGATCACTATACAAAACTTAGAGAACTCAGTACTTATTAAAAAGGAATAACATCTTAATCATAGGAGTCCCAGAACATGAAAAGAGAGAAAAAGGGGCAGAAGGTTTATGTGAGCAAATTATAGCAGAAAACTTTCCTAATCTGGGGAAGGACACAGACATCAAAATCCAAGAAGCATAGAGAACTCCCATTAGATTCAACAAAAATCAACCATCACAAGGCACATCACAGTCAAATTCACAAAATACGCAGACAAGGAAAGAATTATGAAAGCAGCAAGGGGAAAAAAGTCCTTAACCTATAAAGGAAGACAGATCAGGTTCACTGCAGACCTATCCACAGAAACTTGGCAGGCCAGAAGAGTGACAGAATATATTTGACATGCTGAATCAGAAAAATATGCAGCCAAGAATTCTTTATCCAGCAAGACTGTCATTCAGAATAGGAGAGATAAAGAGTTTCCTAGACAAAAACTAAAGGAGTTCGTGACCACTAAACCAGCCCTGCAAGAAATTTTAAGGGGACTCTTTGAGTGGAGAAAAGACAAAACAAAACAAAACAGACCAAAAGCAACAAAGACTAGAAAGGACCAGAGAACATCCACAGAAACACTAACTCTACAGGCAACAAAATGGCACTAAATTCATATCTTTCACTATTCACTCTAAATGGACTAAACCCTCCAATCAAAAGACATAGGGTATCAGAATGGATAAGAAAACAAGATCCATCTATATGCTGCTTACAAGAGACTCATTTTATACTTAACGATGGCTTCAGATTGAAAGCAAGGGGATGGAGAACCATCTATCATGCTAAAGGACATCAAAAGAAAGCCAAAGTAGCCATTCTTATATCAGACACACTAGATATTAAAATAAAGACTAACCATAGATGAAAAGACATTATATCATAATTAAGGGGTCTATCCACCAAGAAGATCTAACAACTATAAATATTTATGCCCCCAACTTGAGGTCCCCAAATATATAAATCAATTAATCACAAATATGAAGAAACTCATCAATAATAATACCATAATAATAGGGGACTTCAACACCCCACTTACATCAATGGACAGGTCATCTAAGCACAAAAGCAGCAAGGAAACAATGGCTTTGAATGACACACTGTACTGGATGGACTTAACAGATATATTCAGAACATTTCATCCTAAAGCAGCAGAATACACATTCTTCCTGAGTGCACAGGTAAAATTCTCCAGAAAAGATCACATACTGGGTCACAAATCAGCCTCAACAAGTACAAAAAGATTGAGATCAGGGGCGCCTGGGTGGCGCAGTCGGTTAAGCGTCCGACTTCAGCCAGGTCACGATCTCGCGGTCCGTGAGTTCGAGCCCCGCGTCAGGCTCTGGGCTGATGGCTCAGAGCCTGGAGCCTGTTTCCGATTCTGTGTCTCCCTCTCTCTCTGCCCCTCCCCCGTTCATGCTCTGTCTCTCTCTGTCCCAAAAATAAATAAACGTTGAAAAAAAAAAAAAACCAAAAAGATTGAGATCATACCATGCATATTTTCAGACCACAACCCTATGAAATTCAAAATCAACCACAAGAAAAAAACTGGAAAGACCATGAATACTTGGAGATTACAGAACATCCTACTGAAGAATGAATGGGTTAACCAAAAAATTAAAGAGAAAATGAAAATAGGACAGCCCAAAACCTCTGGGATGCAGCAAAGGTGGTAATAAGAGGGAAGTGTATAGCAATCTAGGCCTTCCTAAAGAAGGAAGAAAGGTCTCAGAAACTCAACCTAATGTTACACCTTAAGGAGATGGAAAAAGAACAGAAAATAAAGCCCAAAACCAGCAGAAGGAGGGAAATAATAAAAATTAGGGCAGAAGTCAATGATTTGGAAATTAAAACAACAAAACAACAACAACAACAACAACAACAACAACAACAGTAGAACAGATCAGTGAAACCAGGAGCTGGTTCTTTGAAATAGTTAACAAAATTGATAAACTCCTAGCCATATTGATCAAAAAGAAAAACAAGAGGACCCAAATAAATAAAATCACAAATGAAAAAGGAGAGATCACAACCAACACTACAGAAATACAAACAATAATAAGAGAATATTATGCCCAATTATATGCCAACAAATTGGGCAATCTGGAAGAAATGGACATATTCCTAGCAACATATCAACTACCAAAACTGTAACAAGAAGATATGGAACATATGAACAGACCCATAACCAGTAAAGAAAATGAATCAGTAATCAAAAATCTCCCAAAACATAAGAGTCCAGGGCCAGATGGCTTTCTAGGGGAATTCTACCAAACATTAAAGAAGAGTTGACACCTATTCTTTTGAAACTGTTCCAAAAAGTAGAAATGGAAGGAAAACTTTGAAACTCATTCTTTTTTTTTAATTTTAATTTTATTTTTTTAAATTTACATCCAAATTAGCATATAGTGCAACAATGGTTTCAGGAGTAGATTCCTTAATGCCCCTTACCCATTTAGCCCATACCCCCTCCCACACCCCCTCCAGTAACCCTCTGTTTGTTCTCCATATTTATGAGTCTCTTCTGTTTTGTCCCCCCTCCTGTTTTTATATTATTTTTTGTGTACCTTCCCTTATGTTCATCTGTTTTGTCTCTTAAAGTTCTCATATGAATAAAGTCATATGCTTTTTGTCTTTCTCTGACTAATTTCACTTAGCATAATACCCTCCAGTTCCATCCACGTAGTTGCAAATGGCAAGATTTCATTCTTTTTGATTGTTGAGTAATACTCCATTGTATAGATACACCACATCTTTATCCATTCATCCATCGATGGACATTTGAGCTCTTTCCATACTTTGGCTATTGTTGATACTGCTGTTCTAAACATGGGGGTTCATGTGTCCCTTTGAAACAGCACACCTGTATCCCTTGGGTAAATACCTAGTAGTGCAATTGCTGGGTTGTAGGGTAGTTCTATTTTTAGTTTTTTAAGGAACCTACATACTGTTTCCCAGACTGACTGCACCAGCTTGCATTCCCATTCAAAACTCATTCTATGAGGTCCGCATTACCTTGATTCCAAAACCAGACAAAGACTAAAACGGAGAACTACGGACCACTAAAAAGGAGAACTATGGATCAATTTCCCTGATGAACATGGATGCAAAAATTCTCAACAAGATACTAGCAAACTGGATCCAACAATACATTAAAAGAATTATTCACCACACACACAAAAAAGGACAAGACTCACATGATCCTCTCAATAGCTGGAGAAAAAGCATTTGACAAAATACAGTATCATTTCTTGATAAAAACCCTTAAGAAAGTAGGAATGGAAGGACCATACCTCAAGATCATAAAGGCCATATATGAAAGACCCACTGCTAATATCACCCTCAATTGAGAAAACCTGAGAGCTTTCCCCCTAAGGTCAGAAACACAAGGATGTCCACTTTCACCACTGCTATACAACATAGTGTTGGAAGTCCTTAGCCTCAGCAATCAGACCATTCAAAGAAATAAAAGGTATCCACATCAGCAAGGAGGAAGTCACACTTTCACTTTATGCAGATGACATGAACTGTACGTGGAAAACCCAAAAGACTCTGCCAAAAAACTGCTAGAACTGATAGATGAACTCAGCAAACTTACCGGATATAAAGTCAATGTACAGAAATCATTTGCATTTCTATATACCAATAATGAAGCAGCAGAAAGAGAAATCAAGGAATGATTTGTAAATGATCCCATTTATAATTTCACCAAAAACCATAAAATACATGGGAAGATACTTAGCCAAAGAAGTGAAAAATCTATACACTGAAAACTATAGAAAGTTCATGAAAGAAATTGAAGAAGACACACAAAAAATGGAAAAACATTCCATGCTTAACAGATTGGAAGAATAAATATTGTTAAAATGTCAATGCTACCCAAAGCAATATACATATTCAATATAATTTCTACCAAAATAACACCAGCATTCTTCACAGAGCTAGAATAAACAATCTTAAAATTTGTATGGAACCAGAAAAGACCCAGAATAGCCAAAGCAATCCTGAAAAAGAAAACCAAAGCTGGAGGCATCACAATTCTTGACTTCAACCTGTACTACAGAGCTATAATCATCAAGATAGTATGGTACTGGCACAAAATCAGACACTCAGATCAATGGAACAGAATAGAGACCCAGAAATGGACCCGCAAATGTTATGGCCAACTAATCTTTGACAAAGGAGGAAAGAATATCCAATGGAAAAAAGACAGTCTCTTCAGCAAATGGTGTTGGACAGCAATATGCAGAAGAATGAATCTGTACCACTTTCATACACCATACACAAAAATAAATTCAAAATGGATGAAAGACCTAAACATAAGACAGGAAACCGTCAGGAAAGAACATCCAATGGAAAAAAGACAGCCTCTTTAACAAATGGTGTTGGGAGAACTGGACAGCAACATGCAGAAGGTTGAAACTAGACCACTTTCTCACACCATTCACAAAAATAAACTCAAAATGGATAAAGGACCTAAATGTGAGACAGGAAACCATCAAAACCTTAGAGGAGAAAGCAGGAAAAGACCTCTCTGACCTCAGCCATAGCAATCTCTTACTCGACACATCCCCAAAGGCAAGGGAATTAAAAGCAAAAGTGAATTACTGGGACCTTATGAAGATAAAAAGCTTCTGCACAGCAAAGGAAACAACCAACAAAACTAAAAGGCAACCAACGGAATGGGAAAAGATATTCGCAAATGACATATCGGACAAAGGGCTAGTATCCAAAATCTATAAAGAGCTCACCAAACTCCACACCCGAAAAACAAATAACCCAGTGAAGAAATGGGCAGAAAACATGAATAGACACTTCTCTAAAGAAGACATCCGGATGGCCAACAGGCACATGAAAAGATGTTCAGCGTCGCTCCTTATCAGGGAAATACAAATCAAAACCACACTCAGGTATCACCTCACACCAGTCAGAGTGGCCAAAATGAACAAATCAGGAGACTATAGATGCTGGAGAGGATGTGGAGAAACGGGAACCCTCTTGCACTGTTGGTGGGAATGCAAATTGGTGCAGCCGCTCTGGAAAGCAGTGTGGAGGTTCCTCAGAAAATTAAAAATAGACCTACCCTATGACCCAGCAATAGCACTGCTAGGAATTTATCCAAGGGATACAGGAGTACTGATGCATAGGGCCACTTGTACCCCAATGTTCATAGCAGCACTCTCAACAATAGCCAAATTATGGAAAGAGCCTAAATGTCCATCAACTGATGAATAGATAAAGAAATTGTGGTTTATATACACAATGGAGTACTACGTGGCAATGAGAAAAAATGAAATATGGCCTTTTGTAGCAACGTGGATGGAACTGGAGAGTGTGATGCTAAGTGAAATAAGCCATACAGAGAAAGACAGATACCATATGGTTTCACTCTTATGTGGATCCTGAGAAACTTAACAGGAACCCATGGGGGAGGGGAAGGAAAAAAAAAAAAGAGGTTACAGTGGGAGAGAGCCAAAGCATAAGAGACTATTAAAAACTGAGAACAAACTGAGGGTTGATGGGGGGTGGGAGGGAGGAGAGGGTGGGTGATGGGTATTGAGGAGGGCACCTTTTGGGATGAGCACTGGGTGTTGTATGGAAACCAATTTGTCAATAAATTTCATATAAAAAAAAAAAAGACAGGAAACCGTCAAAATCCTAGAGGAGAAAACAGGCAAAAGCTTCTTTGACCTCGGCCACAGCAACTGCTTACTTGACATGTCTCCAGAGGCAAGAGAAACAAAAGCAAAAATGAACTATTGGGACCTCATCAAGATAAAAAACTTCTGCACAGAGACGGAAACAATTAGCAAAACTAAAAGGCAACCGATGGAATGGGAGAAGATATTTGCAAGTGACATATCAGATAAAGGGTTAGTATCCAAAATCTATAAAGAACTTATCAAACTCAACACCCAAAAAGCAAATAATCTAGTGAAGAAATGGGTGGAAGACATGAATAGACACTTTTCCAAAGAAGACATCCAGATGGCTAACAGACTCATGAAAACATGCTCAACATCACTCATCATCAGGGTAATACAAATGAAAACCACAATGAGATAACCACCTCACACCTGTCAGAATGGCTAACATTAACAACTTAGGCAACAACAGATTTTGGCAAAGATGCAGAGAAAGAGGAACTTTCTTATTGTATCATTTGATGGGTAAAAGTTACTAATTTTGATGAAGTTCAGCTTATCTATTTTTTCTTTTGTTTAGTATGCTTTTGATGTCCTATCCATGAAGTCATTGTCAAATCCAGTGTAATAAAGATTTTCCGCAAGTTTTGATCTGACAGTTTTATAGTTTCAGCTCCTAAATTTAAATCTTTAATTAAATTTGTGTTCATTTTTTTATATGGTGTAAAGGTCCAGCTTTCCACCTCCTTTGCATGGGATATCCAGTTATCCTAGCATCATTTGTTGAAAAACTGTTCTTCCCTCATTGAATGGGCTTAGAACCTATTGAATATATATACATACACATATTTACTTACATATATAAATATATATATGTAGATTTATTTCTGGGCTGCCTATTCAATTCAGCCAGTCTAGGTCTGTCCTTATGCCTCTACCATACTGTTTCATTTTTTATTTTTTTATTTAAAAAAAATTTTTTTAACGTTTATTTATTTTTGAGACAGAGAGAGACAGAGCATGAACAGGGAAGGGTCAGAGAGAGAGAGGGAGACACAGAATCTGAAACGGGCTCCAGGCTCTGAGCTGTCAGCACAGAGCCTGACACGGGGCTTTAACTCACGAACTGCGAGATCATGACCTGAGCCAAAGTTGGACACTTAACCTACTGAGCCACCCAGGCGCCCCTCTACCATACTGTTTTAACTACTTTAGCTTTGTAGTATGTTTCAAAATTGAGTAATGTGAATCTTCCAAGTTTATTCTTTTTAAAGACTCTTTTGGCTATTCAGGGTCATTTGCAACTCCATATGAATACAAGGACCAACTTATCCATTTCTTTGAAAGAGACAATTGGAATTTTGATAAAATTGCATTGAATCTATAGATCCCTTTGAGTAGTATTTATATCTTTACATGTTAAGTCTTCCTATCCATGAACACAGGATTCTTTTCATTTCTGTATGTCTATAATTTTTTTCAGCAATGGTTTGTAGTTTTCAGCATTCAAGTCTTCCATCTCTTGGTTAGATTTATTCCTAAGTCTATAATTCTTTTAGATGCTACTGAAAAAGGAGTTGCTTTCCTAAACACAGAAACACAACTGACTTTGTGTGTTGGTATTGTATCTTGCAAACTTGCCAAATTCATGTTATTAGCTCTAGTAGCTTTTTTTTCAAGATATTCTATATATAGGGTCATCTCATCTGTAAATATAGGGGTTTTTTTTCTTTCTGACTTGGATGCCTTTTAATTTATTTTTCTTTTAATATCTCTCTAATATATCTGTCTAGAACTTCCAGGACCATGTTGAATAGCAGCCGTGAAAGTGGGTATCCTTGTCTTTTTCCTGATCTTAATTAAGTCTTCCACCACTGAGTATGATGTTAACTGTGAGTTTTTAAATAAATATCATTTATTATTTTGAGGAATTTCCCGTCTGTTCCTAGTTTTCTGAGAAGTTTATTTTATTTTATTTTATTTTATTTTATTTTATTTTATTTTATTTTATTTTATTATCTTATTTTTAAATCATGAAATGGTGTTGGGTTCTGTCAAATACCTTTTCTACATCAATTGAGATGATTATGTGTTTTTTCTTCCCCCTTCATTCTATTTACTTTTCTTGTGATGTCTTTATCTGCTTTTGGTATCAGAAGAATGCTGGCCTCATAGAATGAGTTAGAAATTATTCTGTCCCCTTCAATTCTTTGGGAAGATCTTGGTAAGGATTGATTTTAATTCTTTAAATGTTTGATTGCACTGGCGAAGCAATATGGTCCAGACCTTTTCTTTGTCGGCAGAGTTTTGATTCCTAATTCAAATCTCTTTACTTGCTAAAGTATGTTGAGATTTTCTATTTCTTTTTGAGTCAGTTTAGATAACTTTTGCGTTTCAAGGAATTTGTCCATTTATTCTAGGTTATTCTTTTTATCTCTGTGAGATTGGTGATAATGTTTCCATTTTCATTACTTAATTAATTATTTTATTGAAGAGAGAGCACCCATGAGTTGGGGAGAGGGACAGAGGGGCAGAGGGAGAGGGAGAGAGAGAATCTTAAGCAGGCTCCAAGCTCAGCACAGAGTCTGACACGGGGCTTGATCCTACAATCCTGGGATCATGACCTGAGCCCAAATCAAGAATTGGACACTCACCTGACTGAGCCACCCAAGGCACCAATTTCATTTTTTGTTTTAGTTATTCGTGTCTCTTTTATTCTTTGCCAGTCTAGCTAAAGGTTTGTCAATTGTGTTGATCTTTCCAAAGAACTGACTTCTGATTTTATTGATTTTCTCTACTGTTTCTCTATTCTCTATTTTGTTTAACTCCACTCTAATCTTTATTATTTCTTTCCTTCTGCTTCAGTTCTGAGTTTATTTTGCTCTTCTTTTTTTAGTCCCATAAGATATAAAGTTAGGTTATTGATTTTGATGTTGTTTTTTTTTAATGTAGTCACTTACACCTATAAATTTCCCTTTGAGCACTGCATTCACTGCATCCTATAAGTTTTGGTATGTTGTGTTTTCATTTTCATTCATCTCTAAGAATTCTCTATTTCCCTTCTGATTTCTTCTTTGGCTCATTTGTGTTTAAGAGTGTATGTTTTAATTACCACAGATTTGTGATTTTTCCAGGTTTTCTTTTGTTATTGATTTCTAACTTCATCCTGCTTTGGTCAAAGAAGATGCTTTATGTGATATCTGTGTTTTTAAGTTTATTGAGATTTGCTTTATGGCCTAACATATGGTCTATCTGAAGGATATCCCATGTGCATTTGAGGAGAATGTGAATTCTGCTTTGTTGGGTAAAATGTTCTCTATATGTCTGTTAGGGATAGCTAGTTAATTTTTGTATATGATGTGAGGTAGAGGTCCAACTTAATTTTTTCCCCATGTGGATGGCTAGTTGTTATAGGCATCATTTGCTGAAGAGAAAAAAAGTTTTCGTATTGAATGACCTTGGCACCTCTGTCGAAAATTAGTTGGTCATGGACATATGGGTTTAGCTCTGGACTTGTAATTCTTTTAAAAAAATTTTTTTTAATGTTTATTTTTGAGAGAGAGACAGAGCATGAGTGGGGGAGGGGCAGAGAGAGAGACACACACAGAATCCAAAGCAGACTCCAGGCTCTGAGCTGTCAGGACAGAGCCCGATGTGGGGCTCGAACCCACAAACTCTGAGATCATGACCTGAATCAAAGTTGGACACTCAACCGACTGAGCCACCCAGGCGCCCCTGGACTTTTAATTCTATTACATTTACTTATGCCTATCCTTATTCCAGTGCCAAAATTTTTATAGTTTTCTTCATGTTGGTCTTAACACATATTTTGTTAGGTTTATCTCTAGATATTTTCAAGTTTTGTTGCTATTATAAGAAGAAATTTTGAAAAATTATATTTTAAATCAGTTATTGCTAGTACCCAGGATATCTCTATCCCTATCATCTATCTATCTGTCTATCTATCTATCTATCTATCTATCTATCTATCTATCTAACAAATGATAAACAATTTCTTAAAAATGTTGATTTAAGCATATGCGAAGGTGACTTCAACCTCAACTGGCTCAATACTGATGGAACTAATTTGTTTAATGATATCAGAAGGCCTGTGCAAATCAATGAGTTGCTTATGGATCCTCATCTGAAAATGATCCCAAGTCTTAGAACCTTTGTCACAAAGAGTTTTTCTTACAGTGATTCTCAAAGTTTTGGTAGGCATCTGAACTGGTCCTTTCACTTTGCAATTCTTTACTTTTGCTCTTCTGATCAAGTAAGCCAGCACATACCTTCTCCAAAGATTTTACACTGTGGTTTGTTAGAGTATTCTAATTTGGTGAATTGCCACCTCTGGTTCCATGGGTGTCTTCCCAGCATCTTTAAAAGCCATGGCTGCAGTGGATTTCCTGATCAACTTGTTCCTCTGAGACAGTCAACAGCAGTGAGTCAGGAGCAGGAGCCAGATGTCCAGAGCTTTACTATAGTGCCGACTGCATCTTCCTCAAAAGACTTTTGTATTTTAATCATGTATCTTGCATTGATTATTTGGTGTGTTAAAAAAAATTGTGATAAAATGCACATAATATAAAATTTACCACTTAAACTATGTTGGGGTGTACAGTTCAGTGTCGTTAAGTAAATTCACATGTTGTACAATCATCACCACTATCTAGTTCTAGCAATTTTTCATCATTCCAAACAGAAATTCCATTTGGTAAGCCTTTTAAAGTGCAAGATTTGTTTCTTTCTTCAGGGTTACAAGATTTTCTTGCATTATCTCTTTGAATATTTCCTTGTCTCTATACTCTTGACTCACTCCATTTAACATTTGTATAAGATGAATATTAAAAGTTCTGAATCTATCCTCCTTTCTCTTTGCCTTTTTTATCTGCTTTGGCTTAGCATTCCAGTTTGCTTGTTAGTTGTTCAGTATTTTCTGATCTTCAAGTCAATGTATTGATGGTTTTGTTGGCAACAGTAATTCTCTTTCATTCCCAAGTGATTTCTCTTTTTTTTTTTTGGTTCATTTAGTTTCTTTTTTAAAGATCATGACCTGAGCCTAAGTCAGATGCTTAATGGACTGAGCCACCCAGACACCCCTAGTTTGTTTTTTAAAATAAACTATTATTGTTTATTTTTAAATAGTGAAGTCTGTCAGCAATTCATTTTGTCTCTGTGTAGAAGCATTATCCTGCCTCTCTAGCCCAAACCCGCTTGTCCCAATACAGGGGTGAACACCTCTGATGCCTGATGGTTAGCTCAAATGGGGATGAAGGTACACAAATGGTCAGTGATTCCCCTGCTACCCATATCCTCATCCTTTAAACTTGGGGTGCCTCAAAGTTGCCCCCCAATTTCATAGTGATTTTCTCTTGTTTTTTTTTTAATCCTATAGTTTTATCAATCAATCGGATTCTCCCTATCTTACATTTTTCAGAGAAGTTCAAAAGTTTGACTACTGAAGACCCCCTTCATAATTGCCATAATTGACAGTTTTCTCATGTTTATATCACACACACACACACACACACACACACACACACACACACACACACTTTTTAGTCATTTCTAGGTATTTTAGTAGATAGGGAATGTAAGTGCCTGTTCTTACTCTACTCTCTTGGTCTAATATCTCCATGTTGCATTTAAAGATTAAAAAAAATGTTTGTTTATTTTTGAGAGAGAGAGCGAGAGAGCAGCAGCAGCACCAGCAGCAGAGAGAGGGAGCAGCAGAGAGAGAGGGAGACAGAAGATCCAAAGCAGGCTGTCTGCTGTCAGTGCAGAGACGGATGGCAGGGCTCAAACTCACGAACCGTGAGATGATGACCTGAGCCAAAGTTGGACACTTAACCAACTAAGCCACCCAGGTGCCCCACTCCATATTGCATTAATTTTTTTTTTAATATTTATTTATTTTTGGGAGACAGAGAGACAGAGTGCAAGCAGGGGAGGGGCAGAGAGAGAGGGAGACACAGAATCTGAAGCAGGCTCCAGGCTCCAAGTTGTCAGCATAGAGCCTGACGCTGGGCCTGAATCCTCGAAGTGCGGGATCATGACCTGGGCCAAAGTCGGACGCTTAACCAACTGAGCCACCCAGGCACCCATATTGCATTTTTAAAATGAAAATCTGGAAGAGGCTGGAAATAACAAGCCTCTCTTCAAGAGAGAGTAGACTCTCTTCACTGCCTACTCGGCAGAAATTTACTCACCTTTTTGCCTGACAACTAAACCTCAATTCTGTAGCAGGTGGAAATCACTTGATACCATAGAACTTGTTCTTTTTTTAAATTAATTTATTTATTTTGAAAGAGAGAGAAGAAAGAGAGAGAGAGAGAGAGAGAGAATCCCAAGCAGGCTCTGCACAGTGCAGAGCCCAAATTCATGCACACGGTAAGATCATGACCTGAGCTGAAACCAAGAGTCAGGCGCTTAACCAACTGAACCACCCAGGTGCCCCCAGAGAACTTGTTCTAACCCCTAACATGAAGGAATAACTTATGATTAGTCAAAATTATTCATAGTAATTCTCTTTCTCTTTACCAGTTACTGGTCTAGGGGTAGACATGCAACTTAATAAGGCCAATGAAATGTAAAGGAAAATCTTAGAGTAGCAAGTCTGAGGTATTCTATTCTTATATAATAAAACAGAACCATAAGAGGAAAAATCCCCTTTGTTCTCAAATATCTTCCTTTAAAAGGATGCTGGGAGCTACAATAGCTATCTCGTGAGCCTCAGGTACAAGCACAAAAAATTAATAAAGAACAATTGAAGCAGGCTATGTACTTAATGAAAAACAGTGAGCTGCTGAATGACATCTGATTAAGTCAACAATTAATGTCCTTATGCTTAAAGTCACAGTTACCTGATTTTCTGTTATGTTCAGTTGTGTTTGAATACACCATGTAAATAGATGTAAAAAAAACTTTAAAAATAATATTCTAAAGTAACATAGATTAAAATCTACTTCTAGTATTTCTTACATTTCATTTTTTTTCCTCCTCAGAAATACACTTGGAAGAGCAAACAAAAGCCTCAGCTGATTTAATAAAGGACTCTGACACTAATGTCTCAAAGAATTTTGTGGTTAGAAAACCTGCCAAAGTGATTTTCAACTTAGATCCAGATGTACTGAATTCAAAGCTAGAACAGCCATGGAAGAAAAATTTTTATGAAAGAGTGGAGGCAAGAGCCCAGGCAATGCAGCAGAAAATAATAAATAAGGATAATCTGAAGAAAGAACTAGAAAAAAAGGCTGAAAAAAAATTCCCTAGGAATAATTTGGCCAAAGAGTGGTTTAATACTGAAAACATGACACTTAAAACTCGTGCATATTTGCTTGACAAACTTCTACCCACCTTAGTTCCTGGAGTGGAAAAAATGTTAATGCAAGTGGAAAAGAAGAAACTTTGGGCAGAAGCTGATATTACAACCAAGTTTGATCCAATTAATCATTTGGGGGAATATTTAATGAGAAACAATCCTTATTATATCAAAGACTCAGGAATGTCTGGTTATCAGAGGGTGATGAGTGATGTCACGGAAGAACTGAAGATACATGTTCCCAATACTATTGGCAACAGGTACAGTTTGATATATGTAATTTTTTTTTTGAGAGAGAGGCAGAGCAAGCATGAGAAGGGAGGGGCAGAGAGAGAGAGAAGGGGACAGAGAAAGCGCAGAGAAAGGCGCTGACAGCAGAAAGCCCAATGTGGGGTTTGAACTTACAAACCATGAGATCATAACCTGAGCTGAAGTCAGTTGCTTAACTGAGCCACCCAGGCTCCCCATAATTTGTTATATTTTCAGTTGATGATCTAGGTCCTTTCATTGAAAGGAAGTAGAATAATAAAATATCATACAAATAGGACTTAAATATTCAAAAAGTATTTATTGAGCTGCTAGTATGTGCTTCACTATTTATGAGGCACTATGAAGATTAATGAAGCATATTAAATAAATTCCTTGAATTTGCGGATTTAGTTATCTTACTATGATCCAAAGTATATATTTATTTGTTTACCATCTGTCTCCCTGCACTGGAAAGTAAGTTACATGAGAGCAGGGACTTCTTAAAAATTTAATTTTTCAGATAGGCAGCATATTCACCTGGTTTAAATTCAAAATGTATTAATAGTTATACAGTGAAAAATTTCTCATCCATTCTTATCCTCCTTGTACCCAATACTCCACCTCTGCCATAAATAACTAGTGTTCTTCATTTTCAGTGGATT
This sequence comes from Felis catus, assembly GCF_018350175.1. Taxonomy (NCBI): domain Eukaryota; kingdom Metazoa; phylum Chordata; class Mammalia; order Carnivora; family Felidae; genus Felis; species Felis catus. The sequence goes on along the minus strand of NC_058381.1, from coordinate 16,951,676 downwards.
TTTTTCCAGTTTCTTTATACATACAGAAGCAAATGCAAATTTGGATTCTAAATTTTCTTCCTTTATATAGAGCATCTGAGTTACAAATATTTCCTTCTGTTTTTATTTATCTTTTGTCATGCGGAAGATATTATTTCTATGTGGTTGAATTTATTTACTTTCATTTTATGACTTAGAGTCATTGTTACATTTCAAGATATTAAAAGAATCCTCCCATGTTTTCTTCTGGAGTTTTAATATTTTAGTTTCCATTTTAAGTATTGATCCATATGGAATTTATCCTAATATAAGATGTAGGTATGAATCCAACTTTTTGCTTTTCCAAATGGTTACATAGTGATCCCAACAACTGTCGAATAGTGTATTTTGCCCCACTGTTTTGAGATGAAATTTTATTACTAAATGCCTGTATATTTTGGAGTGTATTTCTGGGTTTTTCTATCCTATCCCTCTGACTATCTCCCTGTTCATGCACCACACCACACTGCTTGAATCATTGAGACTTTTAAGTATATAGACAGCCCCCAATTTACACTTAGGATTTTTTGACTTTACAATGGTGCGTAAGTGGTATGTGTTCAGTAGAAACTGTACTTTGAATTTTGAATTTTGATCTTTTCCTGGACTAGCAATATGCAGTATGATGCTGTCTCATGATGCTGGGCAATAGCACTGAGCCACAACTCCCAGTCAGCCATGTAACCATGATACCCTTCATGGTATCATACACTTACATACATTACATACATATATATCATGGACTTAACATACGTTACATACACATATATCATACACTTACATACATTACATTACATACATTACATACATACACTTATAACCATTCTGTACCCATACAACCATTCTGTTACTCGCTTTCAGTACAGTATTCAATCAATTATATGAGATAATGAATATGTTTTTAAAGTTTATTTATTTTGAGAGAGAGAGAGAGCATGAGCAGGGGAGGGGCAGAGAAAGAGACAGAGAGAGAAAGAGAATCCTAAGTAGGCTCTGCACTGACAGTGTGGGGCTCGAACTCACAAACTACAGATCATGACCTGAGCCAAAAACAAGAGTTAGACACCCAACTGACTGAGTCACCCAGGTGCCCCAAGATATTCAACACTTTATGAGATAGGCTTTGTGTTAGATGATTTTGCCCAAGTGTAGACTAATGTAAGTGTTCTGAGCACATTTAAGGTGGGCTTAGGCTAAGCTGTGATGGTGGGTAGTTTAGGTGTATTAAATGCATTTTCAACTTAGGATATTTTCAACTTATGATGGGTTTATGTGACAAAACCTTATCATAAGTCAAGGAAGATCTGTATTTCAATAAATCTGACTGTGCTGGTCCTTATTATTTATTCTTCTTTTATTCTAGTGTTTTTACTTAAAAAATTTTTTTTTAATGTTTATTTTTGAGACAGAGACAGAGTATGAATGGGGGAGGGGCAGAGAGAGAGGGAGACACAGAATCCAAAGCAGGCTCCAGGCTCTGAGCTGTCAGCACAGAGCCCGATATGGGGCTTGAACCCACGAGCTGTGAGATCATGACCTGAGCCAAAGTCAGACGCTCAACCGACTGAGCCACCCAAGCGCCCCTCTGGTGTTTTTACTTTTCAATATGAACTTTAGGGTTGATTCACCTACTTGAAAAAAAAAAAAAAAAGAACAGAAAAACAAACCTTATAGGAATGTTTATTGAAATGTTTAAATTTATTAACTTAGGGGAAATCAATGTCTTTAATAATGATGTGTTTCTGAAAACACATGTCTTTTCATTTGCTCATCTTATTTTGTATCTATCATTGTTGTCTTAAAGTTTTGGTTTTTTTCATTTAGGCTTACATCTCGTTAAATTTATTACTAGTTATTTTATTATTTTTTATTCCCATTGTAAATGGGAATTTTTTATTTTATTACATTTTCTATTTATATGTAGTTTCTATTTATATCTATTAAATTCTGTATATTTTTATACACTACTACCTTACTGAGTGTAACTGTTTATAGAATAATTTTAGTTGGTTATTTGGGTTTTCTAGTGAGGCAACCATATTATCTGCAAATAATAGGAGTTTTCCTTCTTTTCCAATTTTTATACTTGTATACATTTAATATATTCCTCTTAGCTTGTTATGTTGGCTATTATTTTCAATACAATGTTAAATAATTGTGATGATATGGGCATCCTTGTCTTGTTTATGACTTTGGTAAGGATGATTTTTTTTTTCTTTATTTTTTTATTTTTTAAAATGTTTGTTTATTTATTTATTTATTTATTTATGAAATTTATTGACAAATTGGTTTCCATACAACACCCAGTGCTCATCCCAAAAGGTGCCCTCCTCAATACCCATCACCTACCCTCTCCTCCCTCCCACCCCCCATCAACCCTCAGTTTGTTCTCAGTTTTTAACAGTCTCTTATGCTTTGGCTCTCTCCCACTGTAACCTCTTTTTTTTTTTTTTTCCTTCCCCTCCCCCATGGGTTCCTGTTAAGTTTCTCAGGATCCACATAAGAGTGAAACCATATGGTATCTGTCTTTCTCTGTATGGCTTATTTCGCTTAGCATCACACTCTCCAGTTCCATCCACGTTGCTACAAAAGGCTATATTTCATTTTTTTCTCATTGCCACGTAGTACTCCATTGTGTATATAAACCACAATTTCTTTATCCATTCATCAGTTGATGGACATTTAGGCTCTTTCCATAATTTGGCTATTGTTGAGAGTGCTGCTATGAACATTGGGGTACAAGTGGCCCTATGCATCAGTACTCCTGTATCCCTTGGATAAATTCCTAGCAGTGCTATTGCTGGGTCATAGGGTAGGTCTATTTTTAATTTTCTGAGGAACCTCCACACTGCTTTCCAGAGCAGCTGCACCAATTTGCATTCCCACCAACAGTGCAAGAGGGTTCCCGTTTCTCCACATCCTCTCCAGCATCTAGAGTCTCCTGATTTGTTCATTTTGGCCACTCTGACTGGCGTGAGGTGATACCTGAGTGTGGTTTTGATTTGTATTTCCCTGATAAGGAGCGACGCTGAACATCTTTTCATGTGCCTGTTGGCCATCCGGATGTCTTCTTTAGAGAAGTGTCTATTCATGTTTTCTGCCCATTTCTTCACTGGGTTGTTTTTTGGGTGTGGAGTTTGGTGAGCTCTTTATAGATTTTGGATACTAGCCCTTTGTCCGATATGTCATTTGCGAATATCTTTTCCCATTCCGTTGGTTGCCTTTTAGTTTTGTTGGTTGTTTCCTTTGCTGTGCAGAAGCTTTTTATCTTCATAAGGTCCCAGTAATTCACTTTTGCTTTTAATTCCCTTGCCTTTGGGGGTGTGTCGAGTAAGAGATTGCTATGGCTGAGGTCAGAGAGGTCTTTTCCTGCTTTCTCCTCTAAGGTTTTGATGGTTTCCTGTCTCACATTTAGGTCCTTTATCCATTTTGAGTTTATTTTTGTGAATGGTGTGAGAAAGTGGTCAGGTTCAACCTTCTGCATGTTGCTGTCCAGTTCTCCCAGCACCATTTGTTAAAGAGGCTGTCTTTTTTCCATTGGATGTTCTTTCCTGCTTTGTCAAAGATGAGTTGGCCATACGTTTGTGGGTCTAGTTCTGGGGTTTCTATTCTATTCCATTGGTCTATGTGTCTGTTTTTGTGCCAATACCATGCTGTCTTGATGATGACAGCTTTGTAGTAGAGGCTAAAGTCTAGGATTGTGATGCCTCCTGCTTTGGTCTTCTTCTTCAAAATTCCTTTGGCTATTCGGGGCCTTTTGTGGTTCCATATGAATTTTAGGATTGCTTGTTCTAGTTTCGAGAAGAATGCTGGTGCAATTTTGATTGGGATTGCATTGAATGTGTAGATAGCTTTGGGTAGTATTGACATTTTGACAATATTTATTTTTCCAATCCATGAGCAGGGAATGTCTTTCCATTTCTTTAAATCTTCTTCAATTTCCTTCATAAGCTTTCTATAGTTTTCAGCATACAGATCCTTTACATCTTTGGTTAGATTTATTCCTAGGTATTTTATGCTTCTTGGTGCAATTGTGAATGGGATCAGTTTCTTTATTTGTCTTTCTGTTGCTTCATTGTTAGTGTATAAGAATGCAACTGATTTCTGTACATTGATTTTGTATCCTGCAACTTTGCTGAATTCCTGTATCAGTTCTAGCAGACTTTTGGTGGAGTCTGTCGGATTTTCCATGTATAGTATCATGTCATCTGCAAAAAGCGAAAGCTTGACTTCATCTTTGCCAATTTTGATGCCTTTGATTTCCTTTTGTTGTCTGGTTGCTGATGCTAGAACTTCCAGTACTATGTTAAACAGCAGCGGTGAGAGTGGGCATCCTTGTCGTGTTCCTGATCGCAGGGAAAAAGCTCTCAGTTTTTCCCCATTGAGGATGATGTTAGCTGTGGGCTTTTCATAAATGGCTTTTATGATCTTTAAGTATGTTCCTTCTATCCTGACTTTCTCAAGGGTTTTTATTAAGAAAAGGTGCTGGATTTTGCCAAAGGCCTTTTCTGCATCGATTGACAGGATCATATGGTTCTTCTCTTTTTTTTTGTTAATGTGATGTATCACGTTGATTGATTTGCGAATGTTGAACCAGCCCTGCATCCCAGGAATGAATCCCACTTGATCATGGTGAATAATTCTTTTTACATGCCGTTGAATTCGATTTGCTAGTATCTTATTGAGAATTTTTGCATCCATATTCATCAGGGATATTGGCCTGTAGTTCTCTTTTTTGACTGGGTCTCTGTCTGGTTTAGGAATCAAAGTAATACTGGCTTCATAGAATGAGTCTGGAAGTTTTCCTTCCCTTTCTATTTCTTGGAATAGCTTGAGAAGGATAGGTATTATCTCTGCTTTAAACGTCTGGTAGAACTCCCCTGGGAAGCCATCTGGTCCTGGACTCTTATTTGTTGGGAGATTTTTGATAACCGATTCAATTTCTTTGCTGGTTATGGGTCTGTTCAAGCTTTCTATTTCCTCCTGATTGAGCTTTGGAAGAGTGTGGGTGTTCAGGAATTTGTCCATTTCTTCCAGGTTGTCCAATTTGTTGGCATATAATTTTTCAGAGTATTCCCTGATAATTGTTTGTATCTCTGAGGGATTGGTTGTAATAATTCCATTTTCATTCATGATTTTATCTATTTGGGTCATCTCCCTTTTCTTTTTGAGAAGCCTGGCTAGAGGTTTGTCAATTTTGTTTATTTTTTCAAAAAACCAACTCTTGGTTTCGTTGATCTGCTCTACAGTTTTTTTAGATTCTATATTGTTTATTTCTGCTCTGATCTTTATTATTTCTCTTCTTCTGCTGGGTTTAGGCTGCCTTTGCTGTTCTGCTTCTAGTTCCTTTAGGTGTGCTGTTAGATTTTGTATTTGGGATTTTTCTTGTTTCTTGAGATAGGCCTGGATTGCGATGTATTTTCCTCTCAGGACTGCCTTCGCTGCATCCCAAAGCGTTTGGATTGTTGTATTTTCATTTTCATTTGTTTCCATATGTTTTTTAATTTCTTCTCTAATTGCCTGGTTGACCCACTCATTCGTTAGTAGGGTGTTCTTTAACCTCCATGCTTTTGGAGGTTTTCCAGACTTTTTTCTGTGGTTGATTTCAAGCTTCATAGCATTGTGGTCTGAAAGTATGCATGGTATAATAAGGATGATTTTTATATCACTACCTCACCATGAACAGTTTTTTAAAACTATATATTAATGTCATAACTCTACTCCATTTGGATCCGAAAAAGATATATTTTATTACATTAGAAAAGTGTGCCTAATTCCTACATTATAGAGTGATTATTTTATTTTATTTTATTTTATTTTATTTTATTTTTATTTTTATTATTTATAAGTGTATCTACCTCCCCTCTGGTAACTATTAATTTGTTCTCTATAGTTAAGAGTCTGTTTCTTGGTTTGTCTCTCTCTCTCTCTCTTTTTTCTTTGCTTATTTTTCTCTTAAATTCCACATATGAGTGAGATCATATGGAATATGTCCTTCTCCCACTGACTTATTTTGCTTAGCACTATACTCTCTAGCTCTATCAACATCATTGCAAATGGCAAGATTTCGTTCTTTTTTATGGCTGAAGAATATTTCATTCTATATATATGACACATCTTCTTTATCCATTCATCAGTTGATGGATGCTTGGGCTGCTTCCATAATTTGGCTATTGCAAATAATACTGCAATAGACATTGGGGTGCATGTATCCCTTTGAATTAGGGTTTCTGTATTCTTTGGGTAAATACTCAGTAGTGTAATTTGTGGGTTGTAGGGTAGTTCTATCTCTCACTTTTTGAGGAACCTCTATACTGTTTTCTACAGTGGCTGCACCAGTTTGCATTCCCACCAACAGTGCACACAGCTTCCCTTTTCTCCATATCCTCATTGTTTCCGTATCCTGTTGTTTCTGGTGTTGTTAATTTTAGCCATTGTGACAGGTGTGAGGTGATATCTCATTGTAGTTTTAATTTGCATTTCCGTGATGATGAGTGATGGTGAGCATCTTTTCTTGTGTCTGTTGGCCATCTAGATATCTTCTTTGGAGAAATGTCTGGTCACGTCTTCTGCCCATTTTTTAATTGTATTATTTATTTTTTAGGTGTTGAGTTTTATAAGTTCTTTATGTATTTTGGATATTAACTCTTTATTGGATATGTCACTTGCAAATATCTTCTCCCATTCCATAGGTTGCCTTTTAGTTTTGTTGATTGTTTCCTTTGTTGTGTAGAAGCTTTTTTAGTGTATTTTTTGTTGTTGTTTCCCGTGCCTCAGGAGACATATCTAGAAAGAAGATGCTACAGTTGATGTCAAAGAAGTTATGGCCTGTGTTCTCTTCTAGGATTTTTATGGTTTCTAGGTCTCACATTTAGGGTTTTAATCCATTTTGAATTTATTTTTGTGCGTGGTGTAAGAAAGCGGTCCAGTTTCATTCTTTTGCATGTTGCTGTCTAGTTTTCCCAACACCATTTGTTGAAAAGACAGTCTTGTTCTCGTTGGATATTCTTTAACTCCTTTTTAAACGTTTGGTAGAATTAACCTGTGACGCCATTTAGTTCTGGACTTTTGTTTTGGGAGAGTTTTTTGATTACTGATTCAATTTCATTACTGGTGATTGGTCTGTTCAATTTTTCCATTTCTTCCTGCTTTGGTTTTGGTAAGTTTTATGTTTCTAGGAATTTATCCATTTCTTCCAAGTTGTCTAATTTGTTGACAAATGGGTTTTCATAATATTCTGTTAGAATTGTTTGTATTTCTGTGGTGTTGGTTGTTATTTCTCCTCTTTCATTAGTAATTTTGTTTATTTGTGTCCTCTCTTTTTAAAATGAGAGGAGTATCAATTTTGTTGACATCTTCTTTTTTTATTATGAAAATCTCTGTGGGTTTATCTATTTTATTGTTATTTTTAAAATTAAAAACATTTTTTTGATTTCAGGAATAGAATTTAGTTATTCATCACTTTATATAACACCTAATGCTTACCCCAACAAATGGCCCTCTTAATGCCCATCACCCATTTAGCCCACCCGCGCACCCAATATGCCTCCAGCAACTCAGTTTGTTCTCTGTATTTGAGAGTCTCTTATGGTTTCTCTCTCTCTGTGTTATTATATTAGTTTTGCTTCTTTTCCCCTAGGTTCATCTATTTTGTTTTTTATTTTTTATTTTGTTTTATTTTTTTTTTAATTTTTTTTTCAACGTTTATTTATTTTTGGGACAGAGAGAGACAGAGCATGAGCGGGGGAGGGGCAGAGAGAGAGGGAGACACAGAATCGGAAGCAGGCTCCAGGCTCTGAGCCGTCAGCCCAGAGCCCGACGCGGGGCTCGAACTCACGGACCGCAAGATCGTGACCTGGCTGAAGTCGGACGCTTAACCAACTGCGCCACCCAGGCGCCCCTATTTTTTTTTTTTTTTTTTTTTTTTTTTTTTTTTTTTTATTACACCATTTTTCTTTTTTTTTTTTTTTTTTTTTTTTTTTTTTTTTTTTATTACACCTATTTTGTTTTTTAAATAACACATATGAGTGAAATTATATGATATTTGTCTCTCTCTGACTGACTTATTTTGCTTAGCATTTTACCCTCCAATTCCACCCATGTTGTTGCAAATGGCAAGATTTCATTCTTTTTGATCACTGAGTAATATTTCATTATATATATATATATATATATATATATATATATATATATATACACACACACCATATATTCTTTATCCACTCATCATTCAATGGACATTTGGGCTCTCTCCATACTTTGGCTATTGTTGATAGTGCTGCTATAAACATTGGGGTGCATGTACTCCTTTGAATCAGCATTCTTGTATCCTTTGGGTAAATACCTAGTAGTGTAATTGATGGGTTATAGGCTAGTTCTATAGGTCATAGGTCTATAGGTCTATAGGTCATAGGCTAGTTCTATTTTCAACTTTTTGAGGAACCTCCATACTGTTTTCCAGAGTGGCTGCACCAGTTTGCATACCCACCAGCAGTGAAAAAGGGTTCCGCTTTTTCTGCATCCTCACCAACATTTGTTGTTTCCAAGTTGTTAATTTCAGTCATTCTGACAGGTGTGAGGTGGTATCTCATTGTGGTTCTGATTTGTATTTCCCCGATGATGAGTGATGTTGAGCATCTTTTCATGTGTCTGTTAGCCATCTGGATATCTTCTTTGGAAAAGTGTCTATTCATGTCTTCCACCTATTTCTTAACTGGGTTGTTTTTTTGGGTGTTGAGTTTGATAAGTTCTTTATAGATTTTGGATACTAACACTTTATCTGATATGTCATTTGCAAATATCCTCTCATTCAGTCGGTTGCCTTTTAGTTTTGCTGATTGTTTCCTTTGCTGTGCAGAAACTTTTTATCTTGATGAGGTCCCAATGGTTCATTTTTGCTTTTATTTCCCTTGCCTCTGGAGACATGTTGAGTAAGAAGTTGCTGTGGCTGAGATCAAAGAGATTGCTTCCTGTTTTCTCCTCAAGGATTTTGATGGTTTCCTGTCTTACATTTAGGTCTTTCATCCATTTGGAGTTATTTTTGTGTATGGTGTAAGAAAGTGGTCTGGGTTTATTCTGCATGTGGCTGTCCAGTTTTCCCAACATCATTTGCTAAAGAGGCTGTCTTTTTTCCATTGGATATTCTTTCCCACTTTGTCAAAGATTAGTTCACCATATATTTGTGGTCCATTTCTGGATTCTCTATTCTGTTCCATTGATTTATGTGTCTGATTTTGTGCCAGTACCATACTGTATTGATGATTACAGCTTTGTAATACAGCTTAAAGTCTGGAATTGTGATGCCTCCAGCTTTGGTTTTCTTTTTCAGGATTGCTTTGGCTATTCTGGGTCTTTTCTGGTTCCATACAAATTTTAAGATTGTTTGCTCTAGCTCTGTGAAGAATGCTAGTGTTATTTTGATAGGGATTGCATTGAATTGCATGTAGATAGCTTTAGGTGGTATCAATATTTGTTTTTCCAATCCATGAGCATGGAATGTTGTTCCATTTCTTTGTGTCTTCTTCAATTTCTTTCCTAAGCTTTTTATAGTTTTCAGTGTATAGACCTTTTACCTCTTTTGTTAGGGTTATTCCTAGGTATCTAATGGTTTTTGGTGCAATTGTAACTGGGATCAAGTCCTTGATTTCTCTTTCTGCTGTTTCATTATTGGTGTATATAAATGCAACTGATTTCTGTATGTTGATTTTATATCCTGTGATTTGCTGAATTCATGGATCAGTTTTTGCAGTTTTTTGGTGGAGTATTTTGGGTTTTCCACATACAGTATCATGTCATCTGTAAAGAGTAAAAGTTTGACTTCCTCCTTGCTGATATGGATGCCTTTTATTTCTTTGCATTGTCTGATTGCTGAGGCTAGGACTTCCAACACTATGTTGAATAGTAGTGGTGAGAGTGGACATCCTTGTCATGTTCCTGACCTTAGGGGGAAAGCTCTCAGGTTTTCTCCATTGAGGATGGTATTAGTGATGGGTCTTTCATATATGGCCTTTATGATCTTGAGGTACGATCCTTCTATCCCTACTTTCTTGAGGGTTTTTTTCAAGAAAGGATGCTGTATTTTGTTTAAATGCTTTTCCTTCATCTATTGAGAGGATCATGTGATTCTTATCCTTTTCTTTTTTTTTATTAATGTGATATATCACATTGATTTACAGATATTGAACCAGCCCTGCATCCCAGGAATAAAATCCCAGTTGATTATGGTGAATAATTCTTTTAATGTACTGCTGGATCTGGTTTGTAGTATCTTGTTGAGAATTTTTGCATCCATGTTCATTAGGGAAATTGGTCTGTAATTCTCCTTTGTAGTGGGGTCTTTGTCTGGTTTTGGAATCAAGGTATTGCTGGCCTCATAGAATGAATTTGGAAGTTTTCCTTCCATTTCTACTTTTTGGAACAGTTTCAAAAGAATTAGGTGTTGACTCTTCTTTAAATGTTTGGTAGAATTCCCATGGAAAGCCATCTGGCCCTCGACTTTTGTTTGTTGGGAGATTTTTGATTACTGATTCGATTTCTTTACTGGTTATGAGTCTGTTCAAATGGTCTATTTCTTCCTGTTTCAGTTTTGGTAGTTTATGTTTCTAGCAATATGTCAGTTTCTTCTAGATTTCCCAATTTGTTGGTCTATAATTGCGCATAATATTCTCTTTTTATTGTTTGTATTTCTGTGGTGTTTGTTGTGATCTATCCTCTTTTATTTGTGATTTTATTTATTTGGGTTCTTTCCTTTTTCTTTTTGATTAATCTGGCTAGGGAATTATCAATTTTGTTAATTCTTTCAAAGAACCAGCTCCTGGTTTCATTGATCTGTTCTACTGTTTTGTTTTGTTTTATATGATTGATTTCTGCTCTGATCTTTATTATTTCCCTTCTTCTGCTGGTTTTGGGCTTTATTTTCTGTTCTTTTCCCACCTCTTTTAGGTGTAATTTTAGGTTGTGTAGGCCTTCTTTAAGAAGGCCTAGATTGCTATACACCACCCTCTTATGACCGCCTTTGCTGCATCCCAGAGGTTTTGGGCTGTCCTGTCTTAATTTTCATTGGCTTCCATGTACTTTTTAATTTCCTCTTTAATTTCTTGTTAACCCATTCATTATTTAGTAGGATATTCTATAATCTCCAGGTATTCATGGTCTATCCAAATTTTTTCTTGTGGTTGATTTCAAGTTTCATAGTGTTGTGTTTGGAAAATATGAATTGTATGATCTTAATCTTTTTGTACTTGTTGAGGGCTGATTTGTGATCCAGTATGTGGTTTATGATGGAGAATGTTCCATGTGCACTCAGGAAGACTGTGTATTCTGCTGCTTTAGGATGAAATGTTCTGAATATATCTGTTAAGTCCATCTGGTCCAGTGTGTCATTCAAAGCCATTGTTTCCTTGTTGATTTTGTGTTTAGATGATCTGTACATTGCTGTAAGTGGGGTGTTGAAATCCCCTACTATTATGATATTATTATTATTGTAGAATTTCTTCATGTTTGTGATTAATTGATTTATATATTTGGGGACCTCAAGTTGGGGGCATAAGTATTTACAGTTGTTAGATCTTCTTGGTGGATAGACCCCTTAATTATGATATAATGCCTTTCTTCATTTCATGTTAGTCTTTATTTTAAAATCTAGTCTGTCTGATATAAGTATGGCAACTCTGGCTTTCTTTTGATGTCCATTAGAATGATAGATGGTTCTCTATCCCCTTACTTTGAATCTATAGGTGTCTTTAGGTGTAAAATGAGTCTCTTTAAAATTTTTTTTATTTATTTTTGAAAGAGGGAGAGACAGAGCATGAGCAAAGGAGGGCAGAGGGAGAGGGAGACACAGAATCCAAAGCAGGTTCCAGGCTCTGAGGTGTCAGTACAGAGCCTGATGTGGAGCACAAACTCATGAACCATGAGATCATGACCTCAGCCAAAGTCAGATGCTTAACCGAGTGAGCCACCCAGGCATCCCTAAAGTGAGTCTCTTGTAAGCAGCATATAGATGAGTCTTATTTTCTTATCCCTTCTAATATCATATGTCTTTTGATTGATTGCATTTAGAGTGAGTACTGAAAGATATGAATATAGTGAAATTGTGTTACCTGTAGAGTTGCTATTTCTGGTGATGTTCTCAGTCCTTTCTAGTCTTTGTTGCTTTTGGTCTCTTTTGTTTTGTTTTGTCTTTTCTCCACTCAAAGTCTCCCCTTTAAAATTTCTTGCAGGGCTGGTTTAGTGGTCACCACTCCTTTAGTTTTTGCTTGTCTAGGAAACTCTTTATCTCTCCTTCTATTTTGAATGACAATCTTGCTGGGTAAAGAATTCTTGGCTGCATATTTTTCTGATTCAGCATGTTGAATATATCCTGACATTCCTTTCTGGCCTGCCAAGTTTCTGTGGACAGATCTGTTGTGAACAAGATCTGTCTTCCCTTGTAGGTTAAGGACTTTTTTCTCCTTGCTGCTTTCATATTCTTTCATTGCCTGTGTATTTTGTGAATTGACAATGATACACCTTGGTGATGGTCAGTTTTTGTTGAATCTAATGAGCGTTTTCTGTGCTTCTTGGATTTTGATGTCTGTGTCCTCCCCCAGATTAGGAAAGTTTTCTGCTATAATTTGCTCACATAAGCCTTCTGCCACTTTTTTTCTCTCTCTCTTCATGTTCTGGGACTCCTATGATTCTGATGTTATTCCTTAAAAAAAATTTTTTTTTTAATGTTTATTCTTGACAGAGAGAGAATGAGAGAGCATGAATAGGGGAGGGGCAGAGCGAGACAGGGACACAGAATCCGAAGCAGGCTCCAGGCTCGGATGCAGGGCTCAAACTAACGAGCCGTGAGATCATGACCTGAGCTGAAGTCAGACGCTTAACTGACTGAGCCACCCAGGCACCCCATGGGTGTTATTCCTTTTTAATAAGTACTGAGTTCTCTAAGTTTTGTATTGTAATCTTTTGCCTTTTTTTCCCTCTTTTTTTCTGTCTCATTATTCTCCATAATTTTATCTTCTATATCACTGATTCACTGCTCTGCCTCATCCATCCTTGCTTACACGACATCTATTCAAGACTGGTCTTGGTTATTCCATTTTTAATTTTGGCCTCCCTTGATTTTAGTTATTTTATTTCTGTAGAAAGGGATTATATGGTATATTCTATTCTTTTTTCAACCCTAGCTAGTATTCTTATAATTGTGGTTTTAAATTCTAGTTTAGACATCTTACTTATATCTGCGTTCATTAAATTTTTTGCCATCATTTCTTCCTATTCTTTCTATTGGGGTGAATTCCTTCTTCTTGTCATTCTGGAGGGCAGAAGAATTAATAAAATAAAAAATTAAAGCTAAAAAACAAAACAAATAAATCAAATAAAGGTAGCTAGACCCTAGGTGTGTTTCCATCTGCTTGTTGAAAGAAGCTTGATAGAATAGAGAAAAAAGGGAAAGGTAAGAAAAAAAGTTAAGAAAATTTTTAAAAATTAAAAAAATATATAGAATAAAATGAAATAAAGAAAATAGAATAAAAAAATTTTTTTAATAAAATATAAAATAAAATAAATAAAAAATAACATGTTCTTTCTGAATCCAAGAAAGAGAAAGAAAATAAAGAAAAAAAAAAACAATTTAAGCAAAAACAGAAGCAAAGAAAACGAACAAATAACTGAACCAGGAAACAGAATGAAACCCAAATGAAGTTGTATCTAGTTTCCTCTAGAACTGATATGAAGCCCTCTATAGTCCATACACTAAGCAGGTGGAGTGACTTGTGCTGGTCTTGTGGGGCATGTGCTTGGAGGGCACAGTGGAGTGGTACTTAGTGTAATGGCTCTGTTCTCCACTAGGTGGCGCTGCTTAGCTTACTGGGGTGGATCAGTGCAGTAGGCATGTGCATGCGCAGAAGTAGAAATGGCTTCAGCCAACCCCAAAGTCTCTGGTACAGGAACTTGACATTCTCACTGACCCAAGATCAAGCACCCCTCCTTTGTCTCAGGCCTCCATCCATTCCGGACCTCTACCCTATCTGTGTCCAAGCTGTCACCAGCCAGGTGACACCTCCCTCCAGAGTTTTATCTCAGATGGGGAAGTGTTTCAAAACCCCACACTTCAGAGACCCCTGTGGCTTGGACATGAGCCAGCTCTTTGAGGGAGGGTCTCACTGAGCAATGGCTGGATGCTGGCTTGCCCCAGAAAACGTTCGTGTGATCACACAGCGGCAGAGTTTCAGAGAATATGGTAAATCACAACACACAGCCAGTGCCAGGTTTCACCACACTCTGGCATCTTTCTTCCAATACCAGCAAATGTGGCTGCTCTCTGTTGTCTGCTGGGACCTTTGCCCACAGGGTGGCTGTATCCTCTCTACCAAATTCACTCCAAGCAGGGGAACCACTCCTCCCCGTGTGGCACATGGACCCCCGCAGACCACACTGCCTGCTCCTGGGGATTCACCCTACTTCCTCACCAGAGCACCACCAGGCACTGAGCTCCCAACCTTCAGACTCTGTGCTCCACTGTTTATAGAATCCAGGTAGTATTGAAACCCTCTCTTTTCTCCCCATCAAAGGTTTTGGGGCACAGATTTCTTGTTCAGTCCCCTGTGAGTGTTTTCACTCTTTCTCTCTCTTTCTCTCCAGCTACTTTTGGGGAGAGTGCTTTTCCTGCATGACACTGTTGTGCTGCACTCTCCCCAATTCTCTTTCTCTCTCTGCCCTCTCTCCACAAAAATGGCTCCCTACACTCCACAGCTTTTCTCTCCCACAATTTACCTCTCTGTACCGTGTACCTGCCAAGTTCTGTGGCTCAAGTTATGCAGATTGTTGTGTTAGTCCTCAGGTCAATATCCTAGGTGTTCAAATGGTTTTGTGCTGACTAGCTGCATTTCAGGGATGAGACAAGCTCAGAGTTTCCATACTGCTCTACCATCTTAACCCCTCCCCCACCCCCAATTTTGTTGACCTTTTCAAAGAACCAGCTCCTGGTTTCATCTGTTATATTGTTTTTAAATTTTAAAAATTCATTTATTTTTTCAAACCGAGGTCTCACATATTTATTACCGAAGCAACCTACTGAAGCATAGTAAGAGAAATTAATTTCCCTGGATAAAATACGTCTGTTGTTTAGGTAGCAGCAATGTTTACAGAGTCCCAAGATACAAGTACATGCCCTTCATGTAGCATAACTATGTGTGCCATCTCATGTGTGATCCCTTATAGTCCCAGCTTGGTTATTCTCCAATGCCTCCTCTTGAAGTTGTACATGATTTTATTACCAGTTTTCATCTGATTCCACTGAAGAATGGGAAGATTCTGCGTTGTTTCTTGGCCAAGAATTGCTTGATCCTGAAAGTCTTGTGAGAAGACATGGAAAGAACACTCAACTGCACACACCATTATGGCAGAGAAAAGAAAAGCTTTTCTTTTTATTTTTTTAGCTTCTATATTATTTATTTCTGCTCCAATCTATTATTTCCTTCCTTTTGCTGGGTTTGTGTTTTGATTGTTCTTCTCTTTCTAACTCCTTTATAGAGTGATTTTTAAAGCTCAAGACTGTTAATTTTGTCAAACACTTTTTCAACACCTGTGAAGATAATCATTTGATTTTCACCCTAGACCTGTTAATGATGAATTTTATTAATAGGTTTCCTAATTTTGAGCCATTGGAATCCCTACAATAAATCACATTTGATTGCTATGTATTTGGTTACATTGAAATATGCTTCCTACTAGTAAGACAAAATTAATGTTTAATTCTTTCCTTTTAATTACAGATTTTCAGAGTATTGTATATTGTATCTCTGTGTATCTATGTGTCTACCTATTGATCTATCAATAGATCTATTGATCTATTGTAGATCTATGTGTCCACCTATTGATCTATATTGTATCTCTGTGTATCTATGTGTCTACCTATTGATTTGCCACCTGGAGGGGCAAATTTGAAAGATTGTTTTCCCTTTTGGGGGAAAGGTTCCTTTTGAGTATCATAATGGACACATTGATTTTAATATATATTCAATGTATTTTAATCCATTATAGTTAATTTTTTATTTTGTTTTGATGTTTATTTACTTTTGAGACGGAGAGAGAGACAGACAGACAGACAGAGAGCAAGTGCAGGAAGGGCAGAGAGAGAGGGAGACACAGAAGCTGAACCAGGCTCCAGGCTCTGAGCTGTCAGCACAGAGCCCCACATGGGGCTTGAACTCATGGACCATGAGATCATGACTTGAGCTGAAGTCAGACACTTTACTGACTTGATCCTCAGCTTGACCCAACTTTGGCCCCTGTGTTCTTCCAACATTAACTCCTTTAGTCTTTGGAAGCTTCATGCATTTTTTAAAAGGATTCTTAGTTCCTTTTAATGGGGATCACTCATCTGAGCGCTAGGAATGCTCAAAAATATTGTATCATATTGCTTTAGGCTCTTTTAGGGTTAACAAGTATAATCTTTTTTTAATAATGTTGGGGCGCCTGGGTGGTGCAGTCGGTTAAGCGTCCAACTTCAGCCAGGTCACGATCTCGCGGTCTGTGAGTTCGAGCCCCGCATCAGGCTCTGGGCTGATGGCTCGGAGCCTGGAGCCTGTTTCCGATTCTGTGTCTCCCTCTCTTTCTGCCCCTCCCCCGTTCATGCTCTGTCTCTCTCTGTCCCAAAAATAAATAAAAAACGTTGAAAAAAATACACTAAATAATGAGTAAATATTGATCATTTCATATCAAATATAATATTGCAGTTTTTTTTTTTTTTTTTTTACCTATCCTTGAGTTTATATTTGTAGCTCTCTTTTTTTTTCTTACTGACAATCTTGGCTCCTAACAACATTGACAGAATTAGTTGTCTTATCCTACAATTTACGTAAAATAACTTAAAAATAACAATGGTAATAATCCTACTAATAATAGAGCTACTAAATGATGTTTAAAAATGTTTTTTAATGTTTATTATTATTTATTTTTGAGAGAGAGAGAGAGAGTGGAGTAAGGGCAGAGAGTGGGGTAAGGGCACAGAGAGAGGGAAATACAGAATCTGACGCAGGCTCCAGGCTCTGAGCCATCAGCACAGAGCCTGACGTGGGGCTCAAACCCACAATCCACAAGATCATGACCTGAGCTGAAGTTGGACACTTAACGGACTGAACCAGCCAGGTGTCCCTACTAAATGATGTTTTAGATTTATTTGCAGCTTTTTTATCCATAGAACATATCCTACTAAGTATATGTATGTATAAAATGAAACCATACAAAAACTAGAAGAAACCAGTGGTTAAATCCCTTTATTACCAGAGAAAAACCTTTTTCACCACGACTCAAAATTGTGAAATTATTTTTTTAATGTTTATTTATTATTGAGAGAAAGAGAGAGAGCATAAGTGGGGGAAGAGCAGAGAGAGAGGGAGACACAGAAGCCGAAGCAGGCTCCAGGCTCCAAGCTGTCACCACAGAGCCTGATGCGGAGCTCGAACCTACGGACTGTGAGATCATGACCTGAGCTGAAGTCAGACATTTAACTGACTGAGCCACCCAGACACCCCAAAATTGTGAAATTATTGATAAGTTTGATTACATAAAAATTAAAAGCTTTTTGCCTGGAAACTTTAGTCACAACTACTCAATTTTGCTGTTGTAGTACAAAAGTAGCTATACACAATAGGTAAATGAGTAAGCATGGCTATATTCCAAGAAAACTTTATTTATGAATACCAAATGTGAATTTCATAGATTTTCTACCATTCTACAACACATTATTCTTATTTTGATTTTTAAAAACTATTTTAAAATGTAACAGCCCATCTTAGCTTTTGAGTGATACAATACCAGGCAGCAGACCAGATTTGGGCACTAGGCTTGGTTTGCTGACCCCTGGTCTAGATAACATCTAGCTCTCTTCCAGATCTGAAAAAACAAACTAAGAACAACAACAAACAAATAAGGCACTCTGATTCTCTTCCTAAATCTTCATATTTTCCTCTGAATGTCTTCTGGCATTCCTATACTTAAATATACATAATATACTTAATATACATATATATAAAATAATATAATAATATATTTAATATATTTTAATTAATTTTAATTTAATTTAAATATAATATAATTATAATATATAATATATAATAATTATATAATATATAACATATATTACATATATAATATAATAATAAATAATATAAAACATAAAAATAAATATATATTTATTTATATTTTAATAATTTATTTATTTTCACATTTACATCCAAGTTAGTTAGCATATAGTGCAACAATGATTTCAGGAGTAGATTTCTAAATGCCCCTTACCCATTTAGCCTATCACCCTCCCACAACCCCTCCAGTTACCCTCTGTTTGTTCTCTGTATAAGAGTCTCTTTTGTGTTGTCCCCCTCCCTGTTTTTATATTATTATTTTTGCTTCCTTTCCCTTATGTTCATCTGTTTTGTATCTTAAATTCCTCATATGAGTGAAGTCATATGATATTTGTCTTTCTCTGATTGACTCATTTCGCTCAGCATAATACGTTCTAGTTCCATCCATGTTGTTGCAAATGGCAAAATTTCATTCTTTTTGATCACTGATACCACATCTTCTTTATGCCTTCATTCGACCATGGACATTTGGGTTCTTTCCATACTTTGGCTATTGTCGATAGCACTGCTGTAAACACTGGGGGGCATGTGCCCCTTCGAAAAAGCACACCTATATCCCTTTGATAGATACCTAGTAGTGCAATTCCTGGGTCGTAGGGTAGTTCTATTTTTAATTTTTTGAGAAACCTCCACACTGGTTTCCAGAATGTCTGCACCAGTTTGCACTCCCACCAACAGTGCAAGAATGTTCCCCTTTCTCCTCATCCTTGCCAACATTTGTTGTTTCCTGAGTTGTTAATTCTAGCCATTCTGACAGGTGTGAGGTGGTATCTCATTGTGGTTTTAATTTATATTTCCCTAATGATGAGTGATGTTGAGCATTTTTTCATGTGTCGGTTGGCCATCTGGATATTTTCTTTGGCCATCTGGTTATCTATCTTCAATAAACTTTGAAGTGTCTATTCATGTCTTTTGCCCATTTCTTCACTGGATTATTTGTTTTTTGGGTGTTGAGTTTGATAAGTTCTTTATAGATTTTGGATACTAACCTTTATCTGATATGTCATTTGCAAATATCTTCTCCCATTATGTCGGTTGCCTTTTAGGTTTGTTGATTGTTTCCTTCGCTGTACAGAAGCTTTTTTTTTTATATGAAATTTATTGTCAAATTGGTTTCCATGCAACACCCAGTGCTCATCCTAACAGGTGCCTCCTCAATATCCATCACCCACTCTCCCCTCCTTCCCACCCCCCATCAACCCTCAGTTTATTCTCAGTTTTTAAGAGTCTCTTATGGTTTGGCTCCCTCCCTCTCTAACTTTTTTTTTTCCTTCCCCTCCCCCATGGTCTTCTGTTAAGTTTCTCAGGATCCACATAAGAGTGAAAACATATGGGATCTGTCTTTCTCTGTATGACTTATTTCACTTAGTATAACACTCTCCAGTTCCATCCACATTGCTACAAAAAGCCATATTTCATTCTTTCTCATTGCCAAGTAGTATTCTATTGTGTATATAAACCACAATTTCTTTAACCATTCATCAGTTGATGGACATTTAGGCTCTTTCCATAATTTGGCTATTGTTGAAAGTGCTGCTATAAACATTGGGGTACAAGTGCCCCTATGCATCAACACTCCTGTATCCCTTGGGTAAATTCCTAGCAGTGCTATTGCTGGGTCATAGGGTAGATCTATTTTTAATTTTTTGAGCAACCTCCACACTGTTTTCCAGAGAGGCTGCACCAGTTTGCATTCCCACAAACAGTGCAAGAGGGTTCCTGTTCCTCCACATCCTCTCCAGCATCTATGGTCTCCAGATTTGTTCATTTTAGCCACTCTGACTGGCGTGAGGTGGTATCTGAGTGTGGTTTTGATTTGTACTTCCCTGATGAGGAGTGACATTGAGCATCTTTTCATGTGCCTGTTGGCCATCTGGATGTCTTCTTTAGAGAAGTGTCTATTCTTGTTTTCTGCCTATTTCTTCACTGGATTATTTTTTGGTTTTTGGGTGTGGAGTTTGGTGAGTTCTTTATAGATTTTGGATACTAGCCTTTTGTCTGATATGTCATTTGCAAATATCTTTTCCCATTCCGTTGGTTGCCTTTTAGTTTTGTTGATTGTTTCCTTTGCAGTGCAGAAGCTCTTTATCTTCATGAGGTCTCAATAGTTCATTTTTGCTTTTAATTCCCTTTTCTTTGGAGATGTGTCAAGTAAGAAATTGCTGCGGCTGAGGTCAGAGAGGTTTTTTCCTGCTTTCTCCTCTAGCGTTTTGATGGTTTTCTGTCTCACATTCAGGTCCTATATCTATTTTGAGTTTATTTTTGTGAGTGGTATAAGAAAGTGGTCTAGTTTCATTCTTCTGCATGTTGCTGTCCAGGTCTCCCAGCACCATTTGTTAAAGAGACTGTCTTTTTTCCATTGGATATTCTTTCCTGCTTTGTCAAAGATTAGTTGGCCATACTTTTGTGGGTCCAATTCTGGAGTCTCCATTCTATTCCATTGGTCTGTGTGTCTGTTTTTGTGCCGATACCATGCTGTCTTGATTATTACAGCTTTGTAATACAGCTTGAAGTCTGGGATTGTGATGTCTCCAGCTTTGGTTTTCTTTTCAAGATTGCTTTGGCTATTCTGGGTCTTTTCTGATTCCATACAAATTTTAGGATTGTTTGTTCTAGCTCTGTGAAGAATGCTAGTGTTATTTTGATAGGGATTGCTTAAAATTTATAAAAGAATCTAAAATTCCTTGTGATTTGTTTTAGTATTCTTCCTACAGGGTAAGGAACTAATCAGAAGCTTTAGAATAACAATTCTTTTGAAATTGGGTACGTATATTCCTCTAGAATAAAGTAAGAGATATGTACAGAACTCTTCTTTTGTTTTATTTTATAGGTGGACATGGCATTTTAAATTTCAGTTCAAACAGTCTTTCTCAGAGTGTTGTTGCCTAAGAATGACATCAGGATTACCTGGATGCTTGGTAAAAAAGTGCAGATTCCTAGCTTCTTCCTCAGATCTTCTGAACCAGAACCTTTAGGGATGCATTGAAAACAAGTTCCATAGAAGGTCATTCTACACACTGACAAAAGTTTCAAAACCAATTATGTAGAGAAACCAAATTAAGGGAATTTTAGTACTAGTGAAAACTTCCAATGGCAGCAGGGGGCAGTGTCATTAAATTTAATAACTAGCTTAAAGAACATTTCTGTTCACCATCTGTTCTTGCAAAGCAATAAATTAGATTTGTATTTAGATCAATTACCATGAAAAATACTTAAAATCTGAGAGCTGGTGTCAAGGCTGTAAGTCAATACATTGACAAATCCTTCCTCCTGTTAGGGATATGTAAATCTCAATCAGTACATAAAACGAGTCATTTATCAATATCTATAATAAGAATAGTAATGGGCGCACTTGGACACTGGCCTAGGTCTCATTGCCAACAAATGACACAACACAACAGAGTTTATTTCGGTGATGCTTCTTGAATTGAGAGTTTGAATATTTAGGGTCATTTGAAGGTTGATAAGAGCCCTAGTTTCTATTGGAGCAATACTGTAGGAATTTCATGAAAGACTTAAAGTAATCATAGATGCTTTGTTTGCCTAGATTGTCAGGAGTAGGGCTTTATCTCTTTCTGCAAAAATTCAAGATCTATATGCCAACATATGACAGTGTCAGGCATCTGCAGAATATTCAGAAATCCTTGACATACTTTTACAACAGCACAATATCTATTCATTAAAGCTTGGAAACACAGGAATCTTAGCTAAAACAGTCTTGCTTTTAAATTCTCTAAACTATATCATTGTTTGGGTCATCTTACAGAGTTTTGGAGAAGTCCATTTATTTTAGGAATGAGAGTTTTTCTTAGTTATATTCAAGAAAAAAGACAAATAAGATTTTTGTTTGGTTTGTCAAGACTTTATCTTCTGGTGATGATGTTAAAGCATTCATTTGCCTCAACTAGATCCAATTTTTTTTTTCATCTCACTACTTCCCTGGGTAAAAAGGGATTCGTCTCTGTTTGGTGCCCAAGAACAATAGATGGAGAAGATGCTCCTTACTGACTTGGAACAATTTTTATAGTGGTAGCCACTTAACTAAAAAATAAAATATCACTGTTGTTTGTAAGTTTTACATATGCAATATACCCTTATTGCTTTTCATCAGGGTTTCTGAACAACAGATAAAGAATTGAAGTGGACTTTAATTCTTGTGGGTAATTTTGCAAAATTGATATGTTAGGTTTCTGTCCTTTTGCTTTCCTTCAGATTTTCTTTTCTTTTAACATCTTTCTTTCAGTATCTTTTCCCTCTGACTCTTGATTCCTCCTGTGCTTGTGAATGCATATTTTATAAGTCACGACTGCCTTATTGTGAACTGATAATGAAAAGCATTTGCTTTTAAAATAGGATTATGAACTTCCAATAGCCTGATTATAGTGATGGTTACACATTTATGTTTGTGTTTAAATTTATAAAACTATGTACCAAAAAAGGTCAATTTTACTATATCATATTTCTAAAAATAAAAAAATTTAAACATTAAAGGAATATTACAGAGATGTATATTAACTAACTGGAATTAAAAAAAAACTTTAAAAATTACAGAGGGACTATTAATGCTAGAATTTTACTATTCCAAAGAAGCAGGGCCTATTATACTGTAAATGTCTTCACTTTTCTCTTCCAGTCCTGATATATAGTCCTGAGCATAGATGAGAATTCAAATGAACTAGGAAGTAGATATAAGAGACCCAAGGCAAAAAGCTGGATCTTTTCCTGTGTGGCAATTATAGTGATGCCTACCAGGTTCTGGCTTGGTAACGATCTTAGATTCCTACATCCTTTGCTTATTGCATAATCAGTGTTGGGTCTGTGCAGCACCTTGAGATACCTTTTGTGCATTTTCCCTTTGACAACTCTTTATTAGCCTTATGAAGTAACAATGGAACATTTAACGCACAAAGAGAAGAATCATGACAAACTATTTCATAGAATTACTTTCTCCACCACAGCTACATAAAGGAGAAAAATAAGTCAGGATAAATGCTCAAGCATTAAGGATACATATAAGCCAAGTAAAAACTAAAAGGAAAAGAGACAGCACTCTTTATTTTACTTAATAATTTAAAAAATGTTTTACTCAGTAATTCCCTGAGAATTAATTCATTGTATAGTGTTCAAAGAACTTATGCAGACCATATGACAGCACCCATTGTGTATGTTTCTATTGGAATTTGGTATCTGCAAAGGTTTGATGGTTTACTTCAAAGTACTTACTTTTTGTGTTTCAAAAAAAACCCCAAAATGTCTAACTCATGCTTACAATACACCAGTCACTAGGACTTGGCAAGACTAAAGGAATGATATGGATCTTCTTTGGTTGCCAGGAGACAGTGACTTCCTAGACAGATGTCTGTCTGCTCATACGCCACACCAGCTGTCACCTCTTTACCCAGCCAAACTCTTATGGTTATATTAAGCTAGGAAATCCCATGGGCGCTTCTCCCACAAGTGATATTATTAATATCAATCATTTTGTCATTTCATATTGAATATCATAGTTTATCAATCCAGTAAAACAGATTATGCCAAAAGTGAGTGGATAGATAGGGAAAATGTGTTTTATAGCATTTGAATGACTATTATAGCCAATGGCGTGTGGTAGGACTTTATCAAGTAGGTTCTACTTTTGTTCAACCCGAAGCATAATAACAATGTTTATATATTACTAGTTTCCTATCCATCTCTAGGCCACACTTTGTTGCATATGTATATATCCCCTTATTAAGTACTTAGAAATTCAGGTTCTTACAGACTGAGAAATCATGGTCTCCTTGAATGTTATCCTAATGTCCTTCAAACACACACCCTGAAACTTGATGGTGAATGAGTCTGTGGTCCTACTTCAGTGGCATAGACATTCCTGATGTTAAAAAGACTGAAGTTCCTATGTCAAGTTCACTCCAGCTGGGGCTGGATATCTGTCACAATGCATGACAAGGTGTGGTGGTCCTGGAATAAGACTATCCAGGATATCCAGAAATTCCTAGGATTTGCCAGATAAAGCTATTGATTCATTTAAAAAAAATTTGTAATGTTTATTTTTTTTTGAAAGAGAGACAGAGTGCAAGTGGGGGAAGGTCAGAGAGAGAGGAAGACACAGAATCCGAAGCAGGCTCTGGCTTCAAGTTCCGAGCTGTCAGCACAGAGCCCGATGTGGGGCTCAAACCCACCAATGGTGAGATCATGACCTGAGCCAAAGTCGGACGCTTAACCCATTGAGCCACCCAGGTGCCCCAACTATTGATTCATTTTAAACTATCCAGTAACTGATATCCTCAGAAGAAAATAGGATTTTTTTTTCTATTTATAGTAGAGAACAGATGGAAGACCTTATGTGCTACCACACTGGTTTATATATCCTCTACCCAACCTCAGTCCTACATCATCAAAATAGATGCTTTCCAGGACTCCCATGGGAAATATCCAGTGGGAAATGTCCTCTGCCTTGCTCATATGCTTCCAAGAAGGCAGTTTAGTTGGAGTTCAACCACCTGATTTGGAAATAGAAATCTTGACCACTCTTCAATTACTGTTGCTAAAAAAAGGCGGAGGGGGGGGAGGGGAATAGAAATCTTCACCATCAAGTCCAGCTTAAAACTTGCAGACACTAGATATGAGGTACCCAGCATGTAGTGAGATTGAACTCAGATCATAAAGCCCTGACTTCACTCATATGGGCTAGATAGGCTACATTCTTTATGCACATCAATTTTATGATCTCTTACATATCAACTAAAGAAAACCACTAGCCAGATGTCCTTTCCTCTAATCCAGAGTGCCAGCTTTCTCCATCTAGAATATCCTTCCCCTCCTTTCTCTTGCTGGACAATTTTTCCTTGTGCTTCAGGAATCAGCCCAAGTATGACTTCCTCTGGATACCTTCTGTCTCACCTTCTTTGGGCTAGGTACTCTTTCTTTATATTCCTGAAGCACCTGTAGGCTCATGTCAGCATTTAGCACATTTTTTAATGTAATTGTTGATTTACCTCCCTATAATCTCTTTGAAGACAAGGACTATTTTCTATCATATCTGTATTTTTAATACTGAGCACAGTACTTGACATGAGTTGGGGCTCAATAAATATGTGTTAGATAAATTAATAATTTATTAAGGAGTCTCAGTTAATCAGTATTAAGATAATAAATTATTAATTATTAATCTTATAAATTAAGATTTATTGAGGAGTCTCAGTTAATCAGTATTTATTGCATAACTATCAAGTACTCAATGTTGAGCCATACTTTATAGGGAAAAAATTCAAAATTTGGTTCTTGTTGTGAGGAATTTATACCCTCAAGTTGAAGAAATGTAACTAAAACATAGCTAACTTTATCAAAGCAGTTGTCCATATACATTTTCCCCACTCCCAACACATTTCTCAACCTGTTATATCTGGCTTTCATTCCAGGCTGTCTTTCATAAATGTCACTTACTGAGATCACAATGTTCTCCATTTTTCCAAGCCCAGTGGAAAGTTTGCAATCCTCATCTTACTTGGCCTCTTAGCAATATTCAATAATGTTGACCATTTCCTCCTTGAGATACTCTTTTCTTACCCTTCCATGATATTATTCTTTACTTTTTTCCTTCTACCTCATTTTAGTTCTTCTCAGTATCCTATGCTGGCTCATTCTCTGCCATCTGATCTTCAAATATTAAGGTTCCTTAAGTTGTGGTTGTCCTGTCACCCAAAATCATTGCTGAGTGCGCTCATTCCAACACAGGACTTCAGTTACCATCTGTACCTTCATGACTCTTAGATTTATATCTCTAGCCCAAAAATCTTTTTTGAGCTTCAGACCAGTATATGCATCTACTCAATATCTGTACTTGGATGTTTCATAAGCACTTCATCTTCCACAAGTCATTTTCTTATTTCGTTTTGCATCAAGATTTTCAAGCCCAAACCCAAGAGATGCAACTTGACACCTTCTACTTTCTGACTGTGTGCTTTTCATCAATCATTAAGTCCTATTGGTTTTACCTTCTTCTCTCAAATCTGTTCGTTTCTGACCTTCCCTGCTGCTGCCACCCTAGTCTAAACTACCATCAGCTCTCACCTGCATTATTACAGCAGGCTCCTGATTGGTATATTTATATCCACTCTTACCCTCTTGCAACCCATTCTTTACTTGTAACAGAAGTTATTATTTTTTAAAAAAGGTTAATCTTATCCCATTTTCCCCCAGTATGGAACCTTTCAATGGTCTCCACTTACTCTTAAAATAAAGACCAAAATCCCTAAATAGGCCTATAAGACTTTCCTTGTATGACCCATTTGGTCCCTCTCTTTGTTTGGCTAGATCCCCCACAAGCTTTAGGTCTCAGCTCAGACATCATTTCATCCCTCTTTTTAATAAAGAAACAAAACCTAGTCTGTATTTCCAGGCCATTGAACACGAGACTCCAAATATAATCCAAATGGGTTAACTGGATCCTGGTAACGTCATCACCATCCAACCAAGCTAGCATAGGACTTACTTTCTAGCCTTCACTGCTGCCTCTCTTCTTCTCACACTCTATACTTACTCCAGGCACACAGGATTACTTTCAGGTCTTCAAACATATTATGCTTCTTTTCACCTCAGGGTCTTGTCGTTTGCCATCCCCTCTGTATCATTCTTCTCCTTCCTCTTTATCTTATCCTACCAATCCTTTAGAGTTTAGCTCACATACCACTTCATTGTGAAATTCTTCCCTTATATGATCTCTTATTGCACCCTGTGTTTCTCTTTTACTGCATTTATGACAATTGTAATGGTTGTTTCCCCTGCTATAATGTAAGCAGGAACTGTCTGTAGTATTCATCTTCACATCCCCAGTCTCTAACACTGTGTTGTATAAGTAATGCTCAATAAGTATTTGTTAAATGAATTAACTAACTTATTCTAATCCTGCTTTTGTTTTCATGATGAAAGTTTTCTTGTGTGAGTTTTGGGTTTGTTTGGGGTTTTTTTGTTTTGTTTTGTTTTTTGTGGGTTTTTTTTTTTTTTTGCCTTTTTGTTCTTGTTTTTAGGCACATATGATTATTACAAGATATGTCTTAATTTGGGGTAATTATTTAATTTTGTAATCTCAGAATTAATTTTCAGTATTTAATAAGGAAGCTATGATAACTGTTTTTAATCATTTTATAAAATTCTAGATAAGCCTAATTATTCATCTATTCAAACATTTGATTATCCAGTAACTTAGACTTTGCTTCAGTCATTATACCTTTCATAATAAGATATGGGTGAATAAACAAAAATAAGAATTAAGTAAGTATAATAATTAAGTAGACACATGTCATATGTGGATTTTTATAGGAATACTCATCACAGAAATAATATGGACATGCTCCAGGGATGCCAAGAAGTCCAGTTTAGCTTTGTGAAACTAAGACCACCATAGCTTAAAAAGAAACAAGCAAAAACTTAATTTATTAACTTGCCAGGCAAAGGAAGATACAGCAGTGAAGACTTCACTAACTACTTCACAGAAGGGGAAAATATAGGAGTTTCAAAAAGTTTATAATGGTTACAATTATAACAACTGAAAACTATCACACTCTATGGGACAGAGGGAATCCATAGGTTTGTACATGATTGATTAAAACAAGTCCCATTGTTCAGCAGTCCAGAGTCTTCAGTTAGGCCCAGCAATGTTCTGGTACACTGCGGTCACTCAAAGTTTATAGCCAGTTCTCAATATAAGCTGATTAGAATTGGTTTTGATGAAATAAAACATTCAATTTTAATATAGGCAAATGATGCTGTAAGAGGAAGATGTTCCTTGCACTGCTTGAGTCAATGGATAGAATTTGAGTGGTCACAAAAATTTTGAAGGCCTTATATGAGCATAAAGCAATGACTTAGGTTTCGATTAATTCTTTTGGATTATTAGAGGTATCCAATTTACCAGTCCTAATTGTAAATTCTTTTGCGTTTCCAAATCTATCAGATCAGATTGGAAGACCTTAGTCTTTCTTTTTTAAAACAAGAAGACCTGGCTCAAGCAAATTGTATTTGAAACCAGCAGATATTTTGATTACTTTGAGACATTTTGGTGTTTCAATCCAAACCAGTTTGGGGTTTTAGAGTCCTAATAGGGATGACAAATATGGGAACAATCAAAATCACAATTCTTCTCCCATTCCCAACATGGATAATGTAACTCTCTCTGAATATAAGGATAACTGTGATGCTCAGGGACTGTCAAAGTATTTGACTCTAGATGTTTAAAGGAAATTGGCAATATATATTCCTAGACAGAAATCAAAAGTTTGGTCCAAGACATTAGAACTACCTAAGATGCTTATTATAAATGCAGCTTCTATACTTCCACCATAGACCGGAAATCAGAATCTTTCCAGATGATTTCTGTATCCAGAGAAGAGAGAGCCCCACCACTGTAAGGCTTTAGTGCATTCACCTTTGCTTTTAGGTATATGTGGCAGCCTCTAGGGCTATTTTAGTATTTTTTAAGTATGATATTTTCTTGGGCAAAATAAGGCCCACCTCTATAAAAACTCAAATAATACTAGAAGACAGCCTGTGATCAGTGCCAAATTCAGTAAGTGCTGGGGGGAGAGGGGGTCACCTCAGGCCTAAATCAAGAAGATTTCATGGAGTAAAGACAGGAACAAATTTTAAATGAGGCTCTGAATTCTTGTTTTCTGCCATTTGAACAATCTGAATCAAACCCAACAGTCTTAACTCAACCTGTCTTTTATTTTGACCTCCTTCAGAGTATCCAAGATGAAGGAGAGTATTAAACAGAAACGAGAAGAAAGAGAATACATAAATGAAGTCAAAATCAAGGTGGCCAATATACGGAAACAGGCTCTGCAGGAGCAGTTCAGTGAATGGATTCTAGACCCCAAAGGAATGATTCCTGTGGTAGTGGTAAGAAAGGAGGATATCTGTGAAGGGGAGGTAGAGTGGGTGATAAGAGGATGATTGTTGGAATATTGAGTGGAGTGCCAGAAACCTACCTCTAAATTTTCAGTGTTACTGAGGTAAGCTGATTCTTGACCTGTTTGGTCCATGAGAGCCAATTTCTTCAATTTTCTCTTGAGCATTTTAAAAAAATTCTAGCTAGCTATTTCTAAATTCTAGCTATTTCTAAAATATTGACTCTGGCTGAGGTTCCCAAACTCTTCATTAAGGACAGACATTTTCCAAAGAAGACATCCAGATGGCTAACAGACGGATGAAAAAATGCTCAACATCACTCATCATCAGGGAAATACAAATCAAAACCACAATGAGATACCACCTCACACCTGTCAGAATGGCTAAAATTAACAACTCAGGAAACAAAAAATGCTGGCTAGGATGAGGAGAAAGGAAACATTTTTGCACTGTTGGTGGGAATGCAAATTGTGTAGCCACTCTGGAAAACAGCATGGAGATTCCTCAAAAAATTAAAAATAGAACTAACCTATGACTCAGCAATTGCACTACTCAGTATTTATCCAAAGGATACAGGTGTGTTGTTTCAAAGGGACACATGCACTCCAATGTTTATAGCAGCACTATCAACAATAGCCAAAGTATATAAAAAGCCCAATGTCCATCGAAATATTATTCAGCAATCAAAAAGAATGAAATTTTGCCATTTGCAACAATGTGGATGGAACTAGAGTGTATTATGCTAAGCAAAATTAGTCAGCCAGAGAAAGACAAATATCATATGACTTCACTCAAATGTGGAATTTAAGATACGAAACAGATGAACATAAGGGAAGGGAAGCAAAAATAATTTAAAAACAGGGAGGGGAGCAAAACATAAGAGACTCTTAAATATATAGAACAAACTGAGGATTGCTGGAGGAGTTGTGGCAGGGGGGATGGTCTAAATGGGCAAGGGGCATTAAGGAAGACATTTGTTGGGATGAGCACTGGGTATTATATGTAGGGGATGAATCACTGGATTCATATTCTTGCACCATATGCTAACTAACTTGGATGTAAATTTAAAAAAGAAAGATATAAGCAGAGAGGGAGACTCTCTATATAAAAACAGGGAGGGGGACAAACTATAAGAGACTCTTAAATACAAAGAACAAACTGAGGGGTTCTAGAGGGGTGTTGTGTAGAGGGATGGGCTAAGTGGGTAATGGGCATTAAGGAGGGCACTTGTTGGGTTCAGCACTGGGTGTTAAATGTAAGTGATGAATCACTAAATTCTACTCCTGAAACCATTACTACACTATATATTAACTAGCTTGGATTTAAATCTAAAAAAAAAAAAGGACAGACATAGTTTTCATTTTTCTCTTTGTTTATTGTATGTGTGTGACTAATTACTTCTGTAGACTAAGAGCCTGTGTCTTTTACCTTTAGAAAACAACTGTACTCTAACAGTTAAACATATTCTTTTAGGTGTACATAAGTGTGAGAACATTTCTTGGCTAGATACATGGCCAAGCATATTTTTAATTCAAAGTGAATTATTAAAAATAGACCAAGGAAGGTAGGCCACAGACTGGAAGAAAATATTTCAAAAGAGACATCTGATAACAGACTATTATCCAAAATATACAAAGAACTCTTCTACAATAAGAAAACAAACAACTGACTTAAAAATGGGCAAAAGACCTAAACAGACATTTCACCAAAGACATGTAGATGGCAAATAAGCATATGAAAATATGCTCCACACATGACATCAAGGAAATGCAAAATAAAACAATGAGATACCACTACACACCTATCAGGATAGTTAAAATCTGGAACCTTGACAACATAAAATGCTGCCAAAAGTGTGCAGTAGTTGGTGGGAATTGTTGGTGATAATGCAAAATGGTACAGCCACTTTGGCAGTTTCTTGTAAAACCAGACACAGTCTTATCATATGATCCAGCCATAATGCTTATTGTATTTACCCAAAAGGAGCTGAAAACTTATGTTCCCAGAAAAATCCTGCATGTGGATGTTTACAGCAGCTTTTTTCATAATTGCCAAAACTTAGAAACAGCCGAGATTTCCCTCCGTGGTTAAATGGATAAATAAACTGTGGTACACCTAAACAATGTAATATTACTCAGCACTAAAAAGAAATGAGCTATCAAACCACGAAAAGACATGGAAGAACTTTAAATGTGTATTACTAAGTGAAAGGGGCCAATCTGGAAGAATATCTACTGTATGACTCCAATTTTATGATATTCAGGAAAAGGTAAAACTATGGAGAGAGTAAAAAGATCACTGGTTTCCAGGAGTGAAGGCAGACGGAGGGATGGATAAGCAGAGCACAGAAGATTTTTAGTGTGATGAAACAATTCTGTATAATACCAAAATGATGGATACACATCATGATACATTTGCCAAAACTCATAAAATGTACATCAAACAGTGATTCTTAATGTAAACTATGGACTTTGGGTGGTGATGTTTCATGTAGGTTCATCAGTTGTAACAAATGTGCCACTGCGGTGCAGAATGTTGATAGCAGGGGAAGCTGTGTATGTGGTGGCAGGAGGCAGGGAGTATAAGGAAACTCTGCACTTTCTGCTCAATTTTTCTGTGAATGTAAAGTTGACCTAAAAAATCAAGTCTACTTTTTTTTTTTTTTTAAGTAAGCTCTACTCCCAATGTGGGACTTGAACTCAGGACTTGGAGATCAAGAATTGCATGTTATACTGACTGAGCCAGCCAGGGGCCCCTCAAGTCTATTTTTAAAAAATGGACCAACGCCACCTGGATGGCCCAGTCGGTTAAGCGTCCAGCTTTGGCTCAGGTCATGATCTCACGGTTTTGTGAATTCGAACCCCACGTGGGTCTCTGTGCTCTCAGTTCAGACCCTGGAGCCTGCTTTGGATTCTTTATCTCCCTCTCTCTCTGCCCTTCCCCCCATCATGCTGCCTCTCTCCCTCTCTCTCTTTCAAAAATAAACATTAAAAAATTTTTAATGGACCAAGAAGAACTCTGAAATTTTGTTTTTTAGTAATTGAAGAATGAATTATAGAGGATTCTTTGGATTGCTAAACTGGTTGCCAAAGGTGCCTAGTGTCTGAGGGTTGCTAGAAATGTCCTTGGAGGGGACAAAATAGGATCACTCTGGGCATTCTAGTTCTCAACAAAATGTTCTCAATGGGAGTCATTGAGGATATATATGAAAAAGCATTTGATATACCTTGAAGTAGTATATAAACTAAATGCTAATTATTACTGTTTCTGTCCCTGAGTTAGAAAGGTTACCCAAGACTTAAATTGAAAATTCCTACATGGATTTTAGTCTAAAATACTAAATGTATGATAACTGAAGTAATATATGGTCTACTTTCTTTAATTTGCAGATTCAGAATGTCCTTCATGAATTTTTTCAAAATCCAGATTTCCAGCTTGGTAAGCCTGCCTATTCCTGTGGTATTTCTACTTGTCCCTCTTTTGCAGGGGAGCAGTGAGGGGAGGGATGCTGGATTACGATGAAAAGTCAATATTGAGATATATGTTATTCAAAGCTCTTATAAATGTACTTAAGTTCTTTTGCTCTTTCCAGATGGAGAATGTAGAAAAACAGAAAAGCAATCAGCAATTTTCAATTCTTTTGAAATGCTGTTTTATTATAAATATTCTGTATTATCTCTTTATCATCCTATCAAGTTCCTAGAAAATATTACTTACATACACAGTATTTTAAAAGAGAGTTATAATGTCTGAACTATAATATAAAATAGAAATACAAGGAAAGACATAAGAAAATTATATGCATTGCATTAAAAGAATTATTCACCATGAACAAGTGGGATTTATTCCTGGGCTGTAGGGCTGGTTCAATATTCACAAATCAATCAACATGATACACCACATTAGTAAAAGAAAGGATAAGAACCATATGATACTTTCAATAGATGCAGAAAAAGCATTTGACAAAGCACAGCATCCTTTCTGGATAAAAACCCTCAAGAATGTAGGGATAGAAGGAACATACCTCAACATCATAAAAGCCAGATATTCAAGGCCCACAGCTAATACCATCCTCAATGGGGAAAAACTGAGAGCTTTCCCCCTAAGATCAGGAACACAACAGGCATGTCTACTCTCACCACTGTTGTTCAACATAGTACTAGAGGTCCTAGCCTCAATAATCAGACAACAAAAAGAACCAAAAGGCATCCAAATAGGCAAGGAAGAAGTCAAACTTTCACTATTTGCAGATGACATGATATTCTACATGGAAAACCTGAAAGATTACACTGGTAATCTAGAACTGATACATGAATTCAGCAAAGTTGCAGGATATAAAATCAATGTACAGAAATTGGTTGTGTTTCTATACACCAATAATGAAGCAGCGGAAAGAGAAATCAAGGAATTGATCCCAGTTACAATTGCACCAAAAAATGTAAGATTCCTAGGAATAAACCTAACAAAATAGGTAAAAGATCTGTGTGCTGAAGACTATAGAAAGCTTGGAAAGAAAGTGAAGAAGACAGAAAGAAATGGAAAAACAATCCATGCACATGGATTGGAAGAATAAATATTGTTACAATGTTGATACTACCCAAAGCAATCTACATGTTCAATGAAATCCCCATCAAAATAACACTGGCATTCTTCACAGAGCTAGAACAAACAATCCTAAAATATGTATGGAACCAGAAAAGACCCAGAATAGCCAAAGAAATCCTGAAAAAGAAAACCAAAGCAGGAAGCATCACAATTCCAGACTTTAAGCTGTATTACAAAGCAGTAATCATCAAGACAATACGGTACTGGCACAAAAACAGATACTCAGATCAATGGAACAGAATAGAGAACACAGAAATGGACCCACAAACATATGGCCAACTGATCTTTGACAAAGCAGGAAAGAATATCCAATGGAATAAAGACAGGCTCTTCAGCAAGTGGTGCGGGGAAAACTGGACAGGGACATGAAGAAGAATGAACCTGGACCACTTTCTTACACCATACACAAAAATAAACTCAAAATGGATGAAAGACCTAAATGTAAGACAGGAAGCCATCAAAATC
Organism: Felis catus; assembly: GCF_018350175.1. Lineage (NCBI taxonomy): Eukaryota > Metazoa > Chordata > Mammalia > Carnivora > Felidae > Felis > Felis catus. Next base: position 16,917,552 of record NC_058381.1, on the reverse strand, counting down.
CTCAAGGAGAAAGCTGGCAAAAACCTCTTTGATCTTGGCCGCAGCAACTTCTTACTCAACACGTCTCCAGAGGCGAGGGAAACAAAAGCAAAAATGAACTACTGGGACCTCATCAAAATAAGGAGCTTCTGCACAGCAAAGGAAACAATCAGCAAAACTAAAAGGCAATCGACAGAATGGGAGAAGATATTTGCAAACGACATATCAGATAAAGGGTTAGTATCCAGAATCTATAAAGAACTTCTCAAACTCAACACCCAAAACACAAATAATCCAGTGAAGAAATGGGCAAAAGACATGAATAGACACTTATCCAAAGAAGACATCCAGATGGCCAACTGACACATGAAAACATGCTCCACATCACTCATCATCAGGGAAATCCAAATCAAAACCACAATGAGATACCCCCTTCACCTGTCAGAATGGCTAACATTAACAACTCAGGCAACAACAGATGTTGGCGAGGATGTGGAGAAAGAGGATCTCTTTTGCATTGTTGGTGGCAATGCAAGCTGGTGCAGCCACTCTGGAAAACAGTATGGAGGTGCCTCAAAAAACTAAAAATAGAACTACCCTACGACCCAGCAATTGGACTACTAGACATTTATCCACGGGATACAGGTGTGCTGTTTCGAAGGGACACATGCACGCCCGTGTTTATAGCAGCACTATCAACAACAGCCACAGTATGGAAAGAACCCAAATGTCCATGGATGGATGAATGGATAAAGAAGATGTGGTGTATGTATGCAATGGAGTATTACTCGACAATCAAAAAGAATCAAAAGAAATCTTGCCATTTGCAACTACGTGGATGGAACTGGAGGGTATTATGCTAAGTGAAATTAGTCAGTCAGAGAAAGACAAAAATCATGTGGCTTCACTCATATGAGGACTTTAAGAGACAAAACAGATAAACATAAGGGAAGGGACACAAATAATATAAAAATAGGGAGGGGGACAAAACAGAAGAGACTCATAAATATGGAGAACAAACTGAGGGTTACTGGAGGGGATTGTGGGAGGGGGGATGGGCTAAATAGGTAAGGGACACTAAAGAATCTACTCCTGAAATCATTGCTGCACTATATGCTAACTAATTTGGATGTAAATTAAAAAAAATAAGAAATAAAATAAAAAAAATAGTTTCTAGACTCAAATTTATTCTAAGGAAGTTTTTTACCTACTTGAATATTTGGCTGAATGGAAAAAGTCTTCATTGTGCAGGAATTGCAGGATTTCTGACCTGACTCTAATTCGTCATCATTGTGGCAACAAAAACGTAAACTGCGGATTTCCGCCATGGTCACAAGAGGCAGAAAGAGACAGTATTATAACTACAGAAAAACATAGATTTTGATGCTTTTGTTTTCAGAATCGTTTCCTCATATGAGATTAAGCAAAACATTCTGATTTGTAGGCACGCCTGGCTGGCTCAGTCAGAAGAGCATGTGACTCTTAATCTTGGGGTTTTGAGTTTGAGTCCTATGTTGGGTGTAGAGATTACTAAAAAAAAAAAAAAAAAATTAAAAATAATTCTGACTTGTAGAATAAAGCACTAGAGTTTGGGTCCTGAGATTTACATTATTTATATCAAGTTGCTTTTTTTTCAATTGATTTTTGACTGCTATTACATTGATAACAATAGATTTTCTGAAATCTATTCTCATATTTCATTTAAAAAATAAAATATGCTTCCCATCTTCCTGATAACTGGTCCCCAAACATAATTGGGGCCTTGCTGACAACTCTTTCTCCTACCTTTTCACAGCGTATCCAAAATATAGAATTTTCCATGGTTAGAACAACCTCAACTTCTTCAGAAAAATCTGTGAATAACTTCTTTTATTTTTATTTATTTAGTTTTTGATAAGTATACAGAAGGAATGAGTGAAGAGAGCTCTATTTGAAATTGTGATAAAATTAGATAAATTCCAGACCATTCTAATTGACAGTGATTGTTTTCTCTTCTTACCTCCTATACTATCTAGTATTTTCTGTACCATTCATTCATTCATTCATTCAGTAGTTATTAAGCTCTCAACTAGTTCCAGATACTGCGATTAGGTAGAGGAGGCAGACAGGACTAAGGCATGTTTCCTCTCAAGTTTCTCAAAGTCTAGCCAGGAGACAGACACATACACTTAATAACAGCTATTATCATTAGAAACCAGTCTGGACTGCATAATCATCCAGAGCTTGGGAGGAAGTTTAGGATGAGGCTAACAGCATCTAATGCATAAGCTTATACTAACATTTATACAATCTTCTTATGACAATAACTGATATAATAAATCGTTACAAAAATCAAGAGTATTAAAGAATCTTTTATGTACCAGACTATGATAGGCAGGAGAAGTTGCTGCTAGAAGTAGGAGAGGAAGCCAGTTCTTTCATCATGAACTTCTAAACAGTTTGTGTGTTTGTGTTTTGGTAAGGTCAATAAAGGTTTCATAATTTTATATCAAAAGGAGGTTTAAAAAAATCTTTATTTGAACTAACTGCCACATTTACCATTATTGATCATTCTGTTATTCATGAAACTCTTTTTTTCTTGGCTTTTGTGATACCATTCTATCTTGATTTTTCATCTATCATTGATCACCTCTTAGCATTTTTGTTTCTCAGTTCTTCTTTTATTTGTACCTCAAATGTGGCTTTCCGAGTTTCCTTTTTGGCTGTATTATCACTTTACATACTATACACCCTCCTTGGATTTTCTTATTTAAACCCATGACTTTAGCTAATGTATATCTACATTCCCATCCCAAACCTTCTCCCTGAGTTCCAGATCCTGTTTGAAAAGATCTACAAGATGAGTTAAGTGAAAAAAGCAAGTTGCAGATCAATGTAACCATATTTATGTGTAGGAAAACAAAAGGTGTCTAATATATTTAAAAATGCTTAGAGAAGTTGCTTGAAAGGTGGCAACAACTGTTGAAAAACAGTGGTTCCTTCTGGGGCAGAGGGGAATGAGAATGCTGGCAGTGGGGAGAGGGAAAAGGTAGATATTCATGTTTTACTGCTTATGTTTTTGTATTATTTGAATCTTTTACTAAAAGAACATATTCATATATTTTTTATTTAATTTAAGAAACATTAAAGACATAATATTTGAAAAGAAAGTTTGTAGAAGTGTGTTTTAGGACCTGCTTCCTTAAATGCTAGCATAAGCCAACACAGTTGTTTTTGTAATCTTTATGCTATTGACATGCATATTTGTTTTTACTTTATCTCAGGCTGGTCATTAAAAATGTAGGCACGTTTATTTCAGTGTTTGAGTTGCTCAGTTAAATAAAAGCCAGGAAAAATAATCATTTTGTAGGAATTGGAGTGTTACTCAACTATATATCATTTACTTGTAAAAACTGATGGACATTAATTAAGAAATAATTTTATGTTCTTTTTTTATGTTCTTTTAAAGAGCTATAAAATGAATATGAAATCTGACTGTATTACAACCAAACTAACTAGCAAATAACATTTTTTTCCATAATTAGAAGCATGTTGCAAACAATTGGATATTGCTGACTCAATGGGACCAAGACTGAACAAAATGGAATTTACAGAAGTAAGGAGTTATATTATTTGTTATTTGAATCAAATTTTTTTGCCAGTTTCACTTCTGGGGGATGTCACACAAACATTAACTTATAATTAAATTAAATTAAAGCATACTAACTTACTTTGATTCTAAGATGCAATATTATTTTAACTCCTCTGAAGTTAGGGTACATTTTATGATCAAAGGCATTTTACAATTTCTTTCAGTTAGTGGTACTCATGATGTGAAAGTGAAAAACTTCCATTCACACCTTCAGTTAGGATCAAGAAAAACCAGCTTCTTTTTTTTTTCAGTGAAATCTAGTTATACAAATAATAATGAAATCTAATAATGGAAAAACATCTCTTATAGGCCAGGCATTGTCCTAAGCTATCCATGTATTAACACAGGCAACCCTCTCCGCAATCTTTATTCCTGCTTTTATAGAGGAAGACACTTAAGGTGCAAAATGGTTAAGTAATTTGCACAAGGTCTCAAAATTAGTGAAGCTGGGGAAATTTGTACTTAGGCAGTTTAGTTTCAAAGTTTACATAATATTTCATCTGTGAAAGTATGGGATTACTTTTGTATTGATATTGTATTGGGATAAGCAAAAGAAACAATGTAATAGTATCAGAGTCATGTCTTTTACAGGCTGCTTTTTTATTTGTTCATGTCTTTCCTCTAATTTTCCTTGTTTTTCTATGAGTCCCAGAGTCAAAGTAACTTTTTCCTTCTCCTGCCTCACCCTTGCTCCATTGTAGATGATGACTATGTACTATATACAATTTCAAGGTTCTATGTGAAGAATTCTTGAATCCTTCTTGAAATCAGGAGATAAGTTGGGAATGTCAGGAAAACTAATATTAATAGTTCAAACCCCCCATTAAAACAAAATTGTATACGTATACACACACACACACACACACACACACACACACACACACACACACAAAGGTATTATGTAGAATGCTAATGATTTTGTACCAAGTATTATTGGGTATACATCACCCATACCCATTTCCTCATTTTAAATGTGTAGATATGTATACACACACACACACATATACATGTGTTTTATATGTGGATATATATGTATTTGTATATGATTTGTGTGTATGAATGCATGTATGTGTGTATATGTATATATTTGTTGAATTAATTAAATGAAGGGAGAAAAACAGTAAGACTGACATCAGACTTCACAACATTCAATTCCAGAAAACAAGCAATGTCTATATTGTTCTGAGGTAAAAAGAAAAGAAAATGTGACCTAATTACACTATAATCCATCCATGGTATAGTTTAGAGGCAATATGCAGACATTTTCAACACAAAAGAACTCAGAAAATACCCATGTGACCTTCCTGAAAAAAGAAAACTGCTTTATAATAAATTCAGCCAATTAATTGATGAATCAAAATAAATGTTTCAGGAATAGCGAAGCCATTGTAAAAGAACAGGAAGTGCTTTTTATTGTGGTGTAGTCCCAATAGCTTAATTTTGCTTGAGGAGACATATCTAGAAAAATGTTTTGACAGCCAATGTCAGAGACATCACTGCATGTTTTCTTCTATGCGTTTTATGGTTCAGGTCTCACATTTATTATTTTTTTTTCAATATATGAAGTTTATTGTCAAATTGGTTTCCATACAACACCCAGTGCTCATCCCAAAAGGTGCCCTCCTCAATACCCATCACCCACCCTTCCCTCCCTCCCACCCTCCATCAACCCTCAGTTTGTTCTCAGTTTTAAAGAGTCTCTTATGCTTTGGCCCTCTTCCACTCTACAGGTCTCACATTTAGGTCTTTAATCCGTTTAGAGTTTATGTCTGTGTATAGTGTAAGAATGTGTAGCTGTCTAGTTTTCCATTTGTTGAAGTACCATTCTAGTACCATTTGTTGAAGAGACTGTCTTTTCCCCATTGTATATTCTTGCCTCATTTGTTGAAGATTAATTGACCATACAGTTGTGGGTTTATTTCTGGACTCTTTATTCTGTTCCATTGATCTAGATCTCTCTTTTTGTGCCAGTACCATATTGTTTTGATTACTACAGCTTTTAGTATATCTTGAAACCTGGAATTTTGATATCTACAGCTTAGTTCTTTCTCAAAATTGTTTTAGCTATTTGGGGTCTTTTGTGGTTCCATACAAATTTTTGGACTATTTGTTCTAGCTTTTACATAACAAAGGAAAGCATCAACAAAACAAGTAGGCAACCTATTGAATAAGAGAAGATATTTGCCAATGATATATCCAATAAGGAGTTAATATCCAAAACATATAAAGAACTTATATAACTTAATACCAAAAAACAATCCAATTTAAAAATGGGCAGAACACTGAATAGAATAGGTATTTTTCTATTTCTAATTTTAATGGGTGTTTTGAGCCATTAATATTAGTTTTCCCGACATTTCCAACTTCTCTTCCTGAAATATAAACAGCCCATATTAAGGTACTTTCATATAGAGAAGAGCTGTTACATCAACAGAAACCAAGAAAATATTTCTTGTATAGAAATATTTATTGAAAATATTTAATTATCTGATCAATAAATCATTGAACCATTCTGTATAACATATGACATAGAAGTAGTGTTTGGAACAGTGCCTTTTTTTTTGGTGGAGGGGGTGGACACTTGCTTTTAAAGAGATTTGCTTTGGGGTGCCTGGGTGGTTCAGTCAGTTACGCACCCAGCACCCGACTTGATTTCGGCTCAGGTCGTGATCTCACGGTTGGTGAGTCCGAGCCCCAGGGTGGAGCACTGCATTGAGTGGCGCGCTGACAGTGCAGATCCTGCTTGGGATTCTCTCTTTCCCTCTTTCGCTGCCCCTCCCCCACTTGTGCACTTGCTCATGCTCGCTCTCTCTCAATAAAATAAACTTTAAAAAAAGATAAAGAGATTTGCTTTCAGGCTATTTTGTCAGCACTCATTTAATGACACTGGAAGACAATAAAATTGTAAATGTTGGGTTTAAAGGCAAGATATTACACACACCTGCCATCCAGTGAAGATACTATGCCATGAAATTACCCCTCTGATCATTTGTAATGAGCCGAGTGATTAGCATTCAGGATGGAGCGTATTTGGAGAAAGTGGAATCATTGAGTAATAATTAATATAGAGAAAAAGGCAAATGGAGAGAATGAAAGGTCACAGATACTTCTATATACATATCATTTTCCTAGGTTTCTGTTTTCTGATGGATAAATGAACAGGTGACAATATTTTTGTTGAGTGTAACCTCTCTCACTTTCCATCTGTTTTACTCTAGTAAATGAAGATCAAAAGTAACTGTTTTTAGAAGAATATTTTCTATTCTTTATAATATATTATGTAAGAATATGTCTAGTCTCTTAGTTATTAAGTATATACTGAATATTTATTTACTCTCTGGTAGGAGAGATGTCAAAATAGGGAGTTGTATTTCTTACCCTTAAGGACCAAATAATGCCTTGTTGTGTGGGAGTGTGCCTATGAGTATATATGTCATATGCATGTGTGTGTGCGCACGTGTGTGTGTGTGTGTATGTATGGGCATGCATGCCTACACATGCTGGGTGGCACTGGAGTAGGATCCAGGGAATAGAAGGATCAAAATATAAGCACATTAAGGACACACACCACAAGATAATTACAAAGCAACAAACAGGTTCAAACCATTATGATTACTATATTCATCACTGCCAAAGGATTCATTGTAAAAGAAAAATGAGGCTTCAGTGGGGCAGGTTTCATGTAGGAAACTCATCTGGTGGTCATGAGGTTTGAATTTTTTCCACCTGCCCTACCTGTAGCCCCTTACTTTGAAAGGAACCTTAATAACGGTGCTTTCAACATTAATATATTGACAAGAACAATTTAAAATGTAGAATGTGCTGGTTTATCTGGGATTCTTGTTTTGTTTTGTAAGTTGGACATTTAGACACAAAAGAAATATGTTTTTGGAGAGTGTCAGGCTTGTTTTGAATTCTCAGAACACTCTGGTTTCCAAAAGACAACTCATTCCAGGAGACAAAACTTAGCATTTGTATCATTTTAACACTGGTGTTCAGTTGTCCAAGTCGATATTGAATATAAGTTTAAAAAGGAACAGAAGTCTTAACCCTTAGATTTCACTGTGTCCCCTTTAGCATAGTAACTGCATTACTGTGTTCAGGCCAGAAGTAAGAAGTTCCTGATAGGTGTATCCTTCCTGAAATTTCCAGATTTCAATCCTTCAGAGGACAAACCTTTCATTTCACCTTTCATCTGATTAGTTAATTTGTTTATCAGCAGAGGAAAATCACCATTAATGTGATTATAGAGAATTTAGTTAACTTTTTTAGGTAGGAAGTTTCTTTTTTCATTTCCTGGACTCTTTGAGCTCTACAAATTTCATTTGCTTCGATAAAGAATTTTTTACTAATTTGCTTCCAGAGAAGTCTGAGAGTTGGACATGTTTAAATTTTTCTTGGTACATTTCAAAGCAAAATTTACTGTGAGTTGTTAAAGTGCCCATACTTTTAATTTTATTTTTTAAGTGTTTTAATTTTTATTTTTGAGAGAGAGAGACAGAGCATGAGCGGGGAGGGGCAGAGAGAGAGGGAGACACAAATCTGAAGCAGGCTCCGGGCTGTCAGTTGTTAGCACAGAGTCCAACACAGGGTTGAATTCCAGGAGGTCATGACCTGAGCCGAAATCCAACGCTTAACAGACTGAGCCACCCAGGTGCCCCTAAAGTGCCCATAATTTTTAAATGACAGTCCCACAAGTGGCTGTATGCCCTCCCTCCAAAGAAAAAGGTTTCCGTAGGTTGTTTGGAACTTCGAACCCATTTCCTAAATAGAAGCAATATTTTGTGTAGTGGCTGGAGTCTGTGGTTTGAATGTGCCTGAAATGGAGTTCTTAATAAAAGTGACTATTTCTGTGGGGAAAATGCTACCTGAAGAAGGCATCACCATGCACTACCAGGGAAAGGAAATTTGTTATCTCTAAATCATTAGTGATGGCCACATACAAGACTTTTAGTATGACAAGAGTTCATGGAATGAGGGGTAAGGATGGCCTCAGGTAGAGGAGAATCTTCTAAGATCCCAGAGTGAGGAACTGAGGGAGGCTGACCTCTTATCACTGCAGATCCTCCTTCCCTACCTCTGGGGGCTCCAGAGATTGACATACTTCTGTTTCTACTGATTGTATCAGCTGGCTCTGGCCTGGGTTATATTCCTTCCCTAGTATAATTTCAAAGTTAGTCCCCTGAACTCTTGCCTTCAAAGTAGTACAAAGTATGGCCTTCTCAAACAAGAGTGAAGTCTTCTAAAGCATTATTCTCTAGGGGAGTGTGACCTGCTTATCAGTTCTTCTCATTCTAGGCACCAGACTCCTGACTCAAATTGTCATTTGTGTTCATCATTCTTCCCAGTTATCTATAACAAATACATATTCTTTATCTTGTGATTACATAAATACAACAAATGGATTGAGAATGGATGAATGCATACCATAGAATAAGAACTCTCTGTACAGCTTGTCCTATGTGTGGTTGTCCAATGGGATGGTAATGGAAAGATGCTTCACACACAGTTAAAGGCTGTAAAATTTCTTTTATAGCAAAGGATTCAGGTATTAACAGAGATGGTTTGTTATATAAAGCAGGATACAACACAGTATGCTTCCAAACAGAGGTTCCTCCAGAGTTTCCCACAGGAATTAGACCATTGGCATGGATCAATGTTTAGAGTTTCAAACCATTCTGATTTGCTTGGAAGTGAGGGGTTTCTTAGAACATGGGACTCTCAGTGCTAAAACTAGGGATGTCCCAGGCAAACTGAGGCAGTCAACCACTCTGAGTTTGCTTTGCTTTGATCCTATCTCCTACCTGGTCATTGTGGAAACTCTGGCTGCACCTACCTGCTCACCAGAGGCAAGTGAAAACAATCTAGCATCTTGTTTACTGTGGGACTGGGTAAAGTGAGGGTCAGTTTCCTGGGAGCATCCTTCAGTAGGCCTGGACTTCAAACAGTCTGAGATCTGCACCTGAATTATATAATAGGCTTGAGAAGAATTCTATGCAAAAACTACAAATACTATACAGTGGGATTCAGATATTAACTTCTGATTTTGTGACACTAAGAAACTAGGGAGTTAAAGAGGAGTAAATAAAGGCCACATCTCTGCCTGAATTCTCTTCTCTGGGGCTTAGTCTGTTCTTGCTCCGTAGTGGTCTGCTTTGAGGTAGCCACTTTCTTAGGCTCAGTTGTTTTGTACCAATCACACAGCCTTCAAGCTGATGTGACTCAAAGTTTAAATTTTAAAATAGAGAGGTTTCATCAAATTACTCAAAGACTGTATCTTTCCTTTAACATATTCTACTAAATCCAGGCTGTGCATTTTCCCCAAAATGGTATGTATCTGAGTGACTCTCTATTCTGTTATTTATAATTTTGCATTTTGTAATTTGTGTTGTTTTGTTCTGTTTATTTTGTGTTTCATATGCTTTGAGTTATGGCAGGGAAGGACAGAAGAAGGAAGAATGATGGCTTTTTTTGTGTTTTTTTTTTACCATTTAATTTAATTTATTTTTAAATTTACATCCAAGTTAATTAGCATATAGTGCAACAATGATTTCAGGAGCATATTTCTTAATTCCCGTTACCCATTTAGCCCATCCCCCCTCCCACAATCCCTCCAGTAACCCTCTTTTTGTTCTCCATATTTTAAGTCTCTTATGTTTTGTGTCCCTCCCTGTTTTTATATTATTTTTGCTTCCCTTCCCTTATGTTCATCTGTTTTGTATCATATGAGTGAAGTCATATGATATTTGTCTTTTTCTGACTGAAGGAATGATGGCTTTGGTGGAGGTAGAGGTAGGAGTAGCAATATCTTGTGAAAACTGCATGAGGGAAATGAGGGAGAAATGAGGGAATTTTAAGCCCAGGAAATGGGACGGTCTATGGTAAACTGTCCTCCCAGGTGTGTGTCTTCCTACGTGGTCTTCAACTGTAAAAAATACATAAATCAAGGAATTTGCTGATCAGTAATTTCTTATTGTTTGTATCAGTTTGCTTGGACTACCATAACAAAGTACTGGGTGACTTAAACATCAGAAATTTAATTTCTCATGGTTCTGAAGGCTGGAAGTCCAAGACAAGGTATTGGCAGGGTTAGTTTCTTTTGAGGGTCTCTCTCCTTGGCTTATAGATAGATGGTCATCTCCCCGTGCCTTCGCATGGTCTTTCCTCTGCACATGTCTGTGTCCAAATTTCCTCTTCTTATTAGGACACTGGTCATATTAGCTTTTGGCCCACCCTAATGACCTCATTTTAATTTAATTACCTCTTTATTTTTTTTATTATTTTTTTAACGTTTTTTTTTTTAATTTTTGAGACAGAGAGAGACAGAGCATGAATGGAGGAGGGGCAGAGAGAGAGGGAGACACAGAATCGGAAGCAGGCTCCAGGCTCTGAGCCATCAGCCCAGAGCCTGTCGCGGGGCTCGAACTCATGGACCGTGAGATCGTGACCTGAGCTGAAGTCGGACGCTTAACCGACTGAGCCACCCAGGCGCCCCTTAATTACCTCTTTAAAGATCCTATCTCAAAATACAGTCACAATCTGGGGTACTAAGGGTTAGGCCTTCAATGTATGAACTTTGAGGGGACACAACCTAACCCATAACATTGCCTAAGCTGCCTTTTACCAATAGGGGTAAAATCGTGTGTTTCAGTCTATTACTTTTATTATTTTTATTTTATTTATTTATTATTTTATTTTATTACTTTTGTTATTATTGGATAATTATATATAATATGTATAATATATAATATGTACTATATTATGTATTATTATTATTGGATAATTGAATAAGGCCTTTGCTGAAATTCATTTGTTAAGCAAATGATTCTGATTTTCAAAAATTGGAAAAGTTAAAGTATATTTCTGTTTTGTTGGGCATATTAACTAGCATTAATTGTTTTTAAAAATTCCCTCTCTGAGACTGGAAAGCTAATTATCTGTCCAAATCCTATATGAACACACCACTTCTTCAATGATAGATAGCCAATATAATCTGTGTATTTCAATATTTTATAGTCCTTATCTGCAGGCATTTCTGAAAATGTTATATGCTACCAGGACTTACATATATAGTTTGGAAGTTAATGCCTAAAACAGCTTCCAAATATAGTTTTCTTTCCATCACTCTTATATTACCCACTTCATCAACTCTCCAGTATGTCTACAATTAAATAAATATGAATCCTAATGGCCCAGAGTTGTAGAATTTAACAGTAGCTATCAGTCTGTTAATTGTGACTTTCACTACATTCTCAACATTTTGGTTTTCAAGTCATAAAGAAAAAGTCCAGAATTCATCACACTGGGACCCAGCACATGAAGATAACTTGATTAAGTACAATTCAAGTGTTTACCAGCTCACAGAGCTATTAAACTGAAGGATATTAGTAGTTCATTATATTCTTAAATTAAACTAGGCAATCATTTCAGGATTGGCAGGTATTCATTGTTTTATTCCTTGGGAGGCTATGAAAACACAAAGGCCATGTGTTTTTGCTTTCTCTGTTTTTAGAAGAGATACCGACAAACTTCTGTAATTGTTCTGTTTGGAATTTGTAGTTAGTTGGCAATTGCTAGTCTTTACGTCATATAGCCTACACTTACAGAACACACTCACTCACAAAACCCATACTCTATAAATCCAGAATGTTGAAGTGTCTCTTGGAGAGGCAGTTAAACTAAGCCGTGGTTTAATAGGATTACCGCATCCAGAAAACTCAAATGTCTTTGAGGTCAATTCCCAAAAGGTTAATTTATATATTAAGCAACATTAGGATTCTGGAATAATTAGGACCAGTCACCCGCATGTCATATATTTCAATGGTTCTCAGCCTTTAGTAAACATAAAAATAGCCCAGAGGGTTTATTTTTATATTTTATTTTATTTTTTTCACTCCAGAGTGGACTTTTTATTTCAAGTTACCATGTGTAAAGTTGGAGGAAAAAGACCCAAGGACCCAGTCTCCTTGACGGGCCCACTTAGATTTCTATACATAGTTTACACAACCACATGCCCCCCACTGGCTAATGTCACAGGATTTCTGAGTGTTGAGATACAAGGAAAGAATAACTGTGGAAAAGTGTTTGGATCCATCCGTATTTCTAGAGGGGGAAAGAAAGATGATTTCCCTTCTCCAAGAACTCTGGGGGCAGCTAGTCTGGTCATGTGACATTAACTCATATTATTTCTGTTCTGACTCTGCACACTTGTGACAGGAAGGAGCCTGTTTAAGAGCTAGAAGTGTATTTTGCTCCCAGAGGGCTTTTAAAAACACAGATTCTGGATCCCACTCCCCTCTGAGTTTCTGATTCAGTAGATCTGGAGTAGGGTCCCCAAATTTACATTTCTTCTTCCTTTTTTTTTTTTTTTTTTTGGAGAAAAGTGTTTGTTTCTTTAAACGCATTTTGCTTTAATAGCCACCCAAAAGATTGTGTTTCGTTCTTTTTTTTAAAGTTAAGTTTCTTTTTATTTCCAGTTAACATACAGTATCATATTAGTTTCAGGTATACAATATAGTAACGACACTTCCATATATCATCACCCTGTTCTCATCACAAGTGCTCTCTTTAATCCCCATCACCTATTTAACTCATCCTACTCACCTCTTCCCTCTGGTAGCCATCAATTTGTTCTCTATAGTTAAGAGTCAGTTTCTTGATTTGTTTCTCTCTCTTTGTCTTATTTTTTCCCCTTTACTTTTTTTTTTGTTTCTTAAATTCCACATATGAGTGAAATCATATGATATATGTCTTTCTCCTACTGACTTATTTCACTTAGCATTATACTCCCTAGCTCCATCCCTGTTGTTGCAAATGGCAAGATTTCATTCTTTTTTTATGGCTGAGTAATATTCTATTGTATATATCCCACATCTTATTTTTTTCCCCAATATATGAAATTTATTGTCAAATTGGTTTCCATACAACACCCAGTGCTCATCCCAAAAGATGACCTCTTCAATACCCATCACCCACCCTCCTCTCCTCCCCACCCCCCATCAACCCTCAGTTTGTTCTCAGTTTTTAAGAGTCTCTTATGCTTTGGGTCTCTCCCACTCTAACCTCTTTTTTTTTTTTTTCCTTTCCCTCCCCCATGGGTTTCTGGTAAGTTTCTCAGGATCCACCTAAGAGTGAAAACAGAGAACATATGTCTTTCTCTGTATGGCTTATTTCACTTGGCATAACACTCTCCAGTTCCATCCACGTTGCTACAAAGGGCCATATTTCATTCTTTCTCCTTGCCACGTAGTACTCCATTGTGTATATAAACCACAATTTCTTTATCCATTCATCAGTTGATGGACATTTAGGCTCTTTCCATAATTTATATCCCACATCTTCTTTATTCATCAATCGATGGACACTGAGGCTACTTCCATATCTTAGCTATTATAAATAATGCTTCTGTAAAAGAAACACTCATGCACTGTTGGTGGGAGAGCAAACTGGTGCAGCCACTGTGGAAAACAGTATGGAGGTTCCTCAAAAAGTTAAAAATAGAACTACCTTATGATCCAGCAATCACACTACTGGGTATTTACCCAAATAATATGAGAATACTAATTCAAAGGGATACATGCACCCCTAAGTTTATACCAAGTTTTCATTTCTAACAAGCTCTGAGGTGATGCCCTCAGAGGTTCTAACAAGCTCTCAGGAGTTGTAGTCAAGGGGCAACATTTTGAGAATCCCTGATCTCATTGGATTTTTCCTTCTAAATAGATATGTCTACTGAGAAGACTTTTATTCTTTTTCTTGGTCAATTTTTTTACCTACCTCAAAAGGAAGCAGGAGCAATGGCTACAGAGAACTTATTACATGAAATACTTACACTCTGTACATACACAAGATCCTCTTCATGACTCAGTGAGAAAGCTACTGTGGTACGCATTTTATAAATTAAGAAACTGGGAAGTTCAGTGACTCAGCCAAGGTTACTCAGCCAGTAAATATGGGAACTGGGATTTGAACTCAGATAGGTTCCAAAATGTGAGGGTTTTTTTTTTGTCTCCACCTTCTGGAAATGTTTAGAATCTGATGTCTTCTCACCACCTGCACTCTGTTATAAGCCATCATCATCTCACAACTGCCTTATTTCATTAGCTTTCTGACTGACACCCTTATTTTCACTCTTGCCTTTTTTTTTAATATATGAAATTTATTGTCAAATTGGTTTCCATACAACACCCAGTACTCATCCCAAAAGATGCCCTCTTCAATGCCCATCACCTACCCTACCCTCCCTCCCACCCCCCCATCAACCCTCAGTTTGTTCTCAGTTTTTAAGAGTCTCTTATGCTTTTCACTCTTGCCTTTTAAAATGGAAGGTAGGGGTGCCTATCTCTCTCAGTTGGAAGAGGATGCAACTCTTGATCTCTGGGTCATGAGTTCCAGCCCCACATTTGGTGCAGAGATTACTGAAAAATAAATAAACTTTTTAAAAAAAGAAATATAGGTAAATTAAGCCAGTCTTCTGCTTAAAACCCTCCAAGGGCTTCCCATCTTACTTAAAGTAAAAACCAAAGCCCTTAACATGACCCCAGGGCTTGACCTGTACTGTCTGATGACCCCTGTCTTCACCTCTCTCTCTGTACTCCTCACTCATTCTGCCTCAGTCACATTAGCTACCTTGCCATTACTAGAAACCCCCAAGTATGTTCTCACCTCAGGCCTTACCACTTTTCTAGGACAGTGCTCCTCACATATTTCCACATGGTTTACTCCCTCTTCTCCTTCTTGACTCAAATGTCACTTTCCCCATGAGGCAGATGCTGAGACGGATCCTGGTACACAGGTTATTTATTAGGGATCAATAGTTGTGAAGGGAGGGAAGCGTAACAGGATTAGGCAGAAGTCAGCTGCAATACAGGCCTGGTAAAGCCTCATCGATTCTGTATATAAGTGAAATCATAAGTATTTGTCTTTCTCTGTCTGGCTGATTTCACTTATCATAGTACCTTCTGGGTCCATCCATGTTGTCGCAAATGGCAATCTCCTTTTGTACGGTGGAGTAACATTCCACTGTATACATATACCACATCTTTTTTGTCCATTCTTCTATCGATGACACTTAAATTGTTTTCATATCTTGGCTATTGTAAATAATGCTTCAATGAACATAGGGGTACATGTATCAAACTGGTGTTTTCATTTTCTCTAGATCCAGAAGTAGAATTGCATGTAACTGTCCTGTTTTTCCAACACTGTGTATTGAAGAAACTGTCTTTTCCTCATTGTATGTTCTTGCCTCCTTTGTCATAGGTTAGTTGACCATACATGCATAGGTTTATTTCTGGGGTCTCTATTCTATTCCATGGATCTATGTGTCTATGTTTATGCCAGTACCGTGCTGTTTTGCTAACTCTAGTCTTGCAGTATAGCTTGAAATCAGGAAGCGTGATGTCTCCAGCTTGATTCTATTTTCTCAAGGTTGCTTGTGTTATTTGAAGTCTTTTATGGTCCCATACAAATTTTGGGATTCTTTGTTCCATTTCTGTGAAAAATGCCATTGGTATTTTGATGAGGCAAAATGTGAGTTCTTAACCATTACACTATTATGCATCCCAAGGGAACACATAAGAACTTAACTGTACTCATTGATCCATCAGAAATAATGACAATTAGAAGGTTTCGGCTGCCAATGAAACGAAATATTTAGAAAACCTCTCTTACACTGCTTTAAATTTCCTCTTTTGATCTCTAAGTCAATTGAATATGGTTTATGATTCATTTGCATGGATTCAAGCCTAATGTATCTCTTACATAGTACATTCTAAATTTGCGTAGATGATATTAGTGAGGAAGTGAAATGTCTACTACATTCTTCATTTCAAAAATTATGCCAATGAAATATGCCAATAAAACATTCCATTTTAGGCAAGCTATATTAGTCTCCTTTAATTGTAAGAAACAGAAGCCAACCTGAGTTAATGTAGATGAAAATGAAATGTATGGAGTCCAAGAGCAAGAATATGGTCTGACTTCTGGAAGTCAGGGACTTGGAAAAATAAAGACTCTTCTTTCTGTTTTCTGTTTCATCTGTCTCTATATACTGACTTATCCTGCATCCTCCATTTACCTGGAGGAATCTGGCCACCCAAAACTCTTAAGTTTACATTTACAAGTCCAGCCCCTCTCAGAGGACAACCAACCATTTCCCAGTCCTAATTCCCAATTTCTAGTGGAAAGAATCTGAATGGCTTTGTTTATATCAGGGATCATCCCCTGCTCCAATCATTTATGGCTATGGAAGTAGGGCGATTTGATCCAAATTGGACTCCCAGTACAAATTTGGCTACCACTGTGCTGGGACAGACAAGGAAATCATTTACTTATGAGTTGGGCTAACACTTCAAGAAAGGTTCCCTCAGAAACTCTTCCAGCACTAGATCCATTTGTCCCTTAACATAAGATCTTTATAGTCAAGTATAGATCAAGAATGTTATGTTCCTGACCCATAAAATGAGGGAAAATCCAGAAGACAATACACACTGGTGGTGAGGCTGAGGAGGAATGGTATTCATTAGTAATGGAAGAACAAAAAAGCCCAAGCCTGATGTAAAATCTTACCCAAAAAACAGATGCATTTACCTTCTAAGCTAACAATCCCACTTCCGGGAATCTGTTCAATAGGAACCAAGAGAAATGGCCCATAAGCATAGATGTCTTCAGACTCTATACTTTCAAAAAAAAAAATAGACAAAGGATACCTTATTATAATATCAGAAGATGCAGAAACTTTGGACAATCCCCATTCTTTATACTCCAATAATTAAATGTAGCCAGTCTCGGAAAACACATGGTTTTTATAATGCCATTCATCAAAAGAAAACTGCATCCAATTTTTAGAACTACTAACTTACAGGCAATGTTTTATAACTGCTGCTATTTCATGCCGGGAGGTAAAAAGTGTGCTCTATATAATGCTGTTGTGGTCTAGAGGGGAGTTGCTCCAAAAATATTTAGTCTCACTGGTGTATGGTTTTGGTGTATGGTTTTGTATTAATTACCTCTGTCTGCAGCACAGCTGAAGAATAGTACTAACATGAAAATGCTTTATTCACGTGACAAGGAAATGATATGGAAAAAATTGTAGCCAATAATTTCATACACATCAACTGAATCCCAGGGAAAATCCAAGTAAAGAGCCCTGTTTTAAATCAATCATTTATCTTCTTTTTCTCTGCAGTACATCTCCTCATACATTGCAGACTTTAAAAGTGAAATGTTTGAGAAACTCCTTAAGCACCTCTGTCATTGTGCAGATGAATTCCGGGAGATCATAAAAACGGATATGCGGAGGCAGATGTTTGCTGAACTCTTCCTGTGTTGTGACCGTGGGAAGGTAGGATAAGACCTTAAAGCAATACTTCTCAAACTATTTTTTTGTGAAGGACTGGATTTTAGGTTGTTGTGGATGGTGATGTTTTTAATTGCTAAACCATTGTGGACTAACACTCAATGAAAACGGATTGCTGGGGGGGGAAAATGCACATACAAAAGACAATCCACATTTTTTATTATTAGATTCAAATATGATTTATCTGTTACTTTCTCAAATTGATATACAATTTTTTAGATACTATCCTCAATTTCTATACCTTACTTGTCACAGACTGGTACCAGCCTATAGACCATGTCTTCAATGGCACTGCCATTTTACAATGTACAACTTGTCTCTTTCCATTCTTAAGAATGTATTTTTTTCAGATTGTTTTTGCTTACTCTCTTTGCTGCTGGCTTCCTATAGAAAATAAATTGTTGGGAATAGGAAGCTTACCACATTGTATGATGCTGCTTCTTAAAATAAGAAAAGTTTATATCAAAAAGTATTTCGGGAGACTGGCAGAAGATGGTGGCCTAGGAGGACGCTGGGCTCACCGTACGTCATGCTGATCACTTAGATTCCACCTACACCTGACTAAATAACCCAGAAAACCGCCAGAAGACTAGCAGAATGGAGTCTCCAGAGCCAAGCACAGACGAGAGGCCCATGGAAGAGGGTAGGAAAGGCGGAGAGGCGGTGCGTGCTCCACAGACTGGCAGGAGAGAGCCGGGGTGGAGGGGCGGCCCGCTGGCCAGGCAGAGCCCCGGAGTCTGGCTTGCAAAAGCAGAGGGGCCGGACGGAGTGTGTTCTGACAGCAAGCGGGACTTGACATCTGGAAGGTTATAAGCTAACAGCTCTGCTGGGAAAGCAGGAAGGCTGGAGGACAAAGGGAAGGAGAGTTGCTGAGCCCCTGGACGACAGAGCTCAGTTTGGCGGGGAACAAAGGCGCTAGCCAGCGCCATCGCCCTCGCCCATCCCCCAGCCAAAATCCCAAAGGGAACCAGTTCCTGCCAGGGAACTTGCTTGCTCCGGGCAAACACCCAACACTGTGCTTCTGCAGAGCCACCCCTCCGGCAGCGGGTCTGACTCCCTCCTGCTGCCACAGGGCCCCTCCTGAAGTGGATCACCGAAGGAGAAGCGAGCTAAGCCTGTCCCTCCTGCCCCCGTGCACCTTGCCTACCCACCCCAGCTAATACGCCAGATCCCCAGCACCACAAGCCTGGCAGTGTGCAAGTAGCCCAGACGGGCCACCCCACCCCACAGTGAATCCCGCCCCTAGGAGAGGGGAAGAGAAGGCACACACCAGTCTGACTGTGGCCCCAGCGGTGGGCTGAAGGCAGACATCAGGTCTGACTGTGGCCCCACCCACCAACTCCAGTTATACACCACAGCACAGGGGAAGTGCCCAGCAGGTCCGCACCATTCCAGGGACTATCCAAAATGACCAAACGGAAGAATTCCCCTCAAAAGAATCTCCAGGAAATAACAACAGCTAATGAACTGATCAAAAAGGATTTAAATAATATAACAGAAAGTGAATTTAGAATAATAGTCATAAAATTAATCACTGGGCTTGAAAACAATACAGAGGACAGCAGAGAATCTCTTGCTACAGAGATCAAAGGACTACAGAACAGTCAGGAGGAGCTGAAAAACGCTTTAAACGAGATGCAAAATAAAATGGAAATGACCACGGCTCGGATTGAAGAGGCAGAGGAAAGAATAGGTGAACTAGAAGATAAAATTATGGAAAAAGAGGAAGCTGAGAAAAAGAGAGATAAAAAAATCCAGGAGTATGAGGGGAAAATTAGAGAACTAAGTGATACACTAAAAAGAAATAATATATGCATAATTGGTGTCCCAGAGGAGGAAGAGAGAGGGAAAGGTGTACTTGAAGAAATAATAGCTGAGAACTTCCCTGAACTGGGGAAGGAAAAAGGCATTGAAATCCAAGAGGCACAGAGAACTCCCTTCAGACGTAACTTGAATCGATCTTCTGCACGACATATCATAGTGAAACTGGCAAAATACAAGGATAAAGAGAAAATTCTGAAAGCAGCAAGGGATAAACGTGCCCTAACATATAAAGGGAGACCTATAAGATTCGTGACTGATCTCTCTTTTGAAACTTGGCAGGCCAGAAAGGATTGGCACGAGATCCTCAATGTGTTGAACAGAAAAAATATGCAGCCGAGAATCCTTTATCCAGCAAGTCTGTCATTTAGAATAGAAGGAGAGATAAAGGTCTTCCCAAACAAACAAAAACTGAAGGAATTTGTCACCACTAAACCAGCCCTACAAGAGATCCTAAGGGGGACCCTGTGAGACAAAGTACCAGAGACATCACTACAAGCATAAAACATACAGACATCACAATGACTCTAAACCCATATCTTTCTATAAGAACACTGAATGTAAATGGATTAAATGCGCCAACCAAAAGACATAGGGTGTCAGAATGGATAAAAAACCAAGACCCATCTATTTGCTGTCTACAAGAGACTCATTTTAGACCTGAGGACACCTTTAGATTGAGAGTGAGGGGATGGAGAACTATTTATCATGCTACTGGAAGCCAAAAAAAAAAAGCTGGAGTAGCCATACTTATATCAGACAAACTAGACTTTAAATTAAAGGCTGTAACAAGAGATGAAGAAGGGCATTATATAATAATTACAGGGTCTATCCACCAGGAAGAGCTAACAATTATAAATGTCTATGCACCGAATACCAGAGCCCCCAAATATATAAAACAATTACTCATAAACATAAGCAACTTTATTGATAAGAATGTGGTAATTTCAGGGGACTTTAACACTCCACTTACAGAAATGGATAGATCATCTAGACACATGGTCAATAAAGAAACAAGGGACCTGAATGATCATTGGATCAGATGGACTTGACAGATATATTTAGAACTGCATCCCAAAGCAACAGAATATACTTTCTTCTCGAGTGCACATGGAACATTCTCCAAGATAGATCATATACTGGGTCACAAAACAGCCCTTCATAAGTATACAAGAATTGAAATTATACAATGCATACTCTCAGACCACAATGCTATGAAGCTTGAAATCAACCACAGGAAAAAGTCTGGAAAACCTCCAAAAGCATGGAGGTTAAAGAACACCCTACTAAAGAATGAGTGGGTCAACCAGGCAATTAGAGAAGAAATTTAAAAATATATGGAAACAAACGAAAATGAAAATACAACAATCCAAACGCTTTGGGACGCAGCGAAGGCAGTCCTGAGAGGAAAATACATCGCAATCCAGGCCTATCTCAAGAAACAAGAAAAATCCCAAATACAAAATCTAACAGCACACCTAAAGGAACTAGAAGCAGAACAGCAAAGGCAGCCTAAACCCAGCAGAAGAAGAGAAATAATAAAGATATCGGAGCAGAAATAAACAATATAGAATCTAAAAAAACTGTAGAGCAGATCAACGAAACTAAGAGTTGGTTTTTTGAAAAAATAAACAAAATTGACAAACCTCTAGCCAGGCTTCTCAAAAAGAAAAGGGAGATGACCCAAATAGATAAAATCATGAATGAAAATGGAATTATTACAACCAATCCCTCAGAGATACAAACAATTATCAGGGAATACTGTGAAAAATTATATGCCAACAAATTGGACAACCTGGAAGAAATGGACAAATTCCTAAACACCCACACTCTTCCAAAACTCAATCAGGAGGAAATAGAAAGCTTGAACAAACCCATAACCAGCAAAGAAATTGAATCGGTTATCAAAAATCTCCCAACAAATAAGAGTCCAGGACCAGATGGCTTCCCAGGGGAGTTCTACCAGACGTTTAAAGCAGAGATAATACCTATCCTTCTCAAGCTATTCCAAGAAATAGAAAGGGAAGGAAAACTTCCAGACTCATTCTATGAAGCCAGTATTACTTTGATTCCTAAACCAGACAGAGACCCAGTCAAAAAAGAGAACTACAGGCCAATATCCCTGATGAATATGGATGCAAAAATTCTCAATAAGATACTAGCAAATCGAATTCAACAGCATATAAAAAGAAATATTCACCATGATCAAGTGGGATTCATTCCTGGGATGCAGGGCTGGTTCAACATTCGCAAATCAATCAACGTGATACATCACATTAATAAAAGAAAAGAGAAGAACCATATGATCCTGTCAATCGATGCAGAAAAGGCCTTTGACAAAATCCAGCATGCTTTCTTAATAAAAACCCTTGAGAAAGTCGGGATAGAAGGGACATACTTAAACATCATAAAGGCCATTTATGTAAAGCCCACAGCTAACATCATCCTCAATGGGGAAAAACTGAGAGCTTTTTCCCTGAGATCAGGAACACAACAGGGATACCCACTCTCACCGCTGTTGTTTAACATAGTGTTGGAAGTTCTAGCATCAGCGATCAGACAACAAAAGGAAATCAAAGGCATCAAAATTGGCAAAGATGAAGTCAAGCTTTCGCTTTTTGCAGATGACATGATACTATACATGGAAAATCCGATAGACTCCACCAAAAGTCTGCTAGAACTGATACAGGAATTCAGCAAAGGTGCAGGATACAAAATCAATGTACAGAAGTCAGTTGCATTCTTATATACTAACAATGAAGCAACAGAAAGACAAATAAAGAAACTGATCCCATTCACAATTGCACCAAGAAGCATAAAATACCTAGGAATAAACCTAACCAAAGATGTAACAGAACTGTATGCTGAAAACTATAGAAAGCTTATGAAGGTAATTGAAGAAGATTTAAAGAAATGGAAAGACATTCCCTGCTCATGGATTGGAAGAATAAATATTGTCAAAATGTCAATACTACCCAAAGCTATCTACACATTCAATGCAATCCCAATCAAAATTGCACCAGCATTCTTCTCGAAACTAGAACAAGCAATCCTAAAATTCATATGGAACCACAAAAGGCCCTGAATAGCCAAAGTAATTTTGAAGAAGACCAAAGCAGGAGGCATCACAATCCCAGACTTTAGCCTCTACTACAAAGCTGTCATCATCAAGACAGCATGGTATTGGCACAAAAACAGACACATAGACCAATGGAATAGAATAGAAACCCCAGAACTAGACCCACAAACATATGGCCAACTAACCTTTGACAAAGCAGGAAAGAACATCCAATGGAAAAAAGACAGTCTCCTTAACAAATGGTGCCGGGAGAACTGGACAGCAACATGCAGAAGGTTGAAACTAGACCACTTTCCCACACCATTCACAAAAATAAACTCCAAATGGATAAAGGACCTAAATGTGAGACAGGAAACCATCAAAACCTTAGAGGAGAAAGCAGGAAAAGACCTCTCTGACCTCAGCTGTAGCAATCTCTTACTTGACACATCCCCAAAAGCAAGGGAATTAAAAGCAAAAATGAATTACTGGGACCTTATGAAGATAAAAGCTTCTGCACAGCAAAGGAAGCAACCAACAAAACTAAAAGGCAACCAACGGAATGGGAAAAGATATTTGCAAATGACATATCAGACAAAGGGCTAGTATCCAAAATCTATAAAGAGCTCACCAAACTCCACACCCGAAAAACAAATAACCCAGTGAAGAAATGGGCAGAAAACATGAATAGACACTTCTCTAAAGATAACATCCGGATGGCCAACAGGCACATGAAAAGATGCTCAACGTCGCTCCTTATCAGGGAAATACAAATCAAAACCACACTCAGGTATCACCTCACGCCAGTCAGAGTGGCCAAAATGAACAAATCAGGAGACTCTAGATGCTGGAGAGGATGTGGAGAAACGGGAACCCTCTTGCACTGTTGGTGGGAATGCAAATTGGTGCAGCCACTCTGGAAAACAGTGTGGAGGTTCCTCAGAAAATTAAAAATAGACCTACCCTATGACCCAGCAATAGCACTGCTAGAATTTAC
Organism: Felis catus; assembly: GCF_018350175.1. Taxonomy (NCBI): domain Eukaryota; kingdom Metazoa; phylum Chordata; class Mammalia; order Carnivora; family Felidae; genus Felis; species Felis catus. The sequence continues at coordinate 16,893,707 of NC_058381.1, read as the reverse complement.
CCAAGGGATACAGGAGTACTGATGCATAGGGGCACTTGTACCCCAATGTTTATAGCAGCACTCTCAACAATAGCCAAATTATGGAAAGAGCAGAAATGTCCATCAACTGATGAATGGATAAAGAAATTGTGGTTTATATACACAATGGAGTACTACATGGCAATGAGAAAGAACGAAATATGGCCCTTTGTAGCAACGTGGATGGAACTGGAGAGTGTGATGCTAAGCGAAATAAGCCATACAGAGAAAGACAGATACCATATGTTTTCACTCTTAGGTGGATCCTGAGAAACTTAACAGAAACCCATGGGGGAGGGGAAGGAAAAAAAAAAGAGGTTAGAGTGGGAGAGAGCCAAAGCATAAGAGACTGTTAAAAACTGAGAACAAACTGAGGGTTGATGGGGGGTGGGAGGGAGGGGAGGGTGGGTGATGGGTATTGAGGAGGGCACCTGTTGAGATGAGCACTGGGTGTTGTATGGAAACCAATTTGACAATAAATTTCATATATTGAAAAAAAATAAAAATAAATAAAAATTTAAAAAAAGTATTTCTAAGAATGGCGTTTGGAAGAATACTAGTATGCTAGGATTCCAAATGGATTTGCAAAAATTAGGTAGAAACTTTATTGAAAGACATTTGTTTATGAACTTTATATTTGTTTGTAACCCCATGTTCCAGAAAAGATTTAAGGAAGCTTATGCAAATAGATAAAATGCAACAAAGGAACATTATTGAAAAGTTAGATGAAAGAAGAAATAAATGAGAAGATACTAAATGAAGCTGGAAACAAAGCCTAAATTGCATACTGTAATGACCTAAATATTTGTTCTGGGTCATCTACAAATTTGAATCTAAGCTTCTGGCAGTGAATGTGAAAAGGGAAACATAACCAAATACTCTATTGATGATGTTTGTAAGATAAATACAAACTGGTGTTAAGAAGAAGTCACAAACATTGAACAACCCTTGCAGCCCAGGAATAAATCCCACTTGAGTGGTGAATGATTCTTTTAAGGTACTTTAGGATTCAATTACTAGTATGTAATTGAGAATTTTTGCATCCATGTTCATTAGGGATATTCAGTTCTCCTTTTTTAGTGGAGTCTTTATCTAGATAGTTTTGGTATCAGGGTAATGGTGGCCTCATAGAATTAATTTGAAGTTTTCCTTCCATTTCTATTTTTTGGAAGAGTTTGAGAAAAATAAGTATTAATTCTTCTTTAAATGTTTGGTAGAATTCCCCTGGGAAGGCCATCTGGCCCTGGACTTTTGTTTGTTGGGAGATTTTTGATCACTGATTTAATTTCTGGGTTTTTTTTTTTAATTTTTTAAAGTTTTTATTTATTTATTTGAGAGAGAGAGAATGCGAAGGGGAGGAGCAGAGAGAAAGGGGGACAGAAGATCCAAAGGGTGTTCTGTGCTAACAGCAGAGAGTCCAATGTGGGGCTTGAACCATGAACTGGGAGATCACTACCTGAGCCAAAGTCAGATGCTTAACTGACTGAGACACCTGGTACCTCTCAATTTCTTTACTTGTTATTGGTCTGCTCAAGTTTTCAACTTCTTCATGTTTCAGTTTTGGTAGTTTATATCTTTGTAGGAATTCATTCATTTTTGTCCAAATTGTTGGCATATGTAGTTTTTCATATATTTACTTATATTTCTTTCTTACATATAATTACTTATATTTCTGTGGTTTTGGTTATTAGTTCTCTCTCATTTGTGATTTTATTTATTTGGGTCCTTTCTCTTTTTTGATAAGTCTGGCTAGGGGTTTATCAATTTTATTAATTTTTTCAAAGAGCCAGTTCCTGGTTTCATTGATCTATTTTTTGTTTTTGTTTTGGTTTTGGTTTTGTTTTGAGAGAGAGAGAGAGAGAATGCAAGTGGGAGAAAGGAGCAGAGGAAGAGAGAGAGAGAGAGAGTCTTTTTTTTTTTAACACTTATTCATTTGTGAGAGACAGAATGTGAGTGGTAAAGGAGCAGAGAGAGAGGGAGACACAGAATCTGAAGCCGGCTCCAGGCTCTGAGCTGTCAGCGCAGGGCATGAACTCAAGAACTGTGAGATCATGACCTGAGCCAAAGTCGGATGCTCAACCTACTGAGCCACCCTGGTGCCCTGAGAGAGAGAATCTTAAGCAGCTTCATGCTCAGCATGAGCCTGATTCAGGGATCAATCCCATGACCCTGAGATCATGACCTGAGCCAAAATCAAGAGTCAGACACTCAATGGACTTAGCCACCCAGGCACCCCTCATTGATCTGTTTCATTTTTTTTTTTTTTTTTGGTTTCTATATCATCTATTTCTGCTCTAATCTTTATTATTTCCCTTCTTCTGCTGGCTTCAGACTTCATCTGCCATTCTTTTTCTAGCTTCTTTAGGTGTAAGGTTAGCTTGTTTATTTGAGATTTTTCTTGCTTCTTGAGGTAGGCCTAATGCAGCCACTCTGGAAAAGACTGTGCAGGTTCCTCAAAAAGTCAAAAATAGAACTACCCTATGATCCAGCAATTACACTAGGTATTTACCCAAACAAAAATACTAATTCAAAGGGATGCATGCACCCCGATGTTTATAGCAGTGTTATCAACAATAGCCAAATTATGGAAAAAACCCAAATGTACATCACACAAAATACACTTTTAAATAAAGACTGTAACAAGAGACAAAGAAGGACCCAATATAATAATAAAGGGACAATCCAACAAGAAGATATAACAACTGAAAATATGTACCCAACATAGAAGCACCCAAATACATAAAGCAGTTAATAACAAACATAAAGAAACTAACTGATAATAATACCGTAATAGTAGGGACTTTAAAACCCACTCACATCTATGGACAGATCGTCTAAACAGAAAATCAACAAGGATATAATGGCTTCAAATGACATACTAGAACAGATGGGTTTTACAGATATATTCAGAATATTCTATCCTAAAAGAGCAGAATACACATTCTTTTCAAGGGCACATGGAACATTCTCCAGAGTAGATTATGTATTAGCTCACAAAACCAGCCTCGACATTTCAAGAATATCAAAGTCATACCATGCATCTTTTCTGACCACAATGCTATGAAACTAAAAGTGAACCACTAGAAAAAATTTGGAAAGTCCACAAATACATGGAAGTTAAATAACACGTTACTGAACAATTAATGGGCCAATGAGGAATTAAAAGAAGAAATTAAAAAGTGTATGGAAAACAAATGAAAATGAGAACACAACAGTCCAAAAACTTTGGGATACAGTAGAAGTGGTTCTAAGAGGAAAGTTTATAGCAATTCAGGACTTTCTCAAGAAGCAAGAAAAATCTCAAATAAACAACCTAACCTTACACCTAAAAGGGCTAGAAAAAGTAGACTAAACAAAACCTAAAGCTAGCAGAAGGAAGGAAATAATAAAGATTAGAGAAGAAATAAATGATATAGAAACTAAAAAACAAAACACAACACAATGAAGCCGATCAATAACACCAGAAGCTGGTTCTTTGAAAAAAAATCAATAAAATTGATAAATTTTCAATTTTACTTTGAGACATTCACCAAAATGATCAAATGATATACCATTAAAGTGGTCTCAATAAACTTAAAAGAATTGAAATCATATTGTATATGTTCTTTGGCTACAGCAGAATCAATTAGAAACCAATAACAGAAAGATACTTGGAAAATGCCCAAATATTTAGAAATTAAAAACACACTTCCAACTAACCAATGGACAAAAAAATATCATCAGAGAAATTAGGAAATAGTTTAAAATATTAAACTAATTAAATAATGATAATTAAAACTAATAATTTAATGATAATTAAACTAATTAAATAGTGATAATTAAAACACAATGCATTATAATTGGAGCAATACAGTGGTGCTTAGAAATTTATAGCTTAGAATGCTTTTATAAAGAAAATAAGAGAGGTCCAAAATCAGTGATCTAGGCTTCCATCTCAAAAAGCTAGAAAAGTAAAGCAAGACCAAATAAATAACAACTAAGTAGAAAGAAGGGCATGATAAAGAAATGGGCAGAAATTAATGACATAGAAAAAAATACAATAGTAAAAATCAATCAAAATAAAAGCTGGTTCTTTGAAAAGATTAATATAATTGATGAATCTCTAGGTAGACTAATTAAAGAAAAAAAGGGAAGATACAAATTACTGATATCAAGAAAGAAAAAGAGGACATCACTACAGAGCCTGAAAACGTTAAAAGAACAATGAGAGAGCATTATGAACAACTTTTTGTCAGTAAATTTGCAAATTAGATTAAATGGACAAGTTTCCTGGAAGACACAAATTACCAAGTCTGACTCAAGAGGAAATAGAAAACCTAGATACTCTTATATGTATAAAGAAATTAATTAATGCCATTAAAACATTTCCACAAACAAAACTCCAGGCCCAGATGGCTTCACTGATTAATTCTATCAAACATTTAAGGAAGAACTAATTCCAAACCCATGCAGTCTTTCAGAATATAGAAGAGGGAATACATCCTACTGGTTTTATGTGACCAGCATTATTCTTAAATCAAAACCAGACAAAACTCTTCCAAGACAAAAAACTATACACTAATATCTCCCCTGAACAAGATACAAAAATCTTTGAGTTAGTTCAGTAATGTATTAAAAAAGTAATATATCAGTATCAAATGGAGCTTAATCTAGGGATGCAAGGTTGATTAATGGTAAAAATTCAATCAAGTCAACTCACCACATTAAGAAATTAAAAAAAGAAAAGCTGTATGATCATCTGACAAAATTCAACATCTATTCATCATTTAAAAAACAAAAACAATAAATCACTTGGCAAATAGAAATAGAATTTCTTCAACCTGATAAAGAGCATCTATAAAAAAACTTACGGTTATACTTAATGGTAAAAATTTTAATGATTTCCTCCTTATATCTGGTGTCCACTTTCACCACTTTTATTTAACATTGTCCTGGAAGTAATAGCCAGTGAAATAAGGCATGAAAAGAAAAAGAAAACTCCTTTAGGAATTACATAATCTTCTATGTATAAAATCCTAAGAAATCTTTGAAATAAAAATTTTTATCTTTGAAATAAAATCTTTGAAATAAAATCTTTGAAATATCCACCAGAACATATACATGATTTAGTAAGGCTTCAGGACATACAGTCAATACACAAAGATCAATTTATTTCTCTATATTAGCAATGAAAAATTGGAAGATGAAATTTTAAAATGCCATTTGCCTGGGGTGCCTGAGTGGCTCAGTCAGTTAAGCATCTGACTTTGACTCAGGTCATGATCTCACGAGTCATGGGTTCGAGCCCCACATCAGGCCCTGTGCTGACAGCTCAGAGCCTGGAGCCTGCTTTGGATTTTGTGTCTCCCCCTCTCCCTGCCCCTCCCCTGCTCACTCACTCACTCTCTCTCAAAAATAAATACATTAAATTTTTTTTAAATAGATAAAATAAAATGCCATTTGCATTAATATCACACACACGAAATAGAGATATATTGAACAAAATACTTGCAATGCCTATAGACTAAAAACCAAAAAACACTGTTGAGAGAAATTTTAAAAACCTAAAAAACAGAGAGAGCATTTCTCATTTGTCTCAAAGACTATATTCATAAATCAAAAGGCTAAATATTATTCGTTCCCAAACTGACCTATAAATTAACACAGTTCCAACTGAAATCTCAGTGAACTTATTTGTAGAAATCAACAGGACTAGTTTTACATTTTACATTTTTTTTAATGTTTATTTATTGTTGAGAGAGAGAGTGATAGACAGAGTGTGAGTGGAGTGGGGTAGAGAGAGAGGGAGACACAGAATCCAAAGCAGGCTCCAGGCTCTGAGCTGTCTGCACAGAGCCTGACGAGGGGCTCAAACCCACGAACCATGAGATCATGACCTGGGCCAAAGTTGGTGGGCCAAAGTTGGACACTTAACTGACTGAGCCACCCAGGAGCCCCTGACAGGACTGGTTTTAAAATCTATATGGCATTTCAAAGGATGCAGAATAGCCAAAATACTTTTGAAAAAGAACAAAGTTGGAGGAGTCGCACTACCTGATTTAAGGATTTACTATATATCAACAGAAGTCAAGAACACACAGTATTGGTGTAAGGATAGACAAACAGACTAATGGAACCAGGTAGAGTCAGACATAAAACCACATGTGCACAGGCAATTGCTTTTCAACAAAAAGTGGTGCCTAGGATAATCTTTTGAAATAAAGGTTCTGGAAAAACTGGCTACCAACTCTAGGGGGAAATAAAAGTACCTCAAGCTTTACCTCACACGATCCAAAAAAAAAAAAAAAAAAAAAAAGCTTGAAATAAACTTTAGACCTAAATGTTTAAGGTAAAAATCAAATTTCCAGAAGAAAACATGAACCTTAAAAGAAAATTTGATAAAAAGCAATTTTAAAATTCCATTTTTGGAAAGACACTATGAAGAAAATGAAAAGGAAGCTATAGACTGGGAGAAAATATTTGCAATACATTTAATGACAAAAAATTTGAATCCAGAACCCATAAAGAACTCCTATAACTTAATGAAATAATTCAGTTAAAAATGCCATGGACATGTCAGAAGAGAAAATATATGTATGCTCAATACATGGAAATATTTCAGTGTCAGTCATCAGAGAAATGCAAATTAAAACCATGAGCTAAAAATTACACCCACTTAGAATAGCTAGAGTTAAAAAGACTGCCAGTGCCAGTACAGCATCTATTCATGATTAAAAACCTTCAACATGGAAGGTTTAGAGGAATGTATATGTATATATGTATACTTAATAAAGACCATATATGAAAAACCCACAACTAATATCATACCCAATGGTGAAAAACTAAGAATTTTCTTCTAAGACTTGGAGCATAACAAGGATGTCCACTCTCACCACTTTTATTCCACATAGTATTGAAAGTCATAGCCATAGCAATCAGACAACAAAAAGAAATGAAAATAATCCAAATTGGTAAGGAAGAAGTAAAACTTTCACTATTTGCAGATGACATGATACTCTCTATAGAAAACCCTAAAGACTCCACCAAAAAATGACTAGAACTGATAAATGAATTCAGTAAGGTAGCAGCATACAAAATCAATATGCAGAAACCCATTGCATTTCTGTACACTAATAATGAAATAGCAGAAGAAGAAATCAAGAAAACAATCCCATTTACAATTGCAACAAAAATAATAAAATACCTAGGAACAAACTTAACCAAGTCGGTAAATAACCTATACTCTGAAAACTGTAAAACACTGATGAAGGAAAATGAAGATGACAGAAACAAATGGAAAGATATCCCATGCTTATGGACTGGAAGAACCAATATTGTTAAAATGTGCATACTACCCAAAGCAATCTACAGATTTAATGTAATCACTATCAAAAACCAACATAATTTTTCACAGAACTAGCACAAATAATCTTAACATTTGCATGGGACCACAGAGACCTTAAAGCCAAAGCAATCTTGAAAAAGAAGAATAAAACTGGAGGTATCACAGTCCCAAATGTCAAGATATTAATACAAAGCTATACTAATCAAAACAGTATGGTACTGGCACAAATATAGACACAGAGATTAATGGAATAGAATAGAGACTCAAGAAATAGCCCCTTGTTGATATGGTAAATTAATTTTCAACAAAGGAGGCAAGTATATGTATTGGAGAAAAGATAGTCTCTTCAACAAATGGTATTGGGAAAACTGGACAGCTATAAGCAGAAGAATGACACTGGATCATTTTCTTACACCATGCACAAAAATAAACTCAGAATGGACTAAACACCTAAATGTGAGACCTGAAACCAGAAAAATCCTGTAAGAGAGCACAGGCAGTTATTTCTCTGACATCAGCCATAGCAACATTTTTCTAGGTATGTCTTCTGAAGCAAGGGAAACAAAACCAAAAATAAACTATTGGGACTGCATCAAAATAAAATCTTCTGCACAACAAAGGAAACAATTCACAAAACTAAAAGACAACCTACTTGAATGGGAGAAGATATTTGCAAATGACATATCCAATAAAGGGTTAGTATCCAAAATGTATTAAGAACTGATAAAACTTAACACCCCCAAGACCAAATAATCCAATTAAAAAATGGGCAGGAGACATGAACAGACATTTCTCCAAAGAAGACATTGAGATGACCAAAATACAAATGAAAAATGCTCAACATCATTCATCATCAGGGAATTGCAAATCAAAACTAAAATGAGATATCACCTCACACCTGTCAGAATGGTTAAAATAAAAAACACAAGAAACAAGTGTTAGCAAGGATGTGGAGAAAAAGCAGTGCTCAGACACTGTTGGTGGGAATGCAAACTGGTGGAAAACAGTATGGAGGTTCCTCAAAAAATTAAAAATAGAATTACCATATGATCCAGTAATTCCACTACTGGGTATTTACACAAACAACACAAAAACACTAATTCAAAATGGTATATGTACCCCTATGTTTACTGTAGCATTATTTATAATAGCCAAATTATGGAAGCAGCCCAAGTATCCATTTATAGATGAATGGATAAAGAAGAGGTGGTATATGTATACAATGGAATATTACTCAGCCAAAAAAGGAATGAAATCTTACCATTTGCAACAACATGGATCAATCAGGAGGGTATAATGCTAAGTGAAGTAAGTCAGTCAGAGAAAGACAAATATCATATGGTCTCACTCATCTGTGGAATTTAAGAAACAAAACAAATGAACAAAGAAAAAAAAAGACAAACCAGAAAATAGACTCTTGGCTATAGAGAACAAAATGATGGTTACCAGAGGAGAGGTGGATGGGGAGATGGGTGATATAGGTGGAAGAAATTAAGAGTCACTTATGATGAGTACTGAGTAACGTATAGAATTGTTCCATCACTCCATTGCATACCCAAAATTAATATAACACTGTAAACTATACTGGAATTAAAAAAAAAAAAAAACAAGACTGACAATGCCAAATATTGGCAAAGATATGAAGCAACTAGAATTCTCATATATTGCTGATAGGAATGGAACAAACACTTTGGAAAACATTTTGGCAGTCTCTTAAAAAGTTAAACATATAAGGACACCTGGGTGGCTCAGTTTGTTACAGCTGGACTTTGACTCAGGTCATGATCTCACAGTTCGTGGGTTTGAGCCCATGTCCAGCTCTGTGCAGACAGTGAAGAGCCTGCTTGGGATTCTCTCTCTCTCTCTCTCTCTGCCCCTCTGCAATTCTCTCTCTCTCTCTCAAAATAAGTAACTTTAAAAATTTTTAATAGAGAAAAAGTAAACATATATTTACCATATGAGCCAGCAACCAGCAATTCCACTCCTAGCTATTTACCAAGAAGAAATGAAATAAAATTAGAAAAAATGAAAAATATGAATATTCAAAGACTTGTTTGCCAATGCTCTTAGCAGTGTAATTCACACCTCCAAACTGGAAACAACCCAAGTGTCCATCAACTTGTGGATAAACACATTGTATTATATCCTTACAATGGAATACTACTTTGCGATAAAAGGAGATGAAGTACTCATACACACAATAACATTGATGAATTTCAAAAATACTATACTAAGTGAAAGAAAGAAGACATAAAAGAATGCATACTACATGATTTCGTTTATATGAAAATCTAGAAAAAGGAAAACTAATCTATAGCAGTAGAAAGCAGAATGATAGTTTTCTGGGGCCATGAGTACAAAGGGGCACAAGGGAACTTTTTGATTTAATGAAAAAATCTATATCTTCATTTTGGTGGTAGTCATGTGGGTGTATACATTGTCACAAGTCATTGAACTCTATGCTTAAAATTGGGTCATTTTATTGGATGTAAATTATACTTCTTTGAGGTTGATAAAAAAACAAGAATGCTCATAGTATTATTTATAATAGTAAAAAACTAAAAATAGTACAAATGTTTATCAATAATGGTACGATTAAATAAACCTTTATATATTAATTAATATATATTAATAAATCTATATATTAAAGATTTTAATAATAAATCTTTATATATATTAGTGGATTATTATGTAGCAATGAAAAAAATTACAGAAAAATTAAACATGAATAAAATTTATGGATATAATATTGAACAAAAAAGATATAAAAGGGTATATACTATATAATTTCATTTATATGAAATACAAAAATAAGCAAACTAATCTATAGTGAAAACATCATAATAATAATTACCTTTGGAGGAATTATTGACTAAGAGATGCCATGAAGGAGCCTTCGGGCAATTATGAAAATGTTCTATATCTTTATCTGAGTGGTACTTATATAGAGTATACAGTATAGTATAGGTAAACATTCGCTGAAATAAACATTTGGTATTTGCACACCTTGTTACGTATTTATTATTCCTCAATGAAAAAATATTTTTAAATTGTCACTGTGGTTGCTTGGGATGAAGTGTCTTTTGAAGGAAGGGCTTTAAGAGACCAAGTGGCTGTTGCATTTAACCATAATTACAGTAAGTGTTGACTACAAGTCAGTGGATGGGCTTCATTTCATTACATTGGAGATATTGTAGAAAGTAAAAGACAAGCTCAGGGCTTTAAATTCTCGCTCAAGTTGCAGTCAGAAAACGATAAAATTTTCATAATGGCTCTGAAGGAATCTCTATTTCTTTTATTTTTAGGGCAGATGTGGATGAAAAATCAGCTCTAAATTTAATGTAACAGGATTAAAATGCAAGTTGAATTCATAGAGTTGTCAAGTCTCTTATAGGAAAGTCAGCATGCTGCTTGGAAAATAGAGGGACCTTGAGACTTGGAATGTTTACGTTTGGATGGAAGCTAAGACTTGAAGTACAAATCTCTCTAAGCCTTCCTTGGCAGCAGAAGCAATCCCTTCTCTCCTGTTTGAGAATATTAGCTTTTCTTTCCTTATAGCCCCTATAATAACTTCACTTAAGGCACTTAGCTTGCAGGGGGATGTCTATTTTCCTTAAGGCCCACCTGTCCAACATTCATTGCCATTAGACCCAAAGTTGGAGTCAGATCTCAGCATGTCCCAACAGGACTAGTCAAATCTGTACTGAGAGGTGATTGTTGGTACTCTAAGGGAATAGTAAGTTTTTACTAATTCATAGCAGCAAAAACCTAGAGAATATGTGTGGGGATTGATTATAAAACTTTTAGACTAGGAAGGATAGATATAAGTTTGGATTGGCTCAAACTTGTCAATATTGTTATACTTATAAAATTTACTTAGCAATAATATTTTGAGTATCTGTGAATGGTTTTAACAGTTTTCTTGGTAGGTAAATTGAAACCTTGACTCAAATATGGCTTATGTTCAATGAGATTGAGATGCCAGAGTCTTCTTGGAATACTATAGAGGAAGAAATCCAAAAGCTTATAAGGTTGTTAAAGTTGATTTCTCTTATGTAGCCTGCCCATTATGCACCTTTACCATATCCCCCCAGAGGGCACAGATGACACTTTCTTGAGAAGTACATTAATGAGGAGAAGACTAGTATCTAAAAAAAAAATCTCTTTGGTAGCTCTCCTCTGTAGGCTGAAGTTGATGGTAGTAGATAGTGCCATTGAAATTATGGGATTCCAGAATGATAGAAGACATGGTATTTAACTGCCAGAGACAAGATCTACTGGTCAAAGTCAGTGCTCATAGATATCGTAGATAAATGGCATTTTAACTCAATGCCCAATGTCAAGGTCCACATTATAATGAATTCATTTTGTCTGGGACTTACACTGTGGTTATTTACCTACTTACTGAATGTATAATTGGAATTACCACAATGAACAATAAGAATTAAAGTAGCCATCTGAAAATTTTGACCGGTTTCCTTAGAGTTACATAGATAGGATGTCTATTAAATTATTATTTAGAGTTATTCACAGAAAAGCTCTAACTATGAGGCTAAAAACATGAGTTGAGACACCTCAAGGGAGAATCTTGGCTTCTCATCCACTTTCCAGACTTAAGCCAATTTATACACCCAGAATTCTTTGATGGAACAGGAGTCTGGCTCTCTTGAGAAAGAATCCTATAAGACTGCCTCAAACATATACTCTAGATCTTACTGCAAGCATTCCTCAAAATACCTGTAGCCATTTACTAGGGTGATATACATTGGAAAAAGGAAAATATCCCAGACTTTCAGAGATTACCAGACACTGATTGCAAGTTAATACTAATTCCTAAGATCTCAAAATCCCCCAGTGGACCACTGGTTAAAATTAGAGCTTATAGGTGTCAAGTGATAAATGCTATTTTGGTCCCCCAATTAATCTTTGGATTTAGCTCTGTTTGTTTCTGGTTCCTGAATGTATAACTAGAATAGACATACTCAGCGACTAGCAGCATCCTCACAAATTAGGGACTAAAGGATGTCATGGTAGGAAGGACCACATAGAAACTCCTGAACTTTCTCAGTCTGCCAGAATGGTAAAAATAAACAAAAATAACAAAAACAAAATCATTCCACAGAAATTAGATATAAAAACACATGAATGAAGGTTCAGAAGAAGTAAACCTATCACATTCTTGTCTAATTCTCCTGTTTTGCCTATGCAGAAGGTAGATCTTAAAGAATGTTTGTAGACTACTACGACTCCATTTGCAATTGTTATCCACTGTGTGGAATCTTTATTGAACCAAACTGACACAACCTCCTCATTTACAACTATTGGTTTGTCAAATACTATTCTCTCTAGAGCAGTTTACAAGGACCAACAGAAGTTTGACTTAACCTGTCAGCACTATACTTTTACTGCCTTGCCAGAGCAATAAGCAGCCCTCTTTCTTTCTATTAAAATCTATTATGCAGACATTTCACAGAATGTCAGATCTACTAACCACGATGATTTCCATCATGGTGATTGGATCTGCTGAGCGTGATGCTTTAGATGCTTTTGGTACAACCCATATGTGTCAGAGGGTGAGAGATAAAAACCATACAAATTCAGGGTTTACTACCATGGCAATATTTTTAGCATATCCTGAAACATGACAGGATATCTCAAATATGAAGCAAATATGTCGCCTGCCACTAAAAAAGAGGAACAATGCTTATTGGACCTTTTTACATTTTAGGAACAACATTTACTCTTATATTCTGTTGTTACACATTAAATGAGCTGTTAGCTACTAAAGTCCTAGAGAAAGAAAAGGCTTTGTAGGTTTTGTACTCTACAGTGCAAAAACTCTTCTTTACTTTATACCTTAACACCTATATTATCCTACAGTATTTGAAGTGGGGCAAATTGGAATGTTATGGCAAGTTGCAATAGAAGAATTACAGTGTAGATTACTTGAGTTTTGGAGCAAAATTATACCCTCTACTAATGTTAACTATTCTCCTTTGAGAAACAGCTCCTGTGTGTGATTATACTGTGATAAAACCATATGCTTATTATTTGTATACTTTTCTGTATGTATGTTGTACTATAAAAAAAGGTTTACTTTTTAAAAGCTATATGGAAATTAAGGTCCAAATATAGCAAAAACAATTATGAAAAGAAGAGCAAGCTGGGGAGGATTTCCCGGGTTTTTCAAAATAAAGCTGTATTTACAGAATATTGGGCCTGACATTAGATTTATGAGTATGTGAGAATTTAGCATATGACATAGGTAGCAATAGAAATCAGTAAGAAGAGCCTTATCAATAAATGCTAAGTTGGAACAACTGGGAAAAAGTTAAAATTAGATTTGAGCCTCCATAATGAGGAAAAATAGGTCCTATCTAATCAAAGACCTAGATATGGAAAACAAAATTATAAACATTTTAGAAGCCCATATAAAGTATAGAGCATGCCTTTAAACCTCAGGTAGGTAATATTCTTAAAGAATACCTCTAGTAAGCACAAATCATAAAAGAAATAATCAATATATTTGACTGCCTCAAAATTAAAAACTATGATATGACTAAACTCACCAAAAGTTAAATTAAAAAATAAGAGGTAAACTGGGAAAGGGTATTTGATATATAGATCACAGAATGATCATTGTCAAAAATTTACAAATTAGTAAGAAATAGGCAACTCTTTCTAACTGAAGAAAGGAAAAGGACATAAAAAAGCCATTCATAGATGAGGGAACGCAAATACATAGTAAACAAATGAAAATATTTAACGTCACTAAGAATCAGGGAAATGCAAATTAAAATAACTAGATACCATTTTTTATCCATCAGATTGAAAAAAAATTGTAACCTTTAACAATATCTAGTATTGGCATGGATATGGAGAAATGACATTCTTATTCAGTAATGGTGAGAAGTAAATTGGTATAGGTGTTTTGTTGAACATTTAGCAATAACTACTAATGGTGAAAATGCACATAGTATACAATCCATTAATTACACTTTTAATTATTCCCCTAAGGAAATGTTTACAGGTGTACTCAAGGAGATGTGTATAAGGAAATCCATTGCAGCATTATTTGAGTATCAAAACACTGGAAATGATTGAAATGCCAATCAGTAAAGGGACTTAAAAAAATTACAGTGTTTTCATATTATAGAATAGAAAACAGCAGCTAAAAGGAATAAAGTATATTTCTTTACATACATGAATTGATCTCAATGTTGAGTAAGTAAAAGCAATTTTAAGAAGTACACATGTTTTATGATGTCAACAATATATTTTAAAGTACATAAACAAAATGTTGATAATCATCATTTCTGGGTGTTGGGAACACAAGTGTTAGTTTTATCATTTTCTCTATTTTTCTATAATTAAAATGTTTCTCAAAATAAAAACAATGCAAAAAATAGAACAAGTAGGGAGCAGTTAATTGTTTCAAGTGTCATACACAGATCAAATTAGATAAGAACTGAGCATTGTACATTGGATTTAACAATTAAGTCAGTAACTATTTGTTAAGCATCTATATATTTAAGTGCAAGGTATTTTGACATGTCACAGGATGGGGAAGTAGAATATAAGCCTGAAGACAAGGTATAACTTTCCTGACTTTGACTCCTCAGTTTTTATTTACATAATGATGGTAGTAGTGGTGATGATAAAAGCTTCAATAAGCCATATTACATTTACACAAAAATCTCAAATTTTCTGTGACAACTAATTGCAAACTTTCTGCTTAGGTAGGGTTTTTGGGTCGGCAGAGGACATTGGCCTTGCTGGAAACATTCTATGACCAAAGTTCGAAAATGCTCAGAAGTTTGCTGCGAAACCCAAGACAATGTAAGTGCCACTCAAAGGGAGTGTGCTCAAGCTGGAATGATGTAATACACCGGCATAATAAAAGCCATTCTATTCCCATGGAATCCCTTCACATGACATCACCCTTAGATCTTGATAGCTATATCTAACTGTTCATTCCCCACACAATTCACTCATCACAACTAGATGTATTTTTCACTATAGTGCGATACTAAAGTTGTCAAGTTAGAACTCAATTTTTTTTTATTTTACAAAACCAGCATCTTTTTTTAAATTTTATTTTTTTAATATATGAAATTTATTGTCAAATTGGTTTCCATACAACACCCAGTGCTCATCCCAAAAGGTGCCCTCCTCAATACCCATCACCCACCCACCCCTCCCTCCCACCCCCCATCAACCCTCAGTTTGTTCTCAGTTTTTAACAGTCTCTTATGTTTTGGCTCTCTCCCACTCTAACCTCTTTTTTTTTTTTTCCTTCCCTTCCCCCATGGGTTTCTGTTAAGTTTCTTAGGATCCACATAAGAGTGAAACCATATGGTATCTGTCTTTCTCTGTATGGCTTATTTCACTTAGCATCACACTCTCCAGTTCCATCCACATTGCTGCAAAGGGCCATATTTCATTCTTTCTCATTGCCACATAGTATTCCATTGTGTATATAAACCACAATTTCTTTATCCATTCATCAGTTGATGGACATTTCGGCTCTTTCCATAATTTGGCTATTGTTGAGAGTGCTGCTATAAACATTGGGGTATAAGTTCCCCTATGCATCAGTACTCCTGTATCCCTGGGTAAATTCCTAGCAGTGCTATTGCTGGGTCATAGGGTAGGTCTATTTTTAATTTTCTGAGGAACCTCCACACTGCTTTCCAGAGCAGCTGCACCAATTTGCATTCCCACCAACAGTGCAAGAGGGTTCCCGTTTCTCCACATCCTCTCCAGCATCTATAGTCTCCTGATTTGTTCATTTTGGCCACTCTGACTGGTGTGAGGTGATATCTGAGTGTGGTTTTGATTTGTATTTCCCTGATAAGGAGCGACGTTGAACATCTTTTCATGTGCCTATTGGCCATCTGGATGTCTTCTTTAGAGAAGTGTCTTTTCATGTTTTCTGCCCATTTCTTCACTGGGTTATTTGTTTTTCGGGTGTGGAGTTTGGTGAGCTCTTTATAGATTTTGGATACTAGCCTTTTGTCTGATATGTCATTTGCAAATATCTTTTCCCATTCCGTTGGTTGCCTTTTAGTTTTGTTGGTTGTTTCCTTTGCTGTGCAGAAGCTTTTTATCTTCATAAGGTCCCAGTAATTCACTTTTGCTTTTAATTCCCTTGCCTTTGGGGATGTGTCGAGTAAGAGATTGCTACGGCTGAGGTCAGAGAGGTCTTTTCCTGCTTTCTCCTTTAAGGTTTTGATGGTTTCCTGTCTCACATTCAGGTCCTTTATCCATTTTGAGTTTATTTTTGTGAATGGTGTGAGAAAGTGGTCTAGTTTCAACCTTCTGCTTGTAGAACTCAATTTTAAGTTCATTCAAAAGAAGAGGTGCTTGAGTGATAATCTGAATATTTTGGAAATTAAGTTGGTAGTGGTAATTCTAGTTTTAATATCTAACTTAGAATTCTAACATTTCTAGGTTTCTTCTCCCAAGCATTTTTACTTGTATGCCTTTATTGAAATAATACAGTAAAATATGTTTTTTATGTTACTACCAAAACAAATAGAATTATGGGTTTTATTTTTATTTTTTAAAGAAAAAAAGGCTCTAAACTGATGGGTTTTCCAAAGAATGTCAATATTTTAGTTCTATGTAAAACTAGTCGGATACTTAAAAATCTATGGGTGATATAGAGTAAACCTGAAAACTGTGGGAATCACACTTTTATAGCGTGGCTACTAAATGTTTTGGGTGAGAAAGGAACAGTTTTGTGTCATGAATCCCACTACAGAGAGTGGTCCTGGACACCAGGCTTGTTTTGTTGTTGTTGTTGTTGGTGGTGGTGGTGGTGTTTAAGTGGAGTTCTGGTGAATGCTATCTAATCTTTCCCTAGATTTATGAAACAGGTGTTCATATAAGTTGAGGAGGAAAGGAATTAAGGAATGAAAAAGAAAGAAAGGTGGAGAATAAGAAAGGGGGGAAATTAATATTGGGAAAACATAGTCCAGGGAATGATAGTCATGGATAGAGACTTGCCTTATTTTGATATTGCAGATATTGAAAAGGTATTTGAGGTGGAAGACATGTGTCCTCCCCCTAATCCCTATGCTGTGCTTATTGTGGGAGGACCAAGAGTAGATAAATTCTTTTTTAATTTTTATTAAAATTTAGTTAACAAGCAGTGTAATATTGGTTTCATCACTTACACTGTGCACTCCTTAACACCCATCACCCATCTAGCCCATCCCCTGCCTTCCATCAACAAACCCTGAGTTTGTTCTCTATAGTTAAGAGTCTCCTGTGATTTGTTTCCCTCTTTCCTTTTCTTTCCCCCCCTTCCCATGTGTTCATCTGTTTTGTTTCTTAAATTCCCCATATGAATGAAATAATGTAATATTTGTCTTTATCTGGTTGACTTATTTTGCTTAGCATAATACATTCTAGCTCCATCCATGTCATTGCAAATGGCAAGATTTCATCCTTTTGATGGCTGAGTAATATTCCATTGTAAATATACCACATCTTCTTTATCCATTCATCAGTCAATGGACATTTGGGCTCTTTCCATAGTTTGGCTATTGTTGATAATGCTGCTATAAACATTGGTGTGTGTGTACCCCTTCAAATCTGGATAAATTCTATTTGTCTTGGCAGTTTTAAGCAACTCTGCAAGTAGAAAAAGAAGAATCATGTTCATTTCCAAAGCCACACCTTTTAGGAAGGGATGATTTCTAACTTACAGTAGTGAGCATCTTTTATGTTCCTTTGAATATCTTTTTGCCTCTTGTGTTGGAGGGAAAGCTGTTATTTATTTAAAACAATAAGCCTATGTTATAATTACTGTCATCAATGCTGTTTTGCATTAACTTACTGGCTCTGATTCTGCATTATAAGATCAATTGTTTAAGTAAATATTTTGTTTTCTGCATTAGGGCCATTCATTGAATTTGAAGAGATAGACTTGCCTGAGTTCTGGGGAGATATGGATAATCAGAAACATATTTATGAAGACTTTGACAAAGTGCTCTTAGAGATAAATGCATTGCATGCTAGCAAAACCCAAAGCAAATTGTTAGAAACTCCAGAAGATCAACATAAACATGATGAACTTACAGAATCAACACCACCAGAACAACAGAGAGGGACGACAGCAGAACAAGAACCAAACAGAATTTCAACCAAAGAACAAGAACAAGACAAAGAGTCTACTGGAAAAAAAGAACTATACAGAGAAATAATAACAAAACAAACCCACACAGGGTCAACTCCAGAACAAGGATCAAGTAGAGAGTTAATAACAGAACAAAGACGACATAGTGATTCAGTAACAGAACAAGGACCACCACAAAGAGTATCATCTTCAAAACAAGGAGTCCACATGGAATCAACTGCAGAACAAGGACACCACAGAGAATCAATAGCAGCACAAGGACCACACAGAGGGTCAATCTCAGAACAAGAATCACACAGAGAGTCAGTAACAGAACAAGGACCACACAAAGGGTCACGTGCGGAACAAGAACCATCTGGAGAGATAATTCCAGAAAAACAACAGGACATAGATTCAACTTTACAGTCAGGAAGAGGTAGTATCTTCAGAGAAAGTAGAAAATCTAGGGAGTCTGCTTCCTTTGAACATACTGAAATCCTCCCACAGGAAAAGAAGACTCAGGAGCAAGTATATGAAGAGGAACTATTTGTGAGTCCTGAACTGCAAGAGGAGGTTCCAATATCAAGAAGAAAATATCATCTTTCAGGTAGTAATGCAGTTTTTCTATGACATTGGCTCCCTGTTTTGTGGAATGATTGTTAAAGTCTTTTCAGAAAATAATCATTTCAATTAGTATTTTTTCTGGCATATCAGATCAATCAAACCTTAGACATATTTTGCTACTGAATATGGATCTAGGCCTTGAACAATCAATTAAATGCAAACCAGAATGTTTCTGTTTTCAATTTACCTAGAATTCCTTTTGCACAGGAAGCCCATTCATAAAGAAGTAATCTGGTGATGTTACATATAGAAAGCTTCACTGGACTCCTGAAAAGGCAGTAGAAGCCCTTTAGTTTTAAATGTAGCGTGTAATATTAGAAGCCACTTTAAAAATGTCTTTTATTTCTTTTTTAAAATTTTTTTCTAGAGAGAAAGTGTGTGTGAGCAGGGGAGAGGGGAAGAAGGAGAGAGAGAATTCCAAGCAGACTCCATGCTCAGTGCAGAGCTCAACACAGGGCTCCGTCCTATGACCCTGGGATCATGACCCGAGCAGAAATCAAGAATCAGACACTCAACCAACTGAGCCACCTAGACACCCCTAAAACTTTTTTTGTTTCGACTATAAAATGGGTCTTGCTTTTTTCAGTTATATAAGATATATGTTCTAGAAACATTTCTGAAGGTTACATTGAAGACAGAAAGCACCCTGCATTTCAAATATTTATTCTGCAAAAGACTTTTCCTCTGAATTACCTATTCCAATGTATGTCTTTTTTTTTTAATCTAACTTAGAGAGCCAAACTCAATACCACTTAAGACCTCAGTTAGGCACGAATATTTTTAAAGTTCTGCTCTTTAATTTTAAAGTCCCACAGTCCCAAAGAAAATCCTTATTTAAAACTCCTAAGAAATGAGTAACCTGTGTTGTAGTTTCTACATTATCATTAACTAATTTGAAATCTCTCATTTTTTCAGCATGATGTTTATTTCTTCACAAAAAGGGCCACTAATTTCTGGCTCTCCTTATGTAGGAGGGATGCAGCTAGAAAAATTGTGAAGTTACTATTCAATTAGATGTTATTGGTGATGACTTGATTTTGGCTATGTGTAGCAGTGATTCAAAATGACAGTGTCTAAAAAAAACATAAAAATAAAACAAAATAGCAATGTATAAACAGCATAGAAGTTTCTTTCCTTCTGATATAAAAGTCATGTGACAGCTCAGTCTCATGAAATCAGCAATGGCTCAAGTCCTATCTTGTGTCTTCCCTAACCACATAGTCCAGGATGGCTCACTAACATATCCACATTCTGACCAGAAGGTAAGGAGAAAGAAGAAGGGATAGGCATTAGATCACTTGCTTACACATGGCACTGGTCAGAATTTAGGCATTTGATGACACCTAGCTGTGACAGAGACTAGGAAATGTAGCCCTCATATTGAGTGGCCAGATTTGGGTACCAGGAATAGCTTTTGTCATAGAGCTGCTCTCAACAACTAGAGTTATTAAGTGATATCATTATGGTTGAGTGTGATATAAAATATGTGGGAAATTATCTGATAGAAAGTTTTTAGTGTTCTGTATGCAAAGCATTTTTCTCATTTATTAACTTAGGAATTTATCATAGAATATATAATGTCCAATTCAAAGGCCTTTTATTTTTTTTTCAAGTTTTTATTTAAATTCCAGTTCATTATGGTACTTTCTCTTATACCTTTTAGAAACTACAAAAAAGGAAGTTCAGAAAGATCCATCTTGTGAAAAGTCCCAAAAAATAGAAGGAAAGTCATGGTCAGGTGACTCCTCATTTAATCCTCCTTTCATTTATACTCTAGAACAAAAACATTATGAAAGTGAAATTAAATTGTCCATGTTATGGAATGTATATTTTTTAGGTGAACTTTTGACATGTAACTGGAATATGGATTATATCAAATGCGAAGAAGAAGAACAAGCAAACTTACTCTACAGTAGCTCCAGGTTCACAGGTACATGTCAGCAACCAAATTAGGAAGGATAGATGGCAGTCCAGTTGATGAATTTAATTTACTGTGGTACCCCATGAACTTAGCCAAGACACAATGGCAGGATGATCCTTGCATTATTTTGTCACTGAATTGATGGATCTAAATATATACAAGGTGGATGTTTTTGGTGGTAGTGTACATGTAGGCATGTGCTATTGATAAATGCTTTTCTGCCTTAAGTCATATGCATTAGTATATAATTTGTTTTGACCATTACATGGCCCTACAACTTCTTTGAAGCTATGATACGGGTGTACAAAAGGAATCAGATATTGGCTATTAGAACTCAGTGGAAATCATTCCAGCTATTCCTCTCCCTGGTAGTCCCATAACTCAACATGTCAGACAGGTGAGAATATGTCATGTTTTTGAAGACTTATAAAGAAAGATCTACTCAACAACAGAGAGAGCAAAGAGTAACTTTTAGCTCTCAAATAAACCATGTATTAAACAATGATTATTCCAACCAGTACTCATATTACTACAATGCTATTTTATCATTTTATCTTTCATCAACAAGCAATATATTTGATTACTAATTATATTAAGATTGTTTTCTTCCTATCAGCAAATTTTTTTCTCATTTAAGCCTGGGTCAAATAACAAACTTCCTATCCTCAAAATATTTGGTTAAAAATGCATGGCATTGGTCAAGCTCTTGTGGCCTATACTAGTTCATATTCTTCTTCTGGTCTTACTTCTTTATTTCAGTTTTGCTTTACGACCTAAAAAATTGCATTGGTGATTATTTTCAAGTCATGTCAATCTCATATGGAAGGCATGAGGGCATGAATGATTGAATCGATGAATAAATCAAGTCACTGGGCTGATATTTTATGAAATATGCTTCATAACATTGAGCTTGAAGATAAATATATTAGTCAAGACTCTTTGGGGGAGAGGTTGCAATGGTATTTATAGATTTGTTTAACTGTGAAGTCCAGACTACAGCTGGCTTCAGACACAAATGAATCCAAGGGCTCAATAATAGCAGCGAGACACCATCTTTGATTCTCAGCCCCGTTCCTCTCTGTGTAACTTTCAGTTTTAGGTAGTTTTCTTCATGTTGTAGCAGATATATTTATAAGAGTATTGCTAAGCCTATATCCTACTAGTTCAGGAATCAGAATACAAAAAGAGTGATTCTTCCCCAATAGTTCCCCAAAAAAGTTCTGGGGCTCATTCTCATTGGCATATGTAGTGGATTACATTGCTGTCATATAGAAATCATTGGCCAGACCTATGTCACGTAGTCATTCTTGTCACGAGGGTGGGGGAGGCTGAGTGCCACCTGATTAATCTAAACTGACAGTGGGGAAGAGATGTTTTCCTCATGAAGGGAGCATGGATTCCTAACAGGAAAAAAGTAGCAGATGTTTATTACAATAAGTACTCGTATATTTTCTCTAAGCTTTAAGAAATTGTTCACTTTACTGTTTGTTGTATGTTTCTTGCTTAATAGACCTACATGCAATTATCAGAAATATTCAGTCTTACAAGGAAGTAAAAGGTGGGAGTGCTTTCAATGGAGTTTCCTTCAATCTGCTCCAGTTTGTGCAACTTCTGGAGACATTTGTTGGTGAAGATGCCCCCCTGAGTGTCAGTGAGACCCTCACATCCTTTTTTAAGAGGGGCTATGTTGAAACAAAAGAGGAGAAAATAAGTGGCTTAGAACAGGTGAGTAATATTATTTACCAATAAAACAGGTGAGGTCGGAACAACAACAGCCTTGTGAGTTGACTGGACAAACATCCCTGCAGATGAGAAATTAAAGCAGAGTAGAATGGTCAAGGTCACACCCTAAATAAGCAATTAAGGGGGCTCGAACACAGGTCCCACAATCCCTGGGTCAGAGAAGCCTAGGGCTACACACACATAGACAGACCCCAGGCTCTAGCTTCTTCAGGCTGAAGTTGTCTTGACCTCTGATG
The DNA here is from genome assembly GCF_018350175.1 of Felis catus. NCBI lineage: Eukaryota > Metazoa > Chordata > Mammalia > Carnivora > Felidae > Felis > Felis catus. The sequence goes on along the minus strand of NC_058381.1, from coordinate 16,870,716 downwards.
GAGTCAGTGTCTGCTGCCAATGATCTTAAATGCAGATTTGTCTCTGTGTTAGAGGTGGAAGTCTTGCAGTTGAGTGGAGGAGCTCCTCCTAAGAAATTCAGAAAATTTCACTGAGTGAGCGAATTCTTTCTTGCAACAGGGACTGCTTCATGCATAATGTAATATGGTTCTGGATTTTGGAAATAAAAAGTCCTGTGTAAATCCAATGTAACAGCACTAATACATTAAGGGTTCCTTTGGAATTGCTCCTCAGCCTTCTCTACTCTGATTTAGGCCTTTTATCCTGCACATGGCCTCTTACTGTTTTTCCCACTTAATCCTCCTAGCACTCACTCCCAGCTGGCCTTGACTAAGGAGAGACTGGATAGGGCAGTGGTTGGGAGTATGGCTTCTGGAGGCAGAGCACCTAGACTCAAACCATGGTTCTGCTGCCTTTTTGCTGTGTGACCTTGTGCCAGAGCCTTAACAGCAATGCTGGCTCAGTTGCCTTATTTTCAAATGAAGATATAATCGTCCTGACCTCACCAGGTTGATAGGAGAATTAAATGTGTTAATTCAAGTACTTAAACAGGGCCTGACCCATAATAAACCTTAACTATTATCCTCTTCTTCAATTCTCTTGTCAGAAACCCTAAATAGTTATAGAATTGAGAACAGTGTTTAACCTAAAATAGACTTTCTTGGCCTCTTTTAACCCATGCACTCCAGCTCAGTTTCCCAAACCTGCCCTCCTGACTTGACTCATGCTGACCCAGTACTACCATCAGTTGAAGTCACTGCTGCCCCTCAAAGGCAGGCTCTCTGGTCAGAGAGAGCCTTTGAGCTCCTTTGAGCCATTCTAAGTATCTCAGTATCCAAGTTCCTCTAAAGTTGTAGAGGAGGGGCACCAGGGTGGCTCAGTCAGTTCAGGGTCTGACTCTTGATTTCGGGTCAGGTCGTGATCTCACAGTTCATGAGTTTGAGCCCCACATCAGGCTCTGCACTGACAGTGCAGACCCTGCTTGGGATTCTCTCTCTCTCCTTCACTCTCTTCCCCTGCTGTGTGCTCTCTTCTCTCTCTCTCTCTCTCAAAATAAATAAAATAAACTTTAAAAAATTATTTTAAAAAATAATAAAGTTGTAGAGGAAAGCTAAAGTCATCAGACATGAAAAGTATTCTCCAAACAACTGACCATTTAAAAAATTACTTTCCACATAGACATTATTAAACAACAAAAATTCAACTAAGTAACTTTAAAGATCAAATTGGTTTGATTCAACAACTCATGAGTTCAGCAACATCTCATCCAGCAATAGAAAGGAGCTCTGAAGGGCTGCAAGGTTTTTTAAAAGGCAGAAATGGGGCTGGGAAGGCAAATTATTACTAAAGAATGCATTATTCCAGGAAGGTCGCCTTTCTAACAGGAACAGAAGGGGTCTATCAAGTGGATTATCTCACTAGCGCTGACTGGGTATTTCCATAATGACTGGTTGAAGGTTATGCCTGGGGAGCCGAAGGTGCACTTAGGTTAATTATTAAGCCATGATTTACTGACATGGGGCTTAGAACAACCCTAGTGTCTCTTTTTTAACATCTCCCTACCTAACACCATCCATCCATCATAGCCCATTTCATACTTACGACTGTGGGATGTTGTAAACTTCTGATATTGACAATGCAACAAAATGGTGTCAAAGTAAAATTTAAGTTTTAAAACCTAGAATTTCATAAAGGCATGAAAGTGTTATTGCAAAACTGCTCAAAATGATTGCAGTCATTGGCAAATGAGGATCTGAGAGTCAGGTCCATTAACAAATGAAGAGCTTCATGGAACCAAGTAGGTACTTCATGGGGGTGATTTGAGTATCAATGAGATAATGGATAAAGAGAGGCCTTCAGATGTGGTATATATACACAGTGGAATACTACTCGACAATGAAAAAATAAAGAAATCTTGCCATTTGCAACAGTGTGGATGGAACTGGATGGTATTATGCTAAGCAAAGTAAGTCAGTCAGAGAAAGATACCATGATTTCACTCATGTGGAATTTGAGAAACTCAACAGATGAACATAGGGGAAGGGAAGGAAAAATAAGATAAAAACAGGGAGGGAAACCGTAAGAGACTGTTAAATACAAAGAACAAACTGAGGGTTGCTGGAGTAGGGGGCCGGGGGTGTGGGTTAAATGGGTGACAAGCGTTAAGGAGGGCACTTTCCGGGATGAGCACTGGGTGTCATATGCAAGAGATGAATCACTGGGTTCTTTCTATTCCTGAAGCCAGACTACACTTCATGTTAACTAACTTAAATGTAAATAACAAAAAGAGAGAGAGAGAGAGGCCTTCAGGAAAACTGAGGAAGTCCTTGACTAACTTTTGCAAAAATGACTGATTGCCCTATGGAAATGGTGTCCTATTGGGCAATCATATAATTTTAGGTAGGAAATATATTTAAAATAATTTTGTTCTACGAATTATCCCATAGTTGCAATTACATTTTGTTAAGCGATACTAGGTTTAGTAGTAGTTTTATTTTGCAAGAAGTTCCAATCAAACCTTTTCTACCATTTATTATATGCCACTCTGGTCTCCATTTTAAGTAGGTTGACTCAGAGAAGCCTTTTCAGGTCTCAGTTCTTTTTGGATAATGAGCGCCTTTTAACTTATTTTTATCTGCCCCATCTTCCCTAACAGACAGCACACTCCTAGAGCATACGGTGCTGAGACAGACAGAAATGCCATGTCATCATCTCATGGGACAGTGGGGGCAGATATGCATGAGTCACCGATGAAGCCTGTGCAGACCCATAGCCCTTGTTAAATGAATGAGTTCTGGTGTATTCAGAGCTGTTGGAAGCAAAGACAGTGAGGGTCCCTACCAATGAGAGGTGACTAGATGACCTCAGATACCCAGGCTCTTGTCTTCAGTTCTGTCTGGGCTTTTCAAGCATTGGCAGTGATCTCCAAAAGTCTGGAATGCTTTGCAGGGCAGGGCTGGATGAAGGACATGAGAGTGGTAAGGGTGATCAGGGATGCCCTTGTAAGGAGAGGCAGAGGCCCCTGCTGCCACTCCTCTGACCACCCCTCCAGTAGCATACAGAAGTTGTGTAAAGTGGCTTTATATGCTCTGGTTCATTCCTGCCTGTTATGGTTCAGAACTTTTTAAAACTGAGCTTCATAACCAGACTGAATGATAGAGTTTTCCCAGTCCTCTTCCCCGGGAAGGTGCCTGGAAAGAGGAAGTTACCTTCCTACTTGGGAGTAGAGGTGAGAAGGGCCAACTGGCACCAATGATCACCCCAGCTGCAAGCAGTGACTGCTTGGTAAGGGACCACCAAACCTAGCAGAGGACAAAAAACAAGGCCAGGTGCTGCAGGCCTTTCTGTTCAGCCCTATTTTTTTAAAGATTTATTTATTTTTGAGAGAGCACAAGCAGGGAAGGGGCAGAGCTGGGGGGAGGGGAGTGGACAGAAAATCCAAAGTGGGCTCTGCACTGACATCAGTGAACTCGATGCGGAGCTCGAACTCATGAACCATGAGATCATGGCCCAAGCTGAAGTTGGACACCCAACTGACTGAGCCACCCAGGTGCTCCCAGCCCTCCTTTTGCCTGACAAAATTGGGTTAGCCCTCAGGCCCATGAGACAGTCCCTGAGTTAATACCTCAGAACTGCGTGGGAGCAGGTGGAGGAGGTGTATACATGAGGCACGACCTTGAAAACTGTCTCTAGCAGGAACACCTGATGCTCTAGCAGCTTCCCCAAGCTCCTGGGAAAGATTGCCTTTGTTGCATCCCTGGTAGACTCATAAGGAACTGTTGTTAATAAAATGTCCCCATTTTAAATACCTTGATTTATAAGTCTCCGAGGAAGCATGCATGAAAGGAGGACAGAGAACTGAGCCTCAGGAATACTAATACTTAGGAAGCAGGGAAAGGACTCTCAGACAAAGCCCCTGAGAGCCAATTGTAGAGGTGTAAGAGCCAGCAGGAGGTTTGCCATGCTATGAAGTGCTTTGAGAAGGAATGCTTTGACACAGGGGCTGGAGTACCTGGCTAGTCCTTGGGGACATCTGAGGACAGCAGGGCAGAAGGAACTTCTAAGACAGCAGCTGGTTTATCAAGTCAGATGAAAGAATCAGACCCCTGAGGTGCCAGGGGACCGAGGTCATGTCCCAAGGGCTGACAGAGACCTCAAGAGTGGATGCCCTCCCAGTAAACAATGTATGCTAGCTGATACCAGCACCTTCTTGGTGACCTGAAAGAATCTCCAGTTCTAGGGATTGACCTTCCAAATGGCAAAGTACAGTAGAGGAACCATTTATAACTAACATTCATCTGTTTAAACTTGGGTGACAAAGTCTTAAATATGTTCAGCTACCTTGGGTCCCTTTGGCATTGGAGATGGCAGAGAGGATCATATGAATGCAAGGTCTTCACTTCCTTTTACAACCTTGGGCTCTAGGATCCTCATGGAGGCTTTCTTACTAGATAGAGCACACAGCCCAGGCCCTGGCCTCTGCCTTAGACATCTATACCAAAGAGGTAAGGGCCACCTGGCCCTGCCTCCCCTGCTCCTCAGCCTGGAGAGCTGGTCTACATTTTACAGTTCAGTCTGTAGTCAGGATCCTCAGCAAAGTGACGTTACATCAGTCTCCACAGGGCTCAGGAGTTCTTTGATGCTGCCTCTACCCCAATAAGCAGTTCTTCTGTTGGCCCCCTTCCCATTGCTTTTATACAACTTTAAAGCATCAATACACCTGATGCATCTGTTTAAAAATTTTTAATTCTTTAGTAATATATATATATATATATATAAACTTAAAATTTTTAACCTGTATCCATTAAAAAATTTTAATTCTTTAATAAAATATATACATGAACTTAAAAAATAAAATAAAACAGGTGAGGTTACTATTATTAGTAAATCTCTAACCTCAGTTACTCCTAATGTGGCTTTTTAAAAATTTACAATCAAACTTACCATCTTATTTCAATGAGCATAGCCATTAAATATTTTATTTTATTGTCAAATGGTCCAAGATCACACTCCAGAGAATTCATTCCCCTAATAATAACATGATTGCTGGTGTCAAGAGATGGTTTATTGTACAGCTTTGTTTTTCCTCCTCTGAAGCTTGCAGAGCAGATTCTGAGGACCACATATGTGTATGTGCAAAAATGTGTGTGTGTGTGTGTATGTGTGTGTGTGTGCACTGTTTATCTGCTTTGTGAATGCATTTACAAGTGCACATACCTAGAAGTACAATTATGATTTGAATATATATTTTTATTCATGTGAATCCAGGTATTACATATTTCCTAAAAACTTACTACTTACTTGAGTGATAGATAAATGCATACATGTTAGCTGATATAAACAATTTATGTGCTCTTTTGTGAAATATGTAAATTACATTCTCCAGGCATATCCATCAGCCTCATGAGTCTTCTCAACCTAATTCTAGAGTTGATATCCCTTTTGCCTCCTCAATTGCAGTTCCCCCTTTTAAACAAATTCTATATATTCACTTTCTTTTAGTGATTAAATCTAGATAATAGTTACTATTTTTTTTTAAGTTTATTTATTTATGTTGAGAGAGAGCACACAAGTTGGGGAGGAGCAGAGAGAGGGACAGAGAGAGAATCCCAAGCAGGCTCTGCACAGTCGAGAGGCTCAAACTCATGAATCATGAGAAATTATGACGTGAGCAGAAGTTGGATGCTTAACAGACTGAGCCACCCAGGCACCCCGATAATAGTTTCCATCTGACTGATATTATAATTAATCTAGTAAAAAATCTAAAAGGTAAATAAAACCAATGTCCAGTTAGGTCAATGTTAAATATAAAAAGTAATTTTTGAACATGGTTGTTTTTCATTTTTTGAACACTGCCACTCATCCTCCTTAACTACATAGCATATCCCCCTCCCCACCCCGCAAGAAGCCAGGTCAAGCATACCATATGTTTATCACATTCCTGAGCAAACAGCAAGGGAGTGGAAAGGAATGAATCAAAGATTCTTAAGGAGTGTGGCCCCCTTTCTAAGTTAATGTGTTTTAGTCCAATGCAGAGAATGCCTGTTTTTGTTTTTGTTTTTGGTCTAGAGGTGAAACAGAGAAATAGTATTTAGAGTATTAACATTAAATGCTTCATTTTACCATTAATATCATGCTTAGTCCAAGTTTTTTCAATAAAGCTGTTTTTAGAAATAGTGCTTCACTTTGGGGGGAATAAACCTAGGATGGCAGCTAGCACAATAAATAGTGTGTCTTCTGTGCTTTGTTATCCGGTTTCTATCCTAGATTAGACATAATGCTTCCAGAGTCCGACGGGAACTTCTCCTAGAAGCCCTGTTTCAGAAGTGGGACAGTGATGGCTCAGGCTTCCTGGATCTGAATGAAGTTGATGAACTCTTGTACACATACAAGGAGGGAATGGAAAAAGAATCTATGAAGAAAGGTAAAAAGATAAGAATTTTCTCATTAAAACTGTGGTAACAACTTGGTTTCAAGTTTTCCAGTACTATGTCATACATAGTTAAAACTCTCATTTTGAAGCCACAAGACACCACTTCACGGCTATTAGAATGGCTATAATTTTTTCAGTTTTATTGAGATAAAATTAACATATAACATTGTGTGAGTTTCAAGTGTACATGTGTTGATCTGATATCTTTATATACTCTGAAATGATTACCACAGCAGCATTAGTTAACACCTCTATCACTTCACATAATTACCATTTCTTTTTTGTGGTGAGACCATGTAAGATCTCTTCTCTTAGCAAACTTAAGTATATAATATTGTTAACTATAATCACCATGCTGTACATTAGATCCACAGAACTTATTCATCTTATAACAAGTTTATACCCTTTGACCAACAATCCCCCATTTCCCCCAACCCCATCCCCTAAGAACAACCATTTTACATTCTCAGTTTGGCTTTTTTAGATTCCACATATAAGTGATATCATACAGTATTTGTCTTTCTTTGTCTGATTTCACTCAGCATAATGCTTTCAAGATCCATCCATGGCAGCACTCTATCTTTTTCATGGATGACTAATACTCCTGTGTGTGTGTGTGTGTGTGTGTGTGTGTGTGTGAGAGAGAATCACATTTTCTTTATCCATTCATTCACTGATGGTTAGGTTTTTTTCATACCTTGGCTATTGTGAATAATTTTGCAATGAATATGGTGATTCAGGTATCTCTTCGAGATAGTGATTTCATCTCTTTCCATTAGATACTCAGAAGTGGAATTGCTGGACAATATGATAACTCTATTTTGTTAATGTTTTTTATTTGTTTGTTTTGAGAGAGAAAGAGAGAGAGCACAAGTGAGGGAGAGGGGCAGAGGGAGAGAGAGAGAATCTTAAGCAGGCTCCATGCTCAGCACTCAGCATGGAACTCAACGCAGGTTCGATCCCACAGCCATGGAATCGCAACCTGAGCCAAAATCAAGAGTCAGATGCTCAACTGACTTGAGCCACCCAGACACCTCTATTTTTAATGTTTTGAGAAACATCCATACTGTTTTTTATAGTAGTTGTACCAATTTACATTCCCACCAACAGTGCACACTGGGTCCCTTTTCTCCACATCTTTGCCAACACTTGTTATCTCTTGTCTTTTTGATAACAACAACTCTGACAGGTGTGATATGACATCTCATTGTGACTTTGATTTGCATTTCTCTAATTGTTAGTGATGTTGAGCATCTTTTCATGCACTTTTTGGTTATCTGCATGTCTCTGGAAAATTCAGTTTCTTTGCCCATTTTTAAATTTTTTTCTGTTTAGGTGCATGAGTTCCTTATATATTTTGGATTTTCACCCCTTATCAGATATAGGATTTGCAAAAATCTTCTATTCTGTAGGTTTCCTTTTCATTTTGTTGATTGCTTCTTTTGCTGTGTAGAATCCTCTTCGTTCAATGTACTTCATTTATTTACTTTCGCTTTTGTTACTTATGTTGTATGGCTATACTTTAAAAATAGAAAAATAGCAAGTGTTGACAAGGATGTAGAGAAGTTGCAACCCTCGTACCTTGTTGGTGGGAAGTGTAGAAAATGTCAGAGCTATCAGGAGTGTATTATGTTGTAGAGTGCTTTGTCCAAGACCTTAACTCTTATCTAGTTAGATTCCTTCCATGTGCCTAGCTACCCTCACTCTTGGGGTTAAAAAAATCCAAAGCATTCCTCAATTCTGCCTATTTTCTCTTCTTGTTTTATCTTTCTGCCTCTACAAGGTCCGATTCACCTCTCAAGTCGGTCTGGCTTGCAAGTTTCTCCTGAATTTACTAACTTAACCACTAAATTCTCCTTAATGACTTTTCTTGTCCTATACTACATTTTTCTCTTCTGATCAAACTTCCCAATAAAAAGTTACTAAAATTCTTATCTAGTATAATAAGTTTCCTCTCCATTTGATTAGATTCTAGTATAAATGATTTTGCGTTTTACTGGGTTTAAGGATTTATCTGGTGACTCTTGCATATTAGATTTCCAATTCTTAAAGTGTATAGTAAGTGAAAGAAAGAATGATCAGGGTTAGTTAAGTTCTTCAACCTTTTAAAAAATTATTGTATTCGTTTATCTTCAAACGTACCTAAGTTTATCAATTGTCGTGTGTTCTTCATTCACTACATCTTCTGCAAACTTGACATTAAACTACACTACTTGTCTTAGACTGCATCCAAAGAATGGAATTCCAAAGGGCACAATGAGATGGTTTCCACTTATAAAGTAGGAAATTTTTATAATATAAAATCATGTTCTAGAGAGGAAAAACACCACACAATGGTCAGGAGAGCTGGGTTCCAATACTGGATCTTTCACTTAATGGTCACAGGACCAAAGACAAGTTACTGAACCTCAATAGATTCAGGGGTCCTCATTTGTAAAATGAAGGAGTTAGACGTGATAATTTCTAGAATTTAAGAAACCTGAGGATGACATTATAAGGAAGTTCCAATATATATGAGTGAAGTACAGCAATAGGGATAGGTAGAAAGTATAAAATGTAATGGGTTAAGCCCAGCAAATGAGAATGAGGAAAGTAATGAGGAGGCAGAAACTGCTGCCAGAAATAAATTTCTGCAAGCAGGAAGAACAAATTATTCTCTGCAAGGGTAGGCTTATACAAAATGACTCTCTCTGAACACATGTTGGTAGCCACCTGGCCTGAGGAGATGATTGCTGAGCTGATGGCCATATGGAAGAAGAAAGGCAGATTTAGCTTCTTTTAAAAAGGGAGAAAATTCTAAATTCAAACATTAGCTAATAACTGATCAGCAAATCTTCAAATAGCTCTTTGTTTCATTTTGTTTTGTTTTGCTCTACCCTTCTTATCTATTTCTGTGTCCAAGATTAAAAATTGGATAAAAATTGGAGAAATAGGATAAAGCCACAGAATTAGAAGTGTCTATAAATGTTTCTGCTGGTATTCTCAAAATGGAAGTTGTCTATATAGAGGGTGCAACTTGAAACTTTTAGCTGGTAATTTCCCTGTTTATTCTTGTCTAATACAGCTCAATCTTTAGAGGAGAAATATTACATATAAAATCTGTAAAACATGTGACCTGTCTACACTGTAGAACTTAATGGAATAGATTACTCTTTCCCCATTACTTCCCATGGAATAGCTATTAACATTTCTGGATATATATACCCTCTAATTTCCTATTAAATGATAAAATTTACTTTAATATAAAAATTTCTATATAAGTAGGACATTTAACTCTCTTAAAGTTATGAAATTTTGTCCATTCATCAGTGGATCCTGAGAAACTTAACAGAAGACCATGGGGGAGGGAAAGGAAAAAAAAAGGTTAGAGAGGGAGGGAGCCAAAACATAAGAGACTCTTAAAAACTGAGAACAAACTGAGGGTTGATGGGGAGTGGGAGGGTGCGGAGGGTGGGTGATGGGTATGGAGGAGGGCACCTGTTGGGATGAGCACTGGGTGTTGTATGGAAACCAATTTGACAATAAATTTCATATTTAAAAAAATAATAATAAAATAAAATAAAATGTTATGAAATTTTTGTGATGCAATTTGTAACCAAATTCCAGAAATCTTGAACACTTATGAACCATGTTTATTTAGAAAATCTCATTGAAAAACTCACATAGTGTTTTTTTTTAATATTTATTTATTTTTGAGAGAAGGAGCAAGCAGGGGAGGGGCAGAGGGAGAGAAAGAGAATCCCAAGCAGGCTCCACACTGTCAGCGCAGAGCCCAGTGAGGGGCTCAAACCCACCAACTGTGAGATCATAACCTGAGCTGAAATCGAGAGTCGGACGCTTAACCGACTGATCCACCCAGGCATCCCACATAGTGTTTTTTAAAGAAACTGAAAACTGGACAAGTAGTTAATGTAAAACAACTGCTGTTTCTTTACTCTGCAACAAGGGATCTTTAAGAAACTCTTCAGTCTTTCCTTGATTGTCGTGTCTTTGACAATTTGAAGATTATAGGCTGTTTGTTTATAGTATGTCCTCCTTTTAGGTTGGTCTAATGTTTCCTTATGATTAAATTCAGATTATTCATCTTTACCAGGAATGTCACGTAAGTGATGCTATGTTCTTCTCATTGAATCCTAGCAGAAGTCCCATGATAATAACATGATGTCTGTGGAGGTTCTTCAAGAAATTAAAAATAGGACTACCATATAATCCAGTAGTCAAACTACTGGGTATTTACCCAAAGAATACAAAAACACTATTTCAAAAAGGTACATGCACCCCTATGTTTATTGCAGCATTATTACAATAGCCAAACTATGGAAGCAGCACAAGTGTCCATGATAGATGAATGGATAAACAAGTGAAATCTTATGGTATTTGTCTTTGACGGGCTTATTTCACTTGGCATTATACTTTCTAGCTCCATCCATGTTGTTGCAAATGGTAAGATTTCATTCTTTTATATAGCTGAATAATTCAGCCATAATTTGTTAAGAAACAAAACAAACAAGCAAAGGGGAGAAAAGAGAGAGAGACAAGCCGAAAAACAGACTCTTAACTATAGAGAACAAATAGATGGTTGGGGGGGGGGGGGTGTGTGGCGCGGCTAGGTGAAATAGTAGCTGAAGGGCATTAAAGACTAACTTATCTTGATGAGCACTGAGTAACATATGGAATTGTTTAATCACTATGTTGCACCTGAAACCAATGTAACACTGTATGCTAACTATACTGGAATTAAAAAAAATTTTTAAAGATGATATCTATCAGTCCCTTCCATTTAAAAATTACTCTTTCTCCCTTTGTAATTAATAGATTTTTTTTGTGGTTGTACTTTGAAATCATAGAAACATTCCCTTTTTTTCTTTTTAAATATTTTATTTTTAAGTAATCTCTACACCCAATGTGGGGTTTGAATTTACAACCCCGAGATTAAGAATCCCACACTCTACTGACTGAGCCAGCCAGGTGCCCCAGAAACATTATCTTCCTTATCAAACTTTTAATTTATTTGTTATAACAATATGTATTCATGGTTTCCTATTTTATTCAACATGTTGTAATCCAACACTATCATTATTTATTTTAATGTTCCTATTGTCTCAGATTTGACCAATGGGAGTCCTTTCAGTCTGAATTTTATGTCTTCCCCTTCCCTCCAATATTCTATTATGAAAAATTTCAAACATACAGCAAAGCTGAGAGAATTTTATAGTGAACACCTATATACCCATCACCTAGATTCTATCATTAACATTTTATTACACTTTTAAAAATTATTTATTCATCTCTTTATCCCTCCATTTCTCTTATTTTTTTTATACATTTCAAAATAAATTGCTGACCCCAATACACTCCTCCCTAAACACTTCGGCATGTGTATCTTTAATTAGAATTCAATATATGTTAACAGCTTTTTTTCTTTTGAGGTAAAATTAAACAAATGAAACACAAATTTTAAGTGTACATTCACTGAGTTTTGGCAAATACATAATTGTGTATCCAATACCCCTATTAAGATATAGAACACTAAGTTCCCTCATGCCTCTTTCTCACTCAATCCCCACCACCCAATCCCCAAGACAACCACCCTTCTGGTTGTTTTCCACTACAAATATGTTTTATCTCTCTGAGTTCATATATATGGAATCATTTGTATGTACCCTTTTGTGTAAGGCTTCTTTCACTCAGCATATTTTTTTTTCTTGAGATTCTTACATGTTGTTTTGTGTACCAACAATTTCCTTATTTTGTTTGTTTGTTTGTTTGTTGAGCAGTATTCTGTTGTACGAATAAACTATAGGTTGTTAGTCCATTCTTCAACTGGTAGTCATTTAGACTGATTTCATTTCTTGGCTATTATGAATAAAGATGCTATAAACAATCTTGCACAAATCTTTTGTGCAGATACATGTTTTTATTTCTTTTATAATAAATACCAAGCAGTATGATTTCTGGGCTATAGGGTAGATATATTTTTAGTTATATTAAGAAACTGACAGAATATTTCCTGTGTGTTTTTAACATGTATCCATCATTCTTTGAGTACTTCCTTGCTTTGCACAATGAGATGCTCTAGATTCATCTTATACTTTCCTACTGCCAGCATGGAATCACCCATTTCTCTAAGGAACCTTGGTTTCTTTTAGTGGAGAATCGTATTTAGAGGCCAAGATATTGGTTCTTTTTTTTTTTTAATGTACAATTTTAATGATTTTAAAAATTTATTTATTTATGTATTTATTTGTTTATTTTTGAGAGAGTGAGTGTGAGTGAGGGGCAGACAGAGGGAGAGAAAGAGAATCCCATGAGGTGCACAGAGAAAGGGAGAGAGAGTGCAGAGCCCAGAGCAGGGCTCCAGCTTACCCAATGTGGGGGCTTGAACTCACAAATCATAAGATCATGATCTGAGCCGAAATTGGATGCTTAACTGACTTAGCCACCCAGACATCCCAAGATCTTGGTTCTATACATGCTCATTGCTTCCAGGTCCCTGCTCCCAAGTTTCTCATAGGGAGTGTGTGTGTGTGTGTGTGTGTGTACACAAAAATTTACATCTGTACATATCTCTGTAAATATCTATTAATATTAAAAGCTGTAAGTTCAAGGCACCTGTCTGGCTCAGTTGGTGGAGCATGTGGCTCTTGATCTCAGGGCTGTGGGTTTGGGGCCCATATTGGGTGTAGAGATTACTTAAAAGTAAAATCTGTAAAGAAAAAAAATAACTGTAAGTTCACACTCATACCTCCAAGTCCAAAACAGTAACAGAGTTCATTCTAGTTTTCTCCCTTTTTGTAGCTCTCTTCTTCTCTCTTGCTTGTATTATCCTAAATTTGTTTATTTATCTAATCAGTCCTCTTGTATGGAACTAATCTCCCATCACACTGTCCTCTCCCCCACACTGATGTTCTTTCCTTCTCACTACACTTAAGTCTCAACACCCTGTATTAATCTCCCTTCCCCCAGTTGCCCTCCTTACTCTGCTCAGGCTCTAACATCCCACAACAGATTCCCCCCCCACACACACACCTCATGTGGATGCCTCTCATACATCCCCTTAAGTTCTGGCATTCTGTGACAAGGGACCTTTTCATGTAGATGCTCTCCTTAATCAAACTTCTGATTCCTCATGCTGAGCTAAGTCCTACCTGGAAGACCTCATTTTGCTTGGGTCCTGATTCCTCATGCTGGGCTGTCCCTATACACAGACACCCTCCTCACTCTGTTTATGTTCTGACTTCCAAAATCAAACTGTCCTTCCATTTGGATGCCCTTCTCACTCTTCTCAGGCCTAATACCCCATGTTGGGCATCTACCCCATGTGGGTATCCTCTTCATCCTGCTTGGGTTCTCACACCCCAAGCCAAACCACCACTGCAGGGCCACCCTCTTCACTCACATAGGCTGAGATTGCCCTTGCCCCTGGGTAACATCCTCACCTGCTCAGGCTCTGACAACCCATGCCTATCACTTCCTGAACAATGCCCTCCTCACCCCACCGGATTTCTGCTACCCTATTCTGGGCCACTGGGCTTACTTTGACCAGGGGCAAATGCTTACCATGCCTTACCTCACCAATGGTTTTAGGACCTAATTGTTCAAGAAGGGAAAAGAATAAAAAGAGGAGGAGAAGGAGGAAGAGGAGGAGGAGGAAGAAATGGAAGAGGAAGAACCCACAAGTTAATTTAATTCAAGACTATATCAGTTAGGACCCTTTGAGTTCAAGTAATGGGAAGCCCAGCCTAGAGTGGTTAAACAAAAAAAAAAACAAACTTTATTGGTTCATATGATAGAAAAGTCCAGGGCTAGTTCAGAACACAGATTTGGGAGTTCAGATAATGACATGAGGACAAGTGTCTGCTTCTTTCTTTTTCTTTTTCAGTCTGATCTTGCTCTTTTCTATGTTCTGACTCATCTTCATACAGCCTTCCCCCTTGTCGAGTCCAGGTACAATCTCACATCCTCCAGTCCAGTGGGAATAAAAAGGAAAATATCCTCTTGCTAGCAAAGAGTTTGGCATTAGTCTGGACTAAACCAACCACTCTGCCTGAAGGAATAGAATGTCCTGACTGGTTTAGGCCTGAGATGCATGCTACATCTCTAGAACCATGATTGGAATCCTACTCAAACAAACGAAGTGAGATGAGAATGGAGTAGTTTCCCCAAAACAAAATTTGGGATACTAGTAATAGAAAGATGAATGGATGTGATAGAGCAAAAATTAACAAAAGTTCACACTAGAGGGGAGAAGTTAAGATGATGGAGAAGTAGGGGGACTTTGGGCCTTCTTCATTCCTCAAACACAGCTGTATTGAGGTCAGGTCACTTGGAGCACCCAGGAAATCGATCTGTGGACTGGCAGAAGGATCTCCCTGTTTGGAAAGAGACAGTGTGGCAGGTGCGAGGCTCATCTTAACAGACAAATCAAAGCACGCCTAGTTGAATATCCAAACACTCCCAACTGTAAGCAAGGAGGAGCTCTGTAGAGGACTGACAAGTGGGAAAGAGCAGCCAAAATGCAACAGCAGAGGGTAAACAGCAAACATCAGAAAAACTTCCTAAAGTGCCAGGCTCTTGACAGTGTATGACCCCTTTTTAATACAGTATTATTCTCAGGTGAAGGAAACATAGCAAGCTTTCAAAACATGCAAAAGACAGAAACTTAGCCAAAATGACAAGTGGGAGGAATTCTCCTCAAAAGAAAGGTCAAGAAGAAATCACAGCCAGGGACTTGCTCAAAATAGATATAAGCAATATATCTGAAAAAGAATTTAGAGCAATAGTCATAAGACTACTAGCTGGGCTTGAAAAAAGCATAGAAGACACCAGAGAAACCCTTCCTGCAGAGCTCAAAGATCTGAAAACTAGTCAGGCTGAAATTAAAAATGCTATAACGGGGTTGCAAAACCAACTGGATATATTCACAATGAGGATTGAAGAAGCAGAGGAGAGAATAAGTGATATAGGAGATAAATTTATGGAAAATAATTAAGTTGAAAAGAAGAGGGAAAGAAAACTAATAGATTACTAAGGGAAACTTAGGTAACTCAGTGATTCTAGAAAGCAAAAACAATATTCATATCATAGGAGTCCCAGAAGAAGAAGAGTGGGAAAAAGAGGCAGAAGGTTTATTTGAACAAATTTTAGCTGAGAACTTCCCTAATTTGGGGAAGGAGATAGGCATTCAAGTCCAAGAAGCACAGAGAATGCCACTCAAAATCAACAAAAATAGATCAATACCATGGCATATTATAGTGAAATTTGAAATACAAAGATAAAGAGAGAATTCTGAAAGCAGCTAGGGACAAAAGTTCCTTAACCTACGAGGGTAGACACATAAGGTTAGAGGCAGACCTGTCCACTGAAACTTGGCATGCCAGAAGGGAGTGGGAAGAAATATTCAACGTGCTGAATGGGAAAAATATGCAACCAGGAATTCTTTATCCGGCAAGGCTGACATTCAGAATAGGAGAAATAAAAAGAGTTTCCCAGACAAACAAAAACTAAAGGAGTTCATGACCACTAAACCAGCCTGCAAGAAATTTTAAGGAGGACTCCACAACTCTACAGGTAAAATAATGGCACTAAATTCATGTCTTTCAAAAATCACTATGAATGTAAATGGACTAAATGCTCCAATCAAAAGACAGAGGGTATCAGCATTGATAAAAACAAGACTCATCTATATGTTTCCTACAAGAGCTTCATTTTAGACCTAAAGACACGTTCAGATTGAAAGTGAGGAGATGGAGAACCATCTATCATGCTAATGGACATCAAAAGAAAGCCAGAGTAGCCATACTTATATCAGAAAAACTGGATTTTAAAACAAAGACAATAATAAGAGACGAATAAGGACATTATATCATAATTAAGGGGTATATTGATCAAGAAGTACTAACAATTGGGGCGCCTGGGTGGCGCAGTCGGTTAAGCGTCCAACTTCAGCCAGGTCACGATCTCGCGGTCCGTGAGTTCGAGCCCCATGTCAGGCTCTGGGCTGATGGCTCAGAGCCTGGAGCCTGTTTCTGATTCTGTGTCTCCCTCTCTCTCTGCCCCTCCCCAGTTCATGCTCTGTCTCTCTCTGTCCCAAAAATAAATAAACGTTGAAAAAAAAATTAAAAAAAAAAAAGAAGTACTAACAATTATAGGGGTGTCTAGGTGACTCAGTTGGTTAAGTGTCCAAGTCTTCATTTTGGCTCAGGTCATGATCTCACACTTTGTGAGTTCAAGCTCTGCATCAGGCTCTATGCTGACAGTGTGGAACCTGCTTGGGATTATTGGTCTCCTTCTCTCTCTACCCCTCCCCCAATCTCTCTCACACACACACACACACACACACACACACACACACACACACACACACACTTTCTCTCTCTCTTTCTCTCAAAATAAATAAATAAACATTTAAAAAAATTTTAAAGACAAAGTACTAACAATTGTAAATATGTCTGCCTCCAACTTGATACACCCAAATATATAAATTAATTAATTAAAAACATAAAGAAACTCATTGATAATAATACTAAGAGACTTTAACACTCCACTTACAGAAATGGGCAGATCATCTGAGCAGAAAATCAACAAGGAAACAATGGCTGTGAATGACATTCTGAACCAGATGGACTTAACAGATATATTCAGAATATATTTTGGATATTTTTATCCAAAAGCAGCAGAATACACATTCTTCTCTAGTGCACATGGGACATTCTCCAGAATAAATCACATACTGGGTCACAAACCAGTCCTCAACAAGTACAAAAAGATTGAGATCATACCGTGCATATTTTCAGATCACAACACTATGAAACTTGAAATCAACCACAAGAAAAAATTTGAAAAGCCCTCAAATACATGGAGGTTAAAGAACATCCTACTAAAGAATGAATGCGTTAACCAGGAAACTAAAGAAGAAATAAAGAAATACATGGATGCCAATGAAAATGAAAACATGACAGTCCAAACCCTTTGGGATGCAGCAAAGGCAGTCCTAAGAAGAAAGTATATTACAATTCAGGCCTATCTCAAGATGCAAGAAAGGTCCCAAATCAACAATATAACCTTGCACCTAATTGCTAGAAAAGGAAGAGCAAATAAAGTCTAAAGCCAGCAGAAGAGAAATAATAAAGATTAGAGCAGAAATAAATGATGTAGAAACAGACAAACAAGAAAGTAGAACAGATCAACAAAACTAAGAGCTGGTTCTTTGAAAGAATAAACAAAGCTGATAACCCCCTAGCCAGACCTATCAAAAAGAAAAGAGAAAGGACCCAAATAGATAAAATCACAAACGAAAGAGGAGAGATCACAACCAACACCACAGAAATACAATTATAAGAGAATAAAAGAACACTATGAAAAACTATATGCCAACGAACTGGACAATATGGAAGAAATGGATAAATTCCTAGAAATTCACAAACTACCAGAACTGAAACAGAAAGAAATACAAAATTTGAACAGACCCATAACCAGCAAAGAAATTGAACCAGTAATCAAAAATGTCCCAACAAACAAGTCCTGGGCTAGATACCTTCCCAGGGGAAGCCTATCAGACATTTAAAGAAGAGTTAATACCTATTCTTCTCAAACTGTTCCAAAAAATAGAAATGGGAGAAAAACTTTCCAAATTCATTCTCTGAGGCCAATATTACCCTGATTCCAAAACTAGACAAAGACCCACTAAAAAGGAGAATTACAGGCCAATTTTCCTGATGAACACGAATGCAAAAATTCTCAACAAGATACTAGCAAACTGGGTCCAACAATACATTAAAAGACTTATTCACCATGATCAACTGGGATTTATTTCTGTGATGCAGGGCTGGTTCAATATTTGCAAATCAATCAACATCATACACTACACTAATAAAAGAAAGGATAAGAACCACATGATCCTGTCAACAGATGCAGAAAAAGCATTTGACAAAATATACCATCCATGCTTGATAAAAACCCTCAACAAAGTAGGGATAGATGGAACATGGCTCAACATCATCAAAGCCACGTATGAAAGACCCACAGCTAATATAATCCTCAATGAGAAAAACTTTCCCCTATGGTCAGAAACAAGACAAGGATGTCCACTCTCACCATTACTATTTAACATAGTACTGGGAGTCTTAGCCTCAGCAATGAGACAACAAAAAGAAATAAAGAGCATAAAAATTGCAAGGAAGAAGTCAGACATTCACTATTTGCAGATAATATGATACTCTGTGTAGAAAACCTGAAAGACTCCACCAAAAATTGCTAGAACTAATACATGAATATAGCAAAGTCGCGGGATATAAAATCAACATGCAGAAATCTGTTGCATTTCTATATGCCAATAATGAAGCAGCAGAAAAAGAAATAGAGGAATCTATTCCATTTGCAATTGCATCAAAAACAATGTTACCTAGGAATAAACCTAACTGAAGAGGTAAAAGATCTGTACTCTGAAAAGTATAAAGAAATTGAAAGGGACACAAAGAAATGGAAAAGAATTCCATGCTCATGGATTGGAAGAACATCGTTAAAATGTCTATACTACCCAAAGCAATCTACACTTGTAGTGCAATCCCTATCAAAATTACATTATTAGGTATTTACCCAAAAGATACAAAAATACAGATTTGAAAGGGTGCATACACACCAATGTTTATAGCAGCATTATCAACAATAGCCAAACTATGGAGAGTGCCCAATGTCCACTGACTGATGAATGGAAAAAGAAGATGTGGTGTGTATCTATACAATGTAATATTAGTCATCAGAAGGAATGACATCTTGCCATTTGCAAAGAGGTGGATGAAGCTAGAATGTATTATGCTAAATGAAATAACTCAATCAGAGAAAGACAAATACCATATGATTGCACTCATTTGTGGAATTTAAGAAACAAAGCAGATGAACATATGGAAAGAGGAGGAAAAAAAGAGAAGAGAGGGGAAACAAAACCACAAAAGACTCTTAATGATAGAGAACAAACTGAAAGTTGATGGAGGGAAGTGAGTGGGAGATTGACTCGATGGGTGATGGGCATTAAGGAGGGAACTTGTTTTGATGAGAGCACTGAGTGTTGTATATAAGTGATGAATTACTGAATTCCACTCCTGAAACTAAATTGCACTGTATGTTAACTAAAATTTAAATAAATTTATAAATAAATAAATAGTATAAACTCAGAAAAAAATCAACAAAAGTCCAACCACAAAAATGAGAAACCTTCATCAGTAGGAGGACCAAAAGTAATAGGCAGTATTTGTTAATTGTCAAACATATGGTATAGAATAGATGCTTGTCTTCCAAAGGAAGGAGATATCATGGTGGAAGCCTTCTTCAGGAAGGCGAGATTTTGAAATGTAAACAAGAAGGGTACATACCCTATGACTTATTAATTTATAATGAATGTCAAAGAAACTTGCACATGCATACCGGAAGACATGTATAGCAAAACACTGGAGACAACCTACATGCCCACTGACAGGAGAATAAATCAATGGTGGTATACACACAGAATGACATAGTATACAGTGATGAAAATGAATGAATCACAGCTACAGGAACAACATGGATGGATATGGTAGCATGATGTGGAATAAAAAAGTAAGTCCCGGGGCGCCTGGGTGGCTCAGTCGGTTAAGCGTCTGACTTTGGCTCAGGTCATGATCTCGCGATTCATGAGTTCGAGCCCCGCATCAGGCTCTGTGCTGACAGCTCAGAGCCTGGAGCCTGTTTCAGATTCTGTGTCTCCCTCTCTCTCTGCCCCTCCCCTGCTCATGCTCTGTCTCTCTCTGTCTCAAAAATAAATAAAAACATTAAAAAAAAATAAGTCCCATAAAACTATATATATACATACACACACACACGCACACACACACATATATATATGAACACTCAGTGCTCATCAAAACAGGTGCCCTCCTTAATGCCCATCACCCCTTGAGCCAATCTCCCAACCACTTCCCTCCATCAACTTTCAGTTTGTTCTCTATCATGAAGAGTCTCTTGTGGTTTTCAAAAATGAACTACTGGGACCTCATCCAAATAAGGAGCTTCTGCACAGCAAAGGAAACAATCAGCAAAACTAAAAGGCAATCGACAGAATGGGAGAAGATATTTGCAAACGACATATCAGATAAAGGGTTAGTATCCAGAATCTATAAAGAACTTCTCAAACTCAACACCCAAAACACAAATAATCCAGTGAAGAAATGGGCAAAAGACATGAATAGACACTTATCCAAAGAAGACATCCAGATGGCCAACCGACACATGAAAACATGCTCCACATCACTCATCATCAGGGAAATCCAAATCAAAACCACAATGAGATACCACCTTACACCTGTCAGAATGGCTCACATTAACAACTCAGGCAACAACAGATGTTGGCGAGGATGCAGAGAAAGAGGATCTCTTTTGCATTGTTGGTGGCAGTGCAAGCTGGTGCAGCCACTCTGGAAAACAGTATGGAGGTGCCTCAAAAAACTAAAAATAGAACTACCCTACGACCCAGCAATTGCACTACTAAGCATTTATCCATGGGATACAGGTGTGCTGTTTCGAAGGGACACATGCACGCCCGTGTTTATAGCAGCACTATCAACAACAGCCACAGTATGGAAAGAACCCAAATGTCCATGGATGGATGAATGGATAAAGAAGATGTGGTGTATGTATGCAATGGAGTATTACTCAGCAATCAAAAGAGAATCAAAAGAAATCTTGCCATTTGCAACTACGTGGATGGAACTGGAGGGTATTATGCTAAGTGAAATTAGTCAGTCAGAGAAAGACAAAAATCATATGACTTCACTCATATGAGGACTTTAAGAGACAAAACAGATGAACATAAGGGAAGGGACACAAAAATAATATAAAAATAGGGAGGGGGACAAAACAGAAGAGACTCATAAATATGGAGAACAAACAGAGGGTTGCTGGAGGGGTTGTGGGAGGGGGGGATGAACTAAATGGGTAAGGGGCACTAAGGAATCTACTCCTGAAATCATTGTTGCACTATATGCTAACTAATTTGGATGTAAATTTTAAAAAATAAAAAATAAAATCAAATAAATAAAAATAAATAAATAAAATAGTATTTTAAAAAAAAAGAGTCTCTTGTGGTTTTATTTCCCTCTCTTCTCTTTTTTCCTCCTCTTCCCATATGTTCATCTGCTTTGTTTCTTAAATTCCACATATAAGTGCAATCATATGGTATTTGTCTTTCTCTGGTTGAGTTATTTCACTTAGCATAATACATTCTAGCTTCATCCACATCTATGTACATATATATGTGTGTATATGTATGTATGTATGGGTGTGTGTGTGTGTGTGTGTATATATATATATATATATATATATATATATATATAGTATGATGTCCTTTTCCTGAAATTTACAAATAGGCCAAACTAAACTACATGCTGTTTAGAAGTACACACACAAACACACACACAATAACACTACTGGGAAAATAAAAGGAAGGGAAAGATAATGCAAAAGCAAAATCGCAGGTTATTGGTGGGGCTGTGGGTGGGGGGCAGGGGATGAAACAGGGTAGGAGCATGGAGTAAGATGTGTTATTGCAAATGCTTAAGTTTGGTAGCACATTTATAATTGTACAATTAAAAAAATAGAAGAGATGTGGATGCAGAAGTGTGTAAGGCATTGTCAGGACCATGAGTAGAATGGAGATACTAGGGCAAATAATTTCCATATGGTGTTATGGGTAGATATTATTGGAAAATGAACTGGATCTGTATATGGTAGGACTTTTCTCCCTATCTCTTAATTTTTATTTATCTTTAATTTTTAAATTTCAGCATAGTTAACATACTATGTTACATGAGGTTCAGGTGTACAACATAGTGATTCAACTTCTCAATATATTGTACTATGCTTACCTCAAGTATATCGTCATCTGTCACTGAATATGGTAGGACTTTGAACCAGGGAATTGCATACTGCAAATTGTGTTTGTTTTTCATTTTAGTTTTTGTTTTTGCATGTTGATGTATTTTTATTCTTTAGAATAATTGGGGAGTGTGTTTATGATTATTTAAATACCATGATTAATAAAAGTCATAAATTTGTCTTAGTGCCTTTGAGGTTCATTCCAGTTGTGTGATATGTATATATGTGTGTGTGTATGTATGTATGCATGTATGTATTTATTAATTTTTTTATTTAAGTATAACCAACACACAATGTTACATTAGATTTAGGTGTACAACATAGTGATTCAACTTTTCTATCTGTTATGCTATGCTCCCCTCAAGTGTAGATACCATCTGTCACCATACAAAGCTATTACAATATTACTGACTATATCCCCTATGCTATGTCTTTTATTCCTGTGACTTATTCATTCTATAACAAGAAGCCTGTATCTCCCACTCCCCTTCACCCTTTTTGTCCATCTCCCCACCCATCTTCCCTCTGGCAACCATCAGTTTGCTCTCTGTATTTATAGGCCTGATTCTGCTTTTTGTTGTAAGTTGTTTTAATTTAATTTTATAAATATGTATTGAGACTTACTATTGGTAATCTAATTATGTATAAAATGACTAACACTGGTTTGGGATTATGGAATTAGGAATGGAGAGGAGTGGCAACAAGATATATTGCCAAAGGCTAACAGGATAGGATTAAGTGGCCTATTGGATATGGAAGGTAAAAAGTAGGGAGGAGTCAGAGTTGACCCTGGAGTTTCATCTGGCTGAGTGGTGGAGTTAAAAAAACAAAACAGAAACAGGGAAGATGACACAGGATATTGTGAGTTCAATACAGGAAGTCACTGTAAGATATTTCATTAGGCTTTGAGATGCCTTTGATATACCTGGTTTTCCATGGGGAGCAGTTGTCAGGGGCTTCAGTCTGCTATAAAAGGGGAATGAAAATTTCCCCCATAGATAAATGAACTTTTGATTAGTTCTTCATTTTGTGTTTATGTCTTTTAGCTAAACTACACATCCAATTTCCAAAGCCACACCCTGGTCAAGAAGTGAGGATGTCTTCAAAACAATTTCAGAAATACATACAGTTGGTTGTATCTGAACTCAGGGGCAATGAAGATCATGTTCTGGAAACTGTTGTGGAGTTTCTGATGAATACTTTAGAAAGGAGCCCTACTGAGAACCTGAGGAATTGTGCCAGGCGGAAGTGGCTATACCGAATCCAATATGCTGCAGAGACAAGTGGGGTATCTTTGGAGCCAGTGTACACCGAGACCTTTAAGGCCCTCATCCAGGTATGTTTTTCTAAAGTGAAATATAAGAGGAAAAATTTCCTCCTAGTATGTGATGTTCAATGGTTGCAAAGGGGGAGCACACTAAATTCTCTTGAAAAATTACTGAGTACTGCTATAGATGTTTTGTTCATTCCAAAACATTACAGTGACCCAAAGCCTAGGAAAGACACAACTGGAATGATTGCAGGTTGGGAAGGTAGCAGTAGAGAGGAAAGGTATAAGAGACAGAATTGTGTCTTGGGATTTCTAATTTCATTTGTGCTGAGAGTCAATAAGCTTAGAGAAGACAATAGGCTAATATTGAAAAATACCAGTAAGGAGATGGTACAGGCAGTTCAAGCTACATTTCCCTTGAAAAATGTTTTAGGAGTCAGTTTAAAAATGAACTATTTAGGGTCGTCTGGGTGGCTCAGCCAGTTGAGCATCCAACTCCTGATTTTGGCTTAGGTCATGATCCCAAGGTCATGGGATCGGACCCTGTGTGGGGTTCTCGCTGAGTATGGAGACTGGTTAAGACTCTCTCTTTCTCGCTCTCCCTCTGCCCCTCTCCTCTGCTTGCACACACTGTCTCTCCCTCTAAAATGAAAAAAATTTTAAAGGAACAATTTAAGGGGCACCTAGTTGGCTCAGTCAGTTAAGTGTCTGACTCTTGGTTTCCACTCAGGTCATGATCTCATGGTTCATCAAATCGAGCCCCGTGTTGGACTCTGTGCTGACAGCATGGAGCCTGCTTAGGATTCTCTCTCTCCTCTCTCTCTGCCCCTCCCCCCACTTGCTGACTCTCTTTCTGTCTCAAAATAAACATTAAAATTTTTAAAAGAAACTATTTAAATCATAAGGTCATTAGGAAGTAGGATCCAATATCACACAATATTTCATTGCACTGCCTAGAAACAAGCTGATACTATTATAGAATCATGTCACTTAAAACACATGACTCTGATGGACCACTGCCCACAGCTTTGCCACCCCCTCAGGCACTCCCAGCTTGCTGCCCCTCCTGGACAGAAACAGCCAGCATGGCTGCGATAGATAGATAGATAGATAGAGATATCGATATATAGATATATAGACATATAGATATAGATAGATAGATAGATAGATAGATAGATAGATAGATAGATGATAGATAGATACATATCACAGATTCCACTAGTCCAGGGAACTTGGAGCCATTCAGCTCAATTAAATAGCAACACTTAATTAATGGATTCATCAACTGAATGGCTGAATTTTCCAATGTACTTTGAAATGGTGTGACCAGGAGCAGAAGACCAATCTAGAAAAACAAGTATTACTCCAACTTGCTTCAGAGGTCTGTGGTACCCTAAGAGAAATCTTACTACATTTGCTAGTTACTCTGTAGATCTTTTATGTAGAAAAGGAAGAATAAAGGCAAAAGAAAAAAAAAATACATGAAAAGTAAACCCAGTGCTTGCTTCAGCAGCACATACACTAAAATTGGAACAATACAGAGAAGATTAGCATGGCCCCTGCTCAAGGATGTCATGCTAATTTGTGAAGCATTCAATATTTTTCCAAAAATGAAAAGAAAAAAAAAAGCAAACCCAAATATATAGAAAGGGAAGGCAAAAATCAAGGAAAACATTTTTCATGTCCCCAAATTATGGAATGCTCAATAATGTGTCAACACAATATTGTTAATAACATAATAATATTTTAGGTACAGAGAATTTTCTGTTATTTTAGTTAGAAATAGTAGTTGCATAAACTCTGCAATCTGAGACCCCAAGAAATTTTTTCCTGGCATAAATCAAATATCATAGCCAAACTATGTTAAGAATTCCCTGAGAGCATTTTTTCCTACATTCACTTCAGAGTAGATGGTGAAAATGTACTCAAGAAATATGAGTTAAATGAAGCCATATTCTTGCCCTGGCCCTCTAAGATAAATACTTTTAACTGAAGCTGAGACAATATGACTATAGTTCAAAGGAATCCAAGTTTTAAACCTCTAAATTTGAGAAGACTTGAGAGATTTTTTTTTAGTCTAGTTGACATAAAGTAAATCCATTCCATTCATTAAAACTCAGATTTGGGGGGCATTTGGGTGGCTCAGTTGGTTATGCGTCCAACTTTTGATTTTAGCTCAGGTCATGATCTCACAGTTGTAGAATCTAGCCCCTCATCAGGCTCCACACTCACTGTGGAGATTCTCTCTCTCTCTCTCTCTCTCTCTCTCTCTCTCTCTCTCTCTCTCTCCCTCCCTCCTTCTCTCTCTCTCTCTCTGTCTCTCTCTCTCTCTCTCTCTCTCTCTCTCTCTCTCTCTCCCTCCTTCTCTCTCTCTCTCTCTCTCTCTCTCTCTCTCTCTCTCCCTCCTTCTCTCTCTCTCTCTCTCTCTCTCTCTCTCTCTCTCTCTCTCTGTCTCTCTCAAAAAACAAAACCAAAAACTCAGGTTTAGGAGACAGCTGTGGTGTCAGCCTTTTCCCCACTGCCCATGAATGGTAATTATTGTGGTCAGATGCACAAACTGGCTAATGATGGGAGACGTGATTAAGAGAATAACTCTTGGGGCGCCTGGGTGGCGCAGTCGGTTAAGCGTCGGACTTCAGCCAGGTCACGATCTCGCGGTCCGTGAGTTCGAGCCCCGCGTCAGGGTCTGGGCTGATGGCTCGGAGCCTGGAGCCTGTTTCCGATTCTGTGTCTCCCTCTCTCTCTGCCCCTCCCCTGTTCATGCTCTGTCTCTCTCTGTCCCAAAAATAAATAAACGTTGAAAAAAAAATTTAAAAAAAAAAGAGAATAACTCTTAATCATCAAATACATCATCAGAAACATTTTGACATAGGATGCTGAATCCCATGGAAATAAGAAGATCAGTGCTCACATTTCCCTCTTAGAAGAAAACAGACTACTGCCTGATAGAGGGAATGTTCTATTGAGGAACGTAGCTTCTACTTTAGATGATGCTCCATTTGTACTGAACAGGGTACTCTACAGGGACATGAAGGGAATCAGGTAAGAATTTCTTGAAGAGGTTGGTTTTACACTTCTAAAAAAAAATAGTTCCCTTTCTGAAATAAACTAGTATAGAAATCCCAGTTAGCTTCCCAAGAGAGAAAGACCTCAGGCCACCAATGCTTCTGGAGTGGGAGGTGATGGGTTTCCAGTCTTAAATAATTTCACCTGGTCAATTCTAGAGTTGACTCCTAGGCAGTGATTTGCCATGTTGGAACTCTGCCTCACAACATCAGCTCAATTATTTCTTCCTGCTTTATAAGTTATGTCTCCAGCATCCTGTTCATATATGTTTTCTCTGGTATGAGCTAAGCTTGTTTTTTAATCTTTTTCTAAAGTCAGACTCTCCAAACTAGTAATTTCATGAGTCCAATTCTCTGACATATAATGACAATAACTATGAATGGAGAATTGATCTAATTTCCTGCACGGTTTCATCTAAAGCCTTCTCCCATGCCTTTCTACCACCTTCTAATTCCTATTCCTCAGCTTTACAGTAGTGGATGAAGGGAAGCCAATACATGTCCCCCAGGTTCAGCACCATGGGAACGTCTTCTTCTGGAACAATTCCATCAAGAAGAGTGATCAAAATGGTTCATTCCTGGCTCTGCCTCTTCAGGATGCATATATGAGGGTCTTTGGGGTCATGGCTGTTGACACCCTAAGAGATCCCCAAAAAATAAACATCTTTGTGCCTCATGAGATCAGATTCTATCAGGTAAGTCATGGAGGAATTCTTCAAGAGCAATGGTAAGATGGCCTCTCCTTCTATACTTTTTAAAAAGTAAAACCTAAACCCAGATGAAAATAGTGTCATCATACTTGTTACTATTTACTGTGTATGTCTAACAGTCTTTGGAGAGGTTCTCCATTACACATAGAAGGACTCTCAGCCTCATCTATGCTTTAGCTTCTGGGAAGATTGTTAATATGTGTCCTATTGCATTAATTATAGGAACAGCATTTTATGCTGTAGCACTGAAATCCAACCATTAGACTACTAACTAAGACCCACAAAGTAGGAATGAATCTTTAGAAGGGAGATATTTATGTTTTATTAGTAGGGGGAACCTAGAAATCTTTTACTTTTTTCACAAATGCATTCCCATGACTCTTGATTTCAGTGTCATGATTTTTAAGGATGAAGAATGTAGGAAGAAACCTAAATGTTTCTTGAGTATTCATGTTTTCAAATTAGATCACAAAAAGATGGGCACTTAAAATTTTTTTCAATGTTTATTTATTTTTGAGAGTATGAGCAGGGAAGGGGCAGAGAGATGGGGAGACACAGAATGCGAAGCAGGCTCCAGGCTCTGAGCTGTCAGCACAGAGCCCGACATGGGGCTTGAATCTATGAACCAGGAGATCATGACCTGAGCTAAAGTTGGATGCTTAACCGACTGAGCCACCCAGGTGCTCCAAAAGATAAGCACTTTTAAGACTATAACTGGATCATTTATTTCTACAAGCATTTTAATTTGATTTTATGAATAGTAATTGCAATGAAGAAAGATTGAAAGCCTTTATGGAGGCGATGGACTGGGATGTAGCAACAATCAGGAACTTGCTATGCCTTTACCACGTATTCCCCTCTAAGCATCTGGCTCTTTATGTTTATTTACCACAATTTAAAAATTTTCTCTTCTCAGGGCACCTGGGTGACTCAGTCAGGTAGATTAAACTCTTGATTTCAGCTCAGGTCATGATCTCACAGTTTGTGAGTTCGAGCCCCTCATTGGGCTCTGTGCTGTCAGCACAGAGCACTGTGCTTGGGAATCTCTCTCCGTCTCTCTTTGCCTCTCCCACTCTCTCTATCTCTCTCTCAAAATAAATAAACTTAAAAAATTTTTTTCTCTTCCCATTTATTGGATGTATAACTGAGGAAAGTGGTGGAATCTTTTTCTCTGGACATTTTAAAAAAATGTTTATTTAGTTATTTTGAGGGAAAGAGAGCCCAATGTGGGGCTCAAACTCACAAACTGTGAGATCATGACCTGAGCCGAAATCAAGAGCTGGACCCTTAACTGACTGAGTCACCTAGGTGCCCCTGGACATCTTCTTAATAATGTGATTGACTCTTATCTGATATAAGAATGATATAAAGATATCAAGAAGAAAATGGAGGAGTATGGAGTTAACAGTAGGTGAATTATATATAATCTTATTAGAGACCATGTCAAAATGAACTTAATTTTTTATTTTTTTAAGTTTATTTATTTTGAGAGAGAGAGAAAGCATGCTCAAGTGGGGAAAGGGCAGAGAGAGAGAGAGAGAGAGAGAGAGAGAGAGAGAGAGAGAGAATCCCAAGCAGACCCTCCGCTGTCAGCACAGAGCCTGACATGGGGCTCAAACCCTCGAACCATGAGATCATGACCTGAGCTGAAGTTGGACACTTAACCACCCAGGTGCCCCTCAATATGAACTTTAAATAGATTCTCCAGGACCTAGAGGTAAAGTGTCCTGAGTTACCCTTAGATGCCTCGGGTTGTATTATAAAATTCATATAGTCTTGAAGAATTTGTGGTTCCTAGAGTCTCTTGACAACAAGACAACAGATGCGTTCTAAGGACTTCATCCCCCTTTTCTGTGTAACAGCCTCTCTTAATGCCTATAAGAAGACTCTGTTATCTAGCATGTTGCAGGCCTTGGACCAGAGTACAACCTGTACTGATCTGATGACAAAAAGGACAGAAAGATCCAGAAATTGAAATTGCATCATATCAGGGCAGCTCCTACCCATCTGCCCAAGGCTGTCATTAGCTCCTGGCTTTTAAATATTTTTTCTCATTTCAAACTTTATCTTGTTCTTCTGACTCTATTCTCTGATAGCACATATCACAAATTTCACTGGATGATTATCAGGAAACATAATAAAGTTATGCGGATCTTTTAGTAGATATCTCCTTACATCTTTGATTTCTTGAGATCTTTTTTTTCATAGTAGAATCTGGAACACTGCCTTTTGAGAACTGATGAATACTTTGTCTGAAGTAGGTCATCATTAATTTAAAAAGATAATCCGGGGCACCTGAATGGCTCAGTGGTTGAGCATCAGACTTAAGCTCAGGTCACGATCTCAGGGATCGTGAGTTTGAGCCCCACATCAGGATCGCTGCTGTCAGCACACAGCGTGCTTCAGATCCTCTGTCCCCCTCTCTCTGCCCCTCCCCCACTTGTGCTTTCTCTGAAAAATAAACATTAAAAAAAAGATAAGCCAATTGGTGCATTATTCTGCTATTTTAAAAAGAAAAGACAGTTGGGGTGCCAGGGTGGCTCAGTTAAGTGTCCGACTTTGGCTCAGGTCATGATCTCACAGCTTGTGGGTTCAAGTCCCATGTTGGGCCTGTGCTGACAGCTCAGAGTCTGGAGCTGCTTAGGATTCTGTGTCTCCCTGTTTCTGTTTCTGCTTCTTCCTCTTTCTCTCTCACACTCTTTCTGCTCACACTCTTTCTCTCTTCTCTCTCAAAAATAAACATTAAAAACAATTTTTTCAAAAGACTATTAAAATTTTCTGTCTCTACAGGGTGTTGCCAATGTCTTTAGCACTGCCTATCACTATGTCCACAGCAGGGAGCACATCCTGCATGTTGTGATCACTGGCATCGCCTGGCTCTGTGAGATCACATCTGACATCACCACCATCACTACATACTTCATCGAGCCTGGCCCAAAGCAGGTAGGCAAGGTGGGGCAATGTTAGACCTCTAACAGAGTTTCTAGATAGTATTGTCTTGCTAATATGCTAAAAGTATATTTAGTTAGCTATTAGGCCAACTGGGGACGTACTTCCCATGATCCCAACTCAAGATCCTTGGTTGTGAGTGGCAAAAGTCCATCTCAAACTGCCTTAGGCAAAAAAGGGAATTGATTGACTTGTGTGATCAAAATGAAGAATGGACAGGAGTCAGGCTGGCTTCCAGGATGACCAGAAAGAACCAGGAATTCGATATTGTCAGCACTCTCTCATGTTCTTTCTCTCTGAAAGTCTCATGTGTGCTTCCCTCTACACTTTAGCTTGGTCCTTCCAGTTTAAGATAGGCTTTTTCCATAGGGCAAGCCAGATGCTTAGTAACTAAAAAAGAATCCTCTTGTTTCAATTTGGAAAACCCAAGAGAGCATTTTTAGTCTATCCTGAGACATGGCCCCCATCCGGGGGTGGGGCTGGCGGAGTTTACAGTAACTGGCAGCCCCCACCAGAATCGTATGGGTGAAATAGGAAGGAATGAGGCACTACTCTTTTGGAAAGACATGATTACATCACACCAGTTAAAGAAAAAATGCCCATCTATAATGTAATGAGTTTTTGCTGAATGTTTGTTGTGCTTCTTTACACTCCCCCCCACCACCAAGTTTTTATTTAAATTTCAGCTAGTTAATGTACAGTGAAATATTAGTTTCAGGTGTAGAATTTAGTGATTCATCACTTACACACAGCACCTGGTGCTCATCACAACCAGTGCCCTCCTTAATCTCCATCACCTATGTAACCGATCCCCCCCACCTTCATCCACCTCCTCTCCAGTAACCATCAGTTTGTTCTCTATAGTTAAGAGTCTGTTTCTTGCTTTGCCTCTCTCTCTTTTTTTTTTTTACACTTAATTTTAATGTTAAGATTTTGCATGTAGTGAGAATGGGTGGAAAGGTGTCTGTATTCCTTTTAAGAAAGGGGTGCCTGGAGAGCTCAGTCGATTAAGCATCTGACTCTTGGTTTTGGTCATAATCTTGCAGTTCATGGGATCGAGCCCCATGTCGGGTTCTACACTGACAGCACGGAGCCTGCTTGGGATTCCCTCTCTCTCTGTCTCTCTGGCCCTCTCCTGCTCTCTCCTTCTCAATAAATAAATAAACATTAAAAAAGAAAAAAGAAGGGTGCTTGGGTAGCTTGGTCAGTTAAGCATCTGGCTCTTGGTTTTGGCTCGGGTCATGATCTCAAAATTCATGAGTTTTCAGAACCCTGCATTGGGCTCTGCTCTGGGTGTGGAGCCTGCTTGGGATTCTCTCTCTGCCCCTCCTGCTCTCTCTGTCTCTCTCAAAATAAATCAATAAACAAACAAACAAACAAAAAGAGGCTAAACAATCCTGCGTGGTGCCTGATCAGGTGATAGCATCACCTTGGTGGTCTCTCAGTCCCTCGGCTAGCCCTCCACATGTGTCTCTCCCCTTCTCTCCAGGCTTCTTCTTTCTTCTCTCAGTGGCTGGACCAAGCTGATGAGGCCTTGGCCAAAGAGCGGAATCACAGAGCTCTCTGATGGAGCGAACAGACTGAGGAGGTGGAGAACCCTAGTCCTGGGTGCTGCTCCTGGGGGTGGGGTAGGAATAGGAACCTCCAAGTACCCTCAGAAGGGGGGTGGACAACTCAGTGGGGGGTGAGGTGGGTGAGGACCATTTGGTGTGGGGGACAGACCACCAGGTCTGATGGGCCACAGTCATAGTGTGGGATCTGGGGAGGATTTGACTTGGCCAGTGTCCACACCTAAGAAGACCCCTGTTTGGGCCTTAAGGGAAATGATATCTAGGGCACTGTGAAGAAAGTTAAAATCACCCACAGCAGTCAACAAAAAGTGTGCCTTCAGGGGCATGTAGTTTTCACAATCACAATGCAGTGGACAAGATCACAAGGGTCACTGTCCATCTAAGTTATGTTATGGAGTGAAAAAGATCATCCCCAGAATGAGGAGGAGGAGCACTCAGCAGCCCAGGGTCTGGGTGAGGTCACAGCTGGGCAGAGACCAGTGCACCTGTCCAAGGGTGTAGTCAGGGGTTTGTCCTAAGTGGAAGATAGGTGAGGTTTTGGTGTTAAAAATGGCTGTGGGTGGCAGTAGGGATACCTTTTTCCAAGCACTTAATTCTGCTAACTTCCTAAACCTCCTCCTTCCTCATCTGCAGCTTCTCCAGTCTATTCTGCTCTCTTCTCCAGCCTGCTCTGCTTCAAAAAGTAGACACTATCAATAGGCTCCTTGGCTTCTGTTTAGGTTTGTCCGATGAGACATACCAATAGGAGATGCAGGACACACGGAGAGTGAGGCTGGGGTAATTTGCTTCTGGCAGTCTCTCTGCCAGGTTGCTGTAGATTGGCTGTACTCTTCTACTAAAGGCCACTACACCTTCAGTCAGATGACTCTCTCCATACAGCTGTCCTCTCCAGGTTCTAGTAGTCACTTTCTTCCCTTGCCTCTTCAGGCTAAGTGTGGTAACAACTCCCTATTGTTACTAGGCCTGGGATTCTATATACTACCCAGGCCTTTACAAATAGTCCCTGATTGGGGCTCCTGGGTGGCTCAGTCAGTGGAGCATTTGGTCCTTGATTTCTTGATTTTGGCTCAGGTCATGATCTCAGGGTCGTGGGATGGAGCCCTGGGTTGGGCTCTGAGCTGAGCTTGGAGCCTGCTTAGGATTCTCTCTCTCTCCCTCTGCCCCTTCCCTGCTCACTCCCTCTCTCTCTTTCTAAAATATATATATAATTTCTTCCAAAAAACTCTAAGAAAAATCCCCCAATTTTTTAAGTTGACCAAATGATTTTAATTTTCATTAGGAGAAAGAATAAATAAGTGCATGAGCATTGCTAAGAAAATGCAGGATGAGAGGGAATTTACCATCTTTGGGGAAGAATGTCTAACCCTACACCAAAGGTTGAAACAATTAAAGTGAGGCTGATACATTGATGGCATAATAATGTGCAACTTCCTTGCACCAAAATTATAGACAAAATAAGTTGCTTTAGGCGAATCGGGGGAAATTGCCACATATTTAACAAAGGGTTAACACTGCTCTACACAAATCAATAAGATTTTTTTTAAAAATCCAAAAGAAAAAAAAGCAAAAGACAAGTCTACTAAAAAAAATTTAAAAAAAAACATGCTCAATAAACATACGGAAAAAATGTTACCTAATAAATTGAAAAATATTTTTTTTTAATTTTTTTCCAAAGTTTATTTATTTTTGGGACAGAGAGAGACAGAGCATGAACGGGGGAGGGGCAGAGAGAGAGGGAGACACAGAATCAGAAACAGGCTCCAGGCTCTGAGCCATCAGCCCTGAGCCTGAGGCAGGGCTCGAACTCACGGACCGCGAGACCGTGACCTGGCTGAAGTCGGACGCTTAACCGACTGCGCCACCCAGGCGCCCCTGAAAAATATTTTTTAACTATAACTTAAAATGCCTGTTAGACATCTAAGTGGCGATATTAAAAAGACAGTTGAATATATGAGCTAGTATTGGGGGAAAAAAATCCAGTCTAGCAAATAAATGGTACTGAAAACTATGAGGCTGGGTTATACAACATCATTAATGTATTTCATGCTACCAAAGTGTACACCTTTGAATGGTTAAAGTAATAATATTATGCTATGTATATTTTACCATAATAACCTAAAACAAAACAAAAACCATGAAACTAGAGGGAGTGACCAAGAGAATGAGTGAGGATAGAAAAAAAGTCTGAGGTCCAAGCCCTGAGGTACTCCCAAGTGTTTGGTTGGAATCATTGTGGCTCAAAATTATATCGACTTTGACCTATCATATGAAAACCATTTTATGTCCTGACCCCTTACAGACACACACACATACACACACACTTAAGACTGAAGTTTCACAAAACAATACCTACTTTTACTATGTGATGTTTTCTGCTATTTTCTATATATTTCATTCTTTCTTTAAAAAATGTTTCTCACAAGAAAAACAAAGCAGAGGAGGGTAAATACTAAATGATGTGTAATATATAAGGTGAGAATGAACAGATGCTATCATTCCCACCTTCCAGAAGTTCATGTTAGCCCACTTCTGTTTTCCAAAGGCCCTCAGTAGTATCTGTTTTTGCTAACTGAAAGAAATCCGAAGAGGATTTTGCTTTTATGAAAAAAGGTAAAAAGTGAAAATAGCATTCGGTGTTTGTTTGGCAGTTAGCCCCCAGAGCAGCAAGGGTGTCCCCACCAAGACCTCCTTCCCCCCATCTGCACTCAGCAAAACCACCACATCTTTGAATTGTGTCTGTGAGCATCTGTGCTTTATCTCAATTTATTTTGTGCATCCGTTAGCAAGGTGCATTCTAAGGTATCAGAAAAGCCTAAGAATTGTTATTTCAGGGGTCTGGGAATGCTCAAAAATTTTTCTGTATGATTTAATAGTAATTGCTTCTTGACATTATGCCAGTCCAGCTTATGAAAGGTTTCATAGGAATGCTCTACTTTCATATAGTGGGGCAAAGCTGTATTGGAAAGGTAAGGGGGGAAATAACAAGCCAGTAGCAGAAGAAAGAAAATGGGGGAAAATATCGTTGCAGCTCTTTCTCTAAACCGTTTCCTACAAAATTTTAACTATGGTAGTTATCTCACTCCTGAATAATTACTGAGGCACTTGCTGAATTTATAGTTTCTTGCTCCAAGTAAAATTAAATGAAAAACTTGTTTTTAGGCATATTATTTTACCAACCCCTTATTTTCTATAGTATGCTTCCAGTCTTTTTTTAAACCATAAAATCTTTTTTTAAATTAATTTTATTTTTTATTTTTTAAAATTTACATCCAAATTAGTTAGCATATAGTGCAACAATGATTTCAGGAGTAGATTCCTTAGTGCCCCTTACCCATTTAGTTCATCCCCCCCTCCCACAACCCCTCCAGCAACCCTCTGTTTGTTCTCCATATTTATGAGTCTCTTCTGTTTTGTCCCCCTCCCTATTTTTATATTATTTTTGTGTCCCTTCCCTTATGTTCATCTGTTTTGTCTCTTAAAGTCCTCATATGAGTGAAGTCATATGATTTTTGTCTTTCTCTGACTGACTAATTTCACTTAGCATAATACCCTCCAGTTCCATCCACGTAGTTGCAAATGGCAAGATTTCTTTTGATTCTTTTTGATTGCTGAGTAATACTCCATTGCATACATACACCACATCTTCTTTATCCATTCATCCATCCATGGACATTTGGGTTCTTTCCATACTGTGGTTGTTGTTGATAGTGCTGCTATAAACACGGGCGTGCATGTGTCCCTTTGAAACAGCACACCTGTATCCCATGGATAAATGCTTAGTAGTGCAATTGCTGGGTCGTAGGGTAGTTCTATTTTTAGTTTTTTGAGGCACCTCCATACTGTTTTCCAGAGTGGCTGCACCAGCTTGCACTGCCACCAACAATGCAAAAGAGATGCTCTTTCTCCACATCCTCGCCAACATCTGTTGTTGCCTGAGTTGTTAATGTGAGCCATTCTGACAGGTGTAAGGTGGTATCTCATTGTGGTTTTGATTTGGATTTCCCTGATGATGAGTGATGTGGAGCATGTTTTCATGTGTCGGTTGGCCATCTGGATGTCTTCTTTGGATAAGTGTCTATTCATGTCTTTTGCCCATTTCTTCACTGGATTATTTGTGTTTTGGGTGTTGAGTTTGAGAAGTTCTTTATAGATTCTGGATACTAACCCTTTATCTGATACATCATTTGCAAATATCTTCTCCCATTCTGTCAATTGCCTTTTAGTTTTGCTGACTGTTTCCTTTGCTGTGCAGAAGCTCCTTATTTTGATGAGGTCCCAGTAGTTCATTTTTGCTTTTGTTTCCTACACCTCTGGAGACGTGTTGAGTAAGAAGTTGGTGCGGCCAAAATCAAAGAGGTTTTTGCCTGCTTTCTCCTTGAGAATTTTGATGGCTTCCTGTCTTATATTGAGGTCTTTCATTCAGTTTGAGTTTATTTTTGTGTATGGTGTAAGAAAGTGGTCCAGGTTCATTCTTCTGCATGTCACTGTCCAGTTTTCCCAGCACCACTTGCTGAAGAGACTGTCTTTATTCCATTGGATATTCTTTCCTGCTTTTCAAGATTAGTTGGCCATACATTTGTGGGTCAATTTCTGGGTTTTCTATTCTGTTCCATTGATCTGAGCGTCTGTTCTTGTGCCAGTACCACACTGTCTTGATGGTTACAGCTTTGTAGTATAGCTTGAAGACTGGGATTGTGATGCCTCCTGCTTTGGTTTTCTTTTTCAAGATTGCTTTGGCTATTCGGGGTCTTTTCTTGTTCCATACAAATTTTAGGATTATTTGTTCTAGATCTGTGAAGAATGCTGGTGTTATTTTGATAGGGATTGCATTGAATATGTACATTGCTTTGGGTATTGTCGACATTTTGACAATATTTGTTCTTCCTATCTAGGAGCATGGAATCTTTCCCCCTTTTTTTGTGTCTTCTTCAATTTCTTTCATAAGCTTTCTATAGTTTTCAGTGTATAGATTTTTCACCTCTTTGGTTAGTTTTATTTCTAGGTTTTATGGTTTTTTGTGCAATCTTTTTTTTAAATTTTTTTTAACATTTACTCATTTTTGAGAGACAGAGACAGAGCACAAGCGGGGGAAGGGCAGAGAGAGACGGAGACACAGAATCTGAAGCAGCTGACAGCACAGAGCCCAACGAGGGACTCAAACCCACGAACTCTGAGAACTATGAGATCATGACCTGAGCTGAAGTCAGACATTTAACTGACTGAGCCACCCAGGCGCCTCAGTATGGTTCCAATCTTAACAGAAGTGGCCAAATTGACACAATTTTGAGGGGAGAGGTGGGAACAGGAGAGGAATTGTTTAGTTTGGGCTAAAGATTTAAACCTAGAAACACAGACACAGTGAGATTCTAACCATGGAATTAGATGGATTCAAACCATGGAAGAAATATATTAGGAAAAGCCAGATGCTCCATTGCCAGCATCAGAGAATCTTTACAGTTTGCTAAACATTCTATTGAAAACATTTGTCATCTAAAGGGTTTGGGAGAACACTTGAGGTCATGGCAAGTAAACGTTCCACACCGCAAAACAGTTGTTCTTCTCCCAGGCACCATTCATCATGCTGCCCCTATTGATCCTATTATCAAGGTTCCCTCTTAATCAAAGAACTTTTTATTTATTTTTAAATGTTTATCTTTGAGAGGGTGTGAGTGGGGGAGGTGCAGAGAGAAAGGGGGACAGATGATCTGAAGCAGGCTCCACGCTGACAGCAGAAAGCCCCACGTGGAGCTCGAACTCATGGGTGAGATCTTACCTGAATGGAAGTCTAATGCTCAACCAACTGAGCTACCCAGGTACTCCAATCAAAGAACTTTTTTTTTTTAATTTTTTTTCAACGTTTATTTATTTTTGGGATAGAGAGAGACAGAGCATGAACGGGGGAGGGGCAGAGTGAGAGGGAGACACAGAATCGGAAACAGGCTCCAGGCTCTGAGCCATCAGCCCAGAGCCCGACGCGGGGCTCAAACTCACGGACTGCGAGATCGTGACCTGGCTGAAGTCGGATGCTTAACCGACTGCGCCACCCAGGCGCCCCAAAGAACTTTTTTTTAATGTTTATTTATTTTTGAGAGACAGAGAGAGACAGAGTGTGAGTGGAGGAGGGGCAGAGAGAGAGAGAAAGACACAGAATCCAAAGCAGGCTCCAGGCTCTGAGCTGTCAGCATAGAGCCCGATGTGGGGCTCGAACTCACAAGCCGTGAGATCATGACCTGAGCCGAAATCAGAGTCTTAACTGACTGAGCCACCCAGGCACCCCTCAAAGAACTTTTTAAAAGCAGACATAAAAACCCCTTTCTACTTCTTCCAATTGAATTAGTCTTTTCTACAGTCATATATTATACAGTCATAAGATATATCCGGCATATTTTACAAGATATGTTAATATTACTTTCTTATAAGTAAATCAGTCTCCACCAAAAAATAAATGAATAAATTAAAAGTTGGTCAAGACTCAGTCCAAACTCTTCAAATTGTATACATTAAATATGTGCAGGTTTTTGTATATCAATGATACCTCAATAAAACTGGTTTTAAAAGTCATTAAGGGGTGCCTGGGTGGCTCAGTCAGTTGAGCATCTGACTCTTGATTTCAGCTCAGGTCATGATCCTAGGTTCGTGGGATTGAGCCCCATCCAGGCTGTGCACTAAGCATGGAAACTGCTTAAGATTCTCTCTCTCTCTCTCTCTCTCTCAAATAATAAAATAAAATAAAGGCATTAAAATATTTTCACAGCCCATAGGTAGGTTATGGCCTACAGCTTGAAAACCTCTTAGAGGTGAGGAAGACAAAGAAGCAGCAAGAAATATGAGTGATTTGTAGGAATACTAGAGAGAGTGGTGTCCCAAAAGCCAAGTGAAGAAAGTATGTCAAGAAGGGAGTTGTTCATTCTTTCTCATTGCCAAGTAGTATTCTGTTGTGTATATAAACCACAATTTCTTTAACCATTCATCAGTTGATGGACATTTAGGCTCTTTCCATAATTTGGCTATTGTTGAAAGTGCTGCTATAAACATTGGGGTACAAGTGCCCCTATGCATCAACACTCCTGTATCCCTTGGGTAAATTCCTAGCAGTGCTATTGCTGGGTCATAGGGTAGATCTATTTTTAATTTTTTGAGCAACCTCCACACTGTTTTCCAGAGAGGCTGCACCAGTTTGCATTCCCACAAACAGTGCAAGAAGGTTCCTGTTCCTCCACATCCTCTCCAGCATCTATGGTCTCCAGATTTGTTCATTTTAGCCACTCTGACTGGTGTGAGGTGGTATCTGAGTGTGGTTTTGATTTGTATTTCCCTGATGAGGAGTGACATTGAGCATCTTTTCATGTGCCTGTTGGCCATCTGGATGTCTTCTTTAGAGAAGTGTCTATTCTTGTTTTCTGCCTATTCACTGGATTATTTGGTTTTTGGGTGTGGAGTTTGGTGAGTTCTTTATAGATTTTGGATACTAGCCTTTTGTCTGATATGTCATTTGCAAATATCTTTTCCCATTCCGTTGGTTGCCTTTTAGTTTTGTTGATTGTTTCCTTTGCAGTGCAGAAGCTCTTTATCTTCATGAGGTCTCAATAGTTCATTTTTGCTTTTAATTCCCTTTTCTTTGGAGATTTGTCAAGTAAGAAATTGCTGCGGCTGAGGTCAGAGAGGTTTTTTCCTGCTTTCTCCTCTAGCGTTTTGATGGTTTTCTGTCTCACATTCAGGTCCTTTATCTATTTTGAGTTTATTTTTGTGAGTGGTATAAGAAAGTGGTCTAGTTTCATTCTTCTGCATGTTGCTGTCCAGGTCTCCCAGCACCGTTTGTTAAAGAGACTGTCCTTTTTCCATTGGATATTCTTTCCTGCTTTGTCAAAGATTAGTTGGCCATACTTTTGTGGGTCCAATTCTGGAGTCTCCATTCTATTCCATTGGTCTGTGTGTCTGTTTTTGTGCCGATACCATGCTGTCTTGATTATTACAGCTTTGTAGTAGAGGCTAAAGTCCGGGATTGTGATGCCTACTGCTTTGGAATAGCCAATATTACTTTGGCTATTCAGGGTCTTTTGTGGTTACATACAAATTTTAGGATTCCTTGTTCTAACTTCGAGAAGAATGCTGGTGCAATTTTGATTGAGATTGCACTGAATGTGTAGATAGCTTTGGGTAGTATTGACATTTTAACAATATTTATTCTTCCAACCCATGAGCACGGAATGTTTTTCTATTTCTTTATATCTTCTTCAATTTCCTTAACTTTCTATAAACTTTCTATAGTTTTCTATAACTTTCTATAAACAGTTTCCATAAACTTTCAATAGTTTTCAGTATACAGATCTTTTAAATCTTTGATTAGGTTTATTCCTAGGTATTTTATGTTACTTGGCAATGAGAAAGAATGAAATATGGCCTTTTGTAGCAATGTGAATGGAACTGGAGAGTGTTATGCTAAGTGAAATAAGTCATACAGAGAAAGACAGATACCATATGTTTTCACTCTTATGTGGATCCTGAGAAACTTAACAGAAGACCATGGGGGAGGGGAAGGAAAAAAAAAGTTATAGAGGGAGGGAGCCAAACCATAAGAGATTCTTAAAAACTGAGAATAAACTGAGGGTTGATGGGGGGTGGGAGGGAGGGGGAAGTGGGTGATGGGCATTGAGGAGGGCACCTGTTGGGATGAGCACTGGATGTTTTATGGAAAGCAATTTGACAATAAATTTCATTTAAAAAAAAAAGAAATAAAGGAACTAAAATAATTCTAAAAAATAAACATTAATAAAAATTTAAAAAATACAGCCCATCTTTTTTTAAAAAATAAATAAATAAAAATTAAAAATTAAAAAAGAAAAAGAAAAAGAAGGGAGTTGTTCACTGAGTCAAGTGCTGCTATAGAGAAAGATGATGATTGGGGGTAGATCAGTGGATAATACAATGACAGAGCCACTAGTAACCTTGACCAGAACAGTTTTTGTTGAAGTTTCGGTGAAGACAAAGACCTCAATGGAGAATATTTTTTATTGTTCTTATTTTCTTTGGACTTTTCTGTATTTTCCAAATGTTCTACAATGCAATTTGAACATCAAAAAAAAATAATATAAACACACAGTTTTATCACAATTATAAAAAATAAGTTTATTTAAAAGAATGTCATAATTTGAAATTTTTATCTTGTGAGCACCTCATTCTCTTTTTAAAAAATGTTTTTTTTGGGGGCGCCTGGGTGGCTCAGTTGGTTGGGCGTCCAACTTCGGCTCAGGTCATGATCTCAGGGTCCGTGAGTTTGAGCCCCGCGTCAGGCTCTGTGCTGACAGCTCAGAGCCTGGAACCTGTTTTGGATTCTGTGTCTCCCTCTCTCTCTGACCTTCCCCCATTCATGCTCTGTCTCTTTCTGTCTCAACAATGAATAAACGTTAAAAAAATTTTTTAAAATTAAAAAATAAATAAAAATAAAAATGTTTATTTTTGAGAGAGAGAGAAAGAGAGAACACACACCCATGAGCAGGGGGTGAGAATGGGGATCGGGGTGTGGGGGAGGGGCAGAGAGAAAGGAAGAGAGAATCCCAAGCAGACTCTACGCTGTCAGCTCAGAGGCCAATGCAGGGCTCAGTCCCCCAAACACAAGATCGTGACCTGAGCCAATGTCAAGAGTCAGACACTTAACCGACTGAGCCACCCAGGTGCCCCGTGAATACCTCATTCTTAATAGTACTAAGTAAAATGTCCTGAGACTTCAAGCTAGACATCATCTAAACTTTCCTAAAATTTTTCCTCTATTTTTCTGTTCCCCAAACTTCTCTAAAGGGAAAGTAAGGTTTAATTATTTCTCTCTGTGTTGAAATCTCTTCCTGTTTTCAAGGATTCAGACTATGTTTTACGCAATATGATGGTTACAAGGCACCTGGGTCTAACAAAAATCCACAGGAATCCCCCTATCATCTTCAGGAAGACATGCATCTTCAGGTATGAGAAGCATTTTCATGTTTGTTTTGCTCGACTGCCAAAATACATTCCCCTACTGTGATAGTAGATCTGAGAGACACAGCTTTTGTCTATTATTAGTATACTTAAATCTTACCCTG
Source organism: Felis catus (assembly GCF_018350175.1). Lineage (NCBI taxonomy): Eukaryota > Metazoa > Chordata > Mammalia > Carnivora > Felidae > Felis > Felis catus. The sequence goes on along the minus strand of NC_058381.1, from coordinate 16,828,720 downwards.
ATAGGTTTTAAAGAAAAATTCCTGTTTGCGTGGGACATGTTAACTCCTTTCCCCTTCAAGTACTTTTTAAAACAGATTTCATTGGTATTTTATATTAAAATTGCATGTTTTAAAGCATGATAGTGTTTTATTTTTCTGTGATGTTTTTTCAAACATGGAATTCAACAAAAATCCACCATGATTGTGAAAAATACATCCATGTCACTTACCAGAGCTCATCATGTTAATGTTAGCTAGCCTGTGGACGTGTATTTTTTATTTGAAGAAAACAGGCCAGGCAAAGGTGGGGAGGAAGCAGAGAACATTGTCTTTAATAAGTACTCAGCTCTGGGTTACTTTGCATGCCTTTCATCTGTGGGATGCCAGGAACACAAACCGGACAGATGCAAAACTGATCTCAACCTGGGACGCACCTATCACAAAAGGGACTGACTGCTTGTTAGAGGTCAGTGTGGTTGAGTAGGCAGTAATCTATCCCAGTCCGGTAGGCTAACTTGACATTTAAGTACATGTGTTAATTAAATTTTAGTTTGGCCTCATATCTGAATGTTCATTCAGTTTCAACCTCTTTTCCACAGTTATTCCTTGTGCTGGTCGAATTTTATGAGAGTCCTTGCACACCCAGACTCAATCTGGACTCCTGTGTGTAACTTACAACAGGTGCCTCTTGAGGAACTTTGTTGACCAATCAGCTTTATCTTTATGCCTGGAAAGTTTGGCATGATGCTTCATGACTGTGGTTATCATAAAGACACAAAGTGGTGGCTCAGCAGCAGGAAGGAGTGGGAACAGCAAAAAAAAAAAAAAAAAAAAAAAAAAAAAAGACATAAAGGACATAATCTTCCCTGGCATTATAGGATTGGTATTTTGAGTCATAAATGTGCTTTTTGAGGCTAGGCAAAGCACCAACATTTTTACAAATACCTCAAAAGAATGACATCTGAATGTCAACATAGACTGGAAAGGGGGAAAGAGATGTGTCTATACCTCACTAGAGAGAGAAACCACTACTACATTTCAATGAAAATCTCAGGTCCCTCCAGGGAGCAGTGCTGCTGAGGCCCTACCCAGATCCCTAAAATACATTCTGCTAGGGGCTGCACACTGTAGCTTCCTCTGGAGCAGTGCCCTTGAGTGATGGGAGCCCCTTACCTGGCTGTGCATCACAGTTAGGTAAACACTCATCTTACAACACACACCCAAAGATGCATGGTGGAGCCAATGACTGATAAAAGACCTCTCCAAGGTGGGGCAGATTCTTGGCACCATTTGCCTTCCAGAGCTCCCCTTAGGATGAGGCTGAGGCTAGCCTTCACATTCTTTTTAAAATTTTTATAAGTTTACTTATTTTTGAGAGAGAGAGAGAGAGAGCAAGCAGGGGAGGGGCAGAGAGAGAGGGAGACACAGAATCTGAAGGAGGCTCCAGGCTCCGAGCCCGATGCAGGGCTTGAACTCACATTGAACCCACAAGCAGTAAGATCATGATGCCCAAAGTCGGATGCTTAACCAACTGAGTCACCCAAGCAGCCCTAGCCTTCACATTCTTAATTAGCTTCTTCTTCCCTCTTCTGCTTTCCTCAGACCCTTACAGGTTTCTGTGGAAAGCACTCCCTCTATAAATCCTTTGCAGAAGCATTCATGTCTCGGGCTCTGCTTCTAGGGAACCTGACCTAACATACTCATCAGTTCCTTCAGGCATTCAACTGGTACTTATTGGACAATATGTAAACAAAAACCAAATACCTTCAGACAAGTAGAAGCATAGCAAAAGACAATAAAACAGAGTAGCAGATGGACAGCGACCTGGGCGCTGCTACTTTATTTAGATTGCTTGGTCAGAGAAGGCTTCTCTCTCTAATGAGTGAGCTGAGAGAGAGAGAGAGCTCTGTGAAAGAAAGGGGGGAGCGGTCCAGGCAGATGAAACAAGGGCTGGTGTGGCTGGAGCATCGCTGGCACAAAAGAGTGATTCAGTATGTTTGGGTGGAATGTTACGAGACTGCTGATGTCTTATATCCTTATGCTTATTTGGTTTCGGTTTCAGAGACTTCCTCTTTAAGTGTACAGACACTTCAGAAGTCATTTTGGCCTCTGTCTGTGGAGAGAACCACATAGTAATTCCACTCCGTGAGAGAACGGGAAAGGCCTTAGGAGTTCTTGATTTTAACATTGGCAGGAATAAGATGCTATTGTATCGAGAATTTAAAGATCTGCAGAAAATGATAAAGGTGGTCCAAGCTGCCTGCTACGAAATATTGGGAGAAACATCTGGAGAAATAAAGAAAAACTATATCCTAGGTATTGTGAACGTAAATGTTCTGGATTCATGGGTTTAATAAATTTGGGGGAATCACAGATTGCAATGAAGGATGCACTTTCTAAAAGGAATTGTTACAATATACAAAAATATACAGCATGAAAGGAATTCCCTCATGCAGTCTTGGGCTGATGAGTGTGGTCTATAAATTAGAGGAAAGGGTATTAAGTCTCATTTTCTTGGCTAGAATCATATGGTTTAGAACTGGAAGGACTCATAAAGGCAATATAGAACTAGCATTTATTAAATGCCTCATCATGTATCAAGCACTTTAAATATGTAATTTCAATTAGTCCTTACCCTAACTCTGTGAGGTGAATGGTGATACCTCATTTCACAGGTGAGGAAAGTGAAGCTCGGAGAAACTAAACAACTCACACCAAATCACACAGTTACCAAGTGATGAAACCTGGATTTGCACCCCAGTCTGGTGCTCTTTCCACTAGATTACACAGTATTCATTCGCTGGGACAAGTGAATCTTATCTTGTTTTACAGATAAAGAAGCTAAAAACCAACAGAGTTAAGGTCCAATAGGAGCTTAGTGGCAGAACCCAAGACTAGACCCCAGTTCTTGTGATTCCACATCCAATAGGCTGCTCTTAGTACAAAATCAGTTTGGCCATAAGGGAAGGAAGAAGGAAACATGGAGACCTTTGGCTATCTAGAATGGAGTAAATAGAGTAACACTACGTGGGATTAATCTGAGAGGTTTCTTGCCACCAGGTAGGGTGGAGTAAGTAGAAAAAAGAAGAAAATTTATGTTTTTTGAGCATCCACTATGTACTTACCACTAAGCACTTTTACTTATATCATCTTATTCAATTCCCAGATCACCAGGGAAGTAGGGATCAGCCTATGCTCACAGAAAGGAAAAGGAGGTTCAGAGAGAAAAACCTAAGAGTGGGTATTCAACCTGAGGTCCAACTCCAAAACCTGAGTTTTTACCTTTCCTCAAAGCCTCTTCCTGTGAGCTTCACCAGTGTAATTCCATTTCTGCATATTAATTTCATGACTAGAGAAACGAAGATTGTTTAAAAGCATAGGATATGGCTGTCTTTTTCCTGGAAAAAAAAAAGTTTACTTTATTATGTTCAGAATGCTATGAAAAACCAATATATGTACTGAACAACAGTGTGAGATGTTACTCTGTTGTTTCAGAGATTGAAAATGTAGGTGAAGTCCAGCGGGCAGGAATTCTCTTTTTCCGAATCATGCTGCAAGAGCTGCAGGAAAGCCTCCAACTGCTTACCTCCTTAGACTTTGTTTCACTGTTACTCTATGACTATCATCCTTCAGTAGAGCCCACATACCTGCCAGACACCAAGTCCCAGGAGGTGGAGGCCAACACGAAACTAGTACATGACATCCTGTTAGCGGTTATCTTGTTCATTCATCCAGAGCTGGAATTATCAAGTGACTTTGGAAATTGGGACAAGTGTAAAATGGTAAGTTTTTTTTTTTTTTAAACATTCTTTTTGTTGAAGAATAACCCACACAAGTTTAGGTATACAAATCATAATTGCACAAATCCTAAGTGTACAAATGCAAGATTTTTTTACACAATAAACATTTGTAACCAGCATCTAGCTCAAGAAACAACATTAATGGCACCCCCAAAGCCTTTCTTTGTACCCTCTTCTATCACTTACCCCACCACACACACACGCACATTTTCTCACTCACCCCAAGAGTGACCAGAATCCTGACTCCTAACACTGTAGATTGGTTTTGCCTGTTTTAAAATTTACATAAATGGGGGCTCCTGGGTGGCTCAGTCAGTCGAGCATCTGACGACTTCAGCTCAGGTCATGATCTCACGGCTCGTGGATTCGAGCCTTGCATCTGGCTCTGTGCTGACAGCTTAGAGCCTGGAGCCTGCTTTGGATTCTGTGTCTCTCTCTGCCCTCCCCCGCTCACACTCTGGGTGTGTCTCTCTCCCAAAAATAAACATTAAAATTTTTTTTTTTAATTTACAGAAATGGAATTATGTAAACTCATGAATTGGATACTCCCACTTGCTGATGCTCCCATAACTTTTATTCTTTTGTTCACAGTATGTTAACAGACACTTTGTCGCGAACATTTGTGCCTTTGATCCAACTGCTAGGCATGTGGAAGTTAATTTAAAGCTCATTGGTGAATATATCAGAGGTAAATTTACACTTCATTGTGTTCGAAATCTAACAGCAATAAAACATAGTTATAATTCAAATATTCAGATATTTTTATCACAATAAAGCAAGTGCCTCATAAGTTCAATTTTTAGGAAAATAGTTCTGATAGTAATCCTCTACAGGGAGGAACACTATAATCGAGTGCATTACCCAAAGTCACTGTCTATGCCACACGTTTGAGAATTCAGAATCATGTTCATCTCCCATTTTATTGACTACATGTGCATTATTTACTAAAAAACAATAGAGGATATGGGCTGCAGTGAGGAAAAGAAACAAGTACATTAAGGAAAAAGGCTATTACTATCTTTGGGTTTCAATGAAGAACCAAAGAAAATGATAGATCATGAGACTTTATACGCGAGTAATGTAGACTTTTTGGAGAAGCAGAATCACCAGAAATCAGAGTAGGGGAGCTCCCAGGTTGGAAAAGGTGATGAGCTCTTTGGCCACAGAGAACTGACCACATATAAGAGTAAATATCCAGAGTGAAATAGGTGAAGGGATTTTCTTTATTTCAAATTTGTACTGAAATTCTAGTTAGTTCACATATTTGGTAAAATTGGTTTCAGGTGTAGAAGTTAGTGATTCATCACTTACCTATCACATCCAGTGCTCCTCACAAGTGCCCTCCTTAATACCCATTAGGTGAAGGGGCTGAGGAGTGTATAAAATTGTAGAATCACTATATGGTGCACTTGAAACTAATACAACACCATATGTTAGCTACACTGGAATTAAAATTAAAAAAAAATATCTATACATATATAGGCATACATTCTTCCATGGGTGTATGTTATCCCACCAGAGACCTCAGGCCATTTGTGCGAATGTACCAGTTAGGAAGAAATTTAAAGTTTGTATCTATTTTGTTACTGATGAAAAACTAACCATCAGTTGGGAAAATGGCTCTGTAGAAGTTTTTTACTAAACCTGTCCCTTTCCTCCCCTTCCACCTTTCCAACTCTCTGTAGAGACTCTGGACTAAGTCAGAAGGGTTTCTAGACTTTTGTGATGTGCATATTATGCCAAGAGGCTGAGAACCAGAGAAAGTCTGAGAAGAGGAAGGCAACCACCCTCCTCAGGGTGTCTCTGGCAGTGGAAGCATGTAGCAGTGAGCCAGGGCAGATAGATGAAGGGGAGAGATCGAATCACCTAGGAAAGCAAGGTACTCTCAGAAGTTTGGGAATGCTAGAGAACAGGAGAGAACATGACATTCAAATAAAAGTTAAGATTAGAATTTCTGGGGTGCCTGTGTGGCTCAGTCAGTTAAGCATCTGTAAGCATCTGACTCTTGATCTGGGCTCAGGTCATGATCTCATGGGTTTGTGAGTCTGAGCCCTGCATCAAGCTCTGGGCTGAAGGTGTGGAGCCTGCTTGGGATTCTCTCTCCCTCTCTCTCTGCCCTTACTCTCTCTCTCTCTCTCTCTCTCTCTCTCAGAATAAATAAATCAACTTAAAAAAATAAAGATTAGAATGTGTATTTGGAATGGCTTCTGTAGCCTCATGACTCTGGGCTGATTCATGGGAGCCTCTGAATTTATAGATGTCACAGGTATCACTTCTTTTAAGGTGCTATTCAAGAGAAATTATAATAAGAGCAAAACCAAAGATTAAAACTTGTTTAACTCTATCCTTGTCTACACTTGTTCCATACTTGTTCACTCACTGTTCACTGAAGACTTAAAAATCCAGAAGAAACATCTCTGTGTCAGTGCCTGCTTGCTGCTCCTCCCTTTAAGGTAGATTTAGTCCCCACCATGAGCACCAGTAGGCCCTTCCCCTCCACGTGCGACCTGAGTCCCTGCTCCACTTCGTAGACCCCAACATGCCAGCCCCTTGGCCTAGAGCCAGACCCTGCTGCTAGGGTCACTGGTGTCCTCCCAGACTGCTGTTTCACCTTCTCGGGCAAGGACACAGGCGCTCACCACTGAAAAATCTAGTCCTTTTGTCAGATGGGAGCTGGGGATGAGGAGCAAGCCCCACAACTCCCCGTCTTGCAAGTGTGTTCAGGATTTGGCTCTCACCCTCAATTAGCTCATCTCCAGACAAAGACATCTTCTGTAACATTGTCCCAATGCTTTATGGGAATCTTTGCAGTTCAGGTTCCACCTCTGATTTGCCTACCAGAATTAACTCCTATAGTCATATGCAGCTCCTTTGTTTGGGTAAACATGCAAATTTCTGCCTCCTCTCCTCTCCTTTCAACTGTGCTAGCCAATTCCTGAGCAGCCTTGATCGCCAAAGCTTCCACCACTTTCTCTTTTCCAACAGTGTCCTCAGGTGGCAGGAATTCCAACTGCAGTTAACACAGCTGGATTCAGCCAGAACCCTGATAGCCCTCAGGCCCCCCTTCCACCACCACTGCCAAACCTTTAGCATTATAGCAGTCTCTGCTGCAATCAAGAAAGTTCATAGGCCACCCAGACACCAACCCTCTCTCCTTCAGGTGCAATTGTATTAGGAAATTGTAAGCTCTCCATTTAGGGAAAGAAGGGGAACTCACGGGGGCACCTTTCTGTGCCTGAAAGAGAAGAGCCTCTGGCAGGGCAATTTGTGGCTCAAAATTTATCTGAGCCTTCTAGCAGTGTTAACTAAAGCCCCGGTCAACAACACTACCTAGCATGAAATACCACCAACAGTGATCATTTCTGCCTAGGTTGGGGAGGGACTGTTAACACAGCTCCTAACCCACCAAGCTTTTCAAACTAATGATTTTGCCAAGAAGATAAAATCAGGGCTGGTGATGTGTCTACACTTTCTTAGGACTTCTGCTGTCAACTATCACCCTACTTCATCCTAGTTCTGGAAAGGAATATATATTTGTTTAATGTCTTAGAAAAGGTACACTTTATTTTTTATTCTTTTTTTTAATTTTCCCCAGTTATTATTGAGATATAATGACATATAACATTGTATTAGTTTAAGGTATGCAACATAATGATTTGATATATCTACATATTGAGAAATGGTCACCACCAGTAGGTTTAGTCAACATCCATTACCTCACATAATTAAAAGATTTGGGGGGGTGGCACCTGGGTGGCTCATTTGGTTAAGCATCTGCCTCTTGATTTTGGCTCAGGCCATGATCTCCCAGTTTATGAGATTGAGCCCCGCTGATATTCTCTCTCTCCCTCTCCCTCTGCTTCTCCCCTGTTCCTTCTCTCTCTCTTTCTCTCCCTTCCCCCCCAAGTAAATAAACATTTTTTTAATTAAAAGATTTTTTTCTTGTGATGAGAACATTTAAAATGTACTCTCTTAGAAACTTTCATATATACAGTATAGTATTGTTCACTATAATCACAAGGCTGTACATTACATTCCCAGAATTTATTTATCTTATAACTGACAGTTTGTACCTTTTGACCACCTTTGCACATAGCCCCTGTCTCTGGTAACCACCAATTCATGCTCTGTTTCTGAGTTCAGTTTTTTTAGATTCCACATGCAAGTGAGATCGTACAGTACTTGACTTTGTCTGACTTTTTTTCACTCATCATAATGACTTCAGGGCCATTCATGTTGCAAATGACAGGATTTCCTTATTTTTATGGCTGAATAATATTCGTTGTATATATGTACACCACATTTTCTTCATCCATCCAAGTCTTGGATGTTTTCATGTCTTGGCTATTGTAAATAATACTGCAATAAACATGGGGGTGCAGATATCCCTTTGAGACAGTGATTTCTTTTCCTTCAGATATATACCCAAAAGTGGAATTGCTGGATCATATGGTAGTTCTATTTTTAGTATTTTGAAGAACCTCCATATTGTTTTTTACAATGGCTCTACCAATTTACCTTCCCTACAGTGTACAAGGGTTCTATTTTCTCCACATCCTCATCAATAGTTGTCATTTCTTGAATTTTTGATAACAGCCATTCCAACAGGTGTGATATGATATCTCATTGTGGTTTTGATTTGCATCAAAAGGGGTATTTTATATTCTGGTGGAATTCCAGGCAGCTGAATCCCACCTTTAGATTGAGGCTGTCATCTATGAAGGAGTATTGGACAGCTTTGTTCAGCAAGCTTGGCGTCCTAAGGCTGTGCCATTCATTGCATGTGAATGTTGCAGACATACTTTCCTGTAAGGGAACCCAGTGCCTCCAGTGACCCCTGGACCAGGACCCAGACAGCTGTGCATGCAGTAGTGCATCAACAACCTCTGTCACTCTGCCTAAAGCACTTCCAGTAGTTGTCCTCTTCTTCCTGAAGACCCATGACCTGACCACCTTCTCAAGGATCTATTTTCCCCACTCCACTTTGGACCTATGCTGCCAACTTTGCCTGCTCTTTCTGTAGGGTGTCCCATACCTGTCCCATGTCCCCATCCCAGGGGGTTAGACACATGTTATCTACCGGGAAATGTTATCAGACTTGGAAGCAAGAAGAATGATCTCTCATTTCAAGTGTGACCAGAATCACTTTGCTCTCTAGAGCCTGTATTTCTGCCAAGTGGCCATACTTCCTCCCCATGCCTAAATCCAAGGGTCTCTAAGTCTATAGATGCTGGTCTCTGCAGGAGTTCCCCTGCAGGAGCCCTAGAGCTCCTCCTCTGCCAAAGCAGCCAGATAGATGTGCTATTACCATCTATAAAGAAACTCACCAGCTTCCTCAAAAAAAACACCACCATGATCCACCAGAGATGGCAACGGAGGGAGATGACCCACCATCATGGGGGAAGGACTGCTGGACTCACAACCCTGATTAACTGTCTTCAAGATTCACCTTCCCCAGGCGATCTTTCCCTAAGCACTATTGCCACCATTGTGGTGGCTCTAGCAATTGCTATTCTCTATCTCCCTCCATTGCAAGAGTGGGACAAGCCTCTCCTTCATTCCTCATGGCACAGCTGAAGATAAGATAGGAACCTTTAATAAGACACTACCAACTTTCCACAAATAAGAAATGTGAACACAGCACTGAACTGAATATGCAACTGTTATCATATGCCTGGTTCTTTTAAACAAGTCAAAGTGAAATGAACAAGATGCCAAGAATATTGTTTTGTCCTATTAATTTGGACCCTCTATATACCCTCATTGGTTTGGATTTAGTTACAGTTCTCTACCGCCTTCTTAGACTTGGTTTCTTGGGTGGTGATTCCTTCTGAGATTTGTTGTTTTCCCACCTGCAATCACAGTTAGACCTGGGTTAAACAGGGAGCCTTGAGGGTGCCTTTTATGAGATGCTCACTAGATTTCAGGCTCTAGAGGAGGAAACATCCATTTAGTTTCAGAATAGATTCCTTTTGTTCTGGCAAATACCTCTTAAAGGGCGTTGTATGAAAGATATTGGAGAAGCACTCAACTCACACACTGTCTGGGAAACTAGTTTAGGGTTCAGTAAAGACCTGGGGCCTGGATGCTTGACCCATTTTCCATGCATGCAGACCCTTTCCATCTCTAGTCCAAGTCATCCTGGGGGAAAAAAGAAAGAAAAAAAATCAAATCATCAATTCTCTTTTTGCTTTTGGTTTTAAATTTTGAAGTTTTCCAACAGTTGTTATTGAAATTAGAGAAACAACATGGTTTTATTTATCTAGGTACCATCACTGATGCTTTAATATCCAATAAGGTCTGTTAAAAATCAGTTTAATGAGAACATTTTTCTATTTAAAGCTAAGATATTTTTCCAGATTTCCTTGACACAGTTTTTTTTTTTCATTTTAGTGGATGTTAAATAATCTTTTATCTCAAAGGAGTATAAAAATTATATGTTTTTTAAAAGTATTTTAAAAGGTCAACTGGAACTAAAAGCCTTCTAACAAAAGAGTCATTAGCCCATCCCTCTTCTCTCTTCTCAGTCTCCCCAGGTCCCCTCATCAGAGGCCATTCTTTTTGACTCTTTTGACTATTTCTTCTGGCATGTGCACATTTCTGTCTTTTTAATACCGTAGAGCATTGCTATCTTTTCATTCCTCAATTTTAAACCTCGTCAACTGATTTCCTCTTATTATAGACGAAAGTTGAGTTCTGTTGTACCACCTTTCTCTTATCCTGTCCTCCCAATGTAATTATATTATCATTTGGAGTTAAATCAAAATGCATTGTTTACATGATTTTGCCTATGCAAATATGATCCACAGCTGAACATATAACATATTTTGGTTGCTCCTTTTTCACTCTTTGTCTTTCCTGAAGTAAATAATTCACTTTTATTTTTTTTTATTTATTTAAAAAGTTTTTTTAATGTCTATTCATTTTTGAGAGACAGAGACAGAGTGTGAGCCGGGGGAGGGGCAGAGAGAGATGGAGACACAGAATCCAAAGCAGCCTCCAGGCTCTGAGCTGTCAGCACAGAGCCCGACGCGGGGCTGAAACCCACGAACTGTGAGATCAGGACCTGAGCCGAAGTCGGAAGCTTAACCAACTGAGCCCCCAGGGGCCCCTTAGTTTTATTTTTTAAGTTCCTAAATTTTCTTTGTATTTCTTGACAATTCCCAGCCCATCCATTTTGTCTCTCCATATAATTTCCCTTGGGGGAAGTTTTATCAGGTAATTTTTTTTAGTTCCATTTTTTTTTTGCCTTAAAACCATTCCTTCTAGAGATCTTGATTCTCCTATCTGGGGTCTTCCCCCACCCAGATCTGCTACTCAGTTGCCTTCCTGAAATCCATTTTGCTGCTATCATAGGAATTTACTTTGCCTTGCTCTGAGGTAGCATATCTCTCGTAGTTTTCTGAGAAAGAGTGTGTGAATGGTAAATTTTTTGGGACTTTCATGTCTGAAAATGTTCTTATTCAACCCTCATATTTGATTTTTAGTTTCCCAGGGAACATAATCTTGAAGACAATGACCCGTTGTCTTTTGTGAGAAACTGAGATTATAATTCATATACCACAAATTTCACCAATTTATCCGGTACCATTCAGTAGTTTTTAGTATATTCATAAAGTTTTGTAAACATCACCACTAATTTTGGAATATTTTCATCACTTGGAAAAGAAACCCAGCACCCATTAGCTGTTCTATTCTTTGCCCCTCCCTACCCTTACCCCTGGCAACCACTAATCTACTTTCTGTCTCTAGGATTTGCCTGTTCTAGACATTGCATATAAATGGAGTCATACAAGGTGGATTCTTTCACTTAGCATAATGTTTCAAGGTTCATCTTTGGTCTATGTATCAATACTTCATTCTTTTATTATGGCTGAATAATACTCTATTATATGGATATAGCACATTTTATTTATCCATTTATCAGTTGATGGAGACATGTGGGTTGTTCCTACTTTTTGGCTATTGTATATAATGCTGCTATGAACATTTGTTTACAAGGTTTTTCTGTGAGCATATGTTTTATTTTGAGAGACAGGGAGGAAGGGATGTTGTGAGTGGGGGAGGCAGAGAGAGAGGGAGAGAGAGAGAATCCTAAGTGGGCTCCGTGCTGTCAGCACAGAGCCGGATGCAGGGACTGAACCCACAAACCGTGAGATCATGACCTGAGCCGAAATTGAGTCTGACACTTAACTCATTGAGCCACCTGGGCACCCCAACAATAATTATTTTTTGAAGTTTTCTCTTCCCTGTTGTTTCTCCTTTCTTTCTGTTTTTAGTGTTTTTGTCTGTATCTCATTTCTACATCACACCACTGGGCAACTTCCTCTCCCCAACACTAGAAATTTACTTCTCAAAGGGGATAACATAGAAAGTCTCTGGACTGGGGGACATCAGACACAGTTGAGAGGGAGAGAACCAGAGTGAAAACTGGGAGATTATGAGTGTGTTTACTGAATATAGAGCCCTCTGTAAGCTTCCTCGACAAAGCTCCAAACAAAAAGGAGGAAACAAAAGGACAAACAGCTGATACCTGTACTTTTGGGGTGTAAGAAAAATACTATAGGACTTTTGTTTGTAATTATTGCCTATTGCCCATCACTGCCTACTTTGTTTTAAAATGAATGATTTATAAATAAATATACATGTATTGGGGCTCATGCTCAATATTTGTTACTGATGAAAGTACATAATCAGAGTTCAGAGTCTATTGCATTAAACTATGAATTTTTGTAAAGCAAATTGCATTGATTTCAATTCTCACATTAAAAAAAAAGTTTATTTATTTTGAGAGAAAGAGAGGGAGAGAATGAGGTCGGGAGGAGCAGAGAGAGAGTGGGAGAATCCCAAGTGGGGCTCATACCCATGAACGGTGAGGTTATGACTGGGCAGAAACCAAGAGTCAGATGCTCAACCAACTGAGCCACCCAGGCGCCCCTCTCATATTTGATTTATAGATATATCATGAAAAAAAAAGCGCCAATACAATGTGATATTGTAAGGAAATTATACCAACAGAAATGAAACTAATATGCCTGCAAGAACACAATGTTCAGTCTGGAACAAACTTCTACCCAACTTCGGATAATTTGAGAAAAAAATGTGTTTTTACCTCCCCATTTAACACTGATCCTAGAAGCAGCACTCTACAGTACATTTTGGATCACTTTAAGTTAATGATAACATAGTAAGTGCCTGAAAGCCATGGCCAATATGGGTGTTCTGACCTACTTAAGAACTGACTGAAACATGCACACACATGATCTTTTAGCTATATGATGTTGCAGGACATTCAGCCCATTGCATGTGGCAGTAATGTTAAAAGGTGGCACAAGGTATACAAAACAATAGAAATAAAGGAACTAAAACTAAGAACTAAGGCTAAGGAGAGAAGCATTCAAGAAATACTTGGGTTATTAGTTGAAAGGAGCAGTTATACTTTGACTTTTGAACTTGATGCTTAATTACTTCATTATTTTTGCTTTGCCCATCTTTCTAATTGCCTATAATTCCCAAAAGGGGATTTTACTAATCTAGTGTTAAAACAGAGATCTGTAAAGGGAATTTGAATTAGAAATATCCTGGACTATCCCACAGCTTTCAGCAAAATCAATTCCTTATGTAATTAAAAGTTTGATTGGGGCGCCTGGGTGGCGCAGTCGGTTAAGCGTCCGACTTCAGCCAGGTCACGATCTCGCGGTCCGTGAGTTCGAGCCCCGCGTCGGGCTCTGGGCTGATGGCTCGGAGCCTGGAGCCTGTTTCCGATTCTGTGTCTCCCTCTCTCTCTCTGCCCCTCCCCCGTTCATGCTCTGTCTCTCTGTCCCAAAAATAAATAAACGTTGAAAAAAATTTTTTATATAAAAAAAAAAGTTTGATTAAACTAGAACCTACAAAAATACCATTAAATGTTTTTGAGTTAATAGGTTTATAAGCAGATTCAAGGGTTTGACCCAGCAATTCTTTTAGCTCAGATTTCCTCCAATAATTTACTATAAGCTTTACCAAGGCAAAGCAAAAACAAAAAACAAAAAACAAAAAACAAAAAAAAAATCCATAATTTCTAACAGTTAGAAATGAAACAAATTGGTCTGTTTGAAAGAATTACCAAACCTGTGCAATCTGGCTCTTGTCATCTGCCAAGCGGCAAAATCTGGCGTCCATCCACCACGAGAGGGCAGTAGCGCTCAACCGTTGTTAATGGGAACCCAACAGAGCCAAGGAGGCTTCATTAGAGAAATCATTACAGCTGTTGTTAACACATCACTCTCTCACTGGAAAACGCAGGCAAACAGGAACCACAACCCAGATAGGTTCAGAGCTTCTGTCCTGGGTAACAATAAGACAGGAAATAAGCAACAGGGGCTTGTGAAAGGGAGAGGCCTCCCTCCCCATCCTCATGTCCTTGAGTCACCGTGGAGATGGCTTACTAGCTTAATAATGGCTGCAGATAGGGGTCTGTTTCATTTGGATGTTGAGATAAAAACGCTGTGGCAGGCAGGCAGGCAGGCATCAATGGAACAGAGCTCTTAATGGGGATTTGGAAAGGGCAGAAAGAATAAAAACTGTGGGGTGCAGCAGAGCCGATATCTCAGAAAATGAATTAGGTTTGGTTTTAGGTGTGTTCTGGGATGAACTTTAGATTCATAACACTGGAACGTTAAGATAATCAAAGTAATCTTTCCAGCGTATAGCATTACTTTGTAAAGTTTCCAGGAAGTGAATTAATAAAAAAAGGAATCAATTACAACTAGTGCACCTCAATATTTTAAGTATGTATGTGGATTGGTCTGGGATTGCCCAGAACTTGAGATGAATCAGATATTTGTACTATGCTCTCATGACCACCATCTGTTTTTGTTTTATTCATTTGTTACTGACCTATAATCTGAAAAGACTTTTAATATTTGAAATATTTTAATTTATTTTAATTAATTTATTTAATTATTTAATTATTTAATTAATAAATTATTTAATTTATTTTAATATTTTAATATTTGAAAGACCTAATTTAACCATTCTGTAATTTAATGTTGTTTCAACATTTATTGAACAGTTACAACCGAGAGAAAAGACAGTGCCTCTGTGTGTGTTGAAAGAAAAAGTTTTAGAAAATTGTACCTCCATGTTTTAAATCAGCCTCAAATAAAAATTGAGACTTGTGAATGTTTCCCAGTTTTTACGTGCCTTTCATATCTTGTATTGTACTTTTGTTGAAGTCAAAACTTTGAAATCATAGAAAGGCTAAATCTAATTCAGGGAATCTTCTTCCTTCATAGAAAGAAGGGATAGAATATAGGGAAATAAAATGTTCTGTCATTCTTTTTTTTTAAGTTTATTTATTTATTTTGAGAGAGAGGAGGGGAGGGGCAGAGAGAGGAGAGAGAGAATCCCAAGCAGGCTCTGCATTGCCAGCGCAGAGCCCGATACAGGGCTCGAACTCATGAACTGTGAGACCATGATCTGAGCCAAAATCAAGAGTTGGATGCTAAACCGACTGAACCACTCAGGTGTCCCTGTTATCCTTTTTTTTAAATTTTTATTTTAGAGAGAGAGAGTCAAGCAGGGGGAAAGGTGCAGATGGAGAGAGAGAGAGAGAGAGAGAGAGAGAGAGAGAGAGAGAGAATTCTAAGCAGGCTCCATGCTCAGCACAGAGCCAGACACAAGACTTGATCCCAAGATCCTGAATCATGACCTAAGCTGAAATCAAGATTCAGATACTTAACCAACTGAGCACCCAGGCACCCCGTTCTGTCATTCTAATACAGATCCATGAAGGACATACTTGTCATTAATGAGCCATTGGATAGAAGATGACATTTAAAAACTCTTATTCAATTATAAGTATCACTTAATGGTTTATTCAACTCAAATCAGCAAACATTTATTGGATTAGTCACTGTGGTAGACATAAGAAGTAACAAAAATGAATAAAACATCGAGCTAATAGTGAGAGGCACCTGAAAGAAATATTGTTTTAGCAGCTACTCTGTGACAGATTTTTAAATATCTTTTCTTATTAATCCTCATAACAGTTCTGAGGTGTTATCCCTGTTTTGTAGAAGAAGAAACAGGCTAACACCAATTAAGTGGCCTGCTGAAGGTCACAGAACTAGTTGGGGTAGTGCCAAGATTGAAACCCAGATATGTTCAATTTTAAAGTATATTCTCTTTTCATTGGACCATTCTATCTGGATATTAGTCACTGACTCCTGGGAAAAAGTAACTTTTATGAATGGCAGTTTAATAGTTTACAATTTAACAAATGAAACATATGGTGTGCAGTTATTACATATTTTAAAATAAATTTTAATTAGGAAAAATTTTAAACATAGAAATTATAGGGGTGCCTGGCTGGCTCAGTTGGAAGAGCATGAGACTCTTGATCCCTGGGTCCTGAGTTCCAGCCCCACGTTGGGTGTAGAGTTTACAAACCAAAGTTAGAGACTAACACCTGTGTAGTCATTACAGAGCCATATTCTGTATCCAATCTGAATGTTATACATGTTTGAGTCAGACTTTTTTTTTTTTCTATTTTAATGTTTATTTTTTGAGAGTGAGACAGAGCACAAGCAGGGTGGGGAGGAGGTAGCAGAGAGACACAGAATCTGATGCTGGCTCCAGGCTCTAAGCTGCTAATGCAGAGCCCCATGCAGGGCTCAAACCCACAAACCATGAGATTGTGACCTGAGCCAAAGTCAGATACTTAACCAACTGAGCCACCCAGGCGCCCTGAGTCAGACATTTTTAAAGAAATAAAACATTAGAGAAACAGTTGAGACCTTCTACCTCTCCTTGATCCCTCCCATTCTCTTTTTTTCCTCTCTAGAGCTAAGACTATTATGAATTTGATGTTTATCAGTTTTATGCATGATTCCTTACTTTTACTTACATGTTTATGAATCCACAAACAATACAAAATTATTTTGCAGTGTTTTAAATTATATTTTAATTGTATCCAAAAGAACATATTATTCTACAACTTGCTTTTTGTGATAATACGTTCTGAGATTTATCCACAATGTAATGTGTAGCTTTAGTTCTTTATTCATTAAATGCTATGCAATATTCTATTATATGAATGTATCAAAATTTATTTATCCATTTTCTTATAATTATACATTTAAACAAAATTCTGCCATGGTTTTGATTCAAAGCATATCTGATGAACTTTCATCATAATACTGGAACTTATATATTTTAATAATAAAGGTACAAAACTATCCATACTAACTTTTTTTTTTCTTGGTATAGATCATTCTCGAATTGAAGTATGGAAGTTTGGTAATAGTGTCATCGAATACCTATACCACTGGGCACACATCTGTTTAACTCTCATGGAGCTAAGCAAAAAAACAAGTAGTGCTATTGCACCCCCATTGCCCTCCAAAACTGACTCCTATGTGTATGCAAAAATGCCAAAGGGAAGCTTGCCAGGGAAATGCTAATGAATTGGTACTGTATTCAGGCTATTTTTGTCATGTTCAGTTTTGCTTGTTAACTATAAAATATCTTCAATTGGAAAGGAGTGTCGCATAGACATATTTTGCTCCTAGACATTGACCTCAGCATTTTCCAAAACGAAAATGCTACCTAAGGAGAAATTTGATCTAAAAAATATCCAGTTAAGGTAGCCATAACCAAATGCATGTTATAGGATATATTGAAAAGTTTCCTTTTAGTTTTAGCTTTGTATCTGCCATGGGACTATTGTGGTTAATTGGGTAGAATTATTTCAACTCTTTAAAGGTGCAAAGTAAAGACTGAGGATTTATGGAAAAATGGCTATTTTTACATTAAAGGAGTGCCAAATAATAAAGATTTTAAGACATGAACTGGGAATTGTTTTTCTAATTTTTTCAGACTTAAATTTGCACCACCTTTTCCCCCTCCCCAACGATCACTACTCCTCCCTACTGACTTTAACAACTTAAGTTACTTCAATAAATAGAAATTCTTGTAGGAAAATGTCCATGACTCATGGAAAAAAGAAAACACCTTTTTTTAATAACAAAAACCTCTCAAGTTAAAGAACTGCAAAAAGAGTTTATATTTATTTAAAGCTTATTATTACAGCAAACTTTACTGCTCTTTTGTGAGATTTCATCTTTGCAATAACATATCTGATGAGAGTCCATTTTTAATAAAAATTTGGGAAATTAAACTTCATTTTCTTTATTTGGTTGACAAAATGTGATGTGTTGCAAACATCTTATAATTTGAGGTTGGAGGTCCCTTCTTAACCTTCTCTGATAAAGTGGCAGCAGTGTTATTACCAGTTCTCATCTCTTGGATGATCGCATGCCCAGTCGTAACCTATAAGCCTATTTCATATTTGGAAGAGGGCTTTTCAGGGCATTTGCAACAACATTTCTAGGAACAATGTTCTTGAAGATATTAAACTGATAGCCACATATCCTGATGGCTGCAGAACAAGCTTATAGAGTTCACTGTGCATACAAATGGCATTTTAGGCAGCGAGCAGAGGACTTTTTTGCAGAACGCTATCTTATTAACCATTATCATGGGAATTAAGTTAACTAAATGACATCTAGCTTAATGAGAACAGGTATCATACACTTGCATGGAGTTTAACTTGTTTGAAGTATTTTCACACACAAGCTTATAACCTCCCAATGACTTGTAAGGGAGGCGGTCTAATACCATTATCCTCACTTTATAAATGAGGACATAGGCTCAATGCGTGAGTTACCTATGTCACAACAGCTGGTAAGAAGCCAGGGGACCTAGCTTCCATCTATCCTACCTTTTGCCAGCACTCAGACATCTCACTGACACTTTTCAACCTTTACCAGACTAATGATTATGCTATCAGTCTTTTAGAAACTACTTTAAAATTAAGCAACCAGGGATGCCTGGGTGGCTGGTGATTGAGTGTCCTACTTTGGCTCAGGTCATGATCTTGCGTTTCATGAGTTTGAGCCACACATTGGGCTTGCTGCTCTTAGCACAGAGCCTCTGTTCCCTTCTCTCTCTGCCCCTCCCCTGCTCACACACACATTCTCTCTCTCAAAAATAAATAAAACATTAAAAAAATAAGTAAAATTAAGCAACCAACAAGAAAGATTAATTGAATTTATTTAATGATCATTCAAGTAAAATACTATCCCTTAACACTAGGAGCTTACTTTTTTAGTGACGAGGATGTTATTTATACTTGACAAAATTTACATACAGGTTTATATTTAAATCTATTTATTGAATACATTGCTTTACTTATATACACTTCGGAAGCTTGGACTTGATTAGTTTTTTGTTGGCTTTCTTTACTGTAGCTTATACATAACATGGACACGGTATGGTGCTGACCATCCAGACAATTTTCCCTTTATTTTTTTTAAGTTTATTTTGAGAGAGAGAGAGAGCGCGCGCGCATGAGCAGGGGAGGGGCAGAGAAAGGGAGAAAAGAGAATCTCAAGCAGGCTCTGTGCTGTCAGTGCAGAGACTGACACAGGGCTCGATCCACAAACCATGAGATGGTGACCTGAGCTGAAATCAAGATCCAGATACTTAACCAACTGAGCCACGCCTCCCCCCCCCCCTTTTTTAAAGGAGACAGATGTTTTTTGAAAACACTGTAAGGGAGCAGTGGCATGCAGGACAGCAAAGGATAGGCTGTCTGCCAGGAGGCGGTGGGGGGGGGGCTATAGTTATGGGGTGAAATGAGGAGGTATGGGAACCTATGGAATTTTCCTTTTTTGGTAACAGTGCCTGGTTGTAAGTAGCCCATTGGTCAGCTGGGGGCTATGGCTATTTTGAGGTGGGTCATTTAATGCACCTGTTTGCATGCAGCCTGGTTATCACTCTGGGCCCTTTTGCCTTACTCAGGTTTCCATTGCTCAAACCTGTTGCGTAAAACGGCCTCTGGATTCCACCCTGACAGATCAACAATGACAAATCTTTGGTATTTGAGTAGAGGTCTCATCTTCAGTAGCTGCTTCTTGCTAGACAGGGTGGGTGCACGTCTCTACCTCAACTTGTGGGTCCATCAGGGGTTCTGTGCAGTTATAGACCAGAACATGGTATTATTTAATGTGCTGAAAGGAGATTGGAGTGAAATTCACTGGTAGCCAGGTCCATGGGATTTAGGGAGAGGGGACCCTCTGATGGCATGGGCTGGAATCCTTATTGGATAATCATTCCTATACATAATTGTTGGATTCACTCAGACAGGTAGGAATGTATTTTGCCTGTAGATCAAGATGGTGTTGGATCTGAGGGAACAAAGGAAAAAACCGTGCAGGGGAGAAGGAAGCAAGGCAGCTGAGCGTCAGCCAGCATCAGAAAGAGTCCCAACTGAGTCTGTAATGTGTGCAGATTTGCCCTGGATGAGCTTCTGCTGCCAAATGTGCTGCAAATTGGTAACAGAGACCTCAGGGGGATGGAGTGGGAGAGGAGAGGAAAGCAGTCTTCGCCCTCACAGGCATGAGGTGTCGAACCTGTTTGCCCTTGGACCTTCAGACCACATGGGGATAGCTGCCCTGGCCAGAAAGCTTCAGTTGTGGATGAGTACTAGGGTTAGACTGCCAAAGGGCTGAAAAGAGAAAGGTGAGGGAAGAAAGGATTCCTCTGAAGGTCAAGAGGGGAAATCCCTCACCCTTTCAGGCAAGGGCAGTCTGGCAATTTCCCTCTGGGGCCTTTGGCTCCTTACCAAGGAGTGACCTCAGCCAAGGTCATCAGTTCCTCAAGGACTACTAGAGATGGTTCTCTGAGGAAAAGTCCTGAGAAATTCCTGCAGAATCCAGGGAGAGTCTGGGCCCAGCAGAGATTCCCCATATGGGCCACAAAATGCCAGGTCATCCAGATTGGGTGGAGAATGGTGGCAGGGGCAGTGAAAGAATTCACCCAGGGCAGAACAAAGGAGATAGAAGTTTACTGAATACACCACAAGGGAGCAGTGGGCAGGACAGCAAAGGAGAGACTGTTTGCCCAGACCATTTTCCTTTTTAATTATGGCTTTCCATGGTCCAGCAACAACTTAAGATTTCAAGACAATGATACTGGAATCTCAGGAAAGCTTCTACTGCCTCTTTTCAAGCTTTATGGAAATATAACTTACATGATACATAATTCATCTACTTAACAGGTACAGTGCAATGGTTTTTACTGTATTCAGACAGTTTTGCAACCATTACAACAATCAATTTTAGAACATTTTCATCACCCCCGTGAGAAACCCCATACCCATTAGTAGTCACTGTCCATTTTCCCCCACCTAAGCCCTAAACAATTATTTATCTTTCTTTTTCTATGGATTTGCCTATTCTAGACACTTCATATAAATGGAATCGTACAATATGTTGGTCTCTTGTGACTCACTTCCCATTCCTTCTTTATCTAAATATGTTTAAGCAACCAGCTACCCTTAACTTCCACAGACATCTCCAATCCAGACTCAGATCTTCCGCAGGTAATTTAGGGAATTTTCATTCTTCTCATGTAGGTTTTATGCAATGCCACTCCCACCTAACCCCACCCTACATCATTAACTCTGTGTTCTTACTCTCCCCTGTATGATTTTATTATAAAGACCTCCCTCAATAGATATCAATTAAATATTGCCTATTTCTTTGTCCTTAGGCATAGTAATTACCCTCAGTAGCTGTTCCATCTCTTAATCATTAGCTCTATTTTACCTCTCTTTGACTGTCCCTTCCATAGACCACAACTAGGAGGGTACCTCTTGGTCATATTCTGGTGGCCATATTCTGTTCTATGTGACCCTGACTCTGTAGCCACAGCGTTTTGAACTGGGGTTGACCCCTTGCCAAAGGAAGACCAATCTGTGAAAAGGCCTAATATAGAAAGTAACCAAACCATGGATAATCCAAACTAGGAAACAGCAATAAGAGCAGTGTCTAGAAGGACAGTAAAGAGTTTAGAGAGGCCAAAAGTGTCACGTCAGGCCTTAAACAAATTAAAGGATACTGCCTTCCAGACACTACAAGTTGGCAGTGAGAAAGTTTAAAAAATGCATAGTTGGTTAGGGACAAGAATGCACAAAAAGGCAGAGGGCACAAAAAGAAGCAGAGACTGAAAGAGTAGGGAAGTGACATCAGTAACATTAATGTCAAAAGATTAAATGGAAGATCCATTAGTTTGGGTGCTGAGGTCCCTACAGTTGCCTTGGATCCAATGCTAGTCAACTGTTCTGTTCTTGAGGTCTTATTGGGAAGTCTAAGACAGTTGGAATTCTCTGTTGTGTAATAGGAGTATGGTAGTAATGATACCATCTTTTATTGGTTCACTCTGCTTCTGTTCTTACACCATCTTCAATTAAAGTTCCCAAACTTGGGTTCAAAATGTTAGGAGTCTTTTCCGTGTCTCTGATTCACTGCTGCAGGTACCACCATTGCTGCAAACTCTGCCAAGTGATTGAAGAATTTGAACTCTCTGAAACAATGCATCAGAGAAATCAGCCTTCTACCTTCAGGAAAATCTCACAACTGCTTCATTACGACATCCCAAAGGCAATGGGAGAATACAGGATTCAATACACCAATTCAAAAGCTCACATTATATATAGGATATTGAGCTGGGTAATTTTGTGTAACTAATTCCCCATTCAGTCTCTTTAAGCAAGAGGCAGACAGTCTTGGCAGGGGGCTTTATTTTTACCCTCTATTGATTCTTTTTATTTTAAGCAAAATAACACATACTCATAATTTAAAGAGTCATCTTGTTATACAAGGTCTTTTAAGACCACAACATTTCCCAGCCCCACCTCACCCCTGTTTTTCTTACCTCCGAGTCAACTACTTTCAATTCCTTTAGGTCAGGAATTAATATTAACAGCTCAGGCCTATTACGATAAAGTTTTACTAGAAAAGCCATGCCCAGGGGTGCCTGGCTGGCTGAGTCCATGGAGCAAGTGACTCTTGATCTCAGGGTCATGAGTTCAAGCCCCACATGTGATGTAGAGTTTACTTTAAAAAAAAGAAAGAAAGAAAGAAAGAAAAGGATGCCCATATTGTTTATGACTGCTTTCATACTGCAAGGGCATAGTTGAGTAGCTGCCATAGCTACTAAGACCCCAAGACCCACAACCCCTAAATATTTACTATCTGACCCTTTGCATAGTTTCCCAACCCCTTGATTTTGACACGTACCTCCATATTGTGAAATAACATGTGGTGTGGCTACATTTTTTTCCCTGATTTAAGCAATATTTATTAACCTCTCAGTATGCATTACAAAGAGTCAGCTTCTTCCTCAGTATGTGCGTCCACACACACACAAACATTTCCCATTCCTCCATCCTTTTCAATATATTGCACTGGAATTTAAATTAGAATAGATTGATATTCAGCATTTGCATTATCATGACTATGTATGCTATTTAGGGCTTAGCCATGTAGTAAATTACAATCATTTTCCTTTTCTGAACATCTTTTCACTTTCCCTGGAGTTAATGTTTGGAGTTAAAGTTTCTTTTGGAGTCAATGTCAAGAGTGGCTGGAGTGACTATAATAATAACACACAAAGTAGATTTCAGAGCAAAGAATATTACCATGATAAAGAAGGTCATTTCATAATGAAAAATAGGTCAATTAATTAAGAAACCATAACAATCTTAAATATTTATACATCTAATAACAGAGTTTCAAAGCATATGAAGCAAAAACTGAGAGAACTGCATCCATGGAGACACAAGTAGATAACTAGTTACCTAGGGTCAAAGGGTTTGTGCAGAAATGAGTGACTAATGTATATATGCTTTCTTTTTTGGACATTAAAATTATTCTAAAATTGATTATGGTGATGGTAGCACAGCTCCTTGAATATATTAAAAACCATTGAATTATATACACTTTAAATTGGTGAATTACATGGTATGTGAATTATAGCTCTATAAAACTGTTTAAAAAAGAATGGCTGTGGGGCGCCTGGGTGGGTCAGTCAGTTGAGCATCTGACTCCTGATTTCAGTTCAGGTCATGTTCTCAGGGTTGTGGGATTGAGCTCTGTGCTGACAGCATGGGGCCTGCTTGGGATTCTCTCTCTCCCTCTCTCTCTCTGCTCCTCCCTTGCTTACACTTTCTCTCTCTCTCAAATAAGCATAAAAAAAAAGAATGTCTGTACTAGATAGAAATCTGATCTACATAGAAATAGTAAATGTGTGCATAAACATTTTTCTTATTTTAAAAATAGCTTTGAAAGATAATTACTTGAAGCAAAAATAACAATTTATTGTGTGCTTGTAACATAGGTAGAAGTAAAATGTGTGAAAATAATAGCACAAAACCTAAGTGAGGGAAAATGGAAGTATACTTTTGTAAGGTTTTTTTTTTTTTAACGTTTGTTTATTTTTGAGAGAGAGAGAGAGAGAGAGAGAGAGAGAGAGAGACAGAATGCAAACAGAGTAGGGGAAGAGAGAGAGGGAGACATAAAACCCAAAGCAGGCTCAGGTTCCGAGCTGTCAGCACAGAGCTGGACACGGGGCTTGAACTCATGAACTGTGAGATCATGACATGAGCTGAAGCCAGATGCCCAACCGACTGAGCCATCCAGGTGCTCCATAAGGTTTTTTAACTATACATAAAGAGGTATATTCTTTACTTGAAGACAGACTGAGATAAGTTAAAGATGTATACAAGAAACCCTAAATCAATACCTTAAAAAACAATAAGCAAAGAAGTATGGCTAATAAGTCAACAAAGAGGTTGCATCATAAAAATTGTAAGCTGAAACATAAAAATTTCTTGATTAATCCAAAAGAGGGCAAAAAAAAAAAAAAAAAGCAGGGAGGGTTAGAGAACAAAGAACAGATAGGAAAATAGAAAAACTGCAGCCATACTCATACTCACTTTAATGAAAACGTTCTAGGGGTGCCTGGGTGACTCAGTTGGTTAAGTGTCCAACTCTTGGTTTCAACTCAGGTCATGATCTTGCAGTTCCTGAGTTCCAGCACTGCACTGCCAGTGCGGAGCCTGCTTGGGATTCTCTCTCTCTCTCTCTCTCTCTCTCTCTCTCAGAATAAATAATAAACTTAAAAAAAAAACAAAAGAAAATGTTCTAAACACGCTAATAAATTATCAGATTAGATTTAAAAAAAAAGCAAGACCCAAATACAGTAAAATCTTGGATTGCAAGTAATTTGTTCTGTGAGTATTCTGCAAGACAAGCAAACATTTCTAATAAACATTTCTAATAAATTTTAACTTGATAAATGAGCAATGTCTTGCAAATACGAGTAGTATGTGATGCCAAAGGTCACACAATCACCACAACTGAGCCAATGGTTCTTCTCTCTCTCTCTCTCTCTCTCTCTCTCTGCAGGATTGTGGGTGATCACCTCCCATGCTCAGATGCTCAGTCTCAGACCATGGTGTTTGGCAGAAATCAGTGATTTTTCTGAACTTTGGAAGTGCCCATAACTGGCACTAGTGTATTTTTTGTCACTTCAAAGCACCTATGGACAGTCTTTTGCTTTTCCATACAAGAGTAAGCTTAGGAATGCTTTGATTCATTCTAGGTCAGGCTGCCTACAGATATAGACCTTTTCCTCTGCTGCTTTATTGCCCAGTTACATTAAATACAGTATATGGGAATGCAAACTGGTGTAGCCACTCTGAAAAACGGTAGTATGGAGATTCCTTAAAAAGTTAAAAATAGAACTACCCTATGACCCAGCAATTGTACTACTAGGTATACCCAAAGGATACAAAAATACAGATTTGAAGGGGAACATGTACCCCAATATCCATAACAGTATTATCAATAGCCAAATTATGGAAAGAGCCCAAATGTCCATCGAAAGATGAATGGATAAAGATGTGTATAATACATATATAGATTACATATATACATACATATGTAATCTATGTGTGTATATATATGTATATATGTGTGTATATATATATATATACACACACAATGGAATATATATACATATATATGTGTATACACACACACAGACACACACACACAATGGAATATTACTCAGCAATCAAAAAAGAATGAAATCTTGCCATTTGCAACTCTGTGGATGGAACTAGAAGGTACTGTGCTAAGTGCAATTAGTCAGAGAAAGACAAATATTATATGACTTCATTCTTATGAGGAATTTAAGATACAAAACAGACGAACATAAGGAAATGGAAGCAAAAATAATATAAAAACAGGGAGGGGGGAAAACATAAGAGACTCTTAAATACAGAGAACAAACTGAGGGTTGCTGGAGGGGTTGTGGGTGGGAGGATGAGCGAAATGGGTAAGAGGCATTAAGGAAGACACTTGATAGGATGAGCACTGAGTGTGATAGGGGATGAATCACTGGAATCTACTCCTGAAATCATTATTGTACTATATGCTAACTTGGATACAAATTAAAAATAATAATATACAAATAAAATACAGTATATGACAAGTTTATTAATATTGTACTGTAGTCAACATCCCTGTGAGCATATACAATGGCCCCCATGCAGAAGATCCCATTGAGCCAATAGACAGCAGTGACCCCGTTAGTGATAGTGAAAGTTGTTCTACACAATAACCCTCCTCTCTCTCTTGTCTCCCTCACACCAGCCACAAAGGTTTTCAAAGGTTAAGTGCGGGTTAATTTATTTTTCTTTATATTTTATATTATTTTGTATTTTATTACAGTATTATAATCATTTTTATATGAGTATTTTGGGTTATGGAACAAATTGTCTGAGTTTTCATTATTTCTTATGGGGAAATTCACTTTCATATACATATGCTTTGGATTAAAAGCATGTTTCCAGAATGAATTATACTCACAAAGGTTTTATTGTATATACTATCAACATGAGATCCACTTTTAATATAAAGACACAAGTAGATTAAAATAGGTTAGAAGGATGGAAAAAGATAAACTATGCTAACAATAAAAACTGTCTATATTAAAATCAGATAAAGTACATAAAGAGAAAAAAAGACAGGGTCATTTCTTAATGGTATCATGGTCAATGCAAGAGGACCTAACAATCCTAAATGTTTAAATACCTAAATAGGATTTCAAAATCAGTGAGACAAAAACTGACAGAATTAAAAGGAGAAATAAACAAATCCACAATTACAGTTGGAGATTTTAACATCCTTTTGTCAGTAACTGAAAAGATCTCTTTGGCTACTAGAAAACTAGTTTTGAACAGGTCAAGAGCTGGTGGATGAACAGACGAAAAGCGACTAGAATTTAAAAACAAAACAAAACAAAATATATATATATAACATATAATTTTGATTCCTATATCCAGTATTACCACGATGCTGTTATTAATAATTTCGTCTATGAGCATAGGTCCTATATTAACATACAGATTTTCAGTTGCCAAGTTACCCTGAGCCAGGTATACTCACACTGAAGCCTCGGTGGAAAAAAAAAAAAAAATCGATAGCTTTACGGCAGTGTTTTTCAAACTTGACTATCAAAGCTACCTGCAGGGCTCTGTAATCAGATTGCTGGGCCCCATCCGGGAGTTTCAAATGCAGGAAGTCTGGGAAACCGCCAGAGAATTTGCATTTTAACAAATTCCTGGTGATGCTCCTGGGACCACACTTTGGGAATTGCTGGCCTAGAATTTTGTCATTCCTTTCTTCCCAAAACGTCCAGGCAGCCAGTTGGTTTCCAAACAAAGCCTAAGGCCGTAGGACTCGGGCCCTTGCAAGACGGAAGCAGCTCAAGGGAGGGATTCAGCCGCTAAAAGTGTTTCAGGCCGCCCAGATCCGCGCGAGAGTGTACGTGATGACGTTGACGTCTGCGTGAGCGTCACGTAGCCGTCGGCCACGTTCAGCGGAGACGGGAGCAAGATGGCGATTCCGGGCAGGCAGTGAGTGATCCGGGAGTTAGGGTTAGGCTGGGAATGAAAGATCACGGCGACTTAGTCTTTGACCGACGAGTAAAAGTGCGCTGGAAGTGAAGGGGCTTTGTCGTCAGGGATAGAGGCGGGGAAAAGCGAGAAATCCTGAGGAACATATTCCCCTCCCCCCCACATTTTCCAGGATGGAAGTCCGAAGTTTGAGGGAGAAACTTGTGAGGAAATAAAGGAAGTTAGGCTGAGGGGCAGAGAGCGAGACTTTTCTATTTTCCAAAAGCTCGGTCTGAGGCCCCTCAGTCTTGCTTCCTACCCCGCGCTTGAGTTTCTCCCTGGTTGGATGCTTTCAGGGGCAATGAGAAGAGACAATTCCTGGCTTCCTTAGAGGGCCTTGTTCTCCTTGGCTGCTCAAGTCCTGATTCCCGCCCTCCCTCCTTGTTTTAGGAATGTTGTGCTGAGAAGCCACCAAAGGGTAGGCATAATAGGGACCTGGGGTATACGTTGCCGCAACAGAGACAAATATTGTATGTTCTTGAAAGTTTTACCTTTGATGTATAATTCTTACTTTCGATGGAGTTTTCCCGTCATCTCGGCATTTTAAAGGCCAAAGCGTGAGAAACTAAATGAGTTGGACCTGATGGGATGGTTTTCTGAGATGCTCCAAGACAGAGCAAATGAGCGCAGTAGAATATAATGGGCATTTGTCCCGTGACTTCTTGAGTTTCTCAGTTACTGTAATCTTTTAAAAATTTTTCGTGGGTCACATTACCCAATAACTTATTTTAAACTATGTAAGTACCCAGTAGGAAAAAAACAAACAAACAGCTATTTTCTTGTTCGACCACAAGGATAATTTAGAGTGTTTTAAAATTTTTAGTAGGCATGAAACGAGTGTTCCACTAACATGTTCTTTCTAAAACATTATTTCATCATCTAAAACATTTCTGAACTCTTCAGTTATTTCTCTTTTTTTATTAAAATGGTATTTGAATTTGGCCCGTGTCAGCAAATAATTACTTAGAAGAGTAATTATAAAATCTTAACATACATTAGAACTTTGAGATCATTGGAAAGCGGAAACCCTGTTCTGTGTTCATAAGCTGTGTGATATGTTTTGACTTGGTAGCTTCATCTGGAAGAAGTAGTGGATGTATTATTTTTTTAACACTTAAATATAATGGTGTAATTTCTATTTCAAAAACAAAATGCAGGTATGGGCTTATTTTGCCAAAGAAAGCACAGCAGTTGCACCCTGTTTTGCAAAAACCATCAGTGTTTGGGAATGATTCTGATGATGATGATGAGGTAAGGGAACCTATGTTTTTCTATTGCATTATTGGAAATAGAATTTTTTAAATCGAACTTGTGAATTTGATGTCTTTGCTTGCTTTAGTTGTTTGTCATTACAGTGTATCTGGAGTATATTATCATTTACAGAACCATCAAAAGGAATGTTTAAAGAAAGACTTTTCACTGATTTTTTTTTCCTTCACTAATGTTACATGGGTAATCTAAGATTTTTTTCAGAAGTTGTGATTTTCAGTTATTTCTAAGTAGTTACACAAAGCTGTTTTAGACAGCTAATACTAAAGTAACAAAATTATTAGTGTAAAGATCCCTGAAAATGAGGTATGAATATGTCACCAATTTCCTAGAAATTTTTATTAGCAAAGTAGTTTCTTTTAAGACTACTTTTGTGATTATTAATTGTCTGCTAAATGTAGTTGTTCAGTTTTGTAATTATGGTAGTGCATGAAGTTACAATTGATTGTTCTACAATAATAACACCTAATATGAATATTTTCTATTTTAGCAGCCAAAACTATGTTTTCCTGTGAAATCTACAGCTTATAGCAGAAACAACCTCAAATGTATGCTTATGTCTTGAGTCATTTTCTGTATTTCTGAAAGACCTTTGCATCAGTTAGTCTGATAGTTCCTTTGGTCTGGCAGAAAGATAGCTTCTCTTTTTACTCATTTTATAATGACATAGGTAGGTAATTGAACATATTTGATACTTCTTTGCTTTTGCTTTCTTTTGTTGAAGACATTGGCTCCAGACACTGTCTACTTCCCTACATTCTGCCCCAGGCAACTATCTCATTGTGATTTTGATTTGCATTTCTCTGATGGCCAGGGATGTTGGCCATTCCTGTATCATCTTTGGAGAAATATCTATTCATATCATTTATGTATTTTAAAATTGAATTATTGCCCTTTTATGAGTTACAAGATTTCTTTATATATTCTAGATATAAACAAGTCCCTTGTTAGATATAATTTAAATATTTTTTCCCATTCTTTTGTCTTTTCACTTTCTTGATAGGATCCTTTGAAGCACAAAAGTTCAATTTTGAGAAAGTCCAATTTATTTTTTTCATAGGTTTCTATTGCTTTGGTGTCATACCTAATAAACTGCTTAATCCATTGTGATGAAGATTTATACTCGTGTTGTAGTTTTACCTCTTAAATTTAGGTCTGTGATCCGTTTTGAGTTAATTTTTGTATATGGTATGAGGTAGGGGTCCTACTATTAGGACCTAGGTCCTAATAGTAATAATACTATTATTTGCATATGGATATCCAATTGTCCCAGTAGCATTTGTTGAAGGCTATCCTCCATTGAATTGATAGCACCCTTGTAGTTTGTTTTAATGTGCCTTTTCTTTTCTTTTCGTTTTAATTTTAGAGGATGGGAAGCACCTGGGTGGCTTAGTTGGTTAAGTGTCTGACTCTTGATCTTGGCTTGGGTCGTGATCTCAAAGTTCCTGAGTTTGAGCCATTGTCAGGCTCTGTGCTGACAGTGTGGAACCTGCTTGGGGTTCTTCCTCTTCCCCTATCTCTGCCCCTCCCTCCACACCCCCCCCCCAAATAAATAAACTTAAAAAAATAATTCAAAGAAGAAAGAAAAAAAAAACCTGAAAAATAGCGGTGGGGGGAGGGAGGGATGAGAGAGAGGAAGAGGGAGAATCCTAAGCAGGCTCCATCTCCATGATTTGGGGCTTGCTCCCACAACCCTGGATCATGACCTGAGCCAAAATCAAGAGTTGGTCGCTCAACCAGCTGAGCCACCCAGCTCCACAAATATTTTTTTAAGTCATCCTACCATGGATATGCTTATTCTAATGTTTCATATAAATCGTCTTGGCACACCATATAATGCAAAGCAAAATATTTGAGAAGGATGGATGTACACAAGTGATCTAGAAAGTATAGTCATATTACTGCTCTTTCTTTTCCATTGTGAAATGAGGCTGGTGTACAGTGAGGCTAGAGCTAGAGAAAGCTGGGGCTAAGCCATTTTGCTCTTTCTTCATTCTGTCCCTCCCTGCCTCCTCCCATTCTTTTACATAAAGGGACTTTAATGAAGAGAACTGGTTACATAAGTAATGGAAGACTTAAGCCAAAAAGAGAATAGATGGTGAGGCAACCCAGAGATAAGCCAGTGGTGATAAATGGAGGGATACAGGTAGGATACAGGTCCTGGAGGCCAAGGGCTAGGGTTATCTGGTGGGAACTAGACTCTTCCCGAAGGAGCTGAAGCCACTAGGGAGATTCAGTTTTAGGTAGAGAAAAAGGCAGGGTGGAATTCCTTTTTTTTTCCCCTTTCTTCTACCTGGCAATAGATCATTTTTGTCTTCCATTGGTAGAGCTCAGCCAGAAGCCAACTGACAAGCTGCAGCTTAGTTCTTAATGAACAGGATATAAAACTTTTCTTCAGTATGCCTTACCAATAAGATCAGTCTGATGAATTCCAGCTTATTCTTATACTGAGAAATAAATTTCTTAGTTAAGTATTTTTAAATATTTGTGAGGTTTGAATACAAAATCTCTCATTTAAAAAATCAACAGTTTAAGCAACAATAAAGTTTTTCGTGCTTTATAAAATATAAAGGTAAATTTTATGGTTCTTTTCCTAAAGAAGGCATTTGGTATACCAGGAGAAGAGCTGCTGTAATGCACATCCTTTTATTGTTATTTATAGCAATTTAGCAGAAGCATTTATGAGCCCAAATTTAAGATCAGACTTTTCCTTCCACAGGTCCAGCAGATGGGGCCCTAGTAAGTGAATTCAATATTAATATATGCTTATATCCAGAGTAAGTTTAAAAACTGGAAAGTGGTAGCCCAGCACTTTAAATTACTATTTAAGTAGTTTTAAATTATCAGAACTAATTAGAAATAATATTTTGTTCAAAGGTAGGGGAGATGGAGTTTTTTACCCCTTATGAGTAAGAGGTTTATATTGTATCCAAATGCAATTGTCTGATCATAAGTATTTGAGTGATTTTGCTATTATAGTAATGTGTTTATTCCATTTTATCCAGTGTATCCTTTTTTCCAGTGCCATTGCCACCACCTTCATTACTTATTTTAATACTTTGTAATTAGTTTCCTTATCACCTGTCTCCTTAAATTCGTTTGAAATACTGTTGACAGATTGATCTTTCTAAAGCACAGTTGTATTCACTTATAACCTCCTTGTTTTTGAACCTGATTGTATTTAAAATCTAAACTGCTAATCCTGACATTGGAAGTCTTCCCTATGCTTTGGCTTCAAAATGCTTACTAGCATTTTTTGCTAACTGTCCTCCTCTATGCAAAGTACACTGTCATGTTTGTAATTTTTCACAGCTCTGCTTTTCTTCACATTGGAAGTCTCCCCATCCTACGTGTCTATATTATAGCCATCCTTCAAAACCCATTGCAAAAGCTGCTTCCTTCAAGATTTCATACAGTGGGTGCAATCTCATCCTTTTTATGTCACTCTACTTATCTTAGCACTTAGCTTTTCATACCTTGTGTTGTAAGTTATTTGCATACATCATGTCACTATCTCGGAGTATGAGCTCCATAAGTTAGGATCTGGATATCTATGCTGATACATTTTTTTTAATGTTTATTTATTTATTTTGAGAGAGAGAGAGCGAGAGCGCGAGCACATGCACATGCCCATGCCCATGAGCAGGGGAGGAGTAGAGAGAGGACAAGCTCCATGCTCTTAGCTCAGTGCCCACTGTGGGGCTTAAACTCACAAACCGTGAGATCATGACCTGCATTGAAATCTAAATCAAGAGTCAGAGGCTTAACTAGTAGCCACCAAGGTGCCCCATGCTGGTACTTTTACCACAAGTACAGTTATTTACTTAGATGTTTTAGCTGTCTATATTGTAAAGAGACAGGTAGTAGAGCAAACCCACTACAGAACTTTGCTTTCATAGTGTGAAAGCAGCCATTAGACAATATATGAATGAATGAGCGTGACTAATAAATATATTCTAATAAAACTTTATTTACAAAAGGAGGGGTGGCTGGATTTGGTTGTAACTTACTGATCCCTGGTCTACACAATTATTCTCAAGAGTACTTGTGATAACCAGTAGTATTTCACAAATTTTATAAGATAGTCTCTGACCAAAATTGATGTTGCATGACAGGTTCAACAAGGAACTTCCTTTTAGATATTTCTCAGTAATGGATGCTTGCTCATTTTGTGTAGCATAGTGACTTTTCCTTTTAATTTTGGCAATTGAAATGCTTATTTCTAGACAATATTCTTGCAAGATCCTATTTTGCACAGTAATTCATAATGCCATGAAGAAGTATCCATACAACCTGAAAGTTGTTGCAGTTTTGTATCTTTATCCTTTAAGAGGATAAGTTAAATAATGTATATAATGTACTTAATATAATGTTTAGGACATAATAAATGTTACATGTATTTTAAAAATTGCATTTGTACAGTTTATTAAAGCTCTTACTGTGGCCATGTTCTCATGCCATTAATATTCCTTGAAACTGGAATTTTTAAAATGGCTTATGGAAATTCGTCATATGGATTGTATGTCTCTCTCAAAAATAAATAAACATTAAAAAAATAATTTAAGGGGTGCCTGGGTGGCTCGGTCAGTTGAGTGTCCGACTTTGGCTCAGGCCATGATCTCGTGGTTTGTGAGTTCAAGCTCCACGTCAGGCTCTGTGCTGACAGCTCAAAGCCTGGAGCCTGCTTCGGATTCTGTGTCTCCCTCTCTCTCTGCCCCTCCCCTGCTCATGCTCTGTCTCTCTCTGTCTCAAAAATAAATAAAACATTAAAAAAATTTTTTTAAATAAATAATTTAAATAAACTTAAAGCATGAGGTAAGGTGAAATAAACAGAATACAAAATTGAATATGTATGATTGTACAAAGCTATATGTACATGTATAGATAGAAAAATGAAAACTGTTATTTTGGATGACAGGATTTGGTTTTTTTATTTAAAAAAATTTTGTTTATATTTATTTTTGAGAAACAGTGAGACAAAGTGTGAGCGGGGGAGGGGCAGGGAGAGAAGGAGACACCGAATCTGAAGCAGGCTCCAGGCTGTGAGCAAGAGGTCAGCACAGAGCCTGATGTGGAGCTCGAACCCACAGACTAAGATCATGACCTGAGCCGAAGTCAGACGCTCAACCGACTGAGCCACCCAGGCACCCCTGGTTTTTTTTATTTAAAAAATTATTATTGTAATTTTGAAGAATAGAAGGAAATGAGTACTTAAGAAAAAGATAACAATAATTGTATATTCTTGAAGTTAGAAACATTAGCAAGTAACGGGGTTACATAGTACACTTTCATTGCTTTCATTATTGCTTGATCTTTCTCCACTTTAATTCTCATCATTTATTTATTTATTTAAATTTAACTGCATTTATTTTTTTTTTAATTATTTTATTTATTTTGAGAGAGAGAGAGAGAGACAGAGAATCCCAAGCAGTCTCCACACTGTTATCGTGGAGCCTGACACGGGGATCGAACTCAGGAACCATGAGATCATGACCTGAGCCAAATCAAGAGTTGGATGCTTAACCAACTGAGCCACACAGGTGCCCCTAATTCTAATCTTTTAAAAACATTGTCTTGAAAAGTAGTCTTCATAGTTGTTTTTCCTAATGAAAAACTGTTCTTAGTTGGAAGCCTGTTTGGCTTGCTGATGGTAAGAAAAAGTTAAAATACTAATCTATCTGAACCAATAAATTTTCAGTTGTGTTTTTTTTTTAATCACTTATATGATTTTCTATTCCTCTGGATATAGTTTGGTACAGTTAAAATGACAGTTTTATATACACATGACAAAGCGTATGATGTATGGAAATGGCAGGAAATTTAGGTTATTTTAATGGTAACTAAGAATTTTTTACACTTTTCTCATGCTATTAAAATGAATTCCTGGTAAATTTATGATACTGAATGTATCTAACAGCAGTATAGGCAGTGAGGAATTTAATTTTTTTTTTTTTCAACGTTTATTTATTTTTGGGACAGAGAGAGACCGAGCATGAACGGGGGAGGGGCAGAGAGAGAGGGAGACACAGAATCGGAAACAGGCTCCAGGCTCTGAGCCATCAGCCCAGAGCCCGACGCGGGGCTCGAACTCACGGACCGCGAGATCGTGACCTGGCTGAAGTCGGACGCTTAACCGACTGCGCCACCCAGGCGCCCCTAGGCAGTGAGGAATTTAAAGTTATTGTGCAGTTTTGCTAAAAATGCATCCCCTGATTTGCTGTCCAGGAGTGAAACAGAAACAAAATGTAAGAGGGGAGAAAAGGACAGCACTAAATGAAATGATAGAATTCTGTTAGGAGTGGGAGAGATGACAAGAGAATTCTATTCTTATTTTTTAAGTAAGCTCTATGCACAGTGTGGGGCTTGAACTCATGACCCTGAGATCAAGAGTCATGCTCTATGGACTGAACCAGTCAGGTACCCCGAGAATTCTATTCTTATTTTATCTCCCAGTAGGATGGAAATATTAGAGAAGTAGCTGAGAGAACCCAGATTATGAAGATGAGATAAAGTAGGAGTTTTTGGGATTTTTTAAGGAAGGAAATGATGTATAATCATGAGTCCTTGAAAATATGTAAAGTTGATTTGTGAATCTCTGTTTAAATCTGCATTTTTAGCCAAATTTACTTACATTGGCACATGGGCAACTTATTTTTTAAAAATCTTTTTTGGTTTGAAATATAATGCATAAGCATTATTTTATTTTTCAACTCCAGAGTTTTGGTTTCTTTTATAATTTCTGTCATTTTATTGATACTCTCTATTTGATGACACATTGTTCTCATACTTTAGTTATTTAGACATGGTTTTCTTTATTTGAAATCATTCTGTGTATGGATCATACTTTTCTCGTTTCTTTGCATGTCTCTTAATTTTTGGTTTGGAACTGAAAGTTTAAAATAATATAATATGGCAACTCTGGAAACCAGAGCCTTTCTTCTTCCCAAGGTTTATTGGGATTTTTTGTTGTTTTTTGTTGTTTTTGTCTTTTACACAGAGACTTTTCTGAACTAATTTTTAAAGTTTATATTTTTTTGTGTGTGTGGCCACTGAAGTCTCTGCTTGGTTAGCTTGGTGGTTAGCTAATGATTTGACAGAGCTAGCTTTTTATTTTTTTATTTTTTTAATATTTATTTATTTATTGAGAGACAGAGACAGAGCTTGAGCAGGAGAGGGGCAGAGAGAGAGGGAGTCGCAGATTCCAAAGCAGGCTTCAGGCTCTAAGCTCTCAGCACAGAGACATGGGGCTCGAACTCACGAACCACAAGATCATGACCTAAGCCAAATAGGATGCTCAGTCGGACTGAGCCACCCTGGTGCCCCTGACAGACCTTTCTTTAAATACTTGTAACTAAGTCTCTAGTCTGCCAGGAGGCTCTATATGCATGCTGGGCAGGTGTATAGTATACCACTAGGCATTTTACAACTTTGCCTTAGCCTTCACTTCTTGCTTGTGCAGTCTCAGGGTCAGTTGTGAGAATTTAGGACCTTCTCAGGTTTTTCCTGGGCTTCATGATCCCCAGGAATATGTTGGAACTTTCAAATCCCCCTATTGAACATCCTATTTCTCAACGTTTCTTTTTAAGCTTTTTGGTTAGCCTATTGTTTACCCCAACTGTTATGCACTGCGCACTGCCGCAGGCAGCCCTGAAGTTCAGCAGTTGTCTTTGATTGTTTTTGACAGACACCCCCAGGGAAAAGGCTGTTTTACTTTGGCACTCTGTCACGTCAAATAAAGACTGCCTACTGAGTGGTGTCTTCAGGGAACCACCAGACAGGTCCAATAATAATTCTCTGGAATAGGGGTTTTTGAAGGAGCTCTAACCCCATTCTGCCTCCTCTAGTGGCTGCCAGACTGCTGGTTTCTGCCATGATTGTGGGCTGTTGTTTTAGGCTACTATGGCACTAGGGAGGAGATGATGGAAATAGGGAGAGTTAAAACACCACAAAGTTCTTAGTGAAATTCAGCTGTTTTTGAATAAATGCTCCCTGAGCTCCTGTAAGCCTTTGGTTAATTTCCAGAGTTCGGAAAAAAAACTGATTCTGA
Organism: Felis catus; assembly: GCF_018350175.1. NCBI lineage: Eukaryota > Metazoa > Chordata > Mammalia > Carnivora > Felidae > Felis > Felis catus. The sequence continues at coordinate 16,791,774 of NC_058381.1, read as the reverse complement.
CATTTTTGCCAGTGTTAAAGAGTTTTGTTGGTCCATCCTCTGTCATTTTCAGTGACTGTGACTCTCCAGGTTATCTTTTAAGCTTCTCCAATGCATTTTCGAACACTTCAGACAAAGTCATCTTCTTGGTTTTAAAATCACTATTGACTTCTCTTTGCTTTTAGAATTAAGACCAGCATCTTATTTTTTACCTGCAAAGCTATGCATTATCTTGCTGTTCTCTTTAGCTCTTTTCCACTGCCCTGCCCTATTTTATTCTTTAAAATTGCCTTAGGTCATCTAAGTGAACTTTAGTGTCACTTTCAAGGTACACATTGAAAAAACTAGAAATTTTGATTGGACTTGTATTGGATTTATAGGTACTATAGAAGAGAATTGATATTTTAATATTTTAGTCTTCATTTATTTGTTCAGGTATTTTATATATCCTTTAGTACAATTTGAAAATTTCCTCAATTAAGGTCACACCCATCTTTTTTGAGTTTGTGTCTTTAGTTCTTTTATCTGATATTTATTATTTCTCTGTGTCATGTGTGTGCATGTTATTGCATTTCCTGGAAACTATATATGGTGATAAACAGAAACTGATAGAAACATTCTTTAATGTTTCTTTAATGAGAGTTGCTTATAAAATTTTATAATTAAATCTGATGTTTGGGCTGTTGGCTTTTGGTACTGTTTCTAGTTTACTAAGAATTTTTATCAAATGAATATTAAATTTTAATCTTTTTAACATCTATTAATATGAGTTTATATTAATTTTTTGAAGTTAAACCATCCTTGTATTCCTAGAATATTTGATTTATTATTTACTTTGATTTGGGGCACTGCACTGATCTTTTTACCAGTGATTTCCATTTCTGAGGTCTTTGACTTAATTTCATTGTTGAGTACTTTTTCGGCATGTGCTTATAAGGGCATTGTTTCCTAAGTTCTTAATTATTAAGGAGTGATTGCTTATTGCTTTTGTCACCTAATATCTACTTGAATGTGTGTAGTATTTCTAACGAATAATAAATTGTTTCAAAATCCTGTAGATGTTATTTTCCCTAGTATTGAATGTTCTTGTGAGGAAGTACAATACTGTGTTTTATTTTTTTTGTAAATCTCCAAGATGACTTACTTTTTCATTGGCTTGGACAATTAGTATTTTCTTTATTTCTTTAAGTTCAGTGTGTTGTCATGCAAATCATTTTGAATTTTTTCCTGGAATGAATGCATTGTTGTTTTTTACTTAAATATTTTCTTCTTCATTTCACAGAAATTTACTGTCATTGTATCAGAGTATTTTTTCTGATTCACTTGCTAGGTTATCTTTTTGGAAGATTATCTTTGCCTTTCATACCTTTGTGTATTTATTCATTATTTCACTCAGTAAATCTTTAGTGATTCCTGTTCTGTGCCAGTGAAACAAAGCCATGGCCCTGTGGAACTTACATTCTAGTGGGAGGAACAGAGGTGATAAATAGTTAACCTAACAGATAAGTAAATTACATGTTAATTTAGAAGATGTCAAAGACTGAGCTTCTGACTTTTGATTTCAACTCAGGTCATGATCCCAGGGTCGTGGGATCGAGCCCCGTGTTGGGCTCCATGCTGAGCATAGAGCCTGCTTGGGATTCTCTCTCTGTCTCTTTTTCTCTCTCTTTCTCTTTTGTCTCTCTCTGTCTCTTTCTTTCTCTTTCTCCTGCCCCTCCCTCACTTGTGCACTCTCTCTAAAATAAAAAAAAAAAAATAAATAAATAATAATAATAATAATAAAGAAGGTGTCAAGGACTAAGAAAATGTAAAGCCAGGTAGGATGAGAAAGTTAAATAGATATTTGTGGAAATTACTTGATTTTTGTCTTTTTCTCTGCATTAACCATTATTATCTTAAACCTTTGTCAGTATTTCAATTATGTCTTTTTTTCAGTTATATGTTTTTTGCTCTTTTTAATTTATTTATTAGCTTTAATGGTGGTGTTTCAGTCCTCAATATGTTAGCTCTGCAGTCTCCTTTCTATCCCTTTTATTGTTTTATTATCTGACCATTAACTCATTTGATTTAATTTGATCTTATTTTCAAAGAATTTTACAGAGAAGAGAGGAGGTGGAGATGATAACTTGAAGGAATAATAGAGTTGGTGGAATTTTCCTTTTTGTGGTTTTCTTAGGATAGAGGTGAATTATGGATGTTTAGGCTGGAAGGGAAGAATCTGAAGGAAAAAGATTATACAGCTACGGACGCTAAGGTGTCAAGGAAGTAAATTGGCATATATCACACACAGAGTCCTTTGGTAATAGTTAGATTTTGAATCCAGAAGATCTGCCTGATTCCAAAGTCCATGCTTTTAACATTGTAATGTACTCCCTATGAAAAGTAGTTTGTTTATAGTGGAATTTAAAATTTTTTTAAATGTTTATTTACTTTTGAGACAGAGAGAGGCAGAGCGCGAGTGAGGGAGGGGCAGAGAGAGGGGGAGACACATAATCCGAAATAGGCTCCTGGCTCTGAGCTGGCAGCACAGGATCGAACCCACAAACCTTGAGATCATGACCTGAGCCGAAGTTGGACGCTCAACTGACTGAGCCACCCAGGCGCCCCTATAGTGGAATTTTAAAACTTTGAGAGAATGGATTTCAGAAGCAATAGAAAAAGGGTTAAGTCAGGGGACTGGCAGAGATCAGATAGACTTCAAAGAGTGCATCTTGTTTACTAGTTGGAAAAGGAACACAAATAGAAGTTATGTTGAAACATGGTTTTTACCATGTGAGATTACACAACTCTGCCTTCTGGTGACTTAGGAATATTTTGAAGAGATGGGGCTATTAATTTTCAACAAAGTGGGTATCCAGTTGTCCAGAATATTTAAAAAAAAATTTTTTTTAACGTTTATTTTTGAGAGAGAGAGACAGAGTGCAAGCAGGGGAGGGGCAGAGAGAGGAGACAGAATCCGAAGCAGACTCCAGGCTCTGAGCTGTCAGTATAGAGCCTGAACACGGGGCTCGAACCCATCAGCCATGAGATCATGACCTGAGCTGAAGTTGGACACTTAACTGACTGAGCCAGCCAGGTGCCCCCAGAATTTTTTTTTTGACGAGTCTATTCCAGGGGTTTTAGTGGAAGTGTTACTACTTCCAGAGGGGCGTTAAGAAATATTTGGAGTGGCTTTTGCTTATTGTAGTATTGAAAGTATTACACCATTTTTTTTTTTTAATCCAAGTTAGTTAACAAATAGTGTAATAATGATTTCAGGAGTAGAATTCAGTGATTCATCACTTACATGTAACACCCAGTGCTCCTCCCAACAGGTACCTTCCTTAATGCCCATCACCCCTCAGCCCTCCAGCAACCCTCAGTCCTCCAGCAACCCTCAGTTTGTTGTATTTGAGTTTCTTATGGTTTGTCTCCCTCTCTCTTTTTATCTTATTTTTCCTCCCCCCACCCATCTGTTTTTCATGTAGACCAGGCAAGATAGATATTCTGCATTTCATGACCCCCATCCATATAGGTTAAATCCCTCTGAACATTTATATAGATGAAAAACTATAATTTTATGAGCCTGGACCTAAGTTCTTTTTACACGTAAACACAAAATAAGTTTTGTACATTTTATTTTTATTAAATAAATTTTAATAAAATAAAATTTTAAATACTTTTTAATTAAAAAGTATTGATTTTGCACAGTATAGTGTATGCTAACATTTCCCCTAATTTGACCATTTTGTAGATTGAGGGAAGATTATATCTTATTTTGTTTAAAACTTTGCAAAAAAAAACTTTACAGAGAGTTCCCCATTTAAGAAAATCAGGTCACTTGTCACCAGTGTCACTTGTGTTATTTGAGTCACCAGTTCTGCAGTCAGCATTTGTATCTGTAGCATTAATAGTGATTACAGTGAGTCTACATAGTAGAAGCTTTTGATAACTACTGTCTTCTGATGTGCTTATGCATTTACATTTTGAAATAGTTTTATGTTTTTCCATTATAAGTTACTTCCCTTTATTCTGTATAGTTCTTTATGGATGTATATATGTGTATCCAAAACTGCACAAGAAAGAAGAAATATGTATATAGTTTTTAAAAATTACATGTAGAGAGTTACGTGTGTTTCATTTCAGTATAAAGGGCCCTATAAAAGGGTATTGAGTATAACAGGACTTAGAAATACTGTTCTGTGCCTTTCCCAATGATGTAAAATGACTCATTTATTATATATTAAATTCCCATACATATGTGGGTCTGTTCTCTAGACTGTTCTCTTCCATTAATTTCTTTCTCTAATGATGTTCTGTAATGCAGTTTTACTTCAATTCAGCATTATAATCTGGTTTGATATACAGTAGTACAAAGAATAAGAAAAAGTAGTATTTATTGAGCACTTGCTATTTGTTAGCCATTGTTCTGTTTTATATGAATAAATTCATACAGTCATCACAATAACACTAAATATTACCGTATTTTGTTAAATCTAAGATGCTTTGTTAGTGATGCTTTCTTGATGTTACCAGAAAGTGTCAGTAGAAAGCTTTCATTTGGCACAGCATTATTGCCTTCTGGGTGACAGCTGTTATTTTTGAGACATCATCAATTTCTGATACATTAAAATACGAAAAAATATGTTGTAGAATCATTGAAATAGGGTGTTGTCATCTTCATTTTACAGTTGAGGAAGCAGGCAAAGAGAGTTTAACTTGCCTAAGATCACGTAGTCACTTGATTTCATAGTGCATATGCTTGATTGGGATTTTTTAAATTTATTGATACATTTTCCAAGCATTTATTGCTGATATATAGCAATAGTTGTTTTTGCTCTAGGTTTATGTTAAATACCCTTTTTCAAGTTAGAGGAGTTGCCCTCTGTTGTAGATTATTCATTCCCAAATCTTCTTATTTATAATTATTGGGTAATCCTGTCTACTGGGTCCATCTCTAGAGAGTTCTATCAGATGCTGCTCCTGGTATATACTTTCTGCCTTGATACTAAGCTTATCCATGAATCTTGCTTTAACCACTGGAATGTGAGTGAAACTGATAAGCTATATCTGAGCAGAAGCTTTCAAAGCCATCTTGTGATTGAGCCATTGCTTTTCTGCCCTGCCATAGGAACAGCATGTTGTAGATAGGGACTGCCTTCAGCCTGAAATGAAGACAGTATGGACCTACAAACCATCTACAGTGGACACACATCATGAGCAACAGATAGACGTTTATGTTGTAAGGCTTGAGATTTTAATGTTGTTTGTTAACACAGGCTAAATTAGTGGAAGTTGACCAATAATCTAGATTGCTAAAAAATTTTATTAGGCATTTGGATTGAGTTTTATCACATTTTTTTGACATCTGTTACTATGGTGAATTATATTGATAATTTTTCTAAAAAGTGAAACTATTTAAATACTAGAATAAACCCTGCTTAGTCTTCTATTCTTTTATATGTGCAGCTGGATTTTATTTGCTATTTTTTTTTATTGTGGAAAAATATATATAACATAAAATTTACCATTTAACCATTTTTAGGTGTGACATTAAGTACATTCACGTTGTGCAATCATCACCACTCTCCAGAACTTTCTTTTTTAATTTTTTAAGTTTATTTATTTATTTATTATTTTTTTAATGTTTATTTTGAAAGAAACAAGGTGCTAGTGGGGGAGGAGCAGAGAGAGAAGGAGACCCAGAATCCGAAGCAGGCTCTGAGCTGTCAGCACAGAGCCCGACATGGGGCTCAACCTCATGAACCATGAGATCATGACCTGAGCCAAAGTTGGAAGCTTAACCGTCTGAGCCACCCAGGCACCCCTAAGTTTATTTATTTTTGAGAGAGACAGAGACAGAGCATGAGGGGGGGAGCGGCAGAGAGTGAGGGAGACACAGAATCCAAAGCAGGCTCCAGGCTCTGAGCTGTCAGCACAGAGCGTGATGTGGGGCTTGAACCCATGAAGCGTGAGATCATGACCTGAGCTGAAGTTGGACACTTAACTGACTGAGCCACCCAGATTCCCCAAAACTTTTTAAGTTGTAATATGGAAGTTCCAGTGACCCCCAAGATCCTTTCATGAGGTCTGTAAATTCAAGACTATTTTCATTAGACATTTGGCTTTTTTTTTTTTAGTTTTTTTTTTTTTATTTTATTTTTTAAAATTTACATCCACATTAGTTAACATATAGTACAACAATGATTTCAGGAGTAGCTTCCTTAGTGCCCCTTACCCATTTAGCCCATCCCCCTTCCCACAACCTCTCCAGTAACCCTCAGTTTGTTCTCCATATTTATGAGTCTCTTCTGTTTTGTCCCCCTCCCTGTTTTTATATTATTTTTGTGTCCCTTCCCTTATGTTCATCTGTTTTGTCTCTTAAAGTCCTCATATGAGTGAAGTCATATGATTTTTGTCTTTCTCTGACTAATTTCACTTAGCATAATACCCTCCAGTTCCATCCACGTAGTTGCAAATGGCAAGATTTCATTCTTTTTGATTGCTGAGTAATACTCCATTGTAAATATATACCACATCTTCTTTATCCATTCATCCACTGATGGACATTTGGGCTCTTTCCATACTTTGGCTATTGTTGATAGTGCTGCTATAAACATGAGGATGCATGTGTCCCTTTGAAACAGCATGCCCGTATCCCATGGATAAATGCCTAGTAGTGCAATTGCTGGGTCGTAGGGTAGTTCTATTTTTAGTTTTTTGAGGCACCTCCATACTGTTTTCCAGAGTGGCCGCACCAGCTTGCACTGCCACCAACAATGCAAAAGAGATCCTCTTTCTCCACATCCTCGCCAACATCTGTTGTTGCCTGAGTTGTTAATGTGAGCCATTCTGACAGGTGTAAGGTGGTATCTCATTGTGGTTTTGATTTGGATTTCCCTGATGATGAGTGTTGTTGAGCATGTTTTCATGTGTCGGTTGGCCATCTGGATGTCTTCTTTGGATAAGTGTCTATTCATGTCTTTTGCCCATTTCTTCACTGGATTATTTGTGTTTTGGGTGTTGAGTTTGAGAAGTTCTTTATAGATTCTGGATACTAACCCTTTATCTGATACGTCGTTTGCAAATATCTTCTCCCATTCTGTCGATTGCCTTTTAGTTTTGCTGATTGTTTCCTTTGTTGTGCAGAAGCTCTTTATTTTGATGAGGTCCCAATAGTTCATTTTTGCTTTTGTTTCCCTCCCTTCTGGAGACATGTTGAGTAAGAAGTTGGTGCGGCCAAGATCAAAGAGGTTTTTACCTGCTTTCTCCTCGAGAATTTTGATGGCTTCCTGTCTTATATTTAGGTCTTTCATCCATTTTGAGTTTATTTTTGTGTATGGTTTAAGAAAGTGGTCCAGGTTCATTCTTCTGCATGTCGCTGTCCAGTTTTCCCAGCACCACTTGCTGAAGAGACTGTCTTTATTCCATTGGATATTCTTTCCTGCTTTGTCAAAGATCAGTTGGCCATATGTTTGTGGGTCTATTTCTGGGTTCTCTATTCTGTTCCATTGATCTGAGTGTCTGTTTTTGTGCCAGTACCATACTGTCTTGATGATTACAGCTTTGTAGTATAGCTTAAAGTCTGGGATTGTGATGCCTCCTGCTTTGGTTTTCTTTTTCAAGATTGCTTTGGCTATTCTGGGTCTTTTCTGTTTCCATACAAATTTTAGGATTATTTGTTCTAGCTCTGTGAAGAATGCTGGTGTTATTTTGATAGGGATTGCATTGAATATGTAGATTGCTTTGGGTAATATCGGCATTTTAACAATATCTGTTCTTCCTATCCAGGAGCATGGAGTCTTTCCATTTTTTTGTGTCTTCTTCAGTTTGTTTCATAAGCTTTCTATAGTTTTCAGCGTATAGATTTTTCACCTCTTTGGTTAGATACATTCTAAGTATTTTATGATTTTTTGTGCAACTGTAAATGGGATCGATTCCTTGATTTCTCTTTCTGTCACTTCATTGTTGGTATATAGGAATGCAACCGATTTCTGTGCATTGATTTTGTATCTTGCAACTTTGCTGATTTCATGAATCAATTCTAGCAGTTTTTTGGTGGAATCTTTTGGGTTTTCCATATAGAATATCATGTCATCTGCAAAGAGTGAAAGTTTGACCTCCTCCTGGCCAATTTGGATGCCTTTTATTTCTTTGTGTTGTCTGATTGCAGAGGCTAAGACTTCCAATACTATGTTGAATAACAGTGGTGACTGTGGACATCCCTATCTTGTTCCTGACCTTAGGGGGAAAGCTCTCAGTTTTTCCCCATTGAGGATGATATTAGTGTCGGGTCATTCATATATGGCTTCTATAATCCCAAGATATGCCCCTTCTATCCCTACTTTCTTGAGGGTTTTTATTAAGAAGGGATGCTGTATTTTGTCAAATGCTTTCTCTGCATCTATTGAGAGGATCATATGGTCCTTGTCCTTTCTTTTATTGATGTGATGAATCATGTTAATTGTTTTACGGATATTGAACCAGCCCTGCATCCCAGGTATAAATCCCACTTGGTTGTGGTGAATAATTTTTTTAATGTATTGTTGGATCTGGCTGGCTAATATCTTGTTGAGGATTTTTGCATCCATGTTCATCAGGGAAATTGGTCTATAGTTCTCCTTTTTAGTGGGGTCTTTGTCTGGTTTTGGAATCAAGGTAATGCTGGCTTTGTAGAAAGAGTTTGGAAGTTTTCTTTCCATTTCTATTTTTTGGAACAGCTTCAAGAGAATCAGTGTTAACTCTTCCTTAAATGTTTTGTAGAATTCCCCTGGAAAGCCATCTGGCCCTGGACTCTTGTTTTATTATTGTTTTTATTTCTGCTGTGTCAGTTGTGATCTCTCCTCTTTCATTCTTGATTTTATTTATTTGGGTCCTTTCCTTTTTCTTCTTGATCAAACTGGCTAGTGGTTTATCAATTTTGTTAATTCTTTCAAAGAACCAGCTCCTGGTTTCATTGATCTGTTCTGTTTTTTTGGTTTCAATAGCATTAATTTCTGCTCTAATCTTTGTTAATTCCTGTCCTCTGCTAGTTTTTGGTTTTATTTGCTGTTCTTTTTCCACCTCCTTAAGGCATAAGGTTAGGTTGTGTATCAGATCTTTCTTCCTTCTTTAGGAAGGCCTGGATTGCTATATACTTTCCTCTTATGACGGCCTTTGCTGAATCCCAGAGGTTTTGGGTTGTTATCATTTTCATTGACTTCCATATACTTTTTAATTTCTTCTTTAATTTCTTGGTTAGCCCATTCATTCTTTAGTAGGATGTTCTTCCGTCTCCAAGTATTTGTTACCTTTCCAAATTTTTTCTTGTGGTTGATTTCGAGTTTCATAGTGTTGTGGTCTGAAAGTATGCATGGTATGATCTCAGTCTTTTTGTACTTACTTAGGGCTGATTTGTGTCCCAGTGTATGGTCTATTCTGGAGAAGGTTCCATGTGCACTGGAGAAGAATGTATATTCTGCTGCTTTAGGACGAAATGTTCTGAATATATCTGTTAAGTCCATCTGGTCCAGTGTGTCATTCAAAGCCATTGTTTCATTGTTGATTTTTTGATTAGATGATCTGTCCATTGCTGTGAGTGTGGTGTCGAAGTCTCCTACTATTATGGTATTACCATCGAAGAATTTCTTTATGTTTGTGATTAACTGATATATATATTGGGGTGCTTCCACATTTGGTGCATAAATGTTTACAATTGTTAGGTCTTCTTGGAGGATAGACCCCTTGATTATGATATAATGCCCTTCTGCATCTCTTGATACAGTCTTTATTTTAAAGTCTAGATTGTCTGATATAAGTATGGCTACTCCAGCTTTCTTTTATTGACCATTGGCATGATAGATGGTTCTCCATCCCCTTATTTTCAATCTGAAGGTGTCTTTAGGTTTAAAGTGGGTCTCTTGTGGGGCACCTGGGTGGCTCAGTCTGTTAAGCAACTGACTTCATCTCAGGTCATGATCTCACGGTTTGTGGGTTCGAGCCCTGCATTGGGCTCTGTGCTGATAGCTCTGAGCCTGGAGCCTACTTCAGATTCTGTGTCTCCCTCTCTCTGCCCTCCCCCGCTCGTGCTCGGTCTCTCTCTTTCTCTCTCAAAAATAAATAAAATGTAAAAAAAATTTCTTTTTGTTTTAAAGTGGGTCTCTTGTAAACAGCATATAAATGAATCTTGCTTTCTTACCCATTCTGTTACCCTGTATCTTTTGATTGGAGCATTGAGTTCATTGACGTTTAGAGTGAGTACTGAAAGATCTGAATTTATTGCCATTATGATGCTTGTAGAGTTGGAGTTTCTGGTGGTGTTCTCTTGTCCTTTCTAATCTTTGTTGCTTTTGATATTTATATATATATGTATTTTCCCCCCCATCTTTTCTCCCCTCAGAGAGTCCCCCCCCCCCCCCAAATTTCTTCCAGGGCTGGTTTAGTGGTCGCAAACTCCTTTAATTTTTGTTTGTCTGGGATATTTTATATCTCTCCTTCTGTTTTGAATGACAGCTTTGCTGGATAAAGAATTCTTGGCTGCATATTTTTCTGATTCGGCACACTGAATATATCCTGCCACTCCTTTCTGGCCTGCCAAGTTTCTGTGGATAGGTCTGCTGCAAACCTGATCTGTCTTCCTTGTAGGTTAGGGACTCCCCCCCCCCCCCCCCCCCCCCCCGCCATGCTGCTTTCCTGATTCTCTCCTTGCCTGAGTATCTTGTGAATTTGACTATGATATATGCCTTGTTGATGGTTGGTTTTTGTTGAATCTAATGGGGGTCCTCTGTGCTTCCTGGGTTTTGATGTCTGTGTCTTTCCCCAGGTTGGGAAAGTTTTCTGCTATGATTTGCTCACATAACCCTTCTTACCCCTATTTCTCCCTCTTCTGGGACCCCTATGATTCTGATGTTGTTCCTTTTAATGAGTCAGTGATTTCTCTAATTCTTAAATCGTGCTCTTTTGCCTTCATCTCCCTCTTTTTTTCTGCTTCACTATTCTCTATGTTTGTCCTCTATATTGCTGATTCTCTGTACTGCTTCATCCATCCTTGCCGCCTCTGCATCCATCCGTGATTGCAGCTCAGTTATAGCATTTTTAATTTCATTCTGGCTATTTTTTACTTCTCTTATCTCTGCAGAAAGGGATTCTAATCTATTTTCGACTCCAGCTAGTATTCTTACTATATCGTGATTCTAAATTTTGGTTCAGACATCTTGCTTGTATCTGTGTTGGTTAAATCCCTGGCTGTCATTTCATCGTGCTCTTTCTTTTGGGGTGAATTCCTTCATTTTGTCATTTTGAAGGGAGAAAAGGAATTAATGAGGCAGAAAAATTAAAATTAAAAAAATTAAAATCAAAAAAATATTAAAATTAAAAAGTTTAAAACACACACAAAAATCAAATAAATGATGCTAAATCCTAGGTGTGTTTTGGTCTGGGTGTTGAATGTGGTTTGACAGATTAGAGAAAAAAAAGGAGGGGGAAAAGAAAAAAAAGGAAATCATTTGAGAATTTGAAAAAATGAATACACTGGAGTAGACTAAAATGAGATGATGGAAGTAATATCGAATTTGAAAAAATATACACAGAAGTAAAGAATATAGTAGAAAAAAATTAAAGGAAAATATTTTTAATGAAAAAAATAAAAATGAATTTTTTCTTTTTCTATATTCAAGAAAAAGAAAAATAGAAAAGAAAGGAAATCGTTTGAAAAAGTGAATACAGTGTAGTAGACTAAAATAAAATGATGGAAGTAAAATAGAATTTGAAAAAATTTACATCAAAGGAAAAAATATAGTAAAAAATCAAAGAAGAATATTTTTAATAGAAATTAAAAATGAAAATGAAGTTTTTCTCTTTCTGCATTCAAGAAAAAGAAAAACTAAAAAAAAGGAAGATTGTTTGAAAATTTGAAAAGGTGAATACACTGAATGAGACTAAAATAAAATGATGGAAGTAAAATAAAACTTGAAAAAATTTACACAAAAGTAAAAAAATCTAATAAAAATTAAATAAAAATATTTTTAATAAAAATTGAAAATAAAAATGAATTTTTTCTCTTTCTGTATTCAAGAAAAAGAAGTGTAAAAGAGGAAAAAAAAAGAAAATTGAATAGATGAACCTACTACCAGATTGAAGTAGGACTGAAATTACTTCATTTTCCCCTAGAAGTCAGTCTATGTAGCGCTTTAGAGTCCATAAACTAAGCTGGCAGTGAGACTTGTGTTCTTGAAGAGCAAAGTTGGCCCAGTTGGGTGGGGCTCAGTGTAATGACTCTGCTCTCCACTAGATGGCACTGCTAGCCTAGTGGGGTGAAGGGTTGGGCTCGTGGTAGGTGTGTATGCGCATGCGCGGGAGCAGTGAAAATGGTGCCACCCAGCCACCCAGTCTGTTCTCCTTGATCAGCAATCGCGCACCCGTCCTCTGTCTTCAGCCTTCGTCCACTCCCCGCTTTTTCACTCTCCGTGACCAGGCCCCAGGCAGTACCTCTCTCCCGAGTTTTGTCTCAGATGCGGCTGTTTTCCCCAACCCCTTACTTCTGAAGGACTGCAGCTTTGACCTGTTCTGCCCCTCTGTGGGAGGGTCTCACTGAGCAATGGCTGAATGGGCAATGGCTGAATGTCGGCCGCACACAGGAACGCTTGCTAGACCCTGCTGCTGCCGGTGCCCTGAGGCTATGGCCAGGTGCCAGCCCGCCCCAGAAAAAGTTGGTGAGATAGTGTGGCAGTAACTTTTCAGGGATTATAGAAAATCACAACACACATCTGGCACCAGGCTTCACCCTTAACGACCTTGTTCCAGCACCAGCGAATGTGGCTGTTTTCTGGGGTCTGCTGGGACCAGGTGGCTTCAACAGTCTCTACCAAATGTCCTTCCAGCAGTAGAACCGCTTTTCCCCATGTGGCCGAAGATCCTCCTGGACCCCACTCTGTTCCTGGGGATTCGCCCTTCCCCCCAGAGCACTGCCAGGTATTGAGCTGCGGAGTTGCAGACTGCACTCCCCTTGTTAACAGTCTTAATGGAATTTAAACCGTCTCCTTTATCCTTTCTCCCTTTTTAGTTTAGTCCCTGCAGCTGTTTCCAATTTTCCACTTTCTCTCTAGCTGTTTTTGGGGAGGGGTGCTTTTCCCTGTATTCTCCCCCACCCCCCGTCTCCATCCTCTCTCTGCTGGCAGAAGCACCTCCCTTCCTGCACCTTCTCGCTCCCCAAGTTCACTTCTCTGCACCACGTACCTGCTTAATTCTGTGGTTCAGGTTGTATGATTGTTGTGTTAATCCTCCAGTCAGTTTTCTAGGTGTGTTGGGTGGTTTAGTGTTGGTCTGGCTGTATTTCATGGACACCAGACACACAAAAAACTTCCATGCTGTTCCACCATCTTGGCTCTTCCCTTGACATTGGCTTTTTTACCGTTTTTCTCAGAAGTGTACAGTGGGGTTTTCCAGAGGCTGCATTACATGTGAATTGCAACAAATTGAATACAGCAAATTTGAGAATCTAGCAATTCTATTACAGAGATAACGTCAGTATTGATAGGATAACACATGAAAGCAAAAGTTCTGTGGGTCCTCAGTAATTTTATTTTATTTTTTAAGTTTATTTTGAGAGAGAAAGCACAAGTCAGGGAGGGGCAGAGAGAGAGGGAGAAAGAGAGAGAATACCAAGCAGACTCCACATTGTCAGTGTAGAGTGCAGAGCCTGACACAGGGCTGGAACCCACAAACTGTGAGATCATGACCTGAGCCAAAGTCAGACACTTAACCAACTGAGCCACCCATGTGCCCCTGGGTCCTCAGTAATTTTAAGAAGTATTAAAAAAGGTCCTGAGAAGTGCCTGGGTGGCTCAGTCAGTTGAGCGTCTGACTCGGTTTCAGTTCAGGTCATGATCTGACGTATCATGAGTTCGAGCCCCACATCGGGCTCTGAGCTGACAGCATGGAGCCTGCTTGGGTTTCTCTCTCCCTTTTTCTCTGCCCCTCCCCCGCTTGTGCTGTCTCTGTCTCTCTCAAAAAAGTAAATAAGGGGCGCCTGGGTGGCGCAGTCGGTTAAGCGTCCGACTTCAGCCAGGTCACGATCTCACGGTCCATGAGTTCGAGCCCTGCGTCAGGCTTTGGGCTGATGGCTCAGAGCCTGGAGCCTGTTTCGGATTCTGTGTCTCCCTCTCTCTCTGCCCCTCGCCTGTTCATGTTCTGCCTCTCTCTCTGTCCCAAAAATAAATAAACGTTGAAAAAAAAAAAAAAGTAAATAAACTTAAAAAAAAAAAAAAGTCCTGAAACCAAAATATTTAACAACCTCTGCCCTAGAATAGTAAAAAAGGAAAGTATTTTCCTTTAAAATATGTTAAAATGCAAAGTAATTTATTTGCATTTTGTCCTTCACTATTTTGATTTCTTCTTTTTTTAAATCTGTTCACATTTCTACTTTTTCAGCTAATGTTGGCCATTTAAATTTTAAGTAATTTTTTTTTTTTTTTTTTTAGGGATTCAAATCATATTTGTAGAGAATTTCAGTAGTAGCTAAAATGTCTTCTGAAATCTCTTCTGGATTTGTAATTGTCTGCTTTTTATTCCTGATGTTTGCTTTCTCTCCTTTTTGTTAGACCTGATAAAAGTTTGCCTATATTATTTACTACCTTTTTCAAGAATCAGCTTTTTTGATTATTATCTGCTATTTTTTAGTTTTTTAGTCTTCTATTTTATGATATTTTATTACTTTGTTATTTTCTTGTAACTTTTTTTTTAAGATTTTATTTTTAAGTAATCTCTATACTCAACATAGGGCTCGAATTTATAGCCCTGAGAATTAAGAGTCACACGTTTTATGGATTGAGCCAGCTAGGCATATTTGAAAGAGTTTGGCTTTGTATAGAATTCCAAGTTCAAAATTACTTGCCTTCAGAACTTTTACTTTTTTATTTTTTTTAATTAATTAATTAATTTATTTATTTATTTAGAGAGAAGGGGAGGGGCAGAGAGAAGGAGAGAGAGAAAATCCCAAGCAGGCTCCACACTATCAGCATGGAGCCAATATGGGGCTCAAACTCACAAACTGTTAGGTTATGACCTAAGCCAAAACCAAGCTGGCTGCTCGACCGACTGAGCCATCCCGGTGCCCCCTTTCCTTCAGAACTTTTAAATATAATACTTGTTTTGTTTTTATATCCACTCTTTCCAAATGGAGGTGTGTGGTATCAATCTAATTCTTTGTAAGTAATTTGTACTCCCAACTTCCTTCACCAGTTGTTTTTAAGGATTTTTCTCTTTATCCTTGGTGTTCTAAAATTTTACCAGGCTAACTCAAGTTCCTGTGTTCTCACTTTCCAACTAAGGGCAGAAATGAAATCTCTGTTATTTGCCTTTTCCAGAAAATGAGTTAATCTGTCTTCTGTCTTTTCCTGCTCTTTGCATCCCTTATCTCAGAATTTGTAGCACCCTGGGAACCACTCCCACCTTTTCTAGCATTCAGTCTCTTTGAGCAGTTTGCTTTCTTGCCTTTTATATTCTTCAAGTTTCCAGTCCGTTGAAGGTATCCCTTCTTGTTTTCTAGCATGATTATGGATTTCTTTTCTGTCATTTCGAAGGTTTGGATTAGGAGGAAAAGGAGGCTGCAACATGTATTAATTTGCCAGAAGCTTTGCATTGTTTTCCTAGCTTTAAGATCTTGGGCAAATTGTTTAATCTCTCTGAGATTCAGTTCCACGTTAAAAACAAACAAACCTGTTTTATAATACTGCCTACTAAAAGTTTATTTTAAGGCTTAGAGTATATCTTAAATGCCTAGTACAGTGTATGGTATAGAGTAGATGTGTAATTGTGCCTTTATCACTATAATATTAAATGCCTGGTACATTGCATGGCACAGAGTAGAAGTGCAATATATAGTGCCCACATTGCTACAATAAATCTAATGTGTTGTCTGTGTGCAGTAACTATATCATCATTAATCATTAGTCATCTGAAATTTTCTTGTTCTGTCTCCATCCTACTTTGTGTTTGACAGTCATAATTTTGGTAGCCTGGCTTTTTTTTTTTTTTTTTTTTTGGCTTTTTAATAGAATCTTGATCTTCATGTTGGGTTGTAGCCATTAGCTAAGGGCCATTATGTTAGAAAAATTCCATAAAGAAGGCAATAATAACCATAATTATATTTTTGAATTATTTTTTTTTATTGTGTACAGTCTTACTGCACTCTTTTTACTCATTTTTTTTAAACCGACAACTGACAGTTTCTAATTAGAAGACAGTAAAAGCTTTACTTCCAAATTTGCTTTTAAATAACAAAATTAACTTTTTATTTTTCCAAAACTGTACACATCTTCCTCATCTATTGACAGCCTTTGATACTGCCTATTCCAACTTTACCATAAAAAATTATTAACAATTTTTTTCCCTTTATTTTCTTGTTGTGTTTCAGTGTGTATAGTGAGACAAAAAGTAATAATCCCTCATCTCATTCTTGGATTTATCAAAAGCTGAAAATAAAATAGATCAGATCATTTTCTGGAACAAAATTACTTTATTAGTTTAGTAATAATTTGAGGTTACTTTAAAGATAAGAAGCAGCATTTGGGAGGAGATTCATTTCCTGCCTTTGGGCATTATCTGTAAGAACTACATCTTCAGTGTCAAGAGACTGTGTATGTATAACTGAACTCTAATAAAGTCTGTACTGGGGATGCTGCACACCTGACTTGGTCATTGTGATTATATATTAGGTGCCAAACTGTTGCTTGTCTTTTGAAAAAAAAAAAAAATACATTGCCAAGTGTATTTCATTAAAATTTGCCCTGTGGGGAGGACTACAAGACCTTTGTTGATTATAAGTGTTCTAGTTATTTCCAACATAGTTAATGATGTTCCTTTGGAAAATAAGCTTGTGTTTCTCTTTTCTTTCTTTCTTTCTTTCTTTCTTTCTTTCTTTCTTTCTTTCTTTCTTTCTTTCTTTCTTTCTTTCTTTCTTTCTTAAAAATGTTTTTATTTTTGACAGAGAGAGACAGAGTGCAAGTGGGGGAGGGCCAGAGAGAGAGAGAGATGCAAAATCCAAAGTAGGCTGTCTCCAGGCAACAGCTGTCAACACAGAGCCCGATGCAGGGCTCTAACGAACTGTGAGATTATGACCTGACCCGAAGTCAGATGCTTAACCAACCAGGCACACCAATAAGTTTGTGTTTCTAAGCGGAATAAAATGTAGTTTTCCTTTTATTGGTAAATTAAGTTAATAATTGGAAGAGGTCATAAATTATAGTAAATATGTTTTAACTAAATCTCACAAAGTTTTCACAACTCTTTTTGACCGATGACAACATAGAATATTGACTGGTAGGAACCTCCGGTTGCTGATACCTGACTCTTAGTGCTTAGGACTGAGAAATAGTACCTCCTGGAGTATAAGACCCAGATAAAGGAGATGATTCAGAGTATGGGTTCTAGGTTGGTTAATTTACATGTGAAAGATATATTCCTGGGTGAACCCTTCACTCTCTCTCAACAAATGGCCAACCCTGGGAGAGACAAGTTTCTCTGCCAGGTTGCAAATGCCAGAGCATCAAGAATACAGAAAATAAGAAAATATAGTTAATGTAATCGGCCTTGTGGTGGATGGATGCCAAATAGACAAATACAGAATCTAAGAAAACAAAATAGCTATCTGTTCTTTTCTTGTTACCATCTAGTTTAGAAATCAGTATGATGTTAGCCATATAAAACACGTTAGATATTTCCCTCTTTGTATTCTATTACCTGTAACAAATTGTAGAAAATAGGGATTATTTGCTCCTTGAAAATTGGGGAGAATTCAGCTTGTATAACTGTCAGGGTTTACAGCTCTTTGGGAGAGGATGTCTTTGTGGTTATTGGTCTATTCAGGTTCTTTAACCATTTAAGAAAGTATATCCATTCTGCTTAGATTTTCAGATTTATTAACATAAATATTATAATCTCATATAACAATGTAACCATAGTATTATCATAATAGTACTTTTAAATCTTTCATTTATCACGCTTGCATCCCTTTTCACTTTTCTTGATTAATCTTGCCAGAAATTTGTCATATTAATCTTTTCAAAGAACCAGCATTTGATTTTATTCATTTTTTTAATTAAAAAAATTTTTTTAATGTTTAATTATTGAGAGAGCATGAGCGTGGGAGGGGCAGAGAGAGGGGGAGACACAGAATCTGAAGTAGGCTCCAGGCTCTGAGCTGTCATTACAGAGCCTTACACAGCTCAAACTCACAAATCACGAGATCATGACCTGAGCTGAAGTCAGACGGTTAACTGACTGAGCCACCCAGGCGCCCCTGATTTTATTCATCTTTTGCATTTTGTTGATTTATACTCTATTTGATTGATTCCTGCCCATATCTTTGTTTCCTTTGGTTTTTTTTTTTTTTTTTTTTTTAGTTCTTCTATGATCTTTTTCAACTTGAGTTCTTCTGTGATCTTTTTCGACTTGAACTTTAATCTTTCTTATATAAGTATATAAATGTATTTGATTTTTTTGAGTATTCTATCTCACAGATTTTGTCATTTAGTGTTTTTGTACTTCTTAAAAAATTATTTTGTAATTTATAATTTCTTTGTTAACCTGAGGATTTAGAGCTATGGCTTTTGAGTTTCTAGACATATGGGTGGAGGTTTTGTTTTGTTTTGTTTTGCTTTTTAATGTTTGTTGCTGGGTTTTGTTTTGTTTTTAATACAGATTTTTAGTTTTTTTGTTAGGACCAAAGAACACACATTATATGTTTGTTTGGAGGGGAAGTTGTTGACTTTGTGGTCAGCACATAGTTGGTTTTTGCAAATGCTTCTTGTGTCTTTGAAAACCATGTGTACTTTCCACAGTATGTAAGTTTTATATATATTTGTTAGTTTGAGCTTACTTGTATTTTCTGTAATTAATCTTTTCCTATTGATCTATTAGTTTCAGAGAAGAGTAAGTTAAAATTGCCATCTAAAATTGTTGATGTCCCTATACTTGTGAGAGTTGTTGCTTTGTGTATATATGTGTATTTGTAACATTATTGCGATAAAACTCACGTGCCATAAAGTTCACTGGTTGTTAATATATTCACAGGGTGCAGTCATTATTATTACCTAATTTTAGAATATTTTTGTCACCCCCAAAGAAACTTGTCTGTTAGCAGTCACTCCCCGTTGCCCCTTTCCCCAGATCCTGGAAATCACTGATTGTCTTTCTGTCTCCTACTCAATGGGTTTACCTATTCTGAACATTTCAAGTAAGTGGAGTCATATAATATGTGGCCTTTTATAGTCACAAAACATGGCTTCTTTCACATAACATAATGCTTTCAGAGTTTATCTGTGTTGTAGCACATGTCAATACTTCATTCCTTCCTGTGGCCAAATAATATTTTGTTGTTGGATATATATTATTGTATTTTGTTTATCCATTCATCAGTTGATGGGCATTTGCGTTGTTTCCACTTTTTGGTTATTAAGAATAATGCTGCTGGGCGCGTGGGTGGCTCAGTTAGGGGCCAACTTTGGCTCAGGTCATGATCTCACAGTTCATGAGTTTGAGCCCCACATCTCTGTGCTGACAGATCACAGCCTGGGACTTGTTTCAGATTCTGTGTCTCCCTGTCTCTGCCCCTCCCCCTTTTCCCACTGAATAGATTGAATTTTCTTTTCATAGTTTGGAAAGTTACACATTTCACTTCTTTTTTTTTTTTTTTCTTTAAATGTTTATTTTTGAGAGAGAAAGCATGGGGGAGGGGCAGGTGCCCCTGTTCTGTTCTTTTTTAAAAATAATAATAAGTTTTACCAAATTATTTGTTGACTTTCATGTATGTCACAACATCATTCTTGTTGGAAATAGTTCCTTTAATGAGTATTTTCAAAGAGGGCCTTTAATACAGGAAATCTTCTAAGACTTCGTGTGCCTGAGGTCTTTACTTTTGATGATAGTTTATCTGTATATAAACTTATTGGTTCAAAAGTCTATCAACATTTAAAAATTATTCCACACAGCAACTTTGTGTTGCTGATGAGATATCTGATGTCATTTTGATCTTATTCCTCTATAAGTGAACTCTACCTTGTTAGAAGCTTTTAGAATTTTCTTTTTGTCTTTGATTCTCTTAATATTTCATTGTATATATCAAAGTGTTATTTATGTATGTCTGTATGTTTTACTTATACATAAATGTCAGTTTAACATTTTTTAATTCTAGAAAATTCTTGGTCATTCATGTATTCCTGTTTAATTTATACATCTTTTTTAAAATCTATTTTTATTTTTTGAGCGAGAGCAAGAGGGGGAGGGGTAGAGGGAGAGAATCTTCCTTTTTAAATGTTTATTTTGTGAGAGAGATCATGACCTGAAGTCAGATGGTTAACTGGCTGAGCCACCCGGGCATCCCTTGTTTCTTTTTTAAAAAACTATTTATACTTCATGTTACCCATATCCTCTCATTTCTGAGGCTATGTATTAGGGTCATGTAAAATTTATATTCTGGGGCCACCTGGGTGACTCAGTCAGTTAAGCATCCACCTCTTGATTTTAGCTCAGGTCATGATCCCCATAGTCATGGGATCAAGCCCTGTGTCAGGCTCCACGCTGGGCATGGGGCCCGCTTGGGATTCTCTCTCTCATCCCCTGCGCTCTCTAAAATTAAAAAAAATTATATTCTGGGGTGCCTGGGTGGCTCATCAGTTAAGCATCTGACTTCACCTCAGGTCATGATATCACAGTTTTTGAGGTTGAGCCCTGTGTCAGGCTATGTGCTGATAGCTCAGCCTGGAGACTGCTATGGATTCTGTGTCTCCCTCTCTCTGCCCCTCCCCTGCTTGCATATTCATTCTCTCTCTCTCTCTCTCTCTCTCTCTCTCTCTCTCTCTCTCTCTCTCTCTCTCTCCCCCTCCCCCTCCCTCCCTCCCTCTCTCTCCCTCTCTCCCCCTCAAAAATAAATATACATTTAAAAAAATAAATTCTGTCTGGGTCATTAACTTTTTTTTAATGTATGTACAATTTTTTGTACTTTTTTAATGTTTATTTTGAGCAAGAGAGAGCATGAGTGGGGGATAGCAGCAAGCCTGATGCCGGGCTTTAACCCACAAGCTGAGAAATCATGACCTGAGCTGAAGTCAGTTGCTTAATGGACTGAGCCATCTAGGTGCCCCTATATTTTGTTTTTAATCTTTAAAAAGGTTTTAATTGTCTTTATACTTCTTTAATGCTTGAATTTTTTTTGTTTTGTTTTGTTTTCTTTTCTTCTCCATGAACACATTTTCCATTGAGATTTTCAGCTACATTAAGTTAACTGGTATTGTTTGAGAGGAGTGGTAAGGTTGTCAGGAGGAAGAAGAAACTCAGGGCAGAGAGCCCTACTGTGTTAGTCTGGACTTCCCATTTGCATCATCTACCTAGTAACTATATCCCTCAGGGTAGTAACTCCATCAGAGAGTTGCTCTTTATCAAGACCAAGCTCCCAAGGAAGTTTGTTCAGCAGAGATCAGGTCTGCTGCCCCAGGCAAACTGGAGTACTACCCTGACATTACCTCAGAGCAATTGCTTTTTTTTTACCTGAGGAGACTGGAGAGAGACATTTCTGAAAAGCTGTCCCATCATCCAGCCCCATCCCCCAAAGTTGTTCAGCTCTGGGTTGCTACTTTTCCCTCCCTTTGTCCTGATAAGCCAGCATTTGTTTCCCAGGGATTTTTCAGTTTTTTGTTTGTTGGTTTGTTTGTTTTTTTCTTATATTCAGTCTCTCACTTGTAGAACAACTTCAAAGGGAGGGAGCTTGGCTTAGTATCTTACCAAGAACTGTAAGCTGAGTATGACTAATTTAAAAAATTATGTATGTTTGACTTTTGATTACATGAGATTTTTTTTTTTTTTGCCACAAATTTTTCTAATTATCATTTCCAATTATTTAAGCTTTTACTGGTTGTTTTCCATTTAGGGATCACATATTTTCTTGACAGTGGGAAAGGAAAAAAGATGTCCTGAGCAATGGAAGGAAACTGGTTTAGGAATATTAAGTGATAATTCAGAAAGTGGATAATGTAGGGGCACCTGAGTGGCTCAGTCGGCTAAGCGTCCAACTTTGGTTCAAGTCATGAGCTCACGGTTCGTGGGTTCTGCACTGACAGTGCAGATCCTGCTTGGGATTCTCTCTCTCTCTCTCTCTCTCTGACTCTTCCTCCCTTGTGGCATTCTCTCTCAAAATAAACTTAAAATATATATTAAAAAAATTTTTAATTGAAAAAAGTAGGTGGATAATCTAGATTTCAGTGCACATTTTTTTTTTTTTTGATGGTTTTCTTGTTCAAAACTTTTAAGTATCATTTAAGCATGTGATGTGTAGAAGACATAATACTGGGTGTTACTGATAAAAGTTTGAATAAGATAAGATCTCTGCTTTCAAGGAGCTTTTTTTTTTAATACTTTATGAAAGTGAATTTATGTATAATTCAAGTTAAAACTAAAATATCTTCACTTCTGAGAGAAGTTAAAATTTCAGAAGCTACTAAGGGTGTTTTGTTGGGATTAGGGCCATTTCTCTTTGAGCAACCAGGAGTGAAAGCCAGATGGAGCAGCCATCCTTACTTTGAGGAGAATTTTTTTTTGCGGGCTCCTATTTTTTGTGCACAGCTACACTGCTTTTGTTCATTCTGCACTCTACTTGACTATGACCCATTTTTAGCTACACACTCTCTAGCTGCACCTGATTTGGGCCACCCTGCTTTCTGTTCTTAAAATCAGTCTCATATCTTAGTGTTTTTAAGCATTCCAGGAATGATTTGCTTCATATACTTGGACCATGTTCCTTAGCTTGTCTCTGTCAGTCTGTTCATCTGTTGCATTATAATTTGCTTCTGCTACTAGATTCCTGCCTTTGAATTTGCTCTGTACCTGTCCTCGTATGTACTTGGTTTGACATATTTTGGCTCTTGGCTTTATTTTTAAATATGTTCTTCTGTTCTTCCTGAGGTTAATTCATTGAGGTGTTCTTTTCTAAAACACTGTTCAGTCCTGTCACTGGTTCAAATCCTCTCTTCTTCCAAGTTTTTGAATTGTAATACCACAGCTCATTTTATTAAAATTGTTACTATTATTTAATTTTTTGTTTAAAATTACCCACCATGAAAGATAAATAAACATAAAATTACGCACCACAGGTAAAAATAGTCTATAGTTTTTTTGTGTATGGCCTGATGTTATTTTACTTTTTAAAAACAGCTTTTTTGAGGGGTGCCTGGGTGGCTCAGTTGGTTAAATTTCCAACTTCGGCTTGGGTCATGATATTGCAGTTTGTGAGTGAGTTCAAGCCCTGTGTCAGGCTCTGTTGACCGCTCAAAGCTTGGAGCCTGTTTCAGATTCTGTGTCTCCCTCTCTCTCTGCCCCTCCCCTGCTTGCACTCTCTCTCTTTCTCTCTCTAAGACAAATAAACATTTTAAAAAGCTTTATTGAGGTAAAATTGATATATACATGCACCTATTTACAGTGTACAGTTTGCTAAGTATAAGTAAATATCATGAAACTATCACTGCAGTAAAGGTAATGAACATACCCATCACACCCCAGAGTTTTCTCATGTCCCTTTGTAGTTCCTCCTTCTTGCCCCTTCCCATCCCCTCTCCAGCCCCTGGCAACTACTGATCTGATTTCTGTAACTATAATTTTCATTTTGAGGAATTTATTTAAATGGAATCATGCACTATGTACTGTGGTTGAGGGGGTGTGGATGGCTTCTTTCAGCATAATTACTTTGAGGTTAATTCACACTGTGTGTTTTAGTAGTCCACTCTTTTTTCTTGCTGAGTAATATTCTATTCTATAAATACATGACAGCTTATCTGTTCACCTGTTGATCATTTGGATTGTTTCCCATTTTTGGCTGTTAAAAGTAAAATGGCTGTGAACATTTGTGTATGAGTCTTTGTATGGATATATACATTTATTTCTCTTGGATGAATACCTAGGCATGGAGTAGCTGGGTTGCATGTTACGTGTATGTGTAACTCTTTAAGAAACTGCTAAATTCTTCTCCAAAGTTGGTGCACCATTTTATATTTCCACTATTGATATATGAGAGTCTTAGTTGCTCTAAGTCATTTGTATAGACATACTGTCATTTTACCTTTTAATGAAACATTTTCTTCTCTTAATGTTCTGCAACTTGTATTTACTTTTAAATGTTTAGTAAGGCCTGGAATGTATTTTGGTGTTTGTTATAAAGAATGAGGTGAGGTAAGAAAACAGTTTTAATTTTTCCTTCAGAAGGCTGGACAGTTGTCTCCACATCATTTTATTAAATAATGTGTATCATATTTCCACTGATTTAAAACTTGCCTTCCTAAGGAATTGTTTCAAATGAATACATTTCTAGGTTCTTTGCCTATTCTTTAAAATCTAAATGTATAGATACTAGAGAATAATGTAGAATAAATAAGTTCTCCATTTATGATGTGATAAAGCATTTTAAGGAGGTAAAATTGAGGATCATGTCCTGTATAGGAGGTATAATTGAGTTCTCAATGGAGAACTATTATGTAAGTTTAAAAAAAAATGTACATTCATATCTTTTTTGGATAAGGAGTTTAACTTTTCATTTTGTAACCATTCTAAACACACTGCTCTGGATGAAATGATCTCTGTAACATATGTGTCATTTTATCTCTGATTACTATTTCTGCAGTTTCCTAGCTTAGAAACTTTAATACAAGTTTGATCCTGTTTTCTGCATTCATTCTGTCCATCTATTTCCAAGTTGTTTATATTTTGGACCTAGTTTATCCCATTTATCTGTTCCCATGTGCCATAGTCTTATAACTTCCCTGCCCCTAGTCTAACTTCCTATTATCCATATTACATTGATTCCAGATCATTTTTCTAAATGACTTTTCATTAAGTTAAAAAAATTTAAAAATTCTTTTTTGTCTTTGCATCGCTCTTACGGTTCTTGTTTTTATGATATAGTCTGAGTCCAATTTTAGCCCTTAGCACCCATGCAGAAGTCATTTGCTATAATCATGTTGATCTCTTCATTCTTTCTTGCTATGTTTATGCCATGATATATCTTTATAGGGTTTCCTTTATATAATACAACCTTTTTTTCTATGTTACCCATCTTTCTAAATTTGTCTTAGGCTTTCCTCCTCCATAGATTCTTCTTTGACTCTCTCAGACCATGATTTCCCCTCCTCTGAATTCTTAATACTGGTAGTATTTTTTCCATTCACTGTATTCCATCCATGCCCACTTCTTTGGACATGTTAGCCATGCTTTTGCTTATTCTCAATGCCTGAAAAGCTGTTCTCTAGATCTCATTATGACTTGTTTTCTTAACTTTACAGGTCTTGATTCAAATGGCACCTTCTCATTGAAACCTTCCTTGAGTGTCCTGTTTTAAATTCAGTCCTCTCCTTAGTCTCTGTACCTTTCTTTGATTGTTTTTCTGCATAGAGTGCAATATATCTGACATAAATTTTACTAGTCTGTTATTGTTCCTTGTAAGTTCATTGAGGACAGGGGCTTTATTTTATTGTTTTTTCATCAGTACCTTGAATAGTGCCTTGCACGTGGTATGTGTTCAGAAAGTACTTCAGTGAATGAATAAATGCTGTTAGGTTGGTGTTAATTGTTCTTTAGTTACATAAAAGTATTGTTTAGTTGTCTCCTTAACTAGACAAGAAGTTCTCTGAAGCCTGGAGTGTACTCTGAATTCTCTCTTTGACATAGAGTGACCTAGCAACATGAAGTACTTACTGAAGGTGTAGAATTAGAAACTGACCACACAAAGGCAGATGGCACTTTATATTCCACAACTGGTGGATACTAAGCATAATTAACTTTAAGTTCTGAGTAGGATCTTAAAGTTGCTTTTGTTACTTAATAAACTAGAATAACTTCTGGTTTCATAATAATTATAGTCACTCCTGGTTACATAAAAAATACATATTCCTTTAGACCATTTAGAAATATAGAAAAATATGGACAGTATAAAATGTTCACAAAAATAAAGTAATGGGAATTTACACACTGTAAGTGGAAGCTTGAATTGGTTAGACCACTTTGGAGAACAATTTGTCAGCATTTAGTGAAATTGAAGATCCATGCCCTACAACATCTCTACATGGTAGCAGTTCTCCTAAATGGTTACACATGTGTATCAGGACACATGGACAACAATGTTCATAGCTGCTTTCTTTGAGGGGGGTGGAAAATAACCCAAATGTTCATCAGCAGGAGAATGTATAAAAGTTCAGATCATGCAAAACCAGCATCATTTAGAGGTATGCTGAAAGGGAGGTAAACTATTACTCTACTATCATAGAGTCTCTGGACACAAGACAGATTAACAGGAGAAAAGCAAAGTTCACAAGAAAAATGAAGACCCAAAGAAGTGATTAGGCCTAAGTGCTTATATACTAGGTTGAACAAAGTAGAAATTGTGGGAAAGTAACCAAAATAAGTGGGTAGACTAAAGGAAGATAGTTATTAACAAGATATGTTTATGTAGATGTCTCTTGACCTTGACTCCCCATCTTGGGTGATAAGTGTGCTTCTTCCTTCTAGTACAGAGAAGGCACCTTTCACATGGGAATTTTATCTCCTGCTTTTAGGAAGAAAAAGGAAGGTCATAGTGTCCTTGCATTGGCTGTTTTTCAAGTGTCTTCAACTCAAAATAAGCAATATGCCAAAGCAGCATATTGTGGGGTGGCCTTGTCCTGATCTCCTTAAATACATATGTAACAAAACTAACAAAAAGCAAGGAGATGATATAAAAATTTAGGGTGGAAAGGGTGGGAAATGAGATTAGGGAAGGATATATAATGACTTTACTGATAATGTTCCATTTCTTAGGCTGGGTAATGAATTCACAGATGTGTTATTTTTTGCACATAATGATTTTTCTTAATTTTTAAAGGTAGTGTTGTCATCTGTAGGGAAAGTTGACAGAGTATAGGAGGTTTAAAAAGAGAGGAGACCTGAATATAGTTGGTAGAGAAAGAAGAGAGACTTGATAAGTGAAAAAGGAGAAGTGGTAAATAGCATGAGGGCTCAGTTACAATTGGAAGCTAAGAAATTATATTTTCTAGGAATGCTTGGTTGCCTTACTGTAGACAGCAGATGGTTGCATGCATTCAAGATTTGTGATTATCAAGTAGGTGCAGAAGATGGGCAGTGTTGCAAGGGAGTTAAGATTATTGGCAAGAGTAAACTTCAAAAACAAAGAAGGGGCATCTGGGTGGCTCAGTTGGTTAAGTATCTGACTCTTGGTTTCGGCTCAGGTCATAATCTCATCGTTCATGAGTTTGAGCCCTGCATCAGGCTCTGTGCTGACAGTGTGGATTTTGCTTGGGATTCTCTCTCCCTCTCTCTGACCCTTCCATGGCTCTCTCACTCTCTCAAAATAAATAAATAAACTTAAAAAAAAAGAAAATAGAAAAATCAAGGGATTAAGGGCATCCATAAGATCAAAGAAAAGATACAGTGGAAATAAATGAGCAAGAGAGCTATCTATTTTATTGAAATCTGAAACATTGTAAGTTGCGCTTTTATGCATCATTAAGAAAACACTACCAATTAAACTATGATAGTCTTTCTTATGAGTTAGAGTTCTAACTATATATTTAGTATGCAATATAATATTGAAAGAGTTCTTTTAATCAGATGTAAATCTTTATCTTCGCTTACTCTTACATAAAAAGCAAAATGTGAATTAAAATAATTGGTTAAGGAATCTCTAAAAC
Source organism: Felis catus (assembly GCF_018350175.1). NCBI lineage: Eukaryota > Metazoa > Chordata > Mammalia > Carnivora > Felidae > Felis > Felis catus. The sequence goes on along the minus strand of NC_058381.1, from coordinate 16,764,121 downwards.
TTCTTCAGATCCAGGGTTTTTTGTTTATTTTTTTCTTAATGGTAGTGAGTTGTCATTTTGTTCAGATTTTCCATGGAATGAATGTGAGTGAGTCATCATCAGTCTTTTTTGAACTTACTTTTTCACTCAGACTCCTTGATGACTATTTTTCCAAATTTATCACTCTTTCTGACTTAGTGGTCATAAAGAGGGTGTTTGGAGATGGTGAAGAAGGCCTGTTAAATAATAATCCCAAGTGGGAGTCCTAAGTAAATTATGTCTACATAATTGCATAATTTTAAGAAATGCTACGTCACCAACACTTGATGGTACTCATTCTGAAAGTTTTGATGCTGACACTTTTAATATTCACACATATGTAGGCAATACCAAGTATATTAAGAATACCTTTTGGTCAGTAGCAATTAGATGATGCCACTGATTACAAGGTGTATCCCAATTTCAGAGATGTAACAATGTGAAATAATGTACATCTTATATTCAGTGAAATTTGGTCGAAGAATAGTGGTTGTTGTCGGGTTGGTTTTCCAGATTTACAGTTTCAAATCAGAGCTTCAGCAGTCGCAGATAATGACAAGAGTGACCATGATAGGGTAACTAAGTAGAGAGAAAACGAAACCATCATTACTGGAGCTGAGGAAAACAAGGTCAGGTCAGGGTGTTGTATGGAGGATGGCATGATGTAGAGTAGAGAGGAAAACTGAAATCAAGATGTCAGAGATAGTAAGTAATAAAGGTTCACAAATCGATGGGGCGCCTGGGTGGCTCAGTCGGTTGAGCGTCCGACTTCGGCTCAGGTCATGATCTCGCGGTCCGTGAGTTCAAGCCCCGCATCAGGCTCTGGGCTGATGGCTCAGAGCCTGGAGCCTGCTTCCAATTCTGTGTCTCCTTCTCTCTCTGTCCCTCCCCCGTTCATGCTCTGTCTCTCTCTGTCTCAAAAATAAATAAATGTTAAAAAAAAAAATTAAAAAAAAAATAAAGGTTCACAAATCGAGAGAAGAAAAGGATAAAGGTAACAGTCATATGGCTTGAAGTTCAAAGGAGTAGGGGTTTTACCCGTAGCGTTTGACACAGTGTTTTCCTAATTTGAAGAATGTGAGCCATGAACAGCCTCAGAAGAAAGGGGATTATTAGGGAAAAGCTGGTTTCAATCAAGGAATTTAAAGTTCATCAAAGGGAATGAGGATGTGGGGATTGTTGGACTTCATGAGAAGGTTTTAATCAAGGTAAAAGACACAAGAAACAGTGTGGTCATAGTATGAGAGGGGATGATTATTAGAGCAGAGCTTCTTGAGTAGTGAATGTGGACTGATACGGGTAAAGCATTAAAGTTTGCACATACCATTAAATGTTGTTGAAACCAAATCTTTAAGTGTCTGCAGAACTGTTGAAGGATATACAACTTAACTGATCTTCTGATGTTGAAAGTTAGGTTGCATCAAGGTTTTCACAAGTGTGAGTAGATACCCCATTATATAATACAGTGAATATCGTAGCACCTAAATCTTTTTGTACATCTTTTGTTTTTTTTCTTTTTATCCATAGAATGAACTTCTGAAAATGGAATTACTGGGTCAAAAGAAATAGATATTTTTTCAGGCTTTTAATAGATTTTGCCAAATTGGGAACTATTTCACATTTTCACAATGTGGGAGTATATATTTGCTTTTGCCAACATTGGATGATAAAATGCTTAAAATCTCTTATTAATTTGATGATAAAAGTTAATGTTTTCATTTTTATCTCCTTAGTTATTGATAAGATTGAACTTTTTTCATATAGCTAATGGTCATTCATATTTTCTCTTTTATAAATTTTCTGTTGATAGCCATATCCACGTTTTCTGTCAGAGCTTATATAATAAAAATTTTGTCTATTTTTTACATCTCTTAAATAGGCTTTTGTACTTACAAAAGAGTTATATGAATGTGGACAAATAAAGCTCATAATAGAGATTGCAGAGTTGTAGGCCCTTTATTAAATGATCTCGTTAAGTTTAAAAAAAAAAATGGCGCACCTGGGTGGCTCAGTTGGTTAAGCATCTGACTTCGGCTCAGGGCATCATCTTGCAGTTTGTGAGTTCGAGCCCCGCAGTGGGCTCTGTGCTGACAGCTCAGAGCCTGGAGCCTGCTTGAGATTCTGTGTCTCCCTCTATCTCTGCCTCTCCCCCACTCATGCTCTGTCTCTGTCTCTCAATAATAAATAAATGTTAAAAAAAAAAAAGTTTAAAAAAATGAAGAACAGGAAGTTTTCATTTCTAAGTTTTCAGAGCACAATTGAAAATTGTAGCGATAAGCCACTTGAAGAAGGATTGATTCTTGGGGCACCTGGGTGGCTCAGTCAGTTGGGCGTCCGACTTTGGCTCAGGTCATGATCGTGCAGTTCGGGAGTTCCAGCCCCACTTCGCACTCTGTGCTGACAGCTCAGAGCCTGGAGCCTGCTTCAGATTCTGTGTCTCCCTCTCTCTCTGCTCCTCCCTGCTCACACACTCTCACTCAAAAATAAATGAAGATTTTTTAAAAATGTGTTTAAAAAGAAGGATTGATTCTTGAACTGTTTTTTCTTTAGCTGAGAACTATTTTGGATAAGTGGATAGGTAAACCTCTTATTTCATAAAGAAGTCCATATGTGATTTTTTAATTGTGATTTATTACTTATGGAAAAAGATTGATTTCTCCCCCCAAAAAAGAAAAATTCAGAACACTTTTCTGAATTTTTAATTTTTAAAAATTTTGTGACTGAAGAAAGGTAATTCAATAATATAAATTAATGGGTCCAGTATCTTATTTCTTTCTCAGTGTCATTAAACTATAGTATAAAGCTATTTCTCTTCTGGTAGTTCTCACAGCCCAGGAGACAGACCGTCTAAACATGTGTAGTGATCTAAGAAAGGCACAGACATACGGTTTCTTTTGCATTTATCTGAACTGATTGTGAAGGTGTTTAAAACCATCTCCCTTTTGTATGGGGTGCCTGCATGGCTCAGTTGGTTAAGCATCCAACTTCAGCTCAGGTCATGATCTCACAGTCCGTGAATTTGAGCCTCGCATCAGGCTCTGTGCTGACAGCTTGGAGCCTAGAGCCTGTTTCAGATTCTGTGTCTCTCTCTCTGCCCCTTCCCTGATCACACACACATTCTCTCTCTCACTAAAAAATAAACATTAAAAAAAAAAAAAACCAACCCATCTCCCTTTTAATTAGATCATATCTGTCTGTAGCTTACTCAGACAAACATTAGATTGATTAAATAATTTTTATTATCTACACAGAAAAGTGAAGTACTAAAGACTAAGAATATCCAGTTGCAGTGTTTTTCTTAATTCTTCAGTTTATGGTGCCTGTACTTGATAATCACGTCTTTGTGTGTGTGTGTGTGTGTGTGTGTGTGTGTGTGTGTGTGTGTAGAAAGAATATATTGTTATATGTTACTAGTATATATAAAATGGACCTGGCATTTTATCTGATTTTGTCTTCATGTTCATTTCTTAATTTCTTACTTGGAATTAAAGTTAATAGGAACCTACCAACTCTTAGATTAGACATAAAAACTAAGGTGTTAACCAAATATGGCTCCTCTCTCACTTTCAGTGTTATATACCTAGTAGGCTCTCAAAACATGTTTGTCGAATTAAGTGAAACATTTGCAAGGAACTGTTACTTCAGGTTTTCTGAAAAGTTATTTCTCTGAGATTTTTGGTATAAAACCTATTTTGAAAGATTGTGGTACAGTGGCAGTTTTTACACTTATAGGACCAGTTGGAGTGTTTACATTTGAGCCAATTTATAACTTGAGTTATTTTTTCTTTAAGATAAAAGCCCTTACAGGCAGTAATTTTTATCTTCCTACATTTAAAATTAATGGTAATTGTGGTTTTATTAGGAGACACTGTTAAGGAATACTCTCATTTTATAAACTAATTGGTGTTCAGACATAAAATTAGAATAATTGCCAGCCTGCTAATTTTGAAACTAATCAATCAGTGATTGTGTTGTGTGGTTTGGTCACATTCAGCTTTAATCATTTTATTTAACAGCTATTTTTCCTTAGGCCAGTTGTAGGCTAGAATATTTTGAGGCAAGAACTAAAGTGTTTTGTGATATCTGTACTAAGCAATATATATTCCTTTAAAATAATGCTGAGTGAAAAAAGCCAGGTTCAAAATGATTCCATTTATTTAACATTCATGAAGTAACATATAGGGATATGGAACAGCTTAGTGGTGCCAGGGATTAGGGGTGGGGAAAAGAGGTGATATGGCTGTATAGGGGTAGCACAAAAGGAATATTGTGGTGATGGTACAGTTAAATATCTTGGTTGTGGTGGTAGTCACATGAAGCTATACATTTCATAAAATAGCATAGAACTATACACATACTGTCACGAATATATACACGTATAACTGGTAAAATATGAATAAGCTCTGTGGTTTGTACCAATGTCTGTTTCCTGGTATTGATATTGTACTATAGTTATTTAAGATGTTAATATTGGGGGAAGCTGGGCAAACGACCTTCCTGTACATTTTTTTGCAGCTACCTGTGAATTTACAATTACTGAAAAACAAAGTTTTAGAAAATATACTTCAACGAGAACTCCACCCTAAATCAGAGCAATTATTAAAGGCAGATATCCCAGATCAAGTCCCACTATCCAGTTATTACTATAGCAGCACAGTAGAGGACTCCCTCAAAGAAGGGTTCTTTCTGATCTACTCATGCTTGGAGAGGTATATTTTCATTTATAAGTAGTTCCTAATAAAGCCACTATCAGTTCTAAAAAACCCATTCCTGGGGCACCTGGGTGGCTCGGTCGGTTGGGCGTCTGACTTCGGCTCAGGTCATGATCTCACAGTCTGTGAGTTCGAGCCCCGCGTCGGGCTCTGTGCTGACGGCTCAGAGCCTGGAGCCTGTTTCAGATCCTGTGTCTCCCTCTCTCTCTGCCCCTCCCCTGTTCACGCACTGTCTCTCTCTGTCTCAAAAATAAATAAACGTTAAAAAAAAAATTAAAAAAAAAAAAATAAAAATAAAAAACCCATTCCTTAGCTATGCCATAGATCCCATGGCTAGCAATGGACTTGAATGTATGCATCCTCCATTTTCCTGTTGATTGGTATACTGGATATAAAACCTTAAGGCATCTTAACACAAAACACATGTACAGCCTTTTAAATATTCTACAGAATAGATTTTTCTATTTTAGTAGATGTAAATTGAATCATATGTATTTAGAGTTCTAATTAAATAACAATCTTGTGTTTTATTAAGCATAGCAATAAATATAAGGTGAGACAGAGTTTACATGCTTTTCTGGTGAGCACATTGGTTTAACTGTAACTGTTCTCCCATAACTTAATTTGTTTAAATATAAACATTTCTTCAGTCTCATGTTCTTAAACATGAGCATAGTAATAATAATGGTAATAATGATGGCTACCCCTTATTGAGTACTTCTTTGAGCCAGAAACTTGCTAAGCACTTTTTATATTTTATTTTCATTTAATCCTTGTGAGGATTAAAGGACCTTTGAGGTAGGTACTATTATATAGATGAGTAACATACCTGAAATAACACAGCTAGTAAGGGAAAGAACAGTTTGAACTTGGTCAGAGTCCCAAGCCTACACTTGTAACCATTATTCTGTACTTCCTTTTTATACCATACAATATAGGAACTCTGAAGTTAGAGGCTGATATTTTGGTGATTATTATATATCTAAGTTTTTTTTAATTCATAAGGCATATACATGAAATCTATTCTCTTACTGAGTTCAGTAAGATGAAGCCTTCCTTGATTTATGCAGGAGGACTTGTTTTTGTCTTTGTAATCTTCTCTCACTTATCCTTCCTTTTTCTTTTCTTTTTTTTAATTAAATAAGCTCTATGCCCAGAGTGGGGCTTGAACTCACAATCCCAAGCTCAAGAGTTGAGTGCTCTACCAACTGAGCTAGCCAGGCGCTGCTCCTTTCTTTTTATAGAAACCATAGACAGTCCCTGACTTAGGATAGTTTGACGTAGGATTTTTCAGCTTTATAATGATACAGAAGTGATACGCATTCAATAGAAATTGTATGTCAAATTTTGATCTTATCCTGGGCTAATGATATGCAGTACTCTTGTCATGATGCTGGGCTCTGGCCATGAACCACAGCTCACAGTCAGCCATGTGATCACAAGAGTAAACAACCCATACACTTAAAATTATCCTGTACCCAAACAACCATTCTGTTACTGACTTTCAGTACAGTATTCAGTAAATTATGCGAGATATTCAGCACTTTTATAAAGTAGGCTTTGTGTTAGATCATTTTGCCCAACTGTAGGCTAATGTGAGTGTTCTGAACATGTTTAAGGTAGATTGGCCTAAGCCATGATGTTGGATAGGTCATGTGTATTAAATGCATTTCAACTTAAAATATTTTCAATTTATGATGGGATTATTAGGACATACCTTGTCATAAGTTGAGAAAGAGCCGTGAATTAAAAGTTGAGTCTTAACATTCATATTTTAATTCAAGGATATCTCTAAAGACTTAGAAAAACTTGACCTTTAAAATACAAAATTTTATTGATCCTGCTTTTAATTTGGCTGGTTTTTTATCTCCAGGATGGATCTAGACTTGAATTTCTTATGTTTGTTATACAGAAAAATTTTAAATGATCATTAATACATTTATTGATTTTTTATATATTGATTTAAAATTGTTCAATACATTCACTGATTTTTATGTGAGGTCACAATTATAGAAACAACTAAAAGTTCTACTGCACTCTTTATTTTTAACTTTTTGTGTGTATGTGTTTAAACAAATTATTGGCTTTTTTTTTTAAGTAAACCGTACCCCCAACATGGGGCTCAAACTCATGACCCCAAGATCAAGAGTCATGTGCTTTACTCACTGAGCCAGTCAGAGGCCCTCAGTTGTTAACATTTTAGTTATTACCTTTAATAGTCACTGTCAGAGTTCGTTTAGTTAGAAAACTGAGAATCAGGGGCTCCTGGGTGGCTCAGTCACTTAAGCCTCCAACTCTTGATTTTGGCTCAAGTCATGATTTCATGGTTTGTAAGTGGTTTGAGTTCAGCAGTGCAGAGCCTGCTTGGGATTCTTTCTCCACCCCTCTCTCTCTGCCCTTCCCCTCGTGTGCGCACGTGTGTTTGCTCTCTCTCAAAATAAATAAACTTAAAAAAAAATTAAACTGAAAATCGAAGGAGCTTCAAAAGGAGGTACTCTTCCCTGACTTTCTCAGCTTAGGTTCAGAGCTGCCTCTTTATTCCACTGATGATGCTGTTGGAATTCCAGGGTTATAAGTCTGTGAATAGAATGTGTAAAATACTGTACTCCTTCCATTCTGTTAACACCCTTTAAGTAAGAACATCTGATGTTTTTCAAAAGTCAGACAGAAATCATCCTTCAGAACAGCTAGAAACATGGGAACAAAACCTCTTGTTATGTCTCAGAGTATATATACTTTACATTAGAAAGGCCCTTCCCAGTCTCCTTGTTCTATATTACATGAGTCTAAAAAGTACTGGCTCTGTGTTTTACTTTTCTAACCAGTAGTTTAGGTTGAAGCAACCACACTGAAAGCAGATGAGTTGTGACTGGCTGGAGGAGAGATAAGAAAAAATAATATAATAAAAGCAATCAAAGAAGTTGATTGCATTTGGACACTTAATCTTCTAGTCAATCCTAAAGACATTACTAAGTCAATGATCAAGAAACATTTAATTTACACTTAGACTGAGACATTAAAAATAGATTGGAAAGAATTTATGAGTTGTGCTTATTAGCAGTACATTTAACATGTTAATATTTAACATTGGTATTCTAATGAGTAAAAATGTGTTGTATCACATAACAAATTTGTATTAAATTAATAATACATGTAATACACAAGTAATCCACCTAACATGGCACCTGGCTCGGTAAATGTTAGCTACTATTGTTTTTGTTATTGATATCTTTCTCTCTAGTTGTAGTCAATTCACTGTCACCTAAAATGTCCTTAGTTCTTTGCCTGTACAATTCTTTTAATAAGTGTGTGTTCTATTACTTGTATGGCATTTGTGTATTAACTTTATCTCCATGGCTCTAGGGAACTAGAATTAGGTTTATTTATTTTGTTCTGTTTGTTGCCATGGTAAACAAAGGAGGCACCAACTGATACTACACAGCTGAAAGCAGCAAATGTCAATATGCTAGAGAAGTATAGTCCTGAGGCTGGGGGTTATACTTTTCATTAAGAGATAAACTCAATCAGTAGCCTTATTTTTTTTTTAATTTTTTTTTTTTTACATTTACATTTACATTTTACATTTACATTTACATTTACAATATTTTTGAGAGAGAGAGAGAGAGAGAGAGAGAGAGAGACAGAGCACGAGTGGGGGAGGGGCATAGAGGGAAGGAGACACAGAATCCAAAGCAGGCTCCAGGCTCCAGGCTCCAGGCTCCAGGCTCCAGGCTCCGAGCTGTCAGCACAGAGCCCAATGTGGGGCTCGAACTCACGAACTCATGAGATCATGACCTGAGCCGAAGTTGGACGCTTAACCGACTGAGCCACCCAGCCTTATTTTAATATAAAATTCACATACCATAAAACTCACACTTTTAAAGTGTACATTTCAAAGTTGGTTAGTATATTTACAAAGCCTTATCCTTTTAAGAAAACATTTTTTTTTCAACGTTTATTTATTTTTGGGACAGAGAGAGACAGAGCATGAACGGGCGAGGGGCAGAGAGAGAGGGAGACACAGAATCGGAAACAGGCTCCAGGCTCTGAGCCATCAGCCCAGAGCCCGACACGGGGCTCGATCTCACAGACCGCGAGATCGTGACCTGGCTGAAGTCGGACGCTTAACCGACTGCGCCACCCAGGCGCCCCAAGAAAACATTTTTTAAGTATTTTAATTATATTTCCTTTCTTAGCTGTAAATGTTTGCTTTTGCCCATGTGCTTACTAAATACCTCTTGCCTTCTCTTAAATTCTTCTTTGGTTCAGGTTTAATGTCCTGTCTCTTTTAGGAAGACTTTCTTGATTCTGTGCTCCCACAGGCTTTTTTTTTAAGTCACTTTATAGCTTATCACATCTATGTTCTAATTATCTCTTTAGTCACTTTTTCTTCCCTTTCAAACCATTTATCTCTCAGAGATAGAGACTGTTCTTGTTTTCCTTGCTATCTGCAGAAGCTAGAACAGTGTCTGATATGTAGGCTTTTCAGTACATATTTATTGAATGATTATAGCCACAGATAGTTCTGGCAGCCCCTAAGCCTTAACATATGCCAAGAACTTGATACTATTATTCAATGGTGAATATTAAAAGAATGTGCTTTTTGTTGCTGGGAATCATACCACTTTCGTGTTGCAAGGGACCAGTGTTCCCCTACCCAATGCATGCACACTCACACACACACTCACATGTACAGACAAAATAAATTGAAATCTGTTAGAGATTGAATGCCTTAGTGGTGAAGTTGGGAATAAAAAGCCATGTTACCTCATTTTCTCCTGTACCACTCTATTTTCTCTTACATGTTACAGCCTGTTCTCATAATTTATAATTCATTTGTTTCCTAAGGTTTAGGTAAAAGACCTTGAAAATGTTAATTTAGTTCATAATATTTTTTCATAATTTTTTCTGTTTTTAACTATAGGTAAGGAACTGGCTGCCAACCAGAATACTAGAAACGAAATTTTAAATTAGTTTTAAACAATGACAGTATTTTTTATGTTTTATAGACCTCCGTGAGTGAAAGCCTTCAGAGGGAAGCTGCTAAGAAGCAAGCAATGAAACAGGTAAGGTGACTGGGTGAATTAAATGTGTTTGGTGAAGTATTTCAGCTCATTTTTTTTTTTTTTTTAAGTATAAGTTCTGGTTATCTAGGTCTTGAGACTGAACATATATATAAAGAAATAATTTTATGTAGGGGCACCTGGGTGGCTCAGTCGGTTAAGCATCCGACTTCAGCTCAGGTCATGATCTCATAGTTCGTGAGTTTGAGCCCCACGTCAGGGTTCTGTGCTGACAGCTCAGAGCCTGGAGCCTGCTTTGGATTGTGTCTCCCTCTCTCTGCCCCTCCCCTGCTCGTCGTGCTCTGTCTCCCTCTCTCTGTCTCTCTCAAAAATAAGTAAATGTTTAAAAAAATTTTTATCTTGACCCTTGTTTTCTGAAAATGTTTAGGATGTTTCTTGATTCATAATAGATTTCAGGTTTTTGTGATAAATCTTAAAGGCAAAGCACAGTGAAGAATTAGCTCTTCATTGCTGTGTTGTAGATTAAACCCATTTCTGCTTTCAGATGACTCAGTAGTCTTATAGTGGATTATGTGGTTTAATAATTCTTATTAATGAGCTTACTTGCTTAAAAAAAGTCTTTTCACGCTGAAGTAATTTCATGATTTTATAATCTGAAATTCTCTAAGAATGGGGAATATCTAGTAATTTTTGATAGACTTGCCTAGAGCCTTATATTTATATGGCATTCTGTAGTATTTACACGGACTTTTTTTTAATACATACATTATATTTTTAAAATTCTCGCAAACTTGCCTGTGGTCCTGATTAAGAAATCTGAAACTTCAGATGCACCAAGGTGGTTCAGTCAGTTAAGTGTCTGACTGATTTCGGCTCATGTCATGATCCCAGGGTTGTGGGATCAAGCCCTTCATTTGGCCCTGCACTGAGCATGGAGCCTGCTGCTTAAGATATTCTCCCTTTCTCTCTCTTCCTCTTTCCCCCATTCCTGTGCTCTCTCTCAAAAAAAAAAATTTTTATTCTACCTGTGTAGTACATTGGGGGTTATATTATTGATTTAAGAGACTTTCATATATATATATATTTTTTTAATCCATTGTTATAGTTTAGTCATGGGGTATTCATTATAACGTACATGTGGAACTGTTAAATTGTAAGGAATAGGGTTCAATTTGCTCCATCCACTTGACAATTTCTCATATTTTGCAATGTCAGTAGTAACATTTGAATCAAAATTGAGTAAATCTCCTTGAATGACAAGTACTCATCTAAATGTATTTGTTCCAGGGGTGCCTGGGTGGCTCAGTCATTTAAACGTCCTACTTCAGCTCAGGTCATGGTCTCTCAGTCTGTGAGTTCAAGCCCTGTGACAGGCTCTGTGCTGACAGCTCACAGCCTGGAGCCTGCTTCAGATTCTGTCTCTCTCTCTCTCTCTGTCTCTCTCTCTCTCTCTGCCCCTCGACCCCCGTACTCTGTCTCTCAAAAATGAATAAATGTTAAAAAAAATTTGTTTTAATGTATTTGTTCCATATCAATACAGGAGAAAACATAACACCCTCTAGTCAATATTTGTTGGTTATTTTAGCAGTTTCAACCTGCATACATCAAATATCAGCTCTTGTATGTATAATATTAGCAACCATTTTATACCATTGTTTATTATCCCTGTAAAATTTTTAGTAGTTCAGTACTAGTAAGTAAATCTTTTAGTGAATTAATAGCTATTTATATATGGTTATATAGGTGAGAAACTGTAACGGTTTTTTGTTTGTTTGTTTTTTTAGTGTTTATTTATTTTTGAGAGAGAGAGTGCGAGTGGGAGAGGAACGGGGGTGGGTAGGGGGACACAGAATCTGAAGCAGGCTACAGGCTCTGAGCTGATAGCACAGAGCCTGACGTGGGGCTTGAACTCAAAACCTGTGAGATCATGACTGAACCAAAGTTGGATGCTCAACCAACTAAGATACCCAAGTGCCCCTCTGTGACAGTTCTTTAGCTATATTTTGTTGCAACAAAATTTATATATTTATTTTAAATTTTTATTTAAATTCCAGTTAATATAGTGTAAAGTTATTTTCAGGAGTAGACTTCAGTGACTCATCACTTACATATAACACCCAGTGCTCAAAATGATTAGCTCTTTCCTTAATACCCATCACCCATTTAGCCTATTCCCCCACCCATCATCCTCCATCAACCCTCAGTTCTGTATCATAGAGTCTGTTATGGTATGTTTCCCTTTCTTTTGTTTTTCCCCCTTCCATGTGTTCATCTGTTTTTTGTTTTTGTTTTTTCTTAAATTCCACATATGAGTGAAATCATGGTACTCTGAGTGACTTATTTCGCTTAGGATAATACACTTTAGTTCCATCCACATCATTGCAAATGGCAAGATTTCATTCCTTTTGATGGCTGAGTAATACTCCATTATATATGTATATACCACATGTTTATCCATTCATCAGTCGATAGACATTTGGGCTCTTTCCATAATTTGGCTGTTGATAACGCTATGGACATTGGGGTGCACGTATCCCTTCATATCTGTAGTTTTGTATCCTTTGGGTAAATACCTAGTAGTACAATTGCTGGGTCACAGAGTAGTTCTATTTTTAACTTTTTAAGGAACCTCCATACTGTGTTCCAGAGTGGCTGCACCAGTTTGCGTTCCTACCAGCAGTGCAAGATGAACCCCTACTCTGCATCCTCACCAACTCTTATTGTTTCCTGTGTTGTTAATTTTAGCCATTCTCATAGGTGTGAGGTGGTATCTCATTGTGGTTTTTGATTTGTATTTCTCTGATGATGAGTGATGTTGAGCATCTTTTCATGTGTCAACCATTTGGATATCTTTGGAAAAATGTCTATTCATGTCTTCTGCCCATTTCTTAAATGGATTATTTGTTTTTTAAGTGTTGAGTTTGATAAGTTCTTTATAGACTTTGAATACTAACCTTTTATTAGATATGTCTTCTCCCATTCTTCAGGTTGCCTTTTAAGTTTTGTTGATTGTTTTCCTTCACTGTGCAGAAGCTTTTTATTTTGATGAAGTCTCAGTAGTTCATTTTTTATTTTGTTTCCCTTGCCTTTGGCAACTTCTAGTAAGAAGTTGCTCTGGCTGAGGTCAAAGAGGTTGCTGCCTGTGTTCTCCTGTAGGATTTTGATGGTTTCCTGTCTCACATTTAGGTCTTTCATCCATTTGAATTTATTTTTGTGTATGGTGTAAGAAGTGGTCCAGTTTCATTCTTCTGCCAGTCACCATCCAGTTTTCACAACACCATTTATTGAGGAGACCTTTTTCCATTGGATATTCTTCCCTGCTTTATGAAAAAATTAGTTGACCATATAGTTGTGGATGCATTTCTGGGTCTCATTTTCATTGATCTATATGTTTGTTTTTGTGTTTGTGTTGTGTGTACTGCCTTGATGACTATAGCTTTGTAATGTAGCTTGAAGTCCAGAATTACGATACCTCCTGCTTTGCTTTTCTTTTTCAGGATTGCTTTGGCTATTCAGGGTCTTTTGTGGTTCCATACAGATTTTAGGATTGTTTGTTCTAGCTCTGTGAAAAATGCTGGTAGTATTTTGATAGGGATTGTATTAAATGTGTAGATTGCATTGGGTAGTATAGACATTTTAACAGTGTTTGTTTTTTCAATCCATGAGAATGGAATGTTTTTCCATTTCTTTGTGTCATCTTCAATTTCTTTTACAAGTGTTCTATGGTTCCAGAGTAGAGATCTTTTACTTCTCTGGTTAGGTGTATTCCAAAATATTCCTTATTGGTTTTGGTGCAATTATAGAAGGGACCAATTCCTTGATATCTCTTTATGCTGCTTCATTATTGGTATATAGAAATGCAACTGAATTCTGTTCATTGATTTTATATCCTGCAACGTTGCTGAATTCACATATTAGTTCTAGCAATTTTTTTATTGGAGTCTTTCAGGTTTTCTACATAGAGTATCATGTCATCTGCGAATAGTGAAACTTTGACTTCTTCCTTGCCTGTTTGGATGCCTTTTATTTCTTTTTGTTGTCTGGTTGCCAAGGCTAAGACTTCCAGTACTATGTTAAATAGTAATGGTAGAGTGGACATCCCTGTCTTGTTCTGATCATAGGGGAAAAGCTCTCAGTTTTTCCCCATTGAAGATGGGGTAACTGTGGGTCTTTTGTATATGGCTTTTATGATGTTTGCATATGTTCCATCTATGCCTACTTTCTTGAGGGTTTTTATCAAGAATGAGTGCTTTTTCTGCATCTATTGACAGGATCATATAGTTCCTATCCTTTTATTAGTGTATCACATTGATTTGCAAATACTGATGGATTCGATTTGCTAGTATCTTATTAAGAACTTTTACATCCATGTTCATCAGAAATATTGGCCTGTAATTCGTCTTTTTAGTGGGGTCTTTGTCTGATTTTGGAGTCAAGGTAATGCTGGCCTTGTAGAATAAGTTTGGAAGTTTCTTTTCATTGTTATATTTTTGGAACAGTTTGAGAAGAATAGGTATTAACTCTTTAAATGTTTGGTAGAATTCCCCTGGGAAGCCATCTGGCCCTGGACTTTAGTTGGGAGATTTCTGATTACTGATTCCACTTCTTTGCTAGTTATGGGTCTATTCAAATTTTCTATTTCTTGTTTCAATTCTGGTAGTTTATATGTTTCTAGGAGCTTCTCCAGTTCTCCAGATTGCCCAGTTTGTTGGCATATGATTTTTCATGGTATATTCTTAAAATCTATGGTATTTCTGTGAAGTTGGTTGTGATCTCTCCCTCTTTCATTTGTGATTTTATCTATATGGTTCCTTTCTCTTTTCTTTTTATTAAGTCTGGCTAGAGGTTTATCAATTTTATTCTCCAAAGAACCAGTTCTTAGCTTTGTTGATCTGTTCTCCTGTTTTATTTTTGTTTCATTTATTTCTGCTCTAATTTTATTATTTCCCTTCTTCTGCTGGCTTTAGGCTTTATTTGCTGTTCCTTTTCTAGTTCCTTTAGGTGTGAAGTTAGGTTATGTATTTAAGACTTTTCTTGCTTCTTGAGATAGGCCTGTGTCGCAATATACTTCCCTCTTAGGATTGCCTTTGTTGTATTCCAAAGGTTTTGGACTATCATGTTTCTATCATGTTTTCATTTTCATTTGCTTGCATGTACTTTTTAATTTCTTCTTTAATTTCTTGGTTAACCCATTCATTCTTTTTTTTTTTAATTTTTTAAATGTTTGTTTATTTTTGAGAGAGAGAGAGAGAGAGACAGAGCATGAGTGGGGGAGGGGCAGAGAGAGAGGGAGACACAGAATCCGAAGCAGGCTCCAGGCTCTGAGCTAGCTGCACAGAGCCTGATATGGGGCTCGAACTCATGAGCTATGAGATCATGACCTGAGCTGAAGTCAGACACTCAACAGACTGAGCCATCCAGACCCTACACCATCTGCTCCTCCTCCCCCCCCCCCGCCCCCCACATTCATTCATTAGTAGAATGTTCTTTAACCTCCATGTATTTGTGGTTTTTCCAGATTTTTCTTGTGGTTGACTTCAAGTTTCATAGTGTTGTGGTCTGAAAATATACATGGTATGATCTCAATCTTTTTGTGCTTGTTGAGGCCTGATTCATGACCCAGTATGTGATGTTCTGTGTTCTTTTCTAGTCTTTATTGCTTTTTCCCCCATCAAGGAGTCCCAACCTTTAATATTTTCTTGCAGGGCTGTTTTTGTGTCATGGACTCCATGAGTTTTTGTTTGTCTGGGAACCTGTTTATGTCTCATTCTATTCTGAATGGCACCCTCCTTGGATAAAGTATTCTTAGCTACATATTTTTCCCATTCAGCACATTAAATATATCATGCCACTGCCTTCTGGCCTACCGAGCTTCTGTGGACAGATCTGCTATGAAACTTATCTGTCTTCCCTCGTAGGTTAAGAACTTTTTTGCCCTTGTTGCTTTTAGGATTCTTCACTTATCTGTGTATTTTGTGAATTTGACTATGATATGCCTTAGTGATGGTTGGCTTTTGTTGAATTTAATGGGAGTTCTTTTTGCTTTTTGAATTTCTATGTCTGTTTCCTTTGCCAGGTTAGGGAAATTTTCAGCTCTAATTTGCTCAAATAAACCTGCCCCCTTTTCTCTTTCTTTATCTTCTGGGACTCCTGATAGGAATCTTATTAAGCTTTAAGGAGTCCTTGAGTTCCCTAAGTCAACATTTGTGATCCAATACCTTTCTTTCCCTCTTCAGCTTCATTATAGTCCATAATTTTATCTTTTATGTCACTGATTCGTTCCTCTGCTTCATCCATCCTCATCATCATGGCATCCATTCAGGTTTGCATCTTGGTTATAGCATTTTTAATTTCAGCCTCACCAGTTTTTAGTTCTTTTGTCTCTGCAGTAACGGATTCTCTAGTGTCTTCTATGCTTTTTCAAGCCCAGCTAGTATCCTTATAATTATTGTTTTAAATTCTAGTTCAGACATCTTACTTGTATCTGTATTGATTGAATCCCTTGCTGTTATTTCTTCCTGTTCCTTCTTTTGGGGTGAATTCCTCTGTGTTGTCATATTGTCAAGGACAAAAAAAAAGAAAAAAAGAAGCTGGATCGTAGATATGTTTTGATCTCTCTCTGCATTCAGGGCTCCCTCCCCATCACAGCACCCACAGCTCTTCTGTCCCCCAAATCAACTCTCTGCAGCTCCTAACTTCAACATTGTGGCAATTTTTTCATGTCTAGTGCATTTTTTCTTAGTCCTCAGATTCATCTCTTGGGTGTTCAAAATGATTTGATATTTATCTAGCTGTGAGGCAAGCCTAGTAGAAGAGAAGTCTCTAGCAGTAGGAGTAGTAGGAGAAGTCTCCTCTCCTTCACATTTCCTTTAACGTTTGTCATCTGTTTGTTCCTTGTCCAACTGGAATTCTGCATAACGATAAATTTGTTAAGCACTTTTTAATGTGCCAGACATTATGGCAACCACTTCTTGAGAATTCTCTTTAATTCTTAAAATAATCCCATGAGATAAATGTTCTTATAATCTCCATTTTGTAGTTGATGGACATGAAGGCAAAAAGATATATGTGACTTTTATGAGGTCTCATAGTTAGTTCAAACCCAGGCATTGAAATTGCAGAGCCCATGCTTTTAGCCACTATGTTTACTGCCACCCTGGGGAATGGGCACAGAACTATGTATTTAGTAATATTAAGGCAATATCTTAGTTTCATAGTGGAAGTTTAACTCAGCATCCTCAAAATGGTTTAATGCACACATAAAAAACTGATTGTTTTTTAAACATAAATGCTGAGGTGCTTTGAGTTAGAATTTTAGAGTTCAACTTCTTCACCATATCAGTGAGAGAATTAGTTCCAGAGAATCTGATGACTTCTCCAACATAATGTAGGCATCTAGTGTTCTGGTGTTCTTTAAAATTTTGAGGGGGGCACCTCGGTGGCTCAGTCGGTTAAGCATCCGACTTTGGCTTAGGTCATGATCTCACGGTTCATGGGTTCGAGCCCTGCATCGGGCTCTGTGCTGACAGCTCAGCCTGGAGCCTGCTTCAGATTCTGTGTCTCCTTCTCTCCCTGCTCCTCCCCTGCTCATGGTCTGTCTCTCTCTCTCCTTCAAAAATAAATTAAAATATTAAAAAAAATTTTTTTTTCACGTTCATTTATTTATTTTGAAAGAGAGAGTGTGTAAGCAGTGTAGGGGCAGAGAGAGAGGGAGAAAGAGAATCCCAAGCAGGCTCAGCACTGTTGGCACAGAGCCTATTGCAGGGCTCTATCCCATGAACCGTGAGATCATGACCTGAGCCAACATCAAAAGACAGATGCTTAACCAACTGAGTCCGGTGCCCCTTGTGTTCTTTTGACATTTTTGTGTTATCTTTTCTTACTTAAAGCATAAATCTCAAATCTACTTTCATTTTTATCCCTAGCTGTCCAGAACCACTTTTTTCTTTTTTTTTTTTAATTTTTTTAATGTCTATTTGTGAGAAAGAGCTCTTGTGTTCTGCTTTAATACAAAAGTAACTTTTATTGTAAAGAATACTAACTTAATTATATTTACTAAATCTAAGGTAAAATGCTCTTAGAAATGGGATATTTTATTTATTTATTTATTTATTTATTTATTTATTTATTTATTTATTTTTAAATATTTATTTTGAGAGAGAGCACGTGCTCAAGCAGGGGAAGGACTGAGAGAGAGAGAGAGAGAGAGAGAGAGAGAGAGAGAGAGAGAATCCCAACTAGGCTCTGCACTGTCATTACAGAACCTGACATGGGGCTTAAACTCAAACTGTGAGATCGTGACCTGAGCCACCAGAAATGGCGTATTTTTAATAGCTCGACAACATTTTTTTCTTTTTCTTTCTGTTCTTTTATCTGAACCTCAGTGCACAGAACTGATGACAGCAACATTATTTTACTCCCTATTTCATTGAAAAAGCTATTAAATGTTATCATTAAATGCAATATTTGATAGGTATCTGTTGTCAAGCCAGAACCTCTTGGTTTGAGGTTTTGTTTGTTGTTTGTTTTTAAAAATCCTATATGAATGAATTATATAAAATAGATAATACAACAACTTGGAAGGTAGATACAATTATTATCCTCAATTTTTTTGATGAAAACTGAGGCACAAAAAGATTACACATACTTTCCCAGAGTAGCTAAGTATAGAGCCTGGGATTCAAACCCAAGCAGTCTGGCTTCAGACTGATGTTTATATTTTCAGTCTAAAATGTGATTGATAGAATTTTTATGATCTATATATGATTCATGATCCTCTCTGAGAAAAATTACTTAAGACTTTCTTTGGTATGTGTTAACTGGCTCATTTTTTAAATGTGTTTGTTTGTTTTAGACCAAACTAGAAATCCAGAAGGCCCTTGCAGAAGATTCCACTGTATATGAATATGACAGTATTTATGATGAAATGCAGAAGAAAAGGGAGGAAAATAATCCCAAATTGCTTTTGGGAAAAGACCGAAAGGTTTGTAGCTGAAAAGTATAAATTTCTTTGACCTTGAATTATATTTTATATCTCAATCTTATTTTAGCATGAGGATGATCTGAGAAAAAGCTTTTAGGTATTTGAAATGTGAAGAAGAGCCCCTAGTTGCAGATAATACAGGTTTGATTTAGAACCCAGGAAACCCTACTAAAAGTATCCTAACAGGAGTGAGTAAATTATCTAACAATAAAAACAACAAGTTGTATTTTTTGCTTTAAAACCTTCACACATTTTGGAAATTTTTTTCTTAGTCTCTGTACTAGTAACTCCTGTTCCTGTTCATATTTTTGTGTTTTATCATTCACTCATTTTTTTATTGCATTCTAGCTGGTAACAGAATCATCTGCACATGTGATCATATTTTTAGTTTGAAAAAAATACTTGAGAGTGGGAGCTTGAAATACGTTCACATTTTCTATCACTTTTTGTCTTTCATAAGCACAAACAGATATCTTTGCATCTTATAGTATGTGCAGGTAGGGTGGTAGTATAAAATTAAAGCTATTCTTTTAAATAAGCATATTTCACCTAATGGAAAAAGTAGTAGGAACCTTCTGAATCACTTACTTGAAGTATTGAGACCATACCTGTGAAAAGGGTGAAAACACAGTGGAAAAATTAATTTGAAATTAAAAAAAAGTAAAATAGCAGTTTGAATAATTTGTTTTACACTTAAATTTTTATTGTAAAGAATTTTAGTTTCACTCTTGCTAGTAAGTTTATATTGAATTTTGAGAGGATGACAGTCCCGCCTATTTGGACTAGCCATTTTTATCTTAATAAATTCATGATAAAAACAATATTCTTAATTTTTATTTTTGATTCTTCCCTAAATAATCTTATTTTTCCTCCTAGCCCAAGTATATTCACAACTTACTAAAAGCAGTTGAAATCAGAAAAAAGGAACAGGAAAAGAGAATGGAAAAGAAAATACAGAGAGAACGAGAGATGGAGAAGGGAGAGTTTGATGATAAAGAGGCATTTGTGACATCTGCTTATAAGAAAAAACTACAAGAGAGAGCTGAAGAGGAAGAAAGAGAAAAAAGGGCTGCTGCACTTGAAGGTGAAATAGAAGAGGGAGAAGGGTAGAAGGAAACCGAAGCAGCAAATTGGTTTAGCCATTTGCTCTGTCCGTGAACTTCTAGGTTATAATGTGGTGGTCCTAATTTATGTATATAGATTTAAGGTATAAGATGTGATGTTTTGTAGTATTATAAAACGTTGAAGAGATTATGAGTAAAAACACAGTTGTACTCTCAGTAACTTATTTCTACTGGACTTTTCATATATCTCATTTTGTTGTTTAAAACTATGACCATTATGAGTCATTGCCATAGAAAAATTCTAAATGTAAGAACTTTTAGTACAAATCATAACACCATAATCTTGGTCAGAAGCAATATAAACTGAGATTTAAATCCTAGTTATATTTTCTGGCTTTAGAAAACTAGAGTAATACCACTCAAGGAACAGTAACTGGGTGGGCATTTAGAAAAAGCATAACATTAATTCAAAAAAGAAAAAGATGTTCAGGAGCCAAAGAATGTCTTAGTGCTTTACTTCAGTACTTTATACTCATGGTCATTTCTCAAGGTCTAAGTAAAATGTATACATATAAGTAGCTTAATTGACAAATGCTCATCAACTTTAAATAGAAGAAAATCAAGTCTAATGTTCTAAGGATGTATTAAGTGTTCATCTAGAGTATCAGTTGGCAGATTTTCTGTGAAGGACCAGATAAGTAAATATTTTAGGTTTTGTGTACTATATGATCTCTGTTGGAGCTCCTCAGTTCTGCCTTTTAATGCAAAAGCAGCCTTAAACAATAAACAAATGAACAAGGCTACATTCCAATAAAAATATATTTACGAAAACAGTAGGCCACATTTGGTCTGCAAGCTATAGTTTGCCAACTCTGGATCTACAGTTTATATACTGTATGTTACATACTCTCCACCTGTAAAACAGAACTGTGTTGTGCCTTGTTGAATATATTCCTCTCACGTTTGCTTTCCCTCTCAGCCCGTTTGGATGTAACCAAGCAGAAAGATCTCAGTGGATTTTATAGACACCTATTAAATCAAGCAGTTGGTGAAGAGGAAGTACCTACATGCAGCTTTCGTGAAGCCAGGTGAGACATGGCATATGGAATATTTAGAAGAAAAATTCTGTTCGTGATCTGTGGTTGTAGGATTATTTTAACCCTCTGAAAGATAGAAGATTGCAGCATTGCATGTTGTGTTGTCAGCCAAACCTGACCTGATAGAATTGCAAAGGATTTACACTTTCTTAATTAAAAACTTACAGATTTAGTTCAAGATTATTTCTGTTCTTCAGGATTCCTACATGTATGTTCATAAGAAGTAGTTTATTTTCATAAATAGGACATGGCCTCCAGAAAATGTAAGATTCACATATTTAGGGCTAGAAATGCACTCTCTAATATGTAGCTAGTAGTCACATGTGGCTATTTAAATAAAATATAGGGGCGCCTTGGTGGCTCAGTCAGTTAAGTGTCTGACTTTGTCTCGCGTTCATGAGTTTGAGCCTTACGTGTGGCTCACTGCTACCAGCTTTCAGCGTGGAGCCTGCTTCAGATCCTCTGTCCTCTTTGGCCCTCCCCTCTTGCACTTTCACTCTTAAAAAAGAAATAAAACATTAAAAATATATGTATTATAAATAAAATATAAAATTTTGGTTATAATAGCCACATTTCAAATACAGTTGCCACATATGGCTAGTGGCTACCACAGATGGCACAAATATGGACATTACTATTTCTGTACATATTTCCATTAGCACCGGTATAAAAAGAAAGTATTGGAGGGTTTTTAAAATAAAATTATAAAGTATTGTAGGAATGGTTAAATGACTCTCATAAGTATATAGCTGAAGGTAAAAGGGAGAATTTGTCCTAAGTTTGTATCTGAGTAAATGGTTTTTGGAACAGAGACATTCAGATTAGAGGATCTGTGTCTGTGTTGCTGGGAAAAGGAGAGAGGCAGGAGAATGGAAGTAAAGGTGAAGAGAAGGAATTAGATTTATACTTCCATCCCTACCTCCTTTGCTGCCAACTGCTAGGTTTGATTACAAAATTGATGAAAATTATGAGTCTAAGAAAGTATATTTGAAGAGAGATTTTGAATGGAGAATTAGAATTTCTGTTAGAGTTTCATCTGGAACAGTTGTGAGGCCAGCCATGAAACTCCATAATGTCATTTAATATTGTACTTTTCTCAGAGTCTAATAATAGAATTCCTAACTGTTAATCCTTTAGAAGATAGTTCTGCTGCCAATTCCCAAAGAACCACTGTTGTTCTATTAGTATAATTATTAAGTGATTAGTAAGAATGAATGTGTGAGTAATGTAGATAAATTAACCACATTTATCAGCTGGGAAAATGTAGGTGATATGAACAGTTTTTAGTGTTACTGATTGTAATCGAGCAGATTCATATATTCCCATTTTGTTGTGATAGGTGCCAAGGGAGGGGTGCTCATGCCTTTTTAATCATAAGACAAATTATTTAGTGATACTTAAGAATTAGATTTTGCCAGCATTTTGCTATAAAAAAATTTATCTTCATCTATTCCCAGGACTATTATTAAATTTTTTAAAAAGAGAAAAATCCAACAAAGAGCTGTAACTTGAACTTCATATTATGAAAATAGTACTTAGATACAGAATATATCTTACTTTTCCCAATTATTGGCATGCTTAACAAAAACAAAAACCTTGTACAGACTCCTGTCTGAAGGTTCTAGCGGTCCAATACAGCAATCTAATTTTCTCTATTTCACTTCTACCTTTTTCTGAAAATATCCTGAATGGTTAGAAAATACTAGTTTACAAATATTCATAAGGTAAATAGCACCTTTTTCACATTTAGTAGTTAAATTTAAGTATTGAGAAAAATTATATGAACATTTCATGTGCTTACTATAATTGATAATGTGGCATTTTTTAAATGTTACTTTTTTTAAGGTCTGGAATAAAGGAAGAGAAATCAAGGGGTTATTCTGATGAAGTAAGTTCAGAGAACAGAATACCACATGAGAAATGCATTCTCCAAACTGTTGTGCAAGTAGAGGAAAACCCAGATGCAGATAGCGACTTTGATGCTAATAGCAGTGAGGATGATGAAATGGAAGAAAATAAAAAAGCAAACGCAAGAAGGGAGAGGGTCACAGAGACCTCCAAGAGTGACTCTAAACATCAGAGGAATCAAATCCACTCACGGTCTTCTAGTGAAGAAAGAGAGCATGGTACCAAATGCCACACAAAAAGGTCCAAGTCAAGAGTTCATGAGAAAAGGGAAGATCAGCACCAAGAGAGACAATCCAGGGATCATGAGAACTATTACAATGACCGTGATTACCGAAAAGAAAAGAAGGATTCCCATAGGCACCGAGAAGCCAGCCATAGAGATTCCCACTGGAAGAGGCATGAACAAGAAGATAAACTGAGGGGAAGAGACCAAAGAGAAAGAAATGACAGAGATTGGAAAAGGGAGAAAGACAGGGAGAAATATTCCCCAAGAGAACAAGAAAGAGAGAGACAACGAACTAATCATGATCGATACAGTGAGAAAGGAGGAGAGAAGGAAGAGAAAAGCAAAGAAGAGCATGTGAAAGCAAGGAAAGAAAGATATGAAAACAGTGATAAGTACAGACATAGAGAACAACGAGAAATAAGTATTCAGTCTTCAGAAAGAAACCGAGAGAAAAAAGAAAGCAGCCCAAATTCTAGGGCAAAGGATAGGTTTCTTGACCAGGAAAAATCCAATAAAATGAGAAACATGGACAAAGAAAGAAACCCAGAGAAACCCTCCAGTTCTGAAACATCAGTAGGAGCAAAACATAGACTCACAGAGGAATACCAAGAGATGGGCAAAGAACAAGAGGGATCACATGAGGTGGGGAACAAGTTTGCAAAGCGAAATAATGAAGAAACTGTAATGTCGGCTAGAGATAGGTACCTGGCCAGGCAGATGGCACGGGTTAATGCAAAGACATATATTGAGAAAGAAGATGATTGATAACTGCCCCAGTAGAAAGACCTGTGGAGGCACAGAAAATGAAAACTCCTGAAACATGCTGTGTGAAAGCATAAACGAGTGTGTTAACAGTGGTTGGGAGGGTATTTTTTAATATATTTTCAAAATTCATTATTGGCTTAAGTAAAAATAAGTCCTTTTGTCTTGAATGTTTGAATTGATATGTATTTTATTATCATTACCACATTCTTGGTTGGTGGTAAATCCCTGTACAGGTTCTTAATGAGGAAAATTGTCTGCACTCTAACCATTAAAAAATAACTCCTCAAACAACTCTCCTAATAATGTTGGCTTTGTTGCAGGAGGTGTTAGTTTTATAAATAGTGTATTCTAGATAAAAAAATATGTGGATTTGTGGATTTGAGTAACAGAATATTGCTATACTTTGTTTTGATATTTATGTTAATATATAAAATATAGATCATACATTGACTTTCTAGCTCACAGAATATTTGGCTTAAATGCAAATAAAAATAGTGATACGTTTGTACATTTAATTCAGTCTCATATTTTAAAAGTAATGTCATTTATGCTACGATTCCTTTTTTTTTTATTTTTTTTTATGTTTATTTATTTTTTTGGAGAGAGACAGAGACAGAGTGCGAGCTGGGGAGGAGCAGAGAGAGAAGGAGACACAGAATCTGAAGCAGCCTCCAGGCTCTGAGTGGTCAGCACAGAGCCAGACATGGGACTCAAACCCACAAACCCATGACCTGAGCCAAAGTTGTACACTTCACTGACTTAGCCACCCAAGTGCCCCACCTCTTTGTTTTCTTATTTAAAAATCACTTTAATTCTGAAACCTTAGCAAGGTAGTAAATTGGTTGTTTCAGTCAGTTTTAGCTGAGGTGAAAAGATGGAGACATTTAGCCTAAATGAGGTTAAAGATCCAGGTAGCCTATGTATGACCCTGACTTCTTTTATATACTCCAATAAAGAAACAGCATTTGAAATTAAATAATTCATTCATGGGTAAAAAATGAATGACATGGAGAAAGTAGTTCTAACAGAAAGTAGTTTATATCTCTCATACTTCATCATGAAGTTACATTGTCTTATTTTCAGAAGGATAAACTTAGTTTAATAATATTGATTTTTAGGGGCGCCTGGGTGGCTCAGCCAGTTAAGCGTCTGGAACTCTGGGGTGCCTGGGTGGCTCATTTGGTTAAGCATCTAACTTCGGCTCAGGTCATGATCACAGTTCGTGGGTTCAAGCCTCGCGTCAGGCCATGTGCAGACAGCTCAGAGCCTGGAGCCTGCTTCAGATTCTGTATCTCCCTCTCTCTCTGCCCCTCCCCTGATCATGATCTGTCTGTCTGTCTCTCTGTCTCTCTCTCTCTCTCAAAAATAAATAAACATTTAAAAAATTTAAAAAAAAAAGCATCTGACTTGACTTTGGCTTGGGTCATGATCTCACAGTTCGTGAGTTTGAGGCCCGCATCAGGCTCTGTGCTGGCAGCATGGAGCCTGCTTGAGATTCTGTCTCCCTCTCTCTGCCTTTCCCCAGCTTGCTCTCTATCTCCCTCTCGAATTAAATAAAAATAAACTTAATAATATTGACTTTTAGAAAAGACATTATATATTTAGGATCAAATTTAGTATTCATAAGTAATTTTTATTATACCTTTAAAGCCAGAAACGGAAAGTAAGAAATCTAATGCCATTGTCTCTTGATGGACACATTAAATGTCAGTTGCATCCTAATACTTTAACATAGATCAGTGACAGTGACAAACACTTAAGAGCACTGGCTACATGTACACAGAGGGAGTCGTGTAATGTAACTGAAAAAGTTCAGGTGAGATGATGGAAGACCATGAGTGGTAGGCTAAAAATCTTCCCCTTCAGTTGGGAATGTGGTTTCTTTGCTGGAGTTACTAGTGCCATATAGTGGAAAGATTTTTTTGACCATAGTATGCAAGATACAGTCAAGGAGGGAGAGACGAGTCAGATTTGATAAGAAATTTGATTTCCCTCCCCCAGTAGTTCAGAAATTTTCACAAAGCAGCTTGGATGCTTTGGATAGGAAAAACAATATAGTACCTTTATTAACAAAGTTTCGACATAACTCAGGAACAAACTACAAATTAAGGTGTTTTTTTTTTTTTTTTTTCTTTTCTATCTCCTCCAAATATATAGATGTTTTTGCCTCTCTTGCATTCATTTTACCCTTTTCTAGGACCAGTGCCTTGGTTTTCTTTCAGGAAAAGTACCCCTTCACTACTTAGTCCATTGGTTCAAAGGGGGTTGAATAGGCTCCAGGAAAGGTTTGCGACTTAACCTAGGTCAATTCTGACACTGTCAGACTTAAAGAGATAAAAGTTTTCCGCTACCATTGCTGACTTCAAAGATGAGGTAAGTCCAGAGTTGCATGGGAAAATGACTGCCTCAGTGCCTGACAGAATAAAGCTCACACAAAGAGCAGAAATGAGGGGAGAGAGGGACAAACACCTGATGATTGCTTTTGTCTCTCCGGCTCTCCTGGGCATATATTTTTTAGATATTTAAACCAATACTTTTCCTGTCTTTTACTTAAGACAGTTTCAATTGGATTTCTGCCACTATAGTCAGAAAAGCCCTATTTGATAGAAGGTTCTACCTATGATGTCTATGCCAGAAGTTACTGGAACATTTTTAATAAACTTTAAAAAATTATAGCATAATAAGCATTTTTAAATAGTGCATATATCTTGAGTATGTAGTTTAGTGGATTTACCCAGAGTGAACACATCCAGTGTGAAAACATTACCTGACCCACAAGAAGTTCTCTTCACACCCCTTCCTGACCTCCTTACTACCCCTTCCCCCTTTGACTTTCAACTCCACAAATTGGGTTTTTTGTTTTCTAGATTTTATAGTATTTATTCATTCTATTAAATGAATAAACATTATTTCCTGAATGGGATTATTACAAATAATACTTCCATGAGCATTCTGGTACTTGTCTTCTAGTGTGTGCATATATGTTTTGGCGGGGGGGGGGGGAGGGGGATATTCCTAGGGATGGAATTGCTGATCCATAGGTTATACATGTGTTCAGCTTTAATAGATACTGTCAGTCAGTTATCCAAAACTACTCTAGCAATTTGTGAGGGTTCCAGTTGCTCCATCTTCTTGCTTAAGCTTGGTAATTGTTTCTCTTTTGTCTTTTGAGTTTAGTCATTCTGTTGGGTATGATGATCTCTCATGGTTTCGTGGTTCCCTACAGGCTGTCATATAGTTACTAACATTAGAATATTTCCCTTTTGAAGAATATGTTTCTTTTGCCTATCCTAGAGGGGCTGGGGATGGGGGGTGGGGGATATTATCTGCCTTGTTTTCATGACCTATATGATTCTTTATATATTCTGGGTAGGAGTTGTCTTTTGTCTTTGTAAGCAACCTCTCTTCCTCAATGGCTTGCCTTTTCCCTCTCACTCATAATGGTATCTTTTAATGAACAGAGGTCTTGCATTGTTATAAAGTTAAACAATCAAAAGTTAAATAAAATTTAAAGTTCACTTCCTCACTTGCACTAGACATTTGAAGTGCTCAACAGCCGCATGTATCTAGCAGCTACCATATAGGAAAGTGCAGATTTATAGAACACTTCTGTTGCAGAAAGTTCTGGACAACACTCTTCTAGAAGCATTATTGTTTACTTTTCACAATTAGATTTACCATGCATCTGGAATGAAATTTTTATATGTAGTATAATATGGAGATGAAGATTTATTGTTTCCCATCTGGGCATCAAATAGGACTCATCAGTGAATGAAAACTTTGTTCAAAGTAAAACCATAATGAATACCATTGAACATCCACCAGGAATGGCAAAAATGTTTAGACACACTACCGAGTGTTGGTGAGGATGTGGAGCCGAGGTAAGTCATGTATGCTACCAGTGGCAGATGACTGGTACAACAATTTAGTTTTACCTAGGAATATTGATGCTGCACCTTATCTATAACTTGTGTTCTTCCACAGATGAACCAGGAATTTTCATAATAGTGTTTTTCATCAAGCTGGAAACAGCCTCAAATGTCTATCAGTAGTAAGTGAATCTGGTATGTATATATACACAATACAGTGAAAACACTAGAGCTATAGGATGAATATAGTGTGAATATATACAATTATGATGAATTTCAGAGTATTGTAAGTAACAAAAAGTAATTATCATAGTTTAAAAAAGAAAAAAAGCAAAATAGCGGCTCCTGGGTGGCTCAGTTGGTTAAGTCTTAGACTTCAGCTCAGGTCATAATCTCACAGTTTGTGAGTTTGAGCACCATTTCAGGCTCTGCTGACAGTGCGGAGCCTGCTTCAGATCCTCTGTGTCCCTCTGTCTCTGTCCCTCCCCAGCTTGCATGCACGTGTTCTTTCTCTCTCTCTTTCAAAAATAAACATTTAAAAAAATTAAAAAACAAAACAAGCAAGGCGTGCCAAGGTGGCTCAGTCAGTTAGTGTCCAACTCTCGGTTTCAGCTCAGGTCACGATCTCACAGTTTGTGAGCTTGCAGAACCTGCATCAGGTTCTGCACTGACAGCTCAGGGTATGCTTAGGATTGTCTCTCTCTTTCTCTCTGCCCGTCCCCCACTTGCTCTCTTTCTGTCAAAAAATAAACTTTAAAAAATTAAAAAAAAAAAAAACAAAATGATACTGTATAGAGATACTTGGGTAGGTAATAAAACTAAGAAAAAACAAGGAAATGATGGTTAAAGTCAAGATTTGTGATACAGGAGGGGTACACATGGGGCTTCTAGATATTGGCAATATTTCATTTCTTGATGTGGATGGTTACTTGGCTGTTTGCTCTATTCTTTCAATTGTAAATATGTTTTATATATTCTGTATGCATAATACATCTCACAGTAAACAATTTTGTAAAAAATTTCTAATATATGAATCAGAGGAACTATTGGCCATCCTGGTTAATCTTAGTCATTTTTACAGGAAGAGTCTATATAGATGTTGCTTAATCGAATGGCTTATGCACAGGGCCACAGTATTTGATAACGTATTATTTGGGCTAGTATGAATAAGAGATTCATTAAATTTTTTACTAGATATGTTCTTTTAAATATGTAAGTTCCAAACAGTATACTTAAATTTTGTGAATTGATGAATAGCTGTTCCTCAAACTCAATTTTTTTTCTCAATTTTTTTTTTAAATTTGTTTTTACATTTATTTATTTTTGACAAACAAAGTGAGACAAAGCATGAGCAGGGGAGGGGCAGAGAGAGAGGGAGACACAGAATCTAAAGCAGGCTCCAGGCTCTGAGCAAGAGGTCAGCACAGAGCCTGATGCGGGGCTCGAACCCACGAACTGTGAGATCATGACCTGAGCCGAAAGTCGGACGCTCAACCGACTGAGCCACCCAGGCGCCTCTCTCAATTTTTAACAATACATAAATAACTCAAGATGTTTTCATTTTCCTTCTCCCTCCTCCTGTTTACTCTTACTTCAATCATACCAAATACATAGTACTGTTTCATGATAACTATGCCTTCTCACAGACTTGTTGCTTTGCCTAGAATGCTACCTATATTTCTACATATTTTTATTTATTAAAAAAATTTTTTTTTAACATTTATTTATGTTTGAGAGAGACAGAGCACAAGTAGTGGAGGGGCAGAGAGAGAGGGAGATACAGAATCCAAAGCAGGCTCCAGGTTCCGACCACAGAGCCTGATGCAGGGCTCGAAACCATGAACTGTAAGATCATGACCTGAGCTGAAGTCTGATGCTTAACCGACTGAGCCACCCAGGAGCCCCACTACATAACTTTTTTTTTTAATTAAAAAAAAAATTTTTTTTTAACGTTTATTTATTTTTGAGACAGACCATGAACAGGGGAGGGGCAGAAAGAGAGGGAGACACAGAATCTGAAACAGGCTCCAGGCACTGAGCAGTCAGCACAGAGCCCGATGCGGAGCTCCAACTCACGGACCGTGAGATCATGACCTGAGCCGAAGTCGAACGCTTAACCGACCGAGCCACCCAGGCGCCCCCATAACTTCTTTTTAAAACTAACCTGAGGTGGCATTGCCTCCAGAAAGCCTCTCTTAATACCCCTCATCACTTCAACAACACCTCTGTTTCCTTCACGTGCTGATGATAGGATGTTAGTTGTCTGAGGACAAAGATCTAAACTCAACTTTATATGCCTAGTGCCTACTATAATGCAAAGTTTTTGTTTCATATACCTTGAGCATTTTAAAATCAGAATTTTAAAACTGGAATGACCTAACATCTAACATAACCCCTGCAATTTAAAATGTCTGTAAGGCACAGGGCACCTGAGTGGCTCAGTCATTTGAGCATCTGACTCTTGATTTCAGCTTAGGTCATGATCTCACGGTTTGTGAGTTCGAGCCCTACTTAGGGCACTGCTTGGGATTCCCTCTCCCTCTCTCCCTCTGCCCTTCGGGAGCATATGTGCACTCTTCCCACCCCCCCACCCCCCCCACCCCCGCCGCCACCACTGCCCTTCCTGTGCACTCTCTCTCTCAAAATAAATAAACTTAAGAAAACTTTTTTTTTTTTTAATGTCTTTAAGGCATCATGTTTAAGAGCTGAGACTTGGAGGTCTAGGGTCTACTATTTATTAGCTGCATAACCTTGGACAAGTTTAAGTTCTCTAAGCTTCAGTCTCTTCATTTGTAAAATGGGGATAATAAAAGTGTGTCTTTCTTAAGACTGATATAAAGATTATTTGAAACAGTGCATATAATGCTGTGCCTGATATTAGTAAGCACACAGTAAATATTCATAATCAGTTATGTTATGACAACCCATGAGGAGTTGGGGCCAGTGAAGTTGAGTGACTTATATAAGGTTACTTAGTTTGGTGGTTGCAGAGAAGAACTTGAGCCCTGTCTCCTCAATCCTATCTGGTTCTTTCCACCAGTGCAGGAAAGTTTTTTGCTTTTGGCAAAATATATGACACCTGTCATACTTATGATGAAGGGAAAATAGGCCAGATGAATGACATGAAATATGATATGTTTTCATGCATCTAGCAAATTGAGGCCTTTTGCCAGATGCACTAGATTCTTGTTCATTGTGTTAAGATAAAGTCTAAAAGAAGAAATAAGGAATAATTAACAGGAAAGGTTGTGGGTTGGGAAAAGTTTAGAAATATACTTTATCACTGAAGTGTCTCCCGTGGAAGATGCTTTCTTTTTCCAAGCCCTGACCATCCCATTATACTGCTAATCCCTTTCCTCACTTTGTCACTTAAGAAAATATGATGGCTTTCTTAGGCTATAATTTTAACTATTAATGCAAATTGATACTCTCCCCTTTTGATCATCCCTTCCCTAACTAGTCAATCCATTAAGTGGTACTCTGAAAGGTAAAAGCTCTCGTGGCCCAGAGCTGGGGGTCACTCCAACACAGAGAAGAAAAGAACTATGTAGGAGTGGCCTATACTTTGTGTCAGACCAAATGAGGGTGAGGGGTAATTGTGCAGAGAGGAGACCCCTGCAAGAGGTTGAGCCCAGGTATGGTAGGGAAGGCATCCACTGAGTGGGTGGCAGTGGTGACTGCCCAATAAGCGTTGTCAGCCTGAGCAAGGTGAGAAGGACATTAGTCCAGAGGACATCCCATCATGAGGTGTCAGAACTTGAATGGGATAAGGAGAGCAGCAGCAGTAGAATATTGCTCATGTTCAGGGATACTGATCAAATAAGTAAATATATTCAGGATAATGGGAGCCATTGTTTCTCATTGTCCTAGAAGGGGTTATAAATACAGAGAAAACTAGAGAGAACTTTGCAGTGTTGGGTTAGAGTTGGAAATACTGGGTGTGAACTCATAGTTTTCACAGTACAGATCAAGAAATAATTATGGATGCAAATGTGTGTGTGCACAGATATACACACATTTACACACATACTTTCATTCTGTCCAATGAGAGGACTTGGGATCAGTGACAAGCCATTAGTAGTGATCATGCCTACCCCCTAAATCTTGGTTTCTAAATACATTCTTCACTAAAAGGAACCAGGGCTTCTTGGAGAAAAAGCTGTGGCAGGGAAAGTACAAGACGATCCTGGAACATCTTACTCCAGAAAGTAAGGAAGTGTTCTAAATGATAGGCACATGTCATAAGGATAGGAGCCAGCTTTCCAGGACTCTCACTGGCTAAATGTGGGATAATTTGAGCATCAAAATTAATGATTATAGTCCACTGAACAAAATAAGAATCCATGAAAAATAAATGAATAAATGTTAGAAGAGGAAGAGGATATTTGCACAGTCTCAGAGTTACTCGCTACAAAATATTAATTACAAAAGAAAAGAAACTTTACAGTGGAAAATCTGGTAGACACCACCTTATTTGGGTAACTGATGTTAACATCACTAATATGGGACAGATCAAATTGTGTTTCACCTGATAGAGGAGCATCAGGTGAAGATAGAGAAGCATGAGCACCATTCCTGTGATATTTGCCAAAAATACTTAGCCTGAATCTAATCATGAGAAATCAATCATCATCAAACATCAAACTGAGGGACATTCTGCCAAATATCTGACTTATAATCTTCAGAAGTATTGAGGTCATGAAAGTCAAGGGAAGACTGGGATACTTCCAGCCTGAAGGAAACAAAAGAGGCATGAAACTAAATGAAAACTGTGATTCTGGACTGGATCCTTTTGCTAAAAGGATGTCATTAAATGAGGCCTGAGGCTAAATGGCACTAATGTATCAATGTCACTTCCCTGATTTTGATGGTTGTAATGTGGTTATGTAGGAGAATGTCCTTATTTATTGAAAATACATCCCTCGGGGCGCCTGGGTGGCGCAGTCGGTTAAGCGTCCGACTTCAGCCAGGTCACGATCTCGCGGTCTGTGAGTTCGAGCCCCGCATCGGGCTCTGGGCTGAGGCTCAGAGCCTGGAGCCTGTTTCCAATTCTGTGTCCCCCTCTCTCTCTGCCCCTCCCCCGTTCATGCTCTGTCTCTCTCTGTCCCAAAAATAAA
This sequence comes from Felis catus, assembly GCF_018350175.1. Lineage (NCBI taxonomy): Eukaryota > Metazoa > Chordata > Mammalia > Carnivora > Felidae > Felis > Felis catus. The sequence continues at coordinate 16,731,338 of NC_058381.1, read as the reverse complement.
TAAACGTTGAAAAAAAATTAAAAAAAAAAAAATACATCCCTCATGATTTTCATTTTTGAATTTAGATCTATGTATGTAGGCTTCTATGGATGATTTTAAAGATAGCATGTGAATAACCTTTGGCCTGGAATCAGAAAGCCTAGGTGCACGTTCTGTCCTGGAACTTGTCAGCTGTGAACTTGGGCAAATTAATTCTTTGAGCCTCAGGCTCCTCATCTGCAACACTAGGGAAATAACAGCTGCCACCCAGAGCTCTGATGATCATGTGAAATGATAGATGTGAAAATACATTATAAACTAAAGTTCTGCACAAAACACAAAGAATTGTCATAATTTAGCTTTACCGAAATTTAGTATTTCTAATTGTAGGTAGTTTCGATACTAAATATTTGCAAATGACATGCAGTAGTGTTTGGGAATTGTATAAATGTTTTGTACAGTTAAGACTGAGATTAAAAAAAAATTTTTTTTAATGTTTATTTTTGGGAGAGAGAGAGAGAGAGAGAGAGAGAGAGTGTGTGTGTGTGTGTGTGTGTGTGTGTGAGCAAGGGAGGGGCAGAGAGAGAGAGGGAGACCCAGAATCTGAAGCAGACTCCAGGCTCTGAGCTGTCAGCACAGAGCCCAATGTGGGCTCGAACTTACAAACCACAAGATCAAGACCTGAGCTAAAGTCAGATGCTCAACCAGCTGAGCCACCCAGATGCCCAAGATTAAGATTTTTTTTTTTTTATGTGTATTTTTGAGAGACAGAGCAAAAGCACGGGGAGGGGCAGAGAGAGAGGGAGACAGAAGATCCAAAATCAGACTCTGTGCTGATAGCAGAGAGCCCAACATGGGGGCTCAAACTCACAAGCCTCAAGACCATGACCTGAACCAAAGTCAGATGCTTAACTGAGTCATGCAGGCACCCTAAGATTAAGATTTTTATCTTAACCTTAAAAGTTTGTAAGTTTTGTTTCTATTGTGAGACAAAACAAATCTATATATCGTAATGTGAAAAGTTATTACAGTTGACAGTTCACAACATAATGCATTTGCTGACCTCTCACATTTAACTTGGACCATTTACAACTAAACTGCATAAATGAATACAGGGGCATGCTATGAATCTTTAAGAGGAGACTACTTTTATACAAAAAAAATGTAGTTTAGTTCTGGCATTCCTGGCTGGCTCAATTGGAAGAGCATGTGACTTGATCTCGGGGTTGTGAGTTTGAGCCCTACATTGGGTATAGAGATTACTTAAATAAAACTTAAAAAAAAATAGTTCTGCCACTAAAGTTTTAAAATAATTATGTTTCATGTAAAAAAGAACAGTGAGAAATTTCATATTACCACTGTTGACAGAAGTGAGGAAGAAATTTACTTAATTGTAATATTTATTTATCTATCTTTGAGAGAGAGAAAGGCAGTGAGTGAGCAGGGAAGGGGCAGAGAGAGGATCCCAAGCAACCTCTGTGCTGTCAGTGCGGAGTCCAATGTGGGGCTCGATCTCACAAACTGTGAGATCATGACCTGAGCTGAAATCAAGAATCACACACTTAACTGACTGAGCCACCCAGGTGCTCCAAAATTTGCTTAATTTTTGCTGTAGGTAATGTGGGAGGTGAAGTAAAGATGAGGGGGAAGAAATACCATTTGTATATAACTCAACCATAATCTAGAATTTGAAACACCTCGCTGATATGTCCAACACACAAAGTATCCTGAAATTTTGTGAATTAACTCATATTTACACTTGATCTTAGGCGGTTTGCGGCAAGATGGCGGCTTAGGAGGACACTGGGCTCACCGCACGTCCTGCTGATCAGTTAGATTCCACCTACACCTGCCTAAATAACCCAGAACACCGCCAGAGGATTAGCAGAACGGAGTCGCCGGAGCCAAACGCAGACGAGAGGCCCACGGAAGAGGGTAGGAAGGGCGGCGAGGCGTTGCGCGCTCCACGGACTGGCGGGAGGGAGCCGGGGCGGAGGGGCGGCTTGCCGGCCAAGCAGAGCCCCCGAGTCTGGCTGGCAAAAGCGGAGGGGCCTGACGGACTGTGTTCCCACAACAAGCGTGACTTAGCGTCTGGGAGGTCATAAGTTAACAGCTGTGCTCGGAAAGCGGGAAGGCTGGAGGACAAAGGGAGGGAGAGCTGCTGAGCCCCCTGACGACAGAGCTCAGTTTGGTGGGGAACAAAGGCGCTCGCCAGCGCCATCTCCCCCGCCCATCCCCCAGCCAAAATCCCAAAGAGAACCAGTTCCTGCCAGGGAACTTGCTTGCTCCGCGCAAACACCCAACTCTGTGCTTCTGCGGAGCCAAACCTCTGGCAGCGGATCTGACTCCCTCCCGCTGCCACAGGGCCCCTCCTGAAGTGGATCACCTAAAGAGAAGCGATCTAAGCCTGCCCCTCCTGCCCCTGTGCACCTTGCCTACCCACCCCAGCTAATACGCCAGATCCCCAGCATTACAAGCCTGGCAGTGTGCAAGTAGCCCAGATGGGCCACACCACCCCACAGTGAATCCCGCCCCAGGAGAGGGGAAGAGAAGGCACACACCAGTCTGACTGTGGCCCCAGCGGTGGGCTGGGGGCAGACATCAGGTCTGACTGCGGCCCCGCCCACCAACTCCAGTTATACACCACAGCACAGGGGAAGTGCCCTGCAGGTCCTCACCACGCCAGGGACTATCCAAAATGACCAAGCGGAAGAATTCCCCTCAGAGGAATCTCCAGGAAATAACAACAGCTAATGAGCTGATCAAAAAGGATTTAAATAATATAACAGAAAGTGAATTTAGAATAATAGTCATGAAATTAATCTCTGGGCTTGAAAACAGTATACAGGACAGCAGAGAATCTCTTGCTACAGAGATCAAGGGACTAAGGAACAGTCACGAGGAGCTGAAAAACGCTTTAAACGAAATGCATAACAAAATGGAAACCACCACAGCTCGGCTTGAAGAGGCAGAGGAGAGAATAGGTGAACTAGAAGATAAAGTTATGGAAAAAGAGGAAGCTGAGAAAAAGAGAGAGAAAAAAATCCAGGAGTATGAGGGGAAAATTAGAGAACTAACTGATACACTAAAAAGAAATAATATATGCATAATTGGTATCCCAGAGGAGGAAGAGAGAGGGAAAGGTGCTGAAGGGGTTCTTGAAGAAATAATAGCTGAGAACTACCCTGAACTGGGGAAGGAAAAAGGCATTGAAATCCAAGAGGCACAGAGAACTCCCTTCAGATGTAACTTGAATCGATCTTCTGCACGACATATCATAGTGAAACTGGCAAAATACAAGGATAAAGAGAAAATTCTGAAAGCAGCAAGGGGTAAACATGCCCTCACATATAAAGGGAGACCTATAAGACTCGTGACTGATCTCTCTTTTGAAACTTGGCAGGCCAGAAAGAATTGGCACGAGATTTTCAGGGTGCTAGACAGAAAAAATATGCAGCCAAGAATCCTTTATCCAGCAAGTCTGTCATTTAGAATAGAAGGAGAGATAAAGGTCTTCCCAAACAAACAAAAACTGAAGGAATTTGTCACCACTAAACCAGCCCTACAAGAGATCCTAAGGGGGACCCTGTGAGACAAAGTCCCAGAGACATCACTACAAGCATAAAACATACAGACATCACAATGACTCTAAACCCGTATCTTTCTATAATAACACTGAATGTAAATGGATTAAATGCGCCAACCAAAAGACATAGGGTATCAGAATGGATAAAAAAACAAGACCCATCTATTTGCTGTCTACAAGAGACTCATTTTAGACCTGAGGACACCTTTAGATTGAGAGTGAGGGGATGGAGAACTATTTATCATGCTACTGGAAGCCAAAAGAAGGCTGGAGTAGCCATACTTATATCAGACAAACTAGACTTTAAATTAAAGGCTGTAACAAGAGATGAAGAAGGACATTATATAATAGTTACAGGGTCTATCCATCAGGAAGAGCTAACAATTATAAATGTCTATGCGCCGAATACCGGAGCCCCCAAATATATAAAACAATTACTCATAAACATAAGCAGTCTTATTGATAAGAATGTGGTAATTGCAGGGGACTTTAACACCCCACTTACAGAAATGGACAGATCATCTAGACACACGGTCAATAAAGAAACAAGGGCCCCGAATGAGACATTGGATCAGATGGACTTGACAGATATATTTAGAACTCTACATCCCAAAGCAACAGAATATACTTTCTTCTCGAGTGCACATGGAACATTCTCCAAGATAGATCATATACTGGGTCACACAACAGCCCTTCATAAGTTTACAAGAATTGAAATTATACCATGCATACTTTCAGACCACAATGCTATGAAGCTTGAAATCAACCACAGAAAAAAGTCTGGAAAACCTCCAAAAGCATGGAGGTTAAAGAACACCCTACTAACGAATGAGTGGGTCAACCAGGCAATTAGAGAAGAAATTAAAAAATATATGGAAACAAACGAAAATGAAAATACAACAATCCAAACGCTTTGGGATGCAGCGAAGGCAGTCCTGAGAGGAAAATACATCGCAATCCAGGCCTATCTCAAGAAACAAGAAAAATCCCAAATACAAAATCTAACAGCACACCTAAAGGAACTAGAAGCAGAACAGCAAAGGCAGCCTAAACCCAGCAGAAGAAGAGAAATAATAAAGATCAGAGCAGAAATAAACAATATAGAATCTAAAAAAACTGTAGAGCAGATCAACGAAACCAAGAGTTGGTTTTTTGAAAAAATAAACAAAATTGACAAACCTCTAGCCAGGCTTCTCAAAAAGAAAAGGGAGATGACCCAAACAGATAAAATCATGAATGAAAATGGAATTATTACAACCAATCCCTCAGAGATACAAACAATTATCAGGGAATACTGTGAAAAATTATATGCCAACAAATTGGACAACCTGGAAGAAATGGACAAATTCCTGAACACCCACACTCTTCCAAAACTCAATCAGGAGGAAATAGAAAGCTTAAACAGACCCATAACCAGCGAAGAAATTGAATCGGTTATCAAAAATCTCCCAACAAATAAGAGTCCAGGACCAGATGGCTTCCCAGGGGAGTCCTACCAGACGTTTAAAGCAGAGATAATACCTATCCTTCTCAAGCTATTCCAAGAAACAGAAAGGGAAGGAAAACTTCCAGACTCATTCTATGAAGCCAGTATTACTTTGATTCCTAAACCAGACAGAGACCCAGTCAAAAAAGAGAACTACAGGCCAATATCCCTGATGAATATGGATGCAAAAATTCTCAATAAGATACTAGCAAATCGAATTCAACGGCATATAAAAAGAATTATTCACCATGATCAAGTGGGATTCATTCCTGGGATGCAGGGCTGGTTCAACATTCGCAAATCAATCAACGTGATACATCACATTAACAAAAAAAAAAGAGAAGAACCATATGATCCTGTCAATCGATGCAGAAAAGGCCTTTGACAAAATCCAGCACCCTTTCTTAATAAAAACCCTTGGGAAAGTCAGGATAGAAGGAACATACTTAAAGATCATAAAAGCCATTTATGAAAAGCCCACAGCTAACATCATCCTCAACGGGGAAAAACTGAGAGCTTTTTCCCTGAGATCAGGAACACAAGGATGCCCACTCTCACCGCTGTTGTTTAACATAGTGCTGGAAGTTCTAGCATCAGCAATCAGACAACAAAAGGAAATCAAAGGCATCAAAATTGGCAAAGATGAAGTCAAGCTTTCGCTTTTTGCAGATGACATGATACTATACATGGAAAATCCGATAGACTCCACCAAAAGTCTGCTAGAACTGATACAGGAATTCAGCAAAGGTGCAGGATACAAAATCAATGTACAGAAATCAGTTGCATTCTTATACACTAACAATGAAGCAACAGAAAGACAAATAAAGAAACTGATCCCATTCACAATTGCACCAAGAAGCATAAAATACCTAGGAATAAATCTAACCAAAGATGTAAAGGATCTGTATGCTGAAAACTATAGAAAGCTTATGAAGGAAATTGAAGAAGATTTAAAGAAATGGAAAGACATTCCCTGCTCATGGATTGGAAAAATAAATATTGTCAAAATGTCAATACTACCCAAAGCTATCTGCACATTCAGTGCAATCCCAATCAAAATTGCACCAGCATTCTTCTCGAAACTAGAACAAGCAATCCTAAAATTCATATGGAACCACAAAAGGCCCCGAATAGCCAAAGGAATTTTCAAGAAGAAGACCAAAGCAGGAGGCATCACAATCCCAGACTTTAGCCTCTACTACAAAGCTGTCATCATCAAGACAGCATGGTATTGGCACAAAAACAGACACATAGACCAATGGAATAGAATAGAAACCCCAGAACTAGACCCACAAACATATGGCCAACTCATCTTTGACAAAGCAGGAAAGAACATCCAATGGAAAAAAGACAGCCTCTTTAACAAATGGTGCTGGGAGAACTGGACAGCAACATGCAGAAGGTTGAAACTAGACCACTTTCTCACACCATTCACAAAAATAAACTCAAAATGGATAAAGGACCTAAATGTGAGACAGGAAACCATCAAAACCTTAGAGGAGAAAGCAGGAAAAGACCTCTCTGACCTCAGCCGTAGCAATCTCTTACTCGACACATCCCCAAAGGCAAGGGAATTAAAAGCAAAAGTGAATTACTGGGACCTTATGAAGATAAAAAGCTTCTACACAGCAAAGGAAACAACCAACAAAACTAAAAGGCAACCAACGGAATGGGAAAAGATATTCGCAAATGACATATCGGACAAAGGGCTAGTATCCAAAATCTATAAAGAGCTCACCAAACTCCACACCCGAAAAACAAATAACCCAGTGAAGAAATGGGCAGAAAACATGAATAGACACTTCTCTAAAGAAGACATCCGGATGGCCAACAGGCACATGAAAAGATGTTCAGCGTCGCTCCTTATCAGGGAAATACAAATCAAAACTACACTCAGGTATCACCTCACGCCAGTCAGAGTGGCCAAAATGAACAAATCAGGAGACTATAGATGCTGGAGAGGATGTGGAGAAACGGGAACCCTCTTGCACTGTTGGTGGGAATGCAAATTGGTGCAGCCGCTCTGGAAAGCAGTGTGGAGGTTCCTCAGAAAATTAAAAATAGACCTACCCTATGACCCAGCAATAGCACTGCTAGGAATTTATCCAAGGGATACAGGAGTACTGATGCATAGGGCCACTTGTACCCCAATGTTCATAGCAGCACTCTCAACAATAGCCAAATTATGGAAAGAGCCTAAATGTCCATCAACTGATGAATGGATAAAGAAATTGTGGTTTATATACACAATGGAATATTACGTGGCAATGAGAAAAAATGAAATATGGCCTTTTGTAGCAACGTGGATGGAACTGGAGAGTGCGATGTTAAGTGAAATAAGCCATACAGTGAAAGACAGATACCATATGGTTTCACTCTTATGTGGATCCTGAGAAACTTAACAGGAACCCATGGGGGAGGGGAAGGAAAAAAAAAAAAAAAAGAGGTTAGAGTGGGAGAGAGCCAAAGCATAAGTGACTGTTAAAAACTGAGAACAAACTGAGGGTTGATGGGGGGTGGGAGGGAGGAGAGGGTGGGTGATGGGTATTGAGGAGGGCACCTTTTGGGATGAGCACTGGGTGTTGTATGGAAATCAATTTGTCAATAAATTTCATATATAAAAAAAAAAATACACTTGATCTTAGCCAAAGGCCGAGAAGCAATAATCAAATCATATTTTAAATAACATTGGAGAAATAACTAAATTCTTAAGTCCCTAATTTTATCTTTTAAAATATGCATTTTCCATATATCAGCTGTTCTTAAAATAATGTGTACCTGTAGATTAGAGTTTGAATAAGAATAATGTTTCTTTTTCAAATACTTTTTTTCTTTTTCAGATTTTATTCTTGGGGTATCTGGGTGACTCAGTCAGATGTCCAGCTTTGGCTCAGGTCATGATCTCATGGTTCGTGAGTTTGAGCCACTGCATCGGGCTCTCTGCTGTCAGCAGCACAGGGCCCGCTTTGGATTCTCTGTCCTCCTTTCTGCCCCTCCCCCATGTGCAGTCTCTCTCTCTCTCTCTCTCAAAAAAAAAAAAAAACATTTAAAAAATGATTTTATTTTTAAGTAATCTCTGCACATACCGTGGGACTCAAACTCACAACCCTGAGATCAAGAGTCTCATGCTCTACTGACTGACCCAGATAGGCACTCCCAAAATGACATTTTTTTACAAAAGAAAAAAAAAAACCAGAAATGCTGTTATTTGCTTATAGTATTTTAGGTATTTTAGCATAAAGGTGAGATAACTTTTCCTCTCCAAATATTTGTTGTTTGGGCTGTCACTGGTTACTAACTCTTAGAAATAAATTACTATAATTGGAGTCTTCAATTTTAGAATTGAAGGACTGCTATAATCTATTCTTTCCCATAAATGATAAGATTTAGCAGACATTAAAACTTTTTTCTGATGAGGTATTCAAACAAATACAGAGTTTCCAAATTGGAGTTGGCCAGTGAAGACAATCTATTGTGATAGCGTGAAACAAAACAAAACAAAACAAAACACTAAAGACGAACTTGCACTGGTATTAGAGCAATTTGGCATGGATATTGTGATGTGTAGGTAAGAGAAACACCATCTGAAATTCCAACTGAAATATATTGTCAATTATTGTTTTTTAAAGTCTTCTCTTGAAATGGTGAGTTGTATGGAAACACCTAATTTAGAAATACTAGGTAGATCCCAGTTATATGAATCCAAAGGAGAGACAATATTTAAGATTCCATCCTAAAACGTTTATCTTTTCCATTGTGGTAAATGCCCACTAAAACAACAGAGAGGAGTATTGTTTCATTCTAGCAGAGGAAATAACCTCACCTTCATTTAGAAACTTCCAGAACCCGGGGCACCTGGGTGGCTCAATCGGTTAAGTGTCCAACTTTGGCTCAGGTCATGATCTCACGGTTTGTGAGGCTGACCCCCGCATCAGGGCTCTGTGCTGATGGCTCGGAGCCTGGAGGCTGCTTTGGATTCTGTCTCCCTCTCTCTCTGCCTCTCCCCTGCTCATACTCTGTCTCTCAAGAATAAATAAAACATTTTTAAAAATTTAATAAAAAAAGAAATTTCCAGAGCCCAAAAATAGCAGAGAAATTAGGTAGATCACCAGGTTTGCTCTGCCTGTACTGTGGTTACCTAAACCTTAAAATATTGTTGTCATTAAAATTTAGAGAAAGGTAAGCAATGAAGGGAAAGTAAGAAAAGAAAAAGTTAAGAGATTTGAAATACTCCATCCATGGAACTAATCATGACAAATTTTAATAAAGATCATTTACTTATCTCTGATACTGGGAAAAAAAAGTCAAAAACTAAAATATTTCATGTGAACCAGAACAGCTTTCTACAGTTTAGGGATATTCTCTGTTGTAATGTTTCTTTTTCCCACACTTGGATTTATAAATTTCATTTGCTAGCATCCTTCTCAAATAAGCACTTTATAAGCTCAACTTTTTAGTTAAGAGCCTTTTGTGTAACTCACCTTGTGTTTTATTATTTTTTTTTAATGTTTATTATTGAAGAGATTGTGCACATGCACAGGAGAGAGGCAGAGAGAGAGGGAGACCAAGGATCTGAAGGGAGTTCTGCGCTGACAGCAGAGAGCCCCATGCAGGGCTGGAACTCACGAACCATGAGATCATGACCTGAGCTGAAGTCAGATGTTTAGCTGACTGAGCCACTCAGGTGCCCCTCACCTTGTGTGAGTTCCATGATGACTTTAAACTATATATCTCTTCCCACTTAGCATAAGACTATTTTGCTTTTATTGCATTACTTATGGGATAACAGGTTGCAACATAGTCTCTCTGAGGAAACTACTGCTTCTCTTCCCCACCCTTCCCTAACCAAAAAAAAAAAAAAAAAAAAAAAACAAGAAAAAAGGGATGGTGGAAAATGTCCTCTGGTTACTGCTGTTTAATGAAGACAACCATTCTGAACAATTCTGGTGTCTTAAGCATCAGTTGTTGATTTATGAGTAAAGAGACTTGCTAAGAAAGGAACCAGGCTTCAATTGTATGATTTTGTAGCTAAGCACTAAGATATGTGTAAGAACACCACAGTGAAGCCATTGCATTCCATCGTTTATAAGCTTTGCTTTGACAGTGAACCCCAAATCAAATATACAACAAGTAGAACATATCAGGTCACTCTTTCCTACTTAACAGGGAGAATATGATCCTAATTCTAGGAGAATAATCTCCCTTTTAAGGCTTGGTGGGTGGGGTGGATAAGTTAAATGGAAATTCATATTTAAGCTTAAATTTTGAGATTAGTGTCATCAAATTAACAAGCCTAGTAAAAATGATGGCGAGGAGTGATTCATCTCACCAAAGAACTTTTTTTGCCTTAAGATTTCATTATTTGATTCGATTTTCACGATTTGATTTTGGAGCTATTATATAGACTTTGTGCTTGTCAGGTTCTTGCATCCATCTCCAGATGGGGCAGCCAGGGCAATGAATTTAGGTTAAAGGTCATATGCAGTCTGCACAACAAATGGAACAAATTTTAAATGGGTTAAGTTTTCTGGAAGAGTGATGAATTCTTTGGCTTCATTACTTATCAATATAGGAAACAACTTTAATCAGTTGAATTGCCTCCATGCCTTTGTCTTGTGTCTTGCCTATTTCTTGGGTATTTCTTACTAATAAAATCACAGCAAAAAAAAAAATTAACGTCAGTACTTAACTTTACAATTCAATTCCATTTTTATTTTTACTTTTATGTAAATACTACATTAAATGTAAAAGATCTTTAAAAGATTGTTTTAAAGTCCATCTCCCTACTTCTACGTTTTCCTTTAAAAAAAAAATCCATAGTAGTGCTGATAAATAGGGATCAAGGAAATGCAAACTATGCCGAACAGTTTTTTTTTGTTTTTTGTTTTTTTTTTAAGTCCAGTGAAGTCTGACAACATTTCAAAATGCCTATATAATTCCCTCAATACTTGGCTTGGCCAACTCTAATTCTGTTTGAAAAAGTGCTTTTTAAAAAATAATATCTTTGAAGCATGTATAAGTGTGTGTGGGATGGAAAGAATCCATATCTGAATATCTTTATAAAGTAGTTCTTAAAATTTGCAAAGCTATTTACCACTGAATACGCTGCCACTTATACAATCCCTCTCCTTTCAGCTTGAAAGAAAGCAAAGAAAATGGAAATACGGTAGCATGAAGGAAGGAAAGAGTGAAGATAATGAAGGTAGGTCAGTGAGGGACATTTTTAAATCCCTCTTCTCTTTTCCTCTAATATTTCGGGAAACTTCTCAGCAGCTCACATCTATAAGGAAAATATCCCGCTGAGAAAGGCAAAGAATTAGAAATAGAAGGATGTAGGGGGAACACAGGAAGATGGCTGGGGCAGAGATTGTTGGGGAAAGGAAGCCAAGAGAGGAAGATCTATAATTGGATAAAACCAGGCCTCTGCTATATGGGTCTTCTTTCTATAAGGTTAGAATCAAATTTGATTTATATAGAGGAGTGAAGTGATATGGGGCTAGATGAGCGAGTCCTTTTATCATTGACTAGGCTTTATTCCCTTTAAGATTTTGATGAGGAAATCTTATACAAGGTGAATTTGCTTCTTTACTTACACATCTGAGAGTCATAAGCCACAAAAGGTCAAATTCACTTGATATGTATTAAAGGCTTTATGTGAAATGAAAAGCTACTCATTTAACTGACCCTTTTCCAATCAGCCTTACTTAGTTTAGACCCAATCTTGGGAAATTATCTGGAGGACTCACAGTCCTGATTGTCACCAGGAAGGGTTGGGGGAGTTCCCTTTAAGGCTAACCCAAAGTCTCCAATTACTTCTGGACTAAGGATGACCTTGGTTATAGTCAGGGTGCCAGACCTATATATCCTATAAGCAAGAATTGGACTTATCCTCTTCACAGAGCAAAGTAACCCAGTCATTTGAAACAGAGCTTAAACCAGATAGTTAACTGAGCACTGAAGATGCATTTGTCAGTATCCATCTTCAAAGCAGTTCACGGCCAAGCCACAGTCACTGATGAAATAGGCCAGATTTGCCTGTGGAATGTTATCCTGAATGTTTAGCTGGCAGAGACAGGAAGATGGCAATGAAATGCAGCAAACGCTGAACACTGACCCATAAAGGAAGGTGTGTGGCTACAGTAGTGTCATAGGAAAAGGAGAAGGTGACAGAACATGTGTAGCAGCTATACCCTTATAATAACATACATACACATTTGAGTAGGTGGAATTTGTTAATGTAAGAAAAATTAAAGGAAATTCATATAGTTTGGAATGGGCCCAAAGTATTGGAATAGAGATAAGGATACACTGAAACAACAGTATACACAGACACACATGCTCACATGTATACATTATTTTTCAGTTTAGTTTCTACATCTTCCTCTCCTGACTCCACAGCAGCACACAGGTTAAAGGGTTCTAGTAGATTCCAGCTACAGAATTCTATGCTATTCAGAAAATATATGGCTAGCAAAACAGCATCCCTGTTTTCTCCTACGTGGTTTATGCATTCATGACAGTGAAACCTTTAGAAGCAAATGGATGTCAGATACCAATGATAATAACAAGAAATGATACATGAGACTTTTACAAACTTGATTCTAAACCTAATCCTAACTGACTAGATGGTGGTTTTCATCACCTCCATACACACCCTCGCACATCCAAAATAGTCCAGTTCAGCTGTGTCACAGAGCTAACGTAATATGTCGGGGAGATTTCACAGAAAGAAGTAGCTGGAGGCCATTACAGTCTGGGCACCATAGTCTTTGGGACTGTCTCTCCATGAAGAAGGCCCTTCCATTGTCAGGCTTAGCTGGAAACTCTGACTCAGAGGGGAGAAGGCGAGGCATGACTAGTCAGAACCAGAGGAGAGGTTGTTGGGAAGCCATTTTCCTCTCATTGAAGTGTTTTATATGGCGTTCAAGTGGACGTCCCCATAGGGAATTTCTGTTGGTGTTTCGGGAGTGATACCTTTAATGATACGCTGTTGAGAAGAAAATATGATGTTATAAACATTCTTATAATTTAACAGTATTGCAAAAATATTTCAACCTTAGTATTGAAACATTTAAATAGCATGTTAATGGCATTTAATAGTAAGTTGGAATAGTCTCATTGACTTTCCTTAAGAAAGAAATTCCCAGGGCGCCTGGGTGGCTCAGTTGGTTAAGTGTCTAACTCTTGATATCAGCTCAGGTCATGATCTCACGGTTCATGAGTTGAGTCCCATGTCGGGCTCTGCGCCTGACAGTGTGGAGCCTACTTGAGATTCTGTCTCACCCTTTCTGCCCCTCTCCCACTTTCTCTCTCTTCAAAATAAATAAACATTAATTTTTTTTTAAAACAAAGGTATTCCCAATTTGCTCTCAAATATAGATAAAAATGATACATTCAGGGAGCAACTGGCTGACTCAGTCAGAAAGCATGCAACTCTTGGTCTTGGAATCTTAAGTTTGAGACCCATGTTGGGTATAGAGATCACATACATACATACATACATACATACATACATACATTACATACATAAAACTTTAAAAAATGACATATTCAGGAACTATAACCGTCTGTAAACTAAGAATATCACTAACACTAATGGGAGAAAATAATGAGCTTTCAATAGAACCCTCCACTGGCCTATAACATGCTTTTGATGACCTGGGTAAGGGCATCTTCTTCTCTGGACAAAGGAGGCCTGCTGTGGCCACACAGGGCCTGGGGAGCAGAGTGAGTGCTGGCCTCTGTCCCCCAGCTCCCCCACCCCTCAGCCAGGCTCCTTGTGCCCGGCATATACACCCCAGGCATGGTGCACAGTGCCAGCAGTCACTGTAATGGCTGGGCTGTTACTGATTTAATGAATCTACCTGTGAAGGAGTACTGGTTAATTCATACAAGGGTACAAATTATCATAACTAAGTTGAAAAAGATGTGACCATTTAAGTCATTACTCCTAAAGCAAACTCATGTTGACATAGAACTCACTATGGGGAAAAGGTTGAGAGTCTTTAGCTTAGAAACAGCTGAAGTACACAGAAGCTTTAAGACAGATCTAAAATATGTTTGGGCTTGGGTATGAAATATACAGCCCACCTTTTAAAACTTAGCATCAAGGTGACATGAAGCAGCTCAGGGTTGTGAAGAAGGAAAAACAGCACCACTTCAGAGGCTTAGAAAAATCTTTACTGAGTGGCTTAGTAAAATTTTTGATGGCCAAAAGTCTGTATGTATAGGAAGTGGGCAAAATTGGATCTGAAAGTAGTTTTTGATTTACGGATTTTAGGTGAAACTCTGCTTCTTGTCCTTTAGATTTTGGGTTGAAAAAGTACGTAGTCCCCTCTGATCTTTTTTTCTTTTTTGAGTATAGTTGATACACAATGTTACATTAGTTTCAGTCCTTCAATCTTTTTTATTCTTATTTATTTATTGAGAGAGAGAGAGAGAGAGAGAGAGAGAGAGAGAATGCATACAAGCAGGTGAGGGGCAGCAGGAGAGAGAAAGAATCTCAAGAAGGCTCCACATGGAGCCCGACAGGGGTGGGGAGCAAGGGGCTCCATCTCAGGACCATGGGATCATGACCTGAGCCCAAATCAAGAGTGGGGCACCTAACTGACTGAGCCAACCAGGCACCACCCCCCCCCCCCATTCAATCTTTTTATTTCCTGGTTCTGGGAGTTCTTTAAGGAGCAGGGCCTATAGAATCCAAACAGTTATAGCCACACCATTAATGAAATTAATAAAATTATGTATTTTATGTTTCTAATGACCTTACCATTCAAGCACTGAAATCTCGCACTAGAAATCCCCTTAAAAAGGAGTTGCTCCAGTCCTCATCAGCTACCGGGACGTGTCAAGCCATAGAAAGTGAAGTTTCACAAACCATCCTTCCCCATAAACGAGTATGTAAATCATAACTGATTAAACAGAATTATGTCTTGGTAATTTGGAACTGGACACAGATAATTCTAACTACTCTTTAAAAAATTTTTTTAATTATTGTGAGAGAGAGAGTGCAAGTCGGGTAGAGAGAGGGAGGGAAAGAATCCCAAGCAGGCTCTGCACTGTCAGCACAGAACCCAACACGGGGCTCGAACTCACAAACAGTGAGATCATGACCTGAGCTGAGATTGAAGTCTGTTGTTTAACGAACTGAGCCATCCAGGTGCCCCAATAATTCTAACTACCCTTAAGTAGAGCTATGTTGTGCAGGGAGAGAAGGTGTATGGTGTATACTAAGGTGTTTGGTAGAATGGTGGAATGAACAGCATTGTAAAGTAGAATTTTGGCTTTTGTATTCTAGTCCCTAGCCACCCATTCTGCTGCCCTTCTGGTTGCTGATATCCCAAAATGCCAGGTCCGCTTTTTGCCATATTTTGGCAGCATTCTAGTTGCTGGACTACCATTGCTCTCAAAACTTGCCAGGCCCGGGCCTTTTACAAGATGATAATCTAAGAAAACGGATCACTATTGACGTCTTCATGAATGCTTACTTATTAGGGGACATCTTCCCAGGGTCTTTGTGTAGTTTACTGGAGGTTTTTACAACAATGACCTAATCTAGTTGAATGACTCCAAACTTGAGACTTCCAGGATGCAGGTGCATATGCTATCCTCCAAATTCCAGGTGAACAGGTGGTAGACTTTCCACATAAAAGTCCAACTTTTGATCTGCCTAGGGCCCTAAAGAGTTAAGAAATTTACCTTTCTCTTAGTCTTTTTTTTTTTTTCTTAACTATACCAAAATTGCAAATGAGGCCTCCCTCCCTTATAGGTAGAATGTTATGGACCAAGGTATTTTGGCAGCATAATGAGATAATATACATGAAGACGCTTTGAAAAATATACAATCTTATACAAACTGTAAGGTTCTATGATTAAAATTAATTTTATCTTTTTTTTAAGTAGGCTCCACCCCTACGTGGGGCTTGAACTCACAACCCTGAGATCAAGAGTCAGATGCTCTACCAACTGAGCCTCCCAGGTGTCCCTGAAATTTTAGAGCACATTATTCATTACTGTATTAATATTACTATAATGGTAAGTTGTTTTTACTCTAATGCCTTAAGCTAAAACTACTACATCCTTATTTAGTGATGATTTCAAAATAGCACTCGTCATACTGCTGTTAGAAAAATGGCCATAGACATTTTCCACCATCATCTCTACTTAAAATTCACATACTGCTTCAGACATGACAGATCTGATGTCCATGCCCAATGGCAAGCAGAAGGCAGAGGAGTTATCTGATGAGTATAGAATGCTATACACACCTCAAGCTGTGTGCTGTGGCGCATGCAAATAACCAGCTCACTCTTTTGCCACTGTATCTGAGGCTTATGGGGATGCCTTTTAAGGTGACACAGGCAGCCGTCACAGGTCTACACCATGGTGTAGGTGAGCTTCATGTGGTGGACTCATCTCTTTCGAACAGAGCATAACAAGAAGACCCTTTTCTCCCAAAACGATTTAACTACTCTGAACACACACACTAGCACCTACCTCTTTAAATGTCCCTGGAGTGATGATCAGCCGATACGTTATATATGTGGGGATGCAGATAAAAGACGAGGTTCCTATGCAGTAACCCAGGATGATACTCCACTGAGGATAATTATATTGGAAAAGTCGTAGCTGTGGTGGGCTCATCAAAAAACTGCAAATGATGAACTAAAACAGAAATACCAAAAAACATTCAAAATCTTAACAATATCCGTGCAGACAGGGACAGTTCTGATACCATGAACACCAAACGCTAAGGCTGAGATCCTCTTGGGAAATTCCCCAGATGTGATCTATCCTGGACTGAGCTCTGACACATGGGATCCACAAATTTCTGTGCCTAAGCAGCAACAATAAAACAGGTGCTTCTATTGATTTTCCTTTCCACCCCCCACCTTAACCCTTAGAGCAGGGACACCAAGCCTCAGAAAGTTGTTTCTGGGGGAATTACAGCAACCCCTTCAGGGCAAATGGGAAGAGACCAGCATCTACTAAGAGTGGTTTGGGGCCTGTCCTCCCAGATAGTGAAGACTAAACTGGATGACCTCTCCACGGCTCCTGCCAGTCCTAAGGCTTCATACTTCTCTGCTTTATTCCCTTTTCCTCCTTCATTTCTCAGCTGTGATTATTTTTGGTCAGATGGAAGTTAGCTTTGTCCAGGAGAGATACTAAGGTTCTCAAGTCCTGTAGAGGACTTGGGCTCCTGGGTACATGTTCCTACTTTTCCCTTTCCTTGAGCTCTCTGCTTTCTGCATTGAGCACCTCAGCCTGGGGTTTCAACAAGGATGGCTTGAGGCATCTGAACAGTGGGTGCCCACCTGCCCCAGGCCCTCATCACAAAAGGAATAATGGAAGGAAAAAGTAGCTTAATATACTTTTTACTTGAAAACTTAGTGAAAATTTCTCCCAAGAAAAATTCTACAGTGTGTTCCCAACACTCCGTTTATAAGTTTTCTTATTTCAGTTTGGTTTCCAGAGAGAGCGTAAATACCAGTTTTTGCCCAGTAACCACTGGGCCGAAATCGTTATTGCTCTTGATTTAATTTTATTTTATTACTTCATAGTCATAAAGAAGACAGTAATGTAAATTATTTGTGTGGTTAAGCATCTATTTGTATCTTTTTTTCTTTGTCTGCAGGTAATAAAATGGGAAGCTGTTAAACACATATCCATCTTTCCAACAGTGTTGTCCTAAGTCCAGGAGGAAGCTTTCAAAACAGGAGCCTGGCCAATTGCAAACCTTTCTCTGGACTTACTCTCCTCACCCCAGACCCAGCTACTAAGGAAGCCAGTTTTGGAACATGGAAAGATGGATTGGATGCAGTTAGGAGCCCTGATCTCATCTTGATGTCAGGTGTGTGAAATCCAGCACGGTTCAGAGGGGCCTCAAGCTCTTGGGGCAGAGCCAGTAAGTGTTGCTCCAGACACGCCTTTGCAGAGCCCTCTATCCTTGCTCATATATAATATTTTCTCTTTTTGTAACTTGGCCTCAGTGAAAAAGAATATTTTTAGTAAGCTACTCATTGTTTACTGAAAGCAGCCTTAAAAAGCCCAGGGCAAGGGCTCTGTTAAGTAAACCCAGAAGTGGAAAACAGATTTGCCTCCTCTTAATTGGGCACTGGAGCACTTGCCTTTAGAGGAAGTGAGTAAAGCAAACATCACAGGAATTATGAGTGATGTGCCTGAACACAGATCTGTGCAGGGGTTTTGCTGGGCACAGAAACTCACTGACTGTACACCAAGTATTCACCCAGTCTGTTAGACGACCAGAGGTTCAGAGAAATTAAAAGTACTAAGAACCCAGAGCCAGGACTAGGGTGGAACATGTGAGGCACTCACCTTGGGCACAACATGCAAGTAAATTTTAGCAATCAAGAAATAATACTATGGTGCAATAGTTTAAATAGACAAGATCTGACAGGGCCAGATTAGGGTAAGGTGGGTGAGGTGAGACATGCAAGCACAGGGTCAGATCTTGTGTTTATTTAAAATGAAATCTGTTGATTAGGGATTTTTTTTTTTTAATGTTTATTCATGAGAGGGAGAGAGACAGAGCATGAGCCGGGGAGGGGCAGAGAGAGGGAGACACAGAATCTGAAGCAGGTTCTAGACTCTGAGCTGTCAACACAGAGCCCAACGCGGGGCTCAAACTCACAAACCGTGAGATCATGACCTGAGCTGAAGTCAGATGCTTAACCGACTGAGTCATCCAGGTACCCCAAATGGAGACTTTTTTTGCATTAATTTTGGTTTTTTAGAAAATATTACATTAAAATGGTCTTTATCTTGATTACTGAGTTTTTCAGCACCTCCCCTGCTGAATTTTATGCCTGTGGTGAGTGCCTCACTTTCCTCTCCCAAATCTCAGCTCTGGACATCATCTCCTCACTGTGTAGGAAATACTAAAGTAAACAAACAGACATGGCTTCTTCCCTCAAGGAAATAATGCAGTGTCTCCAATTGCTTTGAAAAACAAATGAAAGGATTTAAGTAGATTATCTAAAAGCATTGGTAATAATATAAATTAATAATCCACTTATGTCAGAGTTTATGCTTCTAGTAATGGCAGGCTAAGTGGTTCATGCCAACACCCTCACTGAAAACAACTGAAACTTCTGACTTAAAAAAAAAAAAAATATATATATATATATATATATATATATATATATATATATATATATATGTTTTTAATCTACCAAAAAGCACCAGTGAGCTGATAAGGTAATAAGGAACTACCAGGCCAAGATCTAGGGGAACATACCAGAGCCGCTGGGCCCTGAGAATTATCTGCTGCCTGGGACAATAGTTGGCTTTGGTTTTAGAAACCTTCAGGGTCCAGGGGAATGGAAGTCAGGAAGGGATTCTGGGGTAGAGAGACACACAGGCAGCATCGCAGAGGCAAGAATGAACATTCATCTTATATGTTACTGTCCAGATGTATGGGTATAAAATACCAAACAAAGGACTGCCCAGAGAAAGTCAAAAGAGAATACAAAATGGTTTTTTGTTTTGTTTTTGTTTTTAAAGACAGGAAGTAACAGCTATATGCCAAAGGCAGAGATGTCCCAGACACTCCTAACAAGCTGGAGCTGGATGGAAGGACCAGTCCGACAAACTTTCTTGGCTCTAAAAGATTTTAAAATTTTCCTCCAAAATAAAGTTACAGATAAATGAAAGAACTGGAGAGTAATTTGTGCTGATGTGCACAGAGCCACTTTACCCCACACTACCTCAGAGCACACTGGGGATGTCAGCAGGGCGCTTATCCTCCTTTGAGCAAGTTACCTCCTTCAGAGGGATGCCAGGAGGAAAAGCAGAGGCACGTGCTATAAGGAAGGAGTGAGTGCTGAATGCATCCTGGCAAGTAGGTAACCCTTGGAACTGAATGTTCTCACCCAGGTCCTTTAGCAATAAATGTATTCTACTTCTGACTCAGGTCCATGCTTGAGGACTTGCAGGGGTATTTTTAAGAAAATGAGCCACCTGGGTGGCTCAATGGGTTAAGCGTCTGACTTCGGCTCAGGTCCTAATCTCACAGGTTCATGTGTTTGAGCCCCACATCAGGCTCTGTGCTGATGGCTCAGGGCCTGGAGCCTGCTTCAGGTTCTGTGTCTCCCTCTCTCTGTGTCCCTCCCCCGCTCGCATTCAGTCTCTCTCTCTCTCTCTCTCTCTCTCTCTCTCTCTCAAAAATACATAAACATTGAAAAAAAAATGAGTACAAAATTACAAGGACCCCTCCCAGGACCTTCAAGAGCAGCTCAGTAAATCTTTCCCAGGTCTTGAACAGGTCTTACTTGTCATGTGACCTGGGACCCTTTAAGGCTTCAATTTCCTTAAATGTAAAATGGAGCATTAGAACTATTACTACTTCGTAGAATTGCTTGTAAGGATTAATAGAGCAATGGGTGTAAGTTTAGCACAAAGTCTGGCCTGGCACTTAATGTTCAATAAATGTTATTTATCATTATCACTGAGTTGGGGAATGATATAATACATGCAGCAGGGACAGAAGCCCAGACTCCTCTACAGTGTTAGAAGTCAGAAGAGGGGGCGGGGAAGTGTGGGGAGCACAGTGACTGGGAGGGGGCATCAGAGGGGCTTCTAGAGTGCTGGTTGTGTTTTTGTTAGCACAGTTTTGGCTACAAAAGTGTGCTCCATTATAAAATTTCAATGAGATGTACATTTAAGATTGGCACACTTTTCCATGTATCTGTTACACTTCAATAAAATTTACTTTTTATAAGTGTTTGAGTGGGCCATTCTTCAGGGCCAGAAGGAGAGGGAAATGACAACTCACCAGGAGAAACAGAGGGCTGATGGCTACCCAGCAGATCTTCCAAAACCATCCAGGGCTGAAGCCAAGCATTTCTTTCACATCACTGCAGAACTGAGTGATGCCTAAAATCACCCAAAAGAAAAAGAGATTGACTGAGGGAGGACATGGGCTGTTCTGTCCCTTGATTCTCAGAGACAGTAGCAGCTCTGGAATTTCTCCACAGCAGGAGCTCAGGGGCACCCATCTAGTCTGAAAGTGGGACAGAGGACTTGTCACAAAACTGCATTTGATAGCAAGCAACTTTGTTTCTACAGAGTGGGAGTGGGAGGATAGGTGGACATTTGGGGGGGGGGACCTAAAACCCCCCCACTGGTGCCTCCCCGCTTGGTACCCACACTGCTTTTCTAAGATCTCAGCATATATTTGATTTTACTGTAGAAAAGAATTTTCTAGGAGGGGCACCTGGGTGGCTCAGTTGGTTAAATGTCCGACCTTGGCTCAGGTCGTGATCTCACGGTTTGTGAGTTTGAGCCGCCCCCCATCGGGCTCTGTGCTCTCAGTTCAGAGCCTGGGGCCTGCTTCAGTTTTTGTGTCTCCCTCTCTCTCTGCCCCTCCCCCACTCATGCTCTGTCTCTGTCTCTCAAAAAATGAATAAATGGTTAAAAAAAAAAAAATTTTCTAGGAATTGTGAACCCATTTGACAGAGGCTGACTTCAACCCTTTGTTGGAAACTTCCAAGAGAAAATTTTAACCACGTATTGCCCATCTCCTATGCCAGATCAAGATCAAGGTTCTTCCATAAAAAGTATGTGAAAGTGAGTATTGGTAAGACATCAAGAGGGGCAAGGCAGTTGCTTCCCTGAGAGACCCAGCAATACCTGGGGCAGGTCTACTGCAATTCACATACTCTGAATCACTGAGGAGGCAGGGAGGGCTTCTGTTTTAAAAACTGGGCTCATGTTTAAAAACTGGGCTGGAAATTTGGGGCCTCCCCTTCTTCATATTATGTGTAACAACAAACATGCCAAAGCTGTTTTGTTACCATAGAAATTAGAGGGAAAAGTCAATACATTTTCAGAATAAAATAATCATTTCTTAATTTTATAAAGATGAAGAGTGGTATCTCTGAACCTGGTTTCCTTCATGTCAACTCCTAGGTTATCCCCACCCCCACCCACGGATTCTTAGAACCCATGTTAGCCCACTCTCTGTGCTCCTGCTAGTTTCACCCTTATCAGAATCCATCCCAGGATCAGAGGGGGTGAAGTGGGGATTTCACCAAGGCAGATAATACAAACAGGAACATTCTTGCCTCTTCTCTGGAAAATAATCTCCTGAACTCTATCTCAGGGCTTTGCAGGGAGCTCTTGCTTGCAAAATTTAAACTTGGGACTACTCTATAAAACAGTGGGATACTGTATACTCTACAAATGCACTCACTATGCACTAGTCCATTGTTCAATTCTTAGACACAATCAGTATTTGAAGCCTCCACTATGGATGAGCTATATGGAACTGCTTCAGCCTGTCTCCACTGGGTGAACATTTAAACTCAGAAGGAAAAAAAAAAAAAAAAAAACATCCTCCCAAGAGTAAGGGGAATCAGTGTGGAGGAAATGGTGACCTGTTTCTGAAGAAGGCACTCCACTGAGGTTATTTTACAGACCCACTGGGAGGTGACGTACCCTGCCCTGACTTTCTTCAATGAAATCAGCCCTTCTCTACTCTGGTGGCTGCAGGCTGGTGTAGATCATGAGTGTGGAAGGAAGCATCTTACCGTAAAACCAATAGACAGCAACTGCTTCTATAAGTACAACGGTGAGCACTGCAGGGCCTGTGGCATATTCCTCCAGCAGCTTTACCACGTACGCCCCTCCCTGGAAACGACATCATGATCCTGAGTGCGGGCCCTCTGAGGCACTACCTTCTCTTTATGATTAAAGCCAAAAGCAGCTTCTTAACTTAGGATAATTCTAGAAAATTCCCACCTTGGACCTAATATAAATATCCCAGAGCCTGCCTCTTGGACTGACCCTCACTGTATGGGCCAGATTTCATCCCATCAGACGCCTCTTCCTGTCCTATGGAGCACTCTCTCCTTGTTTTTTATCTCACTAAGTTTTAAGAGACAAACTCAAGAGAGTCCCTGGCTCTTTTTTTCAACTTTCTTCAACTTACTGAATTACCTACTGTGTACTCTACCCTAAAGAATCCTCGTCCCTCAGGGCGCCTGGGTGGCAAGTGACCAACTCTTGATTTTGGCTCAGGTCATGATCTCACGGTTCATGAATTTGAGCCCGAGGTCACTGCCACTGACAGTGCAGAGCCTACTTGGAATTCTCCCTCTCTTCCTCTCTCTCTCTGCCCCTCCCATGGACTCACTCTAAGTAAAATAAATTTTTAAAAAATCTAAAAAAAAAAGAATCTTGGTCCCTGAAGACTGAACCTGGGAGAGTTTGTAATACCAGACCCACTGAACACAGTGGCCATGGCTTTGCCTTCTAACTTAATTCACAAATCCTTTGGATCCTCCTCAGGGCCCCACCACCCTGACAAAGCTACCAGAGCCACTGGGGTCATAGCCTGAAGATTCAGATCTTCAAAATCTGCCTTATGTCGGGAGGACACAAGCCTAGGATGCCTGGGGGCCCTGATTACATTTTACAGTATGTGCTTCAGCTACAAAAAAGAAAAAAAAATCATAGGAGAGAGGGTCTGACTTCCTCACCACTGCAAATTCCCTGGAGGAGACAGGGTGACATGACAAACATGAGATGCCAGCCTTCAGATATTCTGCATATGAGGACATCACGGCAATAATCCCATGAAAGCAGCCCTAAAGACTGGAAGAACAAATCTTAGTTTTTCTCCAGATACCCTGCCAAGCCTGAAATCTAAATTGGGTCTAATGTAAAATGCTAAGACCTCCAGATACCATGCACAGATTCTACAAACAGATGCTGCCAGAAACAACTTTTCTTCTTATCCTTGGTGACATTTTAACAGCAGTGACAACCCCTCTTACTTTAGCCCCAAAGCCAGGGCACCATGTGGGGTGGAAGGAAAGGAATAGCTTCTTGTGCTGTTCCACTGCCCCAGGGTAGGCTGGCTCACAGCTGAGGGCTGTGGTACTCACAAAAGTCAGGGTGACCAGGGATCCGAAGAAGCAGGTAATGACCACACCAAGCACAAACCACTCTCGGCGCTCAGACCAGATGTGCGGAAACTCGTCTATCACAGCTGTGATCACCCCCTCCAAGCCTGCAAACTGAAAGGGACACACAAGCAGTCACAGGGGAAGCTCAGGACAAGTCTGTCACCTTCGAGGACAAGTCTGTCACCTTCGAGGACAGTGAACAGGAGGGAGTGACCGTCAAGCTGGTCATGACCAGTTCCCCACCATACACCAGATCTCACTGGAAATATATTACCCTGTTTCACAATTTCATTTAGAACCCAACCCTAATGACATCAAGGAAAGAAAATATAGGGCCTGGACAGGACTTCTTTATGTGACATCTCTTGGGCGAGATGCTGGTTGCACCAGAAAGGTCAACTCAAAGCTGAGACTCATTCCACCCTAATAAGTACAAGGTGCTGAGCCGAATGTGGGGCAGCAGGGCACTGAGACAAAAGAGTGACCTTGCTCTCACCTTAAATACTGCCATCTGGTCAAGGGACGGTACCCAGTAATAACAGGTCACATATGCTGAGCCCTGGCCTGTGCAGACACCTTACCCTCATTAGCCCATTATGACCCTCTAACACACTTAGAGGGCCGTGAGCACCAGCAGTGAGGACTGAACAGGGGCTGAGAAAGCACCGGGAGGGAGCAGCCAAGACCGCCTGGGGTGGCCAGGATGGGAGGGGTGGGGGATAGGTGCAGCTCCCCCTCCCTCCTGCTCCCCTTCCCCCCTCCCCTTCCTCCCACTCCCCATTCCCCTCCTCCTGTTCCTCTTCCTCCTCCTTAGAGCCAGGTTTCCCTCTCCATCCACTCACGGTGCTGTCCAGGCCCAGTGTGATTAGCATCAGGAAGAAGATGATGGCAAAGAATGTGGACGCTGGCATGTTGGCTATGGCTTCTGCATATGTGATGAAGAGGAGGCTGGGGCCTGAGATAGAGAGGGAGAGAGGAGAAGGTAGTCCCTGGGACCTGCTCTGCAAAGATGTCTCAGGGGAAAACTCAGCCATACCAGCAATTACAATTCTTTTTTTATTTTTTATGTTTGTTTATTTCAAGAGAGAGAGGGGAAGGAGCAGAGAGAAGGAGAGACAGAATCTCAAGAAGGCTCTGAACCACCAGTGCAGAGCCCGATGTGGGGCTTGAACTCACAAACTGCGAGATCATGACCCAAGATCAAGAGGCGGACGCTTAACGGACTGAGCCACACAGGCGCCCCAACAATTACAATTCTTGTCACAAGACCTTACATGTGAATTAGGCTTGGACACCTACCAAATACTTCCTTACACTCCACACCAGCTCACCAACCCATGCTGACATCCTGGGAGGCAGGCAGGGAATAGTATCCATCTTGGAAAGTGTGAACTCTCAACTAATGTGGGGAATGGAAACAAACCCAAGACCCTAAGACTAGCAAAACTGCACACAAGAATAAGTTTCCACCATATAACAACTCAGAGCTTTTTTCAGGGCCAGGACTGATATCTCTAACATTTCACAACATTTAGCTCTCTCTGATCACTTTAGCTCCAAAACAGTCGGAGACGTGAAACTGATTTCAGAAGAGTCATAGAAGCTTTGGAATAAAGGCCTCCCGCTATTTTAAAGTCCCTTTTGATAGTGTGAGGGACTTGTCCTCAACCTCTCACCAGCTAGATAGGGGTGCCTTAGTTTGGGGTACAGGCATGATCAGAGCTATGCATCAGGCCAGAGACAGAAGCATGTTGGCGAGCATGTTGGGATTCCATCCACGAGATCCCACTGCCACTTTTTCAATATCTGTCACTCCTTTTCCATGAAAGCCTCATAATACAATAGAGTGACTGTGTCATCTACATTTTATTTTTCTCCAAGGGGAAATTCTAAGGATCATTTGCTTACTAGACTTGTACCCATCACTGGACCCAAACCTACTGGTTTAAAAAGCCCTCATCTAAGTCATATTTCAAGCCTATGTGTGTTGAAGGCCCCAGAACTGGGTGCCAGCGGAGCTACCCCATCCCCACCAGGGTGGAGCACATGGAAGGCAATAAGTTTCCCTAAAACTTTGGAAAAATTTTAAAGGAACACTTAGAAATAATTTAAAAGTTAGATATTTGTAAAGATCCACAGAGCAGCCAAGCAGTTCAGTGAAGAGTAAGGGACGTAAATGGAACCCACATTCCCACCTGCATCTTTAGCCACCTCAGACACCTCTTCGTTCCTCATCTCTGCCATATACCCGAGCACTGTGAAGATGACAAATCCGGAAACGAAGCTCGTCATGCAGTTCACCCCACTGGTCACCAGGGCGTCTCTGGAGCAGAAAAC
Organism: Felis catus; assembly: GCF_018350175.1. Lineage (NCBI taxonomy): Eukaryota > Metazoa > Chordata > Mammalia > Carnivora > Felidae > Felis > Felis catus. The sequence goes on along the minus strand of NC_058381.1, from coordinate 16,705,021 downwards.
CCAAATGAACCTCAGTTCACCAAGCAGAGAGTCTAAAGAGCATCTGTCACCAGCCAAGGCAAGGACGAGCAGGCTGAGTTCACAGGGACCTCAGGCCAATCCTGGTGTCCCCTCCGCTCCTCCCAGGCCCAGCCTCTCAGACGGGAAGGTGGCTCGAAGCACAAGCTGCCGTTACCACCATGCACGGTGTGGTAGAGCAGCAGGTCAGGACTGGTTTGAAGAGATGGTGCTGTTGTGAACGGGAATAACACAGACCTTTTGATTTCAAACAAGAATTGCTCGGAAACAGGGCCTGGATTGGAGTGGGGGCCAGGAGGGGGCCTTGGCCTCACATTTGCGAAGCCCTCAGATTCAGACTTTTGAAATTATGTGCAAATGAGGTTACAAGAGTGTCACAGAGATATCCTGACACTTCTAAATTAAAAAAAAATTTTTTAACACTTACTTACTTTTGAGAGACATAGAGCCCAAGTGGGGGAGGGGCAGAGAGAGACGGAGACACAGAATCCGGAGCAGGCTCCAGGCTCTGAGCTGGGGCCCGACTTGGGGCTCAAACTCACAAACCATGAGCCAAAGTCAGATGCCACTGAGGCGCCCCAATATCTTGACACTTTTTTTTTTAATTTTTTTTTTTCAACGTTTATTTATTTTTGGGACAGAGAGAGACAGAGCATGAACGGGGGAGGGGCAGAGAGAGAGGGAGACACAGAATTGGAAACAGGCTCCAGGCTCTGAGCCATCGGCCCAGAGCCTGACGCGGGGCTCGAACTCACGGACAGAGAGATCGTGACCTGGCTGAAGTCGGACGCTTAACCGACTGCGCCACCCAGGCGCCCCTCTTGACACTTTTAAAAGAACACCTCATCATACAACTTCAGGCAGGGGTCCCGATGCAATGCCACACTGCTTAGGGTACTTGTGAATTCCTTTTTAAGAATAAAAGAATTCATTAATTATCTTATGAACAAGCACAATTAGAGTGCTGGACACTGCCATCTGTGGTGGAACATTAAAAAAAAAGTTAACTCTAAAGATGATGAGTGGGGGTGCCTGGGTGGCTCAGTCAGTTGAGCATCTGACTCTTGGTTTTTGGCTCAGGTCATGATCTCACAGTTTGTGGGATGGAGCCCTGTGTCGGGCTCTGCACTGACAGCATGGAGCCTGCTTGGGATTCTCTCTCCCTCTCACTCTACTCCCCTGCTCATCTCTCTCTCTCTCAAAAAAAGTAAATAAACATTAAAAAATAAATAAATAAAGATGATGAGTGATACCGAAATCATAATTGGTACAACACTAACTGTTTCGTCCAAATTTCTGATTTTGCCCCCCAAATTATGGCATTTTGTATTGGTCAAAATAGTCCAATCATCATACTTTTGTGCATATGTACATAAGGAAATTATCACATTACAGCTGTTGTTCAACACATCAATAAGTGAAATCTAACTATTTAATATATGTTGCAATTTTTGTAAACCTGCTTTGGCATTTCTTTATTTTTTTTTGATATACAGAGACTTAAAAAACGGAAGCGGCCTGGGGCTCCTCTCAATCTCTGAATGGTCTGGGTGAGGCTTCGACCCCAGGGGGTGCTCTGGCCACGAGGGAACTGGTCAGGGATCTGTGACACACCTGAGCCCAGCCAGGCTTGAGGCCATTAGTTCGATCCCCTTCCTCCTGGCCAGCTGACTTATGCTTACCCCACTTTCAGGCTTTACTTGGGGTGGGGGGCAGATACTCACTGGTAACAGTTGTTGTTGAATTTGTTGTAGCTAGCAAAAGCCAGTAAGACCCCAAAGCCAGGACCAAGAGAGAAGAAGATCTGTGCGGCAGCATCCACCCACACCTGGAAGGCAGCAGAGGTGGGGGTGAGGACTGGGCCCCGGGCCTGCACTCTGGCTTCCAGGTGGCTACGTGCAAAGTGAAAACCCAGCTCTCAAAGCTCATGCCAGGGATGACCACATACCAAGTGCCAACAAATGTGGTTTCTCCTCCTAACATTGAAGCACAAACCAATCTACTGGTCTCAACTCTACTTTTCATGCTTCTATTTCTGCCTTAAAGCACGACTGCAGACTTGCCATTGAACCCAAATTTCAATAGCTGTCCCTACTCGGGGGGACTAGCTTCAGTTAGTAAAATGGCAGACAGGGGCACCTCGTTTTCCTCATGATCTTACCCCTGTCTCCAGGAGTTTCTGCCAGTTGGGTTTCAAGTAGAAGAGAATACCCCTCCAGGCTCCGGGGAGGGTGGCGCCTCTTACCAGCAGGACTGAAAGGATGATGTAAGGGAAGGTGGCTGTCACCCACACCACCTATAAAGAAAGGGGTAGAAACACAGGTTGTCAGCATGTGGATGTTTGTATCTTTTATTCTCGAAAATCTCCAAGGAAGGAGATGTACCTCTTCTTTTCTGTAACTATAGAAGGCAGGGTGGCATTGCAGAAATATCAGCGGCTTTAGAATCGGTCAGGGATCTGACTCACAGCTTGCCAATACTACCACAAACCCACTTCCCAGCCGTCATATGGGAAAACACCTAGCAAAAGATGATAAAGTAGCCAGTATACATAAAGCACTGATCATGGCTCATCATGGGCTTTCAATAAATTATTGTCACTATTAATAACTGTGACACTACCAGTGGGTTAAAGGAATTTTTTAAAAATCACATAATGGTTCCTGGCATTGGCCCGTTTCTGGAAATTTTTTTAACACATATCTGGTAAAGAGAAACTGAGCCTCATAAATTGTGTTTGGTGTTGAAGGAAACATTGTCCTTCTGTCTATAGCTGTCCAGGCTACTGAGTTCTGAGTTTGAATCCTCTGGAGCCCCTGGGCAGGCCTGGGTCAGCAGCCAGAGTCCTCCTAACCTTGCCAGACGTTTTGACACCTTTCCAGATGCTGAAGTAGATCACAGTGAAGATCAGCATGATGCAGAGAGCGAGCTGCCAGCTGATGCCCCCCAGGTCCTGAAGTCCCTTAGACCGATGGATCTGCAGGATGTGGCGCCTGGAGACAGCGAGAAAGAAAGGCCCATGAAACGGCCTGAGCAGTAAGCTGAGGATACCATCTGTGACACCTCCAGGGGAGTCCAGAGAAGAAACAGACACCGCGCTGCAAGGACCAAGCAGTCGCTAGGCTTCAGGAAGCGCTGGGTCTGCGGGTCCTGACGGACAGGGCAGTACATTCAGCCCACAGACCCTAGAAGAGCACGCAGCTCCCAAGGCGGACTTCCAGGCTGGGGCAGCATCTGTATGTGTGGGTAGCATCTTCTCCACCCCAAAATTACTCTCTCCTGGGCCGCAGCTGCCTGAAATTCCAGCATTAAAGAATACTACCCACCCCAGGCATCTTCTTCCAAAGGATAGATTCCACTTGTGAAGTGAACACATGAAACCAAAAACCCTGGATGGTTTTAAACTACTGAAGCAACGGGAGGCTCTGATTCCATGACAACAAAATGAGAGCGGGGCCCAGGAGGAAGGGCGGTTTTGACACAGGCGAGTAAGTTTGTAATGTGAATGAAGGAATCACCCTGGGCACATTGGGACCGCCTGGCCTGGCACATCAGGAAGGAGGGGGCAGGGTTGCTTGGGTGGCTCAGTCTGTTATATGTCTGACTCTTGGTTTCGGCTCAGGTCATGATCTTACAGTGGAGCCCACATCGGGCTCTGTGCTGAGTGTGCATTCTCTCTCTCTCTCTCTCACTCTCCCTCTGCCCCTCCCCTGTGCTCACTTTCTCTCTCTCTCTCTCTCTCTCTCTCTCTCTCTCTCTCTCTCTCTCTCAAAATAAATAAATAGGGGTGCCTGGGTAGCTCAGTGTGTTTTGTGTCCAACTCTTGGTTTCCTCTCAGGTCATGATCTCATGGCTCATTGGTTCAAGCCCCGAGTCAGACTCTGTGCTGATAGCGTGGAGCCTGCTTGGGATTCTCTGTCTCCCCCTCTCTCTGCCCCTCCCCTGCTCTCTCTCTCCCCCTCTCTCTTTCAAAATAAACATTTAAAAATCAATAAACATTTAAAAAAGCATTTAAAAAAAGAAAAAAAAAAGAAAGGAGGGGGATATCACAAAGGGCCAGATTAGGGAGCACTCAAAGCAGAGTCTCCCAGTTCCAAACCTGCCCGGGGCCGCCCTGCCACTCTCTCGCTTACATTTACTCACCCCACCCTAAGAGCTTCATCCCTCAGAAATCTGTCAGGAAAGAGGTGAAGCGCCCCTGGCCCCTGCCTCCCTCCTAAGAGGCCAACCCCCAGGGGTGTGGCCTGCTTCTAACAGACCACCCCCTCACTTACATGCACTTACGTGTAAAATTCTTCTGCAGGGGATGTTGAGTGGAGCGTCCAGGTGACATTGTCCTCGGAGAAGTAGTTGGTGCAGTTGCCAGTGTTCCAGGAGTTCTTGCAGCTGGTCCAGGGCAGCTGGTCCGTGAAGGAGGAAATGAGGTAGTAGAGCGCCCAGGCCATGATGGTGTTGTAGTAGGAAGCGATGTAGAAGGCAATGATGCAGATGGCATACCCGATCCCTGGGAGAGACGGGAAGGGAGGCCAAGTCTCAAGGACAGCCCAACAGTGAAAGATGGCCCCGGGTCGCCGGAGGGCCCTGCAGCTCAGGTGAGGGAGAAAGGTGGGGCTGCCATTCACTTCATTCCCCAAGACTCTGGGAGGCGGCGGAAAGGAAAGGTGGCAATGTGGTAAATTCCTTAGATGTTTTTTGCAAAATTACACATTTTATTTATTTATTTTTTCAACGTTTATTTATTTTTGGGACAGAGAGAGACAGAGCATGAACGGGCGAGGGGCAGAGAGAGAGGGAGACACAGAATCGGAAACAGGCTCCAGGCTCTGAGCCATCAGCCCAGAGCCTGACACGGGGCTCGAACTCACAGACCGCGAGATAGTGACCTGGCTGAAGTCGGATGCTTAACGGACTGCGCCACCCAGGCGCCCCTACACATTTTAGAAACTAGGTGCGTGTGCTGTTAATGCTTTAAACTTTTTTTTCTATTTCGTTTGCCTGAAAAAATATTTTTATTTCAGTGTAGTTGACACACAATGTTACATTAGTTTCAGATGTACAACAGAACGACTGGACAAGTCTGTATGTTATACTGTGCCCAGCACAAGTGTAGCTGCCGCCTGTCATCACACGATGCAATTACAGCACTGTTGCCTGTACTCCCTATGCTGTGCCTTTTATCCCTGTGACTTACTCTTTCCGTAACTGGAAGCCTGTATCTCCCACTCCCCTTCACCCATTTGGCCCATCCCCCCACCCCCTTTCCTTCTGGCAACCATCAGTTTATTCTCTTTACTTACAGGTCTGTTAGGTTAACTTTTGTTTATTTATAAGTTTACTTTTATTTATTGATAAGTAAAATGTTTACTTTACTTTTATTATTTTTTTTAAGTTTATTTTTTTTAGTAATCTCTACAACCAATGTGGGGCTGGAACTCATGACCCCGAGATCAAGTGTCACATGCTCCACCAGACACCCAGGTTTACTTTTTTTATATAACATTTTTGAAAGTTTATTTATTTATTTTGAGAGAGAGAGAGAGAGCGCACGTGAGCAGGGGAGGGCAGAAAGAGAGGGTGAGAGAGAGAATCCCAAGCAGGTTCCACATAGAGAGCCCCATGTGGGACTCAAACTCACGAACCATGAGATCACAACCTGAGCCAAAACCAAGAGTCACTTAACTGACTGAGTCACCCAGGTGACCCCTCCTGGTATACTTTTAATTGCCATTTATTGCTTCCCTTTAACAACCTCATACCACTTAAATAGTCAAAAACTTCATTACTCAACTTATCTCCCAGAGATACCTGAAGGCCTAATTGATTCCAGAAGAGGGTCCCTAGCTTCCATATGTGGACAGAAATCACCTCTGCCCTGCAGGACCACTCATCCACCCACCCACTTAAGCCTTCCAGTTACCTTTGAAAATTGGGCAGATTTTTCTCCATATTGAAATGCATCCGTTTCGGTGGTATTGGCCTAGTGCGAGCTCCATGTAGAAGAGCGGGATCCCCCCAAAAACAGCCATGATGGTGTAGGGTAGGAGGAACGCTCCTGCGACAGATGAAAGACAATTTTATTCCCTGCCCACGTCCCTCCCAGGACAGCCCGACTGACTGGGCTCACACCAAGATTTACAGGGCCACCTGAGGCTTGAGTGTCATGAAGCCACAGTGTGCCGAGGGACCTCACGTTGTGCCCCCCTGCTCTTAGTGCTCTACCAGAGCGCCACAGTGAACGGGGGTTTCAGGAAGTGCACGAAGGAGGCAGAGAGTTCGTGGAAAGGAAGCTGGACTTGGGACTCAACAGACCAGGTCCCAGAATCAGTCCCACTTCTAACCACCGGGAGGACCCTGAGCCACCTCTCCCCTCTGAACCTCTATTTTCCCTCCCCTATAAAAATGACAGAGTCGAGGGGTGCCTGGGTGGCTCAGTCAGTTGAGCGTCCGATTTCGGTTCAGGTCATGATCTCACAGTTTGTGAGTTCGAGCCCAGCATCAGGCTCTGTGCTGACAGCTCAGAGCCTGGAGCCTGCTTCGGATTCTGTGTCTCCCTCTCTCTGCCCCACCTCCATTCACACTCTGTGTGTGTGTGTCTCTCTTTCTCAAAGATAAAAACATTAAAAAAAATTTTTTTTTAAATGACAGGGTTCAGGTGGGCTGAGCTTCCCAAACCCAGCCACACGTAATAATCACTGGTGAGCTTAAGAACACACACCCACCATCCCCCTGAAGCAGAAATTCCAGATATGGTGTAAGACAAAAACTCTTAAGCTGCTCAAGTGATTCTGATGCAGCTGGTACACAGAGCGGAGTTCGAGACCCTTGGGACAGATCCCCCATGACAACCCGTACAACAGTGGCAACAATCACCAAATTAGTATTTTTGTTCATCCGTACGTACTATCCCTGGCTCCAGATACTTGCTATTGATATTTGGTTGTATTTCCATAATTCCGCTGCGCCGGAATGCTCCCCTCCGGGCCACCTTTGCAGATATGGCTGAAAAGGGTAGTGCGTCACAGAATGAGGAAGTGTGGGGTTGTTGTGTCACGGGAGGTGCTGGTGTGTCTTGGTTCTCATGGCTGAGGCAGAATGTGGAAAACCTAGGTGGCGACTGCTCACCTGCAGCCTAAGTTTTAGCCCACAGGGTGGGTCAGCGGTGATTTTCCCTGATAATGTTCTCTCCCATAAAGTGCTCTGAACTCAGAAACCTGAAGTCAGTGCAACTCACAAAGTCCCACCTGACTTGGAATCATGCTGGGTAAATCTGGCTTGAGAATAAGAAGCACGTTGTGTTCTCAGGATGGCATCTGTCCAGCTTTATAGTGGGGAACTGGTGTAGAAGAAACGTCACCAGTGACCCAACCCCTTATATAAAGCTCAGGCCAAAGGTGAGCCCTTGCAGGCTGGAGATAAGGTGACTCCAACTTCTGCTCCTCCCAGGCAGGGGGTGCTGGGCTTCCCCAGCCGCCACCCCACCCCTCACCCCTGAACTGCCTTTGCAGCTGCAAGGACCAAGGTCCTTAAAAAATGTGGCGAATCCTGGCCACTCTGCGTCAGGCCATCGAGGAAATGAGGAAGGACACTAATGAATTCTCCCCCAAACCTCGTTTCAGCTGCCCTACCAAATCAGTGTCCAGAGCTTCTGTCAAAATAAATATTGACTGATTTGACCTCCATTTCTCGTCCTTTTCCCACTTTGATAGCAAGTCCATTGTCAACACAGAGGCCCCATACCTACTCACTCTTCTCCACTCTCCTCTTTGGGGCTCCCACATCCATGCCTCCAGTCAGCTACTGGTTTTGATAATCTACAAGTTAACCGCTCTGAAGGTAGAAGGAGGAATAAGTAGTAGTCTCTAGCCTCAAAAATGTAGCACAAAAATGTAGACATATCCATGTATGGTTTAGGTTAGCAGCAATGCCGTGCTATGGCTGGGTTCAGCTCTAGATCATGCTCAGATTCTAACTCCAGACTCTGGACCTGGGCTGACACCCTTCTCTGACCCGGGAGGGCCTGGGACCCTGGAGCCACTTCCCAACGTTTCCTTACACAGACGTAACCTCTCTGGACTCACTGCAAGAGTGCAGCTTGGATGATGCAGGGATGAGAAGGGAGCTCTGCCACAAACGACGCACTAAGGAGGCTGAAAGCCTGGCGAGATTGGGTTTGGGAGAGCTTTTACCCAACTTCATAACCCAGAGAGCCCCAGACATGCTGACTTAGCATTTTGGCTTCCTGGGGACTTGTCTTTTGGACTAGCTTGAAAGTCTGAGCAATCATGTTCCCAGATTCCTCAGTTAAGACAGAAAAGACATGATTTCTGTTCTGGCCTCCCAAGAGGATTTACAGACCATCCCTCGGACACAGCCTCTGCTCGTAGCCCATGATACTGACCCCCTCCATTCTGGTAACATATGTAAGGAAAGCGCCAGACGTTGCCCAGGTCCACGGCATAGCCAATGACCGAGAGGAGGAAATCCACCTTCTTGCCCCAGGTCTCCCGTTCCCCTCGATGAGCCTCAGCCACTAGGGAGGTGGTGGCAGCCGGAATGGAGTGCTGAGTGTCATCTTCTGCACCAGGGCTTGGAACTGCTGAGTACCCATTGGAGATTTGGCCAGACTCCACCTTATCCTCGGGGACAGGCACACCCTTCTGTAGAACTCCATTTTCCTGACAATCGTCTTTATCCTTACAGGCTGACAGCTCCTTCTGGGAATTTAAGGGCGTGGTATCCATCCTGCTGGCTAGGAGATGATACTGACACCCATCTGCCGAGGACCCGAACCGAATCCTCAGTGCTCAGATGCGTGGGTCTCCTCAGAGCTTTATACCAATGGGATTGAGAGCTCTGTTGGAAAGGTACAGACAGCACGGAATTATGCATTTTACTCATCTTTGGTATTAACATCAACAAACATCTTAAACCACATTAATCAATGGGATTACAAATGCCTCTGTCAAGCATGAAACGTTCTGTCTGCTGTATGATAGTCAATAAAATCAACTACAGTTTTCAACCTACATGAGGTATCAAAGCACAATCAAGTAATTTGGGAAGGAAAAACCAAAACAACAAACAAAATAGACAGCAAGTCACCAAGGTCTTGCACAGGCTCTATTTAAGAACAAAGTACTGACATCACTCTGAGGGGCTGGAATTGCATCCTGGGGTTTACCAGTAACTCGGAAGAGTGTAAGAAGAGGGCTTGCTTCAACAAAGCTTCGCAGAGCACTTACCTTGTCCTGGACGCTGTGCTGGGAAAAGAATAGCAAAGAAAGAAGCGGTTTTTGCCTGCAAATAGGTTAGGACAGTCCTCTCCGTCTTTTAAGCTGAACATGCCATATGTTTTATATAAATTGTAAGTATGACTTTGAAAGGAAAAGAGCAAAGGCACGAGGTGAAAAGGCCACCCTGTGGGAGGCACCACTAGCTCCTTAGCTCTGGGCTTGTTCACTCTTCCTGCAATCCAGCTCTTAGAGATGCCAGCTGCTTCTGGCTGTGTCCAGTCCATCAGCGCTCCGCTGTTCACATTGTGCCTCTACAAGTCCGACAGGCTTGAAGCGGCGCCACTGCTCACTATTTATTCTGCCTGCCTCTCCTAAGGTGAGTCCACCTGTTACTTTGCAGCAGTGGGCAGGTGGGATCACTTCTCCCCTAGGCCGGAAGAGCCAGGGAGAAGAGCATGCAGGGTAGAGATGCCAGCATGACTGGTGTCTCTGTCCCTAAGCGCCTCGGTGGAGAGGGCTGGCCGGGGACTCGACACCGCCATATCCCTGCCGGGGGCTGAGGTGCAGAGAAGTCAGCTCGTCAATCCAGATCGAGGCCTCACACGTCAAACATGGGGTAGAAATCTGAGCCCTTTTGGACTTTAAACCTATGACCTGTTATAAAGCAGTATGGAGCCAAGACCTTCCATCTAACTTCATTTCATCTGGGCCTGAACTTTTCAAGCTCTTGAAATGGTCTGGGACTTGAAACACATTTCTGCTTAGCTCAGGTCACTTTCTACCTTTCTAGATGCCTGGTATCACTATTCACAACTGAAAAGATCTGATATTACCCCTTCAGAGCCAACAGTTGGAGGATGCTAGAAATTGGTAACTAATAAAAATGGCTGAGTATGTCTCCTACCTACTTGGGGCTTTCAGGGACTAGAACTTAACTATCCACATGTGGGAACATGAAGACGAAAATGTAGTGAAAAATTAGAACACAAAGTAGTAGATTCACACTGATGACAACATACCTAAATACTGGCAAGGATTAGAAATGAACACGAGAGGATGCAAGTAATTAGCGTTTTGTGTTCATTGGGTTCTTTTTTCTGTAAAGTAGAAAATTTTAAAGGGACTGATTGTTGCCAAAAATATTACAGCAACAAGAGAGAAACCAGCTCCATAGATCTAGGGTGTGTGTGTGTGTGTGTGTGTGTGTGTGTGTGTGTGTGTGTGTGGATGGGGATGGGTGTCTTGGGTTCTCCCCTATCCAGCTACTTGGTCCCCACCCCCTGACCCTATCCGGGGCTCACGGATGCAAACACCACTCACCGAAGAACATGAATTTCTGACCAAGAGTGTTCTAGGTAAAACCCCATTTGGCTCATCTTGACGCTGTTCTCCAGCCTCTCCCTGTCCGCTTCTCTGGACTTTTAAAATTAACCACACATTCTCTCATCCACCATAAGTAACCATGTACCAGGCTGAGGGATTTTTTTAAGGTTCACTTTTTTCCCCAGGTCGCCTAGTTGGCTCAGTTATTTAAGTGTCCAACTCTTGGTTTTGGCTCAGGTCATGATCTTACAGTTCATCAGATCAAGCCCCACATCAGGCTCTGCACTGACAATGTGGAGCCTGCTTGAGATTTTCTCTCTACCTCTCTTTCTGCCCTTCCCCACTTCCGTCCCCCCACCCCTCTCTCTCTCAAAAATAAATAAGTAAATAAACTTATTTAAAAAAATAAAATTCTTGGGGCACCTGGGTGGCTCAGTCGGTTAAGTGTCTAACTTTGGCCCAGGTCATGATCTCACGGTCCGTGGGTTCGAGCCCCGCGTTGGGCTTTGTGCTGACAGCTCAGAGCCTGGAGACTGCTTTGGATTCTGTGTCTCCCTCTCTCTCTGCTCCTCCCCCACTCATGCTCTGTCTCTGTCTCAAAAATAAATAAACATTAAAAAAAATTTTTTTTAATAAAAAAATAAAGTTCTTTTTTTTTTTTTTTCAAGAGAAAGATGATGAGGTGTCAGTGTATTTAAACACACAGCTAAATTAAACCTGAACTTTGTGGTCCCTGGCTGTGTTGTTTGAAGAAGGTCTCTGTACTTCCCTTTGGCCTATATCAATGATGTGTTCTCACATTAAACACTGAAGAACTTGAAGATCAGATGACAGAGATAAAGAACTTTACCATGTGCAGCCAGATGATACTCAACAAACAAAGCCAGCCCATCACTGAGATTCCTTTTTCCCCCAACTTCAAAATCGTACCCCAAATTTTCTGTAGGAACTTCTTCCTATCTTTAATACTCCTCTAGTTTCAATGCTCCTCTAGTTTAAACTGCCACTCATGGCACCTGGCTGGCTCAGTCAGTGGAGTGTGTGACTCTTGATCTTGGGGTCATGAGTTTGAGCCCTACCGTTGGGTGTAGAGATTACTTAAAACAAAACAAAACAAAACAAAACAAAAAACTGCAGCTCAAAGATCTTCCTCTGGCGCATCCACCACGGTCTATGGGACAGAAACATCACCCATCTCCGAAGAATACAGTGGCAGAGGGAATACACACTTTGCCATCCTAGCAACTCTGTCGCCTTTCTGATGTGAGAGTCAAGCGATTTGTTCTAGATTTCATGTAATCTCTCCCTTGGGGCATTCTGCAGGGGAGCTAGAAGATGTGTGTGTGTTAGTGAACTTTTTTGGACAATGTATGTTCTTCAGTACCTTCCCCTAAGGCAACCAATCTTGATTTCTTGGCATCTGTCATGAGCAGCTTCTAGACAAATAACGTGCTCTCTATTTTTGTTCTGAGCATTACATGATCTTGTTTCCTGAAATATCCCCCAGCACTTTTTTTTAATTGCATCAACAGCCTGAAATGGTTCAAGTTGTAAGAAAGCCTGTTAAGAGCGATCCATGACTTCAGGTGGTCTCTCTGTCCACCCAGCTCTGCTTTCTAGGGTTCTTCTATTGTGCTTGCACCCCCAATCACTTATGTGCAAACATAAGTTACAGCCACCCAAAGCCACCAGACAGGTGGGAGATGCACATCTCCTTTTCTTCAATTCATTCCTCTGCCTCTCCCAATTGGAAGAAGCTCCTCCCAGTTACTCACCCAGTTGGCCAGGAGAAGATGGCCTGGCCTGGACCCCCTTCTGCCTGCAGGATGCTCCTACTTGTGGGTCCCACTCTCCCTTCCTACTTTTCTGATTCGACAGAGCACTGGCCACCCTTTCCTACTGAGATCAGCAGGTAACAGTTGAGAGCAAGCCACCCGGGAACACAGAAGTAAGAGTTAAGAATGTTGGTTTCTAAGAATGTTCCCTTAAAAGCTTTCTTTTTACAAGATATTTTTATCCTGCTGGGTAGAGATTGCAAACGAGGTCAATATGACAGCTGTGACCTCCACTCAGTAGCCTTTGAGTTTCTCCGTGGCCAGAAAAAGCCCCAGAAGCCCTTCCTCTGCACCTCGAATGTGTGCCCTTGTGCCAGGCAGAGCAGGTGACAGGCTGTGGGTGGTGCCACATAACCGCGGTCCTCAGTGGGATGACAACCTCACATGCAGGACTCTCATCCCCCACATCTCTGCACACGGGCAGCACAGCGGTGTCATTGACAGGCTGGCAGTCAACTTTCTGCTCACACCCTGCTTCCTCCCAGCCTAGAGGGGTGCTAATTCACTCCACCTCCCCAACTCTACCCCAGTAAAAGGGATTGTTTCCATTTTAACTTCTTCTGATCAAATCTCTATTCCTCTTTTCACAAACTCTGTCTCTGTAGCCAGGGGAACCAGTATGTGAACAAGTGTGTAATTATAGTGATTAGTCATGAAACCACCCAGACCTTTGGAAATGTCCACGACCCTACTTGTCTGTTTGACATACATCAGCACATTCTAAGCAGAAACACTATAGAAATGTTGTACTTTGACTTCACTTGTGGAGATCAAAGTGAGTTCATTTCTCAGGACGCTCAGTTTTCATTTCCAAAAACAAAACAAAACAAAACCCAACGTGAATTATGGGTTTACCACTGAGATAAGATTAATTATAGGTTATATAGCCAAGTGGCAATTTGCATTCACTATTCAGAGAGAGAGTCTGAAGTTCCCAAGACACCTCCCGAGGGTGACAAGAAAGCTCTGGTGTCTACTTAACACGGTGAGCATGGAGTCGGGCCCTCTGCCACACAGCAACACTAATTCTACAAAGACACACCGTGTGCCTAGTACATGCTAGGCTCTTGGAGGCAAGGCAGCCACTGTCCTGCCTTCACGGAGCTCACGGCACAAGGCCAAAATCTGACTGTGGGAGAAACGGTACTTCTGTCTAAGGAGGGAGAGGCGGGCGCTGCTCCACAGTGCTGCTGTGCACCCTTCTGTAAACGGAGGTTTCTGCCGACCTGATGCAGCATGTTGAGATGCCTCACACTGCCAGCTCCAAGGTGCCCTCAGATTTTCAAAGCCCTTCTTTTGTTCCTTTGTGCTTCTATCCCAGAACCCCAGACTGTAGTCAGTTCTGGCTCACACTCTCCACAGTGTAAGACGGTAGTTTGTATTTGTATCTGCAGGGACTCCTGGCTCACCTTACAAACAAAACAGACTTCAGGATGTGAATGGAGACAGCAGGGAAAACCTGCTTGTTTCTGGACAAAGGGGGTAGACATGAACTCCACTATCCCAACCAAAGAATTCCTTATGTGAGACAGTCGGACAGTTTAATTTTCTGGAGAGGAATTAAATAGTCTAAAACCAGGGTGCCTGGGTGGCTCAGTTGGTTAAGCCTCCGACTTTGGCTCAGGTCATGATCTTGCAGTTCATGAGTTCAAGCCCCACATCAGGCCGTCTGCTCTCAGAGCAGAGCCTGGAACCTGCTTCAGATTCTGTGTGTGTGTGTGTCTCTCTCTGCCCCTACCCTGCTGGCGCACACTCTCTCTCTCTCTCTCTCTCTCTCTCTCTCTCAAAAATAAATAAACATTTAATAAATAGTCTAAAATCCTTAGGGCTGTTTGAGCCAGTTACCATGAGAAAGGACAAGGGTCTCTGTCCAGAACTTTCCCTGCCTGGGACAGAGTAGCTGTGAACTTCTCTTCAATAAAAGAAATGGATTTGGCATAGGTAGGCATAAATAGCCCTCCTTTAGTGAACATGAGTGGCTGAGCCTAGACTAACCACCATCATGAGGCATCACATAACATTTCTTGTGTCCACACCTCATGGCTCTCCTGTGGAATCTGCAGTGGAATCCCAGATCCACCACTTACTGGCAATGTGACTTGGGGCAGGTCACTTAACCTCTCTGAGCTTTCATGTCCTTATGTGTAAAAGCAGGCTATTAAAATTCTCACTTCCTAAAGGCTGTTGTGGGAAATGAGGTATGACAAATGTTTAACTCAGTGTCCAGTGCATGGAAAGCATCAATAAATGAGAGTGAATTGATGGTCACAATGCCACCACATATATGCAACCCATTTTACTTTTCAGCTTCACACCCCAGTCAAGGGAACTGAGGCCCAAAGGCTAAGTGACTCCTACCCCACAGCACAATGGAAGGAAAGGCTTCCGGCCCCTTCCACGCCTCCCTGGTTTGTGCTTGCTCCTCTCCATCAGTTACTCTCCTTGGGGTCTCTGGGAAACTGGCAAACAGCAGATTCTTAGGCTGCTGTCCCAGAGATTATAATTCAAGAGATCCATGTGGGTGCTGCATGCTTTACAAGCACCCAGGTTATCAGGGGCAGGTGGGCCACCGAGCATGCCCAGTGCATCCCTACCCTGCACCCTTGCTCCCCCCCAATTATGCTGCATCCCTTGAGGCCTGGCTTAAGTTTCTATCTACACCCTCCATGAAGCTTTGCTCACCACCCCAGCCCAATTACTGCACAATTACCAATGTGTCATTTATCAATGGTTATTATGGACCATTAGTTATCCTTCTATGTCTATTTGCTTTGCATGCCCTGGAACCAGGGGCCATGGCTCACACATCTCTGTGCTCAAATACTCGCTGACTGGTGTGCGCACTGCGCAGCTCCCAGCGAGGAGGCGCTATTTCGGGTTTCCTGGGCGCAGGCCCTAGGGAGCCACAGCCGCCATGCCAGTAGTTTTGAGCCTCAGGCGAGACACTCCTCTTTCTTGCCCCTCTGGGGCCCATTCTCAGGGGCCTTGCCCCTCCTCACCCGTCAGGAAGATATGCTGTGCATGTTGGGGGCAGAAGGAAGACTGTCACAACAATCGTTTTAATGGACTATGGACTAGAAAAGACTGACATGTCTGGGATTAAAGAAGAGTCTGGGTTGTGCTTTTAGACTTTGAAACAAGTACCAGCAGGCACGCCCGTCAACGGTCTATGTTCCAAACACTCACTTGTGCCTTGCTTGTTTGGAACTTGCAATGTATTTTCTACCTACTGAAATAAATCTTGTTAAGTGGTGGTTAGCCTCCTGAACTAGCTTACAAAATCCTAGTTTAACTGTCAAATACTGAAACACCTAAAATGTAAGCTATGGAACACAGCCCTGTCAAGTCTTACAGAATGGGGTGGGGGGACAGTAAAAGTGATTATGAATTACTGGTCATCTATCACCTATCTATCTTTTTTAAAATTTAATTAAAACAATTTTTTAATGTTTATTTATTTTTGAGGGAGAGAGAGACAGGGCATGAGTGGGGAAGGGGCAGAGAGAGAGAGAGACAGACAGACAGACAGACAGACAGCAGACAGAATCCGAAGTAGGCTCCAGGCTCTGAGCTGTCAGCACACAGCCCAATGTGGGGCTTGAACCCACAAACCTCAAGATCATGACCTAAGCTGAAGTCAGATGCTTAACTTTTTTTTTTTTTTTTTTTTTTTTTTAATTTTGAGAGATAGAGAGAGAGCCATGGAAAGGGACAGGGGACAGGGAGAGAGAATCCACACTCACTGCAGAGCCTGATGCGGGGCTTGATCCCACAACTCTGGGATCACGACCTGAGCCGAAATCAAGTCAGATGTTCAGTCGACTGAACCACCCAGGCGCCCCGATCATCTTTCTTAACATTCTTTCTGATTCTTAAGAAACTCTAAACGTAAGGACAGGACAAGGAAGTACAGAGACTCCCATGCAGATTCTGTGGAGGTGTCTTTCAGGCTCCTTTATTAGAGCTGTGGAAGGTGATGACACAAATTTGTTATTACATTTAACTTCACAATTTACAACTTCTTGTGGAAAACAAAATTGCTGCCACTGTGTTGCAGTGTGACCTAGGCTGGGAAAGGAGTTGGGAAACTCAAACAGGTGATGTGGTTAGGAGGGATTAGGAGTGTTGCTGACACCTTTATTGTTGTCATAATGCAATTTATGCAATAAGTAGAAATCAAGATTAAAAACACATTTCCAAACGCAGGTTTTCTCTTCCTTGATATGAAGTCTTGCGTTAAAACTACTTTCATGTAAAACAGGCATGATTAGACCCACAAAGAGAGCCAAGAGAGAGACTGGCGGGAGAGAGAGAAAACCAGCCCCAGGGAGGGGGTATTATGAAAGGAGGGTGGATTTACCTGTGGCAGCTGAACGAAGTGGAGAGAGAAGGCAGGAGAAAGGGATCTGAAGTGGAATTAAGTACAGTGTGAGTGACGGAGGCAAGAGGGAAGGAAGAGCTGGGCCCATTTCTTTGGGTGGGGCAGGGAGCGGCGGTGGGGGGGACACACAGGGGAGAGAGATGGGGTCAAGCAGCAGAGTGGAGGGGGCCGTAGAGGCCACAAGATGTTTGCGACTCAGGTAACGCTGCTTGAAGGGGCCTTTACTCTTAGGTCAAGAAGTTCTGAAATGCGCTTTACAATGTGTCACACACAGTTTGCATTCATGAAAATCCGTTCAGCATTACACAGCACTGATCCAGTCCTCAGATGCACTGAGATGAGGGCAAGAGGTTCCAAACCCTAGGAGTTTGTGGTTTCAAGACGTAACCCTCTGCACTTCCCTTACTACTGAGATAGTAAGGGAAACTTAAATATGGGCTGTATAATTTGCAACGACATCTATGGAGCTAGAGTGTATTTGATAAGCAATATGATTTCACTCCTCTGTGGAATTGAAGAAACACAACAGATGAACATATGCAAAGGCGGGGAAAGAGAAGAGAGGGAAGCAAAACAGAAGAGACCCAAACACAGAGAACTGAGCGTTGCTGAAGGGATGTTGGGTAGGGGATGGACTAAATGGGGGATGGGCATTAAGGAGGGCACTTGTGAGGAGCACTGGGTGTTGTATGTAAGTGATGAATCACTAAATCCTACACCTGAAACCAATATTACTCTATATGTTAACTACCTAGAATTTAAGTAAAAACTTGAAAAAAAAGAGGAAAAAAATAAACTGAAATTAAAATAAATAAATAAAGGCTATATATTTGATAAAAATATTTTATCAACGTTGTTTCCCAAATGTGATAATAATGGGGCTCTGCTTATGTAGGAGAATGTCCTTGTCCTTAGCAGACAAGAGAGGACATATTTAGATGTCTGCAAATTCTCAGAGATTCAACCAAAAAATTATATAATATACAGATTGTATAATTATTACATGAATTATATCACATATTACAGAAAGTGTATTGAACTATATTACACATGCAAAAATTAGAGAGCGTGCATGCACAACTGTGACAATATGTTAATAGACGGTGACTCTGGGTGAAGTTTCACTGGACCATTTCCCTGACTTTTCAGTTGAAATTTTTCAACTGGGGGGAGGAAAGAAGTTCTAGCCCTGGGAGGGCTGGGGAACCTCTGGTCAGTCAAACCTCCCTGCGGGCCGGGCTGGAGCACCCAGAATAGCTTATCTCCACTCTCCCGGCAGTGCCTACCCGCCCCTTTCCTCCGGCCCAGCTCCTTTCCTCTGAAGCGAGGAAAAGAGCCAGCTAACTTGATTAGTGTTTAAAAACAACACACCCAGGGGGAAAGGAGAGAACAGAAGTACAGGAGACTCAAGTTCCTGGATGGGCTTGAATAAGCCACGGGGGGCCTGGAGCACCTCCAGCTCTGCCCCTCCCTAAATTCGAGGGAGTCCCTTAGTTAGAGGGGAAAAGTCTGTTTATTTTCATTCAGCAGCTTAGTAGTAACGGAAATAAAATGTTCTTTTTCTTTGAATAGGCCCAGAAAAATCACACAAAACTGCAAGAAGGCAAAGGTCTGCTGACTTGCTCCCTCCTATCCAGCCCACCTACCAGCCACCCCCCCCCACCCCCCTCTGGCACAGCACACAACTGACTTTTCCAGATTTGCCACTTGGCCTTGTCACAACCTCCCCCAGGCACCCACCTCACCTCTTCCCTCCCTATCTCAAAAAAGGACATAAAGAACTGGACCTCAGGATCCCGGGAGACCTTCCCCATGCCATCAACCACCTGGCAGTGCCTGGGCCCAGGCCACTGGGCTGGCCCTGGGACATTGCCTCCTTGTCTCCACATTGCTGGGGTTCATCTCTGTTCTGCAGGCTAGGGGGCTCCAGGGTTAATGAAAGGATATCCACTCCTAGCTTTTAAAATGCCTATGGCTTAGCGGCACCTGGCTGGCTCAGTCGGTGGGGTGTGTGACTCTTGATCTTGGGGTTGTGAGTTCGAGCCCCGCAATGGGCGTAGGGATTATTTAAACATTCGCTCTTAGGGGCGCCTGGGTGGGTCAGTTGGTTGAGCATCTGACTTTAGCTCAGGTCATGATTTCTCGGTTTGTGAGTTCGAGACCCACATCAGGCTTGCTGCTATGGTCATCCTGTCAGCCCACAGCCAGCCTCAGATCCTCTGTCCCCCTCTCTCTGCCCCTCCCCCGCTTGCACTCTCTCAAAAATAAACATTTAAAAAATAAATAAAATCTTAAAGACAAAAATCAAATAAATTAATTTTTAAAAAAGCCCTATGATTAAATACCCACTAACAAATACCCTAGGCCCAAGGTTGGGGTGGCAGCAAGGAAGCTGCTGCCAGGTGCCAGGGGAGCCAAAAGGAAGGAGAAAATGAGGCAGACTGCCCCACACTGGCCTTCTCTCTACTCATTCTGTCACCACATAGATACAGGGCTGAGGAATCACTCGCTTGCCTTAAAAACACGCTATTGACATCAGTAAATGAGCATTCATCCTCCCATTCACCAACAGCCAACGGAGGTCAAGCTTGAGGGAATGTCCCCGCACAGAGACATTCCTCAGAGATGGTTTCTGCAAGCGGGCCCAAGTCAGTACCATGAGCTCTGCCTAGAAATAAGAGGGTCGTGTCAGCCTGTGGTGGGTCTTGTGCCCACCCCAGAAAAGCAGTTCACCCTCTGCCTAGGTTTCTTCTCAAGGCTGGTTTCATCTATTTTCCAGCTGGGTCCCTCCTAGGATGAGTTTTCTTTCCTTAGCGTGCCCGTTAAGGTTAAGCCCAGAAACGGATTCACCACAGGAGTGGGGTGAGTCAGTTTCACTTGCCCCGGGAATGGAGACATGGGGTGACTTATTGTATCTTTGACTCCACACCCAAGCCTGTTACTGTTACATGGGATACCGCAAACCTCAGAGGCGTACAGCCGACTGTCCACAGCTCCGTGACTGGAAAGAAAATCGGCACAGCCCAAATCTGTACTGCCGAGAAGCTGTCTCCACCACACCGCGCCCTGGGCGTATTGCAAAAGGGAGGTGGGGAGCTGGGAAACTGTGGCTTGTTTGTCATTGAGGTCTGGGACTTGGCTCGTACACGGCAGCATGTGCCTTAGAGTGAAACCTGAGGTGTCCCCAGGGGGCCCCGATTTGACTGCAACATCTGGGTAGAGTCCCAGCACTCCGGGCATTTCCCACTATCGTTTCATGTTTGCTTAAAGCAGAGACATTAGGGTCACAGTCACAGAATGAGTTGGAGGGGACTCGGACCTCATGTTAGGCAGGGTGCCCCCTCCAGCCCCTCACTTAGAGCTGAGGACTGTGACACCCAGAAGGGCTGATCTTCATCAGGAAGCACGAAGTCTGAGGTACCTCCTTGGACAGAAAAATTACCGCATAATTTTCCCTTTGGCTACACAGACATCTTTCTTTAAAAAGTCAAATCATGACCATATCCCACTGATTCATTAAAACCAAATGAAAATTAAACATCTTCAGGCAGCCCTGCTTTGTTCTCTCAAATAAAACCATTTGATGACTATGAAGGAGAAGGACCGGCCACTTAGTGGCTGAATTTCTGGAATTACCTGTGTTTCTCTTTGGAAGGGGACATCAGGGATGTTTCTACAAGCCTGCCATTGGAGACAACCGCCTCCAGCCAAGCACCCCTCTTCCGAGGCCACATCGCCCATTAGTGAACTCTTTGACATGCCTCTCTGGGTTTCATCAAAATGCTCAGACGACTCTAAAAAGCCCCCAAAGAGGAATTTCTGAGGTTTTGCTAAGTCCGTTAAAACTGCAACATTATTCTGTCTTCATCCTCACCCCTCCGCCCACCCTCAGTGTATGTTTCTTAAGCAAGAGGCTGAAAGAAACAGGTTTGAGTATCTGTGCTGCTGCTACATTCCTGAAATGTCCCACATGGATCACCAAAGTGCTGAGGGGACTTTTGATTAATTGCGAAGCAGTCTCAATCCGCTCTTATTCAGCTTTCGTGAAAAAACAAAACCAAACAAAACAAAAAACCATGCAGGAAAAGGCTTGCTTAATTTGCAAAAGCCCCTTAAGAACCAGACTCTCATAGGCGCCCGGAAGCAGCCACCCCCACCCCAGGTAGGAAAACCACCTTTGGGCATCAGTGGCCACACAAAAGCAAGGAATGCGACAGAGTCAAAGCTGTGTGTTTCCCTCCACTCCTAAAAACCCTAACACGAATGCTGCCATAGTGCCCCTCCGTTTAATTAAACACAAATCCCAACGTTGCTTTCTTAGACATTTTTCCTATGTAACTGAAGGCAAAACACATTAAATATTTGATCTAGTCTTACCATGATGAAAGCAGGCTCATAAATAATCCATTGACCTGGTTCATTTTTCTGAGCAAAACTGATCACAAAAATACATACACACAAGCGTTTGTCAAGTCTGACTCTTAGAAATTCTACCTCTCTCAAGTTCTTCAGAACCCCAGCGGAAAAAGAAATTCTTTATGCAAAAGACCCAAAAAGGAAACTGCTCCTCGGGGTTCTTTAGCTCCAGAGAGTGTTTTCACTTAGTTAAATGTACAGTTATTTTTTTTAAAGCAATTGATGGTTACACCTTTCAACCATGTAAAACAGCTCGTTGGCGGTTGAGTTTCCCATAAATTCTGAATGGCCTGTGAGCTGTCTGAGCGTGCATCAGCTCTGCCAGTTAAACAACCCAAGCACAGGGAGACTCATCCCACTTAAGAGTCATTCAGAGATTTCTCTAGATGTTTGGGCATTTATGTCAACCAGAACTCACCCTGTCGAAATGCCTTTGCACAAAGCCACCTGCACAACACAGCGGTAAGTAAGGATCAAACAGAAGCCGTGGGTTCAAACTAAAGCAACTTTTCCCAACGCGCAGGACAGCACTTAGCTTAATACGGTCTTTACAGGATCTTGCTCTGGTGCTCAGGACATCAAAAAAGCCGCCTGCGTCCGTAGACAAAGGAGCCCTCCTGGTCCCCTCGTCTGCTCTGCGCTCGCTAGTCCCGGGCGCGCCGGCTATTCCCACCCGTCCTCCCGGCAAGGGCAGCGGCAGGGCAAGGAGCCCACCCCGCGGCGCACGCCCTCGCCCTCGCCCCGGGAGGCACCGCCGGCTGGCGTGCGAGTTCGCAGAGAGGAAAGGCGAACCCACCTGCCGGGAGACCGTGGGGAGGCTGGTCCGGGGCTCTCCGAGGCGGGGCAACCCTCGCGCCCTCGAGGCACCAGGGGCGCCGCTGCCTGTACCGGAGCTGGCGCCCAAGCGGCCGTATTTGTACTCTCGTTCCCTCACATGGTCTGATCTCTAGATATCCGCCGCCAAAGAGCTCTTTAAGAATTTTTGCGTCACTTTGAGCTGCAGAAACTTTACGGGTGTCCCCGGTCGTGCCTCGGCCTCCCACCTGGGGTAGGGGTGGCCGCCCGGGGGCTCGCCGAGGGTCGGGGGCTGCGCCGTACGGGGGAGGGGCAGCAGGGGGCGGGGCCCCGGGGGACGTGAGGGGGACACGCTTCCTAGGGGGACGGTGCTCTAGGAGGCGGGGAAACCCTGGGGTGGTGGGGGGCTGGCAGAAGGCCGAGCAGAGCAGAGATTCCCAACTTGCTGGCTCTAACATTTCGGGGGAGGGGGCTGCTCCACAACCGACAGGTGTATTTCCTTCCCCACCAACTTCTCCCCGAACTGGGTTTAGGTTTCTGCTTAAAGTCACTTATTCAGAGCAATCTTTCTAGACCACGGACACCTCCCCATCACCCACGTCCCGAATCCTGCTCTGTTTTTCTTTCCTAGGACTTGGCACCTGGCGTTCCCGAGTTTATCTGGCTCCACTGTGGGATGTGCGCTTGGCCAGAAAGGCCCTTGTCTAATTTCTGGCTATCTCCAAGAACCCCAGCAGTGCCCAGCCTGGTGGCTCACACTAAATCCTGGCAGACAGAATGAATGAATTCTTTCTCGTTTTGCTAACCCGCCACACATCAGAGCTGTCTCAGAACAGATAGTATGGGTGGTGATCTGCAGAAGTGGATATGCCTGTGGTGTTGCTGGGGTGGATAAATTACTACAATATCTTAATTATCTCAAGAGGTTCAACAGGAGCTTATTGTTTTGAATCATATGAATATACTGCTTTGATAACTTTTTTTTTTAAGTTTAAAAATGAATTTCAGGGGTGCTGGGTGGCTCAGTTGGTTAAGCCTCCAACTTCAGCTCTGGTCATGATCTCGCTTTGTGGGTTTGAGCCCTACATCAGGCTCTGTGCTAACAGCTCAGACAGAGACTAGAGCCTGCTTCAGTTTCTGTGTCTCCCTCTCCCTCTGCTCCTCATCCCCCTCTCAAAAATAAATAAAACAAAAAAAAAATTTTTAATGAAATTCATGTTATTGACTGTATTGTCTTTTCAGCAAAATTATATTTTACATTTGAAAAGAACAGACGGAGTACTTGCTTTGGGATGTCCCTGAGGAAGAGATGAGAGGGGAGGGGAAACCACCTCCCTCCTCCCAAAGGGGGCCAGGGATGGGGCAGAGTAGAAGGAAGAAAGGAATTACAAGCTTGCAGCCCCTATGTGCATGGAGGGACTGAACCCACAAAGCAGAGCGCGCACTGAGCTGAGTGGAGCCAGTGTCAGCGGGAGCAGGCGGGGTCCCCAACCTTGGAGGAATCAGTGTGAGGCTTTGGTGCCACCTAGACGTCAGGGTGGTGATTGCAAGGGGCCGGGGCTGCTCTGGTGAGCCAGCTGGCATCCAGGGCGGCAGAGCCAGGCTGGTGATTCCTGCGCAAGATTGGGAATTTCACCTTAGGCCAAATCCCCAGGAGGCAGGGGCCCATGTGGGCACCTGTCCCTTTCAGATGAACAAGTTGATGCACCCAGGGCTCTGCTTGGCCTTCTTAAACTCATGTGTTAGCGCAGTATGAACAAGGGGCTACACAAAAGTAGGGCGCCCGTCTGAGGAGGGGGAGGGGCAGAGCTAAGGAAGGAGGAGACCAAGAGTGGGACCACAGGCTGTAGGAAGCAGTGGGGGTGACTTCAGCCCTTGGCTAAGGTTCTACCCGATCTGTCCTCCACCTTGGTTCCAACGTGGCTTTTTAAGACCACTTGATAGTCTTGCGATCCTGTTGACCCCACCACTCCTGGCCTTTTTTCTAGATCCTAATACGCATTTCTGCTCAGCCACTCCAGGCCCCTCTTGGTACTGCCTTCTTTGGTGCTATGCTGGCCTAGAGAGTGGGAATCCCATGGATCTGGGTTAAATCTCGGCTCTGACCCTCTACTGCCTGTGTGGGTTTGTTCCCATGCAGGGTAAGTTCCTTTACCTCAACCTTCTGGCCTTTGAGTCCCTGGTCTGTAAAATAGGGATCTGTGAGTGGTGGGCACCACCCACTGGGGGGTGTGAAGCGGGGAAGGATGCCTCCCACTGTGCACTTCTCCTCCCCAGGGAGACTTCCCCCATCTCCCTCCTCTCTGGCCTTGGACCACCTTGGACCACCCAGGCCTGACGTCTCTCCTCTTGCTCCCTGCCTGAGGGTGCTACCAGAAAAAGCTATTAGGCTTACACAGACTGCACCCTTTCCTCGTTCCTTCACTGCCTCCCTGGCAGAGTCCATACAACATGTCCCAGATGGTCCATCTTCTCTCTAAATACGTGCTTTCTCTTCCTCTTGTCTCTGGGGGTGCCACCAATGAAACATCACTTAGCCTCAGCTGCCCCACCTTCACCTCAACGAATCTGAATCCAGCCCCTCTCTCTTCCCTAAAGCGAACTCTTCCCTGTCCTGCTTCTCACCCTCACTGCCACAACTGCCCAGTCATCCCCAGAAGCTGACTCTCCCCTGTGAAGATCTCCCAGTTCTGGCACCCTATTCCCTCTGCCTGTGGAGCTCCACTCCACTGCCCATCCTCCTTCCATATCAGGGCGGGTGGACAGATGTCATGGTCTATTGCCAAGTCAGGGCAGCCTGTACCCTTTCCCATCGTCCATCTCCATCACACAGCACCTTCCTGACCTGGGCACCTGCTCCGTGCCAGGCAGAGGAAGACAGGAGCTGTGCCCTTCAGAGTCAGGCAGGAGGTCTGTGCTGAACACAGTAGGCAGCAGGGAGCCTGGAATGGGAGAGGCATGAGGAAAGCGGTGTTTCAGGGAAGGATCCCATGGCTCCTCCGACCTGGGCTAGAGGACCAGCGGGGCAATGGGGATGCTGGAGGCAGACAGGTTCCTTAGCAAGTAAGGAGTGAGGCCGGGAGGCACTAGTACAGACAGGGAGGAGGTGGAAGTGAGAAATCAGGAGAACCTGTGAAGCCCAGCCACCGGTTGCCCTGTTGCGAAAGCGATGGGGCTGTCAAAGACTCTGTGAACCTGGGTGAACTTGGGTGACTGGGTGAGGAGCCCTGCCAGGCAATTGTGGTTCAGCAAGAATTTCTCTTACTTCCGCTAGCACTAGCCTAGAGATAGTGGGGCCTCCACAGAATAAACACAGCCCCCTCTCCCTCCCCACACATAAACACTGCTACCAAGAAGACCCACTTTCTGGGTGTCTCAAGGCTCAGCAAACCGTTCCCCTGTGGAGCCAGACCAGAAGAAACCCTGTAAGTCCAATCCTCTCCCTCCAGAATGCCAAGTGCCCTCTGTGTGCCCTGCTCTGTTCTGATTAACACAGTAACGGAAGATGAGGCCCGCCCCTTCTTGTGGGCCTTTCCCCAGCCTTTCTAGCCTTTATGGTGTCTGACTGCTCCATCCCTTCCAAAGCACCCCACCCCGTGATTTTCCAGGGAGGTGACACAGTTTTGGAGACTCTGTTCATGTTCAAGCATGTGCAGAAGACAGCACCTGCAGGGCAGGATTTGCTGCTACTGTGAACCCACAGAGGGCTGGGCAGGCATTCCCCTGTGCCAGGGCCTCCTGGATCCAGATGAAACAAGGAAAGAGGATGGGAGGGGCAGCCCCATCCGGAGTGCCAAGAGGGTGACCTCGCCAGGGCTCAGGCAGGAATGGAAGGCTGTGTCAGGCTCAGTCCTGATAAAGATGCTTTGGTCACCTTCCCTGGCCCCATTCTCTTTCATTCCTTTTGAGCCTCCTGCCTTTGCTAAACCACCCTCTTCCCCCACAGTTTACAGTGATGGTGACTACCCCATGCTCTACCTGTAATATCTTTGTTTTTTTTTTTTTTTGTTTTTTTTTTTTAATTTTTTTTTTTTCAACATTTATTTTTTGGGGGACAGAGAGAGACAGAGCATGAACGGGGGAGGGGCAGAGAGAGAGGGAGACACAGAATCGGAAACAGGCTCCAGGCTCTGAGCCATCAGCCCAGAGCCTGACGCGGGGCTCGAACTCACGGACCGGGAGATAGTGACCTGGCTGAAGTCGGACGCTTAACCGACTGCACCACCCAGGCGCCCCTCTGTAATATCTTTGAAGCAGGGTTTTGATGTTTACTTCCTTCCTACAGAATTTCCTCCTCTGACTGGGGACACCCTTAGCCAGGGCCACATTCTGGAGGACAGCTGTTTTTTCGCCTTCTACCTTGGCAGAGAAGTGTCAGCCGGGAGAAGGGCAGAGTCCCAAGGGAGGGCCCCCACAGCCCTGTGTGCACCTGGGATATAGCCCTTTGACCTCTCCGACATGCCCACCTCCTCCGCGAGGCTCTGAGTTCCCAAGGGAAGGGCCTTTCTACCTCTCTCCATGTCTCAGCACACAGGAGGCCCCGCGAGCACAGGTACTGCCAGTGAATGACGAGGAAATGCTTTTTACTCTTGACAGACTCGGACGTGCCATTAAAACCAGGGCCCGGCAGCTGGCAAGGAAATCCTGACACACCCAACAACAGAGTGCCCCCCAGATGGTGGAAAGGGTGAGGCAGATTTGTCTGGGCTGTTTGGGGAGGTTCACAAGATTTATTGTTCAATGAGAAAAAAAGCAAACCACCGAACAGGTGTTACTCAGTTTGCCGAGCAGGGGGAGGCTGATGAGGTACATTGAAATCTAAGTATATACCAGTGAAAAAGAAGAACAGGAGGAGGGGGAGAAAAGAGAGAAGGAAGGAAGAAAAAAGACAGACAGAAAGAGCACAGGAAGACATTCTAGAAGCCCCAAGCCTTATCACAGAGCAGGGCAGAACCTGAAGGCTTTCTCAGGGGTGCGGCTGCACCTCACTGGGTATAGACGGTAACTTCCAGGCCAAGTTACTCAGCGCCATTGTACTTTAGTCTGTTCCCTCAGGAAGGGGGCATCTATTTGCACTAATTTACTAGCAAGGATGCGGTGAGCCGAGAAGTGAAGTTTAGGATCAGATGAAGAGGGACAGAATTGTTTTTAGAACTCCTGTCCTGTGCATCAAGCCCATGAGGTCAGTCCTCTCGCCTGGAGTCCTACTGTCAGTGCCCCTTTGCCAGCTCAAGATTATGAAACACTCACCCTTCCTTTGGCTTTTCTTCCCTTCCAGGAGCTTCAAGATAACTTGTGCCTCTTTGTAGTGGGAGGTTTCCCCTCAGTCTCCTCTTGGTGTGCTCATCACCCTCATCCTTGAGGTCTGTGGTCACTGTGGTTTTAATTTAAAACCAGTCAGTATTTCTTTTCTTTCTCCAACTTCAAGCCCTTTTATAACTGTTCTGGCACTTACCAGAAGAAAGACCTAATTCATAGAAAGTCACCTTCTTTTTCCACTGGCTCATGTATATCCATCTTACTGTCCCAGCAAAATGATACACTCCTAGAGGGGAGGGAACTGTTTGGACCCCAGACAGCCAGGCACAATACTGGACATGGAGAGGCTCTGTCAGAAGTAGTTATTAATAAAAGCTACCATTTATGGAACATCTATCATCTACCAGAGTCATTCTACACATTGTCTTTTGTCCTTCTCCTACTGTAGGTAATACACAGCAAAACTCTTTGCTGTATTTTGCTGTAAAGGGTTTTTTTTTTTTTTAATTTTTTTTTCAACGTTTATTTATTTTTGGGACAGAGAGAGACAGAGCATGAACGGGGGAGGGGCAGAGAGAGAGGGAGACACAGAATCGGAAACAGGCTCCAGGCTCTGAGCCATCAGCCCAGAGCCCGACGCGGGGCTCGAACTCACGGACAGCGAGATCGTGACCTGGCTGAAGTCGGACGCTTAACCGACTGCGCCACCCAGGCGCCCCAAGGGTTTTAAAAATAAATGACAGACTCCCTCCTTTTCAAGTTGTGAGTCTGCATATTTAATACATTTTAAAAACTTTTTAATTAAAATTTTTAAAGTGTATTTTTTTGAGAGAGTGACAGAGGAGGGGGAGGGATAGAGAGAGAGGGTGAGAGAGAATCCCAAGCAGCCTCTGCACTGTCAGCACAGAGCCCTATGCAGGGCTCAAACCCATGAACTGTGAGATCATGACCTGAGCTGAAACCAAGAGTCGGACACTTAACTGACTGAGCTGCCCAGGTGCCCTTCATATTTAATACACTTAAAAATGATTTTTCAATAAAAGTGCTATGGATACTGAGGCTCAAAGAGGCTCAGTAACTTGTTCATGGTTATGCAGACTCCAAGCAGCAAAACCAGCCTGCCTGTCTGAGTCCAAAAGCCCTGCACATCCCGCTGTGCTGGGCTGGTTTGAAATGAGGAAGGTACAAGCAGTGAGAAAAGCAAACTAAACTGTGTGGGTTTTCCTTCTTTTTTCGACTCCCCTTAAGTAAGTCACCTTCATGAAGTCTGGACCTTTCTGTTAAGCACTAAAATGAGGGTCACAGAGGCTTTGTTCTCCTGCTACTCGTCCCTATTGAGCAAGTTACAGGAAAGGAGACTTCAAATCTATGTATAAACTTTTAATTGAGCATTGCTGTCGGAATGTAGGGCACTTTCAATCAGCCAGCCAATCAGTATTTACCGTGAGCCAGGCTTGTGAACACTGCGGTGAGCAAGACAAAGCCCCTGCCCTTGGGGAGCTGACAGTGAGTATTGACTTTGGGGAAAACAGACAAATACATATAAATAAATAGGATAATTTCAGAAAGTGATAAGTGCGGTGAAGAAAACAGACCCCGGTCACAGTAGAGAGGGATGGGTGTGGAAAAGGTAGAGGCAGTCAGGGGGTGGGGTGGGGGGAAGCTGGCTACCTAGGTGAGGTGCTCAGCCATGACCTGAGTCATGAGAAGCCAGCCATGCAAAGACCTGCGGGAAGAGCTTTAGGAAGAGGGAACAGCAAAGAGGCAGGAGTGAACTTGGTGTGTTGGAGGGACAAAGGAAGAAGAGAGCAGTTAGCAGGAGCAGAGCAAACAAGAAGGAAAGGGAGGAAGTTGAGACTGCGGAGGTAGGCATAGGCCACAAGACTCCTGTCACTGAATGTTCCAAGTAAAACTCCAAAGATTTCTTAACTGTTTTGGACAAGTTTGGATGAGTTAACGTTTATGGTCCCTGGCCGGGTGAGATGCAGGGAGGCTAAGCTGTAAGTCAAACACATGCTGGTAGTTCCCACCATATGCCTACCCTGCCTCAGCTCCCCGTTCTGCTGAACTGCAGCTGATTTTAAAAAATAAAATAAAAATGGGGCACATGGGTGGCTCAATTGGTTAAGCATCTGACTCTTGATTTCAGTTCAGGTCATGATCTTGCACTTTGTGAGACTGAGCCCTGTGTTGGGCTCTGCGTTGACAGTGCAGAACGTGTTTGAGATTCTCTCTCTCTGCCCCGCCCCTGCTCACATTGTTTCTCTCTCTGTCTCTCAAAACAAACAAACAAACAAACAAACAAACAAACAAAAAAATAACTTTGAAAAAACAAAAATACCGTCATGGGACAGCCTGAGAAATGGTTCCAGAGAGTGCTCCGTCACATCAAGAGGAGTTATGGAACTAGAGGTTTTCTTTTTCTTTTTTCTTGGAACTAGAGTTGTTCTAGAGGAGTAAGCAAAGTGAAAAAGAGCAATTAGTATTCAAACTGCACTGAGAGAGAGGAGCACAGATGGGCTCACCACCTCCACAGTCCTGTTCCCAAATAACTGCAGCTGGTAGGAATTGAACATTTGCTCCCTCCCTTTCTTCTTTTCCCTTTGTGGTAATGCGGAGAAGGCTAGGAGTTTGAAAAGGGAAACAAAAACAACTCTGGCTGGTTTATTCCTAGGTTTCAATCAAATTGTATCACAGGCCACAGGGAGGAAGAGTCAGCGTCAAGAGCAGCAACAATGGTTCAGACAAGTAGTCCTAAACATGGGAATGCTCATCTGGAATTACTTAAAGAAGTCCCACTTGACCGAGGCCTATGGCTGGAGTCAGCAGCAATGCTCACACACACCATGTGACTGAAGGAATTAGAGCACAAGGGCCCTGGCTCTGCCAGCAGCAAATTAAAATTAAGCTGCTCTTTAAGGACAAGCTGGATCAAGCAGATGGGTCCACAACCACATCCTGAAGGCATGCCTCATTATCAGGTCTTGGCTTCTTGGAAGTGTAGGGTCAGCATGACTCTACATGTCTCCAGAGTCATCCTGGCTGGCAAAGACTTTCCAGAGGTCAGAGTATCAGTTAAAGAGTTCCCAGTCACACCTTCCTATTTCTGTGCTCAGTGGTCACCCAAACATTAGCAAGTTCCTCCAATTCAGGTCTCTGGTTAAACCTTTGGCTCATTTCCCTTTATCTCCAGCAGAGAAGACATATGCAATGCT
Organism: Felis catus; assembly: GCF_018350175.1. Classification (NCBI taxonomy): domain Eukaryota; kingdom Metazoa; phylum Chordata; class Mammalia; order Carnivora; family Felidae; genus Felis; species Felis catus. The sequence continues at coordinate 16,674,546 of NC_058381.1, read as the reverse complement.
GTTTGTTTCACCCCACTTGATCCTGATTTTATTTGGGAAATCGCTTTTATTAAATATGTTGTAATGAAGATTATTCTTTCATATATTGCAGATTTGGTTTATAATTTGTTTAGGACTTTCGCATCTATGCTTATGGGTGTGATTCACACGTAATTTTTTCTCTTACTATCCTTGACAGAGTTATGCCAGTCTCATAAAATGATGCTTTATGTCATAAAATACTTCTTTACGCCTTTCCTTTTGGTCTAATCAAGATTCCCCAGAGAAGATTTCCAATCTTCTGGGTGCTAGAGTTCCAGGAGCCCAAGATGGCAGAGAACATTCAGAATTAACTACTCACTTAATCCCCTTATGGTACTTTCATCCTCAGTTATGTTTCTGACTTCCAGAGCATAAACCGTTTTTCTCTCTTGAGAATAAATCTTGAATGGGCTGAGAGAGCAAGGGAGGGACAGTCACCAGCTGCCCAAAGTAGGGAGGGGATCTAACAGACACACCCAACCTTCAGTAACCCTTCTTTCACTCCCAATTCCCTTAATGGTCATCTGGAACTACCATATTGGGGAATTACACAATGTAAATTGGTTTGCTTAGCACTGGCTGTCTCCATCATTGGCTCAGGATTCAACTTTTGCAGCTCTGCTAAATTGTTCAGTGCCTCTGTGGGCTTTCTAGCTTATTGTTTCTCCTCTTCTGTTGCTCCCAAGTTGTGGATTTAGGTCTTCTACACAAATCTTTCTACTGTCACATTTAACAAAGTTAAGTGTATCTTCTAATTTTTAAATATCTGCAGTATCTATCATGGTATCTTCCTTTTGATTTCTTGTGTATGTGTTTTAATTAGTCTTGCCAAGATCTGTTAATTTTTTTTGTTTGTTTGTTAAGACTTAACTTACAGCTTTGTTGATCCTATCTTTAATTTCTGCACATTTTTTTAATGTTTACTTTTTGAGACAGCACAAGTTGGGGAGGGATAGAGAGAGGGGGGACAGAGGATCTGAAGTGGGCTCTGTAATGACAGCAGCAAGCCCGAAGTGGGGCTCAAACCCACAAACCGTGAGATGACCTGAGCTGAAGTCGGACGCTCAAGCGACTGAGCAACCCAGGTTCCCCAATTTCTGCACATACATTTTATTTCCTTCTATTTTTAGATTTATTTTGCAGTTCTGATTTCTTGACATAGATGCTTAGCTCAATTCTCAGTCTTTCTTCCATTCTAATAAAATTTTAATACTATAAAATTTAAGTACTGTTTTAGCTGTATGTCATTTTGATATGCAGTATTTATCATTGTTTAGGTTAAATTTCCTTTATGATTTCTTTTGGACCTAGGAGCTAATTTCTAAACATATAGGAACCTTCTAGTTATCTCTTTAGTTTCTAACTTAACTGCTTGGAAATTTGGTGAGGCTGACTCTACTTTCCAGCATATAATTTTTGAAAAAGTTCCATGTGTGCTCAAAAAGAATGGGCAGTAATTCGATGCAGTGTTCTAAACAGATGTCCATTACACCAACCTTACTAAATGCTTAAACCTTTCACTTGAGTTTTTGGTTACTTGACCTATCAACAATTAAAATCTTCCATTATAATACTGGCTTATTTTTCCATATAGGTATGTTTTTGCTTTATATTTTTTGAGGTTATGTTATTAGGTACATACTAATTTATAATTTAGAATCTTCATATTTTTCCAGAGAATCAAGTAAACATATAATTATGTAGTGACTCTCTCTAGTAATGCTTTTTGTTTTAGAGCCTACTTCCAGGGCCATCGTGTTGTACAACTCCAGGGAGGCTGTGAATAACATACTCTGGAATCACTCTGGTTACTCAAGAGTAGCCCTAATTTGGTAATTATTAGTATAGCCACACCAGATTTATTCTGGTTAGTATCTGCCTGATATATCTTTCCTATCCTTTCTTATATCCCAGGGTTGCTGATGTCTCTTATAATCAGCTTATGGCTGAATTATTTTTTTAAAACTCCAGTTTGACAGTGTCTTTTTTCTGGGACATTTAACACATTTATATATAATTATTGACACATTTAGATTTATCTCTATCTTATTTTGGACACTTTCTTTGTCCTGCATTTTTTTTCTCTCACCATGTTGTCTCTTTATGGATTGATTATATTCTTGCTTAGAAAGTATATCCTGCTTATTTTTTAGTAGTAATGTAGAAATATAGATATATTAAATAGGTATATAAGATATATAAATTTAGAGGGGCACCTGGGTGGCTCAGTCGGTTAAGCGTCCGACTTCGGCTCTGGTCATGATCTTGTGGTTGATGAGTTCGAGCCCCACGTCAGGCTCTATGCTGACAGCTCGGAGCCTGGAGCCTGCTTCGGATTCTGTGTCTCCCTCTCTCTCTGCCCCTCCCCTGCTCATGCTTTGTCTGTCTCAAAAATAAATATAAACATTAAAAATATAAATTTAGATAAACATTTTATACATCTAGATACAGATATTTTTATACGTTTTATATAACTAAAAATAGATATACAAATCTAGAAATCTAGGATATGTTATTAACATATCAAAGTCTAAAGTTAATCAATATACTTATTTTCTACCTGAATGATATAAAGAATATGTTTAGTCCAATCACCTCCCTAATTACAATTATCTGCTTTCATGTATTTTAGTTTTCTTTCTCTGAACCCTATTAGACTTACCTACACATACTTTTTGTTTAGATGATGCACATATTTATCATATTTCAGATCTTTCATACTGGAACACTTTCCTTCTCCTTGGGCAAGTTTTTGACTGAAAATGTATTTTATTTCATCTTTGGAAGACAGTTTCATGGAGTATAGAATTCTAGGCTCACAGTTAACTTCTCATAGCACCTTGAAGAAATATTTCTCTTTCTTCTTGCTTATATAGCTGCTGATGAGAAGTTAGTTGTCAATCTGATTGTCTTTTCTTTGGAGGGAGGTAATCGGTGTTCCTGGATGCTTTTAAGATCTGTTCTAGGGTTTTGCCATGATGTGTCTAGAAATGGATTTATTTATCTTGCTTGGAACAGGAATACTAGAATATTATAAACACTTTGACTCAAACTTGAGCCTTTATCTAATGTTATCTTGGAAAGTACTGTGACAGACAATATCCCCTGCTAGGACCGAGAAGATTCTTAGAAAGTCAGAAAGGCAGGGGGCTCAGGCACTGATGGAAATGTTGATTAGGATGCTACACTTTTTGCTTTCAGTGAAAGGGATGTCCAGTCTCAGTGAAATACATAGTCTTCAGCCAATTCCGAGGCTGGACCTAGCAGAAGCCAGTGACGATCAGTGTAGACTGGGAAGGATCATCTATTCCATACAGAAGCTAAAGCAGGGAAGCCCTGAACTATCTTGCTGTTTTCTATTTTGAAGAACATGGGTCACCTGGCTGCTTTCCTTTGTTGCTAAAGAAACTCTTAGATCAAATAAGCCACTTACTCTCATTTAGCAAAGTGTTTTATTCAAAAGCTTCTCAGCACCATCTAGTTGTCAGAAAGAATGGTATCACTTTTTCCTGCCCACCCAACTCCCAATTCCAGAGGCAGAAGGTAAGCCATTTGGCCAAGCTCCCCTTAATGATTAGAATTCAGATCTTGATATGGTTTTGGCTGTTTTCACACTCCTCTTTTTCTCTAAGCCTCTACTTAACCCTGACTTGAGTAGAGCTGTGCCCCCCCCCCCCCCCCCCCCCCCCCCGCCACAGTTCCAAACAACAGGAAGGAATCATGTCAGATCTGATCAACCTCCCATTCCTGGGCTATTAGAGGCATATAAAATTACCTTGAAAAAACCTGAATTCAGTGACTGCCATCTAGGAGGGACAGTGATACTGTCAGGCAGCATGCAGTTTGAAAGCTCAAATCTTAGGACAACCCTCCCCCAACTCTACTCTAGAAACATGGAGCATCAGGTCCATTTTCTCTCCATATTCTACAATTGCTCATCCTCTCCTGTCTTATTAAAACAGACACTAAACCAAACCTTTTTGACAGACTTAAGACACACAATTACATCTGATTAAAATGCTAAGAGATCCTGAGCTGTTGGAGATGAGGAGAGTACATAGTGTGACCTGATCTTTCCCTTTAAGAATATTTTGTTTCATCATAAAGCACACTTCTCCAAGAGGTTCCTGGAAGAGCAATCCAAGTATCTGACTGTGTCCTGTGGGAACCCGTGTAACTTTGGCTTCAGTCCCTGCGTCTGTCCTTTGTAGTCACTTCAGGTCCCATGGGAGGAAGAAAGAGCTGCAGGCAGCATCACTTCGCCAAAGCCCCCATGGGGTCCCACGCTGGCAGGACAATGGGTTCCTGCTCTAACACAGCTAGCACCTCTTCAGGGACATGCTTCCTGTCCACAACCACTTCGTAGACATATTCAGAGAACCATTCATCTGTCATGCACAGGTAACCTGGAGAAAAGAACAAAAGCCTCATGAATCCAGAGGGCAAGGGGAAAAGAGCAGAAACCCCACAGGCACTATAAAGAAGTTTGCTACAAAACTAGTATTTGCACATGTTTTTCAGCTTTCTCATCTATAACCTCACTTTATCTAAGTCTTATAACTATTCTGTGAAGCAGACAGGCCAGGCAAGAAAACTGGGGCTCAGAGTAACTAAGTGACATGTCCCAGTCACACAGGTGAGGTTCAGACCTGGGCCTTAAACCTAAGACTGTTACCAGATCCCATGCTGTTCCATTGCCCAGGCCGTCAGGGCTAAAGAGAGCATGACCCTGAAAGATAGGTGGAAACGCTTCTTGTTCATACAGCCACACCACGGGGATTAATCTCCATCTAGGGTCAGAAGGGCAAGCACACAGGGTCCATTCTTACTACCTTCTCACCATCACTGGCGGTTCTCCTACCTTTCTTGCTACTGTAAATTCCTACAACTAGCTAAGCTGGAGAGCTGAGAGGAGACCCGAGGGGGCCATGTCGTCATTCCCAGGAGCCCCCTTTAGCAGATGATACTGTATAGGTCAAATGATAACAGTCTTTGCCGGCCTCGTGGGAAATCTGATGTGAGATCAGGTAGAACTGGAAGACTGAGACAGCATCCTGACCTCTCTTCCTCAGGAAGGCCCAAGCGTTTCTGGACCTCCAGTGGGCGGACTGGAGACCGGCACAGCTGTACCGGCACCCAGGCGGGGAGCTCAGCTGAGAGAAAACATGGCGTCATCAGCTATCCAGCCATCTTAGAAATCTGCCCTTTCCCATTGGGAAGATTAACCCATATCTTGGGCTCCACTAGAATGAAACAAATTCCCCTTCAGGAACGTATTCCAACACACTTAAACAGCAGGAAACTGCTTCACTTGAGTCACTGATAATATAAAGAGCAAAACTAAAGCGAGAGACTACAGTGTGTGTATTTGAAACAAGAATCGGCCAAGGAGAAAGGAGAGAGCAGAGAGCACGGAACTGTGAATATACACAGGGGTCCTGCTCCTCCCATGCAAGGACTCACAGGGACTAGCTAGCGATCATCTTCGTCATCATCACTATCGTCACCATCGCCCATCTTCCCACGGCACCTGTTCTATACCAGACACTTGAGCCATTTTTCTCTCAAAGTGTTTGTGCAAATCTATATGCTGTATCCCTTCTCACTACAAAGAACCAAGAGAAGTAAAGCAGATGTAGGTATTTCTCTCAAGGCGGTCCTCTGGTGTGGCAGTTATCAAACTTCTCAGCCCTGGACACAAACTGTATGTATTCTCTTAAAATTACTGAGGACCGTGAAAAGTTGTTTATGTGGGTAATACCTACTGATACCTACCGTACTTGAAATTAAAACCTTAAGTTAAAAATACTAATTCATAAGAATCAAAAAACATGAATGTAAATAACATATTTTTAGGAAAAAATAATTATATTCTCCAAAACAAACTAAACTTCAGTTAGAAAAGTGGTTTTGTTTTACAATTTAATGTCTGGCTTCATGGAAGACAGACGAATTCTTGTATCTGCTTCTGTCTGCAATCTGTTGTTCTGGCTGAAGTAGAGGAAGTAAAATCTGGCCTTATACAGATAGGCTGCTGGAGAAGGGAAGACCCTGCAACCTCCCTCAAAGGGAGGTTGACAACTTTGACAACTGCTGCTCTAAATGCCAGACTGATTTAAGTAATTAAAATGCAACATGAAGGTAAGCTAAATGGTGCAACAGAGGACATTATCTGACATAAAACCACAACTATTTTGGTGAGGTCACCCTGTGCCCAATTCTCCTCTTCACCTCTGACAGAAGCCAAAGACAGCTCGCTCTGATGTGGCACAGGGTATCTGTTCTCATAAGAAAACACCCCAGAGAAGTGCCCAAGGGCTCCTTCCAAGTCACGTGAGGGAACACATCTTTGTCCGCGGATGCAAGCCTCCTGATCCGGCTCTCTTCTTCTCGGCAGGGGAGACAGGAGAGGGGAACACAGACAAACGCTGTAGCCTGTGCTGTTTCTGGTTTCTGTCTTAATTATACTCTCCAAAGGCCCTGCTTTGCTTGCGTCAGCCAGTCAAGGACCTGGCCCTTACTGTCACCTGCACCACTGCCAGTAAGTTCTATCAACGGATAGATAGAACTGACATCAACTCTCAACTTGGTCAGCCGAAGGGCCAGTACTTGCTGCATACTAAGTAACTGCTTCCTGAGAAATTCATTATCTGCCCTCCCTAAAAGGAGTTTTCAGTGGGCATGGAGACCAGACTACTGCATACCACACCATTTGAGACATCAGTCATCCTCCTGCCCCCACATAATGCAGGCTAAATCAATCCCTAGCATAGCTCTGGACAGTGAGGCAGGTGAAGGACAGGGGCAGATTCATGTAATAAAGTTCTGTGTCCTTATGACAATACTATCATCACACAATCAAATGAGTCTTCAAAGAATGCACAGAGAAAATGGACAATAAGTACATCTACACTATCTTGTTCCAAAAGCAGATCAGATTAAGTCCTCACAAATTAAAACTCCTATCAATTGCAATCCACCCTTTTAGGACCTGCCTGATTAGTCTCTCTCTTCAGGATATGAATTCTCTGGGGGCCTACAAAAACCTCACAGTCTAGGTGGCCTCCAAGTAATTGCACCCTGAGTAGATAATGAACTTGGGGCTGCTCTAACTGTTGTATACTGTGTGTCTTGGGAGTTGGAGATTAGGATCAGTATGTCTGAAACCCAAGTGAATGCTGTGTAAGGAAGCAGCAAAGTACCCATTCAGGCAGGTTTAAAGTGGCCATTTTGACTTGAACAAAGTTGCAGCTTCTAGCCCTTAAGCACTTCGGCAACTAGAACAGGCGTTCCCCAGGGAAAACGGAACGGAAAAATCTGCAACAAGGATCCCAAGGTTCTATTTTGGGAAACAGGTAAATAGATAAAGTCAGCTTTAGGAACAAAGGTGAAATTAAATTTTGCTTAAACTTTAAAGTGGTTGCTTATATGCAGTGAGAAAGAAATAAAATAAGTTAGTCCCTCAAAAAAACTGGCAATATTTCTGTATTTGTTAAGAAAAAGGGTAGTGTTGGTCTGTAAAGAGAAAAACGGTGTCTGTTGATACAGCTCTAGACAGATTAGGCCAGATTCACTCAGAAACAGAAGAGGTGTGAATAGGTTAGTTTAAGGGAAAGAAGATCTTTACCTGAGAAAACAGTTTTCTGAAATTCTACCAGAAATCTAACATTTAACCTCTCAGACTTGATTAAGGAGATAAATACACCATCATTCATGATTAGGTCAATTTTCTATCTTGCGCTGTCTTTGGTCTACGAGGTACTTCACCTCACTAACAAATGATTTGTGGCTAACATGGGGTGGGTTTTTTAGGGCTATTTTTGAAAAGAATGTGACAAAATCAAGTTTCTGTTCTGCTCTGATGGATGTGTCTGGCAGCATGGACCTAAGGAGGCTGGACTGTCAAGGCCTCATTAAATCGCTGCCAATCTTTCACCTGATGGTGATAATGCAAGGTTGAAGAAAGCCTCCGAGAAAGGAAAGCAAAACCTCACTGGCATTGTTCTATTTCCAACTTCCTAATAAATAGTGAGAAACAGCTTCATGGAACATAGCCAGTCATTTAAAATGAAGTTGCAAAGGCTATGTAGCAACATGGGAAATATTTAAGTGATAAAAGTAAAGTATATTAAAAATGATATACCCTATATAATTACAACCATGTTACAAATCCAGATACACAGGTGAAAAAAACTTACAAAAAATAACAAAATGATAATTTTATACAACAGGGTAGGTGATTTTCCTATCAAAATTTCTGAATTCTTATATTGGTTTTTGACTTCAAATACTAAAGATTACCCAAATAATTAACGCATATTAGAACAGATTTTGGAAGCATGGGAGGAGGAGGAACAACACAAGGAGGAAGAGGAAGAGGTGGATGAGGAGAAGAAGAGAATAAATTTAAAAACAGCCTACAATCCCACCACCTTGGGATAAGCCCTGTCCACGTTTTACATATAGCCTTTGATAGTTACTGCGGGTAGACACTATATATTTAATAAAATGAGACATCATACACACTCTTTTATTACAAAGTACCACACAAGCATTTTCCAATGCATCTCTTTCCATATTGATTAAAAAAAAATACATCTATCTACACCATAATTTTTAAGCGCTGAATTTGTATGAGTAAACCAATTATGATCAATCCCCTACTGTTGAAGTCTGGATTGTGTTTTCATGCTTAGAAACAACATTGCTATAAATATTTTTGCAACTAAATCTTTGTACACATCCTTAATTATTTAATTTTCTTATGTGTGTTGCTTGCTATTTACAGTTTTCTTTTGTAAAGTGCCTGTCTGGCACCTCTGCCTATCTCACCTGGTGTGTTTGCCTTTTTCGTAGTGATCAGTAATAACACACTATATATTTATATATTATAATGGTGGCATACATTTTTTCCTATCATATAATTTTCACTCTAGTCTAGAATGCTTTCTAGTCAACTAAAACTTTATTTTCATGAAATCAAATTTATTAATCTTTTCCTTTATGATTTCTAACTTTGGTGCTATGCTTAATAAACATTTTTCTACTATTACAATAAAAAATAAGAGGAAAAAAAGAACGATGAATGGTAAGAAAACATTGTGTAAGCGTAGTCTAAATGAAAACCTACCACTCACTAAGGCCTTGGCACAGTCTAGTCTCCAATTAGGAACATATACAATTTCAACAGATAATTAAATGGTGATAATCTGTCAACCACTTTTGTTGGGTACCCACCGTATAAAGCCGTCATAATACCTTACATTTCTATTGAGTGTGTTGCAAATGTGCAAAATGACACAACCCCTTGAAATGGAATTTGGCAATATCTAGACAAATTTCAAATGCATTCACCGCCTTCACTAATGCCATTTCTGGGACTTTATCCCACAGACACACAATACTTGCATGAACATAGTATGTACTTATGCACAATAACTAATACTTTTTTAGCACTTACTATATGCCAAGCACTGCTCTAAGCATTGTGCATATACTAACTCACTGCAATACTGTTTGTAATAGCAAAAAAACTGGAAGTACCCCAAGTTCCATTAGTAAGGGAACTGATTGAATAAACTATGGTACATTCAGACAATGGAAAATAATGAAGCTGTCTCGATATGGAAACCTACTGATATGAAATGCCTCCAAGACATGCTGTTTAGAGGAGTGAGAGCAAGAGGCAGAGCAGGGTAATACGGCGTGTTACCTCTGCTGCACTAAACCACACTGCAAACATACAACGAAACTAACAGAAATGGCAACCTGAAAGAAGGGAAGGGGAAGGGAGTGGAGAGGGACAGAAATGGAAGAAAAGCCTTCTCTTTATATGCTTTCTGGTAATTTGATTTTGGAACAATGTGATTTTATCTTTTGCCAAAAGAATTACACTTTCAAAAGCAAAACAAAGGCATATGCATAAATCTGTAGGAAGCTTCACTTCACAATGCAGTTTCACATCCACTGCCCTTGTTTTGATTTTAATCCTACAACAATGCTACAAGGCAGGAAGGGTTGGTATGAATTGTCTAAAGTCGTGTAGCCAGTAAGTAAAGCCCGCATTCAAACCTCCGTCTTCAAATTCAGAGTCTTTTCCATGAGGTTCAGCTTCCTCTCTGGAGAGTGCTCAGAGGCTAGGTAGTTATGGCTTAGGCTATAAATAACAGCACGTAATCTAGTTCAGGCAACTGAACTTCACCTGCTCACACATTCCACATCAGCAGTCATGTGCCCAGTTTTTGTGAGGTTTGCTTGTAAGGTATTTTGTATCTTTAAATCAGAGATGCCACGTGTTCCAAGGGCATGCATTGAGAAGACAGAGAACAGGTTGGGGTGGATGTTTCAAAAACAAAAGAGAGAGAGAAAGAAAGGGAACCGCAAGTGCCATTTATGAGACAAACATTGGACACTGATATGAGAAGAGGCTTCTTTTCCCTCCAGAGTTAACACAAAAGTTTGGCTATACGGTGAGTTTGGCTATTCAATTTCCTGAACCTTTCACTGATAAGAGAAAGGATACTCTTATAGCTTGGTATTATCTGTGGCTTTTTTTTTTTTTTTTTCCTTTCCAGAAACAAAAGCTAGAGAACTTACAGAGTGAAAGATATGGTAGGGAAAGAGGGCTGTTTTGGCTTGTGGGTTGTGTTTCTTTAAACCATCAAATCACAACCAAATTTAGTTATAGCAGAAGCACAGGCTACTGAAGAAGTGTCCTCTGCTAAGGAGTCCAGAAGAAGCCTGTCTACCTCAGGGCTGAGGAGAAATGGCAACGTACCAACCAGTCTGATTTCTCCTTTTCCTGGACCCGTGAGCACGACCCAGGCGAGCCTGAGAGCACACACAATTCTGCCAGATCTTGAACGATGGACAGGAGAGGCAAGTACAGATTTAGGTGTCATCCAAGGGTCTATTTTCTCACTGAAACTCAATGACTTCTCTCTGACCCCAAAACTATCATGACTCCTGTTTCAGGCAAAGCTTGCTTTTCAATCTCGAAAGTCACACTATTTCTTGGCCTCATTCCTCAGATGTGCTGAAGCACGCTCCACATGCCAAGACCCCTCCTCAGCTACCCTTTCTCTGGCTGGCCTCCCACTTCCTTTCCAAAAAAAGTTGCAACCCTAACACCTTTCTTCAGACTCCACTCACCCTTGAAGACTCACTAAGGAGACTTCACAGTTCGGTCACTCACCAGCTACCTTACAGTTTACCCCTATAGTATGCTGCACTTCATCCCTATAATTAAAAACTACATGTGCGGCAAGATTTACAACCTCAATCGTCCCAGCTTCAATCCTGCCCTCTCACTGCACCTAGCATTTGAAGGGATTAGTCCTGCTGCTGATGTGGCAGAACAGCATCCCCATCCCTCGTACAGTTTCCAAAACCTGCCTAAACGCCTTTTCCCTGGACGCATCTTCTGACTGCTCTGCCGCAGCACGATTTACCACCACGTTCTCCCGGATGCCATCTAGTCCCTTGACTCCTTGCTAACCCCTCACCCACCTCAGCTTCAGTGTCTTCCTCCTGTCTCCCCTTTGTGGGGGCCCTCCCCAGTTCCCATTTCTCCGTCATCTGCCCCTCTTGGAGAAATCATCTCCTTTTCCTTTTCTGGGTCTACTTATCCTATATCTTACAGTCTGAGGAGCACACCATGAGTGCCGCTTCTGTCACATCATGGCCCTCTTCAAATCCCCTTCCTGCATCCCTGACGAAGAAGTATAAATTCCTCGGTGGGCCAGACATTCACTCCACCGTGGTCTGCGCACGGTTCCCTGCACCCCATCAATAAATGTGAGGTGATGCTCCTGCTAATGGTTTTTCCACAGCACTAGGTTTATTCACCTCCACTGCTTTCTCTCACGAAACTAAGCTCACAAGATGAGTTACTCATCCGGTAAACTGGTGATGTAACACGATGGTTGCACTACAGTCCTGAGCTCTTAAGAGGTCTGAAACTGGAAGCGAGGGCAGGTTAAACAGCTCTCCTCTAGAAGAGAAAGTTTAAGGGGCCTTCTTGTTCTGCCTTCGTTTGTCCATAGGTAATACTAGCGACAGTCACAATGACAGCTAATATTCCGAACACTTCTTATATGCCTGGTACAGTTGTCACAACAACCCAAGGTAGGTATAGTTATTATCCCTACTTTATAGATGAGAAGCATAAGGCTTAGGTAGGATAAATACCATGACCAAGGTTATACCGCCAATAGGTGGGACTGCCAGGACCTGGGCGGTCTGGCTCTGGGTTCTGTGCTTCACCTTTATCCTTCTGAAACTAATGCAAATTCACCTTGGAGACGATCAGGTGAAAACAGTAGAAAGCAAACACATGGCACAAAACTCTACGATGAATATGAGGATATTTGTCCCTGAAACTTACGCCTGGTTACAGGTCAAGAGGAGCCACTGTCCCATAGTTTGTCCCCTCTCACAAACAGTAGCCCTTCTTAGTCATACACTTTGATAAGGAAGCAGTGGTCGATCCGAGATCACAAGCTTCCTTTGTTTCACTCACTCACATGTACTATTTTTTAGCCCAAGTCATGCAGCCTCTTTGGTTAATAAAGATAGAGGATGAGAAGTCCCTTTGAAAGAACTCTGATACTTGGTAACAGCAGCACTTTTCCCAAGCTAGAAGAGACATGAAAACCTTGCAGTGCAATAACAAATTTGTATCTTGCCCCCTTCCAGAAAGTCAGAAGCCTCTGTTTTTAGCTCATATAATTTTCTCATTTCAGTATATTCAGCTCAATATCATCTATAATTTACATTACTTGTGCCAGAAATACAAAACTGAATTCAAATAGGTCTGCAAATAACAGGTTACCTTTTATAGGTAATAAACATTTTTAGGGAAGCTGCCTCTGTCAAACTAAGAAACCTGAGTCCGAATTCTATCTCTGACACAGTGCAATCCAAGTAAATCAAAACCTCTCAACAAGTTTCAGTTTTTTCACATAAAACATGGGCATAATCACCCATACTCCTATCCTGAGTTACTCTACCTTGATACCAGGAGGAAAAATAAATACAAACGCATCAGCAAATTTTGAATTCTTATGAAGCAAGATGCTATGAGCTATATATACAGAGTACCTCTGACAGAAATACAGAATACTCATTAAACTCTTCAGAGTTACGTAATAGCATACAGTTTGAAAAATGCTTTCATACATTATTTCATTTTATGGGTATATACAAACTGTAGGACATCATAAGGAAACAGAAATTACATGTTACTGATAGAGGAATGTGAAACCGTAAGGACTTAAATTACTTTCCAGGATCTACAATCAAGAAAGTAGTCACTGTCTCTCCTGGTTCCACAATAGGATATTAGATGAAGGATATGAGGACTTTTTTTTGCCTAGCTTTGGACATACTGTCTCCAAAATCATATGGGATAGTTTGGCTGGTGAGGCTGGTTTTCCGGAAGTAGGAGAAGTCCAGATATAATCTGAATCAGCCACATAAATTTCTTTCTAGAGTAATCTCTAATATGCCGAAGTCTCTTTAATTGAAATCACCAAGAGACTCTCTTTTAGGAGAAAGTCTGAAAATTCCATTAAAATGAAATCAGGAACAGAGAGGCTACTTGTAAGAAAAGATGAAGAATATAGGTTAAAAACAAATTCAAATGTTCATGTATCTGAAAGGCACAACAGGAATTAGAAAAATGAAAAACTAATCTTGGTTCAAAATGAAAACTAGGAGAGGCAAAATTAAAAAAAAATTTTTTTTAACGTTTATTTATTATTGAGAGACAGAGAGAGACAGAGCATGAGCATGGGAGGGGCAGAGAGAGGGGGAGAACCAGAATCCAAAGCAGGCTCCAGGCTCCGAACTGTCAGCACAGAGCCCAATGAGGGGCTCAAACCCACAAACTGAGATTATGACCTGAGCCAAAGTCAGACGCTTAACCGACTGAGCCACCCAGGCGCCCGAGGAGAGACAAAATTTTTAAAAGAAATATTTTCTTTCAGTGACCACTGCAGGATGAAAATAATGTTCTCCCTACCCTCACTTAAAGACTGTGTTATTTAGTATACTGAGAAACTAAATAAGAACTATGTTATGACAACTCCATGTTCAGAGCTCTGCTGTATCAGATTTTAAAACTAGAATACCATCTCATGACTAAGTGAATGCATTGGAGGAGTAAAGTTCCATAATAAGACTGGTTCATTAGGAGGAACATCCAAGAATTCAATTTATTGATGGTCAGAAACACCTTGTTATATGCATGACAGAATGCCAATAATTATTGAAGCTGGGTGATGGGCACGTGGAAGTTCCTTAGTACTATTCTGTTTACTTTATATGTGCTTAAAATTATCCATGATTAAAAAATAAGAAAAACAAACAAACAAACACATTATAAAGCAGCATGGACAAAATAATTCTGGGAAATTTGGGATATTTACATAGTTTTTTACTTGCTCAACTCACAACGTGCTAAATTTGAACATAAAACTTCACAAGATACCCCACCCCGTTCCCTTATTATTCACATTCCCAGCCATGAATGGTGCTCTAGGAGCCCAGTTTCCCGACATCAGCCATTTACATGATGTCTCCAATCCTTTATAGCTTTATATGTTCTCTCAACCACTAGTTTCCGATCCCCAAAGATCATGAATTGTTCTGTTGTTCTGTTATTCCATGAGTGGAATAGAAGCTATAAGAACAGAGAAACTGAGAGGAAGTAGAGTTCAGTGGTTAAGAAAACTGGCTCTAGTGTCAGACTTTCTGGGTATAATTCTGGTTCTATCACTTATTATCTAGATGACCTGCAGGTTATTTTGGCTTGAAGAGTGTCCTCTTTTCAAGTGATTTTCTGACTAAGAGAAACACCAAAGGTTATTTCCTCTATTTTAAATTCTTAAATACTTTATAAACCATTTTACTCTAATAAGTCTACCAACTTCTCCAAATGGTAGGCAGTGTAACAAGTCCCAAGGTCTGTTCCCTTATCCAGTTGTGAAATTCATTTTTTTTTTTTAAGATTTTAATTTTTTTAAGTAAACGCTACACTCAACATGGGGCTTGAACTCACAACCTTAAGATCAAGAGTCACATGCTCTACCGACTGAGCCAGCTAGGCACGCCCCCCCCCCCCCCCCTTTCTGATACGATCCATAAACGTACAAAACACACAGCTAAGTATTTTAAGAAGCAGGTGCAAAAAGAAAGCCTTGTTGGTAATACAACATGTTAGATATGCATCCAATTTTTAGTCCAGCTGACTAAGAATACTGGAATTCACCAACATGAAGCAACCCAATGGGCCCAGTAAGACAAGAATGAATTTCTCTTTTTATATCTCTTGTGGTCAGAAAGTACTTTTGTTCACTTGGGGAAACAGGACCGATGGAGAAGACCAAAGCCAGAACTGAGGGGAGGGCAACGGCAGCATGCCTAAGTATCTCTGCTCTGTTTACATCTGGCTTGTATTATCAACACTGCTTTTTCAGAAACCATCAATCTTAACAGGCAGAAATCCCAAAGAGAATAGTAACAAACTGTTAACAATGTTATCTACAGAAACAAAATCCCAGCGTTGCTGTTTAAGGCTGTCATGTCTCCAGAGGGAGCACAAACAGAGCTTCTGCTTCACACATGCCAGCCAATGCCCACCAGGATGCCAGACAGGAGGGCCTCACTGGGGTAAACACATATTGCCAGCATAACAACATACTACACACACTCTCCTAAGGTCAGGCCAAGTATGCTAATAAAGTTAGATTTATGTTTTCTTTCCTTCCTTCCTGTTAAGTAAAAAAGAACATCACTAAGAAACACATGAAAATAATTTATTTATTTTGGCTTTGAATGAACTATTCCTTATTCCCCACTCCTCAATTTCTTAGCTTTTAGTTCTCCACTGAAATGCTTTGCTCTGCATAATCTCAGGCATTTTAGTTATTCAAGAACAACAACAAAAAAGTTAGTTTAATCTTAACTAGATAGCTGAAGATTTCACCAAGGATTACAGGCAGATCACAAGGATCAAGACCTCAGTTCTCTCAACATAATGGAATAAGTTAGCAAAAATAAAACTTTTATTGAGTAAGTAAAGAGGTATAGTTGAATGGGAAAAAAATAATAGTGGCCCAGAATCCTCTTTAAGAGTATTTAGGTCCAAAGTAATAAAGGCAATAACTCACACTACACAAAAAGAGCACTTGTCTGACTTTATGTGTTTATTCTCTCTTAAATGGATACTACCATGTAGTGTAAACCCTGAGAGGTTTGTTATTGTTGTTGTTGTTTTGTAATGCAAGTGCCTGACTTAGGCTTTGATTGCAATGGCATCCACTGCCAAGATGTTTATCTCAAACACATTGTCAGCCACATGACTAGAGAAAGAGCCAGGCCACCTCCCCCAACTGAGGCTCCTTTGTTTTAGAAATCCTAGTTGATTTCAATAACTGACCGTTTAGGCCGCTTGCTTCTTCTCTTCCCACGCTTTAAGTTCCTGCCCTTATGTTTTAAATTCAGCAATAAACAGTGAGCCTGCAAAACCCTAGTTTCCCATCCTCAATTCTATTTAAAGCAGAACCCCAGGTATGTGCATGCTCTCTGTCTACCTGTGACCTCAATGTCTGGCCCCACGTGAGCTGTGTAATTTCCAGGTTCTGTAAGCAATAAACTTTTACTTTTTCAAAGTTTCCTGATGGTTACCACTTAAGGGTATCCTGTAATCATAGTAAAAACCACAAGGGCGGTCAAGCCACGACACCGGCTATGGACAGGCTGAGACTAACAAAAAACACTACTATCTATAAATTGAGTGACTGTGACAGATGGAAAAACATCACAGAAGCAAGCCAACAGGTCCAGGCTCATCTAAACAAACCATAACTTTAGTCCACTTCCTAGACACTAACCATTATGGACACAAGCCCAATTACAAGGGACCAAATTAGACCAAAAATGAAACAGAAGCTACTGAGGTCCATCTGAAGCAGTATCTTATGTTGTAAAATGTTACAAATACCAAATCCTTCCAAATTAAGACAAGCTATTCCTCTGCATCCATTTCTTAACTACTACCAATTTGCAGATGTAACTGAATTATGAGTGTCCGTTACTTTCTGCTAGGTTTGTTAAGGTTTCTACTCCTCTCTACCTGATCCCTATGTGTATTTGTCTTAAAACAAAATTCATCATATAAGGAATCACCAATTTTAAAATATGCTGCACTTGGGGGGGTACCCAGGTGGCTCAGTCGGTTAAGCGTCTAATTTTTGATTTCGGCTCAGGTCATGATCTTGCGGTTCATGGGTTTGAGCTCCGCATTGGGCTCTGCGCTGATGCTGATGGTATGCAGACTGCTTGGGATTCTGTCTCCCTCTCTCTCTGCCCCTCCTCTAATGTGCATGCTCTCTCTCTCTCTCAAAAATAAACACTGAAATATACTTTAATTCACACCAGTTAATTTAATTAATACGTGCCCACAATCACAGAATAACAGCAGGGAGATATGCAACTATCTGATGATGAACTGCACTAACAGCCCTGGTATTTGTTTACATATAAACACCGAGCTGCTGAGTTTCACAGCAGATCCTGGGGATGGTTAGTCAAAATCTACCAATGATCCTATCACGGGAGATGAAAAGACTTGGAATGACAAATTAAATGGCTTCCAGGTTTTGGCTGTCATGTATGGGCCCATGCTGCTGAATCACAGCACACTCAAGTTTAAAACTCAGGTTAACAGACTCTTCTAAGACAGTAGTTTGCAAATATAAATGACTGACGCCCCATCTGCTCACTTCCAAACCTCCACACCCTTTCTTCTCCATCTTTTACCCTTGGAAATCCTACGGCTCTGAAAAACATAGCGGGGAAATCACTATCTAAACATACAGGGAGGCAACAGGCAAAAAGCTGCTGAGATCTCTATTTTCTTTCTCAATAAGGACGTTTCCGGCTGATTCCTGATTGGTGGGATGTATGCTGAAGTTTGATTCTAAGTGTTTGGGTATCTACTGGATTTCTTACCTACTTCTTCTCAGTCTCCTAACTGGTCTAGTAAGCTGTGGTTATGGTGTTTTTCCTAACCAGAATCCACTGACTACTGTTAAGAATATGGGCTGGGGGAGGGGGGGGGGGGCGCGCCTGGGTGGCTCAGTTGGTTAGACGTCCGACTTCAGCCCAGGTCACGATCTCACGGTCCGTGAGTTCGAGCCCCGCGTCGGGCTCTGGGCTGATGGCTCAGAGCCTGGAGCCTGCTTCTGATTCTGTGTCTCCCTCTCTCTCTGCCCCTCCCCTGTTCATGCTCTGTCTCTCTCTGTCTCACAAATAAATAAACGTTAAAAAAAAATTTTTTTTTTTAAAAAGAATATGGGCTGTGGGAAAGAATGGCTACAAAATGCCACCAGCACACATGTACAATACTCTATGGTGGTTGCCACTTTGGGTTTGAAACCCTAAAAATTAAAGCATAAAAACACCTTAGAAGGCTTTGATCTATTATGAAAAACTGTCTTGAAATATATGGTCTCAAAAATTTGCAAGGATATACCCTAAACTGTTACTCAATGGTAATCTCTGGCTGATATCACTATTAGAAATTTTTATTTTCTTCACATTGCTTATATATCTATTTATTTTTCTCCAACTCATATTACCTATTACCTGTTAGCTTTTAGCCTAATTACTATAATGTCCTTATGACTTCTGCCTGGGTTTTAATTTGTCAGAATAGAGCAGTTCTAAACGGTAACCAGAGTGCTCCTCTGCTCTTTGGACTTCTAAGGACTCTCCAATAAATGCCTAAAGTTTCTTGCCAATCCTATTCTCCCACTCAGAAGGCTTTAACTTTCTAGAGAGCGCAGTAGGTGAAAATACACCAAATAGCATTTGGTCATTGGTCAAGTGATTCTGGTACAAGATCTAGAAGGGTCAGCATGGTTTAGAATGAATGCTAGCACATATTGGTGTCAGAGATAAACTGCGGGTTCTGGCACACCATGCTGGTCACAGGGATCGTGGGGGCACACCAGATCCTCAGATTTTCCACAGAATAATCTAGCTAATAGACTAATTACTGAAAAATACTCCACACTAGTGCAGCTTTTTACTCACATGTCTTAGGAGGCAGAGTAGCACTGACTCCAGTCAACCCCGAGTTAGTATTATCAGATTAAGCTCACCTTTGTGGCCATGATCTTCACCCCATGAATTCTCCACTCTCCATTTCACAAATGTACCATCCTGATCATCCTGCAAAAAAGTGGATAACAGTGTATGGTCTGAAACTAGATCCCTCCTGCTGAGGTGTCACATAATTTTAGCTCTTCTTCAGCCACTTAGAAGAAACAGCCTTCTCTATACAGCCATGATCTACATGACCAGGGCCAAATATTCTCTACTATAACTAAAGGGATACTCTAATAGAAATGGGGTTCAACTCTTGAGGTAAAAATGCAATAAATCTAATAAATACTATTTTCTCCATTACACTGCAGTCTATACTAAAAATAAGCATAATAAAATGCTCCTTGGCTGAAAATACAAAATATTAAATTACGAAAAGTGGTAAATACCATCTGAAGACGGGGACCCTTGCTTTTAATCAATTTGCATTCTTTGTAAAGGCTTCCCACTATATTGATTACAGAAATGATTCTAAGATCTAGTCAGAGTTTTAAAAAGAAAACAAATATATTTTCATCATACAGCCTAATTTTCTCCTTAGGGGAACCAAGTAATGATACTCTCCAAATGTGCACTTTTATTGATTCAGTTACACAAGTATTGAATTGAATACAATACAGATTGAATGGCAAAGCAAAAGGACTATTTTCATAAAACAAAATCCAGATGGTTCTACCGTTCTCTCTCCCTCCTCTATCTTCATTAATAAAATAAACTCAATTATAATCTTCTTAAAGGAACAATGACACTTATCATGATAACCTTCATTTATAACCTTTACTATAGTGACACAGAAAGGGATAAGAGGAAGGCTCCATTTGGGAAAAGACTTTATTCTTTTATGTTTACCCAGGGCATTTGCTGATGTCAAAACAACTTAAATCTCTGTAGCATGAGAAGAAGAGTTGGCTACTGCATTATCTCCTAATGATTTCATCTGTCAACTCCCACTTGCATATAACTGCATGAGTCTCAGCTACATGGGATTTGACTCTACTCTTGGCAGTTTTCTTAGATCTCAGTAATTTTCAGTCTCAGAAATAGCCAAAAATCAAATCGACAAGTTTCAAAAACCCTTATCTGTACTACCCCTGCATCGCAGGCCTAGGTACCTTCAAAACCACATAATTAAACTCTACATTCTGGGGCTCGCCTATTAGATGTGTGTTCTGGTTTTCTACCCCCCTCACTGTAGAATATATTTACTTTCCTTTTAAATATCTGTATTAGATCTGTTAGAATCTGTATTACCTAGGGTCATTTATTACAATGAGTCTGCAAATGTCTCCTCTCCTTTCCTTTGCCAATGAATTCCTGCATGGCCTACATACAGCTGTTCTCTATGTCATCTACAAATATAGAATAATACCTGGACCTCCTTCATAGGGATTCCAAGAAATCAGCAACAAGAAAGAATATCCCAGAGTGTAGCTACTAGCGCTTACTTTTGTATAACCGTTCAAATGCAGTGCAAACTAGTTTTGGCAGTCAAACCCCAAATTGGAGGGAAGAGAGAAATCGCAATATAAAATTCCAGTTATGATAATATAAATTCTGTTTTATACTATTAGCACATAAAGTGGCTCCATTTCCCTGAGGAAAAAAATGACATCTTAATAAACCATACCAATCAAAGAATGGAAGTGCCACAGAAAATGACATAGTATGTATGATTTTTATTTCTGAGTAAGTATGTATGATTCTTAGTTCTGAAAAACAGGAATATCACACAGATGGAAAATGATAAAAAGCTGAACCTCTCCTGGAAATTACAGGCTTTTTCATTTATTTTTGTCCTTTAATAATCCTCTAAAAAATTTAAAAATTTAATTTAAGGAGCTTCACTAAATCCACCTTTAGTTATAAATCCACTAAATTTTACAATATAGCAGTCCAAACATACAAATATGAACAACTCAATGTTTTATTCTAAGTATTTTAGTATTTTACTTAATTTTATTTCATTCTATTTTTTATAGTATTTTATGAAAAGTTCCTTCTAATGTTTTGCTTCTAGTGTCAAGGTAGTTATTCTGTGACTTTCCAGTGATTTGGCTACAAAAAGAACATTTCTGCTATGATGGTAAAGAATTAAAGTAGTTTGAAGCCTTTTTTTCCTTTGATCACTAGCACAGGGGTAAAATATACACTTTACAGCCTAGAAATGGGTGAGCTTATTCGTGAAAGATAAAATTTCAGTTACTGTTTCCAACACTGTGTCCTAGAAATAGTGACACTACTTTTCACAGTATTTCATAGGAAATTCTAAATACTTTATATTTACATTTTCCTGAATAGCTGTGCATAAATCCAGTAATGGGCACAAAATCCTCAAATTACTGTTCCTGAAATTTTACTGCAGAAGAATCTGAATGACAAATGAAAAGAAGGTAAGTCTAAAATCATAAGTCATCAAGATATGAACATAACTTAATTCTTTATAAATAGAAGTTATTTTATTTATAAGTTAATTCCTTATAAATAGAAGTTATCTTCTCCCCCAGGTTCTCTTGCTGATTTCTCTTCACACCAAGAACTTCCAAAGTCACAAAAAAGCTGTTCCTTCCCTACCCTCTTTGACCCAAATTCTGCTCCTCATGGAAAGTTCCTATTTTTATTACCTCTGAGCAGGCAGCCAAACCCCAAGTGACGCGAGTACAATGTTTTACTTGGAAGTTAACTTTTAACAGAAATCACATGAATGAAGCTCTCTTGGATAACAGTCTACAGGAGAATGTAGGTCCATCTGTGCAAACACTGCAGTAGGCATGCTGAGGGTCATACCTTCTCTGAGACAGCAGTGAAGGTCATGGCGTGGGTCATAAGTGACTCACCAAAAGTCAACCTCTCAGCTTTATTCATGTTCTTCAAGGAGACACCAAACACTAACTCATGATCATAGCTGTAAAAAGAACGGTAGTACAGAATAAAGACAGTACAATCAAGGGGGAAAACCGGCTTCGGGATTTAAAGGAATATAGAAGAAACTGAAGGGGCTCAACAGTTCCAAATAAATATGGGCTGTAGCATTTCAGAGAATAAACATGCAGAATTTAGTCTCTCGATGGGATTCCATTCTCTATGTGTCACAAGAGTGCTGAGAAAAATATGAAGTAATTAAACATATTACTTCAATATGTTGATATGAAAATATGAAGTAATTAAACATATTACTTCAATATGTTGATATAAACATTCCCCATATCAAAAAGCTGACAAGATGAGTTTGTAATGGTCATTTTGGCAAGAAAAACTGTAAAAAAGCCTTTTTTTTTTTTTTAAGTGTTTGTTTATTTTTGAGAGAGTGCGAGCAGGGAGGGGCAGAGAGAGAGGGAGTCAGAGGATCCGAAGTGGGCTCAGCGCTGACAGCAGAGAGCCAGATGCAGGGCTCAAACCCACAAACCAGGAGATCATGAACCTGAGCATAAGTCAGATGCTCAACCGACTGAGCCACCCAGGAGCCCCTCCCCACCAAGAAGAAACAAAAAAACAAACTTTTGAAGTAACTTAAAAAAATAAAAAAGATCTCTTCTGAGCTGAATTCATTCAGTTTCTGAATTCATTTAGATCACTGTTGATGGTGAAATTTAAATAAACAATGTCAAAAATATTGAAGAATATTGTCAAAGTTAAAAAAAAAAAACATGAATGCTCTCTTTTAGCAGATTTCTTTCCTCTGTTGTTAACTGTCAGCTAATTTCTGAACTTTTTATAAGTAACAATAAGAAAGTATAAAGGGGTGTATTGTATAATAGTCAAGGAATTTTGTATGATTTAGTTAGCAAATGAATCTTCACTGTCATAAACAACCAGGAAAATGCTTTAAAGCATACATGGAAATTAGTCCTAGTTGTCATAAAGACAAAATACATAAGGCATCAAAGAGAAGTAGTTAAGGATGAAATAGCGAATAAGAAATCTAAAAAACCTTTCATTACATCTTAAATGCACTGAGCAGACTTACAGAGCAACTATTTTTAAAAATGCTTTTCTCGTATAGGATGGCTTTTCAGGAACATGCAACAATTTCAACTTAGTATGAAGTATGATCTTGACTTCCCAGGTTAGAGCATGTATGTACGTGGAGGTTCTGCTATGAGTCCTCAAACTCTACAAGATGCAAAGAGAGAGATCCACCCTTGACCCTTAATCTTTGGGTGAACCTCAGCTGAGTCATTTCATACCAAGAGTACACTCCAATAGCAACAACCCACAAAGGATTTTTTATTTTAAATTTCTTGTACTCACACATTCATGTCACTGAGGCCCAGCTTGCCACTGAAGTGTTTTCCAACATCGCAGCCGAACCACACAGCCTAGAAATGGAGAAAGAGGAAAAAAAGAAAGTCAACATAAATCCTATTTTCCTAATACACCAAACAAGCGGAGGTTTTAACCCCAATGTGGAAGACACAGAAACAACACCAACCTCTCCATCTTTGATGGAGGCTGCAACCATCTTCTTCAAGAAGTCAATGGGCTGGTTGTTATACAGAGTTTTTCTCCCGCCAACCATATTGCTTAAGTAGTCCACTGTGTAAACTCTGTTGTACTTGTGCTGGGGCCGAGGGTCATTCACTAAACAAATCTATTGAGATCAATACCACGTTGATTAGAACATAAAACCAGGAATGTGAAACAAGACACACACACCTCTCCTCTAAGTTCATATGTGGGCATCAAACTCATCGCCTCTGCCTACAAGAAAAAAACATTACAAATACCTTGTGTTAAATAACAAAGAAACAAAAAGTGAGTCATGTGAGAGAGATTCTTGCAGAATCCAGTTGGGGACACCCTTTGGGAGCTACATCTACTTGTTTTTCCTACTGGCAAGAACTGCCCCAAAACTAATTCTGAAGAACTGTATGCACGGAGTATCAAGGCAAGATAGAGATGACATCTCTATAAGATCCTTGCTCTCAAGTTACAAGACAAGCTCAACTCCTGGCAATACAGCAACCAAGCTGGGATTCCACTGATAATGTCATTTGCTTATAAGAGGGTCAAGATACCAACAAAGTAAGAGGCTCTGGTCATCTTGCTAAATTGGTGGAGAAGACATGAAGAGAGCAGAAAAAACTAGGAGAGGACAGTGCTCCCTTCCACAAGAGGGTTCCTAATGAGCCCACAGTACAGAGGTGCTCTGAACCCACAGTGAGAAACACCTAATCTCCTTTTATGGTCTTGCACTTGAGATTGATTCTGGGCCCAAATCATGGAAGCATGTGCGAGTTAAACTGACTGCTGGCCTAAAGTTAGAAAAGTCTCTGAAGAGGAGCACTGAGGAAAGGTGACAGATCCTGAGATGACCAACTTTATAATTAAGTACATAAAATATGTCAGAGGAAGGGGGGAAAAAGTGTGTTTAGTGTCTTGTTTGATGATCGCATGTTAACCCAAGAATCTTATGCCCTTCCCTGTAGTCAACAGGTATCTGAAAGTAAACAGCCAGTGGCTGCCAGTGCCTGTCTCCAACCTTATTTTCCATATTGAAGAGTGGCTTGACATGTTCCCTGTAAAACTCCAACGGTGTTATGGGGCCAATCTTCTGATAATTTTTATCTTTGTCTCGATACTCCCAGGTAAATGTCTCTGGTGGATTACCCAAACAAATGCACACCACTCGGAATATCTGGAAGAAAGGAGGACAAATGAGCAATGGCTAGGGAAAGGTGTTACCTCGTCATTTTCTTCAAGCTTGGGAAACACAAGAAATCAGCAGCTTATTCAAGCCAGAAGTTTCACAGGAAATCTAGTACTTCCAAAAATTTGAAGGCTGATGTCTAGGACTTGAGATCATTCAACTTATGAGTTCATAAACACTCTGAACAATACAATTCTGAAACGTTAATAGTTAGTGCTTAGGATTTTCCCTGCAAATTATACTTCTTTAGCCAAGAAACCGCTCACCACTGATACCCAATAAGATCTGGGTTGCTACTCTGGTGATTATATTTTAAGTGACAAATAATGATGTATTTTATAAATGGATTTCCTTCCCTTTAGGCATCTAGGTTTTCCATTGATTATGACAGGGATCTCCACTAACAGAAAAGGCATTAACTTTTCAGTTGGAGCTTGGATGATAATGCCTATTAAAAGTATTATTAGAACAAAAATAACTTCTAGTGGAAGGTACCATTTTTGGGGTCATGAGACCCTAACATATTTTCTAATGATGTCACACCTTTCAATTTATCATTATAATCCAAGGATATATTTTGCATTATTTTCATCTTATAAAAAGACAAAAATAGAAGCTCTATCAAATTTGCTCTATCAAATTTGCTGTATCTTTTTAAAAATATAACATAGGGGCGCCTGGGTGGCGCAGTCGGTTAAGCGTCCGACTTCAGCCAGGTCACGATCTCGCGGTCCGTGAGTTCGAGCCCCGCGTCAGGCTCTGGGCTGATGGCTCAGAGCCTGGAGCCTGTTTCCGATTCTGTGTCTCCCTCTCTCTCTGCCCATCCCCCGTTCATGCTCTGTCTCTCTCTGTCCCAAAAATAAATAAACGTTGAAAAAAAAAAATTAAAAAAAAAAAATAACATAATCTCTACCCCACAGTTACCACCCTGATCCAATTTCATCAGTTATTACCTGCATTATTTGTACTACACGTTTGTATACTCCATTACATTCCAGAGAAATGATTATTTATTGAATGTGCCTATTTTATGCTAGATACTAGGTATCTGCTAGGCTTTGTTAATTCTCATAACACTCTCTCAAGGTATAATTTCCCCTCTCTCTCTTTTTTCCCCCAAGAGATTGAGACTCGAAGAAATTAAGATCTACTTAAGGTCACATAGCCAATAAATGCCAGAACCATGGTCTGAACTAAGGTCATACGTTGTTTTTTTTTTGTTTTGTTTTTGTTTTTTTTGTTTTTTAAAAAAAAGCTCTATGGGTACAGGGTTTAAGAAAAGGGAACATTTACTGAATGTCATGCTGTACTATAGTCTTTGAATCTTCTAAATCTCTAAATCTTCTAGACAAAAGTAGTATGTTATTTCCATTTTACAAATAGAGAAACCAATACTCAAGGGAAAACTAATAAGGGAAAACTTCAAGGGAAAACTAACAGAAAACTAATAAATGGCAGAATTAGGATTTGCATTCAGATCTGATTTCAGTGCTGTTTCCATACCACCACGAATCAAGCATTTAACACTGTAACTTTCTCGGTTTCATATAATTTGTCTCCTCAAAAGACCATAAACTTCTTAAGGATAAGGACCAGGTCATGGATATTTGGTCTCTCCTACAGCATAGCATGTAGCACTATATCTGATCTAGATATAATAGCTGATCTGAACACTGTTCTATTCTCCACATCATTAGAGGATGAGTAATTTTAGAAACATTAGTTTCTTCAAGTCATTTCCCTGTTGAAGATTTCATAATGCTTCCCTATTACCTCCCACAACAAATCTAAATTCCATGACCTTATTTACTATTCTCACTTTTTTTACTGAGACATAACATATATTCAGTAAGTATATAAAGTACACTAATCTGAAATATACAGCTCTATTCAACTTTTTACATACACACATACCAATGTAACTACCATTTATATCAATATACAGAACATTTTCGGGGCTCCAGAAGTTCCCCGGTCCCTTGGCAATCAATAATCCACACCTCCCCCACGGTAAGTACCATTTTGACTTATATAATCATTGATTAATTTTGCCTGTTCTTTAACTTCATATAAATGGAATCATAAAGCATATTTTCTTTTGTGTCTGATTCTTTTGTTGACATAATGCCTGTGAGATTCACTGGCTGTGCTGTGGGTATTACTAATTTGTTCTTTATTGCCGTATAGTAGTCCACTGTGTAAACATATTATAGTTTATCTACTCTCTTACAATTTGAGACATGTTGCTTTGTTTTATATTATTTGTTTACCGTGATTATAAATTATCCAAGCCAGTTTATAACACTTCCAAGTCAGTTTGTAATACTTTGGAAAGAATAGTTGGCTCCAAGCAAACTAACAATAGTTACACAAGTTCTAACTTAAAAAAAATATTTCCAAAGTATAATCTCCAGAGTCTCTGACACTGTATCTTCTTGATAAGAGGCTCTGCTGTTCTGAAATAACATTCCCTGTTCTCAAAGGTACGACTGACAGAGAGCTTTAGATAGCCAAGTCTGCTCTCTGGTGGTCAACCTGGGAATGTCACCTTTTCTCACAAGACACACTTGGCATTCAGGACAAAAGAAAAATACTAGTCATCGAACACAAGTCATTATACACAATTGAATAAAGTAAGACTATAACCATATACCTCAGATTATAAGTACATATGAGAAACCGTAATTATCCATTTAGGAAAATATATTTGTGACTTCAATTGAAATTATCCACTCCCCATCCCAGCACTTGCTATCTTTCCTTTATTTTCCTCCATAGCACTAACCTTCTAACATATTATACTTTTTATATATTTTATTCATCTCTATTAGAAAGTAAACTAGGGGTGCCTGGGAGGCTCAGTCGCTTGAGCGTCCGACTTCGGCTCAGGTCACAATCTCGCGATTCGGGAGTTCTAGCCCCATTTCGAGCTCTGTGCTGACAGCTTGGAGCCTAGAGCCTGCTTCAGATTCTGTGTCTCCCTCTCTCTCTGCCTCTCCCCTGCTCACATTCTGTCTCTCTCTCTCAAGAATAAATAAACATGAAAAAAAATTTTTTTAAAAAGAAAGTAAACTATATGAAGGCAAGGATTCCTGTCTGTGTTGTTCACTGCTACAACCCAATGCCTAGATAGTACCAGGGATATGTGTTAAAGAAATACCTACTGAATAAATAATTTGTAAATGTGATTTTAGACTAAACTTAGTATAAGAACCAACCCGATAAAAAGGTGTTAAAGAGAGCCAAGGAAGTGGATTCAGGGAATATGGGCTCTCTAAAACACTAAAATACTGAAGGCAGAGAAATATGGGTCTCAATGACACATGGGAACTGAAAGTGCTTTTTCTCTAACTTCCCAAACTAATAATAAGGTGACCCTGCTGACTCTGAATATAGTTTAAAAACTAAACAACAACAAACCCCAGAGGAATCCAATGTTTGTAATTATTCCTTAAATAGAGATCACCAGAGAATGTTGTCTTAAAATTGTGACATGAGCGAAATATAAGAGGGCAATGGTATGCCAAAAATTTATCTCAGTGAAGGATTCACTGAGATCCTTCCCTTGCATACTTTGGGGAGCAAAGGGAAGCCATGCTGAGACATGCTGCATCTATACCTGCCTCTTGTGGCCAGCTGGCTTCTATGATTTTATATCCTTGGCTAATTAAAATTATTGGGAGTTTATGGAGTGCCTGGCTGGCTCAGTCAGCAGAGCATGCAACACTTGATATCGCGAGTTCAAGCCCCACAGTGGGCACAGAGGCCAATAAATAAATAAACAGGGAGTTTAAACTAACCTCAAGGGGTGCCTGGGTGGCTCAGTTGGTTGAGCGACCAACTTCGGCTCAGGTCATGATCTCACGGTCTGTGAGATCGAGCCCCGCGTCGGGCTCTGTGCTGACAGCTCAGAGCCTGGAGCCTGCTTCAGATTCTGTGCCTCCCTCTCTCTCTGCCCCTCCCCCACTCATACTCTGTCTCTATCTCAGAAATAAACATAAAAAAAAATTTAAACTAACCTCAAAATGCGGATATGTGTACCAACCTATAATCCATCAGAAAAGCTTCGACTGGTGTCAGAATGGCCCATGTCCTATTTCCAGTTTATATCCATTTTGTACTATTGCCTATGTTTCTTATTATATTGTCTACAAGTAGGAAGAATGTAAATTATAAAGGGTTTTGCCTCTTAAGTCTAATTTTATAAAAAAAAGATCCATTATAATGGGTCTCTAGAAAAATTTCTCCAGAGAGATCTGTTCATTTTCAATGATCTGCTGACGTCTACATGGCGAATGATAAAATCAATAAAGGGAATGGAAAAAAGAAAAAAGGACAAAGAAAGCATGAGGCATGCAACATGGAACAGGGAATGTGTGGATCTCACTTTAAAGACAAATGATGTGGGACTGAATCAATTCCCATAGCCCTGGCTCAATGGGAGACAGACATCAAGTGAGAGGAGGAAGAGAGGATATAATAGTTGACAATCAGCCATGAACACTTACCAGGGCAAGAGTTTAAAGCCGGCTAACAGGCAGACACAGGATGGAGGAAACCATAGTAATTCAAAGGGTTAGAATGGAAGGTAGTTCAAAGATATCAACCTAACTACACTAAATGGAGAAAACTGGTAAAGCTAAAAGATTTTGGTGTCTAGAACCACTATAGAAGTGACAGAATCTTCATTTGTTTTTACAACACTGGGTTGCTGGGAGAGTGGACAATAAAGTTTAATGAACTATAGAAATATTAGTTGCTTACTGCTATAAAAAATGCAAAGCTACAGTGCCCTTAAGAGATGATCTACTCCAACTTACTGATTGAGGAATTAGGCTCAAAGGTAAAATGACCTATTGATCACAGAGTAGAATGGCCACAAGGACACAAAAGGGGTCACCGAAAATAGCTGAACTTTGAAGAAAGTTCAGTGTGGAGGGTAAATAAGCTATTTATAAGAGGGAAGGAGCAGGGCCTTGGGGACTGCTGATAATGCCAAGACGACAGCTCTCTACTGCTTTCTAGTGGGGAATGAAAGAAGGGCAACAATCTTGTTAAAAAGAAAATCGAAAACACTGACCTGTGCCTGCAAGAGCAGACAGAGGAGATACTTTCTGGAGGCACTGAATATGTTTTCAGGCAGAGAAAGACATGAAAAAGTACCCTGAGGGGCGCCTGGGTGGTTCAGTTGGTTAAGCGTCTAACTTCGGTTCAGGTCATGATTTCACAGTTCGTGAGTTTGAGCCCCAAGTCGGGCTCTGTGCTGACAGCTCAGAGCCTGGAGCCTGGTTCAGATTTTGTGTCTCCCTCTCGCTCTCTACCCCTCCCCATGCTTGCTCTCTGTCAGTCTCTCTCAAAAATAATAAACGTTAAAAAAAAAAAGTACCCTTAAAAGGTATGTGCCTTTTCTGTGATGTTAAAGGAAATGAGCTCATACAGAGAGCTGATAACTAATAGTCAAATGATGATTTTGAGGTTACTTCTAGAGCAGTGTTTGAATCAAAGAAATAGTTAGAAATGCAGACTCTCCAGCTGCATCCAGACCTGAATCAATCTGCAGTTTAATAAGATCTCCAGTGGATTCATAAGTACATTAAAGTTTGAAAGCACATTTATTCTTTCCCTCCTTCAAACCCTTATTCAATTATTATTTATTATTTTTCTCATTTGCATTTGCTATCCTTTTTGACATGCTGGTTCCCTCACACTGCCCTAACTGCCAAAAGACCGTTGCTCAAATCTGCAAGCCCTCTGCTTCAAGGTTCCGTGACGTCACCTGATTCTTCCTTTTTCATTGTCCTCCACATGGGCAAGTCCTGGCAGCTTCACTTCTGAAATGTATTCCAAAATGTATTTATTTCTCTTCAGCTTCAGTGTCACCGACCTGGTCCAAATCACTATAACCTCTCATTTACATGACCACAATAGCCTCCTAATGGTTTTACAATCCATTCTCAAAGCACTCAGAAGGATTTTTTTTTTATTCTTTTTTGAATATTTATTTTTGAGACAGTGAGAGACAGAGCATGAGCAGGGGAGGGGCAGAGAGAGAGGGAGACACAGAATCTGAAGCAGGCTCCAGCCTCCAAGCTGTCGGCACAGAGCCCGACACAGGGCTCGAACTCATGAGCTGTGAGATCATGACCTGAGCCGAAGTCGGACGCTCAAGCGACTGAGTCACCCAGGCGCTCCAACAGAGGGATTTTTTTTTTAATTGAAATGTTACCTCACAATAAAATGCAAAATTACCACCATGGCCATATATAAGCCAGTTCTCAATTTATCTCTACAAGACCCATTCCACAACCATTCCCACCTTTGCCCAGCTCAAGCCGCATTGCTTTCCTTTGTTCCTCGAAAGTACCAAGCTTTCTCCCATCTTAGGGCTTTTGCACGTACTGTCTTCTCTGTCTGGTATGCTCTGTGTCCACTTCTCTGCATGGTTGGTCTTCCTCTTACTCCTGGCTCAGCTCAAATTTGACCTCAGAAAGGCTTTCCCTGACCACCTCATTAATCACCATATTATATGTTCTTCCAAGTACATATCACATTAGATAGTTTCTTGTTCATTTATTTGTGTATTATCTGTCTTCCTCCACTAGTATGTAAAGTCCATGAGAGCAGGGACCCTATCTGTCTTGGTCATCACTGTACTCCTAGTGCCTAGAAATGCTTAATATTTTAGGTACTCCATAAATACTTGTGGAATTAATGAGTATCAATTTTTCTCCTCCTCATTGCCAAGCTTCTTGAAACTACCTTCCTTTTCTTGCCATGGTCTGACTCCTCTCCATCTAGCTCCTTCCCTCTTCCTTTCTACTAACACTATTCTATACACCCGTTCAGGAAATCAGCAGCCTTTTCTCAGTCCTCATATTCTCTGACCTGTCTACAACATCTGACCCTGATGCTTGGTGCCTACATCACAACATAGTTCTGGCATTCACTTTTATAGAAATAGGTATCTTCCAGAATTCTCTATTCAGATCTATTCTATCCCCATGTAGATAGCTAGATTGAGTCACTCATGTCAAGCAGGGATTTATGTCAAGCAGTGTCATAAGGAGTCAAGGGGGTTGCAGCTAAGACCAGATATTGCCAAAACCAGCACTGGTTTCTGACGACACTCAGAACTGATAGGCAGCAGAATCAGAGGAAGCCTGCAAAGGCCCACGGCTGATTAAACTCTAAAAAGGAAGATTTTTGCAGCAAACTGTCAGACCCTCCAGATGCTGACCTTTTCACATCTCAC
Source organism: Felis catus (assembly GCF_018350175.1). Taxonomy (NCBI): domain Eukaryota; kingdom Metazoa; phylum Chordata; class Mammalia; order Carnivora; family Felidae; genus Felis; species Felis catus. Next base: position 16,642,453 of record NC_058381.1, on the reverse strand, counting down.
CACATCAAAAAGGCAGTGCCACTGAAGGCTCTGACTGACTGATCTCTGAACATAACAGATTCTCCACTGCTTGAACATAACAAGCAGCACATGCTCAGAACTTCATCTCAACTATGCGCCCAAGGACTGGCTTTGCATTTGTTAACTTTCTTACCTTGTTGTATCTTGTTTAATGTATGACTTTGTATTCTGCTTTGTTTTCTGTGTCACGTATGAAGCCAAGTTAAACGTGCGGAGAAATGTCACTGAATTTGGAATCCTGAACCTGCTTTACAGTTATTTTAACGTTGATTTATGATTGAATAAAGCTTGATATTGTAGACACAACCTGTGCGTGTCTTTGTAGCGCGCTCACACCTTCTATTCTCCTTCAAGGATTTCAATCATCCCCAAGGCTTCAGCCATTTGTACGATCATCACTATCACTTTTCTAGATTATTCTCCTTCTTGAGTTCCAGAATTGCTCCCATGTGCTTGAAACCCATTTCCAACTGGACAGTGCCTTGAGACTAGGCACTTTAAAGCCAATGTTTCTCTTCCTCACAGTGGTCTCTGAAAATAATTTCTGACTTATATGAACCACAACAGCATTCGCCCAGCTACCAGGCTTAAAACCTTATTACTTTTTTATTTTTATTATTTTTTTAAATGTTTATTTATTCCTGAGAGACAGAGACAGAGTACAAGCAGGGGAGGGGCAAAGAGAGACGGAGACAGAATCTGAAGTAGGGTCCAGGCTTGGAGTTGTCAGCACAGAGCCTGATGTGGGGCTGGAACTCATGAACTGCAAGGTCATGACCTGAGCCAAAGTCAGATGCTTAACCAACTGAGCCACCCAGGCGCCCCTAATCTTATCATTTTTTTTTAAATTTTATTTGAATATAATTGTAACCATAACACAATGTTACATTAGTTTCATGTGTATAACACAGTGATCCAATACCTCTGTATGTTATGCTATGCTCACTGCAAGTGTAGCTACCCTCTGTCACCACACAATGCTATTACAGTATCACTGACTACACTCCCTAACTGTACTTTTTATTCCCGTGACTTATACATTCCATAACTGGACGCCTGTACCTCCCACTCCCCTTCACCCAATTCGCCTGTCCCACCAACCCCCTCCCTCTGGCAATCATCAGTTTGTTGTCTGTATTTATAGACCTGATTCTGCTTCTTATCTTTATTCATTTCCTTAACATAATTTTTACAATGGATAGTTGGCAGATAAGCTGCCAAGTCATACAGATTTTTCCTCTAAGATCTCTCTCAATTTCTCCCCTCTTTTCCATTTCTATTGTCACTATTCTTGTTCAGACCAAGTTACTACACCCTGAACTGCTACAGCTTCATAACTGATCTTCCTAACTCTCCTCCCTCCAGCTTCACCTAACTAAATTAATCTCCTAAAGTGCAGTTGTATTTTAATTACATCTCAAAAATCTTCCTAACTTCTCATTTCCTGCTAAATTAAAATGAACTCTCATCCTAATATTCAAAACTCTTACAATGTTAGGTCTAATTCTAACTTTCCACTTATTCTAGCTTCAAACTTTAATATACCTCATATCATTAATTTAATGCAGATTATAGGAGCCATCCTTAGAGATTCAGATTCAGTATATTTGCGGTGGGACCCAGAAATTTGTATTTTTTGACAAGCTTTTGATGAGTCTTTCTTGTCTTTTTAAAAAAAAAATTTATACATTGAAAGTTTATTTATTTATATTTGGGAGTGAGTGTATGCACACACACAAGCAGGGGAGAGGCAGAGAGAAAGGGAGAGAATCCGAAGCAGGCTCCATGTTGTCAGTGGGGAGCCCAACAGGAGGCTGGACATCACAAACCATGAGCTGAAATCAAGGGTCAGAAGCTCAACCGAGTCACCCAGAGGCCCCCAAGCTGCTGATGCTTCTAACGCAGATAGACTTCAGACTAGTTTTTGAGACATACCATTCTAGCTCCTCCCTAAGACTCTAGGTACTACCCCACTCATCACCCAACAAATCTGCCTTGAGCATGTCTAGAATGCTTTTCACTCCAAACTCACTTCATTCAAACCACATCTCAAATGCAACTTTCTCCAGGAAACCTTTCTTGATCTCCCAAATAAGACACAGCAATTCTATCTTTGGAGTTAGATATGTTTGCATACCTCTTAAGACATTTAGTTTGCTTTGCTTTGTAATTTATTTTATTCCCCTACTAAACATAAGCCACTTAACATGTATTATCTGTAACTCTTTCCACATACCAGGCACTGAGAAATATTTGACTGAATGCTGTGTAGCTCCAGAATGCTTCACACAATATGCCTCCTGGGTGCTACTATCAGAAAGAGAACCTTGGGGCGTCTGGGTGGCTCAGGTGGTTAAGCATCTGACTCTTGGTTTCAGCTCACATCATGATCTCATGGTTCCCTGAGTATGAGACCCATGTCAGGCTTTGTGCTGAGAGTGTGGAGCCTGCTTGGGATTCTCCCTGTCTCTCTCTCTCTGCCCCTCTCCCATTCATGCTGCCTTTGTCTCTCTCTAAATTAATTAATTAAAAAGAAAGAAAGAAAGAAAGAAAGAAAGAAAGAAAGAAAGAAAGAAAGAAAGAAAGAAAAATAGAACCTTGAACCAGATGGATCTAAGTCTGACTCAGCAAGCAATTTCGAACATTCTTTCAAGTGAAGAGGAGGACTAAAAGTTTTTGATCTACTTTAAAAAGAAGAAAGCATGTTCCCGGGCTTTTGTCCTTCTTTTTATAATATCCACTAACTAAGATAGAAGAAATGTAGGTTTATTTTCAAAATAATTCTGATCCTCATTGGGCTAAAAAGAGAAATGTGACGAGATCCAATAAAGATATTTAAATGATGACAGTTCACAAAGCTAAGGAATAAGTCATTATATTTGATTTTCATGATAGATAAGGTTGTAAAAATGTATTTAGGGTTGTAAGCAAACATGATACACAGTTAATCTCCATTTTAACTAAGGATTTTATATTGTTTGGAGATGTGAAATTATCATCTCTAAAGAAATATAGTCAACTGACTTTCAGCTCAGAATACTTAAAAGAGACTGCCTGAATTTACATATTTAGTTAATATTACTTGAGAATTTTAACTATTAAAGAGAGTCTTTATTTTTATTTTTTTTAATGTTTATTTATTTTTGAGAGAGAGAGGGAGAGAGAGACTGTGAGCAGAGAAGGGGCAGAGACAGAGGGAGACAGAATCCAAAGTAGGCATGATGCTGTCAGTGCAGATCCTGACATGGGGTTTGAACTCACAAACTGTAAGATCATGACCTGAGCCCAAGTTGGACGCTTAACTGACTGAGCCACCCAGGTGCCCCAGAGTCTTTGGTTTAAGTACTTATTGGTTTTCCTGATTATGTCTATTTAGTAAAAAGGGACACATAGTATGTGAACATTATGTTTCCTTTAAGAACCTTTAAGAACTAATGTGAGGTTAGTCCCTTATTCAGTGTCAGAGATGTCCTCCAAGGCCATCAAAAGAATAATTCCCTTTTCTCTTCCAGAACCCAGAAGAGAAGGCCATACTAGAAAATGTTATTTCTTTGCAGCAGTGGATCTTGACCAGAAGCTTTTAAAAGTACAGATGCCTAGGGGCGCCTGGGTGGCTCAGTTAGTTGAGTGTCTGACTTCAGCTCAGGTCATGGTCTCGCAGTCTGTGAGTTCCAGCCCCACATCAGGCTCTGTGCTGACAGCTCAGAGCCTGGAGCCTGCTTCCGATTCTGTCTCTCCCTCTCTCTATGCCCCTCCCCCAGCTCATGCTCTCTCTCTTTGTCAAAAATAAACATTAAAAAAAAAATTTAAAGTACAGATGCCTTAATTAGATGCCAAATCAAAATTAGCCAGAGAACAATAAGAATGAGATGGAACTAGCTTCGCAAATATTGTAACACTATTAAGAAGCTTCAGTAACTAAAACACAGTTATTAGCAAATGAATAAACAGACTAATAGAACAGAACTTGAAGTCCAGAGGCTTTAGAACGATAAAGCATCTCAAATTAAGGGGTATTTTCAGGAAAAACGTGGGGAAAAAAAGTTAGATCCATACCTCATATCCCACACCAGGATAAGTTCTAAATGGATTAGAGATTCAAATACAAAAATCAAAACCCCATAAATATGGAAGAATTCTTTTATAATTAGAGTGAGAAAAGCCTTTTTTTTTAATGTTTTATTTATTTTTGAGAGAAAGGGAGACAGAGTACAAGCAGGGGAGGGGCAGAGAGAGAGGGAGACAGAATCCATGAAGCAGGTTCCAGGCTCTGAGATGTCAGCACACAGCCTGACAAGGAGCCCAAACCTGTGAATCATGAGATCATGACCTGAGCTGAAATTGGACGCTTAACCGACTGAGCCACCCAGGCACCCCAAGAAAAGCCTTTCTAATTAAAAACGTAAAAGCTTTCAAATTTGATTATATACAAGTAAAAAATTCTGCATAACAAAAAAGCATATCATATATAAACAACTAGGAAAAAGATTACAATTCATATCAAAAAGGGCTAATTTCTATAACATGTAAGGAGTATCTAGAAATTGACAAAAGACAGAGAAGAAAACAAGTTAAAGATATGAATTGACAGTTCACAGAAATGATGCTTAGCTCCATTCAGAGTAAGAAAATATAAATTAAAACTACAATGAGATAAATATAAATTAAAACTCCTTTTACCTATCAGATTGTTTACCTATCAACTATTTACCTGTCAGAGTGGTAAGTATTAAATTGATAGATATATTGCCTTGATCTAACTAAAGGGAAATAAGTTCTGTCAGATATTGCTGATGAGAGTATAAACTGGTATAATCCCAAAGAGGATAATTTGGCATATTCAAATTACAAACAAATGTGTACTTTTTCTGACTCAAAAATTATTCTTGGGGCACCTGGCTGGCTCAGTTGGTAGAGCATACAACTCTTGATCTCAGGGTCATGAGTTCAAGCACACATTGGGTGTAAAGTTATCTTTAAAAAAAATTCTAGGGGCACCTGGGTGACTCAGTTTGTTAAGCATCTGACTTCGGCTCAGGTCATGGATCTCAGTTCATGGGTTCAAGCCCCACATCGGGCTCCATTGAAGTGCAGAGCCTGCTTGGGATTCTCTCTCTCTGCCTCTCCTGCGCTTGCTCTCTTTCTCTTTCTTTCTCAGATAAATAAACTTTAAAAACAAAACAAAAAAATTCTACTTCTAGAAATATAATCTAGAAGTATACATGCATATATGCAAAATTATGTAAGCACAAGATCATTTACTGTATTTTTAATAGAAGCTTGAAAAATCAGAGCGTCCGTTACTAAGGACCAAATAAATTAATTATGGTACATCTATTCAATAGAATTCTATGCAAATACTTTTTAAAATGCAGAAACTCTTGGGGCGCCTGGGTGGCGCAGTCGGTTAAGCGTCTGACTATAGCCAGGTCACGATCTCGCGGTCCGTGAGTTCGAGCCCCGCGTCGGGCTCTGGGCTGATGGCTCAGAGCCTGGAGCCTGTTTCTGATTCTGTGTCTCCCTCTCTGCCCCTCCCCCGTTCATGCTCTGTCTCTCTCTGTCCCAAAAATAAATAAACGTTGAAAAAAAAAAATTAAAAAATAAATAAATAAATAAAATGCAGAAACTCTTTATGTATCAATATAGAAAGATTACCAAGACGTATTCTTAAAAAAAAAAAAAAACAAACAACTGTGTAGAACAAGATGAGTAATATACTAACATCTCTACAAGGAGGAGGAAAATAATATAAATTCAGATTGGATTGTAAAAAAAAAAAAAAAAGATCTCAGTCAGGAAGGATAACTGACAGCTAATATATAATAACAGAAACTAATAAAACTGGTTGGGAGGTGTGTGGGAACTAAAAGGACGGAGAACAGAATGGGAAGAAGACTTTTCAGTGTACACCTTTTTATATTTCTGATTTAAAAAAATACTTTTTGGGGCACCTGGGTAGCTCTGTGAGTTGAAATTCTGACTCTTGATTTTGGCTCAGGTCATGATCCCAGGGTCGTGGGATAGAGCCCCATGTTGGGCTCCACACTGAACATGGAGCCTGCTTAAGATTCTCTCTACCCCCACCTCTCTCTCTTCCCTCTCCTCCACTAACACTCTCTCTCTCAAAATAATAATAAAATAGTAAAAGACTAATAAAAAACGTTTTTATTCAAAGTAGTCTTTAAAATAAAAAAATAAAAATGTAGATAATTAGGCTCCAGTCTCAGGGAAACTGATCTCTTGCACATCTGGAGCAAGCCCAGGCCTATATTCTATTTTATTCTTCAAAAAAAAAAAAAAAAATTTTTTTTTTAATGTTTACTTATTTCTGAGACAGAGAGAGACAGAGCACGAGTGTGGGAGGGGCAGAGAGAGAGAGAGAGAGAGAGAGAGAGAGAGAGAGAGAGAGAGAGAGAGAAAAACATAGAATCCAAAGCAGGCTCCAGGCTCCGAGCTGTCAGCACAGAGCCCGACGCGGGGCTCAAACTCACAGACCGTGAGATCAAGACCTGAGCCGAAGTCGGACGCTCAAACAACTTAGCCACCCAGGCACCCCAACCTATATTCTGTTTTTAAGAGCTGAGAGCCACTGCTATAGAATTTCTTAGGTGAATCATAATGGCTTCCTGTCTCTTTTCATGGCATTGATAAATACTGTTTCTAGTCTTTGTTTTATGTTTTATTTTAAACAGAATTTTGGTGAAGAGTACGTTAATAATCCTTAGGATATCTAGAGGCTAAAAGAATGAGTAGACACACCAAGAAAACATTGCAATGAAGGTGACTACGTTTCCAAAATGGGTCTGCCTTGTCTGTCATCACAACAAGCAACCTGCACTTCTCTAAATAATGCATTTAGCATAAAAACATTTCATTCAAAGCTATCTGAGCTTCATGGTTGTTGATTAAGTCATTATTTTGATGTGCCTACAAGGCTAGGCAAATCATAGGTACTAATTTGTGGTTTTAAAATCATAGCTAGACTCTTCATTACCAAAGAGTCAGGATCAATAAAAAGGGGGTTGGGGGATTGTAAAAATCTAAAGACCTACTACAGAGAATTCTGTAGTCAACAGTTTACGTAGAATCATGAGGTAAATAATCTTATAAAACATCCACACTCAGGACTCAGTAAGGTGGTACTTTACTCATTTTCTGAGCTAGGAGCAGGGAAAGAAAGATATGTGAAATATATCTGCCCTAATTCTTATCAGCCAATCTCAGGGTCATGACATGAATCTTAGATACATTATTTAGAAGATCATTAATACAAACAAAAGCCAATAGGTTGCTTATGATCTATAAGAAATATTATCTGGGCTCTTTTCCATAACTATTTACAGAATTTTCATTCTTACTATACCCCACCATTTTACAATAATCATAAATGGAAAGCAAATTATGCAGGAAATATGGCCTCAACAAGAGAGATCATTCTAAGCTGGAAGAGAACACTTACTGGACAACCGCTGTGTGCCAGGCACTATACCTTGCATTCTTGTATTTAATTCCTTATTTGATCCCCACAAAAATCCAATGAGGAATACATTTTGAATCCCAAACTGAACCTAAGACAGGTTACTGTGTTAAGCATTGGGTTAGACATTTTACACCTGAACAGATTTGAGAGCTAAAGGAACCTGTTCCAGGTCACACATCTGTTAAATAATGAAAAGATTAGAACTCAGACAATCTGACTCCAGAGACCATACTCTCAACTATACTTTTCCGCCTCTCTAAAATTCAAAGGAGGGGTGCCTGGGTGGCTACGTCAGTTGAATGTCTTGATTTTGGCTTGGGTTGCGATCCCAGGGTTGTGGGATGGAGCCCCCCCCCGTCAGGCTCCACATCGAGTGTGGAGACTGCTTGGGAATCTCTCTCTCCCTCTGCCCTTCTCCCCAGCTCGTGCTCTCACTCTCTAACATAAAATTAAAAAATAAACAAACAAACAAATAAATAAAATTCAAAAAACCCCACAAGTATTAGTTTTATCCATGGCAGTGAAAAAATAAGGCCATTTTAATTCTACATAAAGTTTTGAAGAGACTATTAGTTGAGTGATTCCTAGTAATGTTTGTTCTTTTCTCAAAGTAATTCATACTTTTACACATATTCAGCTGCATTATGTAATTAAAGATTAACATTAAGTAGTAAAGATTAACTCTCTTGACAGTATTACCACCTAATATTCGTTTCATGCTTTTTAAGTTTACTAAAACGTTTACACATACATTATTTTAACTGATATAGGCATCAAGAGTTTCCCATCTTTACTCTTACAAAGTAAAGCCAAAAGCCTGGCATCTACCTAAGATCCCTCATAGCTCTGCCTCTCTAGCTTAATTTACTACCAATCACACTCACAAAAGGTTATGTTTCAGCTATGCTACTCTTTGAAGATTCTACTTCTGTTCATGCCACCATACATGCAATTCTCTTTGTCTGGAATGGTCTTCCCAATTATCCATCCAGTAAATTCCTACAGCTCTTTCAAGAGCTGGTTCAAGTATTTTCCCCATGAAACCTTCTGCTCACTGAATTAGTCACTCCCTCATTTAGGACCACCAAATCCTTTTTTACACACCTCTAGCATAAGATTTACCATAACTATTCATGTGTTTCTTTTTCTAACAGATTGAGCTTTTTGTACAGACTATGTCTTCTCTATTTTTGTATCCCTAGTGCCTTATGAAATGAGTAAAAGAATTATAAAGAATATTAAATTGAGAATTAGAAGATATAAGTGCAAGTCTCATATTAAAATGCAAAGTTTACACCTCAGTTTTTTCAGCCGTAAAATAAGCAATTTTCTATTCAATTCTACATTTACTGCAACGGTTATGCTTCCTCATCAGTTTAACAGATGGAAATATTCTGAGAGCTCTTTAGAATGGTATAAAAAATCCAAATAATTGTTTTTACCTCCTCCATCATGACATCCTGCGTGGCTGAGATTTCTCCTTTGGTTGCTCCACTGTGTACCAAGTTCCGTAGTCGTATACAGAATTCTCTCATCTATGACAGAAACTTATTCAGTACTCCAAATCGTTACCCAACTTCAACTGTGAATGAGCCTAGCAGATCACTGCTAGTTCTTTTAAAGCGTAAATAGGCCAAGCCCCAGAGCAAAGTTCATAAACATGTATTTTTCCCCAACCGGTCCACTTAAAAGACATAGCCAAAAACACTATCCCTAAAGGGTAAAAAAACATTGATTATTCCCAAAGAATTCTAGATGCAACCGTTCCTGCTATGCAACTGATGGTACCCTCTGTGACAGTATGTGCCTGGATGAGGAACACATCTGATTCCATAGCACCTATCACCCTTAGGAAACGCAGGAGACTTAAGATGATTATGCTACTCAGTCACTTCATTAGATTTTTATTTAGAATTTTACAGATTATTCACTTCTCTTTCTCTGCCAAACTATTATAACAATGGTCATGCCAACCACCCGATAGTTTTCATTTTTGTTGTTTTCAATTTTGAAAGTACCTAAGATAGAGGTGAGTCTTAAATCTAATCAGTGCTAAAGAGGATCTTGCTCTCCCCTAAAATGAAATTCAATGATATACTATTAAGAATCGTTTAGCCTGTGGATAAGAATCCTCAGTTTCCTGGGTGGAAAATAACCTACTTCTAATATTGGGGAAACATCTATATTTTAAAACGTCATCTTTCTCCCAGGGGTGACAAATCCAATTTCGGCCTCGTAGATCAAGAGAACAGATTCTTGTGACTCCCAGTTGTCAAAAAATGATGTCTGGTAGAGTAGCATCCCTGTAAGATTTATAACCATCCTTGGGGGGGGGGTTGGGGGGGGCGCCTCGCTGGCTTGGTCAGCAGAGCATGCGACTCTTGATCTCAGGGTTGTGAGTTTACTCAAACGTATATGTATGTGCATGTGTAGGTATATATGTATATATATAAAACCCACCTTGGGAAAATGGGTTATGTAGAGAAGAAAATGATTCATTAAGATAACTCATGCAATAAAAAGCAGTTCAATGACTACATAAAATCTTTAGTGAGTAAATACACTGATGTGGTTTGGGGATGCCTCAGAACTCCACATACTCTTTAAGAAAAGTCTCACAAATACTTTTTTGTCCCAGCCCACCTCCAATAGAACCCAGTGGACTTACAGCCCATATTAAGCATGGATTTTCTTTCCTCAGTACCCATGAGAAAATATTTAAATCAATGGAAATAAAAGTAGAAGGTTTTTAAAAAGAAAAAAATAAATAAAACAAAACATTCTAAACTCAATTATTTTTAAGTTAACATGTAGCTACGTTGCCTTTGACAGACACAGAATAGCTCCTTGTACACAAACTGTGTACACTGAAATGCCCAGGAATCGCCCTGGAAAATTAGTTAAGAGCTTTAAGGTATGTGCACTAAATTCAATCCCACCCTGCTCCATATGTTGCACCTTGTGATTCAGAATGTCATTCATCCTCCTGGTTGCCTCTGTTGTATAAGATTCAGGGAAGCACTTCTTAGGGACAACACCATATTTTTCTACAAGAAAACAAATTTTGGTGTTCAGTAAGGTAAAAGCATACTCCAGCATTAGAAACCTTGGCAAAAATAACCACTGCTTTAAAGAATAGGCCATATTTTGCCATTCTAAATCAGAAAACTTAATTTTATACTTCATATTAATAAACAGGACATTAAATCTGCATATTTATCCATATATCTGAGACTGAATTCTGTTCTTTTTACCTATACTTTGTAAAACACTCAGCATGATGAGGTTTTCCCAAAAGACAACTTTTTGAACGAGAATACTTTCTAAATTTTTTTTTTTTAACGTTTATTTATTTTTGAGACAGAGAGAGACAGAGCATGAATGGGGGAGGGTCAGAGAGAGAGGGAAACACAGAATCCGAAACAGGCTCCAGGCTCCGAGCGGTCAGCACAGAGCCCGACACGGGGCTCGAACTCACGGACCGCGAGATCATGACCTGAGCTGAATTCGGACGCTTAACCGACTGAGCCACCCAGGCGCCCCAAACGAGAATACTTTCAAACAGTTGCAGTTTCAAAGTTTTATGATCACATCAACGGACAAGAGATAAACTTTTTCATAGAAAGGCAGTTCTACTTAATACAACCATTCCATCTCCAACCAGCTCTTCACAGTACCTACCTCCTTACCTCTCATTTAAGAAAAGTACTTAATAGGCGAGAGTGTAAGATAAAGGTTCTTAAGCTAACTGTATACCCTTCTGGGAGACTAATTCTACTCTGTACATAACCACCAAAGAAATGGCCCACGCCCAACTACAGAGCCTTGCTTGATCATACGGACTTTCAGTTCCATTAGAGAAATGCTCTTACCAACAATATTGACAAGCATATCCCACTGTCCACCATCATTTGCAGGATTCATAAGCAAATACTGCACCAGCCTACCATCCTCGGGCTCTTTTTTCTGGGCTGTGTCCACAAAAGCATTTAAGAAGAAATAACAACGTTCAACCTGGAGTAAAAGAAGTTAATAAAATTAAAGGAAAAGAGAGCTAATACTTTTATTGACATTATCAACACAACAGGATTTTTGGACCTAACACCATAATAGGTATTTTTAAACTAAAGTTGGTAATTAAGTATCAGTATCTGGCTTCATATTTAAAGTTTCTTCATATATTTCTGTAGATACGTTCAATAGTTTATCCAAAATAATGCACTATTCTATTTAGATACAAAATCTGAAACAAAGTCTTAATCAATAAACATCTAATGGATGCTTATATAACATACACTTTAAAAATTAAAAAATGAAATGAAATTTTTATTTACTGTTTTTCTAACAAGTATTACCTGGATGGGAAATTAGGCCGTAGAAAGACCAAAGAATCTAAATAAAGATGCTCAAAGGGGAAATTATTAAAAACAAAATAAAAAATTTTAAATAAGCTAAGAAAGAAACAAGGAAGCATCAGGGTGAGTCAGTAGACTTATTATTTCATTGCAAAGAGTAGCCACCTACCAACCAAAAGCAGTTCTGTGTTTGAAGAGAGTCAACCTTTGATACTTTGGAAATCAGAATAAATGGTGTCCCATCTATAATGGAAGGCAGACTATAACTGGAAAAGCAAGAAATGAAGAGATAGTCCCTACCAACGCTGATACTGAAAAAAAAAGCCTTGCAAGATCAATCCCATACCTTGTCCCAGAAAAAGAGATAAGATTGACTAAACTCAAATTCTTCAATATTTAATTTTTTCATGAATGGAAGTCTCATAACATTCAGACAAGAAAAGATCCAGCATCGCCCTGTAACAAGAAAGCAAACCAAGAAATTAGAATGAGTGTTCACATAGATTACATTGTTCTATCCCTGTTTCCTAAAACTGAATGCATGACAAGATCTTCGACAATTTAAAACTAAATCAGAACGAACAGAAAGATTAAAACAAGGGGCGCCTGGCTGGCTCGGTTGGAAGAGTATGTGACTCTTGATCTTAGGGTTGTGAGTTCAAACCCCACATTGGGTGTAGAGTTTACTTAAATAAATAAACTTAAAAAAAAAAAACACAAGAAAGGTCGGAATTAGTATTTGAAATATATACGCAAAGGCTTAAAGTCCTTAACATATGAAAAAAACTCTTTACATATCATTTAAAGAACCCAATACAAATCGCCTAAGAAAATCACATTAGAAAAAGAAAATACTGCTAGAGAGATGTGAGCAGAGATCATGAATAGATAGATAACTTAATGGCCGAAAAAGATATAAATGGCAAAGAAACATTTTTTGAAGTTTATCATAAGATACCTGTTAAGTTGGGATACATTATTTTTTAATTACTAATGCCCAATATTGAGAAGGATTTGGGAAACAGCATTATTGTATACTCTGGATATAGACCCAAACAGGCACAAAATATCTGAAAGCAAATTGGCAATATATGGCAAAAATTTTAAAAAGTCCCTACCTTTTTTTAATGTTTTATTTATTTTTGTCAGAGAGAAAGAGAGCAAGTGCGAGAGAGGGAGTGTGTGTGGACACGAGTGAGCAGGGGGCAGAGAGAGAATGAGACAGAGAATCCAAAGCAGGCTCTACCAGGCTACACACTGTCAGTGTGGAGCTCGAACCCACGAACCATGAGATCATGACCTGGGCCGAAGTCAGATGCTCAACCAACTGAGCCACCTGGGTGCCGCAAAAAGTCCCTACCCTTTAATCTGGAACACGTAGTGTATGCTTCAATATAAGGTGACCCTAACATAAGTCAATCCCCATTCTCCCAAATTAAAAAAAGGTTGTTGGGACACCTGACTGGCTCAGTTGGTAGAGCGTGCAACTCTTGATCTCAGAGTTGTGAGTTTAAGCCCCACATCGGGTATAGAGATTACTTAAAATCTTCAGGAAAAAAAGAAAAAGTTGTTTGGCTAACTGGATCATACAGACACTGAAAAATATAGACGAAATAGTAACTGTCCACCTATAATATTTAATTTAGTAATTTAAATATATACAGATATTTAATAAATTGACATAGAAACATTGTTTCTTCCTCTTTCACATATGTCATTTTCACATTGATTCATATCTTCACTTGCATTTTGGTATCAGTGCTTTTGCCATCATTAGATGTACTCTTTCAATGGAACACTTCATCTTTCTTCCATCTAGTATGTTTGAGTCACAGCAATGTTTTAAATCTATCCTTCATGCTACCCCTGAAAACCGTATGCCAGCATCAATTATACAATCACATTTCTCATTTGTTCAGTAAGTAGATAATCACAAACTTTACAATGTCACCATTTCCTTAATGATTTAAGTGATCTTTAAAAGATCTATTTACAATGATATCCAACATTTCCATGTGAGGTCACATCCTAGGAATATATTATGTTCAAATTTTTCGCATTTTTAAAAAACTGATTCAATCAAATGATCTCTACACGCATCCCAAACTAACACAGATTGAAGCCATTTTAGAGTTAAGTGCTTACCAAATTGTATTTTACTTCAAAATAAATTAACCACAAGTGTTCATTATGAGGATCTCTGTAAGGCCTCAAATATAAGGTAACTCTCTTTACTAAAGGAAAATTCAGGGGGAAAAACCCCTGACCTTTATTTGGCATAACTTTTTTTTTTTTTTTTAAATGAGAGAGAGAGAGAGCTTGCAAGTGAGTGCACACAAGTGAGAGGGGGAGGGGGCAGAGGGAGAGAGACAGAATGTTAAGAAGGCTCCATTCGCAGGGTGGAGCCGGATGCAGGGCTCAATCCCACAACCCTGGCATCATGACCTGAGCTGAAATCAAGAGTTGGACGGATACTCGCAGTGCCTGGGTGGCTCAGTTAAGCATCTGACTTCAGTTTAGGTCATGATCTCACGGTTAATGAGTTCAAGCCCCACATTGGGCTTTGCGCTGACAGCTCAGAGGCTGGAACCTGCTTCAGATTCAGATTGTCTTTCTCGCTCTCTGCCCCTCCCCCACTCACTCATTTTCTCTCTCTCTCATAAATAAATAAACATTAAAAAAAATTAAAGAAAAAAAAAAGAGATGGACGGTTAACTGACTGAACCACCCAGGCACTCCTGGGCGTAATCTTTTTACTGCTATAAACGCATGTTCCCGTTATATTGGTAAATGAAAAAGGTAGATAGGTTACCTAACAATATGTAAAGTATCCACCTATATTAAACACACACACACACACACACACACACACACACACACACACAGACCTGACTTTAAAAATATGTACCTGTTGGTATTTTGCAAATATTCTACATCGAAGAACAATAATTTTGTAACAAGAAAAAAACAATTAAAAATAAATGACGATAGGGGCACCTGGGTGGCTCAGTTGGTTGGACGTCTGACTCTTGATTTTAGCTCAGGTCATGATCTCACAGTTTGTGAGATTGAACCCTGAGTCTGAGTTTGTGCTGACAGCACAGAGCCTGCCTGGGATTCTCTCTCTGTCCCTCCCCTGCTCACTCATGCTCTCGCTAATAAACATTTTTTTAAAAAAAGAAAAAAAATAAGCAACTATAGTATTTTTCAAAAACCCCTAATTACTTAGCTCATTTTTACCTTGGGTCTGTCTGTATGCCACCCCTCTCATATATACTGTATTATTTCCCAGTAAAAAAAAAAAACACCTGTATGTACTGTTACTGTGAAAACTACATAGCTCATATGCTATTTGTAGCTCTTGTAAATAAAAGTGATACTATAAAATATATGACTTGATCTATTCCAGAGGCACATTTCCAGGCTTTTCTCTAAGAGGTCACTGCAATGTAAACTGTGTAGGACCACTGTGACATTACTAACTGGATCACTTGCATCCCAAGCACTTCTTACTATAGCAAAACATTAATTATGGCAAGGTCATGGCCTTAACATCTAAAAATCACGGAGTTATGATTTCCATACAAGAAAATATATCCATGTTAAACATACACTTTGAGTTCTAACTGGCTCTCACCAAGCACTGATCTGCTTTCTGTCAAAATACACTGGAAGTAGTTTTTATTTTTTATTTATTTTTTAAATGTTTGTTTATTTTTGAGAGAGAGGGAGACAGAGTGCAAGGGGGCAGAGAGAGAGGGAGACACAGAATCCAAAGCAGGCTCCAGGCTCTGAGCTATCAGCACAGTCTGACACGGGGCTCAAACTTGTGAACCGGGAGATCATGACCTGAGCCGAAGTAAGACGCTTAACTCACTGAGCCCCAGACGCCCGACTGGGACTAGTTTTTAAATGGATAGACTTTTAAAAGTCCTTTTAGTACAGTTCTGCCATAAGAATGTCCTCCTTATTTAGATTCCTGGTTAACCAATCTTTCACATTGCTGCTTTTCAAACAATCATGCTAGACAGCAAAACAAGAGCTCTTGACCAGTAAGGCAGGAGAACTGAGTATTTTTCTGTATTACAAACCGGTCTATTGGTGGAAATTGAGCCCATTAGCACATTTGCTCAAACTGTAACTTTTGGCCTATTTAAACACTTGATGATATTTTGATACAATTACGTGTGTCTGTTCCACTCCATACATTTGTATATGGCCTTCAGGGCAAGAACATTTTGGAGAGTTTTCTAGAGCATGAACATTTTTGCATGGTCTGTTTCGTACTAAAAACATGTATCTCCAAGACACTGGGCCACAATCACATAACTTCAGGACAGAATACAGTGAATTACATTCAAACACATGGCTTGTCACTTTAATGCTCAACGCCAAGTACACCATCAAGCCACAGAGGACCAAAGTCACAAGGTAATGTTCTTGGACCTGCCTTTCCCTGTGCCTGTTCCCTGGAAATTTACAAGTTCTTTCAATGCAAACTTCTTCTACTCAGTACCATTCTTAAGACCTCAAAATGGGGCACTGTCAGGAAGGTTAAGTAAAGTGTGCAAGGAGTTTTGAGACCTCACCTGAGCTCTTTTGGTTGGTGACTGGCTTGCCTTCCTGAGTCACAGCGTGCTGGAACACATGCTGAGCACCCTGTACCGTGGCCCTCTTCAGGCAGATGTCCAGCAGGTCGTGGGTGGTCCCAACATTCTGGGCAAGTACGAACTGAGGGTCGGAGTTCAGTTTCTGAAGCAGAGCAGCTACCTTCTCCGAATTCAGTCCTGTTGGAAGACCAAATGGTATTGATAGTATCAAAAGGGGGCTCAAGAGGGTTGATCCGGAGCTCCCACAGCTTGGCTCTAACTTCGGAAGACCAGCCGGAGGTGACCCTTGCGGCGGAGAGGCCCCTTACCGGCGACCTCCTCCAAGTGCTGTCTCCCTCCAAGGCCGCTCCAGCCCGCCTAGAACGCTCCATTCCCGCCATCGCCCCCGGTCCCAGGCCCGGTTCTCTCCGCCGCCGGGCCTCTGGGGCCCAGCTGAGCCCCCCCGAGAGGACCCCGGCAGGGCCTCGGCGGGAAAGAGCGGCGCCTCACCCGCGTTGTTCATGGTGGCTACACCGCCCGGTTGGGGAACGGTAGTTTTGGGGTTCTCAGGGGAACGCCGGGGTTACACTGTGGCTCGCTGCCTCAGCTGCCGGACCTGCCACTCACACACCGAACGCCAGAAAGAGGGAACCGGCCCGGTGGCGGAGGAGGGCTGAAGCCCAGAGAAACGGGGTCCGCGGAGGGACAAAACTCCCCCTCGCGTTGCTGAGTCAGCGCCGTCTGGGCAGGCCCCGCCCGGGGGAGGGACGACCGGGCGGGCTCCCGACGAGCTCCATCCCGCTCGCGCCCCCGCCCCACCTCCGCGCTGCACGGGGTCGGCCCACGCGGCGCCGGCGCCCTAGCGCGTCCGGCTCGCGCTTCCTCGCCCTCGGGGCGCCCGAGCCGTTCCGTGCTGGATCCGGAGCCCGAATACTCTGGCCTTGGGGAATGGACCCATTAAGCCTTCCCGGAAACCTAAAGGTCGCTCGAGGCAGTAAGGCGGAGCTGAGGGGCCGCATCATTAAGCCCAGGGCTTAGGGTGGGTGGGCTCGTGCAGACACACACACACACAAATGTTCCCAAAGGCTCTACCCGGAGGCATCCTTAGCTGACCATTCACTGCGTTTTCGATGGCAACTTGTTGCTTGGATTCTAGTCAGGACCAAGTTCTTGTATTTGAGGGGAATTTGGAACCACGCTCTTTCCCACCCACTCAGAAGCTACTACCACGGTTCTACAAATAAGACATCTGCTCGTTCAAAGAAAACTATCCATTCTGGGCTTCATGGAGTCAGTGAGTGTTTCCTGCTTAGCCCAGCATGTACTGTGGGCTTAACTAAGGGGGATGACAGAGGTCAGTCTTATGCACCAACACTGTTTTGCCAGGCCCTCTACAAAACTGCAAATGAGCTGCCCCCCTCCTCTCTGCAGGCTTTTAAGATAACTCAGCGATTTTCCATGGTTTTGAGATTGTGATGCCCTTTAATATTGTTTTTCGCGCTATGAAATCTAAACCCACTGGGATGCGACCCACAGATGATAAAGCAAATGCAAATATATCTGCCTTATCGCTGAAAATCCCGACTCTGCTACTCAGAACACTGAGAGTCTATTGTGGAACCTGGACTCTAGGAGCTATATTGAAAATCATCACTGGTTCTACAGAATTCTATTATCTGGAAAAATCCACACTCAGATACTAGTCATTTGAGAAAGCACAATCTCTTATGTCCCTACGGAGACCTAGCTAACATTTTGGGGATATGATATTAACTATCTCCAAAAGGGCCCATGGACTATCCTGTTTTGAGATTCTTCTGATGGCTGAAGAAAGGGAACAGGTGGAAATTATGCTGAAAGAAGTACTTTCACAAAATGATGCCCAAGCATCTTGCCCAATTCAACTCAAAATTTTATTCATTATCTACAAGGTACCAGGCACGAAGCAAGCTGCTGATGATATGGAGACCAATAAAGCTTCAACTTCCCCTTAAGAAACTCACAGTGTAGTGGGGAAGATGCAAAATAACTTTTAGACAATCGATAGTAGCATACCAATAGTACTGCAGAAACAGTGATGAGAGAGCTGTTAATTAGGGCCAGAAGCTCCTGAAAAAAGAGGTGACAGGTGAGCATAATCTTAGAATGGATGGGATTTTATAAGGCAAAAAAGAGGAAGGGCACGCAAGGCAGCAGCAAAGGCACAGAGCATTAAGGCACACAGCAAAATCATGTTGAAGAAACTGCATCAGAGTCTGATGTGGTTAAGAGCAAGGAAGGGTTTGAGATCAGGGGCGAGGTATAGAACTGGAAAGGTAGCTTTGGTCAGGATATGAAGGGTTTATATGCCATGCCCCAGCATCTGTAGTTTAACCTATGAGTAATTAGATGCCAAAATTGATTTTTAAACAAAGGAACGATGTGCTCAATTCTGTGTAAAGAAAGAAACCCAACGGCACTGAGGAGGGCGACTTAGAGGGGAGAGATTCTGGAGATAGAGAAACTAGTTAGAAGACTGTTCCAGTAGTGTCTTTAGAAAATGATCCTTAAATTGAGGAAAGGGAAGAGACACAGATAATCTGGAAGTTTTCAGCTGAGCGAGAAACTGGATCGTGGTGTCATTAACCAAGAGAGGGAGTACAGAAAAATAGGTGTTTGGGAGTATGCAAGTAAGCAGGTAATGAATTCAGTTTGGGCCTTGGCAAGTTTGGGGCACCCACAGGACCCCCAAGAAGAGAAATACAGGAAGCAGATGAAAGGATGTCTAGAGATTAAGTAAGACATGCAAGTCTTGGAACCATGAAAGTCAACAGGTTGCAGAGGAAAAGAGAGTAAAGCAAAAAAGGGATGAGGACTGAGGATAGTACCCTGGGTGGCAGCATGCGGTTTTATAGGGTGTTTTCCAAGCTCTGCTTGCCAAGCCACGCGCTCTGGCCCGTGGCTGTCTTCAATCAGAGCATGCTGCATCTTTTACAGGTCATTACAAGGAAGCCGTATGGAAGTGCCATTAACTCCAGTAACAGCAACATTTCGGGAATGATTGAAGACCGGGGAGCCAGCAGGAAAGGACAGAAAAGAGCAGACAGAGAGGTAAGAGACTTGGAGTGTTATGTCTTGGAATCCCAGGAAGGCAAGGAGAAGACGGTGAAAGGACTGAAAGCTACAGAAGAGTTTGGCAATTGGATCAGGGGCAGCCTTAGAGAGGGCAGCTTAGTGGAAGGGTGCAGCAGGCAGAAGCCACGTTACAGTAAGTTGAGAGGGAAGAAATGTTAGGGAAGCTCCTTCGGGAGGAAAGGAATACTTATGTCTACCAGGAGGATGAAAGGCAGGAACCAGATGCCAGAAGGGTATAGTTGCTAAGATAAGAGCCTAGAAAAAGAGGAGTGATGGAATCAACAGGGTAGGTGGAGGGGACCAGTTTTACAGCTACTGCCACCCTTTTCATACCAATAATTACATTTCCCCACCCCATGCTCAGAGATTCCTATCATCACTTTGCCAGGTCTCCTACTCTGCCCACATTGTCAGGGTGACACCCTTAAGTGCCAGCTTTCCACCCAGCAACTCACACCCATACAGTCAGCCCCCAAATGAGCACAGACAAGAGGTGTGGAAGAAAACTGGCTTCCCAGTGGGCTCACCACAAATGACCTAGCCAGGAAGACATACATGTCCCCAAAAATACAATTCTTAGGATCTACCCCTCTAGCTCCATCCAGAAGAGACGTTGTTGGGCCCAGTGACACCTCATGGAACGAAACAACTAGAAACAATTCCAGTATGAAGTCCACAATATTAGAAAAGGAAATCTTTATAAACCCTGTGAAGTGGCATCACCTGCTGTTGCGGGTGTGCCTACTGCCTGTTGCTTCCATGGGCTGTACCCAGTTAAAGCCAACAGGACAAGTCTCTGAGCAAATTCTGCATCCTGGTTCCCCTTCTGCACTGTCCACCAGTCTTTGACAAGTGTCGGTCACCTGCTTCTACTTTGGCGGAAAAGACCAGGTTTTTATGTTGGATGGAAGTCTGGATTATTATCTAACACAAATATTTTGCATATAAATGTTGCCTTAACACTGAGGTTTGCTTTGGTCAGAAAGCCTCCTGGTATTGGGGTGCCTGGGTGGCTCAGTTGGTTGGGCAGCCAACTTCAGCTCAGGTCATGATCTCGCAGTTCGTGAGTTCGAGTCCCACATTGGGCTCTGTGCTGGCAGTTCAGAGCCTGGAGCCTGCTTCGGATTCTGTGTCTCCATCTCTCTCTGCCCCTTCCCCAGTCCTGCTCAGTGTCTCTCTCTCTCTCTCAAAATTAAATAAACATTTAAAAAATTTAAGAAAAAAGGAGAAAGCCTCCTGGTATTTCATTACACCTGACAGTAATCTTCAGACGTCACGTATTGGTGTCCTGCTGGGCCAAATTCAACTCCTAGATGTATCGTTTGGCCTATATGGTGTTTTAAAATTGTTGAGCCAATATTTAGGATTGGGACATTTTGTATACAAATCTGGGTTACTGGCTTCTCTTGAAAATATTGTTTCAAAAAAAATTCTTTTCCCCCACAATAGTCATTTCTCCATCAAAAGTGAAAAAAAACAAAAAACAAGTTAAGGGGGCCCACATAATTTTCTTTTTTTTTTTTTAATTTTTTTAAAATTTATTTTTGAGACAGAGAGAGAGACAGAGCATGAGCAGGGGAGGTGCAGAGAGAGAGGGAGACACAGAATCTGAAGCAGGCTCCAGGCCCTGAGTTGCCAGCACAGAGCCTGATGAGGGGCTCAAACTCACGGACTGTGAGATCATGACCCGAGCCGAAGTTGGACACTCAACTGACTGAGCCACCCAGGCATCCCCCATATAATTTTCTTTATATTGAGCTTTCTTTTTTCACTCATTTCCATTTATTACATTTATTTATATTTGAGTTTTTCATCCCCTGATTTTGGGTGGCCTAGGTGGAGTTTGGGAAGACTACTTCTCTCCTATACTCATCCCTACCCATAACCTCCAAATTCCTTCCTCCCTGAGATGTGCAAAGTCTGCAGGAGCCTACTTGGATAAGGCTTTGGATAAGATCAGATACTGGATCTTGGGACTTTTGGGGGCCCAAAGAAGCCCATATCCCTTCACTACATTTTTCCTCCAGATGAACCCATCTGAGTACAGGTAACTGGCAACTTCAGGACTTCTATCTTCCCTACTATTCCTAAACCCCATGTAGGCTTAATCCAACCCTGTTACCCTACTTCTGGATATGACATTTCTGCAACTCACTCACTGTTCTGGGTGCTAGCAATTCACAGAATATACAGGTAGAGGAACCAGCATATGCAAAGGCAAAGAGGCACAAATGAGCTTGAGTGTGATTCAGGAAAAGTAAGAAAGTCTGGACAAGTTTTACGAATATTTTAATTATACAAATTTGAAGTAGTTCATCAACTATTTTTTAAAGTTTATTTTATTTATTTTGAGAAAGGGAGATAAAGAGCAGGTGGGGAGGGGCAGAGAGAGAAAGAGAGAAAATTCCAAGCAGGCTCCCCAGTGTCAGTGCAGAGCCCCATGTAGAGCTTGAACTCATGAACCATGAGATCGTGACCTGAGCTGAAATCAAGAGTTGGGCACTTAACCAACTGAGCCTCCCAGGCACCCCAATTATAAACCTTTTTTTTTTTTTTTGAGAGAGAGAGAGTAAGAGAGGTCACGAGTGAGCGAGGGTGGGGAGAGGAGGGAGAGAGAGAAAGAAGCAGGGCTCACCAAAGGGGGCTTGAGCTCACCTGAAGCAGGGCTCACGCTCACCCAATGCGGGGCATAAGCTCTCCTGATGTGGGACTTGAAGTCATGAACCGTAAGATCATGACCTGAGCCGAAGTCAGATGCTTAACTTGCTGAGCCACCCAGGCACCATTATAAACTATTAATAACACCTTAGTGTACGCACAAAATTTGAAGCAATGTGAAGCCTTCACATGTTTAACATTTGTCAGAAATGGCATATTTTCAAAGCTGGTGGTGGCTCAGTGAATCAGAAACTACTTATGCTATTGCCACATGGCGGAGCCATTTTAGCTAGTAAAATAGTATCTTCCCTTCAATAAATTTACATTTATCACTAAATAGTCTTGCTAAATAGTCTTGAATTATAGATGTTTTAAATTTTGTGTAAAGTTTTCAGGAATGTATCCCTTCTCTAAAATTCAACTGCACTGGAATTTGGTGTGGCAAGACTAAACTATGGGGGTGGGGGGAGAAGATATATAGGTGGTAAGAAATAAGGTTTAAAAGACTTTATATTCATATTGTGAAGCATTTGGAAGATCATGTGTCTTTTATTCATGGGGATATTACTATATCCACAAAATTCCCCCATAGGTGGTAAGGAGAGAAAATCATCTTCAAGTGATATTGCCCATAAAGGCAATAGGTTAGTGTTTTATTTCTCCCAAATATTTCATTTCCCCCTCCCTTTCTTCCTTTCCTTTTTTCTTTCTTTTAGTCAATGGCTTGTTGAATATCTGCTGTTTGTCAGCAACTGTACCAGGCACTTGAAATACAAAAATGGACAAGACCTTGGTCCCTGACCTCAAGGAGCTTCAATCTAGTAGAGAAAATGAAAAATGAAAGTAATCATTATTTTTTGATTAATGCAAAAAATATGCATTGAGTACATACTATGTGTCAGGTGGGGCACCTGGGTGGCTCAGTCAGTTAAGCGTTCAACTCTTGATTTCCACTCAGGTCATGATCTCGTGATCCTGAGATTGAGCCCCTAATTGACAGAGTGTAGAGCTTGCTTGGGATTCTCTCTCTCTCTCTCTCTCTCTCTCTCTCTCTCTCTCTCTCTCATTCTCTCTCTCTCTCTTTCTCTCTGTCTCTGCCCCTCTCCTGCTTGTGCATTCTCTGTCTCTCTCTGTCTCTCTCTCTCAAAATAAATAAACGTAAGAAACAAAAAACAAAACAAAACAAAAAATTACGTGTCAGGCACTGTATTAGATACAGAAATACACAGGAAAGCCAGACAGACAAAGTTCCTGCCCTCCTGGTGCTTACATTCTAGTGGGCGAGACAGAATAAACAAATGCAGATGATTCCAACAGTGATATAAAGAAAATAAGACAGCATGACTTGATAGTGACTGGTCAGAGATGGTAGTAGCATAAAAAGCCCCTCCGAGGAAGTGACTAATACTGAATGGCAGTAAAGGTCTGGCCATGGGAGGATCTCTGGGGAAAAATAGCAAGAAAAGGGGAAAGCAAGGGCAAGGGCCTCGGGAGGGAAACAAGCAGTGGCCAGCAAGGTCATGAAGAACCCAGCTTCTTTCCAGCACCAGGATCTGCCATCCACAGTGTTACTACCATTCTTGGGCTTGTTCCCCTTGTGTTCCTTCTTCAAGTCTAGTGGGGGGAAAAAAGTCTGGCTTTTTTTCACTTCCTTCTAGGAACTTCATTCACTTCCTTCTAAGAGTTAAGACCACCAGAAGCTTCCAGCAGATTTCATCCTGAATTGTATTGTCCACAATGAGGTCACATGTCTGTTCCCAAAACAGTCATTGGCTAGGTGAATGGGATTATCCCTACATCAGTCAGGCCTATCCTCATGCAATAGTTAATTCCCCAAACATCATTGATTCTCCTGAGTGCAGGATGGGTGGGATGGCTGTTGGGCATCAAACACAATGTTCACCACATCATAGTAAGATGTTTAGATTTTATTCTAAGTGCGATGGAAAGGAGTGAGGGGACATGTTCTTGTTTATGTGTGTTTTTTTTTTATCTTTATTTATTTTTGAGACAGAGACAGAGCACGAGCGGGGGAGGAGCAGAGAGAGAGGGAGACACAGAATCCGAAGCAGGCTCCAGGTTCCAAGCCGTCAGCCCAGAGCCAGATGCGGGGCTCGAACTCACAAACCGCGAGATCATGACCTGAGCCGAAGTCAGACGCTCAACTGACTGAGCCACCCAGGGGCCCCTGTGGTTTTTTTTAAATGTTTGTTTTTGAGAGAGAGAGAGAGACTGAGCACAAGTGGGGGAGGGACACAGAGAGAGAGAGAGAGAGAGAGAGAGAGAGAGGGAGACACAGAATCTGAAGCAGGCTCCAGGTTTTGAGCTGTCAACGCAGAGATGGATGAGGGGGCTCAAACTCACCAACTGTGAGATCGTGACCTGAGCCGAAGTCAGTCGCTGAACCGACTGAGCCACCCAGGCGTCCCTTGGTTTATGTTAAGGTTACACTGAAGATATTTGTAACATATTTTATTAGGAAAAATAGTATTGGGGCGCCTGGGTGGCTCAGTCGGTTGAGCGGCCGACTTCGGCTCAGGTCATGATCTCGCGGTCCGTGAGTTCGAGCCCCACGTCGGGCTCTGTGCTGACAGCTCGGAGCCTGGAGCCTGTTTCGGATTCTGTGTCTCCCTCTCTCTGACCCTCCCCCGTTCATGCTCTGTCTCTCTCTGTCTCAAAAATAAATAAACGTTAAAAAAAAAAAAAAGGAAAAATAGTATTAAAAATATACACAGGGGCGCCTGGATGGCTCAGTTGGTTAAGCATCCAACTCTTGATTTCAGCTCAGGTATGATTTCACGGTTCATGGGATTGAGCCCCACATCCCCTGCTGATGCTCTCTCTCTCTCTCTCTCTCTCTCTCTCTCTCAAAATAAATAAACAAAACAAACAAAACAAAAAATATATGTGTATATACAAAGAAGGGTACATGGTTGGCTCCGTCAGTGGGTCATGTGCCTCATGATCTCAAGGTTGTAAGCCCCAAGTTGAGCATAGAGATTACTTAAAAAAAATCTTTAAAAAATAAAAAATAATAAAATTAAATATATACAAAGAATTCCTAAACATAAATAGTAAAAAGACAAACAACTCAGTACAAAACAGGCTTTTTACAAAGGATAGTGGCATTTCACCAGGCACTTCACAAAAAAAGAAGCATGACTAGCAAACAGTCATGATGGAAATGCAAAAGAAAATTGTGATAAGATGCCATTTAATATCTACACAGGTAAAAATTTTACTTAAGAAAATTTTTTTAATATTTACTTATTTTTGAGAGACAGGACATGAGTGAGAGGGGCAGAGAGAGAGAGGGAGACACAGAATCCGAAGCAGGCTCCAGGCTCCGAGCTGTCAGCACAGAGCCTGATGCAGGGCTCAAAGCCAAGAACAGGAGGGAGATCATGACCTGAGCCGGAGTCCGATGCTCAACCGACTAAGCCACCCATGCACCCCAGACAGGTAAAAATTTTAAAGGCAGACATTAAAAAGTACTGTTGATAATTCTTTAAATACTGCTTTTAGAAGTATAAATTAATATTGCCACTTTGGAAAACATTTGTTAATATTTGTAAAATTGAAGTCCCACATACCCTGTAACCCAGCGACTGTTTTTTTTAAATATTTTTTTTAACGTTTTATTTATTTTTGAGACAGAGAGAGACAGAGAATGAACGGGGGAGGGGCAGAGAGAGAGGGAGACACAGAATTGGAAGCAGGCTCCAGGCTCTGAGCCATCAGCCCAGAGCCTGATGCGGGGCTCGAACTCACGGACCGCGAGATCGTGACCTGAGCTGAAGTCGGCCGCCCAACCGACTGAGCCACCCAGGCGCCCCCAGCGACTGTTTTTTAATGGTTCTTCTTCTTTTTTTTTTTTTTTTTTTTGAGAGGGAGAGAGAGCGCAAGTTGGGGGTGGGTCAGAGAAAAAGGGTGAGAGAGAATCCCAAGCAGGGTCTGAGCTGTCAGTCCAGAGTCCAACATGGGGCAAGATCATTACCTGAGTGTACATTAAGAATAGGACATTCAACCAACCGAGCCATCCAGGTGCCCCTATAATCCAGCAACTTTATTCTTGGGTGTATATTCCAATTTTTTTAAATGTTTATTTATTTTTTTGAGAGAGAGAGAGAGAAAAACAGAGTGTGAGCGGGGGAGGAGCAGAGAGAGAGAGGGAGACACAGAAGCCAAAGCAGGCTCCAGGCTCCGAGCTGTCAGCACAGAGCCTGATGCGGGGCTTGAACTCACAAGCTGAGAGATCATGACCTGAGCCGAAGTTAGACACTTAACTGACTGAACAACCCAGGCGCGCCTTTGGGTATATATTCTAAAG
Source organism: Felis catus (assembly GCF_018350175.1). NCBI lineage: Eukaryota > Metazoa > Chordata > Mammalia > Carnivora > Felidae > Felis > Felis catus. The sequence goes on along the minus strand of NC_058381.1, from coordinate 16,615,906 downwards.
CTACTCTGTTCAGTATGATAGCCACTAGCCATTTGTGGCTATTTAATTTTAAATGAATTAAAATAAAAAAATTAAAAATCCACTTTCTCAATTGTAGTAGTCACATTCCAAGTGCTCAGTAGCTACACATGCAACCAGATTGGGTGGCACAGATATAGAACATTTTCATCATCATGGTAAGTAGTATTGGACAGCCAGCCCTGCCCTGGAGAAATTCTTGCATACGTGCACTGGAAGTCATAGTCAAAACTGTTTATCTGAGCATTTTTTGTGATTGCATAGCACCTGGAAGAATTCCAATAGTGAATCAACAAGAATTTAAATGAATTGTGACATAGTCATACAATGGAATATTACACAGAAGTGAAAATCAACATGGATGAATTTCAGAAACAATGTTGAATGCAAAAAGCAAGTTGCAAAGCAAATGGCATTCAACTATTTTCTAAAATTTCAAAAACAAGCAAATTTGAATAATGTATTGTTTAGAGATGCCTACATGGTAAAAGAAATTTTTTTTTAATTTTATTTATTTATGTAATCTCTAGAGCCGACGTGAGGCTTGAACTCTCAAGATCCCAAGACTAAGAGTGACATGCTCTTCTGACTAAGCCACCAGGTGCCCCCCCACCCTTTTTTAAGGGAGGCTCCATGCCCAATGTGGGGCTTGCACTCACTACCCTGAGATCAAAAGTTATAAGCTCTGCTGACTGAGCCAGCCAGATGCTCCAAGAATTAAAAAACAAAAACAAAAACAAAAAAACAAGGGAAAGGGTGCCTGGCTGGCTCAGTCGGTAGAGCATGTGACTCTTGATCTCAGGGTTGTGAGTTGAAGCCCCACATTGGATGTAGATATTACTTAAAATAAAATCTTAAAAAAAAAAAAAAGGAAAATTAAACACATTCAGGATGGTGTTTACCTTTGGGAAAGAGACACAGTCAACTTCAAAGGTATGGGCAGTGTTTTATTTTTTAAACTGGTGGTTGTTCACTTTATGGTTATACCTAATTTTGTGTATTTTTGTATATATGAAATATTTCTTCTTAAAAAGATTATTCTGGCTGTAGTGTAAATTATGGACTGAAGAGAGACATGAACATAAGCAGGAGACCTGTTAGGAGACAAGAATTTGCTCAGGCAAAAGGTGAATGGTGACCTGGATCCAGAAGGCAGCACTGATAAGAAAAGAAATGGATATGTATGGGAAATATTTTAGAGGCAAATCACTCTAACCCTAATCCTGATCGTCTACCATTATGCTCTGGTAGAGGTTTGTGCCATGTAATGTAGAGCATGGAAGAGGAATATCTAAGTCAGACTGGGAGCTTTAGGGAAAACTTCTTGGAAGAGATGACAGATCATCTGAGTTTGGGACAATTAGGGGTTCCTTAAGTGATGACTGAGGAAAGGCATTCCAGTTGCAAGTAATGACCTATACAAAGATCTTAATGCAACAAGTTGCTCTTTGGGAACTGAAGACACTGAGCATAGCTAGAACTGAGAAGGCAGGATTCAAGCATGGAGGGCCAACTGTGTGCACCAAGGAGTTGAGGCCTTATTCTGGAAATGCAGGAAAACTGCCTCCATTTTCCTTTCCCTTTGCCAGGGAGAAATGAAGATCCCTATGAACAACAAAATAAGGCGCTGAGATAATCTAGCCCCAAGATAATCTAGGCCCTGATAGGGCTACTCTGAAAATGCTTCTCTTTACATTGATCAGTTTCATAAACGGATCACTTAAGATCACCAAAACCTAAATTTTGTGGAATTACATAAAGGTTGAAATGAGGACAAAAGAAAAAAATAAGCAAACCAAAGAGAAAATAATAGAGATGAGAAAGAAGAAATTGGACCTGGGAGAACATAATAACTAGATACCACTGGAGACCATAGATCCTGGTTTCCTTTTAGGAATGCTGTTAGACCAGTTTTCCTTAACCTGCAATGAACAAAACCAGAGCTTTCTGTAATTCTTTTGTTTGTGAATTGCATTCATCACTATCTAAAGCAAATATTGAAGTGTATCAATTTTGACATTTTTGGCCTTTTTTAAAAAAGAGGTTTCTTGAGATGCATAAAAGGCATCAAATGAAAAGCATAAACATGTCACAAATAAAGTTTAATACATAGGAGTTGGTGACTCCAAAGCACCTTCTCCAATTTGTATCCTTTCTATTTTCTCGTTAGACTTTCATTTTACATCTCATCTTATTTTTCTTTCATTTAATTTTCTTTCTTGCTTATTCCAAGAAAAATAATTTGTCAGATAAAAGTAAAACTGAACACATTCACAGGACAAATGGAAAACTAAAAAAAGACAACATACATCGTACCCTGAAAGTAGATGAAAACATTGGTCTTTCTTTTTAGGACATATATATATATATATATATATATATATATATATATATATATATGAATGTATTTTCTTAAAAGCCGTCAAATAGAAATCCCAATTTTTTATGTTAAATAAGAAAGGCAGCATGGAGTTAAGAGGGTAAGGTTTGAAGTCCATTAAATCTGGTCCCAACTAGACTATTTATAGGCATAAACAATCTTTTCATTTTTTTTTAACGTTTATTCATTTTTGTTTTGAGAGACAGAGTGGGGGAGGGACAGAGAGAGAGAGGGAGACACAGAATCTGAAGCAGGCTCCAGGCTCTGAGCTGTCAGCACAGGGCTTGAACTCAAGAACTGTGAGATCCTGACCGGAGCCAAAGTCAGATTCTCAACCGACTCAGCCACCCACGGGCCCCTGCTATCATTTAAACTAAGTGTCAGCCTCCTCTTCCAAAAAGTAGGGTACCAGCTGTAATAACTAAAATTTAGTGAGTGCTTGCTGTGCTACAGGTCTTATCATGTACAAGTCTTTATTTTTTTAGTGTTTATTTCTTTCAGAGAGCATGAGTCGGGGAGGGGCAGAGAGAGATGGGGGACAGATCTCAAGTAGGCTCTGCTCTGACAGCAGGGAGTCTGATACAGGACTCAATTCATGAACCGAAATCAAGAGTCAGATGCTCAACCCACAGAGCCACCCAGACCCCCCTGCCCCCCGCCAAGCCATGTACAAGTCTTTGTTCCTGCATCCCCTCATTTATTAAATGGGGATAGTAATAGAAGCTACTTCCTAACACAGGGTCATGATAAGGATTAAATGAGCTGAGAGGTTAGGTCACGTGCATATCCTCACTCAGCTAGTAAAAGAGTAGAGTTAGGATATACACCCAGGTAGTTTGATTCCAGAGACGAAGAGTATAAGCACAAAAGATAGAATGTAAGTGAAAGCATTTTGAAACTCAAGTACTTTAGACATGTCAGCCTAAACAATAAGCCTACAGATTTATAAATTGCTGTTACATACGTTATATGTCATTTTTCAATTTGCAACATGGCAACCATTGTGGATATTCCATTTGTGGGTGGTTTAGGTTTATGGGTTCCTTTATTCTAGGCTTTGACAAATGGGATAAAATCAGGAAGTTTGTCTTGGGTGCTTACATATGCAGCTGTTATGTTTTCACACTGGCCCATTTTAATTTGTCTGATACAGGTAGAAAATCATGAAGACCAGGGCACCTGGGTGGCTCTGTAGGTTGAGCGTCCTATTTTGGCTCAAGTCATGATCTCACAGGGTCGTGGGTTCAGGCCCTGCATAGAGCTCTGCACTTATAACTCGGAGCCTAGAGCCTGCTTCGGATTCTGTGTGTGTGTGTGTGTGTGTGTGTGTGTGTGTGTGTGTGTGTGTGTGTGTTTGTGTGTGTGTGTGTGTGTGTGTGTGTGTGTCTGCCCCTCCCATGCTTGTGCGCTCTCTCTCTCTCTCTGTCTCTCAAAAATAAGCAAATAAACACTAAAAAAAATCATGAATACCAAACAAGACAAAAAAGGATCAATGACAGAAGCCTTAGTTAGATGACTAATAGTGTTATGGAATCATAAAGCACATTATGCCTGCATTTAGAGTGATCAAAAGAGAGTGTACAGAAATCTTTAGCAGAAATATGAACTTGTTAACAAATCATTAAATATTTTCTTAAATATGATCCACATCTCAAATTGGGGCAAAGTCCTTTAGACTGGTGATTGCCAAGTGAGCCAAGTTTGTTATTAAACACTTTTATGAGTACCATAACTATAAAATACAGGAATTCAAGGCTGTGATTCTTTAGCAGCAGCAAAGTTTATATCCTCTTCGGTGGAATGTTTTAAATTATGTCCTTGAACTGCCTATAAAGCCTACAAATGACATGACAGCAGGAGTGAAAAATGACCTGTTTTAGGCTAAGAATCTGTTGCAAAAGAAGCATACAATTTGCAAAATGCCATACAAAGAAGTAGTGAGGGCTTCTAAGAGGTACTTCATTATCATCAATATTTTTTTAAATGTCAATCATTTAGTCTGAGGACTCACAGGATCTTAGAGATTATCTTTTGGTCTAGAACCTCAATTTGGAATCTCTGGAAGATTATGGGACATCCTTGAGTTGAGCAGCTCATTAGTGGCCGAGCCAAGAAGGGAGGCCTGTTTTTCGAAGCAACTGTTCATACATCTGGTAGCTTCATGTACATCTGGTAACTAAAACTTTTCTGTGAGCAATGTTGAATATACACAGCAAAGTTGCGTTACACACTACAGGAATGCAATCACTCCCTTTAGCACCAATCAGGTTCACTGATACCAAGTGGGTTGTGGCTCACTCAAGGATTAAGTTCCGAAGTCGGGCAAAAATTGGTTATAATCAATATCCTTGGAAATCCCTTGAGAAAGTGTCACTTCAGAGACCCAAACAGATCCTCTTCTTGTGCACAGCAGAACAGGTTTTCATTCCAGTATGGGAAGAGATTGCTGTTTCTTAGGTGGAGAATCAAATTGAGTAGTTGGCCTGCATTTAGGGGCCGTGTTATAAGAAAAATGCACATCATCACTAGACTCGCCCTCAGCACATGAGATGCTCACACTTTCAGAACTATGAGGGAACTAGAACTGGCCAGGAGAGCTGATTCTCCTCCTCATCTGATGCTCACATCAGGGCACGTGTTCTCTGAGTTGAAAGGCAGGCTTCTCAGAAGCTACCTGTCTCTCCTTCCTCACCCCAGCCCTTTTTTACCCATTCTCCCCTCCCTCCCTGTCTCTCTGCATCCACTTTCTGCTTGAATTCAAATGTTAAATGTGTCACTCATAGGGATTAAATCAGTCTATATGTGTTTGTTCCTGCCATATAGAGAGTACTGTATAAGTCAGTTCTTAATGTAAAGGTAATTTTTCCTAGTGGTTAAAAACTCAGCAACCATACTGCCTGGGTCTAACTCTGGTTCAGCCACTAATAAAAGCTGCATGACCAAGGACACACATGACTTAACGTCTCTGTGCCTCAGTTTCCTCTCCTATAAAATGGGTATGATAAAAACAGGACCCTTGTTGTGTGAATGTTAGGATTAAGTGAGTTATAATATATTTAAAGTGATTAGGACAGAGCACCGTAAGTGTAGGAGTGTAACTGTTGTTATGTGATGCCACTTTAGGTTACTCAGAGAACTCAATTTTGACAGTGTCTATTAATTGCATGTGTTAGTGTAATTTCTCGTCTTCTGTCTCCCTTCTTGGCATACAGTGATCACGTATAAGGCAAAAGTGTCTTATGTAAAACTGAAAGCAATTGTAGCACTTACGTAGAGCCCATAGGCAGGGTCATGGGACGGATGACTCCTCTTACTAGCTATGTGACCTTGGACAGATCACTTAAACCCCCTGAACTTTAGTCTCTCCAGTTGCAAATCATAGAGACAGCGCTACCTATGTCAAAGAGTGGCTGTGTCTGTGAGGATCAAATAAGATATACGTAAAAATGTTTCGTAAACTATAAGGTAGCTTGAAAGTGTAAGAGAATGTTGTTAACACCCATAATCTAAAAGAAGGCCAAAGCTATTATTATTGCTGTCAAGAGTGCCTGAAGAAATAAAGACATATTTCGTGTGCTGCCACGGCAAAGCTTTACCGTAGGAATCTGTTGGCAGGGATTCCAGATCTCCAATTTTCCCTTACCATGGACACAATTCTCTGAGAATTCACGTTTTTGGGAATGCACACTGATGTCTTCCATGTTTTCCAGTATTCTGTAAGTGAAAACTACCCATGTTCGAAGTTGTTTGGTAAATGATAACCTTGGTGTTGCAGAAATAGACTCTTGAGAAAAGTCCTGCATGTTAAACAATTTGTTATTCATGTAAAAGTTTTGTTTTCTGTAGTTGCTGGCATGAGATTAAATGTTATTTGGATTTTGAATTTTTTTCATTTTAATGTTTTTGAAAGAGAGTGTGTGTGCGAGCAGGGGAGGGGCAGAGGAAGAGGGAGAGAAAGAATCTTAAGTGGGCTCTATGCCCAGCACAGAGCCCCATCTCACAAACCATGAAATCACAACCTGAGCCAAAATCAAGAGTTGGAAGCTTAACCAACTGAGCCACCCAGGTGTCCCTGGGTTTTTTAATGAGACAGGTTAATTTTTTTCTGGCTTGCTCTACTGCTGCCCTATTTCCTTAAAGATGTGTTCTCAATAGATGAGAATTAATTCACTGGGGAAAATGCGATCTTATTGTAGGTTTTTCAGCATTTTAAATGACTCAGGGTCCCTGGTGGGAGGGGTTGGGGATTATTATGAACTTATGCTTGAAATTAAGCATCATTTCATTAAAGTAGATTAAATGTTCTCCTGATTTCTTACTGTAATGAAATACAAGTAGGATAAGCTAAGTTATGCCGCAATAGCAAATTCATCCTAAAATCTAGTGGTTTGACACAAGGGTCTATTTCTCACTTATTTTTAAAAAAAAAAACTTTTTTTTCCAACGTTTATTTATTTTTGGGACAGAGAGAGACAGAGCATGAACAGGCGAGGGGTAGAGAGAGAGGGAGACACAGAATAGGAAACAGGCTCCAGGCTCTGAGCCATCAGCCCAGAGACCGACGCGGGGCTCGAACTCACAGACCACGAGATCCTGACCTGGCTGAAGTCGGATGCTTAACCGACTGCGCCACCCAGGCGCCCCTATTTCTCACTTATATGTGAGTAGGTAGCTCTGGTCCACATAGTGACTCAGAATCCCAGGCTGACAGATGCTCTACTGTGTCTCCACAGTTGCCATGTCAGGGGAACCAAGAACCTAAAGAACATGTGCCCATTCTGTTTTGCTTTGCCCAGAAGTGACACGGTTAATTCTATCCACAGTGCTTTGACTACGACTAGTCTCATGGACTAGCTAATGGCAAAGGGGTCAAGGAAGTGTGACGTGCATGAGGATATTCAGTTAATGACAGATCTCTGCCACAACTCCCAAGCTCCCAGTCGGTAAGATGCTCTCAATCATATTCCAGTACCTTTATCCCTGGTGTCTCACCCCAGGACGGTGCAGTGTAGAGAAGGAGCATGAACCGTGAGGTCCGTGTGCCCTGGGTTTGAATCCCAGCTCCACCCCATGCTAATTGTGCAAGTCTGAGCAAGTTATTTTGTTTCTCTGATCCTCAATTTCCTCATCTGTAAAATGAGGATTCCAACACCTACCTTTTAGGGTTGTTGCAATGATAAGAAATTATCTAGGCAAACCCTTTGGCAAAGAGTAATACTTGGTGATTATTATCATCAGAAGGACAAGCAAATATTTAGGGCAGCAGTTCTCAGCTCCAACACTACAACACTGTAGGACATCTCAAATTATCTCAAGGAGTGTTGTAACATCTACAAAATACTCGCCAACCAAGATGGTTTTAAATTCCCTTTACTTACTAAAATACATGATCTGTATATAGGTCACTAGGAGTAGGATTGGATGTGAACTTTGTCTTTATTATTCAAACTTTGCTCCTTCTGTGATATCCTCTCCCCCATTCCCGGCCCCAGGCTTTGGATCAGTCCAATATGAATTGTAGCTTAGTCACTCTCTGTAAGTCAGTTAAGCATTCTGAGCCCAGGTGTCCTCATCATCAAAGTTGGAACAGCCATGAGTACTTCCTAAAGGTTTTTTTACTGAATCGAATAATGTAGGTAAAGTCCTCAGTATGGTATCAGTAACTGTCCTCTGACTTAGTTCTTAATGATCGTGCCTGAGCTTTGGAGGAGAAAAGGATAGCTGTGAAAATTATAAGAGCTGTTTCACAAAAATCTCCACAGGACAATGAAAGCCCAAGGCAACACTGGTTTGTAACTTAACTAACAAAGATCAGCATATATTGGGGTGAGAGGATTCTTCTACTCCTAGACATCCAGGATTAAAAAAAAAAAAACCAACAACCTTTTTAATTAGAAGAATTATACATACAAATTCAGAATTCTGACTTCTCTCAAAGAATCAGAAGATCTATCCCGAATGGTAGCTATTAGCCCTTGTTCAGACAAAGATGTGCTCTCCGTTTGCCACAGTTTCCACCACTCCCTATTGTTTTACGGATCTGTCCTGTAAAACAGATCTGCTTGACCCGGTCAGAATTTGAGTTTATGACTCCTGGCCAGTAGGTTCAAGAAGGTGGTGATCGTAGCGATAACAGGGGTAAAGTTGGTGAGCAAAGGAGTTTGTAAACTATTTTCAATGACTCAAAAACCTAATGGCAGTGATTATATTGTTAACCCATGAGAGATTGCCCAGGTTAAATAAAGTACCAGATTTCTTTGCTTTGAAATGAAATTACATCAACTGGGTAATTGTGTTGTCATAAAAGATGTTCAGACGGTGAGTAGATATCACTGATGTTTTAAAAATTGGGCAAGCATATTGCTATTATTTAATAAATACAAGCTGCTTGGTAGACCAGTTTTTTCAAAAAATGGGGCCCAAGAAGGAGAGAAATGATAATCATGAAAGGTGTCCCTATTGATAGCTTTGTCTGTCACTTCTCCACTGGTATTTGTAGTCCAAAGTGTCAAAAACAGACTAATAATGAATGTTGGCATTTCAAGTATTTCATAGTAGATATAGAACACATTTAGGGAAAGGCTTTGGGGGCTTCTTTTAAGTTCTGGAATTTCATGTCCTTCTAAGTCAGGTTCTAGGCTGAACTTATTTAAAAAAATTTTTTTAATGTTTATTCATTTTTTGAGACAGAGAGACAGAGCATGAGCGGGGGAGGGGGGAGGGGGGGCGGAGAGGTGGTGGGCAGACAGAGGGAGACACAGAATCCAAAGCAGGCTCCAGGCTCTGAGCTATCAGCACAGAGCCCAATGTGGAGCTTGAACTCATGAACCACGAGATCATGACCTAATCCAAAGTGGGACTCTTCACTGACTGAGCCATCTAGGTGCCCTAGGCTGAACTTCTAATTTTAAATAATAGACACAGTTTTGGGGGGCACCCTCAGTGTCTCAGTTGGTGAAGCATCCGACTCTGGATTTCAGCTCAGGTCATGATCTCTCAGTCTGTGAGACTAAGCCCCCGCATTGGGCTCTGTGCTGTTAGCACAGAGCCTGCTTGAGATTCTTTCTCTCTGCCCCTACTCTGCTCGCACTCTGTCTCTCTCTCTCAAAATAAATAAGTAAATAATAGACACAGTTTTTAATAAAGACTCTGTTTTTTTTTTTCAAAACTGCAGGGCAAAATGAAATGCAGTGACCATTTATAATATGGCTACGCTCTGTTAAAACTAGTTAATGTTGGGGCGCCTGGGTGGTGCAGTCGGTTAAGCGTCCGACTTCAGCCAGGTCACGATCTTGCGGTCCGTGAGTTCGAGCCCCGCGTCGGGCTCTGGGCTGATGGCTCAGAGCCTGGAGCCTGTTTCCGATTCTGTGTCTCCCTCTCTCTCTGCCCCTCCCCCGTTCATGCTCTGTCTCTCTCTGTCCCAAAAATAAATAAACGTTGAAAAAAAAATTAAAAAAAAAAAAAAACTAGTTAATGTTCCTCACCTATGCTAATGTATAAGGTCACTGTAGTTTATAAGGGTGACGAAATTCTCTACTGATGACTTGTAATACTCAAGAATTGCTATATGTCCTACGACAAAGCTGATTCATACTTCTACCAGGTAGGGCAAAGGTATTACATTTTCAGCTTTTCTTGCCAACTTCTTCCAGCATTTAACTAAACTATTTGGGAATCTTTCTAGAATCACATGAATTAACATGAAATGTAACATGAAAATAAATCCCAATCCTTCTTCTAATTTTCCAAAAGCCCAAGAGAGAGAAAAGGACTATGCCCAAAGTAAAACAGTCAAGACGGCAATTCAGGTCTCTTGTATCCGAAGTCCAGTGAGATAGAGTCCAGTAAGTTTTTCCTGTTTCCTCTTCCACTTTAAACTATCCCAACCCACCATTGCCTGAGATCTGTTTTTTCCATTTGGTCTCCAGGCTTCTCCTTAATTGTCTAAACTTTTGGATTTTCACACTCCTCCTACTTTGTTCTTATGCCATTTTTAGCAGGGCTTCCAAATTCTACTTTGAGAAATCCTGAATGAGGAACATAATTTGAAATCCCACAAAAGCCTGCTGGGGCCTCCAACAAGACAGAGAAATCTGTAAATCATAGTCTTTAACAGTCTCTCTCTCCATTCCATACAGAAGTTTTCCAAGGAAGCAGAGAGAAGCCTAACAGGAGGATTGGGGGGAGGGGGGTCTCTCTTCCGAACAAGACAATTGAGATTTCATACATTCCGTCCATTTCTTCTCTTTGCTTCCATGTCAATAAGAAGCTTTTAACCACCAGCTTTTAACCACCTGTCCGATAGCAGATCTTTCTCTCTCTTGCTGTGGCACATTTAGCCACTGCCATATTAGGAAAAAAAAAATTGTTTTTTTTCTAAATGAGAGGGTGAGCACAGCAGGGACATCAAAGTTGGTTCTGGGGGCGCCCGGATGACTCCGCTCGTTGCGCATCTGACTCTTGATTTCGGCTTAGGTCATGATCTTGTGGTTTGTGGGTTTGAGCCCCCCATTGGGCTCCGTGCTGACAGTGCAGAGCTGACAGTGCAGAGCCTGTTGGGGATTCTCTCTCTCTTCTCTCTCTGCCTCTCCTCTTCCCGCATGCACACTCTCTCTCTCAAAACAAATAAATAAACTTAAAAAAAAAAAAGGTTGGGGCGCCTGGGTGGCGCAGTCGGTTAAGCGTCCGACTTCAGCCAGGTCACGATCTCGCGGTCCGGGAGTTCGAGCCCCGCGTCAGGCTCTGGGCTGATGGCTCGGAGCCTGGAGCCTGTTTCCGATTCTGTGTCTCCCTCTCTCTCTGCCCCTCCCCCGTTCATGCTCTGTCTCTCTCTGTCCCAAAAAAAATAAATAAACGTTGGAAAAAAAAATTAAAAAAAAAAAAAAAGGTGGTTCTGGCCAGGATGGTCTCTCTCCCTAACACATCCCACCTGTGTGGGAAAGCGAACCAGAGACTCTTAAGGGAAAAGAATGAAGAAAGAATGGAAATGGGCAAAGTCGAAGACAAATTAGAAGAACTGCAATTTAAAACAGGTGTATGAGAAAGGAGTACAGGCTGATTCATAATTAATGTCCCTGGATCTAGGCAAGTAACTGCTCCACAAGGGCAGAGACTGCTTGTGAACAGACCGCTGGCTAGCCCCCGTGCCCTGCAGGTTTTGTCTCCGTCACCATGTAAAGCTCACCAGGTCTGCAACTGTGTCACCAAACCACGATGAACTGAGAAAAATAAGGACATATGCTGACTTTTTCATAACGCTAAATTTATTCCATTTAAAGGAGTGCCTTATATTCTGAGATTGCATCCTTCCTTTTTTGAGTCCTAAAACGTTTCTTTTATGAAACAGCAGCTAAAGTAGATGGTAATTGATATTATTTACGTGCTTTCTTGGCGAACTTAAAATATCGATCACTCTGTATTCAGCTCTCCTTTTGATTTTGGTTTTGCACCTTATTTGTGAAACCCAAATGTCCATTAATCTCCTACCTAGAAAATATATGCTAAATGTTTACCAATCTGTCTGGAACAAATCTCAATTAACATACCTTTCAAGAAGAAGCCTTAACAGAATCTTACTTTTCATTCTTAATAGCGTTCTTCATAAAAATGTTCTGCAAGTATATCAAGTTAGTCATAACAACTACTGTTCAGTGCTTAATGAAACACTTCTTCATAACCTCTGACAATTTGACAGGAGTGAATTTAATAATAGCAATAAATACAGATGGGACTACATAAATCAAGGAAGTCCTGATGCAAAACTCTTGCTGTGTTAGATGGCATCTCAGCTTTCTCATCTGAAATGGACCAAGAAATCAATTATAACAATGATCATAGCAAGATGAAAAAAATTCAAAACAAGAGTCATGCCCTTGGAAGGAATGCCTTTGTTCTTTTAACCCACTGCTTACTTCTCCAATGCTGGAGCTGACAGACTAGGCGTTATTTAGAATGAGGACTATGGCTTCTGACCTTGTTGTGAGGGAGAATGTAGCATGGCTTCCCCCAGGATAGGCCCTCTCAGTCATTTACATCACGTGGCAGTACAGTGAAGGTGCTGCTTAAGCATTAGCTCAAAACTTCCTAAACGGAAAGCAGGCTTAAGACCAATGGTACTCTCCTGTTCTAGAAAACCTTCCAACCTAGCCTCGCCTGTCTTCCTGTGAAGTAGAGGCAGATTCTCCTCCACCCTCCATTCTTGTCAGAACCTTCTTCTCTTCACCTTCCAGCACCTCCCATCTCAGGAGGAGTTTGCCTAGGATGGCCTTTATGTTGCACACCACTGTTACCCATCTGCTTATGGGAAATCATTGGCCCCAGCCCAGAGTACTTACAAAGCTGTTTCTCTTTGAGGATCTTCATCCTTTATGCAGAGCTAAAAGCAAACACAAGGGCAATGAGTTTGCATGCTTTTCTAAGGCAGATAAACATTTTGAATGCATCAAGGTGGTTCAGGGGATAGGAAACCCAAATGTCTGTTATTCTCCTACCTAGAAAAATACGCATCAATACAGAGATGCCTGGAAATACAGACACCGCTGCACTAGTCCAGATCTTGTGTTTTGGCCATGTTAATCATTTCTGTATTGAACCTACAGAGATATAATCCTTGAATCAGAATGCTTCCAGGATTCTTAGGTAGTTGATTCTTCCTTCCTTCCTTCCTTCCTTCCTTCCTTCCTTCCTTCCTTCCTTCCTTCCTTCTTTCCTTTTATAGGAAAAATTTGCTTTGGATTAGAACTGGGGGTTGGGTGAATTTCTTCTTGACAGACATTGTTGCCCTGAATTACACGCATTTACCATATATTTCAAAGAGATAGTGCTGTGTAATTAACTGAGCCTAGACCGCACTGGCTTTTCCTTCGAGGCTCTCTGCCACTTTTGCCTCCCTTTGGCATTGAATTAACTGGTGGAGCCAAATGCAAGGCATTCACCAATACACACACATACTCTGCATCAAGCTAACCAAGAAGATTCACCATTCAACAATTCAGACTCCAGTCGCTGCCCCCCCTGCCCCAGCCCCTGGTCCCAACCCCGCTGCTGCAGCTGCCCTTGTGGCTGTGCTCAGGAGGTGAGCAAAAAGTGCCACCTTTTTCATGCAGGTCTCTGAATCCACAGCAGATGTTTCCCTGTATATTTATGTATTGTACCAGAGGTACCATAGCAACAATAAAGGGAAATTTAAAAGGAAGAAAAAATCAGCCCCAAATCCCCTACTCCTAACACCACAGCTATTTTCATTCAGGTTTTGTCCATATGCGCTTCCACTCTTTTGTTGTTGTTTTTTTTTAATTTTTTTTCAACGTTTATTTATTTTTGGGACAGAGAGAGACAGAGCATGAACGGGGGAGGGGCAGAGAGAGAGGGAGACACAGAATCGGAAACAGGCTCCAGGCTCTGAGCCATCAGCCCAGAGCCTGACGCGGGGCTCGAACTCACGGACCGCGAGATTGTGATCTGGCTGAAGTCGGACGCTTAACCGACTGCGCCACCCAGGCGCCCCTCCGCTCTTTTGTTAAAGTCATCCTTATAACATACATACAATTTTTATGCCTTTGAGCAACTTCCACTTTAGGTCTTTAGAGAGACCATATTGTCCAAGTATGGTTCCCAATTCTAGAGTCACTTATATAGCCAGTTGTCTGCCTGTATTTAGATGATTTTTTACCTAAATATCTTAGAATACTTCAATACCTTCATTATACTTTTTCTTCTAGCGATGAGTCCAAAGCACAATGTCAGAAAGACCACAACACACGCAGCAATAATGGGTTCTATGGGTATAGCCACACCTTTATCTGTTGGAAATGCAAACACAGGAGATAAGAACTAACATGTATATGCTTTTTTAAAATTTTTTTTTTTAAATTTATTTATTTTTTAGGAGACAGAGAGGGAGACGGAGAATCCAAAGCAGGCCCCTGGCTGTGAGCTGTCAGCACAGAGCCCGACGTGGGGCTCCAACTCATGAACCATGAGATTGTGACCTGAGCCAAATTCGGATGCTTAACCGACTGAGCCACCCAGGCACCGCTGTATGTTTCTCATTTATATGCTTCTACTAAGTCCCAGCCATGGCGCCTTGCACTCAACATGTATCATCCTCCAAACAACCCAGAAAGGTAGGTGTTAGTAACCTCATTTTGCAGGTGAGGAACCTCTTGTCCAGAGTCACAGAGCTAGTAATTAGCAGAGATGGGTTTTGAATCCATCCCTTTGTGAAAGGATAATTTATTATAATATGAATCACTCCCCCCAAACGGGTAGTCAGACCATTTTGTGCTTTCTTCATCCAAAATTTTTCCACTCAGAAGGTAGAAATAGGCTGAAATCAATGGTTTTTCCTGCCCTTTGAAAGCCCAAAAGATACTGGGAGGGGTCTCTGAGAAAAGGAGGGAGGAAGGCTTTAAGAGCAAGAAAAGTTGAGGAGCCTGCTGGACTAAGAGGAGAGAGGCCTGTGGGCCCCAGGAGAGGTGGGGACCCTTGTAGCTGTACTGTGATAGTGCCTTAAGCAGGGAGAGGACATTATATAAGGTGACTGCACGGTGCCCCTAGGGAAATGGGACTCTGAGCACCAGCCTTCCTAACCTTGGCAAAGATTTTCATACCTTTCTAAATGACGTGGAAGAACAGAGAGTCTACTTCTTTTTTTTTTTCTTTAATGTTTATTTATTTATTTTGAAAGGGTGGGGGGCTGTGAGTGGGGAAGGGGCAGAGAGAGAGACAGAAAGAGAGAAAGAATCCCAAGCAGGCTCTGTGCCGTCACACAGAACCTGATGTGGGGCTTGATCCCGTGACTGAATGGAAATCAAGAGTCGGTCGCTCAACTGACTGAGCCACCCAGGGGTCCCAGAGAGTGTACTTCTAACCTGGGTTAGAAAGAGATCAGCAGCAATCATAACACCCTGGAAATGAAAACCCAGCCCATCATTTTCTGAATACCAGGTAAACTCAGAGCTATTTTGTTCATCAGGCACTGCAGGCACAGTGCCTGCACTTGCAAGCTTCCCAAAAGCCTATGAAAATATTTGAGACCTGGAAAATACATATTGGTTCCAAAATATGAAAATAAAGTGGCAGATTGGTCAAAATTAATAAATGTTTAAATATCTATAAAATGTAGCTTTATGTCAACTGTAACCCAACAGCCAAATTTAAACCTTAAGAACCACATTAATAACTTATATATAATAAAACTCAAAATGTATGCAAGTTACAAACATCCTTTCAAAATTTTTACAGCAAAAAAGTATACTCTGTGTGATTCATTTTAATAAGTTTGATATGACATGGGATGAAACTTTTTTTTTTAATTTTTTTTTAACGTTTATTTATTTTTGAGACAGAGAGAGACAGAGCATGAACAGGGGAGGGTCAGAGAGAGGGAGACACAGAATCTGAAACAGGCTCCAGGCTCTGAGCTGTCAGCACAGAGCCCGACGCGGGGCTTGAACTCACGGACCACGAGATCAGGACCTGAGCCGAGGTCGGCCGCTTATCCGACTGAGCCACCCAGACGCCCCTGAAACTTTTAAAAGTAAGATCAACAAAGATGTTTAAATGACCTCACCCAAGCCCCTGGATTCTGATGCCACCCCGGGACCAGGGGCAGGGAGCGGGGCTCCAATCTTTGCTAAGATAATATTTTAGGAACTTATAGGAAATAAAAAGTGTGCTATTTATTGTGCCCTTGAGTTTGTAGATTGAGTGTGGTCAAAAAGTTTTTACTAAATGACTACTGTGAGGTAGGTATGGTGCTCAGCCCTGCAAAAAATAGGTCAGACATGGAAGGCCTCATGGGGCTCACATTCTAGTAGTGAAGACAGACATTAAACAAACAAAAACCACAGACTGAGATCAGTGTTATAAAGGACATAGGGTCGTGAAATAGTATATGAGGGGCAAAAGGTGGAAAGGAGGGGAAGAGAAGACTTTAGATAAATCTCATTTCAAAGCCCAAGCCCTATTTCCCTCAAGATTATAAAATAGCATTTATCCCTCCGTAAATGTATGACACACTTAAACCACTTACCTTTTACTTGTTTTCTTCTTTCCTGTATGTCTAGTTACTGTGCAGGATAATTTTGGGGAGTAAGTAGATTAAGCATCCTTTACTCTGGCTCTCTTTTAGCTGTTACTAAAAATTTTTCTCATGAGAGTGTGAGCTGTACCAATATTCTGGAGAAATTCTGCTCCGTGGGCCTTCTTATAAGCACCGGCCCTGTGAGAGCCAGCCCCAGGGGACACCGAAGAGCCTTAACCTTAGTAGGGGCCCTTTCTACTTTCAGTGCCAAGGAAAGATGTCAAAATGAAGGGGAGGCAAAGGAGGGACAATTAGGAAAAGAAATCAGAATTTGGTCAAAGATCTGGATATTTTTACCAAGCTGAATTAAATGAAGCCCCACGTGACAGCTTTCACTCCTTAAACAAGCTGATATAAACTGCCTGATCCACTAAGGCTCCCTTTGGATTTCAAGTTTCTAATGAAAGTGACTTTGGTCAGTATAACTGCATCTCTCCTGTTGTCCTGTTTTACTCTCTCTCTCTCTCTCTCTCTCTCTCTTTTTTTAATTTTGTAATGTTTATTTTCAAGAGAGACAGTGTGCGAGCAGAGGAGGGACAGAGAGAGAGGAGACACAGAATCCAAAGCAGGCTCCAGGCTCTGTGCTGACAGCTTAGCACAGAGCCCGATGCAGGGCTCGAACTCACGGAGCTGTGAGATCACGACCTGAGCCAAAGTCGATTGCCCAACCTACTGAGCCTCCCAGGCGGCCCCTGTCTTATTCTCTTATTTGTAACCAGATTTGGTAATTTTTCCCCCTCCATATTTATTATGCAAGAAAATCCCAACACACAGGGTAAACTCTCGTGCTCAAGATCTGTAATTACACTTCTAGCTTTGCATGGCCCCATTTAGAAACTACCCTACGGAGCCCTGAAGCCAGGAGAGGCTCGTGGCAAACACATTCAGCCTGAGCACAGGCAGCAGAGCACTTATTGCTGTGAAAGCAGCTGACAGCCTGGGAAATAATAGAGCAGGAAGAAATAAGAAAAACAAGTTGGCTTGGAAGGGTTCCATCCAAAACAGGATCCTGCCCACCTGAAAGCCAATTTGTCAAGCTGACATCCTGCTTGCCACACAAGTTGTATGTTTTTTTTATCTCGCAGAGCACTTAAGATTCCTTCTTAACCAAGAGGGATGATATAATTCCCTGATCTCTGCGGGTAGCTTTTTACACCCAGTTAGAATGGCATGGCTGGAGGCCCCACCTACCGAGCTTTTGCAGGGAGGTGAACAGCCACAAGCTTCAGTAAGCTGCCTCTTCCACTGCTTCTACCCCATGAGTACTTGGGTTGTTTGTGGGTTTGGTTTTTTAAAGCGGACAGACCCTGGGGGTACTCTCACTGCCCTGCAGGACAAATTACTGAGCATGCCAGTAATCACGGTAATGGGCATTCAACTGGCAGCACCTCTTACTCCCCACCAGCCTCTCTGTTGGTGTCCCAGACCCCCCTGAGGGGCAGGAAATAAGCCCTCTGGTCACATCGTCCAACCCTTCTGGCAGGGATTCAGTTGGCTTCCTAGGAACTAGCAAGAAAGGCAATGAGTGGGCACAGGGAAGCAAACGGCAGAGTGAATAATGTTCTAACAAGAAATAGGAGCCTCAGCTTGTTTGGCTGTTCTTGGCGTACTGGCCTCAGACCAGAAAATGTGTGAGCATTTTCTGCATCTGCTACACCAGGTATCTTGCCTTTCTCTTTTTTGTTTTTTGGGCTTTTTTTGGTATTGTTTATTTGTTTTTCAGAAAAATAAAATTTTATTTCAACTGATCAACATTATCGAATTAGAGTAAGAAGGGAGTTCATAAATGTCCCCAAACTAAGGCTTTCTAACTGGAAAATTAACTTAGCTTGCCCAAGTCTGCAGATGACATAATCGGGTATGCCTCTCAGCTTCATAATTGCAGTTTTAACATGAAAACAAACTTAAAGATTTTTTTGGTATGTTTTTGCCTATATATTCAGCAATCAAAATTAACATTTTTTCTGACAGCATGAGAGAGAGAGAGAGAGAGAGAGAGAGAGAGAGCGCTCATGAGTGGGGGAGGGGCAGAAGGAGAAGGAGAAAGAATCCTAAGCAAGCTCCGTGCCCAGCACAGAGCCCGACGTGAGATCATGACCTGAGCCGAAATCAAGTCAGACTCTTAACTGACTGAGCCACCGAGGCGCCCTGCAAAATTAACATGTGAGGGTCTTACTAAATGTTTGTTTCAAATTAAAAGAGATGTTATCTAAGAAAACTTAAATATTTTAACAAAACTTTCAGGATCTGTATCAAAAAGGAAGTTATCTTTGAACTTTTATTCAGTGAACAGCAGCAAAGAATGATTGACAGGCTTGATTGTTGCCAATTCTGTCTCACACCGTCCTGCTTTTTCCCCCCGGCTGGGGCATTGTCTAAAGAAGTCCCCAAGACCCAACATCCTCTACTGGTCTTTATTGCTGTGCTAAGACTGCAGCTTTCTTTACCCTGGTATCAAGATGGCTATTCCTACTCAGGCATCACAGCTGCGTTCTTGAAAGTTTCTTTTTGTGCAGCTCACCTCAAGGTCAAATTTTGCCACAATTGCCAGTGGTAAGTGGAAATGTGGGAACACCGTTCTATATTCCATTTGCTCTCTGACCTCATTTCTTTCTACTGTCTTCCTTGCTTTCTCTGCTCAGGTCCCCTTTCTCTTTTTGTATGAATGAGAAATATGAGGAGGGAAGAACATTTGAAATTTCATTTGTTCTCTGTTATTGAAGAGGTGAAAAGTCTGGGTGGATGAAGCATGAAGCCCAAGAGAAAAACATTTTTCCACCATCTTCCCCCTCCCTCACTACTGATTAGCCTATAGATTACAATTTCAGGGTCAAGAGTGATTGTATTACTTTTTTAATTTTTTTATTAAAATGTTTTAAATGTTTATTCTTGAGAGAGAGAGACGGAGAGAGAGAGAGACAGAGCATGAAGGAGCAGAGAGAGAAAGGGAGACACAGAATTCGAAGCAGGCTCCAGGCTCTGAACTGTCAGCACAAAGCCCGACACAGGGCTTGAAGTCACAAGCTGTGAGATCACGACCTGAGCCAAAGTCGGATGCTTAACCAACTGGACCACCCAGGCACCCCAAGTCAGGAGTGATTTCGGAGATTCGTTTTCTTATCTGTCTTCCCTTCTTTATGTGTTTCTGACTTCTCTTTCTGTTTATTATTAGGCTGTAAACTCAAAAGTCCAGTTCCTACAAACCTAGTGGCCCAGGAGAATTTACAGAAGTACTCCTCCCTAAAAGCCAACCAGAATTATCTGCTACCACTTGGTTCTAGAAAGGACCTTTGCTCAAAAAGCAGTGTTTCATATGGAATGGGCATGATCCCCTAAATGGAAGAATTAGAATTCTTTTTTTTTTTTTTTAGGTTTATTTATTCATTTTGAGAGACAGAGTGTGCAAGTGGGGGAGGGGCACAGAGAGAGGAAGAGAGAGAAAATCCCAAGCAGGCTTTTCATGATCAGGTCAGTGCAGTGCCTGATGTGGGGCTCAAACTCATGAACCATGAGATCATGACCTGAGCTGAAGGTGGATGCTTAACCAACTGAATCACCCAGGTGCCCCATGAATTAGAATTCTTAGTGGAAATTTCTTGGATAGGGGTGATTCTCCAAAGAAAATCATTGGCTATTAACCATAATTAGCATCATCATTTGTTGCCACACAAAATGTTTAGTGAGAACCTATTCTGACTTTTGCACTGTGCTGGATATTACTTAAAAAGAGAGTTACCTTTGACAATGAGGTGAAAGTCCTTGGTCTCCATTTGCAGAGGTGAATTTGCAATGCAGCTATAGGTTCCATTGTCAGATTTCTTGACTTTGGTGATTGACAGTTGAAGAGACTCACTTGTCTGTTGGACTTGGTGATTTTGCTCTAAATTCAGGATGTTACTGTTTTTGTACCACATCATTCGAGCCTGGGGGTTGGATTTCACATTACAAACCAGCTTCACATCACTGCCTTCCTCAACGGTTTGCAAGTCGTCTCCACTCAGAAGAGGAGGAACTGCAAGACTCAAGCATTTAGGCTTAATTAGTGGATAAGCAGTAGTTTACCAACAGTGTTCAAGATCTTCCTTCAGTCTGTCTCACACAGTCATTCATTCATTGGACAAAAATTTATCAAGTACCTACTTTATGCCAAGCGCTGGACTAGGAACCAGGGATACAATGGTAAATAACATACATCCAGTTCCAAACATTATAGAACTTCTATGTGGTAGAGAAGATAAACCATGAAACAAATGTATATAATGATGAATCTATACCAAGTAGACCATTTATAGCACTACCTAAGAGGATAAGCCTTGAGTCTTTGCTCTCTGAAACCAATCTGTACTAATATGTTGGAGAAAACAGTATAATATACAGAAAGCAGGGATTGCACTTGTCCCTAATTCCATTTTATACCACTTTCTGTGACCTTGAGAAAGTTACTTAATTGCTAAGCAACTGCTCACTTTCTTCATCTAAAAAGTGGGACAATACCTATCTCACAAGGTACTGTACAGATGAAATGAGATAACACCTGTAAAGAATTTACCACAGTGCTAGTTACTATTTTTATGGTGGTGGCGGCGGCGGAGGAAGCGGCGGCTGCCACGGTGGTTTTGAGGTCTCCTCACATCCTCAATTTTTGCATTTTATCTAACCGCATTTGCCCTGGCCACATTTCCCAATGCATATTTACATTTCCTCAATGATTCTCTAGAAATAATGTCCCCCTCCCAGAAGGTGCTCCGATTGTGGCAACTCTGACGTCTATGGAAGGTGAATGTGACATTCTGGGTCCCTCTCGTCCCTCTGGGTGAGCCAGTCCATACTCCCTCCATGATAAGGGCAGTCCTAGAGACATAGATACTTGAACACATTTATCTTCACCAAATAATTCCAACCCTCACCTGCACCAGGGCTTTCCAACCAGGGCTTTCCAACACCCACCAAAGGGGAGAAAAGGCTGAGCTGACTCTTTCTCTTCTCCATGCCCCTTGCATTTTCTGGTTAAGGTGTAGAAGAATAATGAAGTGCTTGAAAAGCGGGCAGTAGGAAGGAGTTAGAGTCAGGGAAGGAAGAAAGAAAGAGCTTGTGTAATCTGCACACTGAATAATTAGACCCTGAGTAGGCTGTGCTATTAATAACTCTTTCAGAAGAATGACATTTTGCTGCTCTTTGGAATGAGCTTGAATTCTGTATCCATATCCAACAAGGATGTTATATGGTATTCGGATATGTTGGAAGCTGCTACAATAGAGAATGTAATTATCAAATATACCATAGGACCTGTGGACATGTCCTATTAGTTGTTCCTTTTGATTTAACCATTGAAGGTCAATTTTAAATCATATCAGCTATATGTGAGTATTCCCTTTTGTAAAAATAGTACATTTCAGATAAAGTTAAGGTCCTCTTTGATTCCATATTGTTTGCTTCCTCCCCAAAGATACCCACTGCTATGAGTTTGACATAAATCCTTGCAGATCTTTTTTGAAAAAACAGGTTTTTAAGAAATGTTTGTTTATTTATTTTTGAGAGAGAGAGAGAGAGAGAGAGAGAGAGAGAGAGAGAGAGAGCATGAGCAGGGGGAGGGCAGAGAGAGAGGGAGGCAGAGAATCCCAGGCAGGCTCTGCACTGTCAGTGCAGAGCCCGACGAACGGTTTGCATCCACGAACCACAAGGTCATGACCTGAGCGCAAATCAAGGGTCCAATGTTCAATGGACTGAGCCACCCAGGGACCCTGAACAAAGTTTTTTATACATATAATTTATCAATAGGAAATACACTGTATTGTTTTTAGGAAGCTTATATAAAGACTTTACTCTCTCAAAAGCTTGCATGTTTTTGAGATATATCCACTTTGAACCACAGAGATCTAGCTCATTGCTTTTAGAGTGCTACAATATAATACAAGACTCTTGAATCATTTTGATTGGCAGGCATTATTTTCATTTTTAAAATGTTAATGCTTTAATAAATATCTTTGTATATGTTTCTTTACATTTTGCACGCGTTTCTCCAAGCTTATACCATCTAGAAGGAGAAACACTGGATCACAGGGTAGGCACCCTTTAAATTTTGATAAAAATTGTACAAGAGGTGGTCTGAATTTATACTTTCAGCAGCAATTGTGAAAGAAGGGTCAGGTTCTGTGAGAAAAACTTGTTTCTGCACACCCTCCCCCAAATTGTGTATTATCAAGCTTCCATGTAGTTCTCAATCTGCTATTTATAACAATAATAATACTTCCCCAGAATTGTACATTATATTCTTATCACTTTTATGAGCTCATTTTGCTTTATTGATTATGAGTTTGTGCCAATTGTTGTCATTACGAATCACTGACCAGTTGGCTTTTTTATATGTGCTTAGCAACAGCCACATTTAGGAGATTGTTGTAAAGATGGTCTGAAACATGCATTCAAGTTGGAAAACTGAAAATCATTTCTTTAAGCCACCGCACCCTATCTGCCATGTCTCCCTTAGGAAGACAATGGAAGGGCACGGAGGAGCCTGGGGAATGGTGCTCTGTTCTCAGCTCCAGCTGTGATAATTTGGGCCCTCAGTCTGGGCCTCCGTTTCCTCATCTATAATTTTATAAGGATTATAAGACCTCCAAGATCCCTGATAGCCTTGAGTACTATCAAAGTAGCCAAGAGGTAGCTTGCTAAAAACCACATTTTACTGATTCATAGGGAAAAAAAAAAAAAAAAAAGCTCCTTTGCCCAGGAACATGCAAATGTTTCACCCTGGAAACCCAAACTGTAAGATGCCAGTATTTTCCAGAGTTGGATTCTTCAGCCTTTTTTCCACCTTTTTATTTCAAGAGCAATGACATCCATTTTTCACAGAAAAGTTTGCTGAGCTCATGGAGTCAAATGCCTTTGACTTTATTATTAGGTTCTGAGTCCAGAGCTACTTCTTCCACCAAATCATACCACATCGTCACCTTATCCTACATCACCCCTCTCTGTATTATCCATACCTCCCTCACATAGCACCACTTTCCACCCAAAACACCTATGTGATCACCTATATGGAATTACTTGTAGGGCTCCCTTGCCCCACGTAGTTCTACCAATGGGTTACCAATACCTGAATCCAACCATCAAAGAGTCTCCTCATTTTGGGTGTTAAGGTGATGTTAAGAGATTCCCAGGGTACCTGGGTGGCTCAGTCAGTTAAGTGTCTGACTCCTGATTTCAGCTTGGGTCATGATCCTAGGGTCATGGGACTGAGCCCCACGTGAGGCCCTATGCTGAGCATGGATCTTTTTTTTTTTTTTTTTAATTTATTTTCAACGTTTTTATTTATTTTTGGGACAGAGAGAGACAGAGCATGAACGGGGGAGGGGCAGAGAGAGAGGGAGACACAGAATCGGAAACAGGCTCCAGGCTCCGAGCCATCAGCCCAGAGCCTGACGCGGGGCTCGAACTCACGGACCGGGAGATCGTGACCTGGCTGAAGTCGGACGCTTAACCGACTGCGCCACCCAGGCGCCCCATCATGGATCTTAAGATTCTCTCTCACTGGGGGCACCTGGGTGGCTCAATCGGTTGAGCGTCCAACTTCAGTTCAGGTCATGATCTCACAGTTCATGGGTCTGAGCCCCATGTCGGACTCTGTGCTGACAGCTCAGAGCCTGGAACCTGCTTTGAATTCTGTGTCTCCCTCTCTCTCTCTGCCCCTCCCCCACTTGTGCTTTTTCTCTCTCTCTCTCTCTCTCTCTCAAAGTAAATAAAGTATTTTTAATAAAACTTTTAATAAGTTTTTATTTAAAAAAACCTTAGGGGTGCCTGGGTGGCTCAGTCAGTTAAATGGCCGACTTCAGCTAAGATCATGATCTCACGGTTTGTGGGTTCGAGCCCCGTGTTGGGCTCGGTGCTAACAGCTCAGAGCCTGGAGCGAGCCTGCTTCAGATTCTCTCTCTCTCTCTCTCTCTCTCTCTCTCTCTCTCTCTCTCACTCTGTCTCTCTCTGCCCCTCCCCAGCTCATGCTCTGTCTCTCAAAAATAAATACATGTTAAAAAACTAAAAAAAATTTTTAAAGATTCTCTTTCACTCTCTTCCTATGCTCCCCCCAAGGTAAAAATAAATAAATAAAGTTAAAAAAAAAGATTCCCAATGAATGTCTAAGTAGGACACAAAGCTAGAAACCACAAAGGAAAAGATCAGGGGTTTTAAATACATAAACATTTGAAATTTCAATATGGCCAAAAAAAGAACTATAAGAAGATCAAAAATAAATATAAGAAATACAATAATCTCAAATGACAAAAGGTTAATTTCCTTAATCTATAGCCCTTATCCAAACCAATTTTAAAAAGACAAATAACCCAATAGAAGAATGGGTAAAGAACATGAACAGGCATTTTACAGAAAAGAAACATGAACAGCCAACACATTTATAAAAAGGTGGACACCCTTATTTGTAATTTAGAAAGTGAAAATAAAATTTCAAACCAGGCTGGCAAATTCTTTGAGTTGAGGATACTCGATGCTCACAAGGGTGTGGGGGAGTAGGCCCCCACCTGCACCGTTGTGGGAGCATAAATTGGGCAATTTGGCAGTACCAAGCAAATGTTAAAATGCATGTAACTCTTTAGACCCAGATTTCAAGTACCACTTAATATAGTGCAGACAACATAGATTGACTTGCAGTTTCTTCCCCCTCACTCACAAAAGACATTCAGCACCACCGAGATGGACACCGACTGATCCCTCCGTAGCTTGCAAGTAAAGGTGATTCCGTGGTCATTTTCACTGATGGAAGAGACACAGACAGAACTGGAGTTGATTTTGTTTCCAGATTTCAAATCCACTGTCCCCTCTCCTCGGTACCAGAGTAGTTCTTCCTCCCTGGTGTGGTTTTTAACAGCACATTTCAGAGATTCTTGGGAGCCAAGCCAAGTGTCCAGAATATAGTTCTCAGTTTTATCATTCACAGTTAAGACAGAACCTGAAAGGGCAGGAAGAAACTTTTAACATAGACTGAACATTCTAAATAGCAGAAATAAGGGATTGGTTAAATAAATCATGTTACATCAGTACAATGAAATACTCTGCAATAATTAAAAATAGTCATATTGATCTATATGATTTTACAAGGGAAAAGATTAATAAAGATAAAAATAATGTATTATTAACTAAAAAAAGGAAAATGTTAGAATGATGGTTACAAAATCTTGCTGCACATCAGAATCACCTAGGGATCTTTAAAAACATATTGATGCTTGGCTTCCTCACCCAGACATTCTGGTTAATTGATATGAGTGCAGTCTGGGCATTGCGTTTGTAAAAAACCTTCAGACAATTCTAATGTACAGTGAAGTTTGAGAACTACTGGGTTAGAAAAGGGTATGTACAGAATTACCCTCATTTACACACATATACACACACACATTTATGAGGAAAATTTGGGGGAAAAATCTCCCTGTGTATACTGAATAGAATTAATAAAAGTAGAGAAATGCTTTCCAGACTTAAATTGTTTAATTCAAGGGGTGGGAAGTAGCAAAACAAGGGGGTGGGAGTGGGAAAGGACAAATGAAAACAAAATTGAAAAATACATAAGACACAACTCTAGGTGAATAGGCAGAATGTAAGTTACATCTGTAATAATTCCTATAAATACATAAAAATTGAAAATGCAATTGAATATGGGCAAAAGTTGATTTGGAAAGATTTCTGATTTGTTGATGGGATTGTGGAAAAATGGGTCTTGCATTTCTGATGTTTTAATATTGTTTTGGCAGTGTGGTAAAATAATTGTTGGTTAAACAACTCGTTTGTAGGGTAGACAGGTTATAGAGTGGATGATCAGGATATATAACAGTTGTTTTTAATCTCTGATTTTCAGAAATGCATTCACTGTAACATACCTGAATTTCAATTTTTACTTTCCTAGTTCAGAAGCAAGTTAACAAAAACTAAGAATGACTTTAGCTGTCACAGACTTGCCCCCTACATAACATTTGTTAGTATAGTCTGTAAACGCATGAACTTTTCCTTTAGAATGCATAAACTACTGATGAAAATAATGTGACTTTGCAGCCTAGGATTTTTTAAAAATCTAGAGGAATATATACCAAAATATTGTTGAGTGCATCTCTGGATGATGGGATTTGGGGGACTTTTAGCTTTCCTTATTCTTTCATATATTTCCTGAATTTTTTTTACTGACTAGGTATTACTTAAAAAATTTTTTTTAATGTTTATTTATTTTTAAGAGAGAGTGCTAGCGGGGGAGGGGCAGAGAGAGAGGAAGACCCAGAATCTGACGCAGGCTCCAGGCTCCAGGCTCTGAGCTGTTAGCCCAGAGTCCAATGCAGGGCTTGAACTCACAAACTGTGAGGTCATGACCTGAGCTGAAGTCAGATGCTCAACCAATGCCCGATTGGGGCATCCAGGTGCCCCAATATGTATTACTTTTAAAACGGATGTGCGTGGGGGGGGGGTGCGAAGGGTTCGGTGAGATCCACTTCCAGACTGGGGTAGAGAACAAGTACAGGAAGGATTTTCCTGTAAGTGGTATGTTCAAATAAACTGCATAGCCTGTTTGGGATGTGATTAGTAATGGAATGCATTAAAATGTAGGAAAATTCTGGCTGTGGCTCTGGAGAGAATAGAACATTTACTCTGTCTCATAATTACCAGAACAATAAAAATATTTTTCCATTGACTGTTATGTCATGTTGTCTGACTCCTGTACTCTGAGCCATATCAACTGTGTATTTGGTGATTTGGATTTTGGATTTTCCCAATGCCCACTGATAATTTTTTAATCTGAAATTTTTCTTTATTTAAAAAGAGACCAAAAGAATATGAACTTACTTGTCACCTCACAGGGCAGAAACAAAATCACTAAGAGAAGAAATCTGCACATTCTCATTAGGCAACTGATCTTCCAGGCCATCTTTAACAAATTTACGTCTGGTCTGCTGGGGGGAAAAAGGGAGTAGTTGGTTCTGTACTTTGGTCTATGCTGAGTTTATGAAACGTCCTCTTGCCTATTACGCATTTAAAATAAAATCCCAGATGAGTCATCCCAGCTGTAACAGTACTATTTCTAGTTTTTAATTAAACAATCTTGTTCTGATTACTGAGTCCAAAGTACTTTTAGTATTCAGGATATTTTTTTAAGGCAAGAAAAAGAAAACCACAAGGAAATAGGCTTTAAGATATAGAGCAGCTATAGGGCAGCCCCGGGGAAGGTAGAACCAGTCTTCCCTGGAGAAATTGATAGAATGTCATTTTAACAGAAAGAGAAAGAAACTCCCTTCATTCACAGACAGTCTCTACTGAACTGTAGTAATTCTGATCTTGAAAGCCTGTCTTGGGTCATTTTTGTAAAAGTTGCTTTCTGCTAAAGAGAGTTGTTGAGATTGTTCCAAATCCCATAGACTCAAAAAGTTAATACCTTAGAGAAGACTCAATTGCAGCGTAGACTCTAGTCCTTTTTCTTTTTTTTTTTTTTAAGTTTAATTTATTTGGGGAGGCAGAGGGGCAGAGAGAGAAGTGAGAGAGAATCCCAGGCAGACTCCTTGCTGTCAGTAAAAAATAGCCTGACGTGGGTCTCCATCTCAGGAACCGTGAAATCATGACCTGAGCTGAAATCAAGAGTCAGATGCTTAACCGACTGAGCCACCCAGGCGCCCCCCTACTTTTTTTGTTTATTTATTTATTTTGAGAGAGACAGGGTGAGTGAGTGGGGAGGGGCAGTGAGAGAGGAAGAGAGACAATCCCAAGCAGGCTCTGCACATGCAGAACCCAACGACTCAGGGCTCAAAGTCATGAACCATGAGATCATGACCTGAGCGGAAATCAAGAGCTGGACGCTCAACCAACTGGGCCACCACCCAGGCGCCCTTAGTCTCTAGTCTTAAACCATGTTAATCTCTTTGCTTCCTTCCACCCCTCCCCCATACTCTCCCTCAGAATACCTATTCTCTTCAACCCAGGATAGACTAAGAATAAAAAATAACAAAGTCCTTCTTTTTTCCTTCTATGCTTTTGCTGCTGCCATCCATCTCCCTAGATATTCTCTACTTCATCTAGGAAAAATATGCATTTAATTACTTCCTTTCAAGGGTACCACTATGAATATGGTAGAAACACATACTGAATGCTTTCTATGCAACAGGCACTGTACTAAACACTTCACATACATTATTCCAATCTCAGTGAAGTCCCTAACAACCCTCTTGACGTCATTTCTAAAGGTTTAGAGAGATTCTATCATTTGCCCAAGATCCCAAAGACAGTAAATGTCAGGTCCAGGATTCGAACCCAGGACTCCCAGGGCCAGACTCTTCATCACTGTACTGCCTAGACTGATATTCTCCTCCTTTAAGAAGCTGCTGTTAATCCCTTCTGAGCCTTGGCCGTTCCATAGACCTCAGTGACTTGGAGTTTCATCCCTGTATTACAAGTATTAACCTTCAAGAGCTGTAACATTCCTACGACTGTGTGGATGGGCTTTGCTTCTCCCCACCCCAGGCCTGTCCTGACAAGAGCAAGCTTCATTCCCACCAGACTCACCCTTTCTGGCTGGCAAGCCTGAATCAATATTTCAATAAGATGCAATTAGTACTAACATTGATTCTTCCGTAATTTTAAAACTATGCCAAAAAAAAGATTTCTATCCTACCACCGTAATAGTGATGATTTCAGAATCTGGTCATTAATAGAGTTTTCTCAAGCACTGTCCACTGTAGGTGCCTAATAAGTGCTGAGTGTGAGCTTCTTAGCAGACCATACCCTACCCTATTAATTAAAGAGGAAGATGGATGTCACCCCTTCCCTTCTACCACATTAGACAGCATCTTTTCAAAATGAATTTCCCTTACTTGACTTGTTTTTAATTTTTACAACTCTCTGTATAGAAGACAAAGTTTTACCACTTACCTGCTAAGCTCTGAAAAGGTGACTTCGTTGGCCACTTGTTTCTTCATCTGGGAACCCTGAATCCTTTCCCTGTTACCATCTTTATAATACTTGAATTTGAACACTTTATGACAGTAGGGTCAAGTACACAAAATAAATTGGGTTCAAAGTCTCTTTCTTTTTATGGATTCTTAGAGAAGACACTAACTAGGAAAGACATCTTCTTCAGACCTAAGTTTTCATGTGTCTCTAAATAACTAGGTGGGGCCAGATATTACTAACAGTGATGTAATTATTCCAAGAAAACCTGACCTTGTGCAAAAATTTGTAGCACATTTCACCAAACATTTCTATGTTCAAGTTAGATAATGCACCGGGCTTGGGTTATCAGTGGGAAGTGATATTTTTCCAGCATTATTTAAGTTGTGGAATCTTCTAATATTCTGGCTGCTGTGAAAACCAACCCCCTCTTCTCAAACTTGCCCCATTACCATTCTCAGGCTGTCAAATTACCAAAGTTATCTAACTCAAACATGGCAGCCAAAATATTGGAAGATTCCACAACTTAAGCAATGCTGGTAACCCCAGCCCAGTGCATAAGATGTACTAAGCCAAGCACAACTGGGAGAAGTTTTATCCCTTTGAGACTTTCACATGATTGGGGAATCCTTGCATTATACTTTCAAGAATTAGCAATTGAAGATAACATTTTTTTTGGTTGGTTAAAAAAATGTATGTTTGTGGTGTTATTACACTGTGTTGTACAGTGTTATCTGGGTACTACTATTGTTCCCATTTATGCAAGAATAGGATAAAG
Source organism: Felis catus (assembly GCF_018350175.1). NCBI lineage: Eukaryota > Metazoa > Chordata > Mammalia > Carnivora > Felidae > Felis > Felis catus. The sequence continues at coordinate 16,585,720 of NC_058381.1, read as the reverse complement.
AATATTTATGGTTATCTGCACATTTTGACATAATGGGTAGGCATACCAGAAGAGATCTGCTTCTTACTAGTGACTTCAAAAAGCTGTGTAGCTTCTATGAGCCTCAAGTTCTTTGTCAATACAACAGAAACAGTAATAGTGCCCTCCCTACAAAGGCACTGTGAGGATTAGGTGAAATAAAGTATGTGAAGCAGCCGCACAGTAAGCTGCTAATTTACAGTAGCTATTATTATTATTATTATTATTATTATTATTATTATTAATACAGGCTGGGCAGGGCATAATAAATAAACACAGCCTTCGTATATACCATTGTTCCAGTAAGAATCATAACTAAGAGCAGTTTCTGTTGCTGAGTTGCAAGTGCCATCTAAGGAAGTTTTGAGTTTGCTTCTTGGTGGATCTAAGAAGAGTGTGTTTTACTATCATCATTTGTAAGTGAATTTAGCAATGAATTGATGTCTTGGTTCTGGGTCCTCCAGAGCAGACTCTAAGACAAAAGCTTTGGCTGCAAGTAGTTTATTTAAAGGTGATCTCAAGGAGCACAGTAAGGAAGTGAGACAGGGAAGGAAGGACAACTAAGAAAGGGTATGTGTTAATGGATAGGTTATAACTATGGACACTGTCACCGTGGACCCTTTGACAAGCTCTGGGGAACATACCTCAGAATCGACTCATGAGGGGAAGGAAGCTTAGGTATTTATCCACTGACTTCTCTCCATCATTGGTTAAGGAATACTCTTGGGGTATTGACTCCCCAGCATCTCCAGCCCATCCTATGAGGGTAGAGTGCACTCTTTTGGTCTAGCCATGAATGCTCAGGGAGAGACACTCAAGAAGTCACCTTTTTGCTATATGGGAACTGTTTGCAAGCAGACCAAGGGGATGTGGGCGGGGCACCGACACCAGCTTCTACAGTTGGATATTAAATGATATTAGGAAGTAACGGTTAATTATTCTTAGGAGTAATAGTAGAATTGCAGTTGTTTAGGAGAATGTCCTAATTCTTAGGAGATACCTGCTGAAATATTTATGGGTTAAGTGTCGCGATGATTGCAATTAAATTTCAAATGATTCAGCAAAAATAAACACACACACACACACACACACACACACAGTAAGTATAGCAAAAATTCACACGTGCTGATTCTAGAACCTATATAGGGTTAAATAGATATCCAGTTTCATTTTTTCTGTATATTTGACATGTTCATGTTGGGGGAAAGTATTTAGCAGTTATGTATTGAGTATCCTCCATGTACTGAGTATTCTAAACATTGGAAGTGCCAGTGCCATCCAAGCCAATATGGTGTCTTTATCATGAATAAATAAAAGACTTGGCTTCTCAAGTCACTCAACTGCCATCTGTGGAAAACTGTGATGTCTACAAGATAAATGGTGCTCCCTGAATTTCACTACATTAAGTGGATACCCTGAGAGATACAAAGATGAGCAAAACAAAGTTCCTCAACTTGAAAGGTCTTATCTTCTAGAAGGGAAAGTTAATGATGGTTAGGAGCCAGGTAGAGTGCACTCAGTGCTGGGGCGGGGTTTCAGATTTTAAAAATGATATCGTGGTGCCCCTGCTGGAGAGTCAAAGAAGTGACAAGGTTTGTCCACCGTCATTCCTGGAACATTCCTCTTTCCTAAAACTGACAGAATGGGGAAACTATTTTTGCCATAAATAATTAAGCCTAGTAGTTAACCATTAAGCCTAAGTAGTTTGGCTGGTTGCAGTATTAACAGAGTCTAGTACTTCACATCTTCTATAAGTAACTCAGGCCCAGAGGGAGAGGAGAGAGGCAGCCTCGCATCTGGAAATTCCTGGGAGTAGAAACCAATTGGCTCCACATTAGGCCTGTGCATGTCTGGACAGAAAAGGGGGTCCAAGAACTAGCAGCCACAGCCTTTTTTTTTTTTTAATATTTATTTATTTATTTTTGAGAGAGAGAGAGAGACTGCACAAATGGGGGAGGGGCAGAGAGAGAGAGAGAAAGAGAGAGAAAATCCAAAGCAGACTCCGGGCTCTAAGACGTCAGCCCAGACACAGGGCTTGAACCCAAGAACCATGAAATCGTGGGGCCTCAGTCAAAGTTGGAGGCTTAACTGACTGAGCCACCCAGGTGCCCCACACAGCCTTCTGATTTAGGTGAGCCTAAGAAACAGCATTTCTAAGAAACAGTCTCCAGGCACCTTTCCTTCAGCAGTTCTTTTTTTTTTTTTTAAGTTTATTTATTTTGAGAGATACAGAGACAGTGAGAGGGGGGAGGGGCAGAGAGAGAGGGAGACAGAAAATTCCAAGCAGGCTCCACAGTCAGCACTGGGGGGGGCGGGGGGGGGGGCAGGGGAACAGCGGGCAAGTGGGGGAGTCTCGAACTCACCAAACAGGTGAGATCATGACCTGAGCCGACCAAGAGTCAGCTGTTTAACTGACTGAGCCACTCAGGCGCCCCTCCTTCAGCAGTTCTGATGAGACTCAGGACTGTCATCTTTAACAGCCTCCCAGGTGACCAACACCATGTTCAGGATTCTCATTTTGAGAACCACAGACTAGGGACCAAGTGTCGATGAGAGTGATGGCTGTGGCAGAGCTTCAGCCAAGGGGGAGGGGCCCAGCACAGACCCTACTGCATGGCAGGTACTCAAGAAACATTAACAGGAGGGAAGGGAAGAAGGAAAGGAGGGAGTTGGGGAGGGCTGGAGGGAGACTGACTCTGCAGGTGCACAGAACTCAGAGTACCTCTTGTTGTATGGGAATGAACAACAGGAGAGGGAAACAAGCAACCAGAATGTGGGAAGAGTCTGAGGGGCACAGTTTCTAAGCCACTTTAACCAGTGCCATTCCCAAAGGTCTTTAAGCCACAGTCTTCACAGCCGCTGTCCCCAAGCTTTATGGGACAGAGGCAGCAGCTCAGCAAATGGCTGGAGGGTTGCAGGCCAGACAGATCATCTAGCTGGGTCACTGGGAATTTACTGAGGGTTTTAAAGTGACAGAAAAGCTAGAAATCTGGCTGTCACAGCTAAGCAACAATAGAGTGTTCTTTGAGCAATTCAGGGAGCCAGAGTGGTGACTATTCCATCCAGAATCCAATAGTGTCCACTAAACTGCTTTAACTCAGGGGGCCTGGCAGGCTCAGTCAGAAGAACATGTGACTCTTGATCTCAGGGTTGTGAGTTCAAGCCCCACATTGGGTGCAGAGATTACTAAATGAACAAACAAAAACAACAACAACAACAACAACAAAAAACCTTAAAAATAAGCTGCTTAAACTCAGCCACAGGACTTCAGCATTTCTAACTTAAACAGTGATTAATGATACTCCAACTTCCCAATCTCCATTAGGATTCCTTCATCACCAAAAATTTTAGGCGTTAAATTAAGACCCAACAGGCCACCTGTCTAGGCTTGCCCAGTTTAGCAAATAAAAATACAGGACACCCTGTGAAATTTGAATTCCAGGTAAACAATGAATACTTCTTAGTATAAGTATGTCCTGTGCAACCGCTATCTGTTCATTCAGGACAAAGTCAATATTTGGGATATAGTTGTACTTTAAAAAAAAAATCTGTGTTTATTTGAAATTCAGATTTAACCAAGTATTCTGTCTTTTATCTGGAAATCCTACATTTGTCTACCCTTCCTTTTAAAAAATTTTCTTAATGTTTATTTATTTTTGAAAGAGAGAGAGAGAGACAGAACACAAGCGGGGGAGGGGCAGGGAGAGAGGGAAGCACAGAAGCTGAAGCAGTCTCCAGGCTCTGAGCTGTCAGCACAGAGCCCGACTTGGGGCTCAAACTCACGAGCCACAAGATCATGACCTGAGCTGAAGTCAGATGATCAACTGACTCAGGCACCCAGGTGCCCCATACCCTTCCTTTTTCTAATAGATGAGGAAATGAAGTTCAGAGAGGTCAAGGGACTTGTCCAAAGTGAAGGGGTTAGAGTCCATTCAAGATTCCTGGCTTCCACAATGCATTCTTATCCAAATGCCTTATTTCAGAGTTTAACTTGGCTTCTGGAACCACTGTGGATGTGCCTTAGAGTATCAGTGAAATTTCTGAATTTCAGGCAAAAATGGGTGTGTGGATGTGTGCATCGTTATTTTTCTGAGGAGATGGCTTCTGATTTTTAATTAGCTTCCCAAAGGAGTCATGATTTTATTATTTTTGCTTATTTATTTTTTGAGGGGGGGGGCAAACCAGGGAGGGACAGAGAGAGAAGGAGAGAGGAGGAGAGAGAAGTCTCAAGCAGGCTCCATGCCATTAGCACAGAGCCCAATGCAGGGCTCGAACTCATGAGATCATGAGATCATGCCCTGAGCCGGAACCAAGAGCTGGAGGCTTAACCAACTGAGGCTCCAAGGCACCCCAAAGAAGTCATGATTTTAAAAAGGGATTAAAACCCACTCTTTCACAATATTATGCTCTGCCTTCAAAATGAAGAACATCTATTACTTTGGGTTGAAGTCACATTTCTGCTTCCCTATAACCCTTCACTCCCTGGCATGATGCTGGGCCCCGTCTCACTAGGAGCTGGGTAGATTTTGTCAGCAAGCATATAAAAACACATCTACCACATCCTCTACACGCCATTTAGCAGAGGTCATCCTACCCTCCATAACCTACCTATATCAAAACCCAAAAATTCCTCTGACCTATTCTGTATTTTCCTTCTCCTACCTCTTGGGATGGACAACCCAGAGTTGACAGACCAGAACACCTTTGAGAGACTAGGGAGAAGGTTGTGATGATGTGACCTTTGAGACTGACCACTAGAGGTCCCTTCTCATCTGCAGTGATTCTGAAGTTAGCCAGCTAAGGGATTAGAGAGGATACTTCCTTGGACCAATGGGGAAGGTCTCTGCCTGTTACAGGCATTCTGTTGTATTCTGTGCCAAGCGCTGGGGGAGTAGCCATGTGATACAGTAGGAGTGATACAGAATAAAATGGCTTCCTCAGAAGTTGGATAATGTCTTCCAGTATCAGGCTCGAAGGCAGAGTTTTGAAGCAGAACAACACTTGGGGCTTCCTCCTCCTCTAAAAGGAAAAACAGGACATTCCACCACTCCCCATCACCAGGCAAACATCCAGTTTTCTTTGGAGCATAGTCTGGCTACAGAGGCATATCTACTGGAAGCTAATGAAGCTTCCTCTGGAGACCCTCATTGGCCCAGACCCATTCTAAAGGCCCTGACCCTAGTAGCTTTATATTTATACTGGTGTATTCTTTTCTTTAAAGAAGCCTCCCCCCACCCCAAGTATATAAATGTCAGGCCTAGACATAGCTCCTCTGGCTCCAGGATACAGGATTTCAGAGAGGAAAGGAGTGGGGGGAGTTTCAAAGGGAAACCGCCCTGAAGACTAATGAGGGAGAGTTTCCTGTGGATGAGGAAGAGAGTCATACGTATGCCAAACAACCAGGCAAGCACTTAATTTCCAAAGAGCTGTAATGGTGGGGGCAAAGAAGTGAGGGAGCTCCCTCTTGCCTGCTTGGAGCTTTCCTTGGCCAGCAGGAGTTTGCCAAATCTTGAAAGGCAGGGTGGTTCACTGACCGGCCTGTAGCATCCTGTTGGCTGCTTTCTGAATAAACAAATGGTCTTGCCAACCATTGTGTAGATTTAGTCGGGGTGTGTGTGTGTGTGTGTGGGGGGTGTGGGTGTGGAATACTCCAGTCCCAGAATTCCTATGAACTGTGATGAGCCATGAACTTTACAAAAGAGTGAATAATCAATCAGGGTTGAACGAACAGTGCTGTTTGGGAGGTATAGATGGATTCTGGAATAAAAACTAAATCCATATCCACAACTTTAGAAGCAAATGAGTGTAAGGAGCTGGGAATTTTTTCTGTTTTGAAAGAGAATAGTGCTGGAAACCTGTAGCCAGCAGTGTGTTGGAATTGACTGGTACTGGCTGCAAGAGCTGATTCTGCACATTTCTATCAATTCTGCATTCAGTTACTGCAAGTTAGTAGTGTGAAATCAGCTACATTGGGAGTATTTACACCATTGAAATTGGCAACTGTCAGGACTGGCTCTTAGACCTTTACCAGCACATCACTGCCTGTGCTTCACCCCTAAAGCCTCCCCTCCCTGCAACCACCCCCCACAACACACCACACTGACAAATCACAGAAACTGCAAGCATGCCCCCCTGTGTATCTGTGTATGGGTAAACACACAAAGGATCACATTTATCCACTTTCTCCTTCATAACCTGTTTGGATGTCCACAATACTCCTTGCTCTGTCATGATATTTTTCAGTGTTTTTCTACTAATTGAATCTTGATCCCAGGCAGTGATATCTCTCCCTCCCTCCCTCTCTCTCTCTGTCTCTCTCTCTGTCTCTCTCTCTCTTGAATTCACAATTGTTCTCTTACATCATGAGATCTTCAGCACCTCAGGGACTAAGTAGCCAATTGTGAGAGATTCTGAGGCACTAAAACAGGACAGCAAATTACTTTAACTGCCCATAAGTGAGCAGTAAAGACCATATCAACAATATTGTCCAATATTGCACAATATTGTCCAAATGGAAATTGTGTTAATATTTGGCCAGTGTTTTTTTCCAGATGCATGGTTTTCACCAGTGTGCATCCTGTTCCTCCAGCACTTGAAGAAATTTTAGATGAGCATCTTTGTGTCAGATGAACAGAATCAGTCAGAGAAAAGTCATGTGGCTTGCTCAGGCCAGACCCAGGAACATATGTCACTTCTCAGCCTGAAAGTCTGGAGCTGCAAAATATTACATGGGAGACATGGGGAGGGGACTGACATTTTCATGCCTACTTTGTGCAGATACTCCTGTAACAAACAGTTGGAGGAAGCCATTATTATCCCTAATTTCCATACCAAAGAATGGAGGCCCAGGGAATTTAAGCAATCCTTTCAAGGATATGTAGCTAATAGGTAATAGAATATTTGTTGGTAATTTAACAGATTTAATATATGCATAGTATAACAGAGCTTGCAGGAAAAACAACCCCTTGTCCTATTTCTCTCCACCCACCCCCTCCACCCGCCCCCAAGGCAACTCTTTTTAGACTTTTACTATTTCTTCTGGTAGGCACCCAATAGGCTTATTAGTAGAATAATGAGTGTAGTGACTTTGTTTAGTTTGTTTTATGTCTGTATCCTCATTGCCTTAGCACAGTGTAAATATTTGTTGAAAAAAATACCACCATTTCTTGATTTATCAGTTGGCTTTCTGCTATGTAAGATAAGGATCTAGTGTACTAACATTTCCCTTTCACCTCCCCAACTGCTTTCCCATTAAGGCTTTATTGATATTTTTAGTTCCTCAGCTGGCCACCTTTGTAACTCTTAAGTAATGCACATACTCCTTTATTTCTCATTCCACAACTACAGATAATATCTTTGAACTCCATTGTGAGAGTCTTGGTTTCACTGCAGGTCTGCCTGACTTGAGAATCCATACCGTTTCCACTAAGGCTCTCACACAGACCACTTCTGGGTCAGGGAGTGTCCCTCTGCCTAATTTTGGGAACTATATTTAAAAATAGTAGGCACTGGGTAATGGATTTTGAACTAGAGGCATTCTTGGGCCAGCATATACCAACAGAGAACAGTCTCAAGATATTGGAGTGAGTTTATCAAACTAAAGTTAAGTGTAGTGCAGAAACATTAAAAAATGTGCACAGTCCAGAATTCTGATAGCAGGTTATAATTACTGAAATTCTCCTAATGCCTAAGGTGATTTCCTGCCCTCTCTACAAGGCAGGACTTGCATTCTACATTAGGAGTACTATGGGCTTAAGAAACTGGTAGGTAGGGGCGGCTGGGTGGCTCAGTCGGTTAAATGTCTGACTTCAGCTCAAGTCATGATCTCACGGTTCTTGGGTTTGAGCCCTGCATCCAGCTCTGGCTGACAGCTCAGAGCCTGGAGCCTGCTTTGGTTTCTGTGTCTCCCTCTCTCTCTGCCCCTCCCCCACTTGTGCTCTGTCTCTCTCTTTCTCTCAAAAATAAATAAAAACATAAAAAAAAAAAAGAAGAAACCGGTAGGTACTCTGGGTTCTCTATCAGCACAAAATACCTCAGAAATGCCTCCTAGGTATGCTTAGAGCCAAGTTATTTCCTTGGCATGCAGTAAAAAGGAGAGTGGGAGCTGAGCATAGCCCTGGCATAAGCCTGGTGTGGGTTTCATTAGAGAAAGTAATTGACACCGTGGAGCAAAGGCCATGAAAGGAAAACAGACATGGCCTTTGTTTCCCAAGGCCCTCTGGCTGGCATTGCATACACAACACAAACACTGTCCACGTTGGTGCTTGATACGGGCTTTTTGTTTTTGTCCAGTCCCCACCGTCTTCCAGAAGACAGCTTCACTTGTCTTTTATCTGTACTTCCTCATCCCTGGCAACTCCCACTCCTTATTCTTAAAGGTACTTGCTGGCTCTGCATATCTCAGTTAGACAAGGACTTGACCTACACATCTTGAACCTGTCAGGCCTTTGGACTTAGGCAACACCCAGGACAGATGGCAGGAGGGCTCAGTTTGGAGCCCCACAGGCACCTGTTGGTCCTTCTATCTAACGAGAACCCCAAGGACTAGCCCCTGACCTGACCTAGCCCCATCCCTACAGTTCAGCAGGAGCATCCAGCTTTCTGCAGATTGCAGAATTGCCAGTGGAAACCTAACAATGTTTGCTTTAATTCTTTGCCTTATATTTAGAGACAATGCCTGCCTACTAGAAGAATATTGTAGGAAATAGTGGGGGAGCTAAGGTCATGGCAAGATTGTCTGTTCTTGAATAAAGCCACATCATTAGTTAGGATTAGAATCAGTTAGAAGTAACAGAAAAATCTGGAAATAACTTAAATATGCAAATCTATTTCTCTCTCATATTTAAGAAGTCCAGAGATAGTCATCTCAGGATTGGTAAGATATGCCATAGTGTCCTTCTTGCATATTGCTTTATCCTGCATGGTTACGGTTCCCAAGGTTATCTCAACATGGCTGCTAGACTTCCAGTCATCGTATTCCTACTATAGCCAACACAAAGGAAGAAGGGCAAAGCAGGGCATACTACTTTCTTATAAGGCTGTTTCCTAGAAACTGCTCATATTGCTCATACCAACTACTGCTTATATCTCATTGGCCAGAACATGGTTATGCATGAAGACTGCATCTAACTGCAAGAAGACTGATCCTTGTTGTTTTTATTCCAGGCAGCCATGTGCCCAGGTAATAATCAGGGATTTTATTACTAAGTCCAAGGAAAATGGAAATTGAAGGACAACCAGCTGTCTCTACTCCCTGATGAAGCAGATCAATAAGAGACTCATTGCCTCAATTCAGGCCACTCTTATTTGAGAGCCAACTTCCAAGCCATAAAGATAGAGCATCCTCTCAGGTCGAACCCACTGACCTCTCAGGTCAGGTCAGACCGACTCCATTTGAAAGATAGGGATAATTAGTTTCTCAGTGTATCCTGGCTAAGAGGGCCTACTATCTAAAGATAACCTTTGTCCCTGCCATGGCAAAGAAGAATAGACTTAGACCTGTTCTACCAAATAGCCATGCCAATGAAGGAGGCAGCGAGAAACCCACCAGCTCTATAATAGATGTGTACCCAAGGGCATTGGACCTTGCATCTACCTTCGGTGACTAACATGGTTGGTCAAGGTATGCCTCTGGATCACAGAGCACTGAGAATTCAGGCCATGACAGATGGAGGAGTAGAGAGCTTCACTGACCAAAACCTTGTGAATCATGGGGCACTGTTGGTCCAGGTAAAGTCACAGATATAGAAGTATATGGATAGTGTGACAGGAAGTCTTAGAGAAGGCCTCAATGATCCCTCCCTCTTGGTATCCATACCTGTGTGTAATCACTTCTCCTTGCATGTGGGCAGGACTCACTGCCTCATTTCCAACAAATAGAATATTCAAAAGCTATAGGATGTCACTGCTGAGATTAGGTTACAGAAAGACAGTGGCTTCTGTCTTGCTCTCCCTCTTTTGCCATCTTGCCCACTTACTCAGGAAATCCAGCTGCCATGGGGAGACCCATATGGCAATGAACTGCTGTCTCCAGCCAACAGACAGAGATGATGGAGGTCTCCCAACAGCCACCTGAGTGAACTTGGAAATGGATCCTTCTCCAGTCAAGCCTTGAGATGACTGCAGCCCCCACCAATAGCTTGACCACAATTTTGTGAAGAATCCTGAACCAGAGTTATCCAGCTAAGCTGCTCCCAGATTCTTGCCCCACAGAAACTGTGAGATCATAAATGTTTATTGCTATCAACTGCTAAGTCTTGGGGTGATTTTCTACACAGCAATAAATAACCAATATAGGTTGTTTACATCTTCTTAAGAAATTCTGTCTTAAGAAATTCTGCTAGTTTAATCCCATGCTCAACTTTTAAAACTTGTTGCTATATCAGTCTTGAAGGGCCAAGTTCAGGCCATGCAAGAATGTGAACACAGAGCTGACATTAGAGAAGTATCTCTACAGGCAGGATGAGTGTCACAAAGAAATACTATAAATCACTTTCTTTATCTTAAAAAAATATGTGGGAACGCCTTTCCTCAACAGATGACATGCCTTCACTTAGAAAAGCAGAATCTTGTTCCTTCTCAAACATGCTGAAAAGACATTTCCTCATTGGTTGTATTGCATATTTGCAATCTCCTCTCCTTCTTTCATCCCTGATTCAAGGTCGGGCATCTGTTGTTTGCTTTGTTCTCTATGAGTGAAGCAGTGTAGTGCGTGGATTGGCATTCAGGTGCAACCTTTTATTCCTAGAATAACGCTCTTCTTTGCTAAGCATATGGCCAGGTTTCCATCAGTACTGACCCCAACATGTATTTTCTCATGTAATAATTATTACAGATGAAAACTCTCTTCTCCCACAGCATGAATCTGCAGTGATGAATAGAATAAAGTGTCATGGAGCATCTTCCCATTACTATATGTAGCACATGTATGCCAAAGGCTGTTTTGTACATAGAACATCAGCTGTTTCCTTCCTATGTCTAGGGAAGTATCTTCCAGGATGCACACATAATAGTAATTGCCCTTTTACATTGTACGCTGTTGAATTTTTGCAACGGCCTAGAGCATCACTAGATAAAGGACTTCTGTTTGCTTTCTCCTCAAGCATAAAATGTGTCATTAGCTCCGTAATTGGATTTATACCTTTTTGGCAATAGAATGATTTATAGCCTTGTTTTGCTGCAGAAATGTAGATTTCAATCATGTTGCTATAGCTATGATATTTTCTGTCTGCCTTTAGAAACAAAATTCATCAATTTGGAAAGCATTATTTTGCTCTTATTCTAGAAAAAATATTATTTCTTTACTGAGGGGTCACCATGTTTTGTTCAAAAAAGCCAGTAAAAAGTCACGGGTGGCTTTATGCTTATATATGAACAAGTTCATAATAATACATTGAGGAATAGAGATGAATAAATTGCTAGCCCAGTAACATCCAATTTTCAGGTACTCACTATCCCTCTTGGAATTTGGCTGCTAATTTTTTGCCCACTTGTGCAAAATAATCACATTTTCAGGTGTTTATCCTATAACATACAGAATCATACTTTATATTTTCACTAGAGTCCTGTTCACTATTTATAATGCTATTTTTACTTGTGGTAGTCACATTACTATATTTGTGATTTTTAAAAAAACTTTAATAACAGGGGCGCCTGGGTGGCTCAGTGGTTAAGCGTCCGACTTTGGCTCAGGTCGTGATCTCATGGTTTGTGGGTTCGCGCCCCGTGTCGGGCTCTGTGCTGACAGCTCAGAGCCTGGAGCCTGCTTCGGGTTCTGTGTCTCCCTCTCTCTCTGCCCCTCCCCCATTCACACTCTGTCTCCCTCTCCTTCAAAAATGAATAAACATTAAAAAAAATTAAAAAAAAACAATTAAAAAAACAAACTTTAATAATAGGTTAAGATATAATTCACATAAAATTTGCCCTTTGAAAGTGTATAACTCAGTGGTTTTCAGAATATTCATGGAGTTGAATGGACCATCACTATTATCAAATTTTAGGACATTTTTGTCACCCCAAAAGGAAACCCTCTACCCATTATTAATCACTCCCTATTTCCCCTTTCCCTCCAGCCCCTGAAAACCATTGATCTACTCTCTGTCTCTATGGATTTGCTTATTCTGGACATTTGCAATAAACATAATCACACAATATGTGGTCTTTTGTGTGACTTCTTTCACTTGGCATGATGTTTTCAAGACGCATCCATGCTGTAACATGTATCATTTTTCCCCATCCCCTTCTATGGCCAAATATTATTCCATTATATGGATATGACACATTTTGCTTATCCCTTCATCAGTTTGTGGACAATTAGATTGTTTCCACTTTTTTTAGCTATCACAAATAATACTGCTATGGACATTCATGTAAAAGTTTTTATGTGGACATGTGTTTTTATTTCTCTTCGGTATATACCTATGAGACAAATTGCTGGGTCTTATAGTAATTTTATGTTTAACATTCTGAGAAGCTTCTAAAGTCGCTGTGCCATTTTACGATCAGCAATGTACAAGGATTGTAATTTTTCTGTGTATTCATCATCATTTGTTATTGTCTGTCATTTCTATTTTAGCCATTCTAGTGGGTGTAAAGTGGCATCTCATTGTGGATATTTGGTTAACAGCTTTATTGAGATATAATCTACCTCCATACAATTCACCCATTTATTATTTTTTTAATGTTTATTTATTTTGAGAGAGAGAGAGAGGCAGAGGGTGGGGCAGAGAGAGAGGGAGAGAGAGAATCCCAAGCAGGCTCTGCGCTGTCAGCACAGAGCCTGATACGGGACTGGACCTCATGAACCGTGAGATCATGACTTGAGCTGAAATCAAGAGTTGGATGCTTACCTGACTGAGCCATCCAGGTGACCCCAAAATCAAATCTATTTTAAAAAGTTTACAATAAAGTGATTTTGATACATTCACAGTTGTGCAAACATCACCCAATCAGTTTTAGAACACTTTCATCATCCTCAAAAGAAACTCCATTCCCTTTAGCAATCTCATCATGGTCTTTATTTGCATTTCCCTACTGAACAATGTTGGACATCTTTTCATGTGCTTTTGGTACATTGTCTTTGGAAAAACATCTGCTTAAATCTTGCCCATTTTCAACTGAGTTGTTTTTCTTTTTATTGTTGAGTTCTAAGATTCTTTATATGTTCTAAATACAAATTCCTTATCAGATACATGATTTGCACATAGTTTCTCCCATTCTGTGGGCTGTCCTTCTATTTCCCTGGTAGTGTCCTTTGAAGCACAAAAGTTTTAAATTTTTTAAAAAGGATTTTATTTTTAAGTAATCTCTACACCCAATGTAGGGCTCGAACTTAAGAGATCAAGAGTCACATGCTCCAACAACTGAGGCTGCTAGGCCCCCCCAAAAGTTTTAATTTTGAAGAAGTGTAATTTACCTACTTTTTTCTCTGTCATGTCAAGTATAAGCTTCTGGTGTCATATGTAAGACAACATTGCCCAGTCCAAAATTACAAAGATGTACTGCTATGTCTTCTTCTAAGAATTTTACAGTTTTAGCTCCTATATTTAGGTTTATGATCCATTTTGAGTTAATTTTTTACATACAGTGTGAGATAGGAATTTAAATTCATTCATTTGTATATGGACATCTTGTTGTGTGGGCAGCATTTGTTGAAAAAACTATTTTTTCTTCCCCAAATGGTGTTGGCACCCTTGCCAGAAACCAACTGACCAAAAACGGGAAGATTTATTTCTGGCCATTCAATTCCATTCCATTGATTTATATATGTCCATTCTTATGCAATTACCACACTGTTTTGATGATGATAGCTTTTTACTAGGTTTTGAAATTAGGAAGTATGAGTTCTCCAACTTTGTTCTTCTTTTTCAAGATTATTTTTTTGGCTATTCCAAGTCCCTTGAATTTCCATGAAACATTAAGATCAACTTATCGATTTCTGCAGGAGAGAACACTGGTATTTTGATAGGAATTTCACTGAATCTGTGGAGCAATTTGGAGTATTGTCATCTTAACAATTTTAACTCATGAGCATGGGATGTCTTTCCAGTTTTTTAGATATTCTTTCATTTCTTTCAAAGATGTCTTGTAGTTTTTGGAGTACAAGACTTACACTTCTTTTGTTAAATTGATTCCTAAGAGTTTTAATTTTTTTGATGCCATTGTAAATGGAGTTGTTTTCCTAATTTCACTTTCAGATTGTTCATTGCTACTTTATAGAAATACAGTTGATTGTTTTTTATTTTATTTATTTTGAGTGTGCACGCAGGCAGGAGAGAGGGGCAGAGGGGGAGAGAGAGAATCTTGAGTAGGCTCTATGTTCAACCCAGGGATCATGACCTGAGCTGGAATCAAGAGTTGGACACTTAATGGGCTGAGCCATCCAGGAGTGCCAAAAGACAGGTGATTTCTGCATGCTGATCATGTGTCCTCCAACCTTGCTGAACTTGTTTATTAGTTCTAATAGTTATTAGTGGAGTCCTTGGGATTTTCTGTGTATAAGATCAGAATCCATCACCTGAAAATATAGTTTTACTTTTTCCTTTTCTATCTGAATGCCTTTCATTTATTTTTTCTGTCTGATTGTCGCAAATGGAACATCTGTACAATGTTGAACAGAAGTAGTAAAAGCAGACATCCTTGGCTTATTCCTGTTTTTAAGGAAAGTTTTCAGTCTTTTACCATTATGTGTGGACTGTATTAATATTTTAATGAACTACTTTTGAGCCACTAGTTCTTTTTTTAAAACTTTTGGAAATAAGGTGCAATGTGATAGTGGCAATGAAAATGCAAATTTAATCATAGTTCAGTCAGTGTTCTTGGTTGCAAGCAACAGAAATTAACTCTAAGTGATTAAGCACAAAAGAAAATTTACTAAGGCGATATTGCTGGGAATGATGGAGAAGTAGGCTCTGAAAATAGTCAAAACAAGGGGTGTCCCAGCAGTAACCAGAACCACAGCCTAAATATTACCATAAATCAGTCCAGGAAGATATTATGACTATGACTGCTGAGCCATCGAATGACAGAGATTGGACAATGTTCCCCAGAGGCCCTGGACATTGCCCCACTGCTAAAAGTGTAGCCCCTGCAAATGGATGTTTCTGCCACCACTACCGTCAGGCACCAGGCACCACAACCAGTTCCCGATTCTTTGTGTCACTTGCTCTCAATCCAAAGTTGGAGAAAGGAGGGTACAAGTTCACTTCTCCTCTTGTCTCTCTTACCTGTAGACGTTTCCCAGTGGTGAGTGGGTATAGAGATCCCCTGTTCACAGCTCACCTTTGGAATAAGACTGGGGAAGTTCAAGGTGCAGCAATCTGGTTGGAAGGAGGTCTTGTGTTGAAACTGCATTTACAGCGTTAACAATTGGTTTTCCTTAGATGTATATTTACTTGGGGTGGCTTTGGGCATATACTGGAGATTATGGAGAGGCTGGTGGTGGCGAACTCCTCCACAATAAGTCACTCTTTGGCATATATAATTCAGACATAGCCAGGTTTAAATCCTGGCTGAGCCACTTAATTTAGTTATGCAGCTTAGGAAAATTATTTGAGTTTTTTCAGTCTCATTTTCTTTGTCTAGGAAATGAAGGCATAATAGTATCTCTTTTACAGGGTCATCGTGGGAGTTAGATGGACAAGGAACATAAAGTGGTTAAGACAGTGTCTTAATAACTGGTTGCTATTGTTCATATTCCTGTGTCAGTCCATTTCTTGGCTACCAGGCTCTTTTCCTTGGAGTCAGCAACAGCCCCTGTTTTTCACTCTAGCTTTTGAACCATCTCTGGCTCCTAGTCTTTTGTATTTCAGCTCCCAGCCAGGGCCAATGTTGTTGAACCAGGGTATCTGATCTACTCAGAAGCAGCATGGCCTCCTATTGAATTTGGTATTGGACTTCTAGTCTTGGCCATGCTATGGGTTGAAAGCTGTCTGGCTTAGAAATGTCTCTCTGCCCCTTCCACAGTTAGCCATGGCACATGGCACATGGCCATGGCACGAAAGAGGGCAGAAGAATCAGGTGTTATATGCAGAGCCTCTGGAGTTCAACTGCCTAGACTCAAACCCACTCACCTCCATCACTAGGTAAGTATTAACTCTGGAGAAGTTATGTAATCCCTAAGTTTCATATTCTGTAAAACCGGGATAGTAATGTTATTTCATAGAGTTGTGATGACTAAATAAATATGTTTATCAGAACAATACTAGGCCAGGAATACTCTGTAGCACTTGCTTTTATTTTATTTTATTAAATTTTTTAAGTCTGGGACTCAAACCTAAGCACGAAGGAATGAGGACACAAGGCAGGAAAATTGTATCTGGTAACTAAGATGCTGAAGTCAGACTGTGCCCAGCAGAAAAACTGGCTCAGGACAAACAGTGAGTTGGTGATGTTGGTTTCTTGGCAGGAAAGTGAAGGATCAGAGGGGGGTATGTGTGCTCATCCCTGGGGATGCTCTGGAGTACAGAAAAAAATATATAACTTCTATTTATATTTCTTTAAAAAAATGAAACTTTTCTGATATCTAATATGTGGATTGATAGTGGCAGGCACACTTGTCTGTATGTGAGTTAAGTGTCTTAAATGGTTTAAGTGAAGTCTCCTGAGACGAATTTGTGTGCTGTAGGGTATCATTGTTAGGGCCATTTTTATAAAAACAAAACCCAAACACCCCCAAGACTTTTAAGTAGTAGAATCTTGTGTGTGGGGGGGGTTGTTTTGTTTTGTTTGATTTTTGTTTATTTGTTTTTGTTTTTAGTAAGTTCTATGCCCAAGGCAGGGCTCAAACTCATGACTCTGAGATCAAGAGTCGCATGCTCTACATACTGTGGCCCTAAGTAGTAGAATCTTTCATTATTGTGTAATGGAATAGGGAGAGACCATAAAAATCAATTGTATCGACAGGTTCATAGGTCATTTTGGGAGTAGAGACCTTAAAAGGATTGCCAACTTAGAGATGAATTACACATTTTTCTCTCTTACAAAAAGACTAGGATTCCAAAATTTCTGACCTTTTCTCTTATGCCAAGTGACCTTCAATACTGTGCTACACAATAGATATTAAAATTATAAATACATTTAAATAGTATCTTTAAAAAAAAGGTGTTTAATAGTGAAGGTGAAAATAAATGCTTTTGCAAAGAAACTCTTTTTACTGAGACCATTTTGAAAATGGATGCTTGGAAATCTGTTGTTATTTTATTCCTGAAATTGACAAAGCTGTAACATTACCTAAGAAACATTTGTATCTTCATGCTTAAAAAAAATTGGAAACACAGCCCTCGAATCTATTAATATTCCAGACATAGGTTTACAATACCTTTCAATTGGCTTGCAAGAATAACTCTTTGACATCAGTAAATGTATTGGCTGAATTTGAATAAAACTTCACATAATTGGTGGATGGAAATGAATATTAGGATTTAGTAATGTAGTTTTAGTGCATTTTAATACTATATTACTTTGTATCATTTTCAGCTATGACAATTAATAAAACCTATTTCCAAAATAAACTGAACTTAGAAATATATTTGTGAATCTCTGAGTCACAAATTATTAAACCAACATTAAAACAAAAACAGTGAAATCTGGGGCACTTGGGTGGCTCAGTCGGTTAATCATCTGACTCTTGGTTTCGGCTCAGGTCATGGTCTCACTGTTTGTGAGTTTGAGCCCCACATTAGGCTCTATACTGACAGTGTGGAGCCTGCTTGGGATTCTCTCTCTCTCTGCCCCTCCTGCACTCTCTCTCAAAAATAAATAAAGTTTTAAAAAACAGTGAAATTTATTCAGGTGTATAGAGAACAAAAATGTTTTTGAACTCTGAAAAATCAAATACAAATTTAGGTAAAAATATTCATTTCCTCTCTATTCCCTTTTAATTTACATTCCTTTTTTTTAAGCTTATTTATTTTGAGAGAGAGATAGAGAGAGAGAGAGAGAGAGAGAGTGTGTGTGTGTGTGTGTGTGTGTACGAGTTGGGGGGGAGGGGCAGAGAGAGAGGGAGAGAGAATCCCAAGCAGGCTCTGCACTGACAATATAGACTTGGGATGCAGACTTGGGGTTCGATCCATGAGATCATGACCTGAGCTGAGATCAAGAGTCGAACACTTAACTGACTGAGCCACCTAAGCGCCCCTTGAATTTATATTCTTATGCCCATTTTACAGTGTTCATATATGTTTAGTCATATGTATACATTGCTTAGAAATAAAGAAATATACTAGAAATTCATGCTCAAGCATTTTCATTGGGAGAGTGTGCTTTCAAAAGAATTTGAAAACCACTGCTTAGAAAGAGAAGTCTGAACCTACGGAAGAGATAAAGGAAGAGAGAGGCAAAAAGATGGTAGGCCAGGAGACCTGTCAGGCACCTCTGGTGTGCGACATTCCACGTCAGCGGTAATAAAAAAGGTTGAATAAGAGTGGTGACATTTTGAATGGAAAGGGACAGATTCAAGAAAACGAAGTGGTGAGAAGACAGAGCAATAAGCTTTGGTGACTGATGGCATGTAGAAAGCAAAGAGAGGAAGGTGTCAATGATTGAACTGAGGAAGAACAAGTTATTGGAGCATAAAACAATGAATTTAATTTTAAACATGTTGAACTTGAGTGCCTTTTGGGACCTTAAGAGAGAGGATCAAAGGAGCAGTTGAAAAAAAGTGAGTGGGTGACAGCAACTAAAAATGTCTTTCCAGTCCATATGTTTTACAGTTCCAACATATTTCTGTAAAGATAATATGTATTCGTGGGAACCAACAGATTTGACTTCTTAAAATATGAGTACCCTTTAGAGGCACATGCATCTCTCTTCCTCCGTCAGGACTTTCTACGGTAGCAGAAAGGGAGTGAATCCAGAATCCAGATTAATGTGGAGACACCGCTCTGGGAAACTCAGCTTCCAAACCCACTCTACCACTTACTAGTAAGGCAACTCTGAAGACTTATTTAACCCTTCTAAGATAGTCCCCCCGTTATTAAATGGGGGGTTATTAAATGGTGGCTTACTAATAATAATTTTACATAGTTACTGTGCAAATGAAAATCAAATAAACTGCATAAAGTACTTATGTCCTTGCCTTGTACAATTTTTAAGCATCATTTAAACATTAAATAAAAATTGGTTCTAATTATTGTCTGGTCTCTGTAGTTCTTGGAAAACAAGTTAGCTGCTGTGATATCTTTTACCTCAGCCTACTATATCAGAGACTACACATTCACATACTTATAAAACTTGGGCCTTGTGTTATATCTGTCCCAAAATAAGTGTTGTTTTCTCCCCTTCAATATTACTATAAACAGTAGCAGCCATGTAGCACACATTTGGTTCTTTGTAATGTTTCATATGAAAACAATCTACTCACATTCCCATGCATGCACACAAGCACATACACACACACTAAAGACTATCCACAAAGTTTTTAGTATCTAAGACCTGAACTGAAAAATAACATTAACATTCCCATATTTGGATCATACCTATAATAATAATTATGCTTATGTTATAAACTGGATGTCTGTGTCTCCCCAAAATTCTTATGTTGAAATCCTAACCTCCAAGGTGATGGCATTAGGAGGTGGGGCCTTTGGAAGGTAATAAGGTCATGAGGATGGAGCCCTCATGAATGGGATTAGTGTCTTTATAAAAGAAACCCTACTGGGGCGCCTGGGTGGCTCAGTCGGTTAAGCTTCCGACTTCGGCTCAGGTCATGATCTCACGGTCTGTGAGTTCGAGCCCCGCGTCGGGCTCTGTGCTGACAGCTCAGAGCCTGGAGCCTGTTTCAGATTCTGTGTCTCCCTCTCTCTCTGCCCCTCCCCTGTTCATGCTCTGTCTCTCTCTATCTCAAAAATAAATAAACGTTAAAAAAAATAAAAAAATATATATCATTTAAAAGAAACCCTACAGAGTTCTCTTGCCCCTTCTGTCATGTGAGGACGCAGTGAGAAGACAGCCATCTATGAACCAGGAAGTGGACTTTCACCAAGCACTGAATCTACTGGCACCTTGATCTTGGACTTCCTAGCTTTCAGAACTAAGAGAAATAATTTTCTGTTTGTAAGCCACCCAGACTATGTTGTATTTTTGCTACAACAGCTCATACTAAGACATTTTATGTCTATATAGAATTTTGCAGTCATAGAAATGATACACATTGAAAAAAGACAACAGAAGTCTACCATATACATATATACTTGGTGTACCTGAAGTATAGAGCTGAGCAAATGCAGAATAAAAAATATTCAAAGAGAGAAATAATTTCCTGAAATGAAGAACAGAATCTACAAATTTAAATTATACATTGTGTCATAAGAAAAATTAATGCCAGAGGCATAAAAACATGATAGTCACATGAAATGACTAAACTTGATAAACAAGTGAATAACCCTACACATATCTAGGCAAAAAACACAAGTCAATTGTAATAGGAAGAGCTAAAGCTGGATTCAAACTCATTTATAGTAATGGTCCATGTCAGAAAATGATAGAGCAATGTTTACAGAGTTTTAAAAAAAAATGAGTGTGACCCAAGAATTTTATACCCAGCCAAATTTCTACCTGTGTATAAAGGCAATCCACAAATAGTCTCACATGTGCTTAAGCTCAACGAAGGTACGGCATATGGGACCACTTTTTGGTTTTTTTGTTTTTTTTGGTTTATTTATTTTTTTTTTTCAACGTTTATTTATTTTTGGGACAGAGAGAGACAGAGCATGAACGGGGGAGGGGCAGAGAGAGAGGGAGACACAGAATCGGAAACAGGCTCCAGGCTCTGAGCTATCAGCCCAGAGCCCGACGCGGGGCTCAAACTCATGGACCGCGAGATCCTGACCTGAGCTGAAGTCGGACGCTTAACCGACTGCACCACCCAGGCGCCTCTGGGTTGTTTTTTTTTTTTAATATGTGAAATTTATTGTCAAATTGGTTTCCATACAAGACCCAGTGCTCATCCCAAAAGATGCCCTCTTCAATGCCCATCACCTACCCTTCCCTCCTTCCCACCCCCCATCAACCCTGTTTGTTCTCAGTGTTTAAGAGTCTCTTATGCTTTGGCTCTCTCCCACTCAAACTTCTTTTGAGACCACTTTTTGAAAAAGCTACCTGACGATGAAATCCAGCCAATTAAGACATTTCAGAATAAAAAACTAGGGAATGGGGAAAATATTATACAGAACTAATCATGAAGTCAAATCTATGTAAATCTATAAATAAAGCAAAACGATACAGATAATTACAAAATAGGTCCTTCGTGTTTGAACAAAGAAGAGCTGGCATGGAAAGTGAGGAGGACATCCATGTGGTGGTGTGTCCCGTCACAGGGTGTCAGAGCCTGAGTGGAGCAAGGAGGGCATCCATGCAGGGGAGCAGGCCCACACAGAGTGGGTTTCAGAATCTGTGCAGGGTACTGGAGTTGGAGGGCTGCTTGAGTTCAAGGAGTTGGAGCCTATGCAGGGTGAGAAGGGTGTCCATGTGGTGTGGTGGTGGTGGTGGCTGAGGGTAGGGTGTCAGAGTCTGAGCCAGATGGGGAAGGTGTCCACGCATGGAGGTGATCTGATGAGGGTGTCAGAGCCCAAGTAGGATGAGGAGGGCTTCTCCATAGGAGCAGAGACTGGCATAGAGTATGAGAGCTTGAGCATGGTGAGAGGGAATCCCCAATGGAGTGCATAAAAATGAGTCCTTATTTGTGATTCTTCTGACAGTACGTGATTTTAAAAAAAGCTTTCTTTTTAATGTTCATTTATTTTTGAGAGAGAAAGAGAGCATGAGTAGGAGAGGGGCAGAGAGAGGAAGAGACACAGAATCTGAAGCAGGCTACGGGCTCTGAGCTGTCAATACAGACCCTGACATGGGGCTCAAACTTGTGAACCACAAGATCATGACCCGAGTCGAAGTCAGAGGCTTAACCGACTAGGCCACCCAGGTGCCCCAAGTGATTTTTTTTTAAAGTAGGCTTCATGCCCAGCGTGAAGCCCAACACTGGGATTTATTTCATGACCCTGAGATCAAGACCTGATCTTAGATCAAGAGTCAGATTCTTAACTGACTGAACTACCCAGGAGCCCCATGTGACTATTTTTCTATATGTTTTAGCATAGACCTTTTTCTGCTGCAAGCTACTTACCTAGAAGGAAAAAAACATAGAAAATATATTTTAAGTCTTATTTATTTGAGAGGTGCCTAGATGGCTCAGTTGGTTAAGCGTCCAGCTTTGGCTCAGGTCATGATCTCATGGCTTGTGAATTAGAACCCCGTGTTGGGCTCTGCACTGTCGGTGCAGAGCCTACTTGGGATTCTCTCTCTCTTCCTCTCTCTCTGCCCTTCCCCCACTTTCACTCTCAAAATAAATAAATCAACATTAAAAAATAAAGTCTTATTTGATATATATGTATACAAATGCTGGGAGTGTCATATTAATCACATGACACAGATTCCTTTCAACTGTGTCTTTTTTAATATGTAAATACTTTTGGCTCTACCATTAAGGAATTTTGTGATGCTATTTTATTAAATCAGCATAAATGTCATTAATTATGCTAATTTAATAAAATATGAAGGGGGTAGACTGCAGACATTGAGAATTCCTGGACCACCTCACTTTGCCATGTCCATTCACCTCTTCCTAGGCAGGTGCATGAAGCTTAGTCAGCGTTCAGGCTCTCAGGATTTTCTGGGACTCCGCTGCAAAGCCTGAACCTTGGAACCAACTATGAATTTCCTTGTGGTTTCACACTTGCTATATTTTCTTCTCACCTTGCCACCACCAACGCAGACTCAGCCTCTCTGGCTACGTCAGCTTTGGGTTGCTTCGCTTCCTGGCTTCTGGGAAGCCGCAGCTGCAGAAGCTTTTGCTGGCTAAGCAGGTGACCCATTAAAAGCACGCAAATTAGAGCACAGGTGCAGGAGAACGATGAATGTGCTATCTAATGGTATCAGGGTTAGGAAAATACTGTTTGCCCAGCCTTCACTGTCATCCTCTCGTGAAGAGGCCTCTCTGGTCTCAGTCTTTCAGTAGCTGTCTGAGCCATTTTTTAATTAAATTCTTCCATGTGAGGGGCACCTGGGTAGCTCAGTCAGTTGAGCGTCCAGACTTTGGCTCAGGTCATGATCTGAAGCCCCATATCAGGCTCGCTGCTGTCAGCACAGCAGATTCTCTGTCCCTCTCTCTCTGCCCCTCCCCTGCCTGCGTGCTCTCAAAAATAAACTCAAACATTAAAAAAAAAGATTCTTCCATATGAAAGAAAGCATGCTCTCAGGACACTAGAAATGTCATATTGGATGAGAATAATGGTTTGGTGAGCTCAGGATTTCTATCACTGGTGGTGCCATCAATTCCTACTTTGTAGTATCTACTAGTTCCAAACTCTGGTCTCCAAATCGGTGCTGATCTGGGAAGATTTTTAAAAAATTAATCAGTAATGAAATAAAAAGAGTAAGAATAATGTGGCAGAACATATCCAAATGTCATTTTGGGGAAATAACTGTTTTTTATCCTGAGGCTATGCCCTTCTTACATTTCTTCATTTCAAAAGATCCCTCCTGGGGTGCCTGGGTGGCTCAGTTGGTTAAGCATCGGACTTTGGCTCATCATCTCACAGTTCATGAGTTCAAGCCCCGCATCAGGCTCTGTGCTGACAGCTCAGAGCCTGGAGCCTGCTTCAGATTCTGTGACTCCCTCTCTCTCTCTGCCCCTCCCTCGCTCGTGCTCTGTCTTTCTGTCTCTCAAAAGTAAACATTAAAAAAAAAACACCCTGATTATTCTAGCTTGGAGTACACACTGTCCCTGAACCAATCACCATATTTATGGTGGAGACTGACCTGGGTTGTGTGCCAGCCTTGTAGCAGGAGAATGGGGAAACTGTGATTGGACTGCCCCACCATAACTATGTCTGGAATAGGGAAGGGGCAGTTTCCAAAGAAGTAGAATACTCTTTCAGGCAGGTAAAACAATACACGTCTGTGTATTCATCTTGATTTTTAAGAATGTTTGTATTCTCATGATATCCAAAAGTCTTTTAGAGTCCTTGTTCTTCACTTCACTGACAACCACAAGTCAGAGATATAGCCCAGACATTTCTAATCTCACTTAACTTGTACATTTCTCAGCTATGAGTTTATCTAAGCATACATGGGCACGTTCCTGTATGATCTCTCAGGCTAACTTAAAAACTGGGAGGTGGGGGTTCCACTTAAACAACATTCTGTTGGGCCAAGTAGCCAAAATCCCATCCAGGCCTCCTAACAGCCTACCCTCCCTTGCTAGCATGTTCACAGTCCCTCTTCCTATATTCTCCTTTGGCTACTTCATCTTGCCTTTATTCTTTTAATGGCCTTGACCCATTCCTATACTGCTTTTCTCTGGACCTGCTATCCACCAAGTTCTGCCTGGTTTAACATTATCCCCAAGCTTTAGTCTCTGGGCTCCACCGGTACCTGAGTTCAGTTTCGAGAAGTGACCGTAATTCTAGTGCTCAAGGCTATGGTAAAGAAGGCACACTTGTTGAAGCCATATCTTTGTGCCTGGGGTCATATAACCCCCCAATTTCTGTATTTCTAGCTAGTGGTAAAAGTACAACATGACTTAGTTCACTCTAAGATGGAAACTATACTTAGTGTGCTCCAAACCTTCTCCACACCTTGAAGCACAACTACCAAAAGCTCTTTCAGTACCTTCATACAAGAGACCAATGCTTTTTGTGGGATTTTGTCAGCAAGCAGGCTGGTCCTTTTTCCAGAATGCTAGTTCTTCCCTTGCTGCCACCCCATCTTCCTTTCACTCATTAACAACCATGATGACTACCAGAAATCGGGAAAGAGAAGAGCAGTCATGGTAGCCGGAAAAGCAAGGGTCATCCTCCCAGGGGCTTTTGAAGGGCAGGGAAAATATCCATAACTGGGCCACCCCTTAGGACACCAGCAAAGCAAGAACACCAAAGTGGAAGCAAGAGAAATGTTCACCTTTAACTAATGGAACCAGAATTTTGTAATCCTCGAATCTAGAAAGAAGCTATTTTAATTTTAGCACATATGTAAGGTTTGTGGCATTTTGAAAAAAAAATTTTTTTTGAATTTTCTTTCAGGGAGGGGACACCATAATCTCTTCAGTGCTTAAGGCCCGAGGGTCTTCTTAATCTGATCTTAACTGTGTTTTCTTCACTTCTTTGTGTCCAGAGCCTTGTACTAGGTCTGGCATGGAGACCGTGTTTAGTCAAGGTCTGTTGGATGAACTAACAAATGGATGGAATGTCTGCAGAACAGAATAAAGTGCTGGGAAGGAGACAAAGGTTAGAGCGAGGAGTGGGGCGGTGCTGGGAAGCAGCATTCAAGAACCTGGTGGGAACATCTGCTCTGGTGCCCCTAGAGATTTGCTATAATTTCCACTCATTCCGTCGTATCTTTGATTGCATCGGTTCACCCTATTTTATCTGGCTTCATTGTCTGTTCTTTCCTTTCTTTGGGTGTTGCAAAAAGTGTTTCCTTTCTCTAGTGAGCATATGAGCTAGCAATTGCTTCTCACAAGGGTCCTTTTGCAAACCCACTGCCTTGTTCTGTGTCCTTGGCGCTCAGGGTCTCCTGGGAGCTTTGGCTCCTGGGTGGGCTTGCACCATTTCAGTAGCTGCTTTCTTCTTATAGCTGGTATATTCTCTTGCACCATTTCCACCCAGACCTATAACAGAAAGATGACTGCAGATTGTTCCATAAATAGCATCAATCTCTTCACCTTCTGGAGCTTTATCGTGTACTCTTGAGATGGAGTCCAGCTGGCTGGGTGTGAATGCACGTTGTTTGTGCCAATTCAGTCTCGGCAAGTATTTTCATCAAAATTAGAGGCTGAAGTTGCTGGCTGCCAGAGCATCCCTGGTAACTGGATACTTTTCTGGTAAGGGGGTGTGAGTTGTGCTCTGAGGCTTTATGCAAGAGTGCACAGTCTCAGTTACCTGCTCTTTTTTTGGAGGGTATCTTTGGATTCAGGCATACCTTACCACATCTGGGCAAGGGAGCACTTGGTCCCATTTGAATGTGTGGCTAGAATCAAGGGCCAGCCTCGGGCAAACTTGTAAAATAGGTGTAGGGTATAACCCAAATAAAACTAGGCTGTATTTAGCCCTGTCTCAGCACAGAATCACATCCAAAAGAAATCCAAATCCAACTCCCATAAAAGCCTTGAAAAGTAAGGTATGGTTAACTTACCTTACTATTACAGAGCACATTCTCTCTCTTCAAGTCTCACTTCTTCATTTTTTTAAGTTAATTTATTTATTTTGAGAGAGAGAGAGACAGAGCGTGTGCACCCATGAGCATGTGAGTGGGGCAGAGAGAGAGGAAGAGAGAGAATCTCAAGGAGGCTCCATGATGTCAGCACATGAGATGAACCATGAGATCATGACCTGAGCCAAGATCAAGAGTCAGATGCTTAACCAACTGCACCACCCAGTTGCCCCTAAAAGTCTCACTTCTTAAGAGCTTCCTCCAATCCAAAAGAGCCCTTTTCTCTCTGAGACTCCTCCACCCTCATACCCACCCTTTATTACCCTCCCCCTTCTCAGGGGATGCAGGGTGGTAGTATTTTAAAAGATTTCTTTTTTTTTTTAATGTTTATTTTTGACAGGGAGAGAAACAGAGCATGAGCGGGAAAAGGGCAGAGAGAGAGGGAGACACAGACTCCAAAGCAGGCTCCAGGCTCTGAGCTGTTAGCACAGAGCCTGACGCGGGGCTCCAACTCACGAGCTGTGAGATCATGACCTGAGCTGAAGTCAGACGCTCAACCCACTGAGTCGCCCAGGCACCCCTCCCTGGGTGATTTTAAAAGGTGTCCAGGGTTGAGAGCCATCAGTATCAAATAATCCTGTCTTCCCCGGGGCTTCCCCTGCTGACATTGCCACTCTTTTTTTTTTTTTTTTTTTTTTAATGTTTATTTATTTTTGAGACAGAGAGAGACAGAGCACGAACAGGAGAGGGGCAGAGAGAGAGAGAGACAGAATCCAAAGCAGGCTCCAGGCTCTGAGCTATCAGCACAGAGCCCGACACAGGGCTTGAACTCACAGACTGTGAGATCATGACCTGAGCCGAAGTTGGACGCTTAACTGACTGAGCCACCCAGGCGCCCCAAGACATCTCCAGGCTTTACCCAGGCAGACTAAGCAGACAAGCCAAAGATCCTCCATAGAAATGCAGGGGCAGGGACGCCTGGGTGGCTCAGTCAGTTAAGCGTCCAACTTTGGCTCGAGTCATGATCTTATGGTTTGTGAGATCAAGCTCCACATGGGGCTCTCTGCTGTCAGCACAGAGTTTGGATCCTCTGTCACCTCCTCTGTGACTCTCTCTCTCTCAGAAATAAACATATATATATATATATATATATATATATATATATATATATATATAAAGAAATGTGGGGACAAAGTCTGTTTTTAGCTCCAGTCACATGGCAACCTTATTCTTCTTTTAGTATTTCTCTCCTTCTCTTGTGCCACCCACCCATATCCCATTCTCATGGGCCCCGCTCTCAAGCAGCTGTTAGACAATCCTCTCTAAGGTAAGAATCCCCACCTTTCCTGCCCCATCCCTTGTCTCAGCTAAGATCACAAGATCCCTGCCATGCATGCCTGTGAAAAACCTTTCAGATTTCGAGGAACCCATTTCTAATGGTGCATTTTAGGCCCTAGACATACGGGGAGATGGTAGGACTGTTTGGGAACTGAAGGGGCCTTTCCCAGTTTCTCCATTACCTATGAATGAGGCATGTACTGAAAAAACTAGCTGGAAGATAGTGTGATCCTCAGCACTGGTTACTTACTTTTTCAGAGCCTGTATATTCTCACCTGAAAAATGAGGATGATAAAACTTGACCCCAGGGGTGCCTGGGTGGCTCAGTAGTTGAGCGTCCGACTTCAGTCCAGGGCATGATCTCACAGTTTGTGAGTTCAAGCCCCGCATCGGGCTCTGTGCTAACAGCTCAGAGCCTGGAGCCTTCGGATTCTGTGTCTCCCTCTGTCTCTGCCCCTAACCCACTCGCATTCTGTCTCTGTCGCTCTCAAAAATAAATAAGCATTAAAACAATTTTTTTTAATACAAAAAAAACACCTGACCCCAAAAGGTTGTATTTCAATAAGCTGCAGCCACAAAACTGATTCTGGTTGAAGGTGAATTTATTTAAAGGATATTGGTTGGTCCACAGAATTGCTAGGAGGGTTGGAAAACCAGAGATTATACCCAACAGGGAACAATACCCCAAAGCAAACAGTCAAATTTAGGGGACTGCTGCTACCATCACCACATACCATTGTCACCATGGCCACTACTGCTGGCGCTCAGAGTGGCGGGGGGGGGGGGGGGAGGGGACCTGTTTGCTCTGTTGCATGGAAACTACAGGTTGCTGCCACCCTTGCTCCAGTGCAACCAAAATGAGTTTCCCATAGTCTCCGCCTCCTTGTGTCACAATTCAAAGCTGGTCATGGGTTCACCTGCTTGGCCAAACCTAGGGTGTGTGCCCACATCCTGGCATTTTCACCCTGTGTAGTGAGAGAAGGTCCTGCCTCCCACTAAGACTCATAAGGTGGAGGATTCCCTAAAATAAGGGAGGAGGTTCAGATACAGGGCAGCCAGAAATAAGGACAAATGTCCCTCTTCAAATTGTGAGGATTAGCAAGCAAACTGTATGATAAGCATACTGGAAGCTCTAAGGCCCAGGTTGGTATTAGTTATCATCACCGTGTGCATACATAGTTACTTATTCACCTATTTCTTACTTATTTCACCATGTTGCTTATTTCACCTCATTGCAGCACTTTCTCTTCCTTCTTCCTTTCCTCTCATGCACAGTAACATGGCCCCCACCCCACCCCTCGTGCCAGAACAGGGCACACAGATACATGTCATAAATGTAGAGTGAATAAAATATTCTGCAGCTAGTCTGGTGAAGCAGGTGGGTATAGATTGGTTGTCTTCCCAGCTCCCATTCTGCACTTACCTTTTTCCATAGGCCCTGATTTCCCGGTGAAGATCCATGCAATTCTTGGGGATCAGATTCCATCCCTGGCGTTCATATCCTAAACTAAGCCAATCATTATATGCCATCTTCCCTGTAGTGATTGGTTCACGGGTAGGCATGTGACCTAAGCTGAGCCAATCTAAGTGAAACTCAGCAATATTAGTAGGACAAGGGCTTCTTCTGTTTCTTGCTGAGTATAAATGAGAAAGAGTGTGGTTTGGGGAGCTTCAGGGAGCTCTCTTGGGACCACAAGTGGAGTCAAACTTAGAATAAAGTGAACACTGTAGAAGGCAGGTGCGTGGCGACTGTTTAGTCACAGGGTAAAAAGCAATGACTGACTCCTAACTTCTCCTTTGGACTTCTCAGTTATCCGAGCCAATAAATTCCATTTATTATTCAAGTTAGAATGAGTCAGGTTTTCTGATATGTATAACTGAAAGTGTTTGATACTTGCTTCCCTCCCTCTCTGCCTCATGAGACTAGAACTGCTGTCCATTTGGTGCTGGCTGATAGTGAATTTTTTGGCAATACAGATCAAAATCACTGTCATAGCCTCGTGATTAGACAACAGCTTATCTCTGCCCTAGAAACAGGCCTAACTAAAATTTTAAGAAGAGGCTTACCTAACCAAGGGCAAATTTTAGAAGAGATTTCAATAAACATCTTTCATTTCTCTTTGGTCTGGAAAGATACAGACCCCAAGGAAGCAACAGCAAACTTTATGAAAACAAAAACAAACAGCAAACGACAACAAAAACATAAAGCAAAATGTGTTCTATCTAATCCATAGAGAGACATACTGTGGAGTTACATCCGATCCGGCTGGCTTAAGGCAGGTTTTCTAGAAGCGCAGTCTGAGACAGGGGTTCTTGGATGAATGATTTATTGAGGAAGTGCCCTCAGGAGAAACCTACAAGGGATTAAAGGAAGCATGATGGGGAAGAAGCTAAGTAGAGATGAAAGAACTCTTACCTCAGCCTGATTCCACAGAGAGCTCTGGAGCATAAATTGCTCCAAAGTTTCTCCCATCCAGAGACAAGGCACCCTGCATCTGTGAAACAGTAGGACGAGTCTAGTGGGAGAGCAGAGCAAGGAGGGGGCGTGCATACAGGCAGTGTGTGTAACTTGGCAGGGATTTCTGGGCAAAGCATCTCCTGTCAGCTAAGGGAAATCTTCCAGAAAAGGGTGCAGGTGTAACAGCAGCTAGGGAAGGGGTATGCTGGCTTGGTACAGAGAATCTGGGCAGGGAACCAACAGCACCTGCAAGAACTGATGTGGTCAAATCTCTTGAAAATTCCTTTGATTCACCCACCTTGAGACTTCATTCCATTTTTAAAAATTGCTCTTCAGAAATTAAGCCATTCTTGTGTTTTGCTACTGAGAACATGTCAGCAAATTTGTGAAAATTCTAATTGGATATTGCTTCATGTCTTTATCATCCCTGTCACCTATAGACAACTTTTTGTCGGTTTCTCTAGTTCTTCTTTATTATTTTTTTTAAATGTTTATTTTTTCTTTTAATTTTTTTTAACGTTTATTTATTTTTGAGACAGAGAGAGACAGAGCATGAACGGGGGAGGGTCAGAGAGAGGGAGACACAGAATCCGAAACAGGCTCTAGGCTCTGAGCTGTCAGCACAGAGCCCGACGCGGGGCTCGAACTCACGGACCGCGAGATCATGACCTGAGCCGAAGTCGTCCACTTAACCGACTGAGCCACCCAGGCGCCCCTCTAATTCTTCTTTAAATGAATGTGTCTCCGTGGGCCTCAGTTAATTCTTCAGTGTCTTCTCCCATAGGCACTAACCATGTGTCTGGTCACCTGAATAAAGCATTCATTTCTTTGTTATTGATCACTAACACCTTAAGATTATTTCCACATTCTTTAAAGACTTTTCACCAACGTACATTTCTACTTCTGTTTTAGGCTTGGTTGCTTATTTCTTTCAATCTTTCTCATTATAAGTTAGATGTACACACAGCACACACATACAGCTCAGAGTGAGTTAAGTGCAGTGAGTCCCCGGGTGTGGCGGCAGGAGCTCTGGAAAGATTTTGCAGGTAGGGCTGGAGTTCCCAGCTCTGCCCTGTGTCTAGCTGTGTGACTTGTCTGAGCTGGTTAGTGACAGCTTAAAGCTAGAATCTTTGTAGGCAACCTTGGTACCCCTCAGAGTTGTGAGCAAGATAACATATGTACGTGAGAAATCACATGTAAGGAGGTATTATTATGCAAACTGTGATTGACATGGTATCTTTCAAATCCCCAATTTGCTTTCAGATGGTTGCTTTTGGTCAGAATGAGATGACTTGATCTCTTACTAGTGGTTCTTGGACTGCAAGTTTCTTGGATTTGACTTTCTTTTGCAGAGATGACAGAGCAAGTGGTCACTTGTTTGGGTGAGTTAACACTAGGGGGACCTGGGCATGGAGCAAAATTCAAATGAAATGGAGAATTTAACTGTGATCCAGTCTTGCCCTCATCTCTGTTTATCTTCTCAGGAATCTCACATCCCCTCAAGCTGGCTTTTCAGAACCCAATTCTTTGGACTCTAATTATACCTTTCAGGCTCCCAGACAATCTCCTTATCAAAAAACCAACCAACCAACCAACCAAACAAACAAACAAACAAACAAACCCTTCTGTTCCATGTCCCATTAGCTTTCAGGTCTAGAGGATGTGTTTAAAAACAGCCAGTTCCTATTAAGTGTCAATGACTGAAAACTATTATTACTCTCCATTTCTCTCTCCCACTCTTTGAGAGGATTATTTCATACCTTTCTCTCTTTTCTCAAACTTCTGACACCTACTATAACATCCTTACTCTTGGCTAATGGTCTTATTTCCCATTTCATTAGAAAATAGAAGCAATCAGAGAAGATCCACCAGCTCCCAACACCTCGCCTACCCACTTAATTGTACCTATGCCCATATATTCTGCCTTTCCATTCGTGTCTACGGATGAAGTGTCTGTGCTCCTACTTAAGGCCAGCCCTTCCACTGGTGGATTAGATCCCATGGCTCCAGCAATTCTCCACCTTCTCTAATGCATCATCAAATCTTCCCTCTTTACGAGATCATTCCCATCAGTACACAAACAAACTATGATTTCTCCCATCTTAAAAACAAAAAAACAAACCCAAACCCAAAAAACTCTGTTGGCCTTGTGCCCCCTTCCAGCTTCGTCCCAATTTTCTACTTTCTTTTATAACAGGACTCCTCAAAAGAATTACTTCACCAGCTCTACCTCATCATCTTCTAGTCTTTCTTGATGCCACTCCATTCTGGTTTTCCCTGAACCATTGTGCCATGACTGCTCTTATAAACATCACGAGGAACCTGTGCATTGCTAAACAATGGTCAATCCAATTTAGTCCTCATCTCAAGGAGATTTTCTTCTGCCTTCCTTGTCTTAGATAATAGCAAGGCCATCTACCCGGTCACTCTCACTAGCTTGTGAAATTGTTGTCATCGTAGTCCTCCTCCCACCATTCACCACCTGCCTCTATCCCTCTACCCTTGCTGGTCATTTTGCCTGGAGTGACCTTTTCTCCACTTTTTTTTCCTATTTGAGAATTCTTCTTATTATTAAAAAAATAAACAAAAATAATGATTTCTGAAAGCTTGTAATATGCAAATATGACATAAATATTATACATGTATTATCTCATTTAATTATTAGAAAAATGAAATAAATTTCCCTAAGTTAAAACAGCTAGAAAATGGTTGACTTAGGATTTGAACTTGGTTCTGATGCCAAAGCTCATGATCTGATGGTATCGGTGAAAATTTCTCTGATTCATCACAATTAGTTGTCTTTTCCTGTGTTCCAATAGCAGGGGTTTTTTGTTTGTTTGTTTGTTTTGTTTTGTTTTGTTTTGTATTTTTAGTTCACTACATAAAAGCAGTTTTATTATAGAGATTAAACAGAGAGACTCTGAGGCCAGACTCCCTGGGTTTGAGTCCTGGATCTGTGGCTTGCCAGCTGTAAGACCTTGTGCCTCAGTCTTTCATCTTTGAAATGGGAATGATGATAGTACCCACCTCAGGATGGCTGTGAGGATTAAATGTGTCAACAAATGAAAAGGGCTAAGCACAGTGCCTTTAGCTCTGGCCCTGTGGACATATCCTGTCCTGGCTATGCTCTATCTCCCTCACTAGACTCTGACCTCCAGGGGGAGGAGAATCTCTTATTCAGCTTCCAGTCCTCCTGCACCCAGCAAAGCAGACCTTTCACTAGAATGGGTGTTCCATAAATATTTACCAAGCTGAATTTGTATGTATATGGATGTTTGTGCCAAATAATGTGACATTTACAAATTCATGTTCTATGCTGTGCTTCAGTTACTTTTAAGTCTTTTCAAGAAAGTAGTTACCAAAGTCAACAAGGCTATCCAATAGCTCTGCCTTGTTTTTAAAAATCCAGGTCATTACTGCTCTGCTTCTGCGAACAGGAAGCCTTTTCACCTTCAAGCTTTTCCTCAGTTTCCTCATTTGTGAGGCCAAGACTCTCCTTGTCGGGGAGGAGGAAAGGGACACCTGTCACAAGGTTCAAGACTTCTCTGGGACAGCTGGAGGTATCTAGCTGGAGGTTTCCTCTCCAGTGAGCAGTGACCAGGGTTAGGAGCTTTGAGTTTCACTTCTAACTTCTGGCATAGGGTACCTGATTAGAATAGAGGCTCCAGACCTGAAAGAGGCCTGGGGATTCCTGGAAGGGCGCTGACTCAAGTAACATCACATTGTCTTGCACTCAGGCTTGTTTATTTACATTTCAAGTCTGCCACACTGGGTGAGGCTACCAGAGTGAGGTGGCAGGAAGAGGTTTCAAAGGAGAGTGAAAATAGTAGAAAAGGAAATATTTGATTAGAGGTTAACATGTCCCCTGGGGCTTCTTTGATTTGGATTATTGTAAAAGTGCATAGTGTAATGATTAAGCACTCCCCAGGGGGAAGTGGTCTTTGTACAGAGTTGGGGCTTATGTTCCTGATGAGTCGCAGCTGCTGTGCATGATGTGGACTAAACCAAATGGGGCGTGGAGGAGAAAGAGGCATTCACAGGACCTTTCACAGCGACTGTGCTAAACTCATCATCTTCACCTAAGCCTGCACTTTCTCCTGTTCTGTATCTCGGCGAACACCTGCCAGGTTGCTTAGGCTGTAACTTGGAGTCAGCCTACAATCCTCTCTCTCTGTCCCCAGATCCTGTATACTTTCTCTCCTGAAGGTCTTTCAAATCCATTTCCTTCTCTCCACCTCCACTGGCACTGCCCTTGAAAGGTTAAGAGCTTCATCACATCTTCTTGGATTATATCTTTCTTACAGGTTTCTCGGTCTCAGAGTCTTAGGCCTCCCACTCCATTCTCTGTGTTACTGTGAAGGCGATTTTTCCAAATTAAAATCCATCTAGTTTAAAATCCATCAGTGGCTCACCATGGTCTTTTGGATTAAATGCTCCCCAGAGCCTAGCTTGTGAGGCTATTCGGGTTCTGGTCCTGCTTCTCTGGCCTGCATCCTGTCAGGTCACCTCCACACCTGTGAGTGCCTTCAGATCAGTAATCTTGATCTGCATGCAGTCCTCAGAACATGCAGTATTTGCTCTCAAGCCTTGCAGCTTTCTGGGCTTGCTCCTCCTGCTGTCCAGAATTCCTCCTCTCCCTTCCAGTTTCTCTTCTCCTTTTCTCCTCCTCAGGTTGAATGAGATTTCCCTCACCTGAATATCTCTATTGTAGCACTATCACCAACTGTATCTGATCTCTATCTTACCAGCACCTAGCTCTGTCATACAGTAGTTACTCAATAAATATTTGACAAAGGAATGAATTAATTCTTCACTAGTCATATTAGTGTTCAATCATAGTTCAAGAAAGGGCCTTGAAATGCCTGGCTCTGAAAGAAGGAAATACAACACTTATTGCAATTATGTTGTAAGATGAGTAGAATTTCACACTTGATAAAAGAATTGTGAGGTTTTATGTTTCTTCAAGCTAAAGTGACTGAAGCTTATTTAAAAAAAATTTTTTTTTAATGTTTATTTATTTTTGAGACAGAGAGAGACAGAGCATGAATGGGGGAGGGGCAGAGAGAGAGAGAGAGAGGGAGACACAGAATCAGGAGCAGGCTCCAGGCTCTGAGCCATCAGCCCAGAGCCCAACGCGGGGCTCGAACTCACGAACCGTGAGATCATGACCTGAGCTGAAGTCGGACGCTCAACCGACTGAGCCACCCAGGCGCCCCTGAAGCTTATTTTAAAGACCAGTTTAAAAGGCCCTTTCTCTAAACGATAAAAACCGTATTATTTGCCAGCTTTGACAAAACCTTAAGGAGTTCAGGAATTGTACTCACCAAGCGATTCCAGAAATGTCATACCTGCTGCTTTGAAAATGTCATTCTAAGGCCACGGTTAAACAAATAACTTGTTCAGGAATAAGTGTGAGAGGTGAGAAAGTGAACTATGAAATGAAATCTCCCTACAGAGGGCTGAGACCAGCACACACAAGAATTAGTGGCAGCGAAATAGCCTGGAGTGACACCAAAAGACAAAATATACATTATACATTATTACACATTAACACAAAGAGAGCCTACTACCTAGCAGATTTCCATTAAACATAAGGGAGACACCTCCTGTCAACACAGAAACTAAAAACTGGAACGGACTGCTTTGTGAGGTGAGCTTCAAGTGCCCCACTGTCTTCAACAGCTTACAGGGCACCGGGCTCAAGCCAAGGCAGGGCGGCTCCGGTGGAAAGCGTGCAGGGTGGAAAGAGCTAAGGCGTCCTTCGGCTCTTACAAGGTTGATTCTTTCGAACCTTTTGATTTTTTTTTTTTTTTTTTGAGTCCTTTGATTCTTTGGAACCTTTTGATTCTTTCGATTCTCGGTTCTAAGCGTTAAAGCGCAGCGGGAGATAGCTGCAACAAAGATGGGAAAGGAACTAATAAGAGTACTCAGAGAAAAGCGGGTGAGAATTTAAGCGGTAAGCCATAAAGGAGAGATCGGACGAATAGAGGAAAAACGGAGTAAACGCAGAAGAGGAAACGCGGAGGAGGGAAAGCGAGCGAGAGGAATCTTAGTGAAGGAAGAGAGCGACCAAACTCGTCCGGGACGAGAGGAAGGCACGCCCAGAGGGGGATCTGGGGCTTTAAGGAAAACCCCGCCCTCTGCGTGACGCCACAGAAGGCCCGTCCACGATTGGCTGCGGCCGGAGGGCGGGAGGGGGTTGCTAGGCGCGGAGGGGATCCGGCGGGCCCCCGCCTCCCGGAGCCCGGAGCTGCGGGAGCGGAGCAGGGGTTAGCCGCGCTGCTGGAAGATGGCGAGCGGCTGGGACGCGCGGCCGCCCTGGCGGCCGGGGCGCCTCCCGCTTCTGCTGTGCCTGCTCCTGCTGCTGCTGCGGAACCCGGCCCGGGCAGCGCACATCAAGAAGGCGGAGGCGACGACAACGACGACCAGCGCGGGCGCCGAGGCGGACGAGGGCCAGTTCGACCGCTACTACCACGAAGAGGAGCTGGGCTCGGCGCTGAGGGAGGCGGCGGCCGCGGGGCCCCCGGGCCTGGCGCGCCTCTTCAGCATCGGCAACTCGGTGGAGGGCCGGCCTCTGTGGGTGCTGCGCCTCACCGCCGGCCTGGGGCCGCCGCCTCCTGACGGCGAAGCGGGGCCCGACGCGGCGGGGCCGCTCCTGCCGGGCCGGCCGCAGGTGAAGCTGGTGGGCAATATGCACGGCGACGAGACCGTGTCGCGCCAGGTGCTGATCTACCTAGCCCGCGAGCTGGCGGCTGGCTACCGCCGCGGAGACCCGCGCATCGTCCGCCTGCTCAACACCACCGACGTGTACGTGCTGCCCAGCCTCAACCCCGACGGCTTTGAGCGCGCCCATGAGGGCGACTGCGGCCTCAGCGACAGTGGCCCTCCCGGGGCCAGCGGTCGCGACAACAGTCGCGGTCGTGACCTCAACCGCAGCTTTCCCGACCAGTTCAGCACCGGCGAGCCCCCTGCCCTGGATGAAGTGCCGGAGGTGCGCGCCCTCATGGACTGGATCCGCAGGAACAAGTGAGTGTCGTGAGCCTTCTCCTCCCACCCCCATCCACGTGGGCCCCCACGGGCAGGGGCTGGGGCGGGCACTCAGTAGACACTCAAACAGTGCTTGCAGGCCTAAGGGACCAGGGTAGTGAAGGTGGAGAGCGACACGCCGTAACCTGGACAGGGCCCAGGTCGCTTAGCCTCTTATCCCGCTAACAGTCCAAGAAGCGCTGTCTAGAGGCTGTCATTTGTTCAACGCAAAGAGCTCTTTGGCTGGAAGAGAGACTCCTTTCTGACATTCTGGTCCGTGTTGTCACAAGACCATAGAATATGAGCAATAGAAGAGAACTTAAGGATAACTTAGGTCAGCTCACTCATTTTATAGATAAGCTGTCGCTGTTGCTGTTACTGCTGTGGGCACCCTGCTAAGTAAGCTCTTTCCCTGGGCTGCATGATCTCACTTTATGTTGGCCACAACCTCATGCAATAGACATCATTAAAATCCCTGTTTTGCATATAGAGGAAATTGAGGGTCAGATTGGTTAAGTAATTTCTATGGTGGGAAGTGTAGCTGGGACTTAGATTCTTTGACTCTTTGTCAGTGCTTTTAACAGCTATAGAGGGAGACTGCAGCCCAATAATGATAAATGACACTCCCTGGGTCTTCTTGGTTATTTGACAGAAACTGGTCCTCTTCCAGTCTTTACCTCTGACTCAGCTAGGGAGCATATGGCTATGGCTGGAGAACTTGCACAGAGCTGGCATCTTCATCTGTGAGCTGCTTCATTTTAGACTCTCTGGAAGGTTTCTGATGCCCTTCGCACACTATTAGTGGGCCAGGGCTGAATGGCTAATTGTCACATCTAATACATACCATGAGTGTTATTAAGCACTATGCGGGATGTAAAAAATTAAAAGCATGAGGACCTCAAGAAAATAGTGTGTAACAAGAGAATATTACAAATACATATGAGGTGTGTTTATATACCCAGTTAAACTTTACAGGAATTGTTCCTACTGGCAAAATGTGTGTGGGCTGCAATAATAAGGATCCTCTGTGGAAGAGGTAGAACTTGAACTGCGTCTTGAGAGATGAGTAGGATTTTCAGCAAAAAGGAGGAGGGGAGGAATAAAAGGAGAGAGAACTTACTCCAGATGGAATAATGTCTGGAGTGAGCATGTACTTCTTCCCTTTTCAAGCATCAGCTTTGCCAGCATATCCCCATTTTTGTGTCTTTCATAAGGCTTGTGAATAAACAGTTACTTGCCGTCTTGATTTGAAGATACAAATCTTCTTGATTTGACAGATACAATAAAGGTAATAATGAACAGAGAAGTTTCTCTGTGGGAATCCTCGCTTCTATAAGATTTCAGTACGTATAGCAGACCTAGAAAATTCATAGGCATTATGACAATCCTACTTTTT
Organism: Felis catus; assembly: GCF_018350175.1. Lineage (NCBI taxonomy): Eukaryota > Metazoa > Chordata > Mammalia > Carnivora > Felidae > Felis > Felis catus. The sequence goes on along the minus strand of NC_058381.1, from coordinate 16,547,282 downwards.
TTTTTTTTATCTTCCACCTTTGACTTTACCCCTCCTTTTGAGCTCCCTTGTAGATATTTAACTTCACATATATTCTGGGAAGATTTTTTTTTCTTTTAAAGATAACCATGTCATGATCTCTGAACATTTACCTAAGAAACATGACTTTAATATATATATCTTGTTGTCAGAAGCTGGGGTGGCTGAGGCTTTCCTGAGATGATATATCAAATGCGTTGTTTGCATTGCTTAAATGAAAACGCCCCGTCATGACCCTTGCAGATATGATATGAATTCCATGATGAGATTTTTCTCTTCAGTGTTAGTTCTGCGGTGGGTGACCAGAAATGAAAATGAGCTTTGCCTTGGTGCAAGTCACCTTGAGGCTATACCAGAAGCTTTAAACTTTAAAATGTGGAGCCAGAAATTTGCTCCCTGGTTAACTTTTTCATATTACAGTATTTAACAATTATAAGTTGTGGTTTGGGCTGGTTAGTTCAATGATTGGAGCTTGTGACGATTTTGAGTTCATCTGTGTTTGTTGGTATTATGCAGAAAGTCATTTTGTTCTGTGGCTATGGACTATCCCGATCGTACCCAACCAGGTTTCAAACACATAACTCTCATCAGAAGGGAAAGTAGGTGACTACCTACATAGGGCGTACATGAAAAGTACATCCATCCATCTTCAGCTTTCAAATATCAACTCAAAATGCATACTCTTTAATGATAAATTAATAATAAAGGACACAGATATGTGAATAAAATGAAAAACACAAGCACACACACAATTTGAGATGATGCTTAGAGTTAGCTTTATGAATTGGAAAATTAAGAACTGAACACATTAGTCTGTATGGGAAAATTACCTTTTTCAGTGTATTTTCTGAAATCATTTGAGTAATTTTTTTAAAGTTTATTTATTTTGAGAGAGAGAGAGAGAGAGAGAGAGAGAGAGAGAGAGCGAGCTAGCATGGGGGAGGGGCAGAGAGAAAGGGAAAGAGAATCCCAAGCTGGTTCTGTGCTGTCAGCACAGAGCAGAGCCTGATGCAGGGCTCCATCCCAGGAACTGTGCGATCATGACCTGAGCTGAAATCAAGAGTCAGATGCTCACCCGACTGAGCCACACAGGCACCCCGAGTAACTTCTTGATATGCTACTCACCTAGCTATATTAGAAATAGATTTTTGTTGCTATTTTGGATATGTAAGAATTTAACACTTATTTCCGTCTGCTTAAGAAAGCGAATTTTCTTTGTTTCACTTTATACTTCATCCAATAGGTATTTTTGTATTATTGGTAATTGACACATATACTTAGGAAAATATACAAGGTTTTAACCCCATTATTAAAATAAAGATTTTATAGTTTTCTTCATCCCCATTTTTGAAAGCACACTAGGCTTCTTTAATTAAATATACCTGCTTAGACTTATATAGGAGATTAGCATATAAATGATTATTTGGTATGTTTGTGAAAAGCATTATCTTATTGCTGGGGGTGGGTACAATTTACTTTTGAGGAGCTTGTATTATATGTACAGTTTCCTGAATCTTGAGAATTTAGTTTATCAGACTCAAGTCCTCTTAATTTTTAAAAGGTATAGGGTTATCCGGAAAGCATAACAGAGTTAACTTAGAGATTAACTTTTAAATATCTATAGATTCTTGTTTATAATATTTATATTTAGCAGCTACTTTAAATCTTATGCAAGAAATAATATATGATACTAAAGTCAAGTATGAAAAACACTTAAAAAATGATTTGAATGGAGCCATAAAATACCTTTCAAATAAATTGGATTGACACGCAAAGTTGGTTTGATAAAGACTAAAAGCGGTAAATTTCTAGCTACTGTAATAGGTATCACTTTGTCTTGAAATCCTTATAAGAGTAGCATTCATACTTTTAAGACTACGTAAGTAAAATAAGGAAGATCTAATAAGTGAATTTTATCCCTCAAGTAGATTGCAAATATTTTATTCTACAAGTATTTGGTTAGGCCTTTTTTTTTTTTTTAACGTTTATTTATTTTTGAGACACAGAGAGACAGAGCATGAACGGGGGAGGGTCAGAGAGAGAGGGAGACACAGAATCTGAAACAGGCTCCAGGCTCTGAGCTGTCAGCACAGAGCCCGATGCGGGGCTCGAACTCACAGACCATGAGATCATGACCTGAGCCAAAGTCGGCCGCTTAACCGACTGAGCCACCCAGGCGCCCCGTGGTTAGGCCATTTTAATATTTCTGAAAAGCATTGCAAAAAAAATTCCAAACAGTGAAAACTGCATTTAATAGAGAATCTTGGACTTTAAATTTTTTTTAATGTTTATTTATTTTTGAGAGAGAGAGAGAGAGAGAGAGTCAGAGCACAAGCAGGGGAGGGACAGAGAGAGAGGGACACACAGAATCTGAAGCAGGCTTCAGGCTCTGAGCTGTCAGCACAGAGCCCGACGCAGGGCTTGAACTCACAAACTGTGAGATCATGACCTGAGCCGAAGTTGGACACCCAACTGACTGAACCACCCAGGTGTCCCAAGAATCTTGGACTTTAAAGTTTTAATTGAAAAATATACAATTAAAACAACATGCTTCACTTATTTTGAATATGCATTTATCCATTTTATTTTACTAGAATATGAATGCCATGAGGGCATTTTTATGTTTGTTCACTGATGTATTCCCTAGGGCCTAGAACGTTTGGCACATAGTTGACACTTAAAATTTGTTGCTGAATGGATTGCCTGAACTAGGCTAGGCTTCTTGTAACTCTCCCAAAATCAGAGGGGGGGAGAAAAGCACTTAAATTATTTAAGGCATACGTATCAGAAAGGAAATTGATAATACCTTAGCAGTGGGTGCCAGATGGGTAGAATGGAATTAGAATGTTAGAATATATACTTAGGTTTTGTTTCTATATCATTCTGTCACCCAAGGGCTAGCATTGGTAGTGGGGAATAAAATGAAAGCCTGAAGGCAGTGATTCCCTAGTCACTAGGATGTTAGATAGCTCCAAAGGAATGAACATTTGTTGAGCAGAGGATATAAAGCTGTTGTGCTGGAAGGTGTTGTATGTGTGTTAATTCTTACAACAATCCTGGGAAGCAGGTAGCATTAATCCCATTTTACAGATGAGAGAGAAACTGGGGTTCAATGAGTTTAGAGGCAGTAACTTCTGATCATATTTTGTTGCTGGTTAGTGACAAGTCTGGGAGACTGAATGTTCTCCCCCATATTTGCCTGGCTCCAGAGCTTGTGCTATTGCTGTTACTCCAAATGGCATCCTCTGGTGTCTGGAAGGTTGCTAATAATAATTATATTAGTTTTTAACTAGTCTCTTTTCATAGTCTATTCTAGTATTTAATCACTGTTTTCATTGGCTAAGTTCTGTCTTCTGATGACCAGATTCTGTGTTACCAGTAATTTTCACTTTTTGATATTCTCTGGGATGGTATTGATGATACTTAAAATAACCTTTCAAATTAGACATATGATAGATCTGATTTTCTTTGAAGCAATGAAATGTTATATATAGAACTTCTGTAGGTCAGTTCATTTCAGCCACAAAAAGGCAGAAGCAAGAAAATCCAGTTTAGAGGGCCAAGAGGAGAGTGTTTAATCTGTACTCACAGTAATAGTTTAAACTGTTACATGAGAGACAGATGTATAAATAGGACTTGAGCATGTTTTTGCCTCTAGCTTTCACCATAAAAGGAGTTCTTCAGTATTTCAGTATCTATAAATTTCACCAAATTATAAATTGGTTCGCTTAGAAGTAGAAACATAAAAAAAAAAAATGTTTCTTTTATGGGAGCAGCCCTGTCTGCATGTCAGTTTATTTTTTAGTGGGCCAATCAGAAACATTGGGCTTAGAGCTGCTTCTATGGTGACGCAATGGAGGACTAATCTTTTATGTGCTATATTGTTTTTCTCTGAAAGCAGCTCACTGTATCAGGTTCTCCCCACCCCCAGTCTTCTCAACTGTGGCTTCTCTTTTGAAAATGTGAATTTAGTATTCAGTATATTGTGAAACTGGAGTGAGGCAAAACACATCCTGTTTTAAATTAGACTTCCTACCTGAAACATTTTTGGGTAGTAAATATAAAAAATCATGAAAGTTACTAACGTAACTCATGTATTCAACAAGTATTTATTTATACAAGCCATGTTTTCTACAATGTTAACATGTTACAAAATACAAGTCTTAGGTTGAACTACATGAAATTGCCACTTTTGTAGCTCAAAAAGTGACTGAATACTTGGAAGTTCATATTGTTCAACCTAACGCCAAATTTGAATTCCCTGAATAAGATGTCTTCTGAAACGTTAATTTACACTGTGATTCAGCTAATTTTTTAATGGTGGGAAAATTCTTTAAAGTTGATTGAGGTTAAGTTGAATTACAAAAACCATTGGACTGAAATTTGTTAAATTGATGATGCTTTCTTTCATTTTCTTTTTTGGTTGTTCTGCTTGTAATAGCTGATAAGAGTTGTCTTCTGGGTCTCTAAGAGAGATACCTGAGTTCATTTATGAAAGATGTAGAATTTTTAAATACATGGCATTTTCTGTGCCTTTTTTTTTTTTTTTTTTTTTTGGTGATACATGATTTGGTTGTTTTCAAAGGTTTGTGCTTTCTGGAAATCTGCATGGTGGCTCTGTGGTAGCAAGCTATCCTTTTGATGATTCTCCAGAACATAAGGCCACTGGAATCTATAGCAAAACCTCAGATGACGAAGTCTTTAAATACTTGGCAAAAGCCTACGCATCAAACCATCCCATAATGAAAACTGGTGCACCTCATTGTCCAGGAGATGAAGACGAAACTTTCAAAGATGGGATCACAAACGGCGCACACTGGTATGACGTGGAAGGTATGGAAAGGCCTGAATTTGCTATCTTTCCCCCCTTGTTCATTTAGCTTTCTTCCTTCCTCTTTTCTTTTGTTTTTCAATTAAGTAAGCTCTACGCCCAACATGGGGCTTGAACTCATGACCCCTTGAGACCAAGAGTGGCATGCTGTACCAACTGAGCCAGCCAGGTACCCCTCATTTAGCTTTCTTATGTATACTCTGAGTGGAAAAGAGGAAAATTTGAAGAATTCTAATTTTTAAAAATCTCCTTTTTCTATTTTGAAATTTTTAATCCCCAGTAACATTGAAACACTGCAATGAAAGCCTGTATATCCTTCATTTAAATTCCCCATCTGTTATCTTACCCTAAATGCTCCACCTCTCCCGTCCTTTCCTCCCACACATTCTCTTTTGCCAAACCATCCAAAAATAGGTGGCAGATTCCTTAATACTTCACCTGTAAGTACCTCAGCATGTATTTTCCAAGCACAGAAACAGTATTGTGTACAACCATATTATCATTACTGTAACTGAGAGATCAATAGTAATTCAGGGGGCGCCTGGGTAGCTCAGTTGGTTGAGTGTCCGACTTCGGCTCAGGTCATGATCTCATGGTTTGTGGGTTTGAGCCCCACATCAGGCTCTGCGCTGACAACTCAGAGCCTGGAGCCTGCGTCAGATTCTGTTTCTCTCGCTCTTTGCCCTTCCCCCACTCATACTCTCTCAAAAATAAATAAACATTGAAAACTTTTTTTTTAAAGACAGTAATTCAGTACTAGCATCCTATATTCTGTCCATAAGTCAAATTTCCTTTATTATTCCCCACATATCCTATATAGCTCCTTTGCTTCCAGATCAGATCAGATCCAGTCAAGGTTCAAGCATTGCATTTGGCTCTTGTGTTTTTATTGTTTCCCCAATTTAGAGCTGTTATATCAATACTCTCTTTTCTTTTTTTAAATTTTTTTTTCAACGTTTTTATTTTTATTTTTGGGACAGAGAGAGACAGAGCATGAACGGGGGAGGGGCAGAGAGAGAGGGAGACACAGAATCGGAAACAGGCTCCAGGCTCTGAGCCATCAGCCCAGAGCCCGACGCGGGGCTCGAACTCCCGGACCGCGAGATCGTGACCTGGCTGAAGTCGGACGCTTAACCGACTGCGCCACCCAGGCGCCCCAATACTCTCTTTTCTTAATGATGGTGAATCCTTTGAAGAGTTCAGGCTTTTCAGGTTCTTGTACTATAGAACATCCCATATTGTAGATCTGGTCAAATTTTCCAGCAAGACTATTATATAGATCACATCACATCAGGATGCACATAAAGTGTGTGTGTGCCATGTGGCCATGGTGGACATCTTAGTTAATGGAATGACTACCAGTTCTCTCCATTTTTAGATAAGGGCACATTTTCCTTTTATATTTTAATCTGTGAGGTGACCGTGGACTTTTTACAAAAAAATTTTTTAATGTCTATTTTTGAGAGAGAGAGAGAGAGAGAGACAGAATCTGAAGCAGGCTCCAGCCTCTGAGCTGTCAGCACAGAGCCTGATGCAGGGCTCAAAGTCACAAACCACAAGATCGTGACCTCAGATGAAGTCAGACATCTAACTGACTGAGCCACCTAGGCGCCCCAATCATAGAATGTTTTTTTAATTGTGGTTGAACACACACACATATATATAACATAAAATTTGTTAGTTGAACCATATTTAAGTATAGAATTAAGTGGCATTAATTACATTCACAGTGTTGCACAACCATGTCCCCACTGCCTACTTACAAAACTTTTTCATCACCCCTAACAAACTTGGTAACTATTAAGTCATAATTCTCCATTGCCTTCTAATCTCCTATCTCTGTGAATTTGCCTATTCTAGATATTTCATATAACGAATCATATAATGTTGTCCTGCATCTGGCTTATTTCGTTTAATATGATTTCAAGGTTCATCCATTTTGTAGCATGTATCAAAACTTCATTCTTTTTTTATGATGGAGAAATATTCCATTGTATGTGTATACCCCGTTTCATTTATCTATTCATCTATTTTTTGAAGTTTATTTGTTTATTTTGAGAGAGAGGAAGTTTGTTAGTTACCTAACAAACTTGGTAACTATTAAGTCATAATTCTCCATTGCCTTCTAATCTCCTATCTCTGTGAATTTGCCTATTCTAGATATTTCATATAACTGGAATCATATAATGTTGTCCTGCATCTGGCTTATTTCGTTTAATATGATTTCAAGGTTCATCCATTTTGTAGCATGTATCAAAACTTCATTCTTTTTTTATGATGGAGAAATATTCCATTGTATGTGTATACCCCGTTTCATTTATCTATTCATCTATTTTTTGAAGTTTATTTGTTTATTTTGAGAGAGAGGAAGAGAGCGTGAGCAGGGCAGGGGCAGAGAGAGAATCCCAAGCAGACTTTGTGCTGTCAGCGTGGAGCCTGACGTGGGGCTCAATCTCATGAACAGTGAGATCATGACCTGAGCCAAAACCAAGAGTTGGACCCCTAACCAACTGAGCCACCCAGGTGCCCCTCCATTCGTCTATTGATGGACACTGGATTGTTTTCACCTTTTAGCTTTTGTGAATAATGCTGTTGTGGATGCTGTTGTACAAGTATCTGTTTAAGTCCTTGTTTTCAAATCTTTTGGATGTGTACTCAAGAATGGAATTGTTGGGTCATATAGTAATTTTCTGTTGAGCTTTAAGGAACCACCAAATTGTTTACCACAATGGCTGTACCATTTTACATTCCCACCAGTAATGTACAAGGGTTCTTATTTTCCATGGAATATTATTTTTAAAAGAGTTGTTAAAGTAAGCTTGTTTACCTTCTTTTTAAATGTTATGTAAACAGCTATTGTGCTTTTTAAACTTTTTGTGTCCTTTGAATAATAACTTTTTTGTTTTTATAAACTCTTAGATTAATTAAGACTAAACAGAAGGAAGAAGTTAACTCATGGAAATATCATGTGTAAAAACTTTTTCTCCTCTTAGAATCTGCACATGGTAAAATGCCTTGTTAGTTCTTCCTAACTTTTTTATTGGCCATTAGTCACATTATAAAGTGTCTTATGATATTTCTTTTAATGTGCCTTTATTTAAAACTTTGTATTGTTCTTTGACTTTTTATGTCAAGCAGTGTTTACCCAAATTGGGTCCTAAGTTTGAGGACTTGATACTTTCTAGAGTGTTTTGATTCCCCTACAGTTTCTACCAATGTTTCTTGTGTGTAACAAACATCCATAAAGAGGTTTAAAATAATTAGAAGCCATTTCTGCCCGTAACAACTACAGGTGATTTGAAAACCATTTAAATTTTTTTATAGATAAGGGACATAGTTTGATGTTTAATCCCATTTCAATCCTCAGCAAACAAAGCCTGTTCAGGAACTGGGGGTATTAAGATGTAGTCCAGTTGCTTCATTAATTTGAGATATCATTTAAAATAATGTGCTAAAAATAATTTACTTTTCTTTTTTGGAGAAAATCATAAATGATTAGAAAATAATTTCTAGTTGATGATCGAGGATGGTAAATCTGTGTTATACTATTAAAAAAACAAGGGTGCTGCCTTCACAGTAAGTAAGATTATTTGGAGAAACCAGATATGAGATTTTCCTGATTCTTCAAACATCTGAAGAAGCTAAACTTTGCTGCTGCCATTATTATTGTTTTTATGAATATCAACTTTCCTCCTTCTCTAGCCTGGATGGTCAGACATATTTTCTATTATTTCTACAACAACTAGCATATCTTTCTTCCTACTCCAGTAATACTGAGCAGTTTTGGGAGTTTCAACAGGGCAGATTAACTTTGTTTATCTTCCACAGGACTGCAGTGAGTAAGATGTTGTGAAACCTTGTGACTAGGCATATATTCAGACCCGGATGTCCTGGAGTAATTTTACCGATGCCTTATGATGTGTTTAGAAATTCTAGCCCAAGGAGGTATACGCTTTTACGGCTAAAAGTGAATGTATTGATCTATTCCAATCCTTTTGCTTTATAGGAAATCAAGACCCCAGAGAGGAAATAACTTGTACAATATCATTTATTCTTTTAGCAAATATTTACTGAGTCTCTGCCACATCCCATATGCTGTATTAGGTGATGGGAGCAAAACAGGAACAATTTCTGCTCTCAAGATCAGGCAGTGTATTAGAAGTATGAGGTATGGGGTCATCTGGCCCCGCCACCTTCACCTTGGTTGCGGGGCTTGACTCAGCAGGTCTAGCTGACTAAGGGGGTGGGCCTTGCTTCTCTCAACATGTCTCTTAAACCTGCAGGATCCCTCTAGGGAATGACTCTCCTAATAAGGCCTCTGAATGAATAGTCATGCTCTGCTGCTAAAGCCTTGTTATTGTGAGAGCCTAAGCTGAACTTATTCATGGAACAGGCTTACTTTTTTTTTTTTTTAACCACAGTGTGCTGATTTGTATGCCTTTTGTCTACCATTCTTATTTTCTTTCTAAACAGTTAAGAAGACATACAAATCATCTGATGGTTTAATATGTTTATTCCAAAGCAAACTGATGAAACTGAATTGTAGTTCTAGGTCAACTTCTAAGACTTGACTTCTTTCAACTTATAAAATTTTTAAGAGGGCATGTAACCCCAGACCACCTATAATTGAAATTATATGATCAAAAGCCACCCTTTGATGTAGCTTTTAGAAATTTACTTGGGCAGAATGCTGTTACATTTCATTTTCTTGCCAATAGAAGAACTCTAGAAGGCAGAGTAGTATAGTGGCTAAGGGTAGAGCTTTGGAATCCTGGTGCCTTGAGTTTGAATTCCAGCTCTACTATTGACTAGCCACATATGAGTGTGTGTGTGTGTGTGTGTGTGTGTGTGTGTGTGTGAGAGAGAGAGAGAGAGAGAGAGAGAGAGAGAGAGAGAGAAAAGAAGAGAGATCTTGGACAAGTTAAGTAATTTCTCTAAGCCTCATTTCCCGCATATATAAAATGAGGATAAATACTATCTACCTCATAGTATTATGAGGCCCAAGTGAGAATGTATGTAAAGCACTGAGCCTAGCAGCTGGCACAATGGCTAACTTCTCTCTGGTAGAATTTAAACTTCATGAGGGCAGGACTTGATTTTTTCAGTTTTCTATGTCTAGCTCATAGAACTCTGCCTGGTCTATAGAAGGGAAAAAATAAGCCTTTTTTGAATTTTGAATAAGTGAATTCTCAGCACCTGAAAAATGAGTACACAGTTATTTAAAATCTTAGATGATCTTTAGATGAGATAATCTTACAAAAATTTATAAAACTGTTCCTCCTAGTTTCGTTCCCACTCTGAGAAAATAAGCTTGTCTTACTGGTAGATCCGAGATCTGTATTTTTCAGACTTGTTTTTTTTTCTTTTTTTTTATTGTGACCTACAATGTAAAATACCTTTCAGTCATTTAAATACATTCCATATATGTATAAAATTGAAACATTTCATGAAACAATAGTTAACTTTGTGGCGTATTCTGGTATTGTTGTTTTCCAGTCTCTACCAGCTCATTAAACAAAAAAATGCTTATCTGAACCTATTTCACAATCCACAAGTGGGTCATGGCCTATAGTTTAAAAATGCATTGTTTTTGGTCACTCTATGGTAAAGTTGATTTATTTGCAAATTCTAAGTAGGAACAAAACATCTTATAAATTGCATGAGGTAACTTACTATTTAGGCTTTTTATTTTGCCCTGTCTTGTTTATATGTCAGCCATTTCCAGTGAGGACTAAGCCATACATGTTTATCTGAAATGACTTACTTTTAGATTGTTTTCTGTGTTATTTGAATGAGTGCTGAGATAGGAAATTGGTCAGAAATATTGTCAGACCTGCGTGTGTTCATGTGAGTCTATGCATTCTATGATTAATTAAGCCAGCTGCCCGAGGCTTTATACTTACATCTTTTTGAACCACTATTAACTTGGGACTGAGTCTTTTCAAACTGGTAATTATGAATTTTTTTCTCCTCTGGAAGAAGAAAATGTTGTGTGGATTTATCAAACTTTTTTCTTTCTCCTTTTATACTTTATTTCAGACTTTTTTCCCCTTCTCCTTTTATGGGCAGAGAGTTATGAAATGTGACCAGATAGCATATAACGTAAGAAATTCAGTTTTTTTGTGAGTATAAACATCTTTGATCATGTGGACAAGTATTCTTTGCATAAAGGGGAGGTCAGACTGAGCAGCACTGATGTACTCTAAATATTGAGGTATATTTGGCTTGAAGTAGATTGCTGGTGGAAAGGGAAAAACATAGGAAAAACAATTACCAAATTGTTTTGAACAGCATGAAAGTTATATTTGCTCCAAAAATGAACTGAAAAGCTTATTCTTGAGGAGCACTTTCTGTGTCATTAAACAGGGCATTATGGTAAAAATGTGGAGAGAAGGGAACCCTGGTGCACTGTTGGTGGGAATGTAAATTGGTACAGCCACTGTAGAAAACAGTATGGAGGTTCTTCAAAAAGTTAAAAATAGAAATACCATATAATCCGATAATTCCATTATTGGGTATTTACCCAAAGAAGATAAAAACACTAATTTGGAAAGATACACGCATCCCTATGTTTATTGCAGTGGTATTTACAATAGCCAAGAGATGGAAGCAACCTAAGTGTCCATCAATAGACAAATGGATAAGAAAGATGTGGGGTGTGTGTGTGTGTGTGTGTGTGTGTGTGTGTGTGTGTGTATGTGTATACATATATGTATGTATATGTATATACGCAATGGAATATTACACAGCCATTAGAAAAGGATGCATTTGTGCCATTTGAGACAACATGGGTGGACCTAGAGGGTATTACGCTCAGGGAAATAAGGCAGACTGAGAAAGACAAATACCATGTGATTTCACTCATAAGTAGAATCTAAACAAACAAATGAATGAATAACTAAACAAATAGCTGAATCAAATCTATAAATACAGAGAACAAACTGATGGTTATCAGAGGGGAGGAGGGTGAGACTTGAGCAAAGTGGGTGAAGTGAATGGGCAATACAGGCTTCCAGTTATAGAATGAAAAAGTCATAGGAATAAAATGCACAGCATAAGGAATACAGTCAATGATGTCATAATGGAGATGTATCGGGATAGATGGTAGCTGCACTTGTGGTGAGCACAGCATAATGTATAAACTTGCCAAATCACTGTGTTGTACACCTAAAACTAACGTAACATTTTGTGTCAACTATACTCAAATAAATACACAAAAAGCAAAACAAAAATGAAAACCAAGGCATTATGGGTTAATCATATGACACCAGAAAATCAGAATCTGTTTGAAACAAAAAAAGAATCAAATAGACAGTGTAAAACTGAAAAAAATGCAATATCTGATATTAAGAATAGACAAATTCGTAAATATAGTAGATTTTAAACATGTTTCTCTCCGTATTTGGTGGGTCACAAAGACAAAAATATCAGTAAGGACACAGTGGATTTAAATAACATAAATAAATCAACCTGACCTAATGAACATGTACAGAATACTGTCCTCATATCTAATTTTCATGCAGAGTCTTTACTAATCTGAAGTGTAGAGGATAGGTAATTTACCACGAGTTACACTTATGGAAGATGTGTCTGGTTCTATTAGCGCTCCTATTACTTTGTTTTTAAAATTATGTATTACAAGCAAAGTAGCAAACCTACAAAAACCTAAAGCGTTCTTACACCTTTGCTTATTTCACATTTTAATATCAAGTCTAAACTTATTGTTATGACACTACAAATCCCAGAGTCTGACCCAAGCCTACATTTCTGGTCTTCTCTCCTACTTCACACCTGTACTCCTTGTCCTTTCCCTAAAATATGAACTTTTGGCTATTTTCTGGATTGCTTTTCTCCAGTTCCCCTGTAAGTTCCCTGAAACCTCCAGTGTAGTAACCGTCACTCTTGCCTTCCCAGGGGTTTTTTTTGTTAATACCATCAATATAATGTTTATCCATTTATGTTGTTAATAGGTTTTTGTGTCTTCTGCTAGAGTGTGAATTATTTGATAATAAGGACAGTGTGGTACCATTTATTTGGAGTTATCTTTATACAAAATGTATTGGCACAGAAAGAGTGCTAGAGGAAGAGAGACTAGGGAGGTTTTTACAGTTATTTGGAGCAAGGTCTTTCTGGGAGATAAGGGCTCTAGCTAGAGGGATTCTGTGGGAGTGAAAAGGGAGGATGAATATAAGAAACTACAAAAAAAAAAAAATTACAGGATTGGCCATCAGTTAGACGGTAGAACAGAGTGTCCAGAAGAAGGACTCAAAGATATAACTTGGAGGTTTTGAGCCTGGAAAAATAAGAATGATAATGAAAATGGGAAAACTAATTGGAGGAGTGGAGTGTGTGTGTGTGTGTGTGTGTGTGTGTGTGTGTGTGTATGTTCTCTCTAGGTAGGGAGAGGAGTGTAGATTGGGGATGGTACTTGATGTTACAAGTACCCAATGGGCAGTTGGGAAATAGGCTCTGGAGATTGGGAGAGAAATCAAGATGATAAAGAGATTTAGGACCTTTGAGATGTTGAAAGCATATGCAGTATATATGATTGTTGAAAATTGAATTGATATTGTTTCCTGGCATAATTTAATTGCTTAGAGCTGGAGCCAGAAATTCAACTAGAATATATATATATATATATATATATATATATATATATATATATAAATGAGCAGATGGGTGGGTTTTTGTTTTCTTGTTTTGTTTTGTTTTTGTTTTTACCTCCAAAGTGAATGTACTTCTGGTTTTGCACTGAGGTGTTTTCTTTAAGTAATGCTGGAAGTTCAGATATTAATTCTCAGTCCATCGTTCATGCTTTAAGAATACTATTGATTGTCAAATGTGCATTAGTAAATGTGCTTTTGGTCTTACCTGATCTTGTACACTAAGGAGTTGATTGGACCTCTTCCTTTTTTTCTCATTCTCTTTTAATCTGAGTGCTGCCTGATTTAAAAGGAAAGCAAAAAGGTAAAACTGTTCTCAAACAGAATATTTGCTTCTACCTGAGTCAGGGGTTTGCTTTAGTAAATTGAAATATAGCCTGATATAAAATCTGACCTTTAGGAGCTGTGCAGTTGTGTATTTTGTAATGTGGCAATAGACTTACGTGAAGGTTGAGAATCAAACATTAATCACTACTTCAGGATTTGGTCCCTAAATCTTCAGGTCTGATGTTTAGAAATTAGATGTGCTTTTTCTTCTTTTTTCTAATTAAATCAGGCGGTAGAGGATGGGAAAATACCTTAAAAAAAGAAGGAAAATGCAGTTCAAAAGTTGTGTGGGAGATCCTGTTGACCAACTGAAACAAAACTGAAAACAGATGCAGGACTGTGTAATTTAGTTTAACTTTGTAGAACCATATCATTAGCAAATATATATTCAGTGGGAGTGGTGAAGGAAATAGATTTTCATAAGATAAAGTTGCTGAGAATACAAAGACTAAGTTCAGTTAAGATTTGGTCAAAGTGAGGGAAATTGTTTTCCAGAGGAACCTCTGTTTTTTCCACTCATTTGACTCAGATGTTCCACTTAAAATTTTTTAGGAGCCCTGTGCTCATTAGCTTTTAAAAATATCTCAGGGAGTGCAAGATTATCACTTAATAAGTCACTATCTATAAAGAAATTATTCACGGATGTCAAAGTTGTGAGAACTTCTCACTATCCTTTGAAGTAGTTTTATTAAAGAAATAACAGTAAGCTCCAAATTTAAAAACAGAGTAGAAATTGCCTATCTCTATTCCTACACTCTAAAATGCTCGTCCTAATAAAAAAATACATTGCAGTTGTTTTCTGTGAATGATTTATAGGATTCTTGTATGATACAGTTTGATAGTTTGTAGTTTGGCCTACTAAGGCAAGTTAAAAAAAAAAAATCTTGGTATGTTTAAGTCTTAACACTGAAGCATTGATTGTATTTTTTCTATTGACTTTCTGCTTATGACGTAAGAGTGAGTCATTCATGAGTGTCCCATTTTTGAATGAAGAGTTGAATGTCTTTAAGTACCTCTCCTCCCCCAACAGAACTAGATCTCTCTGTAGTGAGAACAGTAATAGGGACTGGTTCCTTGGTAAAGATGAATTGAGTGTCTTAAAGCGTATGAAAGTTTGTTGTTAGACAAATGAAGGAGGTTAATGGGTATGAGTTGATCGTTCTATCACCACACTTAGCTACCTGTTAACAATAAGTAGTGATCACAATTTGTATTACTGGACATATTCCTAATGGTTACACTTTTAGGCTTATTTTTTGATACAAGTAAAGGAATGAGAGCATTATAGGGTTTATGGTTCATTGCATTCAGTTTTTTCTGAGCAGAGAAAGCTCTGGATTAGTAAGTAAGGATTTTTTTTTTTTTGAGTTTTCAAAACTTTATTTAATCTCTGTACCCAACACTGGTCTTGAACTCATGACTCCAAGATCAAGAGGTACACAATCTTCTGACTAAGCCAGCCAGATGCCTGGGTAGGTAGGTTTAAAAGCAAACTTTATACCATTTTTCTTTCTTTGCCATTTCTCCTTATGAGTAGAGGAAGTAATCTAAATCAGTGGTTTTCAAACTGAGGTATGTGTGGGGAGAAGGAAGATACCTGTTTGTTTTGATAACTTTAAAGGAAATAAATTTTCCAGGCCTTCCATACCTACTCTTTCCTAGAAAAATTGAAAGAGATGCTTGTTGTGGGGGTTCAATCACATACCCTCTTCTCCCTCTTGATTGAACATAGGCATACTTTTCTACCCACGTGAAGCACACTGTGGTATGTTTTGGGTTTTGTTTTGTTTTGTTTTTTAATGTTTATCTATACCTGAGAAAGAGACAGTGCCTGAGCTGGGATGGGGCAAAGAGAGACAGAGACAGAATCCAAAGCAGGTTCCAGGCTCTGAGCTGTCAGCACAGAGCCTAAGGCAGGGCTCAAACTCATTAGCTGTGAGATCATGACCTGAGCCGAAGTCTGTCACTCCACCAACTGAACCACCCAGACACCCCACACTACGGTATGTTGACTCAGTTTTACAAACTTCTAGGGCACCAAAACAAAAGTGACTTTTGGTGATTACTTTAATGGTATTATA
The DNA here is from genome assembly GCF_018350175.1 of Felis catus. NCBI lineage: Eukaryota > Metazoa > Chordata > Mammalia > Carnivora > Felidae > Felis > Felis catus. The sequence continues at coordinate 16,531,362 of NC_058381.1, read as the reverse complement.
AAAGCATCAATCCAGGGATGTCTGGGTGGCTCAGTCGGTTGAGTGTCCAATTTCAGCTCAGATCATGATCATGCTGCTCGTGGTTTGAGCCCCTGTGGGGCTCTGTGCTAACAACTTGGAGTCTGGAGCCTGCTTTGGGTTCTGTGTCTCTCTGTCTCTCTCCCCCACCCCTGCTCACGCTCTGTCTCTCTCTTTCTCTCAAAAATAAACATACATACATACGTACATATATACATACATACATACATACATACATACATACATACATACATACATACATAAAGCATCACTCCAAACTTCTTATTTAAAGATATTTTAAGGGGCACCTGGGTGGCTTAGTCGGTTAAGTGTCTGACTTCTGCTCAAGTCATGATCTCACGGTTTGTGAGTCTGAGCCCTGCATCCAGTTCTGTGCTGACAGTTCAGAGCCTGGAGCCTGCTTCAGATTCTGTCTCCCTCTCTCTCTGACCCACCCCTGCTCACACTCTATTTCTCTCTCTCTCAAAAATAATTAAACATTAAAAAATCTTATTTTTAATAAGAAATTTTTGAAAGATATTTTTAGTAATTATTACCTGTTCCATTTATTGTTTATCAAAATTTATAATTTTGCCTTTCTGATGAGTTTTATGCCAGTAGTTATTGTAATAATTGAATCTAGAAGACAAAAATTAATACTTAGTACATTTAAGTCATTGAAAATTAAGGAGGGGCGCCTGGGTGGCTCAGTTGGTTGAGCATCCAGCTTCGGCTCAGGTCATGATTATGTGGCTCTTGGGTTCAAGCCCCATGTCGGGCTCTGTGCTGACAGCTCAGAGCCTGGAGCCTGCTTCAGATTCTGTGTCTTCCTCTCTCTCTGCCCCTAACCTGCTCAAACTCTGTCTGTCTCTCTCTCAAAAATAAACATTAAAAAAAATTTTCAAGGAAAATTTAAATACACATACATACATATTTATAGACTGAAGTGTTATAGGATGATCAGTGAAAGACTTTGAACCATGCAAGTATATCACGCTCAAATAATCTATGGATGAAGTGGAATGGAAATAAAAGCTCAAATAGAAAAAGGGAAGATGTAAAATTCCCAATGTTAAAGAAATGTTCACACAATTTTTTAAAAGGGATTCCAGGAATTAAATCTATATTTTTATTTATTTGGATACAGTGTAAAAGTTTTATTTAAAAATATAAAAATTTAGGGGCACCTGGGTAGCTCAGTCGATTAAGTATCTGACTTCAGCTCAGGTCACGATCTCGCAGTTTGTGAGTTTGAGCCCCACATCGGGCTCTGTGCTGTCAGCACAGAGCCTGGAGCCTGCTTTGGATTCTGTGTCTCCCTCTCTGTCTGCCCCTCCCGTGCTCATACTGTCTCTCTTTCTCTCTCAAAAATAAATAAGCATTAAAAAATACTTTAAAAAATATAAAAATATATGCTATCCAGGAAATTACATTGTTTGCAACTATTTGAACTTACGATGAAAACTTTTATTTTTTTTTAAATTTTTTTAAATGTTTATTTTTAAGAGGTGGAGGAGGGGCAGAGAGAGGGAGACACAGAATCCGAAGCAGGCTCCAGGCTCTGAGCTGTCAGCACAGAGCCCCAGGCAGAGCTGGAACTCATGAACTGTGAGATCATGACCTGAACTGAAGTTGGATGCTTAACCAGCTGAGCCACCCAGTGCGCCCCAAGATGAAAACTTTTAGATATCAACTTAAAAATGTGTGAAGTGTGGGTACCTGGGTGACTCAAATGGTTGAACAGCTGACTTTGGCACAGGTCATGATCTCATGGTTCATGGGTTCAAGCCCTGCATCAGGCTCTGCGCTGACAGTGTCCTCTCTGTGCCCTCCCCCCACTTGCGCTTTCTCTCTCTCTCGAAATTAAACTTTAAAAAATGTTTTAAAAATATGTGAAGTGTTGTATGATTTTTCCAAATTATTTTGTTTTGAATAAACAAGTTTGAAGGGTTTAGATTTCCCCCTGCGAGACGAATGGATAATAGAGGCTTGCTTATTTATGATTGTTAATAAGTTGGACAAATAACAGATCCTTTATACTATTAGTATGGTGCTTTATTGCTTTGAGGCATGCCAATAATGAATGTTCTACTCCCCAAATTAAAATTTTTTTTTGACTGGATAAAGATATTGTTCTGAAGTCTGATATTTAATCCTTTAGTCTATGTTGAGCCACATGACATCCACTTTAAAAAAAAAAAAAAGCACATGTATTACTGAATCTGGAAGTAGCTGCAGCTGTCAGTAACATCAGGCTTATCTCCAGATGAATGGCTGTTCTCTATTACAGGGAACTCTAGCTTTGTATAGGTAGGTTTTTGTTGAGGAAAAGATCAAGATGACAGGATCTGAACCAGCTACTCAGTAAAGATTACTCATTATATAGTCTTTGACATTTAGTGTTGGAAAAATAAATGTTAAGTTTAACACAGATAACAAATAATGCTTATTTGTGGCATCTTGCAAAAAAAATTCTTAAGTTGTTCATAATTCAGTTGATATCTTAATTTGCTTCCAGTTTTTTGATGATTAAAAAAAATTTTTTTAATGTTTATTTATATTTGAGAGAGAGAGAGAATGTGAGCACAAGTGGGGGAGGAGCAGAGAGAGCCAGAGACAGAATCTGATGCAGGCTCCAGGTTCTGAGCTGTCAGCACAGAGCCCAACATGGGGCTGAAACTCACTAGCCGTGAGATCATGCCCTGAGCCAAAGTTGGACACGTAGTCGACTGAGCCACCCGATCACCCTTAAAGAAATAATTTCTAAACTGAACTTTGAAATTGGTGAATAAAAACTTTCTGATATTCTAAAGATGGGAGAGATTTATCTGTTTTTTTTTTTGTCTTGCAAGTAAAAGTTACTTTGCTACTATTCACATTGGAGGGCTCCTATGAGTTTAGAAATAGGTAGATTCAGTAGATATCACAACTCATAAGTTGTTTTCTGAGAATAGTTTATTATAGACTCAAAGAAAATGTGCTTTTATAAGATTTCGTCAAGAAAAGGATATTCTGTATATAGCTTCCTATTACTGATTTCTATGTAATTCCATCATGTCAAAGAATACACCTGGTATGATTTCAGTTCTTTTACATTTGTTAAGTTTGTTTTACAACCCAGGATATTGTCTGTCTTGATGAATGTTCCATTTCTACTTGAAAAGAGTGTTTATGCTGCTGTTGTTGGGTGGGATATGCTATAAATATCATTTAGATTTTGTTGGTGATGGAGTTGAATTGTAATGTTGTCTTGGTCAAGTGACCCTTTTATCATTATGTGATATCCCTCTTTATCCCTGGCACTTTTTCTTGTTCTAAAGTCTACTTTATCTGATATTAATAAAGCCCTTCCATTTTCCCATCTGATTTGTGTTTGCATAGTATATCTTTTTCCATTCTTTTACTTTTAACTTGCTTATACCATTATATTTAAAGTGAGTTTCTTATGGACAGCATGTTAATTGGCTCTTGTTTAATCATTTGACAATTTGCCTTTTAGCTAGTGTGTTTATACCATTTACATTGGATATAATTGTTGGTATGTTTGGATTTAAGCCTAGTTTTTGTTTTTTTTTTTAAATTTTTTTTTCAACGTTTATTTATTTTTTTGGAACAGAGAGAGACAGAGCATGAACGGGGGAGGGGCAGAGAGAGAGGGAGACACAGAATCGGAAACAGGCTCCAGGCTCTGAGCCATCAGCCCAGAGCCTGACGCGGGGCTTGAACTCACGGACCGCGAGATCGTGACCTGGCTGAAGTCGGACGCTTAACCGACTGCGCCACCCAGGCTCCCCTAAGCCTAGTTTTAAAATTATTTTTCTGTTTATCCCTTTTTTATTTTTTAATTCTGCTTCCTCTTTCCTGCCTTCTGTGGGATTCTTTGAGTGCTTAGTATTTTATCTATTGTGTGGTTTTTGTTTTGTTTTTTTACTATAGCTCCTTTGTATTGTTTGTTTTGGTAGTTGCTCTAGGATTACAATTTACAGCTTAACTTTTCCAGTTCTACCTAGGATTGGTATTTTGCCACTTCGGGAGGAATGCATAGATCTTACCACCACATCTTTACCCTCCCCCACTTTATATTGTAGTTGTCATATGTATTATGTGTATATACATTGAAAACACCACCAGACAATGTTATGATTTTTTTCTTTCAACTGTTGTACATAAAGAACTTAAGAGAAAAAAATAGTTTATTTTATTTACCCAGATATTTACCATTTGTGTTGTTCTTTCATTCTGGAAATCCCAAGTTTCTCTCTGGTATCATTTCTTTTTAGCCTGAAGAACTTTCTTTAACGTTTCTTTTTTTCTTTTTTTCTTTTATTTAAATGCTTATTTATTTTTGAGAGAAAGAGAAAGATACAGAGTGTGAACAGGGAGGGGCAGAGAGAGAGAGGGAGACACAGAATCCGAAGCAGGCTCCAGGCTCTGAGCTGTTGGCACAGAACCCGATGTCCGGCTTGAAGTCACAAACTGTGAGATCATGACCTGAGCCAAGGTCGGAGGCTTAACCGACTGAACCACCCAGGCCCCCGTGCATTTTCCTGGTTCTCTGAATGTCAAATAATGTTGGGGTATAGGCTCGACGTTTTGGATCTTACATTATGAAATCTGAACCTTGGTTACATTTTATTTTAAAAAATGATGATTTCTTTGTTTGTTTTAGCAGTGAGTGACCCAGTTGCATTCAGTTGTACGTTTTGACTTGCCTCCTGTGGGCTGTGATTGAATGTCAATTTTCAAAGCCTTTGTGGTTCTGTTCAGATCTATTCTGTGTACTTACCTCCCATGGACCAGTGTGGGACCAGGGAAGTGGTCTGTTTTGTAATTCAGTTCTCAGTGCCTTTGGTATGCTTTTTAGGGGCATGCCCACTCATGTGCTGTTCAGGATTGAGCCCAGGGATTCATAGACAACTTTATGGGACCCCTTTCTTAAGGTCCCTCCTCTATACAGTACTACCAACAGCCCCTAGTTTCTAAGGTCTCCCAGTATAGATGATAAATAAAGACATGAAAGGATATGCAGTATCATTCATTGTCAGGGAAATTACAAATTAAAACCACAATGAGATCCCACAGCACACCTACTAGAACACTTAAAGTGAAAAAGTCTGACCAGTTGCTTGAGCAGTTTGTTAGGTGAGAATGAAGAACAACTGGAACATTCATGCATGGCTGGTAGGAATGTGAAATGGTCAGCCACTTTGGAAAACAGTTTGATAGTTTCTCATAAAGTTAAACTTATATTTGCTGTATGACTCAGCGATGCCACTCCTAGATATTTATCCAAAAAACATGCAATTATATGCCCACAGTAAGGTCTATACACAACTCTTCATAATAAGCAAAAACTGAAAACAACTCAAATACCCATCATGTGAATGGATAAACAAATTGTACTACATCCTTGCAGTGGAATACATAGTATAATAAAAAGGAGAATTTATATGTGCAACAATATAAATGATTCTCAAAGGCATTGTGCTGAGTGAAAGAAGGCTGATACAAAAGGCTTTACACTATATGATTTCATTTATATGACATTCTGGAGAAGACAAAAATATAGGCAAAGAAATTAGATTGGTGCTGAGAGAAGGGAACTTTCTGGGATGATACAAATGTTCTGTATCTTAATTGTGGTGGAGTATACAGTTACATGAATGTGTACATTCATATCCTTAATGAATGTACACATTCATGTAACTGTATACTTAAAAGGGATGAATTTTCCAGTATATAAACCATACCTCAATAAACCTAACGTAAAAAAAAAAACAACTGTAAAGGAGCTTGTTGGTTAGAGAGATTGTCAAAATTGTTTTGAATCAGTTAACTTGTACTTGAGTATAGAGGAACTGAGAAACTGTATGTTTCAAAGAGTAGAATTTAAAGTATCATGCAAAAAGATTTGTCTCCATATGCTGTTTTATAGCCTTTTTTTGTTATTACATGGTAAATATCATTCCCATAAATGTGTGTCTGCCACACCTTAACTAGTAGCATAGTAGCCCATTTTATATGATAATTTATAAACTGATCCACCACTTTTGAGTATTCACGTTGTTTCCAGTGTTATTCTCCTTCAATTTGTTTATTTTTATTTTTTTTTCAGTTTATTTATTTTGAGACAGAGAAATAGAGCATAAGCAGGGGAGGGGCAGAGAGAGAGAAGGAGAGAGAGAATCTCAAGCAAGCTCTGCTCTGGCTTGAACTCGCAAAGTGTGAGATTGTGACCTGAACCAAAATCAAGAGTTGGATGCTTAACTGACGGAGCCACCCGGATGCCCCTCTCCTTCAGTTTAAACACTACAGTCCTCATTCCCCATAGCAATTATCTTGGAATAAATTCCTGGAAAAGACATTTCTGTGTTAAGGTTGTGCCTATTTTGAAGATTCTATACACATAATTATTCACTTGTTACCCAGGAATGTTCTATACTCCCTTTATTTTTATGGATTTTTTTTCTTAGTTTCTTTTTTAAATGGTTGTAAAGGTAGTTTTTGAATCAACAAATATTTTACAATTGTTAGCTAGTTAAATCTATCATTTTTTTCCTTTTATGCTTTCCTACTACTTTGCTGTCATACTTAGACTTTCCTCATCCTGAAAGTATAAAAATATTTATGTTAACTTCTAGTTTTGTCTGTGGTTTCACTTTTACATCAAATTCCATATGAGTTTAAGAGTTTATTTGGTATGATATGAGCTAAACTCACCTATATTTTTTGTCACATAGTTGATCAGTTGTTCATGTAACAGTCGCCAACTAATTCATTCCCCACTTGTTTTAAATGTGTCTTTAATCACGTTGCAAATTCTTTTGTTTCTGTTACTGGGCTTTCTAATTTGTTCCATTGGTCCATTTATTTTGATCTTACTGCACTGCTTTAGTAAGTATAGTTTTATGATATCTTAATATGTGGCAATACAAGTCCCTATTATCATTCTTATTTTTTAAGGTTTTTGGATGTTGTCATCCATTTATTTTTTCAGATTCTAAATCATTTTGTTCAGTCCCAATAAGAATCTATTTTTCTGAGTAATATTTGTAAATTAATTTCAGGGAAATTGATATCTGTATAAGCCTCCTATCTAGAAGTGTGAAATCTACATCCCTCAGTAAAATTTTACATTAACTTATTGATTATGTATTTTATTACATTTAATCCTATATGTATTATGGGTTTTGTTGCTGAAATCTTTTTTTTCCATTATATTTTCTGATTATTGCTAAAATATGGGAAAGGAATTGATTTTTGAATTTTTTTAATGTAGTATAGTCATCCTTTTATTTCCAATACTATTTTACATGGCTTTCTGTTAGTGTCTTATCAAAGGAACGTTTGGGGAATGTATGCCAAGATTTAATTCATATTTTGTGTTTCGACTAGATTCTATGCTGTGAAGCTAACATTAACTTGACAAAGATGTGTTACAGTTAGGTACATTCACTGTAATATTTTCTCAAATCTATGGGACCTACAAAAACAATTTTGTCTCCGTGAATCTGACCTTTAGTTTTGGATTGTTTTTAGTGTTATATGATTTTTAAAAATGGCTATAGTGTGTGCTTTGTGGGATTGGACGCTGCTGGATATAGTTTCTTTTCTTGAAGTCTTATTTTAATTTTTATTTACTTTTTAAAAAATTTTATTTTGGGGGGCACCTGGGTGGCTCAGTCGGTTAAGCATCCAACTTCAGCTCAGGTCATGATCTCACGGTACGTGGGTTCAAGCCCTGCATTGGGCTCTGTGCTGACAGCTCAAAGCCTGGAGCCTGCTTCAGATTCTATGTCTCCCTCTCTTTCTCTGCCCCTCCCCTGCTCATGCTCTGTCTCTCTCTGTCTCAAAAAATAAACTTTTTTGGAGCGCCTGGGTGGCTCAGTCGGTTGGGCGTCTGACTTCAGCTCAGGTCATGATCTTACACTCTGTGACTTCAAGCCCCGCGTCAGGCCCTGTGCTGACAGCTCGGAGCCTGGAGCCTGCTTCGGATTCTGTGACTCCTTCTCTCTCTGCCCCTCCGCCTCTCACTCTGTCTCTTTTTCAAAAATAAATAAACATTAAAAAAAATTAAAAAAATAAAAATAAAAAAATAAACTTTTTAAATGTTTATTAAACATTAGCGAGAGAGAGAGAGAGAGAGAAAGCGCACGCATGTACATAAGCAGGGAAGGGGCAGAGAGAGAGGGGACAGAGGATGTGAAGCTGACTCTCTGCTGATAGCAGCAAGCCCAATGTGGAGCTTAAACTCATGAGCCACGAGATCATGACCTGAGCCAATGTTGGACACTCAACGACTGAGCCACTCAGGTGCTCCGAAGTCTTATTTCTTAAAGACTTCTGTCCTTACCCTCCACCCCCCACTCCAGGAATATATTTATATGTGTCATTGATTGGCACTGGCTAATTACAGTACTATTAAAGTTAAGTGTAAAAAGCTGATTAGATAATACTCCAAAATATTACTGTAAACATGGTCTTGTTGTTGCTCTTAGCTAGTATTTCTTAAATTGCTACTGAAGTAAGACAATTAAGGGACAGACAAAAGAATGCCAGAACTCAAGCCTGGTGATTATAGTGTTGTAAGCAGTCTACTTCACTGCCTTCTGGCATAATTCAAGTGTGAGTTGGCCATGTTTGCAATTTAACACAGCCAGTAAGTTTTACATATGCAAAAAAAACTTGTATTAGTCGTACTTGCATTCTTCTGAAATTGTTATTTTTATGTGTTCTGTGTTCTGCTTCCTCACCAAGACTTTAAACTCTAATGAAGGTATGTCTCTTAGGATGCCTGGGTTGCTTAGTTGGTTGAGCATCAAACTTCGCATGGGATCATGATCTCACGGTGTATGAGTTCGGTTTGTGAATTCCAGCCCCAAATTGGGCTCGCTGATGTCAGCACAGATCCTGCTTTGGATCCTCTGTGCCCCCTTCTCTCTGTACTTCCCCCACTCATACTCTCTCTCTCTCTCTCTCTCTCTCAAAAACAAACATTAAAAATCATAAAAAAATAAATAATAAACATTAAGAAAAAAGGTATGTCTCTTGTTTATAAATCCATATAATCTTAGTATAATGTCTTACACACAATGACCATTGTACTATGACCAATATGGTAGTAAGAATTGGAAAAGATTTGGGCCCCTGGGTGGCTCAGTCGGTTAAGCATCCAACTTCAGGTCAGGTCATGATCTCGTGGTTCATGGGTTTGAGCCCTGCATGGGGTTCCATGCTGACAGCTCAGAGCCTGGAGCCTGCTTCGAATTTTGTGTCTCCCTCTCTCTCTCTGCCCCTCCCCCACTCGTGTTCTGTCTCTCTCCCTCTCTCTCAAAAATAAATGAACATTAAAAAAAATTTTAAAAAGAATTGGAAAAGATTAATAAATATTATGTATGGTGAATGGTACGTGTATGTCTACATGTGTACATACAAATGAGAGTTAACCAAAGATAATCATAGATGCCAGACCCAAAGTGAGTACCAAGATGTTGGACAATAAGCAGAAGCCAAAAGATGGATACATTGCCTTCTAAGAAAAAGGTTAAGACCAAGTTACTGGGCTTGTGGTGGTTATGAACTTGCATATATTCTAGGAAGACAAGTCTGTTGGATATCTCTACATAGATATTCAATGGGCATTCAATTTTAATACATTCAAAACAGTAATCTTAATTAGCTACCTAGTTTCATTCCTTCAACACATGTTTACTGAAAGACTACTGTTTGCCAGATACTCTTCTAGTATTTGGACTGTCCATCAGTGAATGTAGCAGCTATCTCTGCTCTTATGTTGCTTATAATCTGGCAGGGAGAAATAGGCAGTAAATAATAAGCCTAATAGGTAAATTGTTAAGTACTGTAGAAAAAAAAGAAGTACAAAAGGGTGAGGGGAATTGCAAGCATTGGTGGGATGGGCTTGGGGATAGTGGTGGGGAAAAAGTAAGTAGCAACTTTAAATGGGGAAGTCAGGGCGAGCCTCACTGTCAAGTTGAAATTGGAGCAAAGAGCTGGAGGTAAGGGCGTTAGTCAAGCATGGCTATCTGGGAGAGAACATACCAGGCAAAGGGAAGAGTTAGAGCAGAGACCCAAATTCAGGAGGTACCTAGTGTGTCCACTGAACAGCAGAGAGGCCATTGTGGTGGATGCAGAGTGATGGAGAGAGTATGAAAGGAGGTTAAAGGGGGAAGGGAAATGGTGGAAGACATCATGTAGGGCCTTAGGCTGCTGTAAAGACTTTGGCTTTTAGTCTGAGTGAAAAGGGGAGTAGACATTTGAGTAGACATTTCTTCAAAGAAAATATACATATACAATAAGTATATGAAGAGATGCTCAATATCACTAATCATCAGGAAAAGCAAATCATAACCACAATGACTTATCACCTTACACTTCTTTGGGTTGGTCACTATTGAAAAAAGACAAAATAGCAAATGTTGGGGAGGATGTGGAGAATTGGAACCCTGCATGGTTGGAATATAAAAATAGTGCAGCTGCTATAGGAAATGGTATGGAGCTTCCTCAAAAAGTTAGAAATAGAATTACCATATGATTCAGCAATCCTACTTCTAAGTATATATACAAAAGAATTGAAAGCAGGATCTTGAAAAGATAATTGCACACCCATGTTCACTGCAACATTGTTTACAGTTGCCAAGAGACAACCTAAATGTCCACTGACAGTTGAATGGATACAGAAAATGTGGTATACACATACAATGGAATATTATTCTGCCCCAAAACAGAAAGAAACCACATCTGTTAAAGGACTGTTACCCAAAATATATGAAGAAATCTTAAAACTCCACAATAAGAAAATAACCTGATTGAAAAATGGGCCAAAGACCTTAACAGATACCTCAACAAAGAAGTTAAACGGGTGGCAAATAAACATGCAAAGATGCTCCATATTGTATGTCATCAGGGAAATGCAAATGAAAGCAATAGGTTACCACTACGCACCTAGCAGAATGGCCAAAATCCAGAACACTGACAACAACTAATGCTGACGAAGATGTAGAGCAACAGGAATTCTCTCTCATTGTTGGTAGGGGGATGCAAAATGGTACAACCACTTCGGAAGATAGTGTGGTTGTTTCTGAAAAACTAAACATACTATATGATCCAGCAACCATGCTCCTTGGTATTTACCCAAAGGAGCTGAAAACTTACGTCCACAAAAAGTCTGCACACAGATGTTTACAGTGGCTTTAGTCATAATTGCCAGAACTTGGAAGCAATGGGGCAGCTGGGTGGCTCAGTCGATTGAGCATCCAACTCTTGATTTCGGCTCAGGTCACTATCTCATGGTCGTGAGGTTGAGCCCGCAGCAGGCTCTATGCTGGGCATGGAACCTGCTTGGGATTCTCTTCTTCTCTCTCTCTCTGTCCCTCCTCTGCTTGCACTTATTCTCTCTCTCTCTCCATCTCCCTCTCTCAAAATAAACAAACATTTAAAAAAGTTTCCAAAAAAGTTGGAAGCGACCAACACACACTTCAGTAGGTGATCAGGTAAAATAAACTGTGGTACATTCATACAATGGCATATTATTCAGTACTAAAAAGAAAACTATCAAGTCATGAAAAGACATGAAGAGGCCTTAAATACCTACTGCTAAATGGAAGGAACCAATCTGAAAAGGCTACATACTGTATGACTCCAACTATATGACATTCTGGAACAGGCAAAACCATACAGAAATAGTAAAAAGATTAGTAGTTGCCAGAGGTTAAGGAAGAGGAAGGGATAAATACATGGAGCACAATGAATTTTTTTTTTTTAATGTTTGTTTATTTTGAGAGAGAGACAGAGCATGAGCGAGGAAGGGGCAGAGAGAGAGAGGGAGACACAGAATCCGAAGCAGGCTCCAGGCTCTGAGCTGTCAGCACAGAGCCCAACATGGGGCTCAAACTCACGAACCATGAGATCATGGCCTGAGCCAAAGTCAGACGCGACTAAGCCACCCAGGTGCCCCGGAGCACAGCGAATTTTTAGGGCAGTGAAACTACACTATATGATACTGGAATGATGGAAACATGTCATTATACATTTGTCAAAACCCTTAGAATATACAATACCAAGAGTGAACCCTAATGTAATTTATGGACTTTGAGTGGTAAGGAAGTGTCAACAATGTAGGTTTATCGGTTGTAACAAATGTACCACTCTGGTGCAGATGTTGATAAGGAGAGGCTCCATTCTTGTGAATGGGCAGGGGGTATATGGCAGATCTCTGTACCTTCTGCTCAGTTTTGTTGTGAACCTAAAATTGCCCTAAAAAATAAAGTCTTTTTAAAAATCGAGTGACAGGAATGATAAGGTAATAAGCTTTCTACGGAATGAGTGAGTGGGCTTATATGGGTGTAGAAGTGGTGAAAGTAGTTGGCTCTGGATGCCTCTTCCCCCTTTTACTTCCCTCTCCCATTTAACACATTTTGAAAGGGTTTGTTGTGTCTTCTCCCCCACATCCCCGATTTGTGTAACTGCACCACCCTGGATTTGGCCTTTCTTTTTTTCTCTTGCCACCTTCTTTTTTTAAATTTTTTTTTCAACGTTTATTTATTTTTGGGACAGAGAGAGACAGAGCATGAACGGGGGAGGGGCAGAGAGAGAGGGAGACACAGAATCGGAAACAGGCTCCAGGCTCTGAGCCATCAGCCCAGAGAGCCCGACGTGGGGCTCGAACTCACGGACCGTGAGATCGTGACCTGGCTGAAGTCGGACGCTTAACCGACTGCGCCACCCAGGCGCCCCTCGACCTTCTTCATAAAAGGGAGTACAGTTAGAATAGTCGGCACTTAATGCTTGGCATGAACATCCTTCACAACTTTAAGATCATGTGTATCTTTCATGCTCATGCTATCAAAAATCTTAACCTCTCTCTTTGTATCCTACTTCTTACATTTGTAAAATGGGTGAGATGGTAACACCTGCTTCATACACTTGTTGTAAAGATTAAATGTTAATACTCATAGAGCTCATAGAATAGGTCTGGCATGTGGTAAACACTCAAATTGTAGAGCTGTTAGCATTATTGCTATTGTTATTAACCCATGTGTTTATGCTCTTCCTAACTGTTCATCCCACCAGTCAAATACATTTGCTTTACGTATGCATATTCCTTTTTGGTGTATATTCCTTTATCCTTCCTCCTTAGTCTCCTCTATAATCCAAGAGCTTTCTGCAATTTCAAACAATTTTATGAAAAGAAAATTTATACATGCAGAGATGACTGATTTAATTTCTTTGGTCTTTCTGAGAGTAAAATTCCAAAAGTAAACTTACTTTTTTTCCTTTATGTTACAGGTGGCATGCAAGATTACAATTACGTATGGGCCAACTGTTTTGAGATCACATTAGAACTGTCTTGTTGCAAGTACCCCCCTGCTTCACAGCTTCGACAAGAATGGGAGAACAATCGTGAGTCTTTGATCACATTGATTGAAAAGGTAAAAGTAGCTGACTGGAAGGGTGGGGTACAGAAATAATGGATGATATAAGGGAGAAATTCAATTGCATATAAGTAGCAATCTTTAACCATTTATTTCCTCCAGAGGGCTTTCTCTGATTGTCCTAGAACACTTTTATAAACTGAAATAATCAGGTTTGTACTGTCAGGTTCTTACAATGTCATGTGATCATATGAGCTAGAGAGGCTTTACCGCTGTATGAACCATGGACGCAAGTTTAATTTAAACATCAGGCAGGATAATATACTATTGGATATACCAGCAATTATTACTTAATGAGAAATTATTGCTTGTCGAGAAAATTAGAAGTCTGGTTTAGAGGAAAGGGAATTTCAAAAGTCTATTACTAGTCTAGATGTCAGACGCATATGACTTAAGTTTAAGGATTTAATATTTTTGCCTATATTTTATTTTAACTTGGAGGCACTGGAAAATATTTCAGGGAAATAGTAGTAACATACTTTTTTAGGAATTCTAGCATCAGAGGCACCTGGGTTACTCAGTCAGTTAAGCGTCCAACTCTGGGTTTTGATTTAGGTCATGATCTCATGGTTTGTGGGATCAGCCTCTGTTCTGACAACACAGAGACTGCTTCGGATTTTCTCTCTCCCTCTCTCTTTTTGCCCCTCCCTCACTCATGCACGCTCTCTCTTTCTCTCAAAATAAAATAAATAAACTTAAAAAAAAAAAAGAAATTCTAGCATCAATGCAGAGGGGTTATGCTCTCTTGCCTTCTGAATTATCTTTGAACAGTCTACTTTGATTCTTGTTTTTTTAGGTCCACATTGGAGTTAAAGGATTTGTTAAAGATTCAGTAACGGGATCTGGCTTAGAGAACGCAACCATCTCAGTGGCTGGTATTAATCATAATATCACAACAGGCAGATTTGGTGATTTCCACAGATTACTTGTTCCTGGAACTTACAACATTACAGCAGTTTTAACTGGGTAAGAATTTAAACTAGACTCTAGGGGTGCCTCGGTGTCTCAGTTGGTTGAGCGTCTGACTTCGGCTCAGGGCATGATCTCACAGTCCGTGAGTTCGAGCCCTGTGTCAGGCTCTGTGCTGACAGCTCAGAGCCTGGAGCCTGCTTCGGATTCTGTGTCTCCCTCTTTCTCTGCCCCTCCTCTGCTCATGCTGTGTCTCAAAAATAAATAAAAACATTAAGAAAAAATTTTAAACTAGACTCTAAAAATATCAAGCCTCTGTTTATAGCTAAGACAGAAATGTAGTCTAGGAAATGTTGTTTGCTCTATCTGGCCTTTGTTTTTCCTTGTATAATGAGAATATAGTATTGTGGAGGCTTTTGTCACATAGTCCAACAGTACAACTGGATATGAAGTATGGTTGTAAAATTGTGAGGAAGGACCAGTTTAAAAGGTTGATTCAAAAGATGGTCAGCTGTGTAAAACGTTGCCTCAAAGCTAATGAATAACAGAGTAGAACAAACTCAGAGCTCTGAAAAAGACATTTTAAAGAGCTGTCTTATCATTTGCTTTCTAATATATGAAATGAGTGGTTTCTGACCTCCCCTGAGCACCTTTCTGCAAGCTTGGCTTGCTAAGGATTTAACTGAAAACCTTTCATTTAATTTTGAATTTCCCTATTTAGAAAGGTAGTTGGAAAGTCAGTTTGACAAGGCACAGCAAGGAATGGGATGCAGTGGGTGAATGACCTCTGTGTTTCATATTCTTTTCTCCTTGGCATGCAATTTTTGGTAAGCATTCTAATGTGTGGTACTGAGAAGAAGGTAAGAGAAATAGTTCTTTAAAGATGTCATCAGGGATTCTCTGAGATCGTATCCTAAAAGTCTTGAATTTACCCATTTATCTGTATTTCGTTCGAATTTTGATAGATCACTAAGTGTAAAAGTCTGAAAGGGCTATTGTGCTTTTATAATGTAAAAGCATCGTGTGTTTGAATTTAACTGCAAGCCACCCACTTTTTCAAAAAAAATTTTTTGCAGGTATATGCCACTGACTATTAATAACATAATAGTGAAAGAAGGACCAGCCACAAAGGTGAATTTTTCCCTTCGGCCAACTGTGGCTTCAATAATCCCTGACACAACTGAGATGGTAGTAACCGCTAGCACAGTTGCTCTGCTTAATAATCTTCCTGGAACCCAATCCTTACACCAGCCAATTCAGCCAAAGGACTTTCATCACCACCATTTCCCTGATATGGAAATCTTCCTGAGAAGGTTTGCCAATGAATATCCTAACATCACCCGGCTTTATTCTTTGGGAAAATCAGTAGAGTCAAGAGAACTTTATGTAATGGAGATATCTGATAACCCAGGTGTCCATGAACCAGGTAATTTGTGTGGTCTTATACATAATCTCAGTAGTGCCTTTCAGAACTATGTACCATATTTCTATGTTTCATCTAGAAATGTCACCTTTAGAATGTATAAGTGGAATAAAGAAAATGTAACCAATCTTTGGCAAGAAAAGAAGAAAATCCATGTATTTAATAAAATGTATAGATTAGATTTTTTCTGCTAATAGTACTTTTTAAATTTTTTAAATTTTGTTTAAATCCAAGTTAGTTAACATATAGCGTAATAATGGTTTCAGGAGTAGAATTTAGTGATTCATCACTTACATACAACACCCATGTTCATTCCAACAAGTGCCCTCCGTAGTGCCCTCACTCATTTAGCCCATCCTCCTACCCAACACCCCTCCAACAACCCTCAGTTCGTTCTCTGTATTTAGGAGTCTTTTATGGTTTGCCTCCCTCTCTGTTTCTATCTTCTTTTTGCTTCCCTTCCCCTATGTTCATCTCTTCTCTTTCTTAATTTCCACATATGAGTGAAATCATATACTATTTAACTTTCTCTGACTGGCTTATTTCACTTAGCATAATACACTGCAGTTCCATCCACGTTGTCACAAATGGCAAGATTTCATTCTTTTTGATTGCAGAGTAACATTCCATTGTGTGTGTGTGTGTGTGTGTGTGTGTGTGTGTGTGTGTGTGTGTGTGTGTATACGTGCCACATCTTCTTTATCCATTTGTCAGTCAATGGACACTTGGGCTCTTTACATAATTTGGCTCTTGTTGATAGTACTGCTAAAAACATTGGGGTGTATGTGCCCCTTCGAATCAGCATTTGTGCATCTTTTGTGTAAATTGTATCTTTTGGATAAAAGTAGTGCAATTGCTAGGTCATATGGTAGTTGTATTTTTAATTTTTTGAGGAACCTCCACACTGTTTTCCAGAGTGGCTGCACCAGTTTGCATTCCCACCAGCAGGGCAAAAGTGTTCCCCTTTCTCCACATCCTTGCCAACATCTGTTATTGCCTGAATTGTTAATTGTAGCCATTCTGACAGGTGTGAGGTGGTATCTCATTGTGGTTTTGATTTGTATTTCCCTGATGATGAGTTGAGCATCTTTTCATGTGGCTGTTAGGCATCTGGATGTCTTCTTTGGAAAAGTGTCTATTCATGTCTTTTCCTAATAGTATTTTTATTTTCATATTATATGGGTGTGTGTGTGTCTGTGTGTGTGTGTGTGTCTGTTTGTGTATGCTTTGAGCCTGCTTAGACATATATGTTAGTAAGGAAGCTGCTTTATAACGTACTTTTAACTGCTTCTTTTGCCAAGATATATCTTTTAAAAAATTTTTAGTTCAGGGTCTTTGTATGTGTTGGGGAAAAAATAGAGTCCATGATAAATAAAAAGGTAAAAAGACTTTTCCATGTAATCGTTTTGTTTTCAGGTGAACCGGAATTTAAGTACATTGGAAATATGCATGGAAATGAAGTGGTTGGACGAGAACTGCTGTTGAACCTCATTGAATACCTTTGTAAGAACTTTGGAACAGACCCTGAAGTGACGGATCTAGTTCTCAGCACTCGAATTCACCTTATGCCATCCATGAATCCTGATGGGTATGAAAAGGCCCAGGAAGGTAAAGAAGAGGCGTCTATTAATGCTGACCTTTTCGATCATCGTATGTTACGATTATTTGGAAGTAGAAGAGAATTTGAATTGGTTGTTTCCTCAGAATTTCTTCTTATTTTGTTCTTATAATATATAATTGTTGCAGCTTTTGTATTCTTAAAAGATAGGCTAGTTCAGTCAACAATTATGATATCAAGTTTATACATATATATACATAAATATATATACATAAATATGTATAAATATATATAATTTAAAATGTATTTATTTTTTGGGAGAGCGCAAGCAGGGAAGGGGCAGAGAGAGGGGGACAGAGGATCCTAAGTGGGCTCTGTGCTGATAAGTTGACAGCAGTGAGCCAGATGTGGGCTCAAACTCATGAACCACAAGATCATGACCTGAGCTGAAGTTGGACGCTAAACCGACTGAGCCACCCAGGTGCCCCTATCAAGTTTATATTTAATGGAGTTTTCCACTTTGGTAATGGCTCTTATTTACTAAAAAATAATGTATGTTTTTTTCACTCACTTTCAGATTTTTCTCATCATAATGATAATAATAGGGTTCCACTCCTTTTTAAAGGGACATAAACTTAAGTTCAACCCTTTTTTCTCCATCTGGTTAAACTTCCAACTATGTTCTTGATTAGCTTTTCATGATATGTTAGTGTAAGCATACCACAATTTTCTTACTTCCATTTGGTCTGTTTCTTTACAATGTTTTAGTGACCTATGTACCGGTAAAATAGAACTTCCTTCTGATCAGTCGTGTCCACTCAACTTTGTGATCATGTCATTGTATATGGATTATTGACAGTTGAGTAATACTAACAATATAATTTATATAGTTGGATTTTTTTTTCCTCTCAAAGTATGAACAGAGGGCAGAAATGAAAAGATAATGGTTTTACTTCTCTGTTCAAAAGATCTGGAAGAGATAACACCTTATTAATGTACAATACAAAAAAGATGTGTCTTTTAATCATAGTGTGCTTATTTGGAGTGAAGCCTGATGTGTTCATATTTACCTTTGAGTTAAGATTAGCTGAAGTAGTATGTGTTGGATTAAAATGTAAGTGAAACATGGCTTAAATTTGAGCACTTTATCATACAGGAGATTCCGTGAGTGTAATTGGCAGAAACAACAGCAACAACTTTGACCTGAACCGAAATTTCCCAGACCAGTTCTTTCAGATCACAGATCCTACCCAACCAGAAACTATTGCTGTAATGAGCTGGATGAAGTCCTATCCATTTGTACTGTCAGCAAACCTGCATGGAGGTAATAGCAACTTGATATTCCAGTAATTAATTCTTGTTGAGAGCATTTGAAAATCCTGGTGGAATTTTATCTGTTTATAGTCTTAGGCTGTCTCAAAACTGGTATCCTGTTACTGCTTTTGCAGCAGACAGTAATAAAGATCTTTTCTCATTGCTTTTTAAGCTAGTTTTCTGGCTGTTTTCTCCCTTCCCCTCCCACATACTCCTTCTCTATTTTCTTCTCCCTCCTCCCCTCCTCCCTATCTCTCTCTCCCCTTGTCCTTCTCACCCTCCTCTCTTCCCTGCCTCTCTCCCTGCCCTTGCTTAGTTCTTCAAGTGTTTTGTATTTATCCCTCACATGTGTTTTATATTTGTCTCTCTCACTGGGAATTTAGTAGCATACTCTTTGTGATTCAGAAAAATTAAACACTAACAAATTGGAAATCTTTAGTCCTTTTTTCCCTAAAATTTAATAAACCCTTTTCTGTAGGTTTATAAGACATTCTTTTATTTTTTCCTTGCTATGTACTTAACTACAGCACATTGGCCTTATTCTCATGTAGTGTTTGGGCTTACACACCTTCATATAATTCAGCAAGAATTGATTAGATGAATAGAATGAGAGGTCAAGATTAAAAATCATCACAATGTCCAACTAGGGCTTGTAAGTAAGAATGAAAGTGTCAATGCCAAAGTGAACAGAAAACATATGTCTACATGTAAACTTGTACATGAAGATTCATAGTAGCATTATTCATTTTAACCCAAAAGTATAAACAACTCAGATATCCATGGACTGATGATTGGATAGGTAAAATGTAGTATACCCATACAATTGAATATTATTTGACCATGAAAAGCAAGGAAGTCCTGGTGCATTTTATAACTTAAATGAACCTTGAAAATATGCTAAGTGATAAAAGCCAGTCACTAGAAACCATATGGTATATGACTACATTTTATGAAATGTTCAGAACAGGTAAACCCATAGAGATAGGTCATAGATTAATGGTTGCCTCAAGCTATAGTGGATGGTGGTGGGAGGAAATGGGAGTGACCGCTAATGGGTACAGGGGTTTTTTTGGCATGATGAAATTATCTGTAATTAGAAAGTAATGATGGTTGTACAACCCTGTGAATATAGTAAACAACATTGAATTATATACTCTAAGTGGATGGATTGTATGTTACGTGAATCACAGTTGACCTCCGAACAACATGAGGGGAACAGGCCCCCTGTGCAGTTGAAAATTCACGTTTTAACTTTTGACTCCCCTAAAACTTAAATAGCAGCCTACTGTTGGCCAGAAACCTTACCGATAACAATAATAGTTGGTTAACACATATTTTGTATGTTGTATGTATTATATACTGTATTCTTACAATAAAGTAAGCTTGAGAAAAGAAAATGTTATGTTATTAGGAAAATAGTAAAGAAGAGAAATACATTTGTAGTACTGTACTGTATTTATCAATAAAAATCCCCGTATAAATGGATTTGTGTAATTCGAACCTCTGTTGTTCACAGGTCAACTGTTCATCTCAATAAAGCTGTTAAAAAAAAAAAAAGAGTGAAGGTATTAGCACCAGGGGTAATGGGGAAGTAATTTAGTGTCAATATATGTTAGAATATCCAATGAAGTATTACAGTTGAAATTTGATGGCATATAGATTAACCTGCCATTTTATTTTATTTTTTATTCTATTTATTTTTTAACCTGACATTTTAGAATGACAGTACACAGTTATGGTATTTGTATTTAAGAAGTAAATTGAAATTCTCCAAAAACTGCTTTGAAAGCTTCCCAGTAATAGGAAAAAATATCTTTACAATTGGTAATCATGAACAATTCTCAAATACCCAAATAGGAATTATGAAGTTATAGCCTGGTTGGCAAATAAATTTTTAATATATTTCATACCATATTTGAAAGTAAATATTTTTTATTTGAGTTTCAAAGAATATTCTCAGTATATGTCACATATCATGTTGGCTAAATCTGAAAACTTAATACTAGTTACATTCCAGTGAAAATAATTTAAAAATTTCAACATGTGGTATCAAGATCTTGTCATCGGCGTGGGGGAAATACATCTTCAATCATGTGGACGTGTTTCTTTCCATTACATATCTTGCTATAAACTTCCCTCTTAGAACCATTTTTGCTGCATCCTGAAGGTTTGAACTGTTGTGTTTTCATTTTAATTTGTTTCCATGTACTTTTTAATTTCTTATTTTATCTCTTGGTTGACCCATTCATTATGTAGTAGCATGTTATTTAACCTCCATGTATTTGCAGTCTTTCTAGATTTTTTTTCTTGCAGCTGACTTCTAGTTTCATAACACTGTGGTCAGAAAAGGTGCATAGTATGACTTCAATCTTTTAAAATTTGTTGAGGCTTATTTTGTGGCCTAATATGTGACCTGTTCTGGGGAATAGTTCATGCGGACTTGAAAAGAATGTGTATTCTGCTGATTTAGGATGAATATATCTTTTAAATCCATCTGGTCCAGTGTGTTATTCAAAGCCATTGTTTCCTTGATGATTTTCTATTTAGATGATCTGTCCATTGATGTAGGTGGGATATTAAAGTCCCCTACTATTATTGTATTATTATCGATTAGTTCCTTTATGTTTGTTATTAACCTTTTTGTGTACTTGGGTGCTTCCAAGTTGGGTGCATAAGTATTTACAGTTGTGATACATTCCTGTAAGAGTGTCCTCTTTATTATTATATAGTGTCATTTGTCTCTTGTTATAGTCTTTGTTTTAAAGTCTATTTTGTGTGATATAAGTATTGCTACTCCATATTTCCTTTGACATCCATCACATGATAGATGTTTCTCTATTTCCCCAATTTCAATCTGCAGCTATCTTTAGGTCTAAAATGAATCTCTTGTAGGCAGCATGTAGATGGATCTTGTTTTTAATCCATTCTGTCACTCTGTGTCTTCTGATTGGACCGTTTAGTCCATTTACATTCAAATTATTGATAGCTATGTATTTATTGCCATTTTATTACTTGTTTTATGATTGTTTCTGACGATTTTCTCTGATCCTTTCTTGTCTTTCTCTCTTCCATGGTTTCCATATATCTTTAGTGATATATTTGGATTTCTTTCTCTTTATTCTTTACATATTTATTAGTGCTTTTTGATTTGTGATTATCATTAGGTTTGTATATAACATCTTCTACATATAACAGTCTATATTAAGTTAATGGTTGTTTAAGTTTGAACCCATTCTTTACTCCTCTCCTCCCTATGTTTTAGGTTTATAGTGTCATATTTTACACCCTTTTATTTTATAAGTTCCTTGACTGATTTTTTACAGGAATATTCATTTTTACTGCTTTTATGTTTCCTACCTTTATACTGTCACTTTTAGTCTTTCCTTTTAACTCAAAGAGTCCTCTTTAATGTTTTTTGTAGGGCTGCTTTACTGGTCATGAGCTCCTTTAATTTTTGTTTGTCTGAGAAATTCTATCTCTTCTTTTATTCTGAATAATAGCCTTGCTGAATAGAATATTCTTGGCTACAGGTTTTTCCCATTTAGCACTTTGACTATATCATGCCATTCGTTTCTGGCTTGGAAAGTTTCTGCTAAAAAATCTTCTGATAGCCTTATGAGGTTTCCTTTGTATGCAACTGTCTTCTTTTGCCTTGCTGCTTTTAATATTTTTCTTTATCAGTGTATTTTTCCATTTTAATTGCAATATATCTTGGTGTGGATCTGCTTTTGTTAATTTTGTTGGGGGTTCTCTGCCTCCTGGATCTGGATATCTGTTTCCTTCCCCAGATCAGGGAGGTTTTCAGCTATCATTTCTTCAAATAAATTCTCTGTTTGCTTTCCTCATTCTTCTTCTTCTGGTACTCCTATAATACAAATGTTATTACATTTGATGGAGTCACTGAGTTCCCTAAATCTATTCTTATTTTGCATAATTCTTTTTTCTCTCTTTTGTTCAGCTTGATTACTTTCCATTACTCTGTCTTCAAAGTCCTTAATTCATTCCTATGCTTCTTCTGTCCTGTTTATTCCATCAAGTATGCTACTCATTTCATTTATTAAGCCCTTTGTCTCTATGTCATTCCATATCTATCCTTATGATCATTGCTTTCAATTCTCTCAGGTATGTTACTTATATCTGTTTCACTTAGTTCCTCAGCCAACCTTGTCCTGTTCTTTCATTTGGGACAAATTTCTGTCTTCTCATTTTCTCTAAGTCTCTGTGCCGTTTCTCCGTGTTAGGGAAGTTAGCTACGTCTCCTGTTCTTGAGGGTAATGGCCTCATGAAGAGGTCCTGTAGTGCCCTGCCATGTAGTGTAGTATCTCCTGTTACGCAGGGCTTGGCACTTCCAGGAGTGTCTTCAGTGTGTGCTGTGTGTGCTCTGCTGTTTTGTCCTGTCTGCTTTATCCTTCAGGCCAGTTATCTGCAGAGACTATCTTTGCCAGTTGTGGCCAGTGTTTTGTACTTGCCTTGAATGTGGTGAGTTTTAACTAGGTGTGCTCTGGTTTGCCTGTGAAGTGAGACCTGTTGCTGCAACCACCAGAACGAAGACCCCCACAAAACTCAAGGTTTGAGAGCTGTCATATGGGCAGGGGCTTGAGCTGGTTATCTGGGGGTGGGGGCCCACCATACTGGGACTCAAGCAAGTAAGACTGGGAAGGATGGTTCTTCCAGAACACGGGGGTGGGGTGAGGAGAGGAGATGAAGGGTGGGGGTTGGAGGGCAGGGAGTAGAGAGTGGGGCTTGGTGTAAGCAAGTTAGGTAGCATGTGTTAGTGCTGCACTGGTTCCTGAAGATGATTCTGTGTTTATGCTGAAGGACAGGGGAGGGAGATGGGTCTGGCCAGTTTCTTTGTTCCTGGAGAAGTTGAGAGACTTCGTGGAGACATGAATGCTGCTTCTCTGGGACACACTCCAAGATGAACAAATAACCTCCCTACTGTGTGCCCCAGGTGCTCTTCAGATCACTGTTTCCACACTATGTTCACAGGCTGTTTACCCTGCCTTCTCTCTAAGAACAACCCCAGTGTTCTCTGAGCTCTCCCAGAACCAAACATGCTGACCTTTACAACTTTAGGCTTTACACCCCACTGTTTGCAAGAACTCATGAAATTCAGGCCTTCTTGCTTTCCAAGCCAATTGCTATGGGGATTCATTTTCCCTGTACATCCCCTGTGTGTTGGTCTGTCTTTCACCCTTCTCCAAACTGTGGCTTCCTCCCCACCACAGTAGACATGATCCATTTCTCTCCTAAACCATATCTCTGCACTTCATGCCTTCTCTGATGTGGCTTTTCTCTACCTTTAGTTGTGGAATTTGTTCTTCCAATCTTCAGATCAATTTCTGGGGTGTTTAGGATGATTTGATAGTCTTCTAGTTGTATTTGTGGGACAAGGCAAGCCTAGGGTCTCTTACTCTGCCACCATCTTCCCCTCTTTGTCCATGACATATTTTGTTTACTCATCATAAAATCTTAAATGGGTTTTGAAATCTTAGCAAAGAAATTTCAAAGAGGATTTTTTTGCTGTCAACAATTTAGAAGGATTTTGAGAGAATATAGAGAAAAGTAAGATTCCTTTTTGTAAATTTTGATACTTATTTTTTTATTGAGGTGAAATTCACATAACAAAATTAATCATGTTATGGCAAACAATTCAGGGGCACCTGTGTGGTTAAGTCAGTTGAGCATCCAACTTGGCTCAGGTCATGATCTCCAGTTTGTGAGTTCGAGCCCCATGTCAGGCTCTATGCTGACAGCTTGGAGCCTGGAGCCTGCTTCGGATTCTGTGTCCCCCCTCTCTCTGCCTATCCCATGCTCACACACTCTCTCTCTTTCAAAAATAAAAATAAACAGTAAAAAAATTTTTAAGTGAACAATTCAGTAACATTAGTGCATTCACAATGTTGTGCAACTCTCATCTTTAGATCTAAAACATTTTCATCTTGCCAAAAGGAAACTAAGGAGTTGCTCCCTATTTTCCCCTACCCTCAAGCCCTGGTAACAACTAGTCTATGTTCTGTCTCTGTGGATTTGCCTATTTTGGATATTTCGTAGAAATGGAATCATACAATATGTGATCTTTGGTGTCTGTCTTCTTTCACTTAGCATACTGTTTTTAAGTTCATTAATATTGTAACATTTATTAGTACTTTATCCCCTTTTATGGATAAATAATATTTTATTGTATGTGTATACTACAATTTGTTTATCCATTTTTCCATTGAAGGACATTTGGGTTGTTTCCACTTGTTCAGTATTGTGAATAATATTGCTTTGAGCAATGGCATGTGATAGCTGAATCCCTGTTTTCAATTAATTTGGGTAATTCCATATTTGGTGCTTTTTCTCTTAAATTTTAATTGCAGTGTAGCTAAAATACAGTGTTATTATAGTTTCAGATGTACAATATAGTGATTCATCAATTCTATACATTACTCAGTGTTTATCATGATAAGTGTGCTCTTAATCCCTTTTATCTATTTCATCCCCTCTCCCCTCCCACCCCAAGAATCATCAGTTTGTTCTCTGTAGTTAAGTGTCTGCTTTTTGACTTGCCTCTTTTTTTCTTTGTTTTGTTTCTTCAATTCCACATATGAGTGAAATAATATGGTATTTGTCTTTCTCTGACTGATTTCATTTAGCCATGTTTAGCTTTTTGATGGAAATACCATATGATAATTGCATGTTTAGCTTTTTTAAGGAACTGCCAAACCATTTTCCACAGTAGCCGAACCATTTTACATTACTAGCAATGTACGGGGGTTCCAGTTTTTCTACATCCTCATCAGCACTTGTTATTTTCTGTTTTTTATGTTCTAGCCATTTTGGTGAGTAAAAAGTGGTTTTTCATTGTAGTTTTATTTTTTAAGTTTATTTATTTATTTTGAGAGAGAGGGAGAGAGAGATAGAGAGACAAAGAGAGTGTGCAAGCAGGGGAGGGGCAGAGAAAGAGGGAGAGAGAAAATCCCAAGCAGGTAGGTTCCTTGCTATCAGCACAGAGCCCAGCGTGGGGCTCAATCCCATGAACTGTGAGATCATGACCTAAACTGAAATCCAGAGTCAGTCATTTAACCAACTGAGCCATCCAGGCACCCCCATTTTGTAGTTTTGATTTGCATTTTGCTGATGACTAATAATAAGCATCTTTTCGTGTACTTGTTGGCCATTTGTATATCTGCTTTGGAGAAATATCTGTTCAAGTCTTTTGCCAATTTATTTATTTATTTTTGTCTTTTTGTTGAGCTCTAAGGGTTCTTTATATAGCTCTAAGAGTTCTTTATCAGATTGCTGATTTGGAAATATTTTCTGCCATTCTATATACGTTGTATTTTAACTTTCTTAATAATGTCATTTGACACACAGAAGTTTTTAATTTTGATGAAGACAAATTTATCTTTTGTTGTTGTTGTCCCTGCTTTTTGAGTTGATACTAATTATTTTCTAAAAGTAGACTGTTTCATAGAAATAGATGTTTTATGACTTTTTTTTTCTGTCCTTAGAAAATTAGCCATTTGAAAGAATTGAGTAGAAGTTGATGTTGACTTTTCTCTGTTCAAATTTTTAGATATGGGTCATAGTTCTGGGGTGAAATTAAATTTTGGGGGTACATTAAATTTGTAGAAGAGGTATTGAAGTACACTTGTTCTCGTTAGAACTATTTTGGGGAATAGAGTGAGCATAGTTCTTCATACTTGCTTCTTAAATAATTTTTTCTCTATATAAATGTTTGCTGGTATTTGTTACCACAGGATTACTTCATCTGAATTCAAGTTGAATATGTTCTTTCATTTCCATTCCATGAAGTGGTGTGATAACAAAGGCAAAGATGAGTGGCTTTAGTAAAGGAAGGATAAATGGACAGATGAATAAAGGAAAACAGTGTGACTAATAGGAAAATAAGAGATTCCATCAGGGCTCTCGTCTGAGAAGCACCCTAACTTGTTTATGCCTTATGGGGAGCATGAAGGGACTTTATATTCTTTATGTATGTTTTATTTTTTTTATCTATTTATTAAAAACTTATTTATTTATTTACTTTTAAGTAATCCCTAAACCCAATGTGGGCTTGAACTCATGACCCTGAGATCAAGAGTCACATGCTCTTCCACCTGAGCCAGCCAGGCACCCTTTACATATGTTTTAAAGCTTGCTTGCTTGCTTGCTTTCTTAAAGCATCACTTTCTTTACCTTAAGTCATGAAATATCATATGCTATAACTCTAATGGACTAATTTCTAATGTGAGCATATGGGAAATTTTTAGCAGTTTTTTCTGAGTGTAGATCAGGGATGGCTCTGCTGTCCATACATAAGTCATTTAACCCCTCTGTTTTAGACTCCACATCTGCAAAATGAAGAGGATGGATTAATTGGACTTCAGGGATCATTTCTTATCTTAAAATTCCATGCCATTATAAATGTCTGAATTTTACTGAAAAAGTATCAAATTTTGCTCATCTTTTCTGATCCTAATTATTATAAGAGCAAAATTGTTTAAATTCACCCTGTATACTTTTGGTTCAGCTCTGACATGTAAATTATACCTAGAAGTTCAGGTAAATTCTAAGTGTCATGCATAGCTGTTTAGTATTTTACTTATCCAGTTGATTTTCTGTTGAGGAAATTAGCAGCTTTTTTATTTCTAATGAGGAAATTCGCCTTGGAAAATTGTATTGGTTTCCTGTCTCTGGCAGTATTGTGAAGTGTACTTTATTTATGTTGAAGATCCATCTTGAAGGAGATATCATAGTACATTTTCCTTTGTTCCCTTGCAGGTTCTTTGGTAGTGAACTACCCTTTTGATGATGATGAACAAGGGCTTGCCACATACAGTAAATCACCAGATGATGCTGTGTTTCAACAAATAGCACTTTCTTATTCAAAGGTAGGGTCGTATTTAAACATAAAATGCTATAAAATTTTTTTAATTAAAAAAATGCATTAAAACAAAGTCCTGTAAGACATAGGTCAAGTGCTTTCTCCTCGGTTAAGTCTTTCCATGATTTCTTTCAGGCAGTATTACCACTTTTTCTCCTGTTTTCCACCTCCTGTGAATGTACTGTGTGTTTCCCCATTAACCTTTAAGCTTAAGTAATGTCTTTTCATCCACAGTTTTTAGCATAGTACCTGAATCCTCATAAACTAAAAATTATAAATTAGCATGCTAGTTTATTTCATTTGACTAGTACTTAAGTTATAAATCTAGTAAAGTGTCTAAGGTAGGGGTTGACAAGTTACAGCTCTAGGGCCAAATCTAGCCCACTAATGGTTTTGTAAATAAAATTTTATTGACACACAGCCACACCATATTTTATTTTTTACGTACTGTGACTGCTTCCTCTTTCAGCATTTGAAAATAAGTCAGTGTAATGAACCATATTAGTAGACTAAAGAATAAAAACACAACATTCATCTCGATAGGTGCAGAGGGTAGAGTTGAGTAGTTGAAACAGACACTTTCAAGCCTGTAAAGCCTAGAATTTTTACTCTCTGGCCTTTTACAGAAAAAAACTGCCAACCACTAGTCTAAGCTATTGAAAAGACTGTACTAACGTAGAAAGGGAAAGCAGGTAGAAATTACTGTATTTTCTAAACTTTCTGTAATGAACATACACTACTTTTGCAATCAGAAATGTCATATTTGTGTGTTTGTGTGAAATTTTAATTTAAAACTTGTTCTTAGATACTGTGTTAAAAGTTGGGGCTTGGAAACTAGACTTGTTAGTTTCAATTTTTGGTCTTATTACAGACTCAGTCTGTGACTCCATTGGTTATAGGTAAAGGATATTAATACTGTAACTCTATGGTCTCTAATCACAACTTTCTGTTGTTTTACATTTTCCACACCTTCATTCTGCACAAGTGGACCTTGTTGAGAGTTTCTAACAGGGGAATATGTCTATTATTACACTTTAAGGAATAGTTGTCTTCTGTTTGGGCACACCACTTTTAGGGGGATGTTCATGGCATAAGAGAAGAGTGGGATATCCTCTGAATAGCAAAATAAAATCTAAGTGGTCAGACTTTGCACATTTGGTGCCCAATCTTATAGTTCTGCTTTTTATCCTTATTGTGATTTCTAGTTCCTTAGCCTCTTTTTGTTTTCTTTGACCTTGAATTGTTTTGATTTTACTCTCTACCCAGCTAAACCCATGGACATCCACTTTAGTGATGCCCTCACTTACACTTTGGAATACCTTTGACATACCTGCCTTGCCAATGTCCGGTCCTCAGTAATTGCCAGTGTCTCTCTTCTACATCCCAGAAAAGTCACACAGTCATGGAAATTGACAACACTGCATACATATGTATGCTTTCTAGCCTCAGCTGAACCCTCAGTTCTACTTGACAGTATTTCATGTTTTGCTGCTAGACACTTTGGCGATTCTCAACCTTTATCTTCTACCTGAGCCTCCTAATCCCAGCTTTACTCCCCTTATTCTCAGTAGATCACTGTACCTTGAACTAAATAGATAGAACTCTGAATAATCTGATGTGAGTTCATTCAGATTCTGTCTTCTCAGGTATTATCGATTGATGTCTTTCCCATATTCTCCTCCATTTCTTGATCCTACCACATCCTGCCTCCTCTGGAATCTTGTGCCTTTGTTTTTTCTGTTGTAAATGGGAAAGGTGATAATTAAAATCCTCAGTCTTTACTCACAGCTTCCTTTCTCTTAGCTGTGATGTGTCATGATCTATCATGCACCCAACCCCCCCTGTGCCCTGCCATAGCTTCATGATGAAGAAAAGCAGACTGAGACACTCTGTGAAGACAGAAGAGGGGGACTAGTGAAGGGCAACCCTGAAGGTGATGAAATGACCACCAAACTTCAAGTAGCCCCGAAATCTGAAACCTAAATAAAATAGTAACTGGGCAGATGAGAGCATGGGAATATTGGGAAGAGATTTCAAAGAACATACAACTTACATGGTCTGATGCAATTTAAAGGGACAGGCACAATTTAAAAGAATAGGTTCAAAGGGAAATCTTCCAAACTCTTAACTTCTGGAGCAGAAAAAAGGTGAAAAGAAATGAAGAAGTGCTCTTTGACCATTGGAATGTGAAGAGTAAAAGAAGGAAAAAGGGGAAATATAGGGTTGTCCAAGATAGAAGAGAACCATAAAATCAGAGGACCTACAGTTCCATCCTACATCAAGGCAAATAAAAAAACAGAAATACACTAAAGTGCCTTGACTGCTAGACTGACAGAAAAAGACACCATTAACTAAGAATCATGTATAACAGCCCAGTATCATAAAAATGAACAAGAGGTAAGTAAAATCCATGGAGAAGCATTTCAGAAAATCGGGAAATGAAATTTCACACATATTGCCTGAGGAAACCTTACTAGGACCAAAAAACAATCAAGAAGCAGAAGAAAACTATAAGTCAGCACTCCAAACAGATGAAATATACCCAAACACCCATTGAGAATATGAAAAACCATGTAGACTCAGATATTTAAGAGATGAAAACAGAAATGGAAAAAAAAAAAAAAAAGATAGGAACAAATGAAGAACAGTTGATAAAACTCAGGAAGGAAATTGAAGAAAAAGACAAAATTATCTCTAAAATGAAAAATAGGGGCACCTGGGTGGCTCTCTTGGTCAAAGCATCTGACTTTGGCTCAAGGTCACGATCTCACGGTTTGTGAGTTCAAGCCTGCATCAGGCTCTCTGCCATTAGCACAGAGCCTGCTTTGGGTCCTCTGTCCCCCTCTCTCTCTGCCCCGCCCCCCCCCTCTAAAATAAAAAAATAAAACATTAAAGAAATAAAACTAAATTAAAAATAACAAGAGTTAAAGTCCTCATACTTCCCAATTTGAAACTTATTATAAAACTATAGTAATTAAGTGCTGAGATACTGACATAAGGATGGACACAGGAATCAATGAAATAGAATTGAGTCCAGATATAAACTCTTACGTGTATGGTCAATGGATTTTTTGACAAGAGCACCAAGACAATTCAATGGAGAAATAATAATCTTTCCACCAAATAGTGATGGGAAAACTGGATATGAACAGGCAAAAGCATGAATTTGGGCCCCTTCCTCACACCACACCCAAAAATTAACTCAAAATGTATTATATTCCTAAATATAGGAGCTAAAACCATAAAAGTTATGGAAAAAATAGGGGTGCCTGAGTGGCTCAGTCGGTTAAGCATCTGACTCTTGGTTTAGGCTCAGGTCACGATCTCACAGTTCACGGGATTGAGCCCCAGATCAGGCTCCACATTGGCTGACATGGAGCCTACTTGAGATTCTCTCTCTCGCATCTCTTTGCTACTCCCTCGCTCATGCTCGCACTTTCTCTCAAAATAAATAAATAAACTTAAAAAAAAAAAAAAACTTTTAGAAGGTGCCTGGGTGGCTCAGTAGCTTGAGCACCTGACTCTTGATTTTGGCACAGGTCATGATCTCATGGTTCATGATATCGGGCCCACATTGGGCTCCGTGCTGACAGCACAGAGCCTCCTGGGAATTCTCTCTCTCTGCCCCTTCCCTGCTTGTATTCTCTAGATAGATAGATAGATAGATAGATAGATAGATAGATAGATAGATAAAAACTTTTAAAAAAATTTTTGGAAGAAATATAGTAATAAATCTTTGTGACATTGGGTTAGACAATGGTTTCCTCAATATGACATCAAAAGCACAAATAACCAAAAATGTATATACATTGAATATCATCAAAAGTTAAAAACATTTTTGCTACAATACTGTACTAGTTTCCTAAGGGTGCTGTGACAAAGGTCTACCAACCGGGTGCCCTAAAACAACAGATATTTATTGTCTTTTAGTCCTAGAGTCTAGAAGTCCAAAATGAAGGTGTTGGCAAAATCAAGCTGTCTCTGAAACCTGTAGGGGAATTCTTCCTTGTCTTTTCATATCTTCTGTTGTTTTGCTTGCAATCTTTGGCATTCATTGGCTTCTAGACGGATTACTCCACTCCTCTGTCTTCACATGGCATTCTCCCTGTGTCTGTGTCCAAGTTTTCTCTTTTTATAAAGATATCTGTCATATTGGATTAGAGCCCATTCTAATTACCTCATTTTAACCTGAATACCTCTGTAATCAAATATAGTCACATTCTGAAGTCTTTGGGGTTAGGACTTCCAACATATCTTTTTTAGGGGGCCAGAATTCAACACATAACAGAATATCAAGGAGCTATAAAAACAACCAACAAAATAGGAGAAAATTATGTATCTGATAAGAATCATATCTAGAATGTGAAGAACTCTTATAACTAATTGAACTGATTGACAACTTAATTGAAAAATGGGCAAAGGATTTGAATATACATTTCTCTAAAGAAGATATACAAATTATCAAGAAGCACACAAAAAGATACTCAATATCGTTAGCTGTCAAGGAAATGCAAATCAAAACCACAATAAGATACTATTTTGTACCCACTAGGATTGCTTATAATTTAAAAAATGGAAAATAACAAGTATTGGTAAAAATGTGGAGAAATTAGAACCCTTGTATATTGCTGGTGGAAATGTGAAATGGCACACAACTGCTTTAGAAAACAGTATTGCAGTTCCTAAGAGTGTTGAATATAGAATTATCACATGACCTGACAGTTCCACTTCTAGGTATATGCCCAAGAGAAGTGAAAACATATGTCCACACAAAACTTGTACAGTTGACCCTTGAACAATAGGGGTTTTAACTGCATGGGTCCACTTGTATGTGGACTTTCTTCTGTAAATACAGTACAGTACTGCAAATGTATTTTCTCTTCTTTATGATTTTCTTAATAACATTTTCTCTAACTTTATTGTAAGAATATAGTATATAATACATATACCATATAAAATATATGTTAATTCACTGGTTACGTTATCAGTAAGACTTCTGGCTTTTACTAGTTAAGTTTTGGGGGAGTCAGAAATTATACCTGGATTTTTGTGTGGGGGCATTGGCACCGCTAACCCTCATGTTATTCAAGGGTCAACTGTACATGAATGTCATAGCAGCATTCCATAATAGGCAAAAATGGAAACAACCCAAATGTCCATCAATTGATAAATGGATAAACAAAATATGGTATATTCATGCAGTGGAAGAGTACTCAGGGAATTGAGTACTGATATGAATTACAACTTGAATGACTCTTGAAAACATTATGCTAAGTGAAAGAATAAGTCACAAGAGACTACATATTGTATGATTCATTTATATGAAATTTCTGGAACAGGCAAATCCATAGAGACAGAAAATAGATTGATGGTTGCCTAGGGCTTGGGAGGCAGGGAGGGGCAGGGAAGAGGTTGGAGGAAAATGAGGAGTGCTGATGAGTATGGATTTCTTTGGGGTGATAAAAATGTCCTAAAATTTACCATGGAGATTGTCACACAATTCAGTGAATATACCAAAAACCATTGAGTTGCACACTTTAAGTGGGTGAGTTGAGTTGTACGTGAATTACATTTGAATAAAGCAGATTTTGAGAACCTTAAGACTAAGGGATGGGGCATCCATTCCCAACCATCCCAGTTTATATGTAAGCCAAAAAAAAGTCTAAAAGTTATATACCAAAATATTAACTGATTGATGATCTCTAGGCTTATATTTTTCTCCTTTTGTGCTCCTAAATTTTCTAATCTTTCTACGATAACTTTTATTATATTTTAAGTACAATGAAATTCAATGAATTCAATTAAGTGAAAGAAACAGAGCTTTCTGTTGTACAGTGTGACAGATATCAAGTGACAAGAAAATTTCAAGGAGGCATTAGTGGAAAAAACTACTGATTTTTTTTTTTAATTTTTTTTTCAACGTTTATTTATTTTTGGGACAGAGAGAGACAGAGCATGAACGGGGGAGGGACAGAGAGAGAGAGGGAGACACAGAATCGGAAACAGGCTCCAGTCTCCGAGCCATCAGCCCAGAGCCCGACGCGGGGCTCGAACTCCCGGACCGCGAGATCGTGACCTGGCTGAAGTCAGACGCTTAACCGACTGCGCCACCCAGGCGCCCCAAAAACTACTGATTTTTAATAAAAATTAGTTTACTTTAGTTAATAGTAGTATTCCAGTATTAATTTCCTTATCTTGGTAACTGTACTATGGGTATACAAGATGCTAACATTAGGAGAAGCTGGATCAAGGGTATATAAAACTCTACTATTTTTGTAACTTTTCTGCAAGTCTAAAATTAGTTCAAGAGAAATCAAAAGAAAAGAAGAAAAGGAAGTAGTCTCTTATCTCCACTCCCTTATTGTTCTCTCCTCTCAGTTTCTTGTCATCTGTCTTCTGCCTACATTGTTTTACCTGGAGGTGCCCCATCGAGGCTTACCAGAAATCTGTTCGTTCGTTCTTTCTTTCTTTCTTTCTTTCTTTCTTTCTTTCTTTCTTTCTTTCTTTCTTTCTTTCTTTTTCTTTCTTTCTTTCTTTCTTTCTCTTTCTTTCTCTTTCTTTCTTTCTTTCTTTCTTTCTTTCTTTCTTTCTCTTTCTTTCTTTCTTTCTTTCCTTCCTTCCTTCCTTCCTTCCTTCCTTCCTTGACCTCTGAAGTCTGACACTATTGTCTTCTTCCCTTGATCTCTGTCCCATTGTATAATAGAAAGCTGTTTTTTTCTCTTTTGTTGGCTGGACATTGTCTCTTTTCCTTTTTTTCCCCCTCCATCTTCTGTCCTCGGCCGTTTTACTGTCTTGGCAATTGCATCCAGTTGCTTTACCTGTCACCACTCTGTAAATGCCTCTTTAAAAAACTGTTTCATAGAATGGAAGTTATTGTAAAAAGATTAGAAGATACAGGCAAGCAACAAGAAGAAGAGAAACCTAAAGACTATCCATCATTTAGTATCTTGGTATATTACTTTTAGACTGTGTGGTCTGAGACTGGACCGTTAGATCCTCACCCCCAGTCTTCTTTAACTTGTCAAACTGTTTGCTTGAAAAAAATTAATTTAGGTTTAAAAACAATTATCAGGGGTGCCTGGGTGGCTCAGTCGGTTAAGCGTCCGACTTCAGCTCAGGTCACGATCTCGCGGTCCGTGAGTTCGAGCCCCGAGTCGGGCTCTGGGCTGATGGCTCAGAACCTGGAGCCTGCTTCCGATTCTGTGTCTCCCTCTCTCTCTGACCCTCCCCCATTCATGCTCTGTCTCTCTCTGTCTCAAAAATAAATAAAAACGTTAAAAAAATGAAAAAATAAAAAAATAAAAATAAAATAAAATAAATAAAATAAAATAAAATAAAATAAAATAAAATAAAATAAAATAAAAACAATTATCAGAGTAACAAGAATTAAAGGAGATGGTAAAATGCACTGGTAAAATCAAATCCAGGGGCTCATGATCTCACACTTGGATTGTTTCAGTAGTACTCTGATGGATCTCCCTGGCTTTGGTTTATTTTTTACACTATTACTAGGATAAATTTCCTAGAGCCATGAATACTTCACATATCATCCTTTCTTCAGAGATTTTTAGTGGCTCTTTATTACTCTGAGAATAAAGTCAAAATGTTAATAGCTACTTCCTAGAACTATGTTGTCTAGAGTCAGATTTATACTAGATGATCCACTAAGATGTAGGAAGAATATATTAAAAATCCTATTTGTAGTTTTAAATTTATCCTTTAAATGTTTTTTTATGTAGCTTTATATTATATATGTTATATTAATATAGTAGTATATCTATATAATTTATAGTTAAATGGATAGATATTGATGGAAATGGAGATAAAGACATAGATGTATGTAAGCCTTTAGTGGAAAAACCAGAAAGCAAAAGAGCATGGCACAATTATTAAGGTAATCTAAAATAATATTTTTTATTCAATAAGAAAGCAGTGGGGGGGGGGGACATCTCAGTGGCTCACTTGGGTAAGTGTCTGACTCTTGATTTCGGCTCAGGTCAAGATCTCACAGTGTGTGAGATTGAGCCCCATGTTGGGATCTGTGCTAACAGCACGGAGTCTGCTTGGGATTCTCTCTGCCTCTCTCTCTCTCTCTCTGTCTCTCTCTCTCTCTCTCTCTCTCAAAATAAATAAACATTTTTTTAAAAAAGCAATGGGATTAAAAAAAGAAAGCAATGGGATCATAAGCTTATAATTGGTATGTTAAGTTTATGAAAGGGGGGATTGTTCATATACACACACACACAAATATATATATATATATACATATACATAAATATATATATACATATATATATACATATATATATATATATATATATATATATATATATATATATATTTGTGTGTGTGTGTGTGTGTATTTTAATCCAGGTGGGTTGTTTATATATGGCATAGAAAAATATACATTGAAAAGTCTGACTGCTTCCCATGCTTCCATCCACCCCATTCCCACCCCCACATACACCCTATTGGTAACCACTTTTATTGTTTTTCCTTATCCTTCCTGTAGTTTTTGATGTAGATGGAAACAAGTATAAGTAAAGATTCTTAATTTTTTTTTTTTCAGGAAAATGCCCAGATGTTTCAAGGTAGACCCTGCAAGAATATGTACCCTAATGAATACTTTCCTCATGGAATAACAAATGGAGCTAGTTGGTATAATGTCCCAGGTAAACATTCTTTAATACCAAGGCCATATAACTTGGATTTTTTGTCACCCTGGATGGTGCCACTTCTTACTGATTTTTTAATTGTGAGAAAATATCATTCCTTTAAAAATATTGTTTAAATAATTTAAAACATTCAAATAACCTTTTCAACTATTTTTAAATTTGACACATGTTGGGGTACCTGAGTGGCTCAGTTGGTTAAGTGTCCGACTTTGGCTCAGGTCATGATCTCATAGTTCATGGGTTCAAGCCCCACATAGGGCTCTGTGCTGACAGCTCAGAGCCTGGAGCCTGCTTCCAATTCTGTGTCTCCCTGTCTCTCTGCTCCTCCCCTGCTTGCACTCTGTCTCTCTCTCTCTCAAAAATAAAATAAAAACATTTTTAAAAAATTTTGAGTAAAGATAGTGTACTAAAACTTCATGAAAGTGTTATATTTTATCTCTGGCTATGACAAAAAACCTTAGATGTGCTGATAAGAAGAGTGTAGGCCACATTTGAATTCTTTTTTTTTTTTTTTAATTTTTTTAATGTTTATTTATTTTTGAGAGAGAGAGAGAAAGAGTGCAAGCAGGGAAGGGGCAGAGAAAGAGGGAAACATAGAAACTGAAGCATGCTCCAGGCTCTGTCAGCACAGAGCCTCACGTGGCACTTGAACTCACAACCCCTGAGATCATGACCTGAGCTGAAGTCAGATGCTTAACCGACTGAGCCACCCAGGCGCCCCTACACTTGAATTCTTCTTGAACATGAAGGTACAGGTGTCTTACCTGTACTACAAGCATCAAAGAGCTCTCAAATGAACATATTATTGTTTTTCAACCAATGCTAAGAAAAGATGGATTTAGCTTTTTACTAGGAATGTCGTTTACCTTTTGGGATGGGATCTAGTTCTACTTCTTCAGAGTGACTGATTTTAATTTTTTATCCTCCAGGTGGTATGCAGGACTGGAACTATTTACAAACAAATTGCTTTGAAGTGACTATTGAGCTAGGTTGTGTGAAATACCCATTTGAGAAAGATCTGCCAAAATTTTGGGAACAGAATCGAAGATCTCTAATCCAGTTTATGAAACAGGTAACTATTAAGGAGTGAAGTATGAAATTTCTCCCAAGAGCAAAAATACATGTGTGTATTGTGTGTACATGTAGTTTTCACACGGTGATTTTCAAATATGCTCTTCTGAATTCCAGTTTGGACTATTCATGTTTTAGTATTTTTATCTGGAAAATTCACGGATGAAAATGAGTTGAAGAGCTCATGCAGGCAAGAGTTGAAAATGATTAAACAGGGTAGTGATGTTTTGCTTTTAATGGATAATGACTTTTTATTCTGTCTTTATTAAAAGACTGACATAAATTGGATACACCCCTAAGCATTTGTCAAGTGATAGAAAGATGGGCTAGGGGGTAAGTGTTTTCATTCTTTTTCTTTTTGCCAGTGGTTCACTGTTGAAATGGTTAATTTCCTTTTGTTTGAATATACTTGGTGACCAATAGGTAAAGACTGTAAGAAATATGCTAATATTAGTTAATTAGTAGGGTAATCTAATACTTTGTGCCAGTACTTTTCTGCTTTATTCTTTTTGCTGCATTGACTGGCATAAAGGCTATGAGTTTGCGTACTAATTTTTTAAAATACTTTATTATGAAAAATTTTAAACACATAGAAAAGT
This sequence comes from Felis catus, assembly GCF_018350175.1. Taxonomy (NCBI): domain Eukaryota; kingdom Metazoa; phylum Chordata; class Mammalia; order Carnivora; family Felidae; genus Felis; species Felis catus. Next base: position 16,493,469 of record NC_058381.1, on the reverse strand, counting down.
TGTTACTAATAAATACCTAGAGTTAATAGTTTTTAACATTTTGCTGCATTTGTTTTATTTATATAAACTTACCCACATACACATATATTCCTGAACTATTTCAATATAAATTGCAGCTATTATGGCATTTCACCCCTAAATATTTCAGAATGCATCTTTTAGAATAAGGATATTCTTCTATATGACATCTTCAAGTGCCATTATCTCACTGAAGAAAATTAACAGTAATTCTCTAATATTACCTAATACCTAGCCCACATTCAGATTTCCTTCTTTTCCCCCAAAATGTCTTTTCATAGCTATATTTCAGAACCAGGATCTAGTCAAGGTTTATGCATTGCATTTGATTATTACATCTCTTTATTCACTTTAATCTATAATAGTCCTTCCATTTTTTAAAAATGACATTTCCCTTTTAAAGAGGCCAGGACAGTTTTCTTGTAGAATGCCCTATATACTGAAATTGTCAGAAGTGCTAAAGTTTAAACAGTCTTATTTATATTCTTCATGATAAAGACGAACATAACCTATGAAAAATTAGCCTTTCAGCAACTAAAATACTTTGTTTAATGGGTGTTTACCTTTACTGTCAATTCCTAAATTCCTCTTTGCTCCACATGTTTATTTTATTACCAATCTGTTATTTGGGATGTAAGCTCCCAAAATAATTAGATGATGATCTTTACCATTGACATATGGGTGTCCTTGTACTTTATCCAGGTTCATCAAGGTGTCAAAGGATTTGTCCTAGATGCCACGGATGGCAGGGGTATATTAAATGCCACCATTAGCGTTGCTGAAATTAATCACCCAGTGACTACTTACAAAACTGGAGATTACTGGCGTCTCTTGGTTCCAGGAACTTATAAGATCACAGCATCTGCTCGAGGGTGAGTGAATGAATACTTTGAAATTGAGTGCTTTAAGAGACTCTTAAAAACTGAGAACAAACTGAGGGTTGATGGGGGGTGGGAGGGAGGGGAGGGTAGGTGATGCGCATTGAAGAGGGCATCTTTTGGGATGAGCACTGGGTGTTGTATGGAAACTAATTTGACAATAAATTTCATATAATAAAAAAAAAGAAAAGAAATTGAGTGCTTAAGGAAAGACAAACATGGTTGTATCCTAGAAGATTATTGCCAGAAAGCCCCAGAGAAGCCAAGCAACCCTGAGTTTCATGCTGGGAAGTTTAGAGCTGGTTACCCATTTGAATCTCCTCTAGTGATAAAGTGAGTACATGAATTATCACATTTAAGAAATCTGTGAAATTATGCACTTTGGACAGTGGCCTCTTTTATCCTCCTCCTCTCAGGTCCACTGCTCCCTGTCTAGATGTGAGTAATTTCCTTCACTATTGGTAACAATTCTGGGAAGCACCTGTTAGTTGGGAAAAAAGGACTCCTGCTCTACTGTATACTTCTAGTCATGTCCAATGACTAGAAGTTACATTTGTTGCCTTTTATTTTCATTTATTTATTGAGAGAGAGAGAGAGAGAGAGATTAGGGGAGAGGGGCAGAGGGAAGGAGAGAATATCTCAAGCAGAGCTCAATCCCACGGCCCTGGAATCATCACCTGAGCCAAAACCAAGAGTCGGACACTCAACCTAGTGAGCCACCCGTACATTTATTCCCTTTTAAAGCTCTTTCACACCTTTTTCTATCCACACTTAAACCATTCTCTTTTTTTTCTATTTAAAAAAAAGTATTTTTAATTTGCATATAGTTCACACACAATGTTACATTAGTTTCAGGTATACAACAGTGATTCAACAAGTCTTTACATAATGCTATGCTCACTGTAAGTGTAGTGACCATTGGTCATTATACAATGCTATTACAATACCATTGACTGTATTTCCTGTACTGTACCATTTATTTCTATGACTTATTCATTCCATAACTGGAAGTCCATAACATAGAAATGTTATTTCTATGACTTATTCATTCCATAACTCCTACTCCTCTTCCCCCATTTTGCTTACCTGCCCCCCACAACTATCAGATTTTTCTCTGTATTTATGCGTCTGTTTCTGCTTTTTGTTTGTTTATTAGTTTGCTTTATGAGATTCCATATCTGAGTGAAATCATACAGTATTTGCTTTCTCAGTCTGACTGATTTCACTCAGCATAATACCCTCTAGGTCCATCCATGCTGTTGCAAATGGCACGATCTCATCTTTTTTTAATGGCTACATTATATTCCACTGTGTGTATACACCACATCTTCCTTATTCATTGGTTTATTGATGGACACTTAGGTTGTTTCCATCTCTTGGCTATTATAAATAATGCTGCGATAAACATAGGGGTGCATGTATCTTTTCAATTTACTGTTTTTGTTTTCTTTGGGCAAATAGTCAATAGTGGCATTATTGGCTTATATGGTATTTCTATTTTTAATTTTTTGAGAAACCTCTATAGTGTTTTCCACAGTGGCTATACCAGTTTACATTCCCACCAGTAGTGTAAAAGTGTTCTTTTTCTCCTCGTCCTTACCAACAACACTTGTTATTTCTTACCTTTTTTTTTAGCCATTCTGACAGGTGTAAGGTAATATCTTGTTGTGGTTTTGATTTGCATTTCCCTGATGGTTAGTAATGTTGAGCATCTTTTCATGTGCCTATTGACCATTTATACATCTTCTCTGGAAAAATGTCTATTCAGGTCCTATGCCCAATTTTTAATAGGATTGTTTGGGGGTTTTTTGGCTGCTGAGTTGTATAAGTTCTTTATATATTTGGTATATTAACCCCTTACTGAATATATCATTTGCAAATGTCTTCTCTTGTTCAGTAGGTTACCTTTTTGTTTTGTTGATGATTTCCTTCACTGTGCAAAAACATTTTATTTTGGTGTAGTCCCAATAGTTCATTTTTGTTTTTGTTTCCTTTGCCTTAGGAGACATATCTAGAAAAATGTTTCTTTGGCCAAGATTAGAAAAATTACTACCTACCTCTGTTCTCTTCTAGGATTTTTTATGGTTTCAGGTCTCACATTTAGGTCTTTAATCCATTTTGAATTTATTTATGTGTATGGTGTTAGGAAGTGGTCCAGTTTCATTCTTTTACATGTGGCTGTCCAGTTTTCCCAGCACCATTTATTGAAGAGACTACCTTATCCCTATTGTATATTCTTGCCTTTTTTTTATCATAGATTAATTGACCATGTATGTGTGGGTTTATTTCTGGGCTCTCTATTCTATTCCAGTGATCTATATTTGTCTATTTTTGTGCCAATACCATGCTGTTTTGATTACTACAACTTTGCAGTATATCTTGAAATCTGGAATTGTGATACCTCCAGCTTTGTTTTTCTTTCTCCAGATTGCTTTGGCTATTTGGGGTCTTTTGTGTTTCCATACAAATTTTAATATTATTTGTTCTAGTTTTATGAAAAATGCTGTTGGGGGGCACCTGCATGGCTCAGTAGGTTAAACATCCAATTCTTGATCTCAGTTCAGGTCATGATCTAATGGTTTGTGAGATCAAGTACCATGTTGGGCTCTGCATTGACAGTATGGAAGCTGCTTGGGATTCTCTCTCTCTCCCTCTCTCAAAATAAAAAAAAAAAGTAAAAATAAATGCTATTGGTATTTTGATAGGGATTGCATTGAATCTGTAATTGCTTTAGGTAGTATGGACATCTTAAAAATATCGATTCTTCCAATCCATGAACATGGAATATCTTTCCACTTGTTTGTGTCATCTTCAATATCTTTTTTCAGTGTTTTATAGTTTTCAGAGTACAGGTTTTCACCTCTTTGTTTAGTTTTATTCCTAGGTATTTTATTCTTTTTGATGCAATTGTAAATAGATGGTTTTCTTAATTTCTCTTTCTGCTACTTTGTTATTAATGTGTAGAAATGCTACTGGGTAGTATTTGTATCCTGCAACTTTCTGGATACTTTGTATCCTGCAACTTTACTGAATTCATTGATTACTACTAGTAGATTTTTGGGTAGCCTTCAGGATTTACTATGTATGATATCATGTCACCTGCAAATAGCGACAGTTTAACCTCTTTACCAATATGGATGCATCTTATTTCTTTTCTTTCTTTTCTCTTCTTTTCTTTTTTCTTTTTTTTGTGGGGGGGTGGGCAGGGTTGCTATGGTTAGGACTTCCAGTATTCTGTTAAGTAAAAGTGGCAAGAGTGGGCATCTTTGTCTTGTTCCTGATCTTAGAGGAAGAGTTCTCAGGTTTTCACCATTGAGTATGATGTTAGCTGTGGGTTTTTCGTATATGGCCTTTATTATGTTGAGGTATTGCTTTGGTGAAATTTTCTTTCTTATTTCTAATTCTCTAAGAAAGGACATTTTCATCTTTTTTTTTTTTACAGGTTTTACTTCTACAAAGACATATTTACTTTAAAAAAAAAGAGAGACAATGAACTTAGGACTTTTTTCCTTGGATAAAACTTAATTTTCTTTATCTTCTCTACCTTTACAAACAGCTTAGAATCAGAACCACCTGTTTAATCCAAAATGCATCATTTTTACCGTGTTGTAGTTTTCTTTTTTGTGTTTTAACAAGTATAGATGTTACAAATGGATATTATTCCCCTCCCTTACTAGTTATCTTATTTCTGAAGAGTTAGCTTGAACATTATATTGAAGTAAGGGTAAGAACATGAAAATATTTCTAGTTACTGCTACCTTTTTTAAAAAAGATTTCAAATATCTATTGGTCCATAAAATGTATGGATTAGAACTTCACACTAATGAGAAACGAGGTCTTTTCTGTTTTTCTTACATTTTGTCATAGTATTAGAAAAACGAAAGCAGCAAAATATCTGAAAAATAGGGCAAGAATGATGTGTTTGGTAGTTAATGTCCTAAGTTAGTACCTCTCAAATTTTTCCAACCGTATACCCTGATGACAGACAACTGAACTCAGATTCCAGGAGACGTGGAGTATTTACTGCAAATACTAACTTTCTTTTGAGGTCATATATTTAATCTTAAAAACCCACTCATATTTTACAGTTTACCCATGTCTGTTCTTTGTTAATTTATGTTTAAAACAAATAATAAATTATCACAAAGTTAAAAATTTGACTCTCATAGGATTTATCTCAAGGATTCACATATCCTCTGCAGCCTTCTGTTTCTGCAAAGCATAGGTACTCCACCTGTGGAAGCATGGCTCTAATCTCCCCTTTATTACAGGTATAATCCAGTTACCAAGAATGTGACTGTAAAGAGTGAAGGTGCTATTCAGGTCAACTTCACACTTGTTCGATCGTCAGCAGATTCAAACAATGAATCAAAGAAGGGAAAGGGGGACAGCACCAACACCGATGATGCCAGTGATCCAACCACTAAAGAGTTTGAAACTTTAATTAAAGACCTTTCAGCCGAGAATGGTTTGGAAAGCCTCATGTTACGGTCCTCCTCAAATCTGGCTCTTTACCGATACCACTCGTACAAAGACTTATCAGAGTTTCTGAGAGGACTTGTGATGAACTACCCACACATCACAAATCTCACCAAGTAAGTGTCACCCTCTTACTGCTTTTTTCATTCGTTCGTTCGTTCTTTTTTCTTTTCTTTTTCTTTGTTTCTTTCCTTTTCTTTTTTTAAAGAAGTTACATTCAACATAAGCCATGTTGAATGGTTCTTGTAATTTATTTGGAACTGCATATGGGGAGAATTGGATTTACTTCTTTTGAAACAGTTCTTTCTAACAATGAATCTGAAAACTTTTATGAGGAACATTGGAGGAGAATTACTTGTTAGATTAGCAATGGATGGTCTGTGCCTCCTGGAAAACATAAAATTACTCTTCCTAGTGATAACTTTGAATTAAAAACGCTTTTTCCACTTTCTCAGCTGCAGATTCACGTCCTGTTTCTTAGTTTGTTTTATTTTTCTGGGGGCAAGGGGCAAATTTGGAACTGTGAGTTCACCTGTCAGAGATCATTCTTTCTTTTCAAATAGAAAATGAAGCCTGGGGGCGCCTGGGTGGCGCAGTCGGTTAAGCGTCCGACTTCAGCCAGGTCACGATCTCGCGGTCCGGGAGTTCGAGCCCCGCGTCAGGCTCTGGGCTGATGGCTCGGAGCCTGGAGCCTGTTTCCGATTCTGTGTCTCCCTCTCTCTCTGCCCCTCTCCCGTTCATGCTCTGTCTCTCTCTGTCCCAAAAATAAATAAAAAACGTTGAAAAAAAATTTTTTTTAAAAAGAAAATGAAGCCTGGTTGCTGCCATTCCCCGGACTCTAGTCTCTATTCACAGTTGCTTTTCCCTGAAGCCTTAGGGACATCTGTGATCAAGGGTCCTGGGAAAATATCCAGTACTGGCTTAAGTAAAACCGATGCTGAGCCAGCCTTTATCTTCATTTTCTGGGGCTTCTCTGCCTCAGTTTCACTGTTTCATTACAAACCTTCTTTAAATCTTGTTACAGTCACTTAAGGAGGGCACTTTTCTGGACGAGCACTGGGTGTTATATGTAAGAGATGAATCACTGGGTTCTACTCCAGATGCCAAGACTACACTGTATGTTAACTAACTTGAGAATTAAAAAAAAAAAAAAGAAAAAAAAAGAAAATAGAATAAAAATAAGATGAGAAAAAAATTGTTACAGTTACTTGAAAATTATTTTCTTCATTTGTTGATTCCTGTTGTCTGCTTATTGAGGGTTTTACTCTACAAGTTGCCCCGAGCTGATGGCCCTCTACTACATGCCTTATGAACATTATCTAGCCTTCTGTATTTTTACTTTGTTTTTGCCAGTACTTTGGCAGTACCACTTTCTTCTCTTCCTCAACTGGTTCTTGAATATTTCTGTCCAGTTCAGGTTTTAATATTGTTCATCTTAGTGCTGTATAGAACTTATAGACCTTCTTATTTTAAAAGGTAAAATTGGACATTATTTTTGCTATCCATTACTTCATCTATTTAAGCTTTTTCAACCTTACAAATCAAGATGCACTTTTTAGTTAAATATTTTCCCCCAAATATGCAACACCTGCCAGTGATGGGACACAAGACAGTTTTAGGTGGTCCACCAACAGGTACTAAGTATCACTGATTAGAAACATGGGAAACCAATAATTTCTATTCTATTAATCCTTCTCAATTTAATGCTAATTTTTTTTTCTATGTAACTCTTGTAAATCTCCCTTTGTGTGAAAGAAACCAGGCCTTAAGCTCAGAGCTGGTGGGCAAGAGCAGAGCGCTTTAGGATGTTTGCTGCGATACTGGTATTGCATTTATAGTAAAGTATAAAGTATCTTATCTATATAAATTAATTTACATTTAAAAAGTAAGGTTCTGGGGCGCCTGGGTGGCGCAGTCAGTTAAGCGTCCGACTTCAGCCAGGTCACGATCTCGCGGTCCGTGAGTTCGAGCCCCGCGTCGGGCTCTGGGCTGATGGCTCGGAGCCTGGAGCCTGTTTCCGATTCTGTGACTCCCTCTCTCTCTGCCCCTCCCCCGTTCATGCTCTGTCTCTCTCTGTCCCAAAAATAAATAAAAAAATAAAAATTAAAAAAATTTAAAAAACGTTGAAAAAAAATTAAAAAAAAAATAAATAAAAAGTAAGGTTCTGGGGGCGCCTGGGTGGCGCAGTCGGTTAAGCGTCCGACTTCAGCCAGGTCACGATCTCGCAGTCCGTGAGTTCGAGCCCCCGCGTCAGGCTCTGGGCTGATGGTTCGGAGCCCGGAGCCTGTTTCCGATTCTGTGTCTCCCTCTCTCTCTGCCCCTCCCCCGTTCATGCTCTGTCTCTCTCTGTCCCAAAAATAAATAAAAAACGTTGAAAAAAAAATTAAAAAATAAATAAATAAAATAAAAAGTAAGGTTCTGTACATTTATGTATATTTAAATTTTTCCACAATTAAAATTTCAAGCGAGTTAATTTAAAAGCCACACATTAAGTAAATAGTATAGATTATAGAAGAAAGGGCAAATATTGTGAAGATGGTATGAAAATGACCGAATATGGAGGAATGCTGCATCAAACCATACTCTTCCCTAAATCTGATAATATCTCACTTGTATTTGATTTTCTTTGGTCAAGGAAAAGCGATTTTCTTCAGATTTTCTGACACAATGATGCATTCTTTCTTTTTTGAAAGGCTTTTCATGTTTGTGTTCATGTCTGAAACATATTTTTTAAAAAATCTGTATGTTGGCTTTAACATAATGCTTGATTACTTGCTGACTTGATGTTTTTGATTTTTGAAAGTTTGGGACAGAGTTCCGAATATCGTCACATCTGGTCCCTTGAGATCTCCAATAAGCCCAACATATCTGAACCCGAAGAACCAAAGATCCGTTTTGTTGCTGGTATCCATGGAAATGCTCCAGTTGGAACCGAACTGCTTTTGGCCCTGGCGGAATTTCTCTGCCTAAACTACAAAAAGAACCCAGCTGTTACTCAAGTAAGAGAATAGCCTGTTTTGACATGCATTAGAAGGAAAAAACTCAATCATACCTTGATATCAAGGCACCATTAAAAATTTTTCAAATTTCCTGTTAAATTTGACACAGAGGCACTTTTAGTGCATTACTATAAACTTTACCCTTTGAAAATGGACCGCCTTTGTATATACTCACCGTTAACAGTGTCTTTCTGCTGTATTTCTTTGTATATAATTAGAGGCATAGAGAAAAAAAATACTAAAGATTTGCATTCAATCTTTTACTCCTTTATTTACTAGTCAAATTACCCTTCCAATCTTTACTTACCATTCTGTACGTTCTAACTTGAGGGACTTCCATTGCTAGTGACTTATAATTGGGACACTATATTGAAAATGAGGTGGGGCATTTGGGTGGCTCAGACGGTTAAGCGTCTGACTTCAGCTCAGGTCATGATCTCATGGTTCGTGACTTCGAGCCCCACGTTGGGCTCTGTGCTGACAGCTCAGAGAAATGGAGCCTGCTTCGGATTCTGTGTCTCCCTCTCTCTCTCTCTGCCCCTCCCCTATGTGTCAGGTACTTACACCGAATACTTTGCATACATCATAATTTAATTCTCAATTTGTTATCTCCATTGTATAGATATGAAAATCGAGGCAGAGATATTTGATAACTTACAGGAGGTCACACAGCTAGTATGTGGTAACACTGGGGTTTAAACCCAAGCGTGTCTCACTCTCAAGTCTGTGCTGTTTTGTTACATGATACTGCCTCCCCTAAAAGAAATCTGGGGATAATTGAGATCATGATTAGGACCAGAAAATACCTATGGGATTAAGTGAGATGAACTTAAATCAGACTTGACCAGAAATTATTTTACCATTTTCAGCAAAGCAAATTGTATTGATTTCCTAATGTGAGTTGTAGAGTACTCCAAGGACATGTTTTGTTCTGTTCTTAAAAAATGGGAGAGTATCTAGGATAGTGTTTCTCAAGCCTGGCTACACATTAGAAATATCTGGGAAGTTTTTAAAAATACCGGTGCCTGGGCCCCATCCCTAAAAATATTAGTATTCCTTTAAAAGCTCTTTAGGTTATTCCAATGTTTGGCCAGATGGCTGCCTACTGATATTATGGTTATAAGAGACTGTATGACCTAGGTAAAATACCTACCAGCAATTTCAAAACTTCTAGCTTGTGAGAATTTGCCTCACTGGCCCAATTAGACTAGAACTAGTAATCATACTTTATTGTTTTTTTAATGTTTATTTATTCTTGAGAGAGAGAGACAGACAGAGTGTGAGCAGGGAAGGGGCAGAGAGAGAGGGAAACACAGAATCCAAAGCAGGCTCCAGGTTCTGAGCTATCAGCACAGAGCCCCACGTGGGGCTCGGACTTGTGAACCACAAGATCATGACCTGATCATGATGCTTAACCGACTGAGCCACCCAGGCACCCCAATAATTGTACTTTAAATATTTTTTTTAATTTATTTTGAGAGAGAGCGTGCCAGCAGGGGAGCAGCTGAGAGAGAGAGAGAGAGAGAGAGAGAGAGAGAGGGGAAGAGGGTATCCCAAGCAGGCTCCACGCTGCCAACCCGGAGCCCAATGCAGGACTTGATCTCATGAACCTCAAGATCATGATCTGATCTGAAATCAAGAGTCAGATACTAAACCAACTGAGCCACCCAGGTGCCCCTCGTAATGTTACTTTAGATTGCCATTTGTTTTGAGATAAGGGCCAGAATTATCTGGCAAGTTCAAGAAAATATACACATACCCCAAGACCTGTAGCAAAGCTCAAGCATGTACACTTTAGAAAAAACTCTCTCCCAGTGGAGAAAGTTAAGAACTAATGAATTTAGGGTCTCCAATATTTTCAATCTTTGGACTGTTTTAGCAGAATAAATAAACCAGGGATTATTTATTCTGAATTACTATCAGAAATATATAAGATAAGATGAAGTATATCAGAAATTAGTTCATGCCACATATGTAGGTATTGATGCATATGGATCATTTGGAGGAGAAATTATTATGGGTAAGGCAAATATTTTACTTCATTTTTTTTGTCATGCTGATTTCAACTCTTCTGTCTCATTGTTTCCAGACATACATTGATATTTGTTACAATATGCATTCCAGTTTTTAACCTGGAAAATACAGTCTTAAGCATTATTATTGGTTTTAGCCAGTGTTTGGCAAACATTTTCTATAAAGGGACATGTAGTATGTATTTCAGGCTTGGTGAGACAGCTGTTCTGTGTTGCAACTATTCAACTCTGAATTACAGCACAAAAACAGTCATATGAATGGGCATGGCTGTGTGCCAATAAAACTTTATTTACAATAGCAAGCAGCGGGCTGGATTTAGCCTGCAGGTGGTGGTTTCTGACCCCTTTGTAAGTCATTAGGAAGTCTGGAAATAGTTGTGCAGGTAGTTTTTCATTTCTTTTTAAATTTATTTGAAGCAAGAGAGAATTTTATTTTTATTTATATTAGTCCTGCCTTTTAAGTCTATATAAAACAGTAAAGACTTGGGGCACCTCGGTGGTTCAGTTGGTTGAGCATCTGACTCTTGATTTCAGCTCAAGTCATGATCCCAGGATCTTGGGATCAAGCCCCACGTTGGGCTCTGCACTGAGCCTGGAGCCTTCTTGAGATTCTCTCTCTCTCTCTCTCTCTCTCTCTCTCTCTCTCTCTGCTGCCTCTCTCTCTCTCTGCCCCTTTCCCCTGCTTGCACTCTCTCTCTAAAATAAAAATAATAATAATAAAAAATAAAATAAAACAATAAAGACTCTGAGGCATGGGAAGTTATGATTCCACATATTGCTAATAAACTTCACTGGTTTCTGTTTCTCTTTTAGCTGGTTGACAGGACTAGAATTGTGATTGTCCCATCTCTAAATCCAGATGGGCGAGAGAGGGCACAAGAGAAAGACTGTACTTCAAAAAGAGGACAGACAAATGCTCATGGCAAAGACTTGGATACAGACTTCACAAGTAAGACTAATTTTGGAGCCATTAAACTGCTTTGCACATAGTTAGATTTCTCTTAGCCAGGAAACTGGTAGATTGTGTAGATGAATGATGGGGAACTTCCTTCCAGGTTGTACATGTAAGGTATAAATGACAAACTAGAAACTTGTCAAATTTTTCTCCTTTATTATTTGCAAATTAATTCAAGTGTTTTCTTATGAATTCAATCAATAATATTGGAAGGGTTCCATTACTAGTCATACAGATATATATTTTTTCTCTCTCTATCCCCCCATGTATGTGCGTACACACATACACACAATTAATGTGTATATTGATGTAAAGGAGCCTCTTTCTTATTTACTTAAACAGAATCATAACTATACATATGTTCTTCAACTTTTTTCATTGAGTATATCACTGGTATCTTTCCACTTAAGTACTTACAGATCTCTAACATTCTTATTAATGACATCTTAGTACACTGTTACTGTATGCCAATACTCTAGTTTGTTGAACAATTTTCTTACTAATGGACATTTGCTTTCTTTCTAATTTTTTGCTCTTGCAAACAGTGCTACAGAAAACATCCTGATTTCTGAAAATCTTATTTTCTTTCAAAGACAGGTTATATGTTCTCAAAATTATTTTTTTTAAGTTTAAGTTATTTATTTTGAGAGAGAGAGAGAGAGAGAGAGCACAATCAGTGAAGGACAGAGAGAAGGAGAGACAGAATCCCAAGTAGGCTCCATACCATCAGTGCAGAGCCCCATGTGGGGCTCGAATTCATGAACTGTGAGATCATGACCTGAGCCGAGATCAAGAGTCAGATGCTTAACCAACTGAGCCACCCAGGAGTCCCTCAATATTATTATTTTTTTAAGAGGACACATTCGGGGCGCCTGGGTGGTTTAGTTGGTTCTTGATCTCAGCTCAGTTCATGATCTCACAGTTTGTGAGATCAAGCCCCATGTCAGGCTCCACACTGATAGTGCAAAGCCTGCTTGGAATTCTCTCTCCCCCCTCTCTCTGCACCTCTCTCTCTCTCTCTCTCAAAAATAAATAAATAAGGGGCGCCTGGGTGGCGCAGTCGGTTAAGCGTCCGACTTCAGCCAGGTCACGATCTCGCAGTCCGTGAGTTCGAGCCCCGCGTCGGGCTCTGGGCTGATGGCTCAGAGCCTGGAGCCTGTTTCCGATTCTGTGTCTCCCTCTCTCTCTGCCCCTCCCCCGTTCATGCTCTGTCTCTCTCTGTCCCAAAAATAAATAAACGTTGAAAAAAAAAATTTAAAAAAAAAAAAATAAAAAAAATAAATAAATAAACTTAAAAAAAATAGAGGATATGTTCATCCCTTTTTGTTTCCAGTAAGAATTTTCTTAAGCTTGCTTAGAGTCATTAACCTTTACACACTATCCTGAATTATATAAAACTCAAAGTAATCTACCTTCTAGAGTATATCTTTCACACTATTGAGATAGTATTGAGTCATACAGTGTTTATATACAGATTTCTAAAGTTAGCCTCTGATTGTGCTCATTAGAGAATATTTTCTTAGCTATTCATACTAAAATTTTGAAATGGTACTTCATATTTGACTTTTGCATTTTTTTAGATAATGCCTCCCAGCCTGAGACTAAAGCAATCATTGAAAATTTGATTCAAAAACAGGACTTCAGTCTTTCTGTTGCATTAGATGGTGGTTCAGTGCTGGTCACATACCCGTATGACAAACCAGTACAAACAGGTATGTAGAATATCAATTTATGTATATATTTTCTAAGCTTAGATAGGAAATTCCAATTAGGTAATGTTCCTTCTAAATTTTTTTTTAAAAATTGTGAGCATTTGAGCACACTCCATGAGCAACAACCAACTTGGGAAGATTGTGCTTATATCAACAGCTCAGTTACTTGGAGGAGAGAGGTCAGATCTAATGATGGGCCAGCTTTATCCAGTGCAGCCATCTTGTCACATTTGTTCAATTTAGTTCACAAACATTTATTGAATAATTATTATGTCTATGGACATTGGGAATACAAAAGTGAATAAAACACAATGCCTGCCTCAAGAAACTCATACTGTGTTTAAGCAAATATTAGAAATACATGGGAATGCAAGCTGGTGCAGCCACTCTGGAAAACAGTATGGAGATTCCTCAAAAAAATAAAACTAGAACTACCCTATGACCCAGCAATTGCACTAGTAGGCATTTATCCACGGGATATAGGTGTGCTGTTTCGAAGGGACACGTGCACCCCCATGTTTATAGCAGCACTATCAACAATAGCCAAAGTATGGAAAGAGCCCAAATGTCCATCGATGGATGAATGGATAAAGAAGATGTGGTATATATATATATATATGTATATATATATATATATACAATGGAGTATTACTCGGCAATCAAAAAGAATGAAATCTTACCATTTGCAACTATGTGGATGGAACTGGAGGGTATTATGCTAAGTGAAATTAGTCAGAGAAAGACAAAAATCATATGACTTCACTCATATGAGGACTTTAAGAGACAAAACAGATGAACATAAGGGAAGGGAAACAAAAATAATATAAAAATGGGGAGGGGGACAAAGCATAAGAGACTCATAAATGTGGAGAACAAACAGAGGGTTACTGGAGGGAGTGTGGGAGGGGGGATGGGCTAAATGGGTAAGGGGCACTAAGGAATCTACTCCTAAAATCATTGTTGCACTATACGCTAACTAATTTGGATGTAAATCTAAAAAAATAAAAAATAAAACAAATTAATAAAAAAAAATTAGCAATACAGAATCGCCCTTCCCTGCTTTAAACCTTGACTGACTTGCTTGCATTTAAAACAAAAAAAATTTTTTAATGTTTATTTATTCTTGAGAGAGACAGAGCGTGGGTGGGGGAGGGGCAGAGAGAGAGAGAGAGAGAGAGAGAGAGAGAGAGAGAGAGAAACAGAGACAGAATCCAAAGCAGGCTCCAGGCCCTGAGCTGTCAGCACAGAACCTGACACGGGGCTCAAACTTACAAACCATGAGATCATGACCTGAGCTGAAGTCAGATGCTTAACCTACTGAGCCATGCAGGCACCCCGTGACTTGGTTGCACTTAGATGAGTTTAACAATTGCTTCTTGAATCTCTCTGGGGCCATCGTATATGGAGGTAGTTTGTGTTGTTTAAATGCAGCCTATAAGGAATACTGTTATTAGGCCTTCATTGCCCTAAATGTAAGAAAACATACCAAGCAAGTTTGTATTTTAGTGTGGTGTCCTGTTGTGTAAACTAACCATTAGTACCTTCTAATACAAGGAAGATGTGTATCTTCTTAGTCTGATTGTCCTGGGCTCAACAGAACTATGTGATTAATTATAATAATTCCTCAATGCACTTCAGTGGGGTTTAAGATTAACTAGAAGGAGAGAAAGATGACTTTTATATCCATGAAGTTGAACTTGGAGTAAGATTTTTTGGATTTCTCCAACTTCTGAATTTTTCTTTTTATAGTGGAAAACAAAGAGACTCTGAAGCATTTGGCATCTCTTTATGCAAATAATCATCCATCCATGCACATGGGTCAGCCCAGTTGCCCAAATAAATCAGGTAAGTATTTTCCATACCCTTTGTTCTTGTTGGTGCTTTCAGGGACCGAGGGTGTCTTACCTTAAGGTCTTGTTGAGCCTCTGTCTCTCAATGCTTTTGTAGATGAGAATATCCCAGGAGGCGTAATGCGTGGAGCAGAATGGCACAGTCACCTGGGCAGCATGAAGGTATGCTCTATAGAATACAGTGAAAGTAGCGTATAATTGTTGGCCATTGAGTGACAGAATAGGTGACTTTTCTGATATAAGCAAAGTGAATGGCAGCTGCTTCATGGCTTTCTTGATAAGACAGCCCTCAACTTAACCTCTGGCAGCATTTTTTTCCACCATTTGAATCATTTTTAATTGTACAGTTCAGTGACATTAATTACATTTAATATAATTAAACTAATCACCATTCTAAACCATCTGTTTCCAAAGCTTTTTTATCACCCCAGAAAGAAACTCTGCATCTGCTAAGCAATAACTCCTGATTCCGCTGGTAACCCCCCAACTCCTGGTAGCCTCTCTACTTTCTGTCTCTATGTTTTTGCCTATTCTAGATATTTCTTGTAAGTGCAATCATACAATATTTGTCCTTTGTGCCTGTCTTCTTTTACTTAGCATAATGGTTTCAGGGTTCAACCATTTTCTTAGCCTGTATCAGTCCTCTATTGCTTTTTATGGCTGAATAATGTTCTATTGTATGTACATACCACATTTTGTTTATCAGTTTATCAGTTTAACACTTGAGTTGTTTCTACCTTTTGGCTATAGAATAATGAACAAGTTGTACAGCATACAACTGTAAGTTTGAGCACTCATTTTCAATTCTTTGGGGTATATATCTAGATGTGGAATTGCTACCCATGTTCTAATTCTATGTTTAACTTTTTAAGGGACCACTGAACTATTTGATACATTCCCACCAACAATGTATAGGAGTTCCAATTTCTCTACATTCTTGTCAAAACTTATTATTTTTCTTTTTTTTTTAATTATAGCCATCCTAGCAGGTATGAATTGGAACTTCATTGTAGTTTTGATTTGCATTTCCTCAAACACTAATGATGTTGAGCATCTTTTCATGTGCTTATTGACCATTTGTACATCTTCTTTGGAGAAATGTCTGTTTCTCTATTGCCTATTTTATTTTGTTTTGTTTTTATTTATTATTTAAAATTTTTTAACATCTATTTACCTTTGAGAAACAGAGACAGAGCATGAGTGGGGGAGGGGCAGAGAGAGAGGCTCCAAAGCAGGCTCTAGGCTCTGAGCTGTCTGCACAGAGCCCACGTTGGGGCTCGAACCCACAAACTGCAAGATCATGACCAGAGCCGAAGTCGAATGCTTAACCAACTGAGCCACCCAGGCACCCCTTATTTTGTTATTTTTAAAATTCCATTGCCTATTTTAAAATTAGGTTGTCTTTTTGTTGTTAGGTTATAAGAATTCTTTATATATTTTGGATGCTAAACCCTTATCATATGTTTGATTTTAAGTAGTTTCTTCTATTATGTTGGTTGTCATTTCATTTTCTTGATAATGCCTTTTGATGCACAAAATTTTTTAATTTTGATGAAGTCAAACTTATCTGTCTTTTTGTTGTTCATGCTCGTCATATCTAAGAATTCATAGCCAAATCCAAGGTCATGATTTACCTCCATGTTTTCTTCTATGAATTTTATGGATTTAGCTCTTGTATTTAGGTCATTGGTATATATATATATATATATATATATATATATATATATACACACACACACACACACACACACACACACATATATATATGTATATATATATGTGTATATATATATACATATATATATAGTATATATATGTGTATATATATATATTTTTTACATTTTTTAATGTTTATTTTTCAGAGAGAGAGAGAGAGAACAGAGCGTGAGTTGGGGAGGGGCAGAGAGAGAGGGAAACACAGAATCCAAAGCAGGCTCCAACTTAACTGACCGAGCCCCCCAGGTGCCCAGGTCATTGATACATCTTAAGTTGATTTTTGTATATGATAGGAAGTAGGATTTCAACTTCATTTTTTTGCATGTGGAAATCTAATTGTCCAAGCACCATTTGTTTTAAAGATTGTTCTTTCCCTTTGAATGGTCTTGGCACCCTTGTCAAAAAATCAGTTGACCATAGATGTATGTGTTTATTTCTGGACTCTGAATTCTGTTTCACTGGTCTATATGTCTATTCCCCCAGTATCACTGTTCAGAGCGCTGTAGCTTTGTAGTAAGTTTTGAAATTAAGAAGTGTGAGTACTCCAACTTTTTCCTTTTTCAAGATTGTTTTTGGCTATTCAAGGTGCCTTGCAATTACATTTGAATTGAATTGAAGATTGGCTTTGCTCTTTCTTTCCTTCCTTCCTTCCTTCCTTCCTTCCTTCCTTCCTTCCTTCCTTTCCTTCTTTCTTATCAAAAAATGCTGTTGGAATTTTGTTAAGGGTTGTGTTGAATCTGTAGATCACTTTGGGTTATATTAACATCTCAATAGTATTGACTTTCTATTCATGAATGCAGTTATGTCTTTCCATTTACTTAGGTCTTCTTTAATTTCTTTTTGATAGCATTTTAATTGGTTGTCCATCCACTTCAGATTAGTAAGGAGTTGTTAGATGGGTGATTAGTTCATCATTTCATTAACATGTGCAACTAGAAATTTGACTTCATTCTCATCTCTGCCTGCCTTCCCTCCTTTATTTACTAAGAACTTACTATGTATGAGGTACTTTGCTATACTAGTGATAAATGAAATATATTTCCTGTCCCATTGTACAAATAACTATTTTACATAATTAATTGATTTGATCTAGAAGAGAGCAACTCTCAATGTGCCATAAGAAATTAAAGACAGAAAAGATTACACCTAATCAGAGATGTAGTCTTCTCTTAGAGAAAATGGCATTTGGGATGCAGAGATGGTGCAGCAGAACATTCTAGAAAGAGAAAGCAATATGGGCAGAGGTCAATAAGCAGTCTAGTTTAGTTACAACAAGAGCCGTAACAGAGAGCAGCAGAAGACAAGAATGGAAAGAGAGTTTGGGGCTTTGAACACTTTCTTTTAGTAAGGAATGGGAAGCCACTGAAGGTTTTGAGCAGGCATATAGTAACATGATTGGAACTGTGCTATGGAACAATTAATCTCTCTGTAGTGGGTTGAGATAGTTTGGAGGAAGGAGAGAGTGGCGTGGGGAGACTAGTGTAGAATTTCCTAGACAAACAAAAATGAGGATCTGGGTTAGGGTGGTGACGATGGGAATGGAGCCACAGGATGAAGTCTCAGAGATATTGCAGAGGTGGAATTGACAGGATTTGGCAAATTATGGATGATGGCAAGAAACCGAAGTCAAAGACAAGAGATTTCATGTCTGCGTGAGGGCATGAGTTCATACCATTAACTGAATAAGGAAAAAAAACAGGTTTGGGGGGAAAGGTGGTAAGTTAGGTTTGGGAACCTGTCCACAGCAACAGTTCCTGTGCTGGATAATTGCTATTCTGTAAACAGTGGCTGTCGTCACCAGCAGTGGAAGGTACCAGAGGGTGAGTGCTTGTGCTTCTATCTCCAGAGCTCTGAGAACGGCTGACATTCCAGAGTTGAGAGGAGAGCTGGCCGTCTGCATGCACTTATTTATAGGGTTGTATTCAGCAAACCCTAGTCAACCTCCTCTACCTGCCAGGCACTGTGGCAAACACTGGAGATACAAAAGTGAATTAGACCTAGTCCCTAGTCTCAAGGACTCTCTTAGCAACAGCCATGTTTGTGACTGATTATAATACTGAGCAGTTTATTTGCTAGAAAATGCTTTACAGATTCTTTGCTTACATCACCCAGGTTTTCTTTCTATTCATTTGTTGCATTACAAAGCCTCACTCCTACTTGTATGTGTTAATTTTTCTACATTCGTTTTTGAATTTTATATTCCAGGATTTTAGTGTCACCTATGGCCACTGTCCGGAAATCACAGTGTACACGAGCTGCTGCTACTTTCCCAGTGCAGCACAACTCCCTTCCTTGTGGGCAGAAAATAAAAAATCTCTTCTTAGCATGTTGGTGGAGGTGAGCCTTTCCCTTTTTAAGTAGAAGCAAGCTCCCAGGAATATGTTCAATGAAAATCTTCATCAAAACATGTTCTTAATTTTTTACTAAAAATTTTATTATTTATTTTAAAAATATGTATGGAAAGAGTTTTGTTGAATTTATATCACCTAGGTCAGTGCCGTGACTTCACATATCTGGAATCTGCTGTAATTTAGATAATTTAACCCTGTGTGATGTCGCACATTTTTTTCATTTGAATCTCATGCATTAGTTACTTTGAGCGAGTATACTGTGCTGGAAAGTAAATCATTCAAGATATCAGAAGATTTGTGTTCCGACACTTTAGGCTTTGACTGTTACCAGAGTTCTTTTTTCACATATTTCATCTTTATGCTCTGAAGCAGTTTATGAGTAGCAAATGAGGTCAGAAGCAGTTGGGGAAGGACCAACAAGCCAGGTTTATGGGGGTTTTTGCTGTTGCTTTGTTCATTTGTTTATTGTTTTTTATCATGCCTCAGGCTGTTGCCTCTGGAAATATCTGGAAACACAAATTTATATGTTGAATATTTTTTCAGGTCCACAAGGGAGTTCATGGTTTTGTTAAAGATAAGACTGGAAAACCAATTTCTAAAGCAGTCATTGTACTCAATGAAGGAATAAAGGTACACACAAAAGAAGGGGGCTATTTCCATGTACTGTTAGCCCCAGGCGTCCATAATATCAACGCCATCGCTGATGGGTATCAGCAACAACATTCACAGGTGAGAAACTCAAACTAAGTAGTATCATGTAAATTCTTATTCTTAATAGTACTTCTATTTTTCTTTGCAACTCTTGTAAGGAATAAAGAAACAACGTATAACCAACGCTTGCTTATGATATCTTGTTATCTTTCTAGGCTTTGGCAACACAAGGGAAATTTTTATAGCATTTTGTATACTTGTGATGACAATGACTCATCTCCTTGGTTTGGTATAAAGGCCTTAGGAATATTCCAAGGATACAATATACCTTAAGGGAACTTTTTTTGTAATTCTTGCACTTTATCCCTCTAGGTCTTTGTGCATCATGATGCAGCTAGTTCTGTGGTAATAGTCTTTGACACAGATAACCGGATATTTGGTTTGCCAAGGGAGCTTGTGGTAACTGTATCAGGTAAAGAAATTTAAATTTTTAGTAGTTGAAGTTAAAACCGGTTCTGACATTTCATCTTGAGAGTGGATTGCCTCCCAATCACCTGAAGCTAATCACTTTTCTTCTAATACCTCCTTATCTAAACATTTTTTTGGATTTTTCTGGAACACTGTTCTCCCATATGTTCTCATGGCTTGCTCTTTCACGTGTTCAGGTCTATACGCAAATGTCACCTCCAGAGAGACACCTTCCCTGATCACCGTAGCTAAGACAGCACCCCTGTCACTCTCTCTACCCCACTTTTTTTTATTATAGGACTTATCACCATTTGACATTATATTATATATTTAGTCATTTACTTGTCTATATTCGATCTTTCCCACTAAAACATAAAAGCCTCAGAGAGAACAGGGAGTTTATCTACATCTCCTGCACCTAGAACCATGGCTGGCACATAGTGGGTCTTAATGAAGAGTTATTGACTGAATGAATGATTTGCTTTATATTAAGATCATAAGTCCCTTGGACTTTGACTTGTATTCTGTTTTTTCAAGATCATAGAAGGAAGAGGAGCACCTGAGTGGCTCAGTTGGTTGAGCATCCGACTCTTGATTTCAGCTCAGATCATGATCCCGGGGTCATGGGATCGAGCCCTGCATCAGGGTCTGTGCTGAGTATGGAGCCTGCTTAAAATTCTCTCTGTCTCTCCCTTTGCCCCTCTCCCCAACTTGTGCTCTCTCTCTAAAATACAATACAGTACATCGTGGATCCTGTTTTCTCCAGGACTAATATGTGCCATAGCTTGAATTACTGAAAGGTTAAAAAGTTAAAAAAAACTATAGTACAATAATAAATACTCTGTATTGTATCCTTTTGATATAGAGAACCTTGGCTCATTTCTAAGTGCAATTTGGACTTGACACAAAATAACCAAGTTTTATTACAGGGTGTGTGGCAGAGAGAGTCTTAGTTAATAGAGAATGGTATATTGGAAATATGGTCAAATCATAGATACTAGTGTGGAATATTTAAAGTAAACAGTTATTAGCTTGAACCAGATAAAGTGTGAATAACTTAGTGGTTAGACGGACATGGGAGCTCTGAGTCAGCAATGGTTTAAATCTAGCTTTGCCACCCATTTACTGTCATGAACTTAATTTTTTTTATGATTTTGTTATTATTTCTGTTACTAAGGCTCTTATTTTGATAACTTATGTACAAATATTTTAAATAAATGGGGGTTTGGGATGAGATAAAATTTGTTGGAAAGCAGAAGTCACTGATTGATATAGAGCCAGTTGTAGAGCAATAGTTTGGCTTCATTGTGGTTACTATATATATATGCACATACCTACACATACATGCACATGGAAAGCTGTGGAAAAATATTCATGAGCGTTATTAAAAATCATCTCTGGTAGGGGCGCCTGGGTGGCGCAGTCGGTTAAGCGTCCGACTTCAGCCAGGTCACGATCTCGCGGTCCGTGAGTTCAAGCCCCGCGTCAGGCTCTGGGCTGATGGCTCAGAGCCTGGAGCCTGTTTCCGATTCTGTGTCTCCCTCTCTCTCTGCCCCTCCCCCGTTCATGCTCTGTCTCTCTCTGTCCCAAAAATAAATAAACGTTGAAAAAAAAAAAATTAAAAAAAAAATCATCTCTGGTTAATGGAGATGTGATGTGGAGTTTTGGCTTGGGGTTTTGGTATTTTTACTTACCTGTATTTTTTCTCTTTTTTCTTTTTTTAAAAATTTTTGTAATGTTTTTGCTTTTTGAGAGACGGAGAGAGACAGAGCGTGAGTGGGGGAGGGGCAGAGAGAGAGAGGGAGTCACAGAATCCAAAGGAGACTCCGGGCTCTGTGCTGACAGCTCAGAGCCCGATGCAGGGCTCAAACCCACAAACTGTGAGATCATGACCTGAGCCAAAGTCGGACGCTTAACTGACTGAGCCACCCAGGCACCCCGTTTATCTGTATTTTTCTACATGTACTGCCTGTGTAATAATAAACGGTTATTTTTGAGTGCATGAAATAAAAATAAAAGAAGTAAAGGGCATATTATGAAAAGCATCACTGTAAGCAGCTTATTCATATCCTTAAAGTGGAACACCACTCAAGTGGCAATTTTGTTTGATAGGTGCCACCATGTCAGCGTTGATCCTAACAGCTTGCATTATTTGGTGCATCTGCTCAATCAAGTCTAACAGACATAAGGATGGCTTTCATCGGCTCAGGCAGCATCATGATGAGTATGAAGATGAAATTCGCATGATGTCAACAGGCTCCAAGAAGTCCCTCTTAAGCCACGAGTTCCAGGATGAAACAGACACCGAAGAGGAAACCTTATATTCTAGCAAACATTGAAACAGACCTCGCACATCTCCCAGCATAAGTACCCAGCAAAATTACAGTTCCTTTTGGGAGACACTGCATTCAGAAGAGAGACTCTCTTGCTTCTTCAAAGAGCTTTGGGAAGTTAACTTGCTAAATTTGTATTCTCTGTGAATTTGGCTGGCGGTTTTGAACTTCCCCTCCTTTAAGTACTGTTACCTTAAAAAAAAAAAAAAATCTGCTTTCTATTTATGCAGCAGAGATGGGACAGCCACTTTGTTTTTCTTTTTAATTTAAGATGAGCTGTTTGGAGCTTACGTTATAACTGCATAAAGCCACTTGGATCTTATATTTTGCACATCAGGTGTTTACTAGTGGCTTTAGCTTTTTTATTTTAAATGGCCAAAAGAATCCAGAAACATTTAGGCAGGGACAGCAGTCAGAATCTGACATAAAGCTTTAAAAACTCAAGGTTTCTCAACCTACTGAGAAGTACTTTTCTCTAGTTACTAAGCAGCTGGAGTTTCTCTTATTATTCAGGTTTAATGGAGGCTGAATTGATTTTTAAATATATAACATTAGGAAATGAATACATGGGCTTCCGCATTTGGCTTTCTACTTGTTCCAAGGTTAGATCAGAACTGGTGGGCAGTGCTCTAAGCAGGACTTCACTACCTCTCTTATAAGGTTTGGCAAAGTTCTAATACCCCCATTTTACGGGAGAACTTGTTGACTTTGTTGTAAAAGATCTAAATGTCCATTTGAATAGAACTGAGAGGGAGATCTACCAAAAGCTAAAACTCGTGCGGCATATCTTTTAACTTGGTAAAATCCCACAGGTGCTGCTGCTTTTTATCTGTGAAGCACTAGATTATTCTAGGAATGCCTAATTCTTTAATATTTCCTAAATTTGAAACTTTTTCTGTGTTGTACACTTATGGCTTTCAGATGACCCGGCAATGTACAAGATCTGAATTCTACTGAAAATATCTGGAAGTGTGGAAGAGACCTACTTGCACGTCCTTAACCTACATTTGAACACAAAATAACTACAGTTCATGCTCCAGTTCAAGCCTACGGATATCCTACTGTTACTGAAATAGCTTGGCCAGTCTTATCCATATAGGTCTCTGCAAGTGATTGGGTTCTTTGTCCTAATGTTTCATTTGGCAGTCTCTTTTTGATCAACCAATTTTGTTAAAAGTTCAATTGAAAGCATTTAAATATGGCTCCCTCCATTAAAAGAAAATGTAAACTGTGGATTGCCGTGTGCTATAACACTGTGGTGAGAAAGTATCATCTTCACTGCCACTCAGGTTATTGCAAAGACCTGAAAGATTTGCATTTTATTGTGTCTGTCATATCACGCTATTCAATGGAATTGATGCTTTTTTTAAGTATGAGTCTTACCAATGATCTAATGGTTTAATACCTTTGAATGTTTTTAGTGGCCAACTTGCTGCTGAGTTTGTACTAAATCAGGGGATCAAAAAACTTGCTCTCATCTTTTCAAATTGTATTCTGTATCCATTAATGTATCAGTCATCCCAAAGCCTTCCTCTGGAGTGGTTTACCACCCATGTAGGTCATTCCACGTTTTGTGAGGAATGCACCCGAAGTGGCTTTATAAAAAGAGATTTGGCTAAGCAGGAATAATGAGGTCATGATATTTGTTAGTATCTGCGATAAATTTGGGTGGTTCAAGGTTAAGCCATTCTGGTATTAATCCTATCATTAACAACTCTAAATTTTGAGCCCTTGCCACCCCATTCTCACCTGACCACATACACAGAACAGCTAATGCTTCATGAAATATATGTGATTTAACTTCTTCTAATAATACTTTACATTTTCTTTAAGGGGATGATGTGGTGGCATTGCTCTTTTGAGCTTTACTTTTAAGAGCGCAAAGTCAGAAAACCAACAAGGGCCTATGAGTGGCTGGCCCTGGTTGGGACATTGCAGGTGGAAATGAAACGAAGTTGATATGACAGCCTTTACTTTTTTAGCATTGGTCTTCAGTAGAGGGTGCCTTTTAAATTCATTTCTCTTTTGAGTTAAACATATCTTTAACTGTACATCACAGTGGCTGGAGTCCATGCCTTTTAAGCATGTCTAAAAATTTTTTAGAAATGAACATACAAATAGTTCTTTTAGTAATTTTTCCTGAAAGTAAAACCAAATTCTGCTATAAATCTTGAATCTTTAATGAATTTCTAAATAATGCATTGCTCTGGAAAATAAGACCTTCTCAGCCTGTGTTACCTATGAACATGAATGTATAGGATCATGACTACTAAGATTGTGTTCTCAGCCCTGCTTTGTTTTTTATTTGTGGATCTAATCTTAGACCACATTAACTGCTTAAGGCATTGAAGCCATAGGGGATAGGGAATGCATTTCTTCAGTGTTTCTCCTAGAGACTTTCCACTTCCCTGGAGTCATGGAGGCAAGTAAGTATCACAGTATTAAGGAATTTGCCCAAATCTGAGTTGTGCCTTTCTTTCCTCACAAGGCATGTTTTTTGTCCTGGTGATCAGTTTGTAAGCCTTCTTCCCTCCCAGCTCCTTAATAAAGGCAAAGTGATTGAGTAGGTAATGTTCAAAGTGTCTGCCTGTGTAAATGTACTTGTTAATGTACGGTTAATGCAGTTCCATAAGATGAACTCAAGTTAATTTCAGAAGGAGAGACCTTTTGGTTTTGCTGTATTTCACTGAACACTTGCATAGTGTTTGGGATTCCATCCAGTTGAGGAATGCTTGCAATTTTCATTGGAGGGAATTTGCTTTGGGACTTTGTCATCCTCCAGAAAGGAAACATAATGTATATTCGGCCCAGTATGATTGATTGGTTAATCTTTGGTAACTTTCACCTGGACGGCATTTGCTGAATTAATGAATATTGAACTTAAAACTAATTATGAGTTGACAAATAAATAAAAGGTAGTCGTATGCCTCAGCTTATTGTGTTTCTGAGCTAATACCAGGTTACTCAGTAACCATGACTTGCTCCCCTATATCCATTTATTCTCAATAGTAAATAGTTTTCTCGTCTTGTTGCCAGAAATGCACTTGTGCTAGGTTTTGTCCCTGCTGTATTAAAAGCTTCTTGGCTATGAATGCTGTAATGGTGCCCTGCCTTATGGTTCTCTGATAGAATTGTTTTTAACAATAGCAACTTTATTGTTACTACAAAAAATTCGACCGTGGTTGATGTGCAGTGATTTTCTATCTAGAAACTTTTTGGTAGCTCTTTGAGTTTCTGATTTGTTTTAACTAAAGCAGATTCTTTGGGGGTGGTTAGGGCCCTTGATTAATGTCAGCTAAACTTGGATTTACGGTTCATGAAGAAATATCTCCCAACACCCATTTCTCCAATTTTTAGCATTGATTAATTAATATTCCATTTGATTTTCAGAATATTGTCCTAGTTGATTTTGATTAGAGAGAACATATTATGAAATTGAAAATAGGCTACCATCTTAAGGCAATTGGATATAAATTATGCAAATACGTATGATTATGACTTTTATAAATGGTGTAACATGAGTGCACTAGCTACACTCCATGCTGGCCATGCTGCAGATTTTCGGGAGGTATGACATAATGGTATTTTTTTTATGCTCAGAGTAAAAATCAACTTTTCGCCTCTTTGTTTTTCCAGAGTGACATTCCCAGGCTCCAGAACAATTCTATAGCTATTCATATGAGGTGCCCAACACTCATTCATCTCAAGTGCTTCAGTCTTGGTTTATCTCATGCACTGTGCCTTCAAAATGAAATTTTTAAAAGGGACTTTAAATGAAGTTGAATAGTAGTTTTAAAAAAGTCAATCTGTGTAATTTATGTGAAATCTAATTGTAATGAGGTCCTTTCTGTTTTTTATATGTAAACAGATCTACTAATCCTGTATAAAGGTTATTTTATGATGTTTGTCTTTCTTTGTGTTTTGTCTCATAATCTTTTTTCAAAGGCAACAGACCAAAAAAAATTACTGTCCCAATTTGAAAGCTGTGTATTTAGTTTCTCTACCTGTGCTAAGGGGAAAAAATAGTACCAGGCTAGGAATACAGAGTGTTACCTGTAGAATGTTTTTGTCTTCACAAATTGACTTGAAAGAAAGCTGTTTCCGAAATAATCCCATCTTATAGTAGCCACAGTTCTCCTTTCTGTTTGTGGCTCAGCTAGATTGCTATATGTCCAATCATTTCACAACAAACACCACAAAGCTGGCCACTGAAAAGTTTATGTATGCATTTCAAACTTGTTTGTTAAAAATTTTATCCTTTTTCCAAATAAGCCACATTCTATAATGTGTCCTGCCACCTTAGGCACAGTGGTGATGAATTCACTGTCCCCTTTAAATTTAGCAATGATTTGTTGATACTGCTGGTCTAATAGGAATAGGGAAAGCAAAGTTGTATAAAAATATGGGCTCTACTGACAAGGAACTCCTAGTCCAGACCAGAGAAATAGAAATGAAAATATGCTTTACTTCCACAGTGATTGGTTCCTCTAAAAAAGAAAATCTCTGTGGCAGGGGAAGTATAACATGGAGATTCGAACGTGGACTTTGGAGCTGGACTGATCTGTGATTGACTCTTTGCTCTACCACTTGCTCCCTACATGACCTTGCATTGTACAAGTTTCTCCACATTCTCTAAGTCTTAATATCTCTGCCTGTTAAGGAGTAATACCTGATAGGATTGTATTGACGTAATATTTAACTCAGAATTGAATGCCCATGGTAACCAGCATCATTTTTCTTCATTTGTCTGATCTTTTGAAAGAAAGGTGTTTTATCAAATATATGAACAGAGATCTGTTTACAGGTGGTCATTTTAACTTAGAAGAAATCCCTACACATGAATACTAAAAAACAAAACAAAAAAAAAGAGCTATGAAATTTTCCATTATGTAGTTCCATAGATTGTCTATAGCATGGCAGTAAAGTTTTAAAAATTATGCCAAATGCTTCAGATTTGTTTTTAAATGAAATTAGATTGTATTTATGCCTATTCAGTGAAAAGAGCCTTACTTAACCTACTACAGGAAATCTGAATAGTGATAATGGTTCTTTTCCCCTCAGTGTTTGAAATGTTTTCCTGAATTTTTGTCAGGAGTTTTCTCATAACTGATCAAGAACCTTTTGGTTTCTACCATAAATGGTAATCTATCAGTGATGTTTCATTTTTCAGGTTTCTAGAAGCTAATTGTCCTCAGCAATTAAGCATGATGCTCAGTGCTAAATGAGCACTCAGTTATGAATAAATGCCGTTGTGTTAGGCCTTCACCTCTAATTCTCACTTGCAGCTAGAACACCAACTGATTGTACGCTGTTTATTGCAAACCTCAGATACATGTATCATTAATTATTACCCACACTTAAAAGCAATGAAATCAGCATACAAAGCCCAATTTTAACTTCACAATATTACAGTTTCCACCTACATTCATCAGGAGAATGTTAAAAACAAGCATGTTATTTCTTTTGCACTTTGTCTGGAGTCCGATGGAATCCTATTCCCTATTAACTGCATAGACAAATGTACACAAGGCAAGCAAGGAGCAGAAAGTTGTTCAAGTTTAGAGGCCAGGCTGGACAAGACTGAATACAGAAGGGTGAGAAGATTGAAAGTGTGGTAACTGGAAGTGGGAGTATATCGAGATGATTACCTCCATGTCAGCAAAGACAATTTATGGATTCAGTTAGAAGCAATAGGAAAAGGTTGTGTTGCAATCAAAATGTAAGTGGAAAATAGTAGCCGATGGAGAAATTTAAGATGGAACATGTAGAAAGAGATTGCAGCTTAAGTAGAAATTGTTATAACATGGATTATATTCTGTGACTGTCATCGAGATTGACCAAAAGCAAAGGGGTCATGGGGAAAGATCTAGATTGCTAGATCTGAACCACTACTATTTTTGAGTTTTTGAAGTTATTCCAATGTATATAATTATTATTGTCTATTAGGTATTATTCCAGTAGGGTTGTTTAAGATCAAACAGGCTTTTTTTTCAAGAGTTTGAAAGATGTGAGGTGCCCATAATAATTGATCCTAAAGATAGAGAATGGGATAGGTGGAGAGTGGGCTGATTATGGTAATGGGTGAATTGGACAAGTCGTGGATTTTTTAGAAAATAATTTTAGAATAGTTTTAGGTTTACAGAAGAGTTGCAAAGATAATGTAGAATTGACTACTGGGTTTTTACTTGGAAGATGTGGATGTCCAGAGGGCAACAGGGGAAGGGTTGTATATATAGTCTTGTATTCAGCAGAACTTGAATGGAACAAAGGGACTGATCACAGCAAATAAGGTGTCTAGAATCTAGCCAGGCGGGCACAGCCTGCGTGGTCCTGGCATCACGCCATGTGGTACTACCTCTAGGTAACTGAGTTAAACTCAGTTCTTCTCTAGAGGAAGGCATTTCCATCCTAGATTTGGAGGAGACCTCTTGATTTTTCAAGGGCAATGACCAAACACGGGCAAAGGTAACCAAGCACGTAGGGAAATAAGACACCTCCAGTAAGAAAGCAGAAAAAGTTCTATGCTGGTTTCAGATGCTGACATCTGAAAACACTGTAAAACAAATATACTTACTATTTTCAAAGAATAAAAGATAAGCCTGAGACTATAACAGGAAACTATAATAAAACTTCCAGAAGTGAAAGTACAGAAGTTAAAATGCACAGTTATAATGGCAGATTGGACACAGAGAAGCATGAACTTGAAAATAGATCCATAGAAACTCTCTCTTATGCAGCACAGAGACAAAAAGGTAGAAAATATGAAAGACAGGGTCAAAGTGTGGACTGAACATAAGACTAATACATGTTTGATCATCAGTGTTCTAGAAGAAAAGGGGAGAAAGAATAGAATAGAACATAAGCTATTTTGGTACAATGATGCAGAATTTTCCAAAATTGATAAATGGCATCTGTAGATTTAAGGCACTCAATCTAAGCAAGAAAAGGTAAGCACCCACAACTAGGCACCTGAGTGAAGCCGCTAAGCACCAAAGACAAAGAGAAGAAGTGGTCAGAGAGAAAAGTTAACTTCAAAAAATAAGCAGTTAGACTAAAAGATTAGAGACTCACTCCCAACAGTGGAAACCAGAGTACAGTAAAATTAAACTTTGAAGGTGCTGGGTAAAACACTAAATAGCCTCCAACATAGAATTCTATATTGAGCAAGTCATTCAAGAATAAAGGTGAACGACCAGGTAGCTGAAGACATGGGTGAAGCCCAAGCTACCTGTCTTCCAGTATTTCATTGCAAAGTAATGCAAAAAACAGGA
Source organism: Felis catus (assembly GCF_018350175.1). NCBI lineage: Eukaryota > Metazoa > Chordata > Mammalia > Carnivora > Felidae > Felis > Felis catus. The sequence continues at coordinate 16,463,755 of NC_058381.1, read as the reverse complement.
AGGAAAAATTAAACCTACACTAGAGCCACACTCTCAGCACAACCTGAAGTCAGAATTTCGAAATGCCAAACTACCTGAATAAAATGAGAAAAATCATCAAATCTCGGCACGTACTTCCATATGCCTGCCCCAACACCACACCTGTGCAAGGCTTTGTGGAGAGAAGGCAGATGGAGATGAACAGCAAGAAAGAAAAGAAGGGCCTAATGTTAGTCTCAAACTACTGCCAGAAAGACCAAGTCCACCTTCAGTCTGAATGGTCTAAAAACATGTCCAAGTAGATCAGAGTACAAACTATAGAGAAGAGGCTTCAAAGTGAGCACAGTTCAAAGGGGGTAGGCATGATTTAAAGGGACAGCTTTGAAACACAGAGCTTCTGGTGAAGGAAAATTTGACAAGTGATGAGAAAGAAAAGAAGCAAAGAGGAATGTTTAAGAGTCCTGCAACTTACAACCTCTCCCTATCACCAAAATAAATCCATAAAAAAATCTAAAGTACCTGGATTTTGCTAGATTGATGGAAGAGACCTCAGCCATGAAGCATGAAAATACGAATGACAGATACGGATATTGACAAAGAAAAAACAAACTTGTCACCACTCGCAGATTTGATTATGCATGTGAAAAATACAAAATAATCTACAAGTAAATTAGAAATAATAAGAATTTAGTTCTACTTCCAGCTATAGATGAATTGGCTTGAAACAAAAAGACCTTCCCATCAGGAACAATTAGAAAATCTGGATTTAAAAACAAAACAAAACACTTGTTTGAAAGAGTGAAGAACTACTAAGGTAACAAGGACTTATGGGGTCAAGATCCTAGAGCAAAGGGAATTTAGAGGTGAACATGACAGTCAAGTCTCACCTTGAGGGATTTGTTGATTCATAACTGAATCTGAGTCATAACTAACTGAGAGTTACAGGTACGTAGTAGCAGAGAGGGCAGGCAAGAGGCTGAGAACTCAAACAGAAGCTGTAGCCAGTATCACTGGGTCGGAGGAAAATATGAATTCAGCACTTATCAAGGAAGCACTGGTCAACAGGCTTTCTGTTAGGACACTTGGGTGGCACATTAGAAGTAAGGGCAAATTAGAAACGGACCAATTTTTACAAACCCAGAATCCTACTTGGTAAAAGTCCCAGCCCATACTTGAGTAGGCTGGTGTACCACTACCTGAACTGCCTGTGTGAAGTGCAGTAAACTGTCTCTGGAAGAAGATATCATCTGGGGCCTCAAATGATTACTACAAATTTTAATTTAGAATATATAGCATCCAATTGAAAGTTATTTTTATTGTCAAAAGACACTATCAAAAGATGAAAGATCAAGAGAAAAAAATAGAAACAGTTCCATAGGAGTTACAGATTTTTCATTTATCAATCAGAAACTTAAAAATAATGGCAATGAATAAATGCAGAAAGAAAAGATGAATTTTAGCAAATAATTAAAATCTAGGGGCGCCTGGGTGGCGCAGTCGGTTAAGCGTCCGACTTCAGCCAGGTCACGATCTCGCGGTCGGTGAGTTCGAGCCCCACGTCAGGCTCTGGGCTGATGGCTCAGAGCCTGGAGCCTGTTTCCGATTCTGTGTCTCCCTCTCTCTCTGCCCCTCCCCCTTTCATGCTCTGTCTCTCTCTGTCCCAAAAATAAATAAACGTTGAAAAAAAAATTTTTTTTAAATCTATTAAAAATTAAATGGAAGTTTTTCGATTCTGGACAAAATGGAGTAGATGTATTTCTCTTCAATTCCTCCCACTAAGCACAGAAAGGGTGGAGAGACAGAGGCAAACCAGTTAGGGACCTCTGTACCCAAGAAACGACATGTGGTGAATTCCTTGGGTTTTCTTTCTGCCTCATATATCCCATAGTGGGTGTTGCATTATATATCCCATAATGGAGAAGCTGGCAATCCAGAGATGCCAAAGGGTGCAGACAGAAAAACCCCAAAAGAAAATGCATCTGTAGCCAAAGGACACCGGAAGGGGCAGCCTACGAAGGTGCCATAATTTTAGACAATAATTGCCCCGCTCCAGCCAAATGCTACCAAAAACAAACAAACAAACAAACAAACAAACAAACAAAAAACAAGGCCCATTTCTACCCCTTACAGCAATGGCTGAGCAGGAAGCCTAGACTCCACCCTCACCTGGCTGTAATAAAGCCAGGATGGGTGGGTAGTGTCAAAGAAGGCCCAGGTGGAGAGCCAGGACCTCCACACAGCACAGTGGTAATGAGGCCCCCGTCATGGTGTCACTGAGGGCCATCTGTGGAAGAGTAACAAGGCACCCCCACCCACCACCTGGGCTATCAACAGAGGCCAGGGGAGAGTCTGAACTTCTTTACTTCAACCTGGTAGTAACAAGGCAGTTCCCCACCACCCCCACCAGCACAATGTCAGAGGAGTTCTGCTTAAACAGAAGCTTTAAATAAGATTCAGGGTCTTAAAATATCAAGGATTACAACTTAAAAAGCATTAATTATACCAAGAACCTGAAGAATTTCAACTTGAATGAAAAAAAAGATAATCAACAGATGCGAATATCAAGATGACACAGATGTTGGAATTATCTGATAAGGACATAATAAAAATATTGTAATGAGCAATTATAAATAAACTTAGAACAAATGATAAAAAGAGTCTCAGCAAAGAAATAGAAGGTTTGTCTAGGTGCCTCAGTTGGTTAAGCATCTGACTCTTGATTTCAGCCCAGGTCATGATCCCAGGGTCATGAAATTGACCCATACGTCAAGCTCCATGCTGAGCGTGGAGCCTGCTTAAGCTTCTATCTCTCTCCCTCTCTTTCTGCTCCTCTACCTAGCTTGCATGTTCTCTCTCTCTCTCTAAAGTTTTTTTTTTTTTAAGAAAAAAAGGAAATAGAATATATGAGGAACCAAATGGAAATTTTAGTTCTGAAAAATACAAAAAATGAAATGAAACATTCAGCGAATGGGCTCACTATCAGAATGGAGGGAAGAGAGGAAAGATACGCTTGTCAGTGAACTTGAAGACAGAACATGGAAATTACCCAATATAAAAAACAGAAAACAGAAAGAAATTAGTAGAGCCTCAGGTATAGGTAGGACACTAAGAAAAGATCTAGCATTCATCTCATCAGAGTCCCAGAGGAAGAGGAGAAACAGTATGGGGAAGAAAAAGTAGTAGAAGAAACAATGGCTGAAAATTTCCCAACTTTGCCAACTGACATGAACCTAGGATTCAAGAAGCTGAGCAAATCCCAAAGAGGATAAAACCAAAGAAAACCACCTTAAGATGCATTGTAATTGCCTTTCTGAAAACAAAAGAAAAATTTTGAAAGCAGTGATAGGGAAAAGACACATTAGCTATAGTGGAAAAACCATTCAAAGAACAGCCAGTTTCTCATCAGGAACGTGGAAGCCAGAAGAAATTGGCACATTTTTCAAGTGCCAAAGGAAAAAAAAATTATGAACCTTAACTTCTATATCTGGCAACAATATCTTTCAGGAATGAAGGGGAAATCAAGATGTTATCAGATGAAGAAAAACAAGTAGAATTTGTCTCCAGCTGACCTACTCTTTAAAAAAAATGGCTAAATGCCATTTTACAAAGCCATAATCATCAAGACAGTATGATATTGACACAAAAACAGACCATACACCAGTGGAATACAATAGAGAACCCAGAAATGGACCCACAAATATATGGCCAACTAATCTTTGACAAAGCAGGAAAGAGTATCCACAGGAAAAAAAGACAGTCTCTTTAGCAAATGGTGCTGGGAAAACTAGACAGCAACATGCAGAAGAATGAAACTGGACCCCTTTCTTACACCATACACAAAAATAAATTCAAAATGGCTGAAAGACCTAAATGTGAGACAGGAAACCATCAAAATCCTACAGGAGAAACAGGCAGCAACCTCTTTTATCTCAGTCACAGCAACTTCTTACTTGACATGTCTCCAAAGGCAAGGGAAATAAAAGCAAAAATGAGCTATTGGGACCTCATCAAGATAAAAGTTTCTGCACTGCAAAGGAAACAATCAACAAAACTAAAAGGCAACTGACAGGGCTTGCTCCAGCAGCACATATACTAAAATTGGAAGGATACAGAGAAGATTAGCACAGCCCCTGTGCAAGGATGACACGCAAATTCGTGAAGCTTCCATATTTTTATGTGGATCTTGAGAAACTCAACAGCAGACCATAGGGGAATGGAAGGGAAAAAATAATTACAAACAGAAAGGGAGGAGGGAAAACCATAAGAGACTCTTAAATACAGAGAACAAACTGAGGGTAGATGGGGAGGTGGGGGAGAGGGAAAATGGGTGCTGGTCATTGAGGAGGGCACTTGTTGGGATGAGCATTGGGTGTTACACGTAAGCGATGAACCATGGGGATCTACCCCAAAAACCAAGAACACACTTTACACACTGTTATGTTAGCCAATTTGACAATAAATTTTATTTTTAAAATAAATAAAAAAATTTTTTTTATAAAAAAAGGCAACTGACCGAATGGGAGAAGATATTTGCAAATGACATATTGGATAAAGGGTTAATCCAAAATCTATAAAGAACTTACCAAACTCAACACCTGAAAAACAAATAATCCAATGAAGAAATGGGCAAAAGACATGAATAGACACTTTTTCAAATAGGACATCCAGATGGCAGACACATGAAAAGACGCTCGACATCACTCATCATCAGGGAAATAAATGCAAATCAAAAACACATTGAGTTACTACCTCACACTAGTCAGAGTGGCTAAAATGAACAACTCAGGAAACAACAGATGTTGGTGAGGATGTGGAGAAAGGTGAACCCTCCTGCACTGTTGGTGGAAATGCAAACTTATGCTGCCACTCTGGAAAACAGTGTGGAGGTTCCTCAAACAATTAAAAATGGAATTACCCTACAACCCAGCAATTGCACTACTAGGAATTTATCCAAAGGATACAGGAATGCTGATTAGAAGGGGCACAGGCACCCCGATGTTTATAGCAGTGCTATCAACAATAGCCAAATTATGGAAAGAGCCTAAATGTCTCTTAACTGATGAGTGGATAAAGAAGATGTGGTGGAATACTACTCGGCAATGAAAAAGAATGAAATCTTGCCATTTGCAACAACGTGGATGGAACTAGAGGGCATTATGCTAAACAAATAAGTCAGAGAAAGATATATGATTTCAATCACATGTGGAATTTGAGAAACTTAACAGATGACCATAGGGGAAGGGAATGAAAAATAAGATAAAAACAGAGAGGGAGGCAAACCATAAGAGACTCTTAAATACAGAGAACAAACTGAGGGTTGATGGGGTAGGAGTGGAGGGAAATGGGTGATGGGCATTGAGGAGGGCACTTGTTGGGATGAGCACTGGGTGTTGTATGTAAGTGATGAATCACAGGAATCTACTCCTGAGGCCAAGATTACACTGTATGTTAACTAACTTGAGAAAATACATACATACATACATACATACAGCACACTTACTCAAGAAAACGACTAAATGAAATTCTTGAAACAGAAATGAAATGATAAAAATGATAAAAGAAGGAAACTTGGAAGTCAGGAATGAAGAAAGAAAAATGGAAAGAGTAAAATAAGTGTAAATACAGTCATCTCTCCTCCTTTTGTATTCTATAAATTATGTTTGACAGTCAAAGCAAAAATGATAACATCTGGTGTGGTTCTCGATGAATGTAGAGGAAGTCTTAAAAACAGTCATAACTGGGAATGGGTAAACAGGTATCATTTAAACACCTTTACTGGAGGTAACTTGTACATTTCACTAGAACTGGTAAAATGTGGACACAGGTTGACTGTGATAATTTACGTATCTAGAAAGGGTGGCTTTGGAAGGCTGATTTTGACAGGTTGAGGGTGAAGGATAAGGTACATAAAAGCAGCATACACTTTCTAGATTTGGCAGCTGAAAAAGAAAGAAGGCTGGGACTTGAACTGCTGTAGACAGGAGAACAGGCGGCCAGTGGAGAAGAGCACTTATGTCAGAGTGGAACAACTAGGCAGAGAGAGGATGGAAGGGTTGGCCTTGGGAAGAAAAGAGCCTCTGGCTCTGAGAAGGGAAGAGGTTGGCTGAAGACACCTATTGAGAAAAGGTGAGGAAAACAGGGAATTACGTCTAATGATGACTTTCTTCTCAGCCAAGCAGGCCCCTGCTGAGAGAGAGGATAAGCCGAATCGAAGGCGATGATACAGGTTAGGTGTTCCGCCCGAGGGTATGAGCTCCAGGACAGACATTCAGGTAGTGTCAGGGAGTAAAACTCGTTTTCAGTCCCACTGCTCAAAAGCTGTGAAATGATAATTGACCGCCAGGTGGCGGTGTCTGTGGAAGCTCACGTATCCCATCGGCCCTGGCGCCGGGGCGGAAGAAGGTGTGGAGCTAATTCTCTGATTCGCATCGCCTCTACTCTCCTATCCCGACTGACGTTGGATAACAAAGATGGCTGCAGGAACCAGCAATTATTGGGAAGGTAAGGGCGAGCGTTACTGTGTGGGTCTCGCCGAGAGGCAGAAGGGCTGGGTGAGGACGGGTCTTGGGGGAGGTGGCAGAGAAAAGAGCCTGACCTCCGGAGTGGCCGAGCCGACGAGTGAGGCTTGTCTAGTGGGAGCCCCGGGCCTGGGGGCTGAGGAGACCGAACGGTCTGGGGCAAGGGGTTACCTGAGAGGCTTCGGGACCTGGAGCAGGGGCTGGGCGGAGAGAGCTGAGCGCGGATTCAGAAGAAGAAGGTCCTGAGCCGCTGGAGGAGAACTGGGTTGAGAGGCTAAGCGAACTTGGGCGAAGGGGCTTGGGGCACGAACTCTGAGAGGAGACGAGTTTTGAGCGAGAATATCCCAAGCCCAGAGGCAGGAAGAGTCAGCGTTTTAAGAGTTGAGGTCACTGTTGGACAATTGAGTAGGATAAGGGAAAGAAGGAACTTGTCAGTCCGGTCCATCGGGGGAAGTTGTATGAACGAAGTGTCTCCTACTGGGTCCCCTTGGCAGCTTCAGGCTGCGACTTCGAGGATTGGGTGTCGAGTCGCGTTTGAAGGCAGAGGAAATAACTTTACCCTCTGCTGTGGAGATGAGTTTGTTATAAAGAGAAAGTTGAGAGAACCCCTGTGAATTGCAAAGATTGCATTTGCTATATTTCTGCCAAAAAACCGTCTTGAGATTTGACAAGTACCTTTATTTACTGAAAATATGTTCTGATAAAGCGGGCTCATGTAAAACTCACTCCCGGACCATGGCAACCAAGGATGAGTGAAGGCTCATCTTTTTCTTTCAGTTGCCTCTTTGCTTTATTACAACAGAAACTACTCTCTGAATCCTTTTTCTCTTTTAACCTATTTCCTGTTGCTACCCTCTGAAGTCTCTTGGAAACTACAAGTAACAGTATTGTCACTATCAGCCACTCGGTCTAAGAGCTTAATTCTAAGTTCATCCATACTTGCCTGTCATATTTTCTTTTCTTTCTTTTTAATTTTTTTTAATGTTTATTTGTTTTAGAGAGAAAGAGAGAGACAGAGCACGAGCAGGGGAGGGCAGAGGGAGACACAGAATCCCAAGCAGGCTCCAGGCTCTCAACTGTCAGCAGAGAGCCTGATGCAGGGCTGGAACTCATGAACCACAAGATCATGACCTGAGCTAAAGTCAGAGGCTTAACCAGCTGAGCCACCCAGGCACCCCTTGCCTGTTATATTTTCAAAATACTTTTATTTGATGTTTTCTACTAGAGAAGACAGTTACTAGTTACAGAGAAGCGTGGTTTAAAACGTGTATTTAAATGCCTATTTGAAATGTGTGTACTGGGCGCCTGGGTGGCACAGTCGGTTAAGCGTCCGACTTCAGCCAGGTCACGATCTCGCGGTCCGGGAGTTCGAGCCCCGCGTCAGGCTCTGGGCTGATGGCTGGGAGCCTGGAGCCTGCTTCTGATTCTGTGTCTCCCTCTCTCTCTGCCCCTCCCCCGTTCATGCTCTGTCTCTCTCTGTCCCAAAAATAAATAAACGTTGAAATGTGTGTACTAGGTAGAAAATATTTTTAACTTATGTACAAGTGGCTATTGTTATCTTTAATACTAGTCATTAGGCTATAGTGGGGTTTTTTTTAAACATTTTTATTTATTTTTGAGAGACAGAGAGACAGAGCATGAGTGGGGGAGGGGCAGAGAGAGAGAGGGAGACACAGAATCCAAAGCAGGCTCCAGGCTCTGGACTATTAGCACAGAGCCCAACGCGGGGCTCGAACCCACAAACTACGAGATCATGACTTGAGCCAAGTCAGCCGCTTACCGACTGAGCCACCCAGGCGCCCCAGGCTATAGTTTTTTGAAGCTCCATTCTATAATCATTATAGCAGCTTATTATTGACAACCTACTCTGTGCCCGGTGCTTTAAGCACATGATTATTCATGCATAGAAAAACCCTGAAGGTAAGGAGTTTAAAAAACAAAAAGCTGAGGTTCATAGGTTAAGTAGATTTTCACTGAATCTCAGAGCCAGTTCTCAGAATCTCAGAACATTAGGCTTAGCTAAGATTCTAAGACTGTATTATACTGCTTCCTACTTCTGGTTGTTGATAAACATGTTGAAGTAATATTTTGTATTCCTTATTCATGAAAGATGAATCCTTACGATGTTCCTTTCTACGTTTCAGCCCTTTTATTTTGACCTCCACTTTACGATGAATGAGAGTACTCACATCTGGAAGTAGCTTTCCAGACTGTGGCTCCTCTCCCTCAACCACTAGGCCAAACTACTATACCAGTGTTTCGGTTTGCTTCTGTTCTTTTGAAGCTTAGGCTCTTATTTTGTCATACTTATATTTGACCTTGTTGATCTCATATTGTTTGTTGTTAATTTAAGCCCCTCTAAGTTTCTTTCAGTAAACTTATTGAAAGACCATTTTTTAATCCTTTGTTAATGATTATTTTTTTCTTAAGCCTCAGTTACTAAGTCATTCTAAGAATTTCATAAGCTTTGGAATATAAAGAGATAGGAAAGTCTCTGTCAAAAACAGTGATGGTTTTTCTCTTTTATAAAGTTAGTTGGTAAGTTGGTGTAATGTTGGTCATAAACCGTACTCGGTTTCTTTATGATTTGTGTTCTCTTCTGTTTCCCGCCAAATTACAAAATTTTAGTCATTGTTACAGAAATAATCCAGGGATGTTAGAACATTTGTTGTCTAGCTGTCTTTGGAATACCGGTGAAACTTTTCACCTCTCCCTGTTTCTCCCCTTCTTGACCCATCTGAAGTTTAAATGAGAGACAATTTGCTTTTCTGGGTAAATCTTTGGTTTTCTTTTTTAACATTCTTTATGGGAGAAACTGCCTCAATTTATGATTATTTTCATAGTTTGTCTCTTCAGAATAGCTGTGTGATTTTTACGTCTGCTGATGGGCTCTGTGTTTAATTATTTGCTTTCATGATTTTGTTAAAGATCTCAGGAAACAGGCTCGACAGCTGGAAAATGAACTTGACCTGAAACTAGTTTCCTTCAGTAAACTGTGTACAAGTTACAGTCACAGCAGTACTCGAGATGGAAGACGCGACAGGTATAGGTACTACCAGATTCTGTCTCTTATGCCTTAAACCATATAATTTCTTGAAAGCATTAAAAAATAAACTAAAATATATAATGCTGTAACTTGGTCTATTGGTGAGTTTTTGATATTTTTTTGTTATTGTTTATATTTTAGTGGTTTATAAAAATTCTTAATCCTTGAGACTAGCATTCATTTGGGATCCTTAAGTAAAGGTCATAAGGATGTCAGGAGGAAAATGCTAAGGCTTAGGAATGAGTTTGCATCAGAGATAAGTTTCTAGTTCAGCCAGTGTAAGGAAATGTGGTTGATTTTCCCACGTTGTCTGTCTGTCTGTCTTTCATTTATTTTTGAGAGAGAGAGAGACAGAGCATGAGCAGGGGAGGGGCAGAAAGAGAGGGAGACACAGAATCTGAAGCAGGCTCCGGGCTATCAGCACAGAGCCCGATGCGGGGCTTGAACTCAGGAGCTGTGAGATCATGACCTGAGCCAAAGTTGGATGCTCAAACAACTAAGCCACCCAGGTCCCCCCCCCCCCCCCCTTTTTTTTTTAAGCTTACTTATTTATTTTGAGAGAGAGACAGCATAAGTGGGGGAGGTGCAGAGAGACAGGGAGTGAGAGAGAATCTCAAGCAGGCTCTGCGTGGTCAGCACAGGGCCCGACGCAGGGCTTGAACTCATGAAACCATGAGATCATGGTTTCGGCTGTGCCAAAATCAAGAGTCGGACGCTTAACCAACTGAGCCACCCAGACGCCTCTGCCCACGTTGTATTTCTTATATCTTCTGATTGCTAAATGGATCTGAGAAACTACCCAAATGTAAAGTATACATACTGCTATTCTGGTGTTTTAGAATGAATCTAATGCATTGTGTATCCTCACTATTAATCATCCAAGCTATTTTAAATTTGGGGGTTTTTTTTGAGAAGCTTGCATACTACTGTATTGAACATATGGAAGATGTATTTTTATCTTTGAATCTTATGCTCACTTAGGCCATCCCCCTGTTTAAAAAACTGTTAGGAAATATTCACAACACTTAGGAAGGTATGAAGAATAATGGATCCTCATGTGCCTGTTTCCCACTTGAAGAAATAATCATTACCAATTCAGTTGAAGTCCCTGTTATCATCCCATTTTCTACTTCTTCATAATCTACACATTATGTTTGTGTTCCTAAAAAATTTATAGTATCTTACTAGTTATTTTGCAGCTCGTGTTTCTGTTTAACATTATCTTTGTGTTTAAGCTATGGATGCATTTAACTGTGGTATATTTATTTGCTACATGTAGTATCATATTGTGATAGTGTAATTGTGTATTATAATCTGTAGATGGACATTGTTTCTAATTTTTGCTAATTAATAATTTTAAGGGCTGACACAGTGTTCATCATGTATCACGTACTGTTTTAAGAGCTTTATATGAAGTCTGGTAGAACATCTTTACCTATAAAAATGTTTCTGTATATCTGGCAGTGGAATTGCTAGTAGTAGAGCTGTTAGTTGTTATCCGCTCTTTATTTCCCATACTTTTCTGAGGATTGGCAGTGGGGTGGGATTATCCTCAGCTACTAATAATAAAACGATAAAACAATAAATAAAACAATAAATAAAACAATAAATAAAACAATAAATAAATAAATAAATAAATAAATAAATAAATAAATAAATAAAAACAAAAAGTATCTGGATTTGAGCCCAGATCTTTGTATCTTCAGAGCCTATGCCCTAAACTTTTCTATGCACATTCCAACAAAAGACTCATTTCAACACTACAGCCAAAGTATTGCTTCTTTTTAATAAGGGCACATTATTAAAGAATTAAAGATAGCAGGGCCAACATATTGATTCTGGGACCTAAAAGTAAGCTGTTGGTATATCACATAGCTTTGATTGCATTACATTGCTTTGGACTTGACTTAGCAAGTAAAGAAAATGAGTGATGTTCTTTTGTACGAGTAAACTTAAACTTATTTTACCACAGCATTTTTCCTGAATTTAAGTCTCCCATATATACTATGCCAGTGAGTATACAGTTTTAAAACTATGAATTGTTAAGAGATACAGTTACATAATGATTTTTCTATATATTCTGTGCTTCATGAACTTAATACTTTTACAACTCCTTTAAAGGGAAAACTATCTTGAAAACATTTCCTCAGAAATTCTACACCAAATTGGGACTGACTTTGTAGGTTCTTATAGCCTAACTCTCCTTTCAATAAGAAACGTAAGGGCAGGGAGGATCAAGATGCGATATACATTCTAAAGTGTTTTATTATTGCCCAGATTGAAAGCATGTCATAATTCATAAACTCAGTGATGATCAGAATTCTTCATCTAGGAGTAATTTTTTTTTTTTTTTTACTTTCTCTATTTTGAGAATTTTATGGTCAATGAATCATCACACATCTATAAAATGAATTAGATTTAACTGAACCGGAATTAAATTTAACTGAATGGTGAATATAGAGATTGTCTTCTCATTCATTCAAGTATTTAATGAGTTATCTACCATGTGCCAGGCACTTTTCTAGGTGCTTGGCATATATCTGTTAATAAGACAAGCAGTTTCCCTCTTCATGAGGCTTACCTTCATTGACCCATTGTTCTTTTTCATATATCTGGTAGAGGAGGTTCAGCATTTTTGCCTGAGCACATTCTGAGAGATAACCACAGAACTTTGGTTGGCCCTAACGTATAATAAAGAACTAGATATTTTGATATATTTTAAGGCAAGTAGCAAATTGAGTTTTTTTTTAAGTTTATTTTGAGAGAGAGAGAGAAAAGGAGGGAGGGAGGGAGGGAGAGGATCCAAAGCAGGCTCCCTGTTGACAGTGCAGAGGCCCATACAGGGCTCAAACCCACGAACCACGAGATCATGACCTGAGCTGTAGTCAGACACTGAACTGACTGAGCCACCCAGGTGCCCCACAAATTGAAATGTTTTAAGAAATAAAAATTTGGACCTAGTTAAACATCTTAAAGTAGAAGTCCTTTTTATTAGCTACTTTTTGGTTATTTGATTGCTTATTACTATTGCTGTGAAATTGTATGTAGAAAAGGGAAATAGCTAAGGTACTTTTTTGATGTTAAACTGATGACTTACTCTGTTTTCATTCACCACACCCAAGCACTGTCACAGGACAAGCCAAAGTCTTCAGTAAGATTAAAGAGCATAGTCATTGCCTGAGTGCTTATCTGTTTTCAGTATAACTGAGATCTCTTTTGAGATGCTCATAGGATAATGCATACCATTTGCGGATCTAATGAAGGCTAGTGGTTTTTCTGAAGAGGCAGAACAAATTTTCTGGACATCTGGTTTTAGAATTTGAATCTGTCAAACATAAGTTTCACTTATAAAAAGTTAGTTTTTTTGACTGGTTATTCAGATTTTAGAAGAGCTTGCATTTTTTTGTAAAACAAAACTGAAACAGTTTTGTAATATAAGTAGAAATGTAGAGAGTTGGTACTGAAACTTCCTTGCTGGACATGGCTATCTATATTAGACTTAAAGCCAGTACTGATTACTTAATAACTAGTTTTCCACGGATCATGTAAATCTTAATTTTATTTCTTTTCGGTAAGAGTCCAGCCAAGAAGAGAGAACTTAATTTGAGGAGCCATAATTGCTTAGGTGTAAAAATTTTAAAAACTATTCCCAAAGATCCCATAAAATAATCCATAATACCTCTTACACCTCCTTTTATATGTGGTACTACTTAGTTCTACAGTTCTGTTTCATATAATTTGTTCTTTTAGATTCAGCATTCAGTGGGCGCTGCCATAGCTTAAGTTACTTTCATTTGGGAAATTATAAACAAGCATTTGGAACTTCTTTACATTATTAAGAGTAGATGTATTAAAGCTCAGAAAAATCATATATATAATTATATTTTATACTGAATTTAATATTTGGGACATGTGTGATCTTTATAGGAAAACTTCTATGAAAATTGTAGCTTCTTAAAAAATAAGTCTCGGGGCGCCTGGGTGGCGCAGTCGGTTAAGCGTCCGACTTCAGCCAGGTCACCATCTCGCGGTCCGTGAGTTCGAGCCCCGCGTCGGGCTCTGGGCTGATGGCTCAGAGCCTGGAGCCTGTTTCCAATTCTGTGTCTCCCTCTCTCTCTGCCCCTCCCCCGTTCATGCTCTGTCTCTCTCTGTCCCAAAAATAAATAAACGTTGAAAAAAAAAAATTAAAAAAAAAAAAAAAAGTCTCTGGGATTCCACTTGACCTCTTTAAGAATCACCTTATTATTTTAAGTATGTTTTAAAGGATTCGGTTTAAGTAATGGATTCTCTTTACTGGTTCCTCTCTTTAGCTCTGACACAACACCCCTTTTAAATGGATCAAGCCAAGACAGAATGTTTGAAACAATGGCCATTGAGATTGAACAGCTTTTGGCAAGGGTAAGTACTTTCTGTGAAATGACTGTTTTGCTAGTTACTATGGTGGTCACTTGTTAGCTATGGTACTAGATTATATTAATGCAGACATATTTATTGAAATCACCTTTTCATCCAAGATATGTGCCTCCCCAGGACACTTGAATTTTCATTACAGCCATTCTCAAGTCTTTTGGGTGTTATTTTTAGCCTTTATAGATTATTGAGGGGAAATACTGAATCCTTGCCTGTCGTTTGGTTTTTGGTTTGGGGGTGGTTTTTTATTTGCTTGCTGTTAGCCAGAAGCGCATACAGGCAAATAATTGACTTGTATCTCTTTATATTGCTTTTTAAAATATTTTTATTGGTTTTCTTCTCCCTCCTTACTTCCTTCCTCTTCTTTTTAGCTTACAGGAGTAAATGATAAAATGGCAGAATATACCAACAGTGCAGGTGTCCCGTCTTTGAATGCAGCACTGATGCATACATTACAGCGACATAGAGATATATTGCAGGTAGTATATTGCACTGGAGATTTTTAAGTGATTGTAGTAGGTTTTTTTAAAATCCCTGAATAGAATGTATACACATGTACTTAAGAGATTAAAGGGAAGAATCTTCTGAAATGATAAATATTATGCTGCAGAAATTTGTCTTGTTTTACCTTTTTTCCCTTGGTAGAATAAAATTCTGAAAATGATAGCTCTTGCTTTTGCCTGGTAAAAATGAGTAATATTCATCACTAGGTAAGTAAACTTCTATTGTGGAAGACCTTGCAATTTCACTAGCAATAATAGTGAAATAGCCAGCTGTCATGCAGAGGCCCTAATATGGTGGTTTGGAGTATACTTTCATCAGGCCTTGAAGATAATGTGGAAGGGAGGTAATATACTATATTTAGTGTATTGTTTGAGAAAATGTTAGAAGTGTACCAATAAAATGAAATAAATTCTTAAATATTTACATTCAGAGATGTTAAAAACATAGAGTAAAAATAGGAAGGCAAATGTTTTTAATGTTGAAAAAATTCAGCAACATTTTCTAATTTTAAAATATAGGAATAGGACACTTTATTTACCTAATGCAAAAATGTGCATGCCATATTAAAAGCGAGCATCACATTTAATGATAAAGTACTGAAAGCATTCCCTTTGAAGAAAAAAGCAAGATAAAGATATCCACAGTCACCACAGATGTTTAATATTGTTTTGGAAGTTCTTGGTGGTACAATTAGAGATATAAATAAACAAGATCTAAATAATGGAAAGGAAGAGGCAAAATTTGCATTATGTAGCAGTGAGAAAATTAGAAACAAATTAAGTAGGATGGTGGATTACAAATTAACATATCAAAGCAAGTAGTTTTCCTACATATAAACAATAACCTGTTAGAAAATATAATAGAAGAAACTATACAATCCTTGTGTAAAAATTTAATAAGAATGACTAAGACTTGCATGTATAAAACTTTACTGAGGAACATAAAAAAAATTTAATTAAAAAAATTTTTTTAATCTTTATTTATTTTTGAGGGAGAGAGAGAGGCAGAGCATGAGCAGGGGAGGGGCAGAGAGAGAGGGAGACACAGAATCTGAAGCAGGCTCCAGGCTCTGAGCTGTCAGCACAGCTCGAACCCACGAGCTGTGAGATCATGACCTGAGCGGAAGGCGGAAGTCAGATGCCTAAACGACTGAGCCACCCAGGTGCCCCCCAAAAGGATTTAATTTAAATAAGAGAAAAAATTATTTTGCCTTTGGAAAGAATATTTCTCTCTAAATCAGCCTATAAATTGAGTGCCTTCCCAATGAAAAGGGGCTTTTTGTTTCTTTTTTTCTTCTTTTTTTTTCAATTTTTTTTTTTCAACGTTTATTTATTTTTGGGACAGAGAGAGACAGAGCATGAACGGGGGAGGGGCAGAGAGAGAGGGAGACACAGAATCGGAAACAGGCTTCAGGCTCTGAGCCATCAGCACAGAGCCGGACGCGGGGCTCGAACTCCCGGACCGCGAGATCGTGACCTGGCTGAAGTCAGACGCTTAACCGACTGCGCCACCCAGGCGCCCCTCTTCTTCTTTTTTTTTTAATTAGCATAATGACACCAAAGTTCATTTGGATTCACAAGTATAACCAAGAAAAAAAAATGTGAAAATGGAGATAAGTAGTAAAGAATGACTAGTTCTACCAGATATTAAAACCTGTTAAGAAGCTAGAATAATTAAGATAGTTTGATTCTGGAGGAAAAAATATACCAATAGAACTGAATAGAGTTCGCATGGAAATTTAGTTTCTGATAAAGGTGGTATTTTAAATCAGTGGGAAAAAGAGGGATCATAAAATAAATAGACCTGTAATAATTGGCTAATTATTTGGGGGGAGAAAACAAACCTGAATTTCTATCTCAGTCCTCACATCCAGAATAAATTCCAAATGGATCAAAGATTTATATGTAGAAAAAGAAATTCTAAATGTTCAGAGTAAAGCATGGAAAATTACACATTTTGGGTAATAAAGAACTTTCTAAACAAGACCTAATAATGGAAACTATAACAAATGTCTAATTTACTTAATGTACAGAGAAATAATAGAAATAAAGAGATAACCTAGGGGCGCCTGGTGGGTCAATCAGTTAAGCTTCCAACTCTTGATTGCAGCTCAGGTCATGATCTCATAGTTGTGAGTTCAACTCTCTGTTAGTGTGGAGCCTGCTTGGGATTTTCTCTCTGTCCCTCCCATGCATTCTCATTCATTCTCTCTCTCTCTCTCTCTCTCGCTCTCGCTCTCGCTCTCGCTCTCGCTCTTTAAATAAATAAACTTAAAAAAAAAAAAAAAAAAGATAACCTAATAGGAAAATGGGCAAAGGATACTAACTGGCTGTTTACAGAAAATGTCCAAAACCATAAAAAAGATGTTAAACCACATGCTGAAAGGAAAATATACCCATCAATATGAGGTATGATTTTTCACCTGTCAGATTAGCAAATATTGAAACATATGTAGCACATTACAATAATATAGAAAAACAAGTCCCCGTCACTGTTGCTGGGAACATAAATTAGTGGTCATTCTAGAAGGCAGTTTAGCACTATCAAAATTTAAATGTAAGATTCTTTGATTCAGTTATTCTGTTAGGCATTTACTCTTTAAATACACTTAAAAAAGAGAAAGAAATTTCAATAAAATATGTATCTAAGAATGTTTATTTTTCAAACAGCATTTTTTAAACCAGCAAAAAAACAATTAAAATGTTTGTCAGTAGGGAATTTACTAAATGACAGTCATAAGATAGAATTCTATATACCTATTAAAAAGAATGTAGATTTCTATTTGTTAATATGGAAAGGTTACTTGATGTTTTATGAACTACTGAAAAGAAGGTATATAGCAGAATACAGCCGACCCTTGAACAGTGTGGGGACTAGAGGTGCCAACACCCCACCTCTCCACTCCTGTGCAGTCAAAAATTTGTGTATAATTTTTGACTCCGTAAAAATTTAAGTACTAATAACCTAGTATTGACTTGAAGCCTAACATGAACAATTGATTAACACATACGTTGTATGTTACACATATTATTCACTGTATTTTTACAATAAAGTAATTTAGAAAAAAGAAAATGTTATTTAAAAAATGATAAAATACATTTACAGAACTGTACTACAAAAAATTCACACGTAAGCGGACCTTTGCATTTCAAATCTGTGTTGTTCAAGAATCAATTGTGGTATAATTTCTTTAGCATAAGTGAAAGAAATAATAGGTAAGCTTGTATATACAAAAACGTAGTTCCTGAAAGAAAATACAAGAAAGTGATAATAGTTATGAGCTGTAGAGCAGGATGGTTTTTATTTTTATTACTTTTGGTGCTCTTTTAGTATTCTCCCATGTTCATATATATTTTTGTTTTTAAAGGGCAGTAGGGGCTTTCTGGGAGATTGGATTATGATTTTCATTTTCTTTATATACATCTCTGAATTTTAAAAAGTAATGAATATTCCTTAATAACTTAAAAGTATGGTAGTAGAAAAAGAAAAAGGAAAATATTAAAGATTATTCATTACAATTCTTTTGGTTCTGTTCTTCCTTTGACTGGTTTAGGAATCAAATTTCTGTGGGAGTTCCAAAAAGATGAAATTTGAAAATAAGCCCCATTCGGTGTACACTAAAGAGTCCCTCAGATTTTATTCTAGGCTATTTGGAATCATTTTGTCTTAAAATTATTTTCTTCTTCATAATTCTATCTCATAAGGTACTAAAAGATAGAAGGATAGTGATCTAGTGCCACTATTACCCTCCCATTGAATTGTTTTCATTTGAAACAAGTTGGTCACTCTTCAGGAAAAGGATTATAATGTTATTTTTACTTCTTGACTGTTTGATTCTTTCTTTTTTTTTAGAGGTTTATTTATTTATTGTTTATTTTTGAGAGAGAGAGAGAGAGAGTGCACATACAAGCTGGGGAGGGGCAGAGAGAGAGAGAGGGAGACAGAGGATCCAAAGCGGGCTCTGTGCTGACAGCAGAAAGCCTGATGCGGGGCTCGAACTCACGAACCATGAGATCATGACCTGATTCAAAGTTGGACATTTAACCAACCGAGCCAACCAGGGGCCCTGACTATTTGATTCTTAAATCGCAGTCTTCTTGACAGAAATTTTTAATACAATGACAATACATAATGGGCTCAATAAAATGAAAAGATATAATTAGCTTGTGTTGAGACTGGATGTTGATTTATTGCAGGATTATACACATGAATTCCATAAAACCAAAGCAAACTTCATGGCAATACGGGAAAGGGAGAATCTCATGGGATCAGTACGAAAGGATATTGAGTAAGTTACCTTTTATATTATTCTGTAGGATGTTTATTCACATTTAGGTTTAGAGCATATCTGTGATTAACAGCAAACTGAGTAGCAGAACCATGATTTAGAGTTCAAGGTTTCTAATTCCCATTTCACTCTTCTTTAAACATTGCTGCTATAATATGGATCTAATCCACTTTGCTGGACTTATCTCTAGTTTCCCCTAGTTTTATCATTGGCTCCTGCCAATCTTGACTTTACTATTTTAATTTGGCGTCCAGCTTAGATGATATCTTCCTAAGTTTTTCTCTGATCTCTTAATACTCACCTTAAGAATTTCCAATAGCTGAAGCTGTCCATGTTTCCCTTTCTGATTACCACCTACCTCTCTACCCTTTCTTTTGCCCTAACAATTATGTGTGTGCGCACATGTGCGCACACACATATACACACATACGCAAAGACACATCTGTAACTTTATGTATATTTTACATAATATATATAAAGTAACCTTTACTTCTCTAGAATCTGAAATATCTGTGTTTTCTATGTTTTATTCAAACTTCATAGCCTTATGTCAGATTATTTAAGAACTCCCAATGTTTTTATGCTGATCTCAATCCATATTTTAAATATTTGTTCTTCCATCCCTTTACCTCACCTTCAGTAATATATTCTAGCATTTCATATACACATTTAAAATATTTTTCGCCTCTGACAAAGTAAATCCATTGGGCATCCAATTAAAACTGAAGACTTTCCACTTTTGGACTATCTATTGATGCCTATCATCGTCTCACTTGTGAGAAATTTATGACACTTTTCATAAGTAAGTGTGACCTTGTATTTCATAAACATGTCTAAGATATGCATTACCATATGATAAACTGATATGTATCATGTATATTCTGAAAAATGTTTTCCTAGAGCTCCTTTATTTTACTACACCAGTAAGACAGTTCAGCAGCAGAAGTAATTTCATATTCACTGGATTCAAAATTTTTTGCTCAGAACTCTAATTGAGGATTAAACATAACTTTAATAGTTATGTTTCTGTCCCCCAGAATTATCTTGGAAAATTAATTTTTATTGTTTGTCTCTGTTTTATCCTTTTTTAAATGCTTAGTCTTGTGTACTTTGTAAGACACTTGGGAGTAAAAAATCTAAACATTTTTGCCATAGTTAGGAATTTCGTAATATTTTTAGTTCTCAAGAACATGTAAGTCTTTTGTTTAATATCTGTACAGACTATTTACATATGCATTTTAGTGCCCCCTGGTGTAGGGGACAGCCTTTAATGTTTAGGCATTTTGTTTCCCCACAATTGGTGTGAATTGTTAGAATATAGCCCACTGTAATAACTTGCTTTCTGAAAAATAATCATAAAAGAAACGTGTTCATCCATTCATTAAACTATTTCCTGATTACCAGCCATGAGTAAGACACTAGATAAGTCACAGAAGATGGTAGAAATGAAAAGACCAACTTAGCCCTCTAGGATTTTATAATATAGGAGCTAGAGGGAGTAAGACACATACTCAAATTAATATAATACAAAGCAGAATATGATTAGTGAGATGAGATACAGTAGCAATAACTGACATTAAATTTTTAAAAATTTTTTTAGTTTATTTCAAGAGAGAGCGAACAGGGGAGGGGCACAGAGACAGGGAGAAAGAGATCCCAAGCAGGCTTCACACTGTCCACGCAGAGCCCCATGTGGGGCTCAAACTCACGAAACACGAGATCATGACCTAAGCCAAAACCAAGGGTCAGACGCTTACCCCACTGAGCCACCCAGGTGTCCCAGTAATAACTGACATTTAAAAGTTTTTTGTAGTTGTACCCTATTCCATATATTACCGCTTTTTTGACTTCATTCTTTTGGTATAGTTAGAAGTCATTAGTCCCATTTTGTAAAACTAGGTATTTAGAGACTTATCTAAGGTTGACTGGCTAATAAGTGATGGGAAATAGATTTAAATCTAAATTATCTGTCTTCCAACTCCAGTGTGCTCTAGGTTATTTCATGCTGCTTTTTCTGAGGTTTTCTTTTCCACTGTACTTTGCAAATTAACACTTCCCCTTAGCCAGTAGTTCAGTTTTATCAGTATGGCCCTCTTGTCTTACTGCAGTATATGTGCAGTTACTTGAATTTTGTATTTTGTTCTTAATACTTTATTGTGAGTAAAGACCAAAAACATGAAAGTGTTGATAGTAATGATAAAAAGCATTTTCTTATAAATTTTAATGCACTTAAGACCAAGATAGAAATCCTTAAGTATGCCAAGATGGGCAGATCTTCAGTTGCATTTTAGCTCCATAGGCTCCAGTTGATAGACTGCATGTACGACTGTGAAGGAAAACATTGCATGGCAGTAGCTTCCCACCCCATGTGCTGTGCAGTGATCAGTTTTAAACTTTTACTTCCACTTGGAGACAATAAAGATACCATAGTAGACAATAATAATAATAGGCAAAGGAAAATAAGATTTTTGTTTAAGAACGTTGGATGATTTTGGGGCACCTGGGTGGCTCAGTCGGTTGAGCATCCAACTTTGGCTCGGGTCGCGATCTCACAGTCCGTGGGTTTGAGCCCCGCATCAGGCTCTGTGCTGACAGCTCGGAGCCTGGAACCTGCTTCAGATTCTGTGTCTCCGTCTCTCTCTGCTCCTCCCCTGCTTGTGCTCTATCTCTCTCTGTCTCTCAAAAATAAATAAATGTTAAAAAAAAAAGAATGTTGGATGATTTTGGTGAAAATAATAAACATCCCTAAATTAAAGAGGCAATAATATTTATCTATTTATCATAAATGCCATTTCTCTATTTTGTTCTAGGTCATATAAAAGTGGGTCTGGAGTGAACAACAGAAGAACTGAACTGTTTTTGAAAGAACATGACCACCTTCGAAAGTAGGTATTATTGTACACATACATATCATGTAGTTTCCCATACTTACTAATTCCTTTATTGACATAATAAACATTTTGTAGTGTTTTTTATAGCAAGCGCTTTATCAGTGCTAATTCATTTAATTCTCCTAACAACCCTCTTTGGTAGAAATGGAATTGTAACTGTTCCAGCTATAATTAGGAAAGATATTATGCTATTGAATATCAAAAATCTGCATTTACATCACTTGTTATTTGTAATACATCTTTTGTCACCTTAATGTTTCTTTTCTTTAGCAAGTCTATTCCTCTAATACATTTATACAGTACTATACATTATTAGTAATAATAATGATGCTAAAAATGACTTATGTTTGAGTGGTCCGTTACCACTTATTTATGCCAAGAAGCTTTATAAAGACTAATAGGCCAGGGTGCCTGGTTGGCTCAGTTAGTTAAGTGTCTGACTTCAGCTCAGGTCATGATCTCTCGGTTCATGAGTTCAAGCCCCACATCAGGCTCTGTGCTGACAGATCAGAACCTGGAGCCTGCTTCAGATCTGTGTCTCCCTCTCTCTCTGACCTTCTCCTGCTCACTCTCGGTCTCTCTCAAAAATAAACATGAAAAAAAATTAAAAATAAATAAAGAGTAATAGGCCATACACCAAATCTTTAAAAATCCATCAAAAAGAGAAGAATATCATATTATCTAAGAATTCAGAAGAAAATGCCTAGAAACTTGAATGAACTGTATATATATTTTAACACAAGTCACCATATTCTATCCCTTTTTCATCTATGTTTTTCTCTGCAAGCTACTGGTTTCTTTAATATTTTCTCTGTATTTTGTTGTAGAACTTAAGGATCAGAAAGTTACTTATCTCTGTGAGGTCAGCCTCAAAGCACTTGAGCAGCTAGTATCTTTGATAGTTAAACATTACAAATTATGTTGATATTTGCTGCTGAATATCATAAACTAGTCATGTCTATATGAGCTTAATGTACTATTCAATTTATTTTTCTTTGAAGATCACCACTAAATATAAGCTGTTGAAATCAGAACTTAGAAAAATCAAGACCTTTTTAGAAGCCTGAGTTCTTCTAGTGTTGGATATAGTTATTAGTGTTCCTTCTTAGTCTGTTGAATATTATTGATTGGCACAAGAGGGCAGTCTTTCCTAGAGTATGTTTAGGTTATAGTTACTCGTAGCTTTGGTTATTCTTTTTGTATTTGATAAAAACCACCAGAATAAAGAACTTTGCATTACATCCAAAGCGATGTTAACATATTCTTTAGTTATAGAGTAAATTTAAGGGATAAGATATTTAATACTTAAGTATCTTATACAAAATAAAGGTTTGATTGCATCAATGTTTCTGTATTGTCTCAAAAAGATGTTTAAGTTAGAAATGCAATAGTTCAATTACTTTAGGAATGATATGTTTGTTGCTAAAGAGTATACCAGAGTAATTACATAAATTAATATCCTTTGTTTCATACTTTCAAGACACACTGTTTATTATAAATTTTATATGAAAATTTGCAGTTTTGCATTTGTGTTAATAATCAAAGAAAGCCTTTCAGGAGTTTTGTATTGTCCATTTTACAGAAAAAATACAACAGTTCAGGGGCACATAACTAATTTGTTTATGGTTATAAAAGTGATGAGAAGACTGAAAATCAAAATGTGTTTTCCATTTTTCTCAGTTTTATATATGCTATACTTTATATATATATATTCCTTTCAATATTCTTGTGAAAAAGTTTGTGTGTGTTCATTCTATATAGAGAGAAACTGAGGCAGGATGAATTAAATGGAATATGAGCTTCTGATGAATCAGGGAAGTTGTTGAGACTGAAAACAAGAGCTCAGTCATTGCTGTCAATGTTGGATCACAGAGCTTCCAAATACATTTTGGAAAAAATCAATCTTTTGTGTGTAAATTACGAATATTTGGTAGGTAATAAAATAACGTAAAATCATGGATGATACATGTACAAATAATACAGAAAACTCTGTTTTTTCAATGTCCTCTCTATTTCATTGGCTAAGTGGTTTGAGTCACAATTGGCAAGATCTTTTCAGAACTTTTTTTCCATACAAAAGCTATAAGTGCTCTTTGTAATAAAGTCCTTGATGTAGAAACTATGGATAACACACAAAAAAACATTCAAATCACTCGTTAGTACAGATTCTCTAACCATTTTTTACTCACCAGTATATTGTGAGCCTTTTTGCATGTTATTTGATCATTTTTTTATTGTTTTTGCATATATTTTGTAATACAGATAAACCAAAATTTAACCATTTCCTTAAAGTTGGCCTTTTGGATTATTTCCAGTTTTTATTATTGCACATATTGAAGTCTTTACAAATATCCATAATTACTTCCTTATGATAAATTCCTAGAACTGGAATATATTCATTTGTAAAGCTTTTAGCATATTACTGTCAAATTTTCCTCTGAAGGTTTTCTGGTTTAGAGAGCTATTAGTAGTATATATGTAAACATTTCCCAGTGTGCTCAGTAACACTGAAATTTTGATTTTTTTTTTTAATTTATGGCAAGATAGACAAAATTTTTCAGGTAATAGATTTTTTTTTTTAATACGAGGAATACATTTTCATTACAGAAAACAAGTTAAATGGCCAAGCAAAAGAAGCATAAAGAAGTAGTAGTTAAATTAACCTAAAAGTGATTATAGGGGCATCTGGGTGGCTCAGTCTGTTGAGCTTCCAACTTCAGCTCAGGTCATGATCTCGCAGTTCCTCAGTTTGAGCCCTGCATCGGGCTTGCTGCTGTCAGCACAGAGCCAGCTTGGGATCATCTGTCCCCCTCTCTTTCTGCCCCTCCCCCCACTCATATTTTTTCTCTCTCACTCTCTCTCTCTCTCTCTCTCTCTCTTTCAGAAATAAACATTAAAAAAATTTTAAGTGATTATAGAAACCTATAGTGGTTATAGATTATATAGTTCATCAGTACCATTTGTAATTAATAGGCCAGATTTACTGGTAGGGTAATTTTTATGTTGATCTTTCATGAATAAAGGCATTTAATACCCAGTAACTCAGGTAACTAGTTTGATTTTGTGCAGTAGCATTGGACTTTTTATGGCTAAAAACATATGTAGATTTTTATTTGATTCTTCATAACATTTTTATGTTAATGTAAATTTCTGCAGCTTATTTCAAAAATATGTATTTTTCCCTTGAGAAAGATTTTTATAAATGAATGCAAACTTTAAAAAATCCTAACTTTGTAATTATTTTTATCAGTTCCCATTAACACTTTTTGTCTAAACATAAATGTTGTTAGCTTGTAACAGTTTATCTCATGAAAGATAATAATTTCTCTTCCTGTGGATAAGGTAGCTTTCATTTCTTACTTGTCTCTGAAATCTGAGTCTGTTTCAGTGTATCAGTCAGAATAAAATGCTGATTTTGCGTTAGTGTCAAGTTTATAGCTATTTGGTTTTCCCTGGGCTATAATGTAGATGCATTCCTGTGAGTTCTTTACTTGCTATTTAGATTAATTTCTCTTCCTTTAATCTGTTCTCTTTCATTGCTCTCTTATATTTTCCTTTTTGAAAAAATATCTGAATTAGTTTTGTATTTTAAAGTTCTTTTTTTCCCTTAAAGGAGTTTTACCTTTATGACCTATCTCTCTCCATATTTATTTTATGTATATTTTTTAATGTTTATTTACTTTTGCGAGAGAGAGAAACAGAGCATGAGCAGAGGAGGGGCAGAGAGAGAGGGAGCCACAGAATCTGAAGCAGGTTCCAGGCTCTGAGCTGTCAGCACAGAGCCTGACATGGAACTTGAACTCAGGAGCCATGAGATCATGACCTGAGCCACAATCAAGAGTCAGACACTTAACCAACTGAACCAAGAACTTTTTTTGTTGTTTCTTTCATAGCATTTATGAAAATATGTAATGATCTGTTTGGTTTTTGGTATTGTGATGATGATGATGATGATGATGATGATGATGATGATGAGACTCTCCTTGAATGTAAGCTTCATAAGAGTAAGGACTTGGTTAGTCTAGTTCTTGGCAGTGTTGTGCCCCTAGTTTGTTATATCATAGACACTTAATATTTATTTCTTATATAAATAAATGGATGTAAACAGAAGGTATTAATTTTGGTTTCATATACATGTATATGTAGGACACCTGTTTCCCAATATAGGAAACATGTTTCATTCATTTACTTACTCCCCAAATATTGACTGAATACATACTGTGTATAAGATACTGGTCCAGATGCTACATATACATATAAAATCTGATTTTGAGAACTAAAGGGGCTATTATTAATGTGATGAATTATTAAAAATCAAATTCTTATATGGTATATATTAACAGTCTTTGGCAACATCTCTCTTATTTACAGATAAGAAACAAGATTCAGAAAGGACATAGGCCAGGGTTTCATAACTATTTAATAATATACTAAACCCACATTTCCCAAACTATTTCCATATTTGTCCCACATCATATTGCTTTCCCTGTGACTTTCTTCTTTAAAATTTTATTTTTCTTGTATTAGGGGGCCAGCATGCATAATGCTATTAAGAGTTGAAAGATCAGTTGCTTTTCACTTCTCTGAAAAGCAAGTGACCTGGTCTCTCTGTATCTGTTTTTGTTTGTTTGTTTGTTTGTTTGTTTGCTTTTTGGGTTTTTAGTTTTTTGTAATGGGATTGTAGCTGTCCCTTTATGTTATGTAATTTTCAGGAAGAATAGCTAAAGAGTTAAGGCATTAAAAAATACCTTAAAAAATCTAAAGAATTTGTTTCACATAACTTTTCAAATATAGGACTTGTTTAAAGCAAGTTACACTTAAGTAAACAGGATCAGTTATAGTATTGAGAATTTGTTGTTTTGTTTTCATTCCATTGACATGATTGTTACTGAGGTGGCATACATATTTGTATACTTAGGTGTAAATATATCCATGAATGAGTAAAGAATTATTATATTCTCAGAGGCTTACATTTCTCTGCTAACAATTTTTCTTATGACCTTTCTTAGCCAATGTTTAGACTATTGATATTTTGAATCTTTTAAACTCACCAATCTTGTCATTCAGGTGATCCAAAGTTGTGGTGATGAAAATACTTTCCATAAGCATTTTAAAAACAATGAAAACAGTTTCACTTTTTGTTTGTTTCGTGATTTTCAGCAGATTTCTCTGAGCTCCCACAGCTAGTAGTAAAAGCTGAGATTCAAACCCAGGTATTCTGATTGTGTTGCTTCTACAATATCGCACTGCTTCTAAACTGATTCTTATGGTGTCTGTATCACAGAGTTGCTAAGATAACTCACGTAAAAAGGCTTTGCAAACTGTGAGGCTTTTCTATACAAAGCAGAAAATAATGAGAGTTAAAGCACCTGGCTCAGTCACTTGAGCATCCGACCCTTGGTTATGGCTCAGGTCATGATCCCAGGGTCACGGGATTGAGCCCCACAGTACTCAATCCATGCTGAGCGTGGAGCCTGCTTGAGAGTCTCTGTCTTTCTCCTTCTGCCCCTCTCCTCCACTTGCACGCGCTGTCTCTCAAATGAAAAGAAGAAAGAACATAATGAGGGTTTTAGGAGTAAGAAAAGCAAATACTAAAAGAGAAAACCTTTTATATGCACTGACAGTTTCCAGGTTTTAAATATAATTTGAAATGCTTGTGATGCTAGGATAATCTTTGTGAAATTAAATCCTAATTGTATTAATGGACCGTGACCATATTTGAAAAGTATGGGACATACGATCACCATAATTTAGTGACCTTCACAAGGAGTGGCTTTATCTCAAAAGTTTTTGGTGTAATCGTATGTACATTTATTGTTTAATAAAAAGCATAAGACTCCAATTAAATAATGGTCCGATTATAACATCTGTGAATGGGATAGTATAATAGACTCCTGGCATTCAGGATTTGACATTAGCTTTCTCAACTATATATGAAACCTAAAGGTTCATGATGTATAGTTTTGTTGAGATACAAACTCGAATGTTATGAGCTAATGAGCAGGTGTTGAGGAAGTCACTTGGCTAACAAGTATGTATAACCTACATTTACACTTCAGTCTCACTTCTGTGTTCATATTTCTGCTTTTTGTTATTTACTTGGTAACTACTATGAAATGATTTATACATGTACATGCATATACTTTTGTTTCTTTGTGAAACATCACTCCAAGGAGAAAATGCCTTTATAAAGGTAATGCTAGTGAAGTGATGCTACAAAAGTGGTGCTCATAAGTAGAAAAATGGGAAGCTTATGGAATAATAGTAGCCATAATATGGGAATATGCAAAGATCTTGAGATATATCCCTTACCTATATTAGGGGTATTTTGTATAATAGTGAGTTGAATTTTTAATGTATGAGGACTGCTAGCATTGGATTATTTCACTATGTATCTATCATTTTATTTGTGGGATATTTTTAAATTACATGCCAAAGCTCCATTTGTCTCAGGTGGTGCAGTTGTCTGCCATGTTGAAATAGGTGACAAAGCAAATTAATAGAACCCCTGAATAATACTTTTCTTATTTTTATATTCATGTGGTAATGTACAGTTTTACAAAGCAAAATGACCTAGTTAGGAGCTTTTATAGAGAACTCATTTTTCTTTACTTGGAGCTGTATTGAAATCAAATCCAGGGGTGCCTGGGTGGCTCAGTCAGTTGAGCATCTGACTTTGGCTCAGGTCAGACTCACAGTTCGTGAGTTTGAGTCCCGTGTCAGACTCTACTGACAGCTCAGAGCCTGGAGCCTGCTTCAGGTTCTGTGTCTCCCTCTCTCTGCCCCTCCCCTGCTTGTGCATGCTCACTCGCTCTCTCTCACAAAAATAAATATTAAAAATAAAAATTCATCTTCAGTTGGTACATTGCTTTGTTAAACAGTAAAATTTGAGTTGGAGATGCTCTGCTGTAGTGAGGAATTTTCTCTCCCCAAATGCATGTTTGCATAATGTGACACATCCTTGGCCTGCTCACCCCCACCGTGGAATTTATATGGATTAACTGTTAACTGATTGATACTTTATTAATCTAACAAGTTTCTGTTATTCATTTATCAAGCATTTAATGAGTGTCTCCTGTGTGCAAGGTCCTATACTAGACTCTAGGGAACCAAAGATGAATCAGACTCAGTCTCTACTCCTTGGGAATTCATTCTGGTTGGAGAAACAATAAACATAATTGTGCTATCTTGTGAAATGTTACATTTTTAAAGTATTAAATGAGGGGCGCCTGGGTGGCTCAGTCGGTTAAGCGTCCGACTTCGGCTCAGGTCATGATCTCACAGTCCGTGAGTTCGAGCCCCGCGTCGGGCTCTGTGCTGACAGCTCAGAGCCTGGAGCCTGTTTCGGATTCTGTGTCCCCCTCTCTCTCTCTGCCCCTCCCCTGTTCATGCTCTGTCTCTCTCTGTCTCAAAAATAAATAAACGTTAAAAAAAAAATTAAAAGTATTAAATGAGATGACATATATGAAAAAAACTGGAAGCTTTACAAATTTGAGATATTTTTCCTCCAGTGCATAGTACAATGTCTGGTATATCTTAAATGCTTGTATATTCTTGAATGAATTGATAAGAACAAAAGACCTATGAAAGCATAATATTATGGTATAAAGAAGAATTAGTTCTGCCTGGATATGTAGATGAAATGGGAAAGGCTTCACAGACGATTTGACTTCTGAGCTGGACTTTAAAACATAAGCAATTTATGTTGAGAATCAGGTAAAGAAAGGGATTCCAGGCCAAGAGAGACACTATGAGACATGAAAGTGCCTTGATCTGTATCAACCATGTATCTATAGGCTTATATAGTTTACAAGATACTTATATTTACATTATCCCTTTGAGCCTTATGACAACTTCGTGTAGTGAATTCATAGAGCCAAGGTGCTTAAAGCCTTGACTAGAACCCAGGGCCTGGGGTGTAAGAGAGAGCAATTAGCCATTTTCTTCTTCTTTTTTTTAATGTTTATTTTTATTTTTGAGAGAGGGAGTGGAGGGATGGCAGAGAGAGGGAGGGCAGAGACAGGATCCAAAGCAGGCTTTACAGCAGAGAGCCCAGTGCAGGGCTCTAACTCAGGAACCAAGAGATCGTGATCTGAGCTGAAGTCGAATGTTTAACCGAGTGAGCCACCCAGGTGCCCCTAGCCATTTTCGTCTGTATAGTTTCATAAGTGTCATGATTGCTAGTATTATTGAATTTCTGTGGTTACGTTTATGGAACTGTTTTCTGAGTTACAAGTATGTGAGAGAAACATACATAAAATGAAAAGTATAGTTCCATTCTTATGTAAGCAGATTAGCTTATATTGATAAATGGAGGGTTTTTTTAGAAGCTTCAGAAACATTAGGAAATGCTTTATTTATTTATTTATTTATTTTTGAAAATGTTTCTTTAATTCATAGATTTGTGATTTGCGTAGTTTTTTTTGGGATTTTCATTCTTCTTAAACCATTTATCTAAAGAACAGACTATGGAAACTATCATCCCCACATTCTTTCTTAAGCTTTCTGTTTCTGCTATGGTTGAACACATTTGTTGACATTAAAAAAGTATTTTTTGCACCAAAATGTTTGATTAAAATACTTTGAGAAGGGAAAAAGAAACAAAAACTTCTTCTCCATTTATATTTGATTTTCTGTTGTATATATATTGTATGTTGGATGTAATCAAGACAGTGTGGTATTGGTGAAAGAATACACCAATGGAATAGAATAGAGAGTTCAAAAATTGATGCACACAAATATAATCAACTGATTTTTGATAGAGGAACACAAATAATTCAGTGGACAAAAGAGTTTTTCAACAAAATGTGCTAGAGCAATTGGATGTCCTACATGCAAACACACACACACACACGAATATAAACACTGTCTTTTTCCCAGAAATAATTCAAAACAGATCATAGTCCTAAACGTAAAATACAGAACTATAAAACTTCTAGAAGTTTTATAATGTAGAAAAAATCTAGATGATATTGGGTTTGGCAGTGAGTTTTTAGATGCAACACTAAAACACCATATATGAGGGCACCTGGGTGGCTCAGTTGGTTGAACAGCCAACTTTGGCTCAGGTCATGATCTCACCATTCGTGAGTTGGAGCTCCACATAGGACTCTGCTGTCAGCTAAGAGCCTGCTGCAGATTCTGTCACCCTCTGTCTCTGCCCCTCCCCTGTGTGCGCATGCTCTCTCTCAAACAAAACAAAACAAAACAAAACATTAAAAATAATACTAAAAATAAAAATGCCATCTATGAAAGAAAAAACTGATAAGATGGATTTCATTGAAATTAAACACTTCTGCTTTGCCCTGCCAAAGATACTGTCAAGAAAATGAAAAGACAAGACACAGACTGAAAAAAAAATATTTGCACAACATATTTGATGAACAACTGTTACCTAAAATATTCAAAGGACTCTTAAAACTCAACAATTAAAAAGTAAGCAAAAGATCTAACAGATACTTCATCTGAGAAGATATGCAGATGGCAGATAAGCATATGAAAAAATGTTCAACATGATGTCATTAGGGAATAGCAAATTACAACAACGAGATGCCACCATACACCTATGAAAATGGCTAAAATCCAAAACACTGACAGCACCAAATGTTGGCAAGAATGTGGAACAGAGGGAACTCTCATTGCTGGTAGGAATACAATATAGCCACTTTGGCAGCTTCCTTAAAACACTAAATATAGTCTTAGCATATGATCCAGAAATCATGCTCCTAGGTATTTTACCTAAATGAATTGAAAACTTATGTTCAAACAAAAACCTGCACACAAATGTTTATTAGCACCTTTATGCATAATTGCCAGAACTTGGATGCAACCAAGATGACCTTCAGTAAATGAACAGATAAACTGTAGTATATCTGTACAATGGAATATTATTCAGTGATACAGAAAGTAAACTTGCAAGTCCCTGAAGACATGGAGGAGCCTTAAATGCACGAAAGAAGCCAGTCTGAAAAGGCTACACCTGTATAATTCCAACTATGTGACAAAAAGCAAAACTGTAGATGGTAGAGGGGCCCCTGGATGGTTCAGTTGGTTAAGCATCCAACTCTTGATTTCAGCTCAGGTCATGCATGATTTCATGGTTCATGGCATTCAGCCCTGTGTTGGACTCTGTACTGACAGCACAGAGCTTTTTTGGGATACTCCCTCTCTCCCTCTTTTTCTTCTCCTCCCCCCCCCAAAATAAATAAATAAGCATTAAAAGAGAATTGTAGACAGCAGAAAGTTCAGCTGTTACCAGGGGTTCAGAGTGAGAAGATAGAGTAGGTGGAGCACACAGGAGGACAGTGAAACTGCTCTACATAACACTGTAAGATGGATACATGACATTATGCATTTGTTAAAACCTGTAGTACTATACAGCACAAAGAGTGAACCCTAATATAAACTATGGGTTTTATTTAACTATCAGTATTGTCTCATCAATTGTAATAAAGATACCACACTAAAAGATGTTAATAATAGGTGGGGGATGATGCATAGAGGCACTTGTACTCCAATGTTTATAGCAGCACTCTCAACAATAGCCAAATTGTGGAAAGAGCCTAAATGTCCATCAACTGATGAATGGATAAAGAAATTGTGGTTTATATACACAATGGAGTACTACGTGGCAATGAGAAAGAATGAAATATGGCCCTTTGTAGCAACGTGGATGGAACTGGAGAGTGTGATGCTAAGTGAAATAAGCCATACAGAGAAAGACATATGTTCTCTGTTTTCACTCTTATGTGGATCCTGAGAAACTTACCAGAAACCCATGGGGGAGGGAAAGGAAAAAAAAAAAAAGAGGTTAGAGTGGGAGAGAGCCAAAGCATAAGAGACTCTTAAAAACTGAGAACAAACTGAGGGTTGATGGGGGGTGGGAGGGAGGGGAGGGGAGGTGATGGGTATTGAAGAGGGCATCTTTTGGGTTGAGCACTGGGTGTTGTATGGAAACCAGTCTGACAATAAATTTCATATATTAAAAAAATAATAATAATAGGTGGGGGGAAATGGGTATATGGGAACTCTGTACTTTCTACTGAATACTAAAACTCTTCTAAAAAATAAGTCTACTAATTTTAAAAAATGGAAGAAGTGACTTTCCGGGAACTCACTGCTAATAATTTAGCTTTTACTTTTCTCTTTTTTCTCTCCCTAAATTAGAATTCAGAGTCTGTCAGATGCCTTACTTTTTGTCCTTAGGTAGCTTCATGTAAATATTTTAAAAATTACTGTGCCAAATAAGCCACACACACACACACACACACACACACACACACAAAGCAAGTAAAGATATTCTTGGTCAACCCAGATTGGAAAGAAATAAACCACAGTATTCATGGAAGAGGGATTACAAATAATTTCTATTTCCATCTTTGTTTTTCTGTATCTTCCAGATGTTATCTGTAAAATAAACATCTGTTAGCTCTAAAACAGTTTTTTTAATATAAATTTTTTTAATGTTTACTTATTTTTGAGAGAGAGAGAGAGAGAGAGAGAGAGAGAGAGAGAGAGAGAGAGGGGGAGAGAGGCAGACTGCAAACGGGGGAGGGGCAGAGAGAGAGGGAGACACAGAATCAGAAGTAGGCTCCAGGCTCCGGGCTATCATCACAGAGCCCAACGCGGGACTCGAACCCCTGAACTGTGAGATCATGACCTGAGCTGAAGTCGGACGCTTAACTGACTGAACCACCCAGGCGCCCCTGAAACAGGTTTTTGTATCCTACTGTAGCTTCATTATATTCACTTAACATGTTTTAAGAGATATTTATACAGAAATAAGACCCAGATCTTGAAGGCCTCTCTGGTTAACTATAAGTGAAAGACTACATTACTACAGTATTTGTTGTAAATGGTAGGATTAGTGGGTGACAGCCTCATCGATTGCAGTTTATAAAGGTTTCAGTTTTAAAATTGTATTTATTATGTACTTGCTTATTTTACGTATTTACTTGTTTACTTATTTAATAGAATAAAAGAGGGTTCTAATTAGGTGTTATCTGAGTGATCTTGCCACATTCTTATTTTTGTTGGTTTAAATTGCTTTCAAATAATGTGCTTGAAATCCCATTTTCATTGCTGAAATTGGTACCATTTGCAATATGTATGTTGGAGGAAATGAATTATTTTAAAAAAGAGAATTATTTAAATGTGGCTTTAGTGATTCCTCCATACAATAATTAGTGATGAAATTTGGCTCATTGTTTTCAGCTAGTTCAAATTGGTCTTGAAAGAAACAGAAACTTGTTGCTTAATTACAGACTCAGATGAATGCCTGTGGGCTGTTATGAAGTGCTTGTTTAAGAAGGATAATTCCACTTGATTGTATATGTTATGCCCCAAAGGAAAGCAGTTTTAAATTTGACTTTTACTAGATTGTGCCATCTTTATGGAGCCATTCTGTTGTTAAATGGGTATCCACACTATCCAGGATGCTCTTAGTGAATGATGTTTAGTCAGTGGAGGGCTTAGCTAATTAAGGACTTTGAGACTTTGGGCAGTCTGAGAAGAAATTTAAAAATCACTGGGCTTCCTCTGTATGTGCCACTGTATAAATGAAGGATACCATGGGGAGGGAGGACCTCCTTCCTCCATAGAATAGGATATTTGGGATTATAATTTTAGTGTTCTTTATAAGTAAAACCTATTATTAGGTTGGTTTCCTTTTTAGGAAAAGCCGGAAAACTGTTTTATTTGACTGCAGTTCAGATGATGCTGTAAAATTACCATTATATGAAGATAAGTTGTGAATCTCAGAAATATATAATGACATAGGGCGCCTGGGTGGCTCAGTTGGTTAAGCGGCCGACTTCGGCTCAGGTCATGATCTCGCGGTCCGTGAGTTCGAGCCCCGCGTCAGGCTCTGTGCTGACAGCTTGGAGCCTGGAGTCTGCTTTGGATTCTGTGTCTCCCTCTCTCTGCCCCTCCCCTGTTCATGCTCTGTCTCTCTCTGTCTCAAAAATAAATAAACGTTAAAAAAAATAAAAAAAAAAGAAATATAAAATGACCTATCTCAATGAAAATAGTTTAAGAAAACCTATTATTGAAGATCTATTTTTATACAAAAAAAAAATATGAAGAACAAAGAATGGAGGCATGAGTATTTGCCTTGTAAGATTTTTAATTTGATTTATGTAAGTAGAATGGCCTTACTACATTTATTTTTTTTTTATTTTTTTTAATGTTTATTTATTTGTGTGAGAGAGACAGAGTGTGAGTGGGGGAGGGTCAGAGAGAGAGGGAGACACAGAATCCGAAGCAGGCTCCAGGCTCTGAGCCGTCAGCACAGAGCCCGACGTGGGGCTCGAACTCACAAACTGCGAGATCATGACCTGAGCCGAAGTCGGATGCTTAACCGACTGAGCCACCCAGGCGCCCCCTTACTACATTTAAAATACGATTTCAGTTGGCCAAAATGTTACTTTTAGAAAGGATATCTTTTAAGGAACATACTTATTACATAAACCAAGGCTTATATCTGTGTGCTACAAACAACATCAAAGAATTTTCTTGCTATGTCATGATATAGAAAGTTGTTCCTTAGTGGGCATTTCAACTTCTGCAAGGACACTGTCTTTGAATAGAAAACATAATGACTTTGTTTTCCAACCAAAGTCTAATAGTTAGACTAATTTATTAGCTAGTTTACTGAAATTTAGCTCTGACATCTATGGTTGAGAACAGATAGAAAAGAAATGCTAGTGTATTTTCAAATCTTGTAGACATCAGATAACTAACATTGAAGTATATCTGGCTGATTTTCTCATGATTTGTGTGAAATGCTTAGCTTTGTATTTTTGCATTACTGTCTAGGCAGATTCAGTTGAGTTTAGTTAGAAATGTATTTTCCACACAGTAGTTTCTCTGTTGTTTTTTTAACATTGCTTCACCACTGTATACTATTTAAGGTATGTACCGTTATATTTAATCTAACTTAGAATTGATACATTGGTCAACACTTCAGTTTTTAAATTTTTCACTTTTTATTTTGAGTTGATTGTAGATTCATGTGCATTTCACCCAGAGGTAGCATCTTGTAAAATTATAACACTATATATCACAACCAAGATAGTGATAAACGTGTCAGAGCTTATCCATCACCACCAGGTTTCTCCATCGCCCTTTTATTTTTTTACTATTTTTTTTTTTAATTTATTTGTTTTTTGAGAAAGAGAGCTGGGGAGGGGCAGAGAGAGAGAAAGAGAGAGAGAATCCTAAGCAGGCTTCACACTGTCAGCACAGAGCCTGATGCTGGGCTCCAACTCACAAACCTGTGAGATCATGACCTGAACCAAAATCAAGAGTCAGACGTTTAACCGACTGAGTCTCCCAGGTGCCCCCCTATTCTCCCTTTTAAAAGCTATTTCCCTCCTGCCTCTCCCTTCCCCATTAACCCTTGGCAACAACCACTCATCTGTTTTCCATTTCTGTAATTTTGTCATTTCAAGAATGTTGTTTATACCTGGAATCATATGTATATAACCATTTCAGATTGACTTTTTCACTCAGGATGATTCTCTGGAGTTTCGAGCAGCTTGTTGCATGTATCACTAGCACCTTTTTTGTTGTTGTTTTGTTTGGTTTTTTGTTTTGTTTTATTTTATTGCTGAGTAGTATTCCATACTATGGATGTACCACAATTTGTTTAACCATTCACCCATTGAAAGATTTCTGGGTTGTTTCCAGCTTTTGGCTGTTAGCACACAAAAGTTTCTGTGAACATTCATGTACAAGTTTTTGTGTGAACATATTTTTTTTTTCCTCTGGGATAAATGCCCAGGAGTGCAATTGCTGGGTCGTATGGTAGTTGCGTGTTTACTTTTTAACTAGTTTTAAAATTATTTTCTAGAGTGGCTACCATTTTACATTCCTGCTAATGTGTGAATGATCTAGTTTCTCCGTATCCTCACCTGTATTTGGTGGTGTCAGTTATTTGCACAACAGTGTGAATGTACTAAATGCCACTAAATTGTACACTTTATAATGGTTAATTTTATATTACATGATTTCACTTCAGTATTTTAAAAAATCAGCTCTTAGATATCCACCTCAAGTGCTACTTATGAGATCTAAATGAGAAAAAACAATCAGTTGGACATATCTGTGTGGGACTATTTCTGGGCACTTTTCTGTTCCACTGATCTCTGTGTCTGTCCCTCGACCAGTAACACAGTCTTTTTTCCACCCAGTCTTGATTACTGTAGATATGTAATAAGTCTTGAAATTGGGTAAACTGACTTTCATTTATTCTTTTTTCAGAATCGCTTTAGTTATTCTAATTCTTCTGGCTTTCTTATATATTTTGCAGTGATCTTATCTATATCTAGGAATTGTGTTAAATTTGTAAATCAGTTTGAGGAGAATTGGCATCTTTACTTCATTGAGTCTTCCAATCCCTGAATGTGATGTGTCTCTCCATTTATTTAGATCTTCTTTGATTACTTTCATCAGCATTTTGTAATTGTCCTATACAAGTCCTATACAGGTTTTGTTAGATTTACATCTATGTTTTTCTTCTTTGAACAGTTATAAATGGCATTGTCTTTTTAGGTTTGGTGTCCACATGTCTTTTCCTAGTACATAGAAATACAGTTGATTTTTGCATGTTTGTAATGCAACTTTGCTGAACTGACTTACTCTAGTTTTTATTTTTTTATTTAAAAAATTTTTAATGTTTATTTTTGAGAGAGAGATAGACAGAGAGTGGGTGGGAGAGGGGCAGAGAAAGGGAGACATAAAACCCGAAGCAGACTCCAGGCTCTGAGCTGTCAGCACAGAGCTCAACGCGAGGCTTGCACTCGTGAACTGCGAGATCATGACTTGAGCCAAAGTTGGACACTTAACCGACTGAGCCACCCAGACGCCCCTAGGAGTTTTTATATAGTTTATTTGGGATTTTCTGTGTAGGCAGTCTTGTCATCTGCAAATAAAGATAATTTCATTTCTTCCTTTCCAATTGTATGTCTTTTATTTCCTTTTCTTGCTTTATTGCATGCCTAGAACTTCCAGCACTATTTTTGAATAAGAGTGGTGAGAATGGGCTTCCTTGCCCTGTCCCAGGTCTTAGGGAGAAATGTTCAGTCTTTCACTGTTAAATATAATGCTAGCTATAAGTTTTTGTAGATACTCTATCAAGTTGAGGAAATATCCCTCTATTCTTATTTTTCCGAGAATTTTCCTCATGAATAGGTGTTATATTTTGTCAAATGCTTTTTAGCCTGTTCATATATGGTGAGTTACATTGATTGATTTTTGAATAATTTTTTAAAGTTTTTGTTTAAATTCCAGTTAGTTAACATACAGTGTAATATTAGTTTCAAGTATACAATATAGTGATCCAGCACTTCAATACAACACCCAATGCTCATCACAAATGCACTCCTTAATCTCCATCACCTATTTAACCTGACCTCCTACCCATCTTCTTCTGGTAACCATCAGTCTGTTTTCTATAGTTAAGAGTCTGTTTCTTGGTTTGCCTCTCTCTTTTTTTCCCCTTTACTCATTTGTTTCATAAATTCCACATATAAGTGAAGTCATTTGGTATTTGTCTTTCTCTAACTGACTTATTTCACTCAACATAATACTCTGTCTAGCTCCATCAGTGTTGTTGCAAATGGCAGGATTTCATTTTTTTACAGATGAGTAGTATTCCGTTGTGAGTGTGTGTGTATGTATATATAATATATATATAATAATGTATATATATTATTAAAGAAACTGCCCTTTCCCTATTGTATATTCTTGGCTCCTTTATCATAAATTAATTATCTATGCATGGGTTTATTTCTGGGCTTTCTTTTCTATTGATCTAGGTCTGTTTTTATGGTAGTACCATACTATTTTAATTTCTATAGCTTTGTAATATAGTTTGGAATCAGGGAGCATGGTACTTCCAACTTAGTTCTTCTTTCTCAAGATTGTTTTGGTTATTCAGAGTCCTCTATGATTCCTTACACATCTTAGGATTGTTTGTTTCATTTCTGTAAAAAAAAAAATGCCACTGAAATTTTGATAGGAATTACATTGAATCTACATATTGCTTTGGACAGTATGGACATTGTAATAGTATTAATTCTTCCAATCCATGAGCATGGAATATCTTTCCATTTATTTGTGTCTTCTTCAGTGTTTTTTATTAATGTCTTGTCATTTTCAATATATAAGTCACCTTCTTGGTGAAATATATTCCTAGGTACTTTATTCTTTTTTATGCAATTATAAATGGGATTGTTTTCTTAATTTCTCTGATAGTTCATTATTAGTGTATAGAAACAACCAATTTTTGAGTTATGAGTTTTATATTCTGCAGCTTTCTGAATTCATTCTAAAGTTTTTTGATGGAGTCTTTAGGGTTTTCTATATGTAATATAGATATAATTATAGATATATATTTCTATGTATAATATTCAAATTTGGATACCTTTTATTTCTTTTTCTTGCCCAATTGCTCTGGTTAGGACTTCTAAAACTATTGAATAAAAGTGGCAAGAGTCGGCATCTTTGTTTCTGATCTTAGAGGAAAAGCTTTTAGCTTTTCATCGTAAATGATACTAGTTGTGGGCTTGCCATGTACATTACATTTATTATGTTGTGG
Organism: Felis catus; assembly: GCF_018350175.1. Taxonomy (NCBI): domain Eukaryota; kingdom Metazoa; phylum Chordata; class Mammalia; order Carnivora; family Felidae; genus Felis; species Felis catus. Next base: position 16,424,520 of record NC_058381.1, on the reverse strand, counting down.
TACATTTCCTCTGTACATGCTTCGTTGAGAGTTTTTATCATAAATGGATGTTGACTTTTGTCAGATGCTTTTTCTGCATCTGTTGCAATGATTATGTGATTTTCATCCTTCATTTTGTTAGGGTGGTGTATTCCATTGACTGATTGTAAATGTTGAACCATCTTTGCATCCCTGGAATAAATCCCACTTAATCATCATGTATGATCCTTTTATTATTATTATTGTTATTATTATTATTATTTTAAAGTTTATTTACTTATTTTGAGAGAGAGAGTGTGAACAGGGAAGAGACAGGGAAAAAGAGAGAGAGAGAATACCAAACAGGCTCTATATTGTGAGCACAGAGCTCGACACAGTGCTTAGTCTCGCGAACTGTGAGATCATGACCTGAGCCAAAACCAAGAGTTGGATGCTTAACTGACTGAGCCACCCAGGTGCCCCTTTTATGGTATTTTTAAAGCTCATCTTTGTCACCTAGTTCATGCAGTAACTTAGGTTTCCTATTATGAAACCTCAAGTTATTTTATACAGTGAACCTAGAAATTCTTTTGTATAGAAGCAGTTGGAAGAAAATATGCAAATATTGAGTTGAGAACCTACTGTGCACCTTGCATGTGCTGCGCAGATGCAGATGTTTAGGAGTTAGTTTTCCCACTTTCTGCTGTAAAGCAGCACCTTTATACCAGTTTAAATACCTATAAATTCCTCCCTAAAATAGAGTTGTTTGTTTCCAATGTCTGATGCATAAAGGCAAACATTGTACAGATCAAAGGTGCATTTAGTATCTTTATTCAGATTCTTGAATTGTAAATTTTGTAAGCTGAAATTTGGTTTCGTTTCCAAAACAAAAAACTATTTCCCCAAAATGGAAGGAACTTTAAGGTGTAAATAATTACTTCTTATAGGCATCAGAACTATATTTCCTTATCCTGCCTCAACAAGTTGGTTGTAATTCTTAAGTTTTGAATAGATGGTGGTGACAAGTTTGAGCTATCTAGATTAAAGAAGTTTCATGTCTTTATGCGGTCATTAAAACTGTTCTGTCTTAGGTGCCTGGGCAGTTCAGTCGGCTAAGCATCTGAATTCGGCTCAGGTCATGATCTCACGGTTTGTGGGTTTGAGCCCCGCATTGGGCTCTGTGCTGACAGGTCAGAGCCTGGAGCCTGCTTTGGATTCTCTGTCTCCCTCTCTCAGTCCCTGCCCTGCTTGCACTCTGTCTGTCTGTCTCTCTCTCTCAAAAATAAATAAACATTTTTTAAAAAAACCCTGTTCTGTCTTTAGTCATCAAGTATCTCTGTGAAAGAAATAGATTTAAGCTAACAAAAGTAAGATGAAAATTATATATGTGGATAAATTAAATTTATTTCGGGGACCAGAATATACTCCAGATGCTTTCAAAAGTCTGGGTATTCTGTTTGTATAAATGTCTGAAAAATTATTCTCTAAAATGTAGAAAAATTAAGTACAAGTTTTAAAGTGCTTTAATAATTCCAGAATTTTAATTTCCATTTTATTTGCAGCTCAGATCGTCTGATAGAAGAGACAATAAGGTAGGAAAAAAAATTTGTTTTACTCTACTGTTTTTTGTTTGTTTGCAACATAAGTGAACAGATCAGGTTAACCCTGTAACTAGGGATAAAGTTCACTTATCATCCTTAGAGATGGGAATTTCACTAGATTGTGATGAATTTTTACTGTGTCTTTCACTTATGAGAGACATTTGAAGCACAAAATATTTGTTTCAAGAATTAGTGGAATTAAGCTGACTTACCAAGGTTAATTTTTCTGATTAATTCATACTCAGTACTTTCAGCTTCAGTCTTTTTATTATTTTTTTTTTTTTTTTTTAAGGAAAACCATCTTAGACATGTGATTTGGTGTATATACCATTTATGTAGATTGGGTTTCAGTCACAGCAGCTGTGGAAAATGTGCTGCAGTAATATTTAGTATTATCTGTAATAACACTGAAGTAGTTTATTGCTTAAGGTAAGGGACAATTATGTTGGTTTGAACTACTTAATTCTCTAGGTTTGGTGAATTTTTAGATACTATCTTATGATGGTAAAAAAGTAAATGAACTAGATATGATCTCTACAGTTAGAATTCAGCAATGTCTAAAGCACTTTTTGGGAAAGGTGTGATGAAGTACATGGAAACAACAACAAACATGTACTCTTACTGTAGGCCTTGGTATTGTCTCAAATGCTTTACATGCTTTATTTTATTTAATTTCTTTAATGACCCATGAAATAAACACTGTCCAAAACAAAAAAGAAATTAAGGTAAGTAATTTGCTTGTGGTGACATGATTGATAAATTGTGTTCAGGATTCAAATGCTCAAACCTGAATCTCTATAATTCTAGGACCAGAGCTCTATCTAAGCTACTACTGTATTTCCCACCTTGTAGAAAGTGTACAAGCTTCGGAGTGTGATTTGGTCTGTTCTTGGTTAAGTTACTTGGAGTCTTCATTTTCTTATGTGTTCAAAAACCGGGATTGATGATCATACCTCCCTAAAAAATTGTTGTGAAGATGAAAGATAATGAGTAAAATGCCTAATACAATGTGTGAATGATACTAGGTAATCTGTAAGTGGTAGCTTTGTCAGGGACGCCTGGGTGGTTCAGTCAGTTGAGCATCCGACCCTTGATTTTGACTCAGGTCATGATCCCAGTACCTTCTGATATTTCAGATTTCAGGAAAATTCCAGTAGTACAAAGAATTCCCATATACGCTTCACCTGGATTCCCCACACGTTAACAGTTTGCCACATTTGGTTTTTCACTTTTCGTTTTTTGAACTACCTGAAAATAAATTGCAGACATGATGCCTCTCTACCACTAAATATTTCATTGTTCACATTTTAAGTATGCATTTATATTGATACAGGCTCATGGATTCTTATTTAGTAGATTATAATGTTTCTATCATTATTTAATAAATTATCTCTTGTAATAATGTGTAGTTATCATATCTGGGGATTTTGTTTAAATTGCATGCATTGGGTTGTCCATCTGGGCAAAGGTTTTGCAAAATTGCCTAATTGTCAACTGAAATATTTTCCTTGTGACTCCTTCCCTTTCAACAGCACATAAAGTAAGATAGCATTTGCTAAGGACTTTTTACTTAAACTTCTCTATAATCCTTTTCCTTTTTTCTTCCTTTTTTCCCCTCCTCTTTCTGCCTGATCTTCTTTGGGCCAGGCTGTCTTAATTAAGCTTTTCAATTCAAAGCTGGCCTATTTAAGGGCTGGTAATATAAGTATAAAAAATTTGGAGTACTTCCTAGTATAGGAACATTTGAGAACCATTGAATCACTGCTACTATTATTTTGCTAGGTAAAAGCAAAATAATATAATTATAAGGTCTTTTATTTCACTATTTCCCTTTATTTCAAAATCTGGTAGATATCACAAGTAAAATTTTATTGATTCTAAAGCTAGTTATGATTACTTATAGATAATATAAAATTTAAGTGTCAGATAATTGTTTTTGCATATTCTATATGTAACAATTTACTTTTTACTCTTGGAAATAAAAATAGATTTTAAGAATATGTACACAACTGAATATAGACTCTGGCATCACTTAATTGAAAAGAACTGATATTTTTAATATTAACTTATTCTTAAGCTTTAAATGTATAACTGATATTGTCTGTTGTTGAAAAAATAAGTGTCTGAGTTTAGTTCACACAACAGGTAAGAAAGTTCCAGTAAGCACATCAATGATTTATCATTTTAAAAGCATTATATATTATTTGGAGCTTATGTTTTGCCTCTGAGTATTTGACCCTTGAAATAACAACAGTCTAGATTTCACTCAGCTTGACTCCAGATGATGCAGTGAGATGGGAAAGTATGTCTAGATATACTTTGTGTGGTACTGGCAATCATGCATATTCACCAAGATAATAACATAATGTATGATGATAATATCCATTCTCCAAGGAATACAAAGTGCTTTGTGGAAATTATTTTTTAATCTTCTTTATCTACTTCTGAGTCAGAGTGCATGGGAGATAGTGATAGTCCCAGTGTAAAAAAACAGGCATATATGATTCAAAGATTGCTTTCAGATGCTCAGCCTAGCTTTAAATGAAATTGTGTTACTTTATATAAGACCATAATACCTGTTTTAAAGTACTTTATAAATTTATATTAAAACAATCACATTTTAGGGGCACCTGGGTGGCTCAGTTGGTTGAGCATCCGACCCTTGATTTTGACTCAGGTCCTGATCCCAGGGTCATGGGATCAAGCCCCATGCTGGGTTCTGTGCTGAGTGTGGAGCCTGCTTAAGATTCTCCCTCTCTCTCCCTCTGCCCCTCTCCCTCGCTGGCATGCATGCTCTCCCTCTCTCTCTCTAAAACAAAATATAGAAAAAATAAAACAGGGGCACCTGGGTGGCTCAGTTGGTTAAGTGTCTGACTCTTGATTTTGGCTCAGGTTCATGGTTCATGAAATTGAGCCCTGTATCCAGCTCTACACTAACAGCACAGAGCCTCCTTGGGATTCTCTCTCCCCCTGTCTCTTTGCCCCTCCCTCCCCCTCTCAAAATAAATAAACATTAAAATAAATAAATAATTTTTAAAGCCTCATTTTAAATACCTTATATTCTATCATAGACATACACTTAAGGGAAAAATTATGAATAAGAACTAATGATGCAGGGGCACATGGATGGCTCAGTTAGTTAAGCATCTACCTTGGGCTAAAGTCATTATCTCATGGTCCATGGGCTCAAGCACCACATCGGGCTCTGCACTGACAGCACATACCTGCTTAGGATTCTCTCTCTCTCCCTCTCTTTGCCCCTCCCTGACTAGTGCTTTCTTTTCCTCTCAAAACAAATAAATAAACTTAGAAAAAAAAGCTAATGATGCAAAGGACGTTGTTATTTTGGACTCTTCTTGTGTTCTTTTCGTTCTTTGGATCTAAAATTCCGTGTAAAGTTAACATTGTCTGCTTCCTTCTATTTTAATCTTGACTGGTTGTTCTCTAGACCTGCCATCCTGCACTGGTCCTGGGATACTCTATCCCCATTACCTTAAAATGACCTCCATTTTTTCTTTAATGTTTATTTATTTATGAGAGAGAGCGGGAAAGAGAGAGAATCCCAAGCAGGCTCCACACTGTCAGTGCAGAGCCCGACTTGGCAGCTTAAACCCACCAACCATGAGATCATGACCTGAGCCAAAATCAAGAGTCGGATGCTTAACGGACTGAGCCACCCAGACACCTCAGTGACCTCCTTTATTGGATCACTTATTTCCTGGATTTGGTGTCTTCCATAAACTCTTAGTTTATTCCCTCATTATGCTGGACCACGTTCTTCAGTGGTTTCCTGAGAAAGAACAGGAGGTACAACTTTTGGACTTTTCAGATCTATTCTTGATTCATTGTTTAGCTAAGTTAGGAATAATTTTGAAATTTTTGATGACATTGTTTCCAGTATTGTTTTTAAGTTCAGTGCCAGTTAAGATTTCTGTTCCTTTGTATGTGATGAGCCTTTTTCCTCTAGAAGCTTTTAGGATTATCCCTTTTTCCCTACGTTTTTGGTGTTTTTTAACCTTATCATGCGTCTTTTCCAGTTCGTTGTACTGGCCAGTGGATGAGTTCCTACAGTCTGGAAACTCCTCTTCAGTTCTGAGACATTTTCTTAAACTCTCATTTTCCCACCTCCTTCTTCACTGTTTTTGTTTTCTGGGTTTTTTTTTGGTTTTAATTTTAAAAGGTAACATGTTGGGCTTTCTGTTCCTTTTTTTACCCTTTCTCCGTTTTCCACTTACCTTTTTTTCTACTTTCTGAGGGGTTTACTCAGTTTGTCCTTTCGAGATTTCTGTTACACTTTTATTTCCATTCTTTTTTTAAATTTATACCGGCTCTTTTCTCGGTGGTGGGTACACTCTTACACACATGTACACATACACACACACACATACATTTATGTCTTTCATGGGTGTGATACCTTCTTTCTCTCTCTGAAGACATTAAATATAATTCAGTTTTAGAGTTTCTTGAACTTCTGTTATTGCCTGTTTCCTCAGACTCACTTTTCTGTTTGCTAGTTTTTATTTGGATCTCTGTTAGAGGCTCTTCTCAAACTTGTAGTGATTCTTGATTCTTTGTTCATATTTAAGGGTGAGGCTCCAGAAAATCCAGTAATTGGAAGCTAGTTCTCTGTACATGGGTGGTGGGACTTGCCAAGTAGTAGGCCTTACAATGCATGATCAGAAAGGGACCTGGTTGTTTTGTGGGGAACTTCAAAATGTCAGGATCTTTAAGGTCTCTTTTTCTAGGTTAGATCTTCTACTGGACTGGGGGCAGTCACCTGACTGTGTTGTTCAGGGAAGATAATTTAGGGGTCTGGCAATTCCTTGCACAAATTTCCATTTTTAGCCCTATTTTACAGTTTTGCCTTCAGAGATACCTGATCCCTTTAAATCTTGATCTTTTCTAGGATCTGGGAAAAACTTTTATAAATCATGCTTAACTCCTAGCGGTACTGAGGCAAATAACTACAGTAGATTTGGCGCTGATAATGTTATTCACGTTTCTTCATCACTCAGGTGGAATTCCTGTAATTTTCTTTGTGAGATATGTATAGTTTAGAAAAGTACAGTGTTCTTATTTTAGCAATTTAAATCATTCTAAAATGTAAAAAAAAAGTTCATCTGGTAGTATCCCTCCATTCCTATCCCCTAAGTAACTTGTATTCACTGACAGTTGTGTATCTTTCTAAATACGTTCTCATTGTCATACAAACATATACAATGATGTTTTATTGCTTAAAATAAAAAAGGATTCATACTTTACACATTCTGTGGCTTCGTTAATTATTCAGTGTATCATAAACATTCCTCCAGTTTAATAGAAATAATGCCAACTTATTCTTTTTAATAACCAAATATTATTTCATAGTTTCGTTGTATCATAATCTGTTAAACCATTCCAATGTTGTTTCCATTGGGGGGTGTTTTTGTTTGCTTGTCTCTTACTATTCCAAACAGCACTCTAATATATATCCTTTGATCTGTCTCCCCACACACTTTTGTTTCTTCTTTGCCTTCTCAAATCTTGAAATTTCAGTTTTGATATGTCATTTGCTTAGAGTACTCCTAGCATTTTCCTCCAGGATACCTGGTCTTGGCTGTTCAAGAGTGTGTTCAGTCAGCTCCCAGATAGGTCAGGCTATTAGACCCCTAAGCAGTGGCATAGTAGGTGGTAGTGGGTGCCCTAGGAGTTTTTTCTTCTTCAGGGCTGGGCATCACACCATCTGATGGACTGTCAGCTCCTGGCTCATAGGTTTCTGTGGTTGTGTGTACCACCCTTTACCAGCTACAGTTCAGTGCATCACTGTAGCTCCTGTACACGCACGTCCATATCTTCCATTGTTGGGTTCCTTAGGGTGAATTGAAACCTAGGACTTTGCCCCAGGCTTGAAGAAAAATCTCGTCTTCCCTGCCATCAGTTCCTTGGTTCTTCCCTTGCTTGAGAGAGTATAGCCTGCCTGGCTTTCTTCCTTGGATATTTCAAAAGAATGAGGGATCTCAGATGGACCCCTCCCCATCATATCTGCCTTTGTTCATGTGTTCCTCCATGGAGGAAGTTGGACCAGCGATAGGATCAGGAATTTGTGCTCTGATCATCATCTTCCCAGAATCTGTTCATCTCTGTTGCTTTTTTTTTTTCAACGTTTGATATATTTTCAGAATTATTCAAGGACATTCTGTTTCCTATTGTTTTTTATGTTATCAGTATCTATAGCTCTCTCCTGTGTGTTATATATAAAAATGGGTACTGACCTATCCTCTAGGATTCTAATGCCCAGGGAGATAAGACTGTTGAAGTTAATCCTGGCATGAAAGCAAAAAGATATTAAGTGAGATTCTTTTAAACAGGACATCAGAATAGTCACATGGAAGAGACTATAGTATAGTCTGTAAGAGAAGGGACGTTCCCCCATCTCTTTGAGTCATTTAATGAATGCATAACCTTTGTCAACTGGCTTGGAAACCCAGCATAATGTTGCATGTGTCTCCTAAAATCTGCCTAGATGGTTCTCAAGTAGAATTCTGGAACATAATCTTTTCGTAAGTTAAGGGCTGGTTATATATGGGTATTTTGTGATGTGTTAACACTTTTGGTTCTTTTTTTATGATTATAATTTCCTACTTCTCTCTCAACAGTTTTCCTGATTAAAGATATTTTTAGTAGCTGGCCCCTTTCAAAACCATTTTAAGAAGCTTTTGTAATAGGGATTTCTCTGTTATTTCATTTGTTACTTTGGGAAAAATCACAGGAAATGGCCTACTGTCCAGAAAGACATCAGAAGATAGCAGTAGGGATGGAGTGGACATTCAGGAAAAGACAATGGGAAGGTGACTTGGGAAATGATTTTTTTTCCTGCCTGTGCTTTTCAAGATGATGTTGCCCATCTTAGTTTTCTCTTCACTTTTAAGAATATGATGGATCTGCGCAGGATAATCTTAAATGCCGACGTAATTATCTTCTCTTTTCCCCCTTCAGCATTGCTATGGCAACAAAAGAAAATATGACTTCACAGAGAGGAATGTTGAAGTCAATTCAGAGCAAAATGAATACTTTGGCCAGTATCCTTTCTGAAAGTTTGAAATTTCTAGGTTTTTGAGGTGGGGGTGGGGGTGGGGGTCTGTGTGTGTGCTTTTTTGGTTTTGGTTTTGGTTTTGGTCAGGTTGCCATCATCAGTAGTGGTTGAGAGCATCAATAGTTACATATGAATATGCCTTGCATTCCTACTCTATAGAAGTTGATACTGTTTAGTACTATTTGTAAAAGATTCTACACCAGAAGTCTGACATTAGTAGATTTAGAAAATTATAAATATGAATTTTCAAATTATTTTACATTTTAAAAACTCCTGGGGCGCCTGGGTTGCTCAGTTGGTTAAGCACCTGACTCTTGATTTATTTCGTCTCAAGTCATGATGTCACTGTTGTGAGATCAAGCCCGGGGTCAGCCCAGGGTCGGACTCCACACTGACAGCATGGAGCCTACTTGGGATTTTCTCTCTCCCTCGCTCTCTGCCCCTCCCCCACTCACGCTTCTCTCTCTCTCTCTCTCCCTCCCTCTCTCCCAAAATAAATAAATGTTTTTTATTTTTTTAAGTTTTTAAAAAATGTTTTATTGGGGCGCCTGGGTGGCGCAGTCGGTTAAGCGTCCGACTTCAGCCAGGTCACGATCTCGCGGTCTGTGAGTTCGAGCCCCACGTCAGGCTCTGGGCTGATGGCTCACAGCCTGGAGCCTGTTTCGGATTCTGTGTCTCCCTCTCTCTCTGCCCCTCCCCCGTTCATGCTCTGTCTCTCTCTGTCCCAAAAATAAATAAACGTTGAAAAAAAAAATTTTTTTTTAAATGTTTTATTATAGAGAGACAGAGCATGAGCAGAGAAGGGGCAGAGAGAGAGGGAGACACAGAATCTAAGGCAGGCTCCAGGCTCTGAACTGTCAGCACAGAGTCTGACGCGGGGCTCAAATCCACGAACCATGAGATCATGACCTGAGCCAAAGTTGGATGCTCAACCAACTGAGCCACCCAGGCACCCCAGTAAAACTCCACAGTATATATTATTCTTATTACCTCAACATCATAAATTATATGCTTTTTTATTACTTCTTTCTCCAGTTTGAAGAATAAGTCAGTGTCGGGTTCTTAGAAAGAGAAGGAAGGAGACAGCCATACATGTAGATGAGTTGTAACTGCTGTTAGAGTATTTTCATTGTGATTCGTTATGCACAAGCTGAACATTAGAATAGATTCTCTGCTTGTTAATTGTGACCTCTACATTTTTAATTCTTGAGTTTCCTGATTTGAATTAGGATTACTAATACTAACATGAAACCCAGTGGGGAAACTGGTAAGCCTGCTACTCTGAAACATTTTGTTTACTCTCTGAGAAGTCAAGACTTTTAGAGAAAAAGTTTCCTTCCCCAATTAGTAAGGGGAAGGGCCTAAAAAGTTGAGTACCTTCTGGTCCTAGATAATTTTTTTTTAAGTTTATTTATTTTGAGAGAAAGAACATGAACAGGGAAGGAGCAGAGAGAGAGAGGGAAAGAGAGAATCCCAAACAGGCTGTACACTGTCAGCACAGAGCCTGACACAGGGCTCGAATTCATGAACAGTGAGATCATGACCTGAGCCAAAACCAAGAGTCAGCCACTGAACTGACTGAGCCACCCAGGTACCCTGGTCCTAGATAATTTAAGGTCACTTTTGGTTTGATACTTACTTCCCTAAGGAATATCCTGAAGTGTATTTTGTATTTTCCAACTTTTTGTGAATTTTGTTCCTGTTTTGTCACCCTAAGTGCAAAATAACTTATCCATAATTGTTTATATTTTACATAGGGCTGTACAGTTTACAGAGTACTGTTATATACATTGTATCATCTTGCCATTACCACAAATTATAATAATTCTGGAAAAATGTGTGTTCAAAAACAAAATGCGTGTGTTAGTCGAGACTCCATAGAGAGATAGTAACAGAAACCTCATTTAGACTGACTTAAGGGGGGAAAGGAGGGAATTAATTTGTTCATATTTATCTAAAATTCAGGGGTAGAATTTAACCTAAGGCATGGCTCAGTTCAGGAGCTCAGATGTTATTGTCAAGAATCTGCTTTTCCTCTCTCTTTTCCCCCTACCTACTCCATCTCTTATCTTTGCTTTCCTGTGATTGGCCTCATTCTCAAAGAGGTTTTCTCCACATAGTGATAGAGATGGCTAGAGGAATCACCTTCTGCCAGTTAAAAATCCCCATGGAAAGGGGGTCTTTTCTACCAGCTGTAATAAAAGTCCCAAGAGGACTGTAGTTGCCCCAGCTTGAGTCACTAGAAGGGAATATTCTTTCTGGCCAATCCGAGTTTGTAAATATACCTGATGGCAGAGGACAAGGTCAGCCTACACTATTACATGGACTGAACTAGATTATTATAGAAGGAGAGAGAGGGGGGCTTCTCTAAAGGTAATATGCCCATTATAGACAGAATTCCCTAATGCCAAAAGTATTCTAAGGGGATTGTTGGTTCTTTACGAAGCAAGAAAAGATTAAGCATTTGTTCTATATGAGATTTGTACCTTGTAAAAGTTTTTGCCTATAATTTCATGCTGCTGCTGCTTCAGTATTTTTAAAAATTATTTCTGCAAATTTTTCTCATTAATTCAAAAAACACATTAATGCCTACAATATGTAAAGCTCTGTTCTGGATAGGGAAATTCAAGATTAGAAGATAACATGGTCCTAATCATATAATATGTAGAATATATAAGTGTACAAATAAATATAGTCCCTGCTGGGTGGTTTAATTACAGGAAAATGCAATAAAGATTCACAGAGTGGAGGTATTATTCTAGCTCTCTAGTATTGTAGGTGGTTTTTGTCAGTGATTTTCCTGACTTTGATAAAATACCTATATTAACAAAGAGGAGGCACCCGAAGGTATATTGTCAGAAATGCAAAACAGAGGCACCTGGGTGGCTCAGTCGGTCTGACTCTTGGTTTCGGCTCAGGTCATGATCTCATGGTTCATGAGTTCGAGCTGCATGTCAGGCTCCACACTGCCGGTGCAGAGCCTGCTTGAGATTCTCTCTTTGCCTCTCCCCCCCACCCCTTTCTCTCGCTCTCTCTCAAAGTAAATAAACTTTAAAAAATGCAAAACAAGTTAGGATGCACAGGCATGTGCTTTGGTCTACAACATACAAATAAGAGTATGAAGATATTTTGAAATACTAAGTAAAATATAGCTGTGACTGCTTTTTTAAACCTCTAAAATTGGAAATTTCCTATCTTTTTTTATGTTTCCTAAGTAGGACAGCTAGAACAGTGTAGCCCCCTTACCTACCATATCCTACCTACTGCTGCAAAGTAGACTAAAAAATTTAAATAATTCACCAGTGACTGATTTATTCAGACCCTAGAGTTGGTTGCCACCACCTATTGCCTGATTCCAAGGGGGTTATCACCCTGTGAGGAGAGGATCAAGAACTTCAGAACTCTTCTGGCCGAACCTCTCACTTTCCTGAGAGAAGGGGTTTAGAGAGAGAAAAAGAGAGAGAAAGGAAAAGAGAACAGAATAGGGTGTTGTTAGCAGTGGTATTGGCTGTACTTACACCTCCCTGCCCTGCAGAGTCCCTCTGTTCCTAAGCTCACTACCTCCCACCCTGACCCCAAGCCTGGTTGTAATTCCTCGGTTGGTTTGGGACCTTGAGCAGTAGGATGTTCCCAGTTTGGGTATGTGTTTTTTTAAAGACTCCCTCAGTGTAATTTTCTTCCTCTGTATTTCTTCTCATTATTTATTGTTTCTGGACTCCACTGATCTCTATTTTTGTGACCCCTGTGACTTTTCACTAAAGAGGCTTCTTCAAATATGACCTTAATAAAGATTTCCCAAAGATCGTTTTCCTGCTGTGAACAGCCTGATCCAACGAATCAATCTTAGGAAACGGCGAGACTCCCTCATCCTGGGCGGTGTTATTGGTGTCTGTACCATCCTATTGCTGCTGTATGCTTTCCACTGATGGAACATCTCCAGGGACTCTTGACAACCACCACTTTCACACCCTGATCCGGAATAAGGAAAAATAGGAAGGAGAAGTTGATTGTCCTGATGATTAGCCTGACCAACAGGATTAATGCAAGACTGATGGTGATGGACTCTGTGATACGGTCAGGTTGAGCTGAAGCCACAGTTTTCCTGTGCTATCTTTTCTAACACACATTTCCTTCTGTTTTTAGTTTAAAAAAAAAAAAAGTTTTCAGTTGCTTTTGTCTTCCCAGGAGGTAAGTAAACCAATCAGAAACAGAGTTTCTATGCTTCAGTAATAGTGTTGAAGGCTGATAACAAGCCAGATCTTACAGCTGGACTCCAGAAAACCAGGTTTCTCTATATCCAAAGACTGTTTTCCTTTCAGCCACCAGATTGGGTTGTGAATAAAAATAGTTCTTGTCCTTTTTATTTTACAGTCATGAAGAGAAATCACAAGTCATTTCTTGATAAGCTGTGCTATAAATTTCTACTCTGTGCCCCTGTTTTGGTATTCCAGAAAAATTACATTTTTCACAGGTTCTTTGAGATGCTAACAGGTCAACTTCAACACAGTTGAGGTTGTCTGAAACAGAAGACAAACACTGCAAGAAAAGCTTTTTTCTTCCTCTTTTTTTAAATTGTATGCACACTGGGATTAACTATATTGCTGGAAAAGCATTGAGAATAACAGGCTTTTTTGTCCGTCATTGTTTTGATGTTTTGTTTATTTCTTCCATTGGATTAATACTTGCTACTATGAGAAAATGCAATCTCAGTTCTACCATGGTAAAAGTAACTAATAGCCAGTGTCTGTCAGTGCCCCCAACTATTCCTCATCATGTCAGGATTAACCCTGAGTGAGGGGACTGCTCAATTTCAGTGAGATCTGTTCAGCAAGCCACATGTAAAAAGACATTGATTGAGGGGTCACCATCCAGATTATTCCATTTGTAAATGCTCCATGATTTATGAGCAAAAGTTCAAGAAATACTGCCTAATGTACCAGGAAGTCTGTGTTTTATGAAAACCTACTCATTCCAAATCTGTTAAGCTTTCCAAACATCCAGAGAATGGTTTTACTGTTGAAGGTGCATGTGACAGAATCTATCTGTATCTGCACCTGTCTTCTACTACCATCCCTGGACAGTAGCAGAATTTTAAACCACCCACCAGAATTCTTTTCAGGTTTAACCATTTCTCCATTTCTGTAAACTTACAACTTATTCACCTGAACTACCACAAATAGTTTGAAGACGTCAACATCTACACTCCTCACCAAGAAAGAAGGTTGCTCTTCACCATTGGAATGGACTCTGGTATTTATAGTATTGACCTCAGACTGTGCCACAGGGAATTAAAGGATATGAGCATGTAGTTCTTAACGATATCACAGTGCATCGGTGATGACATTCAGGTGAACTTGATACAAGAGCTGATGGCTATGCTAACCCCTGGTCTGGTACAGAAACTGAGAGCTTTTTCATTCTGTTGTCAAAGTTTTATTATGTTCTGGGTATGAAAGCCATTGGATACATTTTTTTAAACTATGGGGTTTATTTTTCTAAATATGGGTTGATTGATCAGATAACTTGATTGGGGATGCCCTGAAAAGAAAGTCTAAGTTTTCCCAATGTAAATCTTAAAGGATCAGAGAAGTTCATTTACTAAATTCTCTGTTGGGAGAACAAGACTGTTCTCCCCTGACACTTTATTATCTTTGATTTTTCAAAGGGCCTTGATTGGTGGTTGTGCCTCAGCTAGAATTTATGGGACTTTCATTGCTATATGGTTGGCATTTATAAAATCTGAAGTATCATAAATAAAGTTATTTATTTAATTATACTACCAGTCTTTTTTACTGGTCTGATTATTTGGTATATTCATTAAAGCTGATTGTGTGAGAATAAAACTAGGGGCTGAGCTGCTTGCTGCACTGAGCAAATACTTTTGATGGCTGATGAGCCTTTCCTTTAGGGTAATGCTTAAATGAAGTAATAGAATTATGTTGGTTATTTTCTTTATGAAAATAAACTAGTTCTTCCAAGGAAGTTGATAAGGCTTGGTATAAGATGTTGTTGTCTGGTAGGTCTGACTAACCTCCCAGTGCTATATAGCCCATAGTGAGGTGACCCAGGGCCAAATGTAGCTAGCCAGGACAGGGCTTGTCCTTTCCTCTTATGGTTCTTTCATTTGCAGAAAGAAACCCTGGAGTAAGGAAATAGAAGTGTGTCATTTACAAAAAGAGGATTTGGATCCTGTGGTAGCTGATTTGAACTCTTTCAGTTTGGTGCCATTTAACTTTTTTTTGTTTTGTTTTTTTGTTTTTTTTTTTTTTAACCAGATTGGTTTTCCACCTTTTCTTCTGTCCTTACAGACCTGTTACCAGGCTCAGGGGCCAACAGTAAGTTGCCTGTCAGAGCTGGGAGTTCAGAAAGGAAGTTTCCTCTTAAGGGAAGTTATTCTTCCTTGGCCATTGTCATATAAGGGACCTTTTCCTTTGGGATTATTTTAGTAATAATTCAAAACTTTCCATTTCACTAAGTGTGAAAAACCACAGCAACAAAAAGGACAGACTTCCCAAAGGTATACTTCTGAGATTTTGTCTTAATGTGAGCTGATGACTTTAGTTAGAAATGTTTAATTTATTACTAAAGTTCAAACCATATCCCAGCGCTTCAGGTGATCTGTCCTGGCTATCTCTACAATCTTCTTAGTGTTTTCAGTGATGCTGAAGGATTCCCTGTAACCTGTATTGCTCACCCTTTATTTTTCTAATGTTAGAAAAGGGCTTTCCTTCTCCACTATTCCTCTCTCCTTTGTACCAAAATTCACTTGTACAGAGAATGCCTCTTTTTTTCCCTACTACCCAGTACTCAGATCAGGCGTGGAAGTAAAATCCTAAGAATGGGATAAGTGAAGAGAGGAAACATCACGCGGGCACTTTTTTGTACCTGAAACCAAATATTTACTTTAGTTCTTTCCTATTGGATGCTGAGTACATCTGAATAGGAAAATGTACTTGTTGAGCCTTTTGATGTAATAATGACTTTTGGCCTCTCTGGAATTGAGGCACCTTGGACTTGCATTCCCACCATTAATGTTTTCTTCACTGTTAATAATCTCAACCTGATGAAAAGGACTTTAAAGAACTGGACTAACCTTTTTGGTCTTCTAATACCTCATGTTTGGTGATTAGCCAGATACGATATTTTTGGAAATTGACCAAGTTTTCTAACTTGCCGTTGAGGGTAAATGGCCATGTCTAGGATTAGTGCTGAAGTTGGTGGCAAATGTAATAACTAGAGAACAAATGGATTCTACCCAGAAAATTAAAATGATTATGTTCCATTCTCCTTTTGGGTTAGAGGTTATTTAGCCTGGTCTCTACAAAGACACAGAGCTTTTCATCATGGTCTTTCTAAACTAATCTTGTTATTTTTTTTGTAGACCTGCATATTCTTAAGTGTATATGGGGAAAGAAAATAAGGAAGGACTAAGTGACTCTTAAGGATGTTTATTGGATAAAAAACTGAGACAAAGCTGAGCCGTGTCTTGAGGGATCATTCTCATTTTCTCTGTCCTTAGTGTCTCACTTCAGTACCAGAGTATTTTTATCTGTCCACATCCTGTTAGCTCTTAGAGAGGGAGGGACATCCATTCCAGTCACACTTCGCCATGATAAAAAATGTTTCCTCATGAGAAATGCCAATACAGATTTTTAAAAATCTATTCCAAATGCACTTTCTAATTTTTTTTTTGCTTTTAAAATGGCTTCTTGGAACCAGATTTATTGTATTTGTACTTAATTTTTGTTCTCATCTAAATGCATTTTCTGACTGTATAGAAGAAGCTTTGTTATGTAATTTAATAATAAATTAGAAATCTAAATGGTTGTGCCTGTGGTTGTTTGTATTGAAGCCGCACCATCGAGGCAGTTTGCGGTAGTGATTATGGAATCTTTGCTGTCGATAAGTATTTCTCATCATGTCCTAAAACCCTGGGTGAAGAAGTGCTGAGAAGCTGCCTATCACCTGTTGTTCAGAAACATCATATGACTATTCCACTGATAATTTAGCCCAAGGGATGCAGGAGAACCTCTTACCAAAATAAACTTCAGAAGGTATGATTGGGAGTGTAAAATTGTAGAATTTAGCAAGATAAACAGGTTCTTAACCCTCCCTAAATAATGGCTTTTTATCCTGTAGACCAGAACTTGATTCTCTACCCCACCAGAGAATCTGAAAATCCCTCATCTTCCATTACCTCTCCACGTGTTTTTATTCATGTTTTCTTCATCTTTTTTTTTTAAGTAACGGTATAATTGAGATAAAATTCACATACCATAAAATCCACCCTTTTAGGGTGTACTGTTGGGTTTTAGTATGTTAGTTGTACGACCATCACCACTAACTTCAAAACATTTTCATCACCCCAGAAAGCAGCACTGTTCCCATTAGCAGTGACTCCCCACCCCACTCTCTGTCCTTTTTATCTGACCAGACTGTTCTTACTGATTTGGCCACCCCAGTTTTTCCTTCTCATCCATTCACATGGCTTCTGAAGTACCCCACCTTTCTTGAGATCCTGACCTTTCTTTGGCTACTAACATGTGCCCAGCTCTGTACGTGCACACCCCCACATAGACGTACATAGAGCCCAACACCACTCGTAGTGAGGTTAGCCATCCCTTTCACAGATAAGAAGACAAGCCCAGAAGGATTAAGTAATTTGCTGAAAATCAGAGTGAACAGTAAAGCAAGGATTTGAATCTTGAGGGCTTTTTGGTGCCAGATATCGTGCTGGCTCCAGAAAGTATAACTTGTGCTGCATGATCACAGGAGAAGCTAGGAAAGAAGCACCAATTTTGCCTGGTTTTAGCAGTGATACATGTAAATCTTATTTAAAGTCCTGTGGCTTGATTATTTTCAAGGAATACTAACTATTGGCTGACTGCTTAGTAAAGAGGACTCATTTGTAAATCACTTCCTTTATGAGAACGAATATATTGAAGTTGTAAAAAAATTTTTTAGTGACTTTAATTCAGGCCACACTTCCCGCTCAGCTCTTTTTGTACCTTCTAGTTTCGAACCTTCTAGTTTCAGAGGTCTTCCTAGAGATGGCCGAGGCCGAGCCGGACAGAGCACCTCAGAGCAGATCCTGAAGCCAGTTCCACCCACACTGAGGCAGTGGTGCATTTTGCTTTCTAGGTGCGATGGCTTTGATGAGCGGCCACTCCTATTATGCTGCCCTTTCTTGGGGAAAGGATCTGAGGCCCTGCCCCAACATGCCATGTCTGATGGCAGAGAGGCCCAGAATTTAAAAAAAAAAAAAAAAAAAAGTGGGTGGAGACTCTCCCTGAAGATGTTTACCATCAGGATATTTTCTCTTGTTTCTCTAAAGCAAAAGCGTGGAGAAAAGTCTGTTCCTCCTCCTGAAGTTACAGATTTGCTGGCTGAGTTGGAACAAAGAGGGATCCTGTTTTGTCTGCCGCCTTCCGCTCCACCCAGCTAAGATTTCCCACTTTGGCAGAGCTCCTCCGCTTGCACAGCTCTTTGTTACTCCCTCTCTGAAAATACTTAAAAAACTAAGAAGATTGGGTGCTGAAAATCTGTAAATGCTTAAAGGAATCCCAGATATCACTCGACGATTTTCTTGCCCTTGTCAAATCATCATCTAATTTGTTATCCTGATCTGCGGTACTCAGTTTCCGTCCTTTGGGATACGAAGCTCTTAGGAAACAGTCGCTTTCTCTTAATTACTACTTTTATTTTATTTTATTTTATTTTATTTTATTTTATTTTATTTTATTTTATTTTATTTTATTTTATTATTTTTTAGATATTCTCAAGCATCATTAGTTCATCCTTTTACTGATGAAATTGCTTACAGCTTGAGGGAGAGCAGGCAAATACAAATAGTAACTATTTTTGATTCAATGCTGAAAAAGTATGGTTCAGACAGAATCATTTCCCCCAAAGCGACAAGTTCTCTCTGAGTGTGGTACATAATTCATAAAATTCTCCCTCTTGTGGGTAATGTGCTAAGAATATGGAATCCTGTGTTTTTCACTCTGGAATAAGTCCTCAGTCGCCTCCTTGTCCTGTCCTGTCCCCCTCTGCATGTCCCTCTGAGCTGGGTGCCCTACCTCTCATGTAACCCCTTCTCAGCGTGTTCTGCACACAGCTGCCTAGTTTATCCTCCCGAACAACTTCCAACCTCTCGTCACTCTGTTCAGGAATATCTACCAGTTCCCTGTTATGTATGCCAGTGTGTTATAGTGAGTTAACACCTGGAATACACACCTGGAGCTTTGCCACGTTCATACACACATCACACAACATCCTGTTCACTTAGTGAGGTAGTATTTGTTTACACAAAAACAAGCCCAAGAGATCAGAGTGCTCCTGGTAGCCACCAGCTGCTCTTTGCCTAACCACAGCATCCTCCTCCCTTGTGAGCTGCAGTCAGCAGGGCTACCTGATGGAGTAGGAAGAACAAATCTTGGAGTCAGACGTCCTGCGTTCTGGCACTGGAACAGATACATTTAGGCCATGGGCAAAGTCACTAAACCACTCTTAAGTTCAATCTTTTCTGCAGAGTGGTCTCTAGTGGCTTTATGCAGTTGTAGAGATTGAATCAAGTAAAACATAATAGTGGCACAGAATTCCTCAGGATGTCCTCAGGAAACTGTGGGGGCAGAGGGAGGGTTCCACTAGACTGTGAGTCCCTGGAGAGCTAGGGCAGTGTTCTTTTCCTTCATGTCATGTGTATGAACTTTATGCAGAAACTGTCACATAACTCTTCTAAGTTCAATTAACTCTGACTCAGAGCCCTGTCCTACTGGGCCTAGCAAAAAAAAAAA
Source organism: Felis catus (assembly GCF_018350175.1). Taxonomy (NCBI): domain Eukaryota; kingdom Metazoa; phylum Chordata; class Mammalia; order Carnivora; family Felidae; genus Felis; species Felis catus. Next base: position 16,405,093 of record NC_058381.1, on the reverse strand, counting down.
AGAACCTCGGTCATAATTGAATCTCCTTCCCTTTGTGTCTTGGCTTGTACAAAGCTATCAAGAGTCTTTCAACATCTAGAACATTTGAGACAGGCACTCTAATCCACACTGAACCCCACACTAAACCCAGTATGTTCACTTTCTGAGCCCACGTATGTCACCCTTGGGCACAGGGATCTTTACCAAGGAGCTCCTGAGCCTTGGGTTCGTCCTCCCTGGTGCACCCCAACCCACAGCCATTCCCCTGAGGTGCTGCCACTCTGCGGAGGACTGTGAGGGACTGGGACACTAGTAGAGGGTGAGGCACAGCGGATACCAGTGACCCACACACACCTCCCAGTCTGCCAGAGCACATCTCCCCCCGCTGCCCGTCCCTTGGTCTTGCCCTTGGTCTTCCCACCTTCCTCTCTCCCCATTCCTTCCAGGGTGAGACACTACTCCCTTAAGACGCACACCACACCGTTGAGGTCTCCTCTGTGGGGATGGTGAGGTGGAAGAATGAGATTCTAATCCCCTGAGGAGCTCATTCTCCTGGTGGTCACCTCAGTACTTGGCAGATGGTAGGCGTGACGTGCTTGTCGACTAAAAATGGTGGAAGGAATTTAAAAAGAGAAAAAAAAAAAAACCACTGCAAAGTTTTAACACTAATTTGCTGTGTTTGGAAGCTCAGGACTCACATCCCAGCGCTCAGAGGTGGTCCTGCTCCGTGCCCTCTCGTCTCCACACAGCTCAGAGGGAGTGCCTCCCAGAACACTGTGTGATTTGCCTGCATCTCAGGACTGTGGAGTACAGAGTCCCAGTCCTTCCAGGGCTCTCACTGGGGCGATTTTGCCCCTCCCGCGGGGGGACGGTTGGCAGTGTCACAACCGTGGTAACGTGGGGAGGATGCCGCTGGGAGTTCACGTTAGAGGCCAGAGGTGCTACTGACTACCCTACGGTGCGCAGGATGGCCACCGCCACCCTGGCAAAGAATCCTGCAGCCCCAAATGCCTGTAGTGCCAGTGTTGGGAAACCCTGGCTCAAGTTGAATTCATGTTAAAGTTGGTCATGTTCCTCAGGGATGAAAATTACTCAAATAGGTTCCATAACCACTGACTATCCTTACCACCCTTGACTGGCTCGAACTGCTTCTAGGACAAAGCTGGCGCACGTGATCTTCACTGCCCCTCGCCCTGCCTTTCCTTCCTGCTTTCACCCAGTCACTTCTTCAGCCCATCCCAAGTGGCTTGAGGTTCCAAAGACTTTGTAAAGTTCCTCTTTTGGAATGGCCTCCCTTCCAAGCCTGCCTGGGAAGCACTTCTCCTTGTTTTAAAACCCTACTGTGGGAAGTAACTGCTATGGGGTTTCTTTTGGGGGTGATGCAGTGCACTACATAGAGATCTACATAGAGATAGTGGTAGCGCAGTGTTGTGAATGTGCTAAATGCTGTTGAGCTGTACATTTTAAAAGACTTGTGTCATGTAAATTTCACTTCCATTTAAAAAACAAAACACTACTTAAATGGCCTCTCCTCTGGGAAGACTTCCTGACCTGCCCCTCCATTGTGTCTCTTATCTTCCTTAGTGCTCCCACAACCTCAGTCAGCAAACCTAGTAGATGCTCCATCATTATTGAGGAAGAGAAAGACGGAGAGGTGAGTGGAAGGACCCAGTTGCCCTGCATTATGTTGGCTGTAACGCTGGGACATGAATGTCCTCAAATGTCATGGCCTCTTCGTTAACTGCAGCCTCACTGTTTTAGAGCAGCTCAGCCCTTCCGTTTCCTTTCCCTGTGACCAGTCAGGGAGAGTAGGCACCACAGTATGGGGTGCCTCTTTTCCCACAACGATTTCAAGACAATCCATTGTCAAAGAAAGCTTGGAACCAAAGAGTGATTACAAACCAGGACTACACTACCAGCTCACTGGAGCGTGACCATCAAGAAAATTCCACTTTGTGGAATTCAGAAAGCTGCTTGTCAGTCAGTCCCTTTAATCCTTGTGGGGACCATCCCTGCCATTCCAGAGCAGGCAGGACTTGAGCCTGTGAGAAAAATGGGGCAGTTTCATAGTATCTATCAAAATCATAAGTTAATGTAACCTTTGACTAAGCAATTCCATTTCTAAGAATCAACCTTATAAGTACAAAAAGATGTGTAAATAAGGATGTTCATAGCAGCATTGACTCTAAAAGAAAGACTATAAGTAACCTAATGTGCATCAGAGGGAAGATGGCTAAATTATGTAAATCTATATCATGGAATACTATTCAGCTGTTTAAAAAGAATGCTCATTTACTATGTCCTGATACAGAATGATCTCCAAGCTATGTTAAGTGGGAAAAAAATGATATGCATGTGTCATATACACGTAATATGTTTGGTTTTTTTAGTCTAAAGTTTATTTTGAGAGAGAGAGCATGCAACTGGGGAACGGGCAGAGAGAGAGAAAGAGAGAGAGAATCCCAAGCAGGCTCTGTGCCACTAGCACAGAGCCTGATGTGGGACTGGAACCCACGAACCGTGAGATCATGATCTGAGCTGAAGTCAGACCCTTAACTGCCTGAGCCACCCAGGCGCCCCCATAATATGTTTTTTAAAAAGTTTTATTGGGAAGCCTGACTGGCTCAGTCAGAAGAGCATGAGACCCTTGATCTCGAGGTCATGAGTTTGAGCCCCATGTTGGATGGACGTAGAGATTACTGAAAGAACCCTAAAAAAAAAAAAAACCAAACATTAAAAATAAATAAAAACAGCTTTATTGAGTTATAATTGGCATACAATAAACTCCATATATTTAAACTGAACAATTTGATCACCATAATCAAGACAGTGGACATATCCATCATCCCCCAAAGTTTCCTGATGCCCCTTTATAAGTCCCTCCCTCTAACCCCTCCTCATCCTCTCATCCCCAAGCAGCCACTGCTCTGCTCTCTCACTACAGATTAGTTTACATCTTCTAAAGGTTTATAGACATGGATTCATACAATATGTATTCTTTTGGAGTGGGTCTGCCTTCTTTCTCTTAGCATAATTATTTTGAGATTTATCCATGTTATTGTGTGTACCGATAGACCATTCTGTTTTCTTGCTGAATAGTATTCCATTGCATGAATGTACCACAATTTGCTCATCCACTTCTCTGTTGTTGGACATTTGGGTTGTTCCCAGTTTGGGACAATTACAAATAAACCTACTGTGAACATTCATGTCCATGTCTATGTATGGGCATGTATTTCCCTTTCTCTTAGGTAAATACCTAGGAGTGGAATGACTAGACCAATTGGCTAGTGTGTGTTTAACTTTTTAAGAAATTGCCAAGTTGTTTTCCAAAGGGTACTATTTTATAATCCAGTCTGTGAGAATTCCAGTTCATCCACATCCTCACCAATGTTTGGTATAAGTCTGTTAAACATTAACCATTCTCATAGGTTTGTAGTGATGTCTTCATTGTGGTTTTAGCATACATTTTCTTAACATCTAATGGTGTCATGTGTTTGTCATTATATATATATATATATATATATATATATATATATATATATATATATATATTTGGTGAAATGTCTGTTTAAAATCTTTTGCTCACTTTTTTTTTGAATTTGGGAAATAGTATATTAAACATACCTGTACACATCATACAATTATCAATATTTTGCTAATATTGTTCCATGTATTTTTTTGCATTTATCTATCCTCCATTTCTTCCACTCCCTCCTTCTTTCCCTCTTTCCCTCCATTCTTTCCTTCCTCTCTTCCTTCCTTGCTTTCTTTCTTTGATGAAATATTTTATTTTTATTTTTTTAATTTTATTTTTTTAATTTACATCCAAATTAGTTAGCATATAGTGCAACAATGATTTCAGGAGTAGATTCCTTCATGCCCCTTACCCAATTAGCCCATCCCCCCCCCACAACCCCTCCAGTAACCCTCTGTTTGTTCTCCATATTTAAGAGTCTCTTCTGTTTTGTCCCCCTCCCTATTTTTGTATTATTTTTGTGTCCCTTCCCTTATGTTCATCTGTTCTGTGTCTTAAAGTCCTCATGAGTGAAGTCATATGATATTTGTCTTTCTCTGACTAATTTCCCTTAGCAAATACCCTCTAGTTCCATCCACGTAGTTCCAAATGGCAAGATTTCATTCTTTTTGATTGCCGAGTAATACTCCATTGTATATATACACCACATCTTCTTTATCCATTCATCCATCAATGGACATTTGGGCTCTTTCCATACTTTGGCTATTGTTGATAGTGCTGCTATAAACATTGGGGTGCATGTGTCCCTTCAAAACAGCATAGCTGTATCCCTTGGATAAATACCTAGTGGCACAATTGCTGGGTCATAGGGTAGTTCTATTTTTAGTTTTTTGAGGCACCTCCATACTGTTTTCCAGAGTGGCTGCACCAGCTTGCATTCCCATCAGCAATGCAAATGAAATCCTCTTTCTCTGCATCCTTGCCAACATCTGTTATTGTCCGAGTTGTTAATGTTAGCCATTCTGACAGGTGTAAGGTGGTATCATTGTGGTTTTGATTTGGATTTCCCTGATGATGAGTGATGTTGAGCATGTTTTCATGTGTCAGTTGGCCATCTAAATGTCTTCTCTGGAGAAGTGTCTATTTATGTCTTTTGCCCATTTCTTCACTGGATTATTTGCTTTTTGGGTGTTGAGTTTGAGAAGTTCTTTATAGATTTTGGATAATAACCCTTTAACTGATATGTCATTTGCAAATATCTTCTCCCATTCTGTCGGTTGCCTTTTAGTTTTGCTGATTGTTTCCTTCGCTGTGCAGAAGTTTTTATTTTGATGAGGTCCCAGTAGTTCATTTTTGCTTTTGTTTCCCATGCCTCCAGAGATGTGTTGAGTAAGAAGTTGCTGCAACCAAGATCAGAGAGGTTTTTGCCTGCTTTCTCCTCAAGGATTCTGGTGGCTTCCTATCTTCCTATCTTCCTATTTTACATTTAGGTCTTTCCATTTTGAGTTTATTTTTGTGTATGGTGTAAGAAAGTGGTCCAGTTTCATTTTTCTGCACGTCACTTTCCAGTTTTCCCAGCGCCACTTGCTGAAGAAACTGTCTTTAATCCATTGGATATTCTTTCCTGCTTTGTCAAAGATCAGTTGGCCATACGTTTGTGGGTCCATTTCCGGGTTCTTTATTCTGTTCCATTGATCTGAGTGTCTGTTGTGCCACTAACATTTTGCTCACTTTTATGGATTATTTTGTGTGTAGAATATTGGGAAAGATACTGGAGATGGTATGAGCAGCCACCTCTGGGAAACAGAACAAGCAAACTGGAGGCCATAGATGAAAAGAACTCTTATTTTCTCTCCCTGTATATACTGTATTCTATAATTGTTTATATTTTGTAAAGGGGAAATAGGCTGCTTAGAAAAATGACAGTATTGCAAACATGTTTTTTAATTTATGAATAGAGATTGTTCTGTTAAGCCAAGAGCACTTCAGAAACTCCACACTGGTAGAAAATTGGAGCACTGAAGTATTAATGGAACCGTGAGATTTTTACATTGTATCCTATTTAATCATTTATGGTGGCACACACATGGCAATGATGCCATCTGGGCCATGGCTCCTCTAAGACCCCATCAAGCAGGGTTTGGCATTTATGTTTAAGTGAATATTGTTCCAGCTTTTTAATTTCCTCCCCTTTCCGTGCTCCAGCCCTGCTTCCCACCTGGGACATGACTTAGATTAGTAGGTGTTCTGATCCTCAGTAGGTAACTTCTTCGTCCAAGTTCATGTCCTTTTAAGAAAACAATGGTGAATTAATAAATGCCTTATCTTCTAAGACCTCTTTGTGACTCTATTCTGGTCCTACTCTTTGATCCAACCCACTAATTAGTTCATAAAAATTTCACATAAACTAAAACTCATCTTGTAGGCTGGGCTGGGTTCTGTGAGATTAATATTTAACTCCAAGGAGGCATGGACATTTGCCTTAAAGAAGTTATTTATTCTAGGGAAGGATCTATATTGCTTTCATTATTTGAATGCCATTGATTGTACTATGAAATTGTATTTCAGCCTAACACTCCCTGTATTCCTCTATTGAAAACGGGAAACTCTTATGGATCAATTCACCGGTTCAGCATCTGGGGGGTTTTGTACTTCTTTTTTCCTGACAGAAGAAATGTGTGTTTGTTATGGAAATAAGGATCAAATAGAAAAATTAAAGGAAAATAAATATTACCTGTTTCACTAACATTCTATGATAATGGCTATCACTTGAATTTTTTTTTTCATTTTTGAAATACCTAAACACTTATATGCATATATTTTTTTAAAGTTGGGATCATGTGGTACATTCTTTCTTGTGACCAGATTTTTTTCATGTACTAGAACATACACAGCTTCCATGTCATTACGTTTTCATACATGGCATACTTTGCAGTGGCCACACCGAATTTTATTATGCAGACACCTAATTCCTGCTTGCTTAATTACATAAATATAACCAACAATTATTTTTTATATTTCTCTCTTTTTTTTTTTTTTTTTTTTTTTTAAGTAGGCCCCACGCCCAGTGTGGAGCCCAGTGCAGGACCTGAACTCATGACGCTGAGATCAAGACCCTAGCTGCGATCAAGAGTAGGACACCTAACCAACTGAGCCAACCAGGCGCCCCCCCAACACCCTATTTTTTAACTCTAAAGTAGTTTCCAGGTTTACCCCATTATTATGAATAACTAAGCAACACTTGGTTTTTCTTTTTAAAAATCTTGAAAGGAAACATTCTGCCAACACCCAAGACATCTGCTTCCTCTTGGCTTCTTTCTGGGTGTGTGTATTTGTTTTTTGAAGTGGATGTAGTTGAGCTCTTCAGTTTGCCCCGAAGAATGTCCAGGCTGTTTCTCGTGGGTATAAGAAAAAGAGATCCCAAGTAGGCTATGCCTGAGTAGAAGGAGTAGCACTCACCCGTTTACAGTGGGCCAGGAATATTTTCGCGGAAGCAGGGCTGCGGAGAGCTAAGTGACCTCCCCTGGAAGTTTCCTTTTAAAACTCTTAAGTCTCATGGACACCGCCTATTCTTTGGAACACTCCTCCTCCTATTTATTGGTTCATTACTACAGCCATTCTCAATCCTTGTTGTGTACTAGAATCACTTGGGAAAGAGGGGTTTAAACATATATGTATATATGTGTATGTAGATAGATAGATATGGATAGATATGAAATTGCGGTATATATCGCTATATAGATGCATGGATAGATGGATAGATAGATAGATAGATAGATAGATAGATAGATAGATAGATAAATAGATATGCCAGATCTACCCCCAGTTTTGATCCAGTTGGACTTGGGGTGGAGCCCAGGACAGAGAACCTCTGCTTTTATGGCTCTTTATTCTCCAGTGGGGCTTGAGTCACTGCCCTTGGTACTGAACCTCTTTAAGCCACAGGCTGCTCTCAGGGAGTCCCCACTTCCCCCTGGGCTCTGCCAAAGTCATAAGCAGCTGTTTCAGAAATGCTGATGCATAGAGGAAATGTATCCCAGCTCACTCCTAGTGATCAGGGTGAAAAGATCAGCATTTCGCTGCAGCTGCATCCACCTCCCTGGATAGCCAATTAGCCACAGAAACAGCAGACACTGCCTGAAGGAGCTCTTTCGGGGCTGAGCTTTTAATGCCCAGAAGCACATTAGGTAGCTAAACAATACTATATTCACATCAGGCAGAACCATCTTGCTTTGGGTTGCAGTATTTATTTTTTGGAGAAAGGGGGCCTTGACTTAGACCTGGAACTTGGTAGCACCTGGATAGCTGGAGAAGAGGGAGAAGCATGGCTGGCATTCTGGGGACACAGCCAGCTGTGGAGGAGGGATCATTAAACCCAGAGTCAGAAGATACAGGTTTGAATCTCATCTCTACTTTTGCCTAGCAGGAGGACCTTGCAGTTAATACAGCTAATGGTCAATTCCTACTCTATAAAACATGGATAAAGCTGGGCACCATAATGCTGTCATAATTATGCTCTAATTATGTTGTCAGAGTTATGGGAAGTAAAGTTTATAAGTATGTCAGCAAATTCAGGAGTGCAGGACTGACCTGGCAGAAGAGAGATTTTTGTGTTTGTGCTAATGGTCAGAAACCAGGCTTCTTATGCTTCTTTAGTCCCCACTCTTGCTGATGTGGGGGAGGAGAGAATACTCAGGGAGCGGCTGACAGCCATCTTCAACAATGATAAGAGCAGCTAAGGAGGAGAAATGTGAGATACATTCTGTGAGGTGGCAGGGGACAGGCAGATGGAGCCCAGCAATCAGTATAACAAGCTCTCTGGGTGATTCTGATGCACACAGACATCTGAGAACCATCACTCTGGAGTATTTCTTTGTATGAATAATCACACTGTATGTAGCCATTCTACTGTAGATGCATAATTTTTTTACCTTGGAACTATTACAAATTGTGCTGCCCTGAACATTCTTGAACACGGGTTTGGGGACACATACATACACTTTTCTGTCGGTTATTTAAATCTGGGAGTAGGAAGGTTAGATTATAGGTTATACCTATATTTAGCTTTAGGATATACTGTCACAGTTTTCCAAAGCGATGGTAGCAGTTTCCATTCCCACCAACAGTGTATGAATATTCCAGTTCTTCCACATCCTCACTGACACTTGGTTGTCAGTCTGAATTTGCATACGATCCAGCAATTCTGTTTCTGGGTATATGCCCAAAAAAATTGAAATCAGGGTCTCTAAGAATTATGTGTACACTGATGTCCATAGCATTATTCACAATAATCAAAAGTGTAGAAGCAACCCAAGTCTCTATTGATGGATGAATGGATCAGCAAAATGCAGTTTGTATGTATGGTGGAATACTACTCAGCCCTAAAAAGGAAGCAAATCCTAACACGTGCTACAACATGGATGAAACTTGAAGACATTATGCCAAGTGAGAGAAGCCAGTGACAAAAACAAACACTGTATGATCCCACTTATATGAGGTACCTAGAACCGTCAAATTCTTAGAGACAGAAAACAGAATAGAAAATAGGTGATTGCCATGGACCAGGAGGAGGGGGCAATATGGAGTTAGTGTTCAATGGATACAGAGTTTTAGCTTGGCAAGATGAAAGGAGTTCTGGAGATGGACGGTGGTGATGGTTGCACAAAAGTATGAATGTTCTTACTGAACTGTACCCTTAAAAATGCATAAGGTGGACGACACCTGGGTGGCTCAGTCGGTGGAGCGTCCGACTCTTGATCTCAGCTCAGATCATGATCCCAGGGATGTGGGCTCACGCCCCACATCAGGCTCTCTACTGAGTGTGGAGTCTGCTTAAGATTCATTCTCTCTCTCTCTCTCTCTCTCTCTCTCTCTCTCTCTCTCCGGAAAATAAATAAAAAATGAGTAAGATGGGTGCTTACTTTGGCAGTGCAGGGACTAAAATTGGAATTAAGAGAAGATTAGTATGTCCCCTGTGCAAGAATAACATGCAAATTCTTTTTTTGTTTCCATTTTTTTTTTAAATGAGTAAGAGGGGCACCTGGATAGCTAAGCTGGTTAAGCATCCAACTCTTGATATCAGCTCAGGTCATGATCTCACAGTTCATGAGCTCAAGCCCTGCATCAGGCTCTGCACTGACAGTGTGGAGCCTGCTTGGGATTCTTTCTTTCCCTCTCTCTGCCCCTCCCCCACTCATGCTCTCTCAAAATAAGTAAACTTTTAAAAAAATGAATAATAAGTTTTATGTTATGTGTATTTTACCACAATTAAAAATGAAGAATAAACACTGTGAACTTAAAACTGAAAGGGGCGCCTGGGTGGCTCAGTCGGTTAAGCGTCCGACTTCGGTTCAGGTCATGATCTCGCAGTCTGTGAGTTCGAGCCCCGCGTCAGGCTCTGTGCTGACAGCTCAGAGCCTGGAGCCTGTTTCAGATTCTGTGTCTCCCCCTGTCTCTGACCCTTCCCCGTTCATGCTCTGTCTCTCTCTGTCTCAAAAATAAATAAATATTGAAAAAAAAAAACTGAGGAGAGATTCTCTGCTGTCAGGGTAGAAGCCAAAGATGTCATTTTTATTCCCTCATGTTCATGGCTGTGTGTAATAACAATAATTTAATTTTAACACTTGCAAAACTTTGTTTTCTCATCTGTAAAATGGGAAAACCAATTCCTACTTAAAATAAATTGTCACTGGGAACAAATGAGATAGTATATGCGAAAAAGTAAGTGGTACCTAGTAGATGTGCAGTAAATGTCAATTGACTGATTTGTTCTTGTAAAACAGAGCTTTTGGGAGTGGAATAGAGGATCTCATGATTTTTCCCCAGGTAATTGGCATTAAGAATGAGACTGAGGGAGGGGCACCTGGGTGGCTCAGTCAGTTAAGCGTCCGACTTAGGCTCAGGTCATGACCTTGCAGTTTGTGAGTTCAAGCCCTGAGTCAGGCTCTGTGCACACAGCTCAGAGCCTGGAGCCTGCCTCAGATTGTCTTCCTCACTCTCTGCCCCTCCCCACCTTCTCTCAAAAGTAAATAAACATTTAAAAAAAAATTTTGTTTTAATGAGACTGGGGGGCTCCTGGGTGGCCCAGTAGAGGTTAAGCTCTGACTCCAGCTCAGGTCATGATCTTACAGTTTGTGAGTTTGAGCTCCGCATCGGGCTCTCTGCTATCAGCACAGAGCCCGCTTCACATCCTCTGCCTCCCTCTCTCTCTCTCTGCCCCTCCCCCTGCTCTCTCTCAAAAATGGATAAACATTTTTAAAAAACGAGATGGAAGTTTTTGGTGAAAATGAAAATCTGCAGTTCACTATTCAACTCGGGGTAACTCTACCCTCTGTTAGCCGTCTGTAAAGAGGGTGACTTCTTCATGTCTGTTCTCTCCAGTCACATGCCCGTGTCCCCAGATGGAGGGTTTTCTGAATTTCTGCCTCACTGAATTCCTCCTTTGAGGAGGGAGGAGGCTCCAGGGAGGTGGTTTTCCTTCCCTGCAGAACCAAGTATCCTGAGAATGAGTCTCCAGGGCTCAGCTTCCCCCAGCCACACCCCCTCCCCACCTCCCCAAGCCCCTGATGTGCCCTGGGGAAATGCCTCTGAGCAAGGAAAGCATCCTGGGGCAAGGGACTCTCTGAGAACTACAGCCCACGTTGTGGGGGGGGAGGGGGGCGGGGAGGGGAGCGGCATGGGTTTCTCAAGGAGGCTCCTTGGCGGGCAAGACTTTGCCCTTGATGGGGGTGGACCAGCCAAGCTACCCCTGGTGCCAGAACAGGGCTGGAGGAAACTCCCCAGAAACCCCAGAAACACAAGCAGCAATGCAGAGACAAAACGCTAAGGCCTCTCGTTAAAATGACGACTTGGTCTGTGAAGTAAAATCCAGACCAGATCTCGTATTCTGGCTTTGTAAATGCTGATGGCTGTAGGTGGCCAGCAAGAATGCTGACAGCATCGGAGGAGGCAGCTGGAAAGAGCACGGATTTGGAGAACAGAAAGACCTACGTGGGATTTTAAACTACAAACTGTCAGAAGCTGTTCTGTCGGATCACCGTTGTGAACTGTCGCTGGTGGGAGACAGCAGGTGCAAAAGTCATCTCAAAAGCCACTCTGAGATGTTTTTTGGTGTGGAAAGCAAAGACCCAGAGAGGTGTGGAAATTTATTTATTTATTTTTGGAAGTTTATTTATTTATTTTGAGAGAGAGAGGAGAGAGAGAATCCTGAGCCGGATGTGAGGCTCGAACCCATGAACCGTGAGACCATGACCCAAGCTGAAACCGAGTCGGACGCTCAACCCACTGAGCCACCCAGGTGTCCAAAATTTATTTTAATTAACAAGTACAACTGATAGATTTATTTTGAAGTGGTGAGTATATACAGACGGTGAAGTATTAATCATCTCCTTCCTTAACCAAAATTTCTCACAGTTCTCTAAAATGTGTTTTGCAAACCTATAGCTTTCCATTTCAGATGGATAAAGGCAACCACACATTAAACCAGCCTGATGGCAAGAGAAATGTTTTCTTGCATTGAGGGAGAACAAAGGTCGCCAAATTTTAAATTCCCAAATCTCTGCTTCAGTTAATTAATCAGCTAACCACACCTCTTTGTCGGATCCAATCTTGTGAAACCCATCTTATTATCAGCACAGACTAAGTCTTTTGATGGAACAGTATTCGAATGAAAAGGACATTGAGGTCCCCGAGATGTGCTTCAGAGCTTTTAAGTTAAAAGCTGCCTTAAAAATGTAACTCATACCTCTGATTTGATATGTTTTTTTCTAAAAGATGAAGCTTTTATTATGGTTCTAGACCTGACTCCACTGCTGTCCAGCTGCAAGACCTTGAGCAAGTTCAATTAGCCTCAGATTTCTGTACAAACAACCCCGAAGAGTTAGGAGATGTCCCTGCATGGGGCAGATGTGTGACTCTGACATCACAGTCATTAGATGGCCTGTTCCTTTCCCTGTCCAGAGCCGCCCTCTCTCCTGCCATCCACCACAACTGCATGAAGCACATAAAGAAATTGGCATACAAAATAACACGAACTGGGTGATCACAACTGAGTGAAAATCTACACCTTGCCCTGAACTCATTCATTCATCAGATATGCAATGAAGCACCTCCCACGTGCCCAGCCTTTTCCTGGGCCCTGGGCATTAGCTGTTTACAAGATAGACTTAAGACAGACTCTTCCTTGGACTTTTGTGCAACTCAACTTGTATACATTGTGTCCACACAACCAACTAAACAAAAGCCCAATGGCAAATGCTTAGAAAGAAAGAAAGAAAGAAAGAAAGAAAGAAAGAAAGAAAGAAAGAAAGAAAGAAAGACAGACATTGGGTCACCTGGGTGGCTCAGTCAGTTAAGCATCCAACCCTTGATTTCAGCTCAGATCATGCATGATCTCACAATTCATGGGATCGAGCCCCACGTCAGGCTCTGCACTGGGTGTGGAGCCTGCTTAAGATTCTCCCTCTCCCTCTGTCCCTCCCCCACTTGCCCTCTTCCTCTTTCAAAATCAAAGAGAGACATTTAAGATTGTGGTGGGGGAGAAGTAGACAGTAAACAAGTGAACAAATAAATGAACAAGATGAATTCAGAGGCTGATAAGTGCTGTACTGAAAATAAGGCTGCTGAATGTGAAAGAGAGTGAATAGAGCAATTCAGGGACATTTTTGTCTTGTTCATTACACTTTTTGCATTCTCCCAGTTTGCCACAATGAAGTATTAATTTTGTAACCAGAACAAAACGAAGGAGGGAAGAAACCACTCCACGCTGTGGGAAGTCACCCAGAGGGAGCACAAGGGGGCCCGTACACACCCAGCAGTGGAAGGGGGGTGCTGGTAAGAGGGCTTTTTCCCTGTGTCCCTCCCCTGTTATTCTGTCATCATTATAACTAAACCTGCTGCACAGGGAGCCCAAGTCGGTCTCCTCGGTGCGTGTTTACCTCCTGCCTGTTTAACCAGCTCAAGAGCAGCTCCCAAGGGCCATGATCAAACCATGAGTTCATCGCGCTTGGTTCCTCTGGGAGGGTGAGCTGGCTCAACCTGGAACTGGGTGTCTCCCTCTCGGGGGAATGTCCTGAGACCCTAGAGGGAGCCTGGCCTGGGACTTCCCTCAGCTTCCCAAAGCCCCCAACAAATTGAATGGGTTTGGGGAGAGCTGTGAGGTGGTTTGAGGGGCATGAGAAAACCACACAGGTCCATCCAAGTTGAATCCCATTACATGGACTTTCCAGCATCCAATTTGTCCCTTATGTGGACATCTTGCTACAGCCACAGGCCCTTAGAAAGTTTAGCAGATACAGGAAGGGACTCTGAGCTCAGTAGGGGAAGGAGGACGCACCAGAGGTATCTGCCTCCAGCTGGAGTAATGGGAGGGCAGGGTCCCAGCAAAGGGAAACTGGGGCAGGGGCTGAGAGAAGATCTGAGACAAGAGCCAGACCGAAGCATCCAGTTCTAGGGCGACGGCCAAGAGCAAGAATTGAATCCAAAGCAAAGGTCGGAAGAAGTGAACGCTGGGGAGTCCCTGGAGGCGATGCCGATGCCAAGAGAGCGAGGTTTTCTGGAGATCCGCCGAGTCAGGCCAAGGAAAGAGAGAGCTTCTAGGGGCTTCCAGCCCCTTGAAAACACCCACTCCATCCCACCCATGTTGTGCCAGTTTTGTGTGTCCTTCCAGTCAGGAGAGGCTGGCATGTGTGAGGCGGCGGTTTTGAGGGAAATTGAAAGTGGCTGCTGCTTAAATCTCTGCCAGGTCCAGCTACAGCACAGAGAGCCCTTAGCTGAGCTCTGCTACTATAAAGCAGCTCGCTGTGTATTCAGGACAAATTCCTTCTTGGAAGCCTGGAAGAAAAACGCTCAGGTATTCACATTGATTGCTTCAGCTAATGGATTATGGCGCAGAGTTTTCCTCCCTCCCACATTCCTGTTTTTTAAAAATTAAACCAAATTGTGAAAGTAATACAGAAATAAGTGCTTCTTGTAAGATGTTGAGGGTACAAGGTATATGGCATAAAAACTGAGAGGCTGCCTTTGTCCCCTCCCCAGGGTCACCCCCACCCCCACCCCAAGGGTGACTGCTGACTTCAGTTTGGTGAACATAACTTGTATTGCTTTAATGTTAAAAAAAAAAAAATGTTAAAGAATGAAGATTGCACGGGCCGGGAAGCACCAAGTTCTTGTGGAGAAGGGTTGCTTACGGCATTCATGGAGCCTGAGAGGCCCTTGGGACACTGGTCCTTGCGACACGCACAGCCCTCCTGCACACTGCGCCCCTGGGAGGGTCCCAAGAAGACCAGATCTCCTCTCACCCAGAAACCTCATCCTCTTACAGGCAACTGTGCAAAAGGGGATCCTTGTTAAAATGTCCTTGAGGAGCCTACAATTCAAAGCACATTAAGAAACACATAGAAGAAAATTCTCCATCCAATGAAAACAAGTGGGGAAACTCTGGAGACATGGCAGGACACTGAGGCGAGAATGTGGGCCGATCGACCCCCCAGCCACCCACCTTTCCAGCTCCTCACTACTTCCTGTCTCCCACTTTGCCCCAATGGGAGAAAGAGGCTTCTGGCTGAGGGTCCTGGTAGCCTGGTGGTGCCGGGAGCCATGAAGAAAGCCAAAGCAGCTTAGAGGCCCATCCATCATTGCCAGGGGTCCCGCAACAGTCAGGTCTGGTCAGCCTCAGCACTGCAGGCTCCCAGCCGCCTGGCCTTGGGGGCTTCCTCGTGTAGCCCCACCTGTCAGCATCTTGCCTCTTCCCAGCCCTTCTGGTTGCCATGGCGACCAGCCACCTGCCCCAGTGGGGAGGCGGGGCTCTTCCCCCAGGCTCCAAGGAGCAGTGAAATCCAGGAGGCTCAGTAGCAAGAGCTGCTCCTGGAGCACTTTTTGGACTTTGCTCCCCTAGTGCTTAAGCCCTCTTGTTAAATTATAGGCAGGAAAAGAAAGAGGAGAGAAAAACCGGGCCCCTAAGTGCCCAGCAATGGGAGAAAAGATAAGCAAATAAATAATAAGTGATGGTTTATACATATTATATAGCCACTAAAAAGGATGTTCACAGAGTCTTTAATAACGCAGGGAATTGCTCGGCTCTGCAAATCTAAAGTAGGTTTGCAAGAAAATGCTCCTCAAAGAAAGGGCTTGGCAGTGCATTAATTTTAGGAAATACCACATCTCAATCCTCTCTTGGAGATTCAGGTTGCATGTCGGCATATTCAAGGCTCTGAGAAGTCTTCTAGTCAAGCACCTGTATTTAGCCTTATTTAATTCAGTGTTTTCCTCATTTACTTGATAATAGAGCCCTCTTCTGTAGACCCCCTTTCCCAGCCGCAGGGCGGAGGCCTGTCACCCTGGTTGCCTCATTGTCTCCCTACTGGTGGTGACTGTGTCTGTAGCAGAGCGTTGGCTCCCCACCCCTCCCTGGAGGCCCCAAGAGCTCTTTGATGTAGAGGTTGCGTTTCCTGCCTCCCCTTCTCACCCCCAGTTCCCACCCCAGGGCCTGGCACTGGCCCACTTTGTGGTAACACCTTTTGGAATTAGAGCCCATGTTCATTTCCAATGTAGATACTGATGATCTGACTTTTCCCTCCTTCTTATGATGGGTTTTATCATCATAGGATGAGCAACCAATCATCTGCTCCACTGTCACTAATTTACCTATAATAGGGGAGTGATCACCTACCAGGAAGGAGCCAGGTGCACTAACCGGCCTCCTGACATTGCTGTGTGGTGAGCCCAGCACTTTCTCACCTGGATCTTGGCCCATGCCAAAAAAAAAAAAAAAAAAAAAAAAAAAAAAAGCTATTCTGTGCCATGGGAAGTCATATATCGAGTGGGTTTAGAGCAAGGGTGGGCAGACCAGCCCATGGGGCAGTTCCAGTCCAGTGCATGTTTTTTGTAAATAAAGTTTTATTTATTTCCGTATTATCTATGGCTCCTTTAGGGCTACTATCTGGCCCCTTACAGAAAAAGTTTGCCAATCCCCAGTTTAGAGGATCTCTCAAGTTTCATTTATGATTTGCCTTGGGTAATAAGGAAAGGAAAAGTGTCAAGTCTGATGGAATATTGGAAATATTGTTTCAAAGCAAGAAAAAAGCAACTTGCACTCCTCAGTAATTACTAACTGCACAGAGTAGTAGTGATAATAGTAATAATAATAATAATAAGGCTGGTTTTCATGTCGTTCATCTCAGCTCTTTGCTTTGTGAAAAGCAGTTGAGCAATAAGAAGTAAGCATCTGCTTCTGATGCAGCAACTTGAAGAGTAGCTATAGCCCAGTGAGAAGGAAGGCCCTGCTTCGGGGGAGGCGGCGGAGTTAGGGCCAGGCTGCATTTAAGACAGAAGCGAGAAACAACAAACTTCTTCAAGGATGAAGTCCTGGGGCTCAGGTCAAGATTTCACGGTTCATGAGTTTGAGCCCCGCACTGGGCTCTGTGCTGTGGGATTCTCTGGCTCCCTCTCTCTCTGCCCCTCCCCAACTCATTCTTTCTCTCTCAAAATAAATAAATAGACTTCAAAAAATAAAAAATAAAAATGGATGGAGTCCTGGACGCAGGCAGCAGCTCCCAGAGCTCCCAGATCTCCTGTGATCAATCTCGTCCTCCCCCACCTGTCTGCTTCCACCCCTCCCAGGCTGTTCAACAGCATGATGTCCTCTGTGACCACCCCAGACCTCTGGGTCTTTGCTCAGGCTGTTCCCCTCCTGGGACACCCTTCCCCACCCTCCCTTCTTCCCATGCCAGCACTCAGCTCAGCCCAGAGCTCAGCTCCGCGGTGAGCCCTCTGACCCTCCTCAGCGCTGCCCTCAGCGGTTCCCTTTGCTTCCTGCCATCTTCGCACAACTCAGATTCTGTCTACCCTGCAGGTCTCTCTACCTTCCTAGGCCGCAAGCAGCTTGTGAGCAGAGACCTCATGCACTTTGCTCCTGTATGTGTGCTCGTGTAACTAGGAAAAACAGTGCAGTGTAGTTGTATTACTTTGACATATTAACCATATTTCCCCCCTTATATTTCTTTGAATCCTCATTTCCTCCATCCACTCCTATTTTTCATCTCATGGTACGAAATACCCAGGAAAAAGCAGGAAGGAAAAGGAGCCAGTTCTTGGCTTTTGTGTTTCAAAAGCCTGGTCTTTTGAAAGAACGAAAGGCTTAAGAAATAGATTTGGAAGAATAAATGTAAGATGAGTCAGAGCAGGGCTCCTACCCCGAGAATCTCTGGTCTGAAGGGAAGTGAGAAAGGCAGATTGGGGCCCTGTTTGCCAGTTTCTCCCAGGTTGAGTGTCCATGGACATAGTGGCAGTGATGGGGACACACAATGCAATTCTCAGGTGGGTGTATAAGATCCAAGAACAGAGGGGCTCTGAGCAGCTTTCTCTGATTGGGCAGATGGAAGGAGAACAGGACGCCAGAGAAGACAAACACTTGCCCAGGGGATCTGGGCAGGCAGCCCGTGCGCAGCCTGACAGAACTTCTGCAGCCCCCTTTCCTCCTTGCTAGCCAGAATAGCTGGAGCGGTGGCAGCCATTCTGTGACCAGTATTAGGTGGAAGGCATGAGGACAAAGGCTTGAGATTAAGATGCTGAAGCAAGAAGACTGAAGGCACCTGGGTGATGACACCGTGGGGGCACTGCGCGTCCCTGGGGTTGCCTACCTCTGGACTTCTTGTTAAATGAGAAAAAAAGAACCCTATCTTGTGCACACAGGTGTTCAGAGGGCCTCGACCAAAAACACTTCCTTTTTTAAAAAAATTTTTAAGTTTATTTATTTTGAGAGAGAGAGCACAAGCAGGGGAGACGGGCAGAGGGAGAGAGAGAGAGAAAGAGAGAGAATCCCAAGCAGACTCTGCATTGTCAGCACAGAGCCCGACTTGGGGCTCTAACCCACAAACCATGAGATCATGACCTGAGCCAAAACCAAGAGTCAGACGCTTAACCGACTGTGCCAGCCAAGCACCCCTCAACCAAAAGCACTTGTAAATGGGTTCAGTGAGGAGACAATGGAACCATCTCTAGACATGTGAGAGGGCAGAGGAACAGAGGAGCAAGCACTGAGGCTGAACACGGCAACTGAAGGTTGCCTCCACAGCCATCTGCAGGGACTAAGCACAGCGGAATGAGGACCAGATTGTTGCCACCCCTGTCCCCAACGCCTCGGCCTGCTGTCATCCCCAGGGAAAGGGGAGAGACATCTGAACTGACCAAGCTTAAGTTTCTGCCACCAGGCCAAATGGGGCAAAAGAGAAATTATGTTTCTTGCACACCTGAGTTTGGCCTGAGATTATAGGCTGTACATGACCCTTCATAGTATGTGTTAGGGGCGCCCACGATCTCACAGGCTCTGCCAGCACAGAGCCTGCCTGGGATTCTCTCTCTCTCTCTCAACCCCTCCGTCTCCCCCCCACGTCTATCTCCATCTCTCTCAAAATAAACATTTAAAAATTAATAAATAAAAATAAATAAATATGTGTTAAATGGAACCGGTGAACAGAACTGAGCCCGAGATCCGCAGCATCAGGGATGAGCTGGTCGATGGACTCCAATCCCTGCAGCCCCTGAGACCATAGTTTGGAGAAGTCTAGTCAGAGAGGCTAAATCCCTAGAAGGATCCTGAATAATTCTTTCGATGCTCTCCTCTACACATGCACCTCCTGCCCTCCGCTGCCTGCCCCCCCCCCTGAGGCTCAGACTGCACCCCACCCCAAGCAGGCTTCTCCATCATCCCGACTCACCCCTTCCCAGCTGGTACCCTCAGCCCTTCCCCAAGACCTTGACAGCAATGAAAGGAGCCACCCTTTATTGTAAATATAGCATCAACAACAATAAGGGCTGCTGTTCCCTGAGCAAGATTACATCCGGGACCTTCTCAGGCATAACAATGGCATGGTGACCCAGCTAATCAGAGAGGATAAAGGGCTCAGTGTGTAAACTCAGGCCCAGTGGAGTCCCAGGTGAGCAGAAGCATGGCCAGGATGGATCATCTGGCTCTTGGGGCCGTGGGCAGCTCTGTACCCAGTTAGGCCAGATTCAGGGCCACCCCAAATGTGTAGGGCTTTTTCTGGGCCTACCCATGGGCAGGAGGAGAAACTTGAGATTCAGCAGGGCCTCCCAGGAAGCCCATTAAGCAAAGAGGAGTAACCCCCCCCCCCCCCACCTCAGCATGGAGGTGAGAGGAGCCTGGATGCCTCCAATTTGCACTTCTCAGTGCTTCCTTCCCCTGATGAATTATTCATGTCCATGGCCAGGCAGCAGATCAATAATGCAGGAGGCAGAAGCCCTGGCAGGGCCCATCTTCCAGCTGACCGGCTCTGCCCCAGGATCCAGGGAGGAACTCTCCACAGCCCTCCCTTGATGGGGTGGTGTGGGCCTCTGTGCTTGGGTCGCTGAAATCCTTCATGGAAATCCAGCTGTCCCCACAGGGCTCCAGGCTGGGAGTTGGGCTGCAAATATACCCAGGAAGGGGGCCTTTTTTTTTTTTTTTTTTTTTTTTTTTTACAATTTCCATACCTCGTCTGCCTGGAGGGGCCCGTGTGTCCCTCAACACAAAGGAGCCATGTGGACCAGTCCAGCCCTGGGAGTAGGAATTCCTATCACAGGATGAGGGTGCAAGAGACATCCCCCACTCTTCCTCCAGGCCCAGAGTCTGGCAGGTAGAGACCCAGGAGAGCCAGAGAGTTCATTCTGGTTGCAAGTAGAAACTTCCATCCAAGCAGCAGCTTCAAGACACCTGTTTGACTTTCTCTGGTCCCTAGCAGGTTCCAGCAGATTCCAGCAGACTCCAGCAGACCCATGGTGGGGGGCCAGAGGCTGGGGAAATTCCGTGCTTCCTTGGGAATGGTGCTTTGGGGGCACACCCACTGTGACCTTCTGACTGCCTCCCACACACACACCCCCTACTCACACGCGCCTCCTCCGCCAAGGGCTGCAGCCTCACTGGCAAACACTGGGAAGAGGGGTGTAGACGTCATCTGCTAGGAAATGCCATACTTACCCGGGGCTCCTCTCTTTGTTCTTCTCTTTGCTTCTCAGTACTGCCTAGATTTTCTCTGTTTGTTACAATAGATCCTTGTAGTAAGAAAGAAACCCAAATGACTGTTACTTTTGCAGGGGAGAGAAAAGAACCACTAGAGAAGAAAAGAACCACCTAAGGTGAGACTAGCCAGCTCTCCTTCAGGCTTCCAGCCCAGAGCTTCCCCAAACTTAACATGCAAAGGAACAGCCTGGGGATCTTGTTAAAGGTGGATATTCTCCTTAAAGGGCATCGTCTGAGTTTCTGCATTTTTGCCAGCCCTGGTCATGTCCAAGCTAATGGTCCAGGGAGCACACTTTGAGTAGCAAGGCTCTGGAGTCCATCCCAGTGGCTTCCAACCTCAAAAGACCATTGGGGTGACCACTGGAAAAATTTGTTAAAACCCGGATGCTCCAGGGGAGGCTGGCTGGCTCACTTGGTGGAGCATGCAACTCTGGATCTTGTGGTTGTGAGTTTGAGCTCCATGTTGGGTATAGAGATTACTTAAAAAAAAAAAAAAAAATCTGAAAAAAGAAAAAATGCAGGTGTTCCAGCCACACCCCAGACCACTTAAACCAGATTCTCTAGGAGTGGCAGCCAGGCTTCAGCATGTCCTCAAGCCCCCAGGTGATTCTAGACCAGCTCAGCTCACTCCTTTACTTGAGGAGACTGAGGCCCAGAGAGAGGCCAGGGGCTGCCCACGATGACACAGACAATGAGGGAAAAGTTTGGGGCCTGGGCCAGAGAACTTTCCAGGGCCCACGGGGTTGTCTCCTATCATGGGTCGGGGGATGGGCAGGAGGCTGGCAGGGACTCAAGGGGCAGGCCGGGTGCCCAGAACTACCCAGATTCTAGGATGCTCTCTAGGCTGGGCCCAGGCTGTGCCCCCCACATGTATCGAGCCCTCCCGGTTCCCCAGGATTGCGTCAGGCTCCCAACAGCCCTGGGCGTGTCCAGAGCAGATTATCACCCCATTTACAGACGGGGAGATGAGGTTCAGAGAGGCCAGACCCCTTGTCCCAGGGCACAGCCATCTGTCATATGAGGCCTCCTGCATTGTGAAAACTCCAATATTTCCCTCACTGATTGTAAGACACAGGTGCCCCCTTCCCGTTTTAAAGTTTCTAAAATTGGGTTGTGTCTGACAATGTCGAAGAAACCTTCACCACCAAGCTAGGCACTACAGTGATGTGATTGTTACTGGCAGTGCCCGTGGACAGGAGGTGTCCACTCACCTGAGTGTTATTAAATTGGCAGCATTACACTGGCGACATTTCATCTTCATCTGGATCCCCGGGTGGTGCTTTAAGTATCCTTGGAAAGATCATGAGTCTCCCGGTGAAGTCCACCTTCCTGCTCTTGGCTTCCCTGACTTCCTAGGACAGCCCTCTGTCCCGTGTTCCCCTCCCAGCAGCCCTCATCTACCCAGCTGGCACATTCACTTGCCCTGCCCCAGCAACTAACTCCTTCCTTCCAGAACTTTCCCTTTAGGCCACAGGTCCTATGGTCCAGAAAGCCTGTCCTTTTCATCTATGTGTCCTCAGGGTCCAGTATAAGGCCTGGTATGTAGTAAGTGTTCAATGTAGAGGCAGCTTTTAGGCAACAAGCTTGAGCAACGGAAAACTGAGTAAGGTGCGGGCAATGCAAATGGGCTCATGAAGGGACCCACCTCAAAATGGCCAGTTCTTAAGATTACCAAAGAAAGGAAAATTCCGTATGTTCCCATACTCCCTCGCTCCGTCCTGTAACTGTGGCCCCTCCCCACCACCTCGGCACTGACCGGCTCTATTTTGCTATCCTGCCCCATGCTCTCTCACGGTGTATTTGATAAACTTCTATCTCCATTGTTCTGCCTTGGGTGAATTCTTTCACCGCCCTGGCCACCAGCCCCCATCCGATTGGGACACCCCACCTTTGGTGGCTCCCCTATCCGATCGGAGCACCCCACACTTACTACCAGTTTGTGGAAGGAGAGAGGGAGGGGTCCCAGCCCAGGGTCCTTTGGGGAGCCTCCCTCCCACTCTGGGGCAGAGGTTGCTGCTCCCTCCACGGCTCTCCCTGTGAGCACCCGCTGAAACACCTCCACACTGCTGTGGTCTGACTGATGTGTCCTTCCCAAATTTGTATGTTGAAATCTTACCTATCAAGATGATGGTATGAGGAGGTGGGGCCTGTGGGAGGTGCTTAGGTCAAAAGGGTTCTGGGATTAGTGCCCTTATAAAAGAGACTCCCAGAGGGGAAGACGGAGAGAGAGAAAGGGGGGGTAGATGTCACTCTGCCCACACCCACACCCTGCTTGGCCTGCGCTCCAGCAGTCTGGGAAATGGATCCCTCCTCCCACCTTATCCCCCACCACCGCTCCCCACCCCCGCCAACTAACTTGCCTTCCTTCTATAGGGCTTTCCTCTCTGAGTAGCAAAGCATGGTTGCAAGAAGCCAACTTTGGGGTCAGCCCTAGGGACAGGGTCGGTTCACCAACATTTATTCAGTACCTTCTGTGTGCTGGGCATGGTGTGACCTGGGACAAGTCCCTGAATGTCTCTGAGCCTCAGTTTACCAATCTGAACCTGGAGATAACACTAGTAACCCCCTAGGATTTCCCCGTGCATGTGAAACACCCAGCATGAGCCAGGCTGTCAGTAAGTGTCGGTTTCCTGGGCTCTTCTTTCTGTGCCTGAGGTCTTTGTTCAGGTGCAGAAAGGACAACTGAGGGAAGGTGGGAGCTGCATTCCTCACTGGAGAAACTTTGGCCCAGGGAGGACAAACTTACCCAGCGGAATGCCCCGAGTGTGCCCAGCCTTCCCATTGCCTGGCTCCGGGCCCTGACCCCGGAACTGGCACCGACAGACTGAGTGGATTTCCCCCCAGCCCTGTTGTTCGGAATCCTTTGACCCCAGCAAAGGGCCGTGGAGCACATGCGCTTTCAGCTTTATTTGTTTCCATGCTGAGCAATACAGAGGCGCCAACTAGAGAGTGTGGTGCGGGCGGCGGTGCGCGGTTCTTGCTGGGACAGGGGGAGGAGCTATGTCTGCGTCCAGAGCTGGGGGACCGCTGTGTTCATGCAGCCAGCAGCTGGACCCACGACGGAGCTGGGGCAGCAGGGGGTTAGGCCTGGGGGCGGGGGGCAGGCTGCCTGTGGGTGGAGGCGACAGGGGAGTCAGGGGACCCTCCCTCCAGTCCGATCTCCGCAGGGTGCAGGCCTTGTGCTCCTCTCTGCCCCAGGAGTCAGTCTCCTGAGGCCTCTGCTCCTTCTGCAACCCTCAGAGGCCTCTGAGCTACGTCCTTGGTACAACTAGAGTATTCCCACGTTGTCCTTGCCTGAATGGAAGGAATTCCCAGCTGTCCTGTAGCTGTCTGCTGCTGGCTCCTCTCTTTCTCGACTGTTCTGGGCTTTGAGTGTGAACAGGTGTGTGTCTGTGTGGGTGTGACTGCGGGGGCCAGGGCAGGTCTGGGTGTGTCACAGTGTGCAAGATAGAGCCCCACTTCGGCCATCGTTCTCCCCCACAAGACCATGCCTAAACCGGCTGACTGGTTATTCTCTTTCCCCCTGGGGTGCTGAAGCTGGGACCCCTGGGGCCTGCCAGGAGACCATGGCCTCATGAACCACCAGTTCCATAGACTTTGTGATTCACCCCCTGGCCTGACCTGACTTCACAAGTGACACGAATGCTCTGGGCTCCCTCCCTCCCTCCCCCAAAACACAGAGGCATCTCTATTTTGGCCTCAAAGGTCCTATAAAGCAAACCCAACCCCTCCTTTAGGATCTGGAGAGGTTGGAGTTTGCTCCCCAGGTGGGGAACTAATGCAGAAACGGGGGCCCCAGAGGGATCCACCCAGTGCCCCTGCCTCCCCTGCCACAAAGCCCCTCCCAGAAGGCTCAGAGCTGCACTGGGGACCCTTCTAGTAGACAGAGCTAACAGGCTCCTTCCTAGGAGTCTGAGAAGCGTCAGAGAGACAGGAAAGGGCCCTGAGAGGAGGCATGAAGGCCCTGAATGGGTGCAGGGGAATCATTCTTTGCCAGCCTGGGGCTAGTCTGGCTGTGGCTGGGAACATGCCCTCTTATCAAAGGCAGTAGCCATAGCAGCTAGACAGGGCATCCCAGGGTGGGAAATCCTGGAACATCCCTCTCTGAGGGTCTGGGAAGAGAAGCGAGCCAGGGAGGTGGGCACAGGAGAGGCCCCTGTGGATAGAGCCCGTGCCAGGCAGAGGTCTGGGGAGAATCCCAGGCCAGAAATCAGGTAGGAGTTCAAGGGACCCTGCTCGGTCCTTTCAGGTGTCTCATTAGGTCCTGAGACAGAGGCCATGGCGTCACCTCTGCCTCGAGGCATGTGAGTGTGTTCCCAAGCCCAGGGCCTCCCTCTCTCCCAAAGACTGGCCTCTTCACCCAGCTCTTCTCTCTGTCCTAGAACTCTCTAGACCCAATCAACAATAAACCTTCATAAAAAACCCTCTGGCCCATTCCCCTGCAAACAGGACTAACACTGCTAACAGCCTGGGAGCCTGTGGGAAGCCCTCAGCACAGAGGTGGCCCCAAAATCTCCAGGGAAAGCCTTTGCTGTTTTGTGGATGGCCAGGGGCACAGGAGAAGGCACAGAGCAGCCGGTGCTGCCGGGCTGGGAGCCAGAGCCCAGGCCCCACCTGGGGCCCCAAGTTTGTACCCTAGACCATCAGAGAGGGCATGGCAGGCAGAAGGCAAGCTCCGGTCCAGGCTTCTCCCCACTGGCTGAGCTGGGCTGGGGTCAGGCCCCAGGCCACTTGGTTGGTGCCCTAGGCGACAGCACAGGGAGGGAGGAAGCAAGAGGCAGACTGGGTCATCCTGGGAGACGTGTTGGGACCAGAGTTCTTAGCAGAGATGCTCCTGAGGCTGAAAAGTTAGAGAAGAGGTCTGTGGGTCATGCGGTTCCTGCTCCTGTCTTCACCAACATCCACCCAATTATGGATGTGGCGGTCACCTCTCTCCAGGCAGCTGCACATCTCGTGTGCCCAACTGGTCCCAGGGCCTATGCTGAGCGGCACCTGGGCCCCTGGGCTCAGGGCACTGGCTGGGATCACAGCAAGCATGTGGCACAGGCATGCAAGTGGTCTTTTTTACACCCCCCCCCCAAAAATACAAAAGAGAAAGTCCCACGTCTTGGCTCTCGGTCATCAGACGTGCAGGGAATGCGCTGCTTCTCTCCCAACCACAGTCCATCTCATTTGTGGGACTGGCTCCTCCTCCAACACGCAGAATATGCTGCTTGCTAGATCCCAGGAAACGGTGGGGCCGAGAAACAAGCCAGAACACTGAGGGCAAATACCAGGCTGTGTCCATGAGACTAAACCTCATTATTCGTCAGTTTCACAGGAAATTTAATTTCCTTTCTTCTTCTTGCTTTTCACATCTGATGTGGGCTGACAGTGGGGAGACTTAGGGGCTTGACTCCAAGTCCGTGCTTCGGGAGCTCAGGGAAGAGTGGGCGCTTGGCAGCCGTGGTCCTGCCCTCCTGCGGTGGTGGGGGTGTGCGGAGGCCTCTAGCCGGCGGGGGCCGTCCCTGCCAGCACAGCACCCTGGTTAATTCTATTTCTTCTGAACTGTAAAGGGGAGAACAGTTGAGGCAAAACAGAGCTCAGAACAAGTCTTCAAGTCCTCGTTTTGAGGTTTGGGGTGTTTGTTTCCTAGTGGGAGATGGTAATAGGGTGATCTGGTTCACAGTGGCTTGGGACCCCCAAACATAGAACCATCTGTGCCTGAAGTTTTTAAACAATTCTCTTTGCCAACTTGAGTTCGGTAGTTCTCATTTGCCATCAAAAAAGTCATGGCTATGGGGCACCTGGGCGGCTCAGTGGGTTAAGTGTCCAACTTCAGCTCAAGTATGATCTCACGGTTCGTGAGTTCGAATCCCACATCAGGCTCTGTGCTGACAGCTCAGAGCCTGGAGCCTGCTTCAGATCCTGTGTCTCCATCTCTCTCTCTGTCCCTCCCCTGCTTGAGCTGTCTCTCTCTCTCAAAAATAAAGATTAAAAATAATAATAAAAAAAAAAGTCACGGCTAACATGACGAGCAGGACAGAGGAGATTGAGGCACACAGGGTGATACGGAGGCTAATGCCCTGGCCGGAGGTCCCTGTCTTCCATATACCTGCATGTGCGTCAGCCCCAGAGAGAGAGCGGAATGTGCTTCATCTCAGATACTTAGTCAGTGGAGGATGTGGGCTTTGAACCCAGGCAGGCTGATTACCAACCTGAACTCTTCCCTCTCCAAAGAAGTGGCCAAGGTTGCCCATGACCCCACCGCTGTATGCCAGGCTTTCTGCCCCAAGTTGAACACTCATGTTCTGGACCAGTGCCTCCTTTAATGACGGGGCTGGAAATCTTATTGAAATGCAGGTTCTGATTCAGTGGGTGTGGGATGGGGCCTGAGACTCTGCATTTCTGACACATTCCCAGTGTCAGCAGCCACTGCCGCTGTCCACACAGCACATCTAGAGTAGCAAGATGTTTAGGGGAAAAGTTTAGACTGACCACTGCAAATGGCAGAGATGCTTGGGGGCTTCCCGAGGCCAGCGTGTGAAGGGAGGCGAGTGGACCGCACTGACCCGCGTGGCCCAGAAACTCAAAACTGCACCGGCCTTTTGAGCAGCTGAGAGTCACCTTTGAAAATGGTGCCCCTGCTTGGATAAGCTCCCTGGGCCACCTCTGGGGGCTCACAAAAGTGTTACTGCCAGACTTCCACCACATGCGTAGTTTACTTCTCATATGTGCTGGCCGCCCCAGCAGGAATGCTCGCAGGGCAGGCCCAGCATTCGCTAAGCAGCATCGCATCCATGATCTTGGGTGACGCTCGCAGGCTCAACCAGGCACCACACTGGCCCAGGACCTGGGGCCCTCGGAACCGAGACTGGAGCCTGCCACCTCTGGTTCCCAGACCTGTGCTCTTTCCACCGCCTTTCCTAATGATCCAGGCATAAGGGAGGTCGGAAGCCAGTCCCACTCTGCTGGGCACTCCCGGGGACGGGGTCGCTTCTCCGAGAGGATTGGCCTGTGGCCCTTATATGCTCTTACTCCATTCCCACCGCCCCCTCCCCTGGGAGCTGGGCTGCGCCCTTCCGTGGTCCGCACCCCGAGCAAGCTGGCTCCCTCAGCTCCGTGTGGCTGAGCCTCACCTGCGAAATTGACGGTCACGGCCACAATGATGATGATGATTCCCATGATGATGAAGGTGATGCTGAGCAGCCGGGCCAGGCGGCCCAGCCTCCGGGCCCCGTCCAGGTCCCCCTGTTGCACACTACTTCGAGACTGCAGAGAGAGGGTGGCAGAGACCTCAGGAAGGCTCTTCCCAGCAGCCCTGTGGGGGGGCCCCTTGCCTGGGCCTCCAGAGCCCACCCAGCCCCCACCTCAGCCCACATTCCAGCACCCACCTCGGGGACAGGAAGCAGGCTTCTCCTGTAGAACTGGCCTGGACCCAAGTGGCTCAGCAATCTTGTGGGAACCCCCAACCGAGCTTGCCCCTCACTGGACGCAGAACCAAGCAATGCGGGGCACTTCCTCTCAGGACAGTGATGGGGCAGGGTGGCCATGGCAGGTGTTCTGGTGAAGACGGAGGGCCTAGGAGGGTGGACCAGGTCCAGGCCATGCTGGGCTGGCAGGAGCAGACACACCAGGCCCCTCTGGACCCCTGCCCAAGGCTCACTGCTATGACCACACTAAGCCCCAGTGGCTTTTTAAAAAAAATGTTTTTTAATGTTTATTTATTTTTGAGAGAGAGACAGAGAGAGTTGGGGGGGAGGGGCAGAGAGAGGGAGACACAAAATCTGAAGCAGGTTCCAGGCTCTGAGCTGTCAGCATTGAGCTGGGTGTGGGGCTTGAAACCACGAACTGTGAGATCATGACCTGAGCCAAAGTTGGACGCTTAACCGACTGAGCCACCCAGCGCCCCTCCTGTGGCTTTTTCTGTGGCCCGAGGTGCCTGACTCCTCTCCTCTGTGACCCCTTCTTCCACAGCAGGAAAAAGTATCTTCGATCCTTCCTCCTCCTATTTTCACCCAGGAACCACATCTTAGTTCAACCAAGCTGACTTGCCAAATCACACCAGAAAGGCAGGTATCTTGGGTTTGAACTGAAAGGCTGGGGCTTGGCGAGAGCCACGCTTGGCTTCACCAGGCCCATTTGATACTTCTTTCTCAGTGAGCTCGGTTTTTCTCAGCCTTATTTAATTCGGTGAAACCAGGTGGGTGAGTGTGGGGATGGCCAGAAAGGATCCTGGGAGCTCCTGGGCGTGGCTCAGGAGGAGGTGTGTCCCACCCTCCCCCACCCTCACCCCTCACCCTCACCCTCACCCATAATGCTTCAGGTGCCAACCTGCTGGCCAGGGCTGACCTGTGACCTCCAGATTCCTCCAGCTCTAGAGCTCCCTGATGCTCCTTGGGCTTCCAGAACAGGCACAGGCAGGAGTCCGCTAAAGGTGTGACTGCTTTCAAGGTCTTAGGCCACTTATTTGGTTATTTTATTTTCAGATTATTTGAGGCTCCTGAGTTCAGCGCAGAAATGTAGTCAAGTCCCTTGATGATGGTGGTGGTGATGATGATGGTGTCTTGAGCCCTTACTTTGTGCTGGGACTTGCTAAGGACTGTACCTGGAAGATCTCCCTTAGGCTCAGAACCATCCCATGAGGCTGGCAGTGTTGGCCACTTTTAAAGGACCTGGAGTTCAGGGGACGCCTGGGTGGCTCAGCTGGTTAAACGTCTGACTCTTGATTTCGGCTCAGGTCATGATCTCATGGTTTGTGAGATCAAGCCCTGGGTCCGGCTATGTGCTCACAACTTGGAGCTTTGCTTGAGATTCTCTCTCTCTGTGCCCCTGCCCCACTCATGCTCTCTCTCTCTCTCTCAAGATAAATAAATAAACATATAAACATTAAAAAAAAAACTTGTAAAGAAGCTGCAGTTCAGGGAAGAGGGTGCCCCCCTTCCCCAGGTGCTGTCTGTTTCTCCTCTCAGAAACCTAACCAACCCTCCACCCCACCTCACAGCTCCCTGTCCTTCCAGGACAGTGCCACCTGCCTGGTGCAGTGTTTGACCTCAGACTCTCTTTACCCTGGATCTGCTCCTGGCCTTGTGCTCCTCTGTCCACTTGCCCGATTATTGGCCACAGCCCAGAGTCCTCCCACTCGGTCACAACACCTGTCTGCTGCCACCCTACCCATCAGTTTCCTCTCCTGGCCAGTTCCCCCACAGTCCTCCCTGGCCCCCTTGCACCTGCCCTGGTTCCAGGTGCCACTTCTCACCCAAGCCAACACAACAGCCTCCTGAAGAGCCTCCCACCCCCGGCCCCGGCTCTGAGCTCTCCTCCTCTCCGTGTCACCCCCACGCCACCATCCCACTCCACGCATGTTTATGCCAGGCCCTGTGCGAGGCCTCCGGCATGCGGTCCTAGGGTGGGATCAGAGAGGAGGCGGAGAGACAGGAGCTGACGCATGAGTTCAAAGAGATGATGGTGGCTTAGGCAGTGGCCCTGCCCAGCATCTTCCATGCCCCCCCCCCCCCACTGTTCATAGAACAAAGTCCAAACCCAGGTCAGCTCTGCACCTTTCTGATTTTATCTTCTACTCTTCCCTGCCACAACGGATGCCTTTGCTGGCACTGACCTCTCCCTGCTTTTGTTCCCGCTCCCGCTCAAACACACACGTCCACATCCTCTCCACCTGTCGAGGGCTGCCTCGGATGCCACCTCCTCCTCCGTGAAGCTTGCTGAGACTGGACTGATAATGATCCCTAACATGATTTGACCATCTACCTTGGACCTGGAACTATGTTAAGTGCTTGCCATCAGGCAGAGCATTAGAGCATCCTCACACTCCTATGAGTGTGTAAGGGAGGGTTATTAGACCATTTTACAGAGGAGGGGCTAGAGCCCAGAGCACCATGCAGGTGTGAGAGAAGGGGAGAAAGGCCAGATCAGGAAGGGCCCGAACTACCGCAGGATGGAATCTGGATTTTGTCTTGTAAGCCCTGGGGAGCCTGCAGCGGGGAGAGACAAATAGAGGGTTTCGTCAAGACAGGAGAGGGAAAAGATCCAGTCAGAGGGAGAGGCTGAAAAGACCAAGGAGTGATAGGTGCCCCCATGTCCCAGGGCGGCAGGGAGAGGTCTGGACTTGCGCAAAGGGATGCCCTACAGCCAGCAGAGGAGAGCACTGCTGTCCTTGGAGACTAGATACACGTGGGTGCGGGCGGCCGCACGTTTTGACCGGTCTGCAGGCGGGTCGGGGCAGAGTCGTGAGTGAGGGTTCAGTCTCCGGACACCAGGGCGCTCGGTGACAATAAACGAGTGTGATCCCATGAGACATGAAAGAACAGATGGGTCTGGCTTGAGGAGGGGGCATGGGCGGAGGCTCGGGTAACAGCCCATCCTGAAGCTCACTTGGACGTGGCGAGGACTTGAGGGAGCAGGTACAGCCTCCCAGCTCCCTGCAAAGGCAGCCAGCCTGGATAGGAGCACAGGCTTTGGAACCAGACCTCCTGGATGCCTGTCCCCATCCTCCACAGCTGTCCCCGCAACGTGGCTTCTTCTCTATCTCTCCCCGTCCTCAAATACAGTCACGTATGAATTCCTGACCTCTCTAATGTTCCTCAAGTCTGTCCCTACCTCTCCAGCCCTGAGTCCACGGCCCTAGCCCACTCTCACAGTTTGTTTCATCTGGAGACTGCACAGCCTCCTTCCTTCTCACTGGTCTCTCTGCTCCAGCCTTGCCCCCCGCCAACCTCTTCTTCCTTTTTTATTTTATTTCATTTATTTTAGAGAGAGAGCAAGAGAAGGGGAGAGGGGGAGAGGGAGAGAGAGAGAATCTCAAGCAGGCTCCCCACTCACCGCAGAGCCTGACACGGGACTCGATCCCATGACCCTGAGATCACGACCTGAGCCAAAATCAAGAGTCAGATGCTCAAGTGACTGAGCCACCGTGGGGCCCCTCCAGCCAACCTCTTTAGAGCCAAGGTGAGGTCTTTAAACCACAAGCCTGGTCACATGGCTCTCCATAAAAGGGACACTTTTTTTTTTTTAATGAAATTTTTCTGTTTCTTTTAAAAATGTTTTTCATTTAAAAACATTTTTTAAAGTAGGCTCCACATCCAACATGGAGCTTGAACTCACAGCTCTGAGGTTAAGAGTCACCTGCTTTACTGACTGAGCCATCCAGATGCCCCAAAAGGGACACATTTTTATGCCTCAGTGCCTTGGCCTGTACTGTTGTCTCTGCTGGAATAGCTTTCCTCATTACCACATTGCCACTTCAGCTCCTTCCAACCCTTCAAGAGTCACCTCCAATAAAACTTTCCCTGGGGTCCACAAGCAATTAATCACCTTCTCCTTGGAGCTCCCATAGCATCTCACACCATGGTCTTTGCCTCTCTCCCCATCTTGTGTCATTAGTTCTTGTGTCAGTCTCTTTCCCTAGACTGTAAGCTCCTTGAAGGCAGGGACCACAAAGCCTAAATCCTTGTGCCCCTCTTATGAAACCTAGGGACTGGCCCTAGTAGGTATTCAGTAAATGTTTGAGGAAGTGAAGAATAACAGAAGAGAGAAAAAGAATGAGCGGTGTTTTCTAACCAGTGAACTTAGTCAGTGGAAGGCTCAAGTTATAATAGAAGATTCATGAATGAAATATAGGCAATAGGTCCCACAGGAGAGATATCTGTTATCTGGGTTTGGGCCCTACCCACTAACCCAGGCCACCTCCAGCTCTCTGCAAGGCCGGCCCAGGGTACTGAACTAAGGACTTCAACACCAAGGCAACATTGGGAGGAAGAGGGGGAAACATACAGAAAGGCTTTAGGGATTTCCAGGAAGTTGAGCTGTAGAAATTCTGGGGCTACCTGGAATCATTACCAAGGGACTCATTCTCGGCCGTAAGCATGGCATGTAGTGGGGAGGGGCCCAGGATTTCAGAGGAGTCCTGCTCCTCACTTGCCAGAGAAATCTTTGTGTGTTCAATAATGATCCAGGACCATGGAGAGAGGTGCACGTGTGGTTGCTTGGGTTTGAGAGGTGGGGAGGGGAAGCAAGAGGAGAGATGAATTTTTCAGTCACTCTAAACCCAATCCCTCTTCTTTATCCGCAGCACCATCAGCCCGTGCATCCCAGTCATGCGTGTTCCTTTTAGCCCGAGAGACAGCGTTGAGGGAGATCACTGGGAATGGCCAGATGGAGTGGGGCAGACCCGACTTCACCTGCTATGTTGTGTCAGACACTTTATGTGTCATACATTGTCCAGTGTAAACCTCAAAAGTATTCTGTAAATCTTCATTTTCTGATCCATAAAATGGAGGGAAGAGCTGCCTTGAAGGGTAGAGCCCTACTTTGAAAAACAGAAGGTCCCCACTGCTAGGTGGCACTCATTTCTGAAGTACCCCCCCACCCAACATTAGCTCCCAAATAAAAAATCCATCCCTAGAGGTGCCTGGGTGGCTCAGTCGGTTGAGCGTCCGATTTTGGCTCGGGTCATGATCTCACGGTTCGTGGGTTCGAGCCCCACGTCAGGCTCTGTGCTGACAGCTCAGAGCCTGGAGCCTGCTTCAGATTCTGTGTCTCCCTCTCTCTCTCTCTGCTCCTCCTCCGCTCATGTTCTGTCTCTCTTTCCTTCAAAAATAAACACACATTAAAAAATTTTTTCTAATCCATCCCTTGACTCCAGAGATGGAAGAAGACCCTTTCTTACTTTCCACGAGTGAATTACCGGCTGCATATACCACACCCCACTCAGTGCAGTATCTTCCCCTTATACAAAATGGCTCAGGTTGACGGAACAGAGCCATAACTGCAGTAATGGTTGTAATGACTGCAAATTAATAGATCATTTGTGATTGCAATGGCAGTGGGAATGGTGAGGGAAAAGATGAACTCAGGTTAATAGATCGGTGAGGAAATACATTGAAAAAAGTTGGAGAGAGCCGGTAGGGGGTGGGGAGGGAAAAAGATAGGACAGGGAGAGTGCTGGGGAGAGCTGCCAGCCGAGGAAACCAGCCAGAAGCAGGCGGCAACAAAAATTATCAGGAAAGAGTTTCCTCCACCGGTGAGGCTCAGGCCAAGCCCCCGGGAGATCTGAGGGGACTTGACAAATTGTGATCAGCTGAGCACTGATCAGCTATTGGTCCTTCCAAGGAGATCAAACAAATGCAGGCGGGTCAAAGCCACGGGATGTGTGCTTCATGCCCCCTT
The DNA here is from genome assembly GCF_018350175.1 of Felis catus. NCBI lineage: Eukaryota > Metazoa > Chordata > Mammalia > Carnivora > Felidae > Felis > Felis catus. The sequence continues at coordinate 16,371,458 of NC_058381.1, read as the reverse complement.
CGCACCCCTCTCTCTGCAGCAGAGCAGTTGTTTCTGGAACACCCTAACTACAGGGTTAACTTCAGTTGCTGGAGAGTGGGGAAGCATCGGTGGGGGAGGGTTCTGGGGGAGGAGTCAGGAACGCAGCAGCTGTCAAGGTGGGTGGGGGATGGGGGTCCCTGAGAACCGGAGAACCCATAGTATGCTGTATGTTAACTAACTTGGATTTAAATAAATAAGGAGTACGTCAGTATTTTAAGCCATATGTCTGAGTGCTGGCTGATCTTCAGAGCTGGTTGGGGCTCAGCACTCTTGCCAAGTGAATGGATGAATGCGTACATGAATGAAAGGGAGCCTGCAACACATCAGTTAAATAATCAGGTCATCCAAAATGCCTGAGAAAGGAAGCCTGGAGCCACTCTGGACCTCTTTAGCGCTCCCTCATGTCCGCATGTCGTAAGGGAATCCACCGAGAAGGGGCTGCTCAGAGGTCTCCACGACAACCACAGACAGGGCTGCCCCTCCCCAGCTGGTGTCAGGACAGCTGAGACCCCATTATCCCCCAAACTGGTTAAAGTCGGAATTGCCTGTCCACTGGGGATTTGCCCTTTCCTCTGACATTACCAAGTTTCACTTAGTATTAATAAAAACAGCAACCACTGCCATTTATGGAGCATTGACTATGTGCCGGGCTCTGGGCTAGGTGTTTTCACACATATTAACCCAGTTAATCCTTCCGGCAGCTTTACGGAGTAGACAGTTTCATCACGCCTATTTTATAGATGAGGGAACTGAGGCAGTGGAGTGATTCGGACATGATCACATGGCTTAGGAGGCATGGAGCTGGTTGGTACATGAGGCATGTACACCCGGGCCTATCTGATGCTGGTTTAAGCACCATTGTCAACTGAAGGACCGCCGCCTGGGGTCCGGCACCCCTTGCTGACAGGAGACCTTGCTGGCACCGACGAAGAACATGGCCATTTCTCAGCCTGACTCAGAAGTCAAACGGATGAAGCTAGCCCTGCCCTGGCCACCTCAGGAGGCTCACGGGAGCCTGCGGTGCTGACCAGGGCTGGGTCTGCACACCTGTGATCCCAGCCCCTCGGGTTGAACCCCTGTCACAGCAAGCCCCTGTCAAAGCCACAGTGGGAAGGACACTGCTGGTCCATGAGTCTTTCACTGATGGAGTCAGTAGGGGTGCAGAAGGACGGGGGTGGGGGTAGGGGGAGGGTGGAGAGACAGAGGGAAGGAAGTGGATTCTTCCCTCCCTGCACAAATGTCTCAAACATGTGGCTTTCCTGGGAGGGACACACCATCCTTGTCCCCAAAGGTAGCTGCAGGCAGGGTGGGGTCGTGGCGAGAACACTAGATTCAGCACCCAGTTGTGCCACCGTGGGCAAGGCTCTGTTCAAGTGTCTCTGTTTGCCTCGTGTGTTAAGTGAGAACAATTAACGTGACTCGGTGAGCCTCATAGTAGGGCGTGCTCTGCAGACAGTAGGCTGTAGAGAGGCTGTCAGGGCTGTGGGGCTCTGCCCTGGGGTCAATGGCTTTACTTGGTAGCCAGAGTTCTGATGTCTGTCTCCAGGACCTAGAGACGTCAGCACAGGAGACGTACTAGCTGCCCACACCCTCTGTCCCTCCTTCACCCCTGCTGCTTGGGTGGGGCCGAGCCTCAGCACTCCCTCCTGTGACCCAGACTGGCTCCCAGAGAGGGGAGACAACTGTGGGCACCCCCTGATAACTGCCCCTGCCAAGCAGGTTAGTGTAATGGCTAGAACCCCAGCTCTGGCTCCGGGCATCCCTCTGGTCCTAGGTTCCCCAGCGACCAGCAGGTTCTTTCACACCTGCGTTTCAGTTTTCTCCACTGTAAAAGGAGCATAATACCAATACCAATGGGCTATAGAGGCCAGGTTCAATGAGATAATATATGTGAAGAATTTGAACCTGTGTCTAACATTTAGTAAGTGATATTATCCCCTAACACTGGGCTCCCTCGGGCTCCTTCCTGCTGGCTTCTCACAGTTCTCTTTGGAAATTCATTTCCACAGCTATACACCCCATCTGGCCACCCCCCCACACGCCCCTCCTCTGCAATCTCAGCCCCTGCTATCTCTCTCTCTCTCACAGCACCTGCCCTTAACTTCTTTGAGCCTCAGCCTGTGACCCCTCCCTCTCCTCCATGGTCACCACCATCTTTCCAGCCTCACTGCCTCCCAATCCAGCCTGATCCTTCAATGTCCCACCTCCGCCACCCTTCCCGGCGTCTTCTGTGCCCCCTGGTCTTGCCCTCATGGCAGCTTTGCCGTCCCCAGCCCTGGGTGGGCCCGGTGTCCCATCTATGACTCTGTACCTATAGCCGGAGAGAAGACACACGACCACACAAGCTGATGACAGTTCAGACCCGTGGTCTCCAGCCTCAGCAGAGCCCTCAGGCCATTGACCTCTCTGTCCCTTGTCACCTCTCCCCTCCCCTGCCACCAGGCCCTTCTTTCTCAACAAATGGCCTTGCCCTCCACATCCCTGGTGGCAAGGAGCCCATGTAGCATGAGCCAGCTCCTTTTCCTTTGAGGATTTCTATCTGCTTCTGCCCTCATGGCCTTGCCTGCAGGCTCCCGGGGACAGGGTCCTTCTGGATCCCAATCTGCACTCTTCACGGACCTCGTCAGTCACCTCTCTCTTTTCTGCCCAGCCTCTCCATCACCAGGGTCACCAGGGGTCTATATATGGCCAAACCAGTGGACATCCCCATCCTAATTTGACCTGATCTCCCTACTGAGTTTGACCATCCCTCCTCCTTCAAACTCACTCCTCCCAGGGCATCTGTCCCTCTCTTCTAGCTTGCCTCCCACCTCCTGAAGTCTTCTTTCCAAAACTCTTTCCTGTCCACTCCCTCCACCCACCCCTTAAATGCTGCAGTCCCCAGAGCTCTCTCCAAGACAGCTGCCCTATTTTTGAGTGGAGACCCAGGACTGGGAGGTGAGTGCAGCTGATCTCTCCTCAACAATCCTCTCATCGGTGCGTTCCTTTCTAAGCCACTGCTTGGCCTGTGCCTTCATCACATCACTGCCTAGACTATTTCGAGAGCCTCCTATGGAGTCTCCTGGCTCCCAGCCTTGCCTGCTCTAGGTCATTTCCCACAGTGCACTTGGATGTTTTTTTTTTAATGTGAACAGACCGCGGCACCTGGGTGACTCTGTCAGTTAAGCTTCCAACTCTTGATTTCGGCTCAGGTCATGATCTCATAGTGGTGAGATTGAGCCCCGAGTTGGGTTTTGTGCTGGGCATGGAGTCTCTTAAGATTCTCTCTCTCTCCCTTTGCCCCCCCCCCCATGCTCACTCTCTCTCTCTCTGTTAAAAAAAAAAAAAAGGTAAAATATGAATAGACCACATCATGCCTCTGCTTAAAATTTTTCAGGGGCTCCTCAGAACCACTAGGATAAACTTAATTTCCTAGAGCAAGGTCCCTGACCCCCTCCCTCCATCACCATACTCTTGCATCCTTGGGCCACATGCCAAATAGACCAGCTTATCCATCTTCCCAAATGCCTAGCATGCACCTCATTCGTAGAAGAGGCATATTCATTCATGGGGGACCCAGTCATTCTGTACCACTTAGTTCCCTCCAAACAAGCAACTTGCCAGTCAAGCGTATGGTTGACTGAATGAATGAATACATTGTCCGTGTTAACAATTTTTAGAAGGTTTCCAGAAACCCTCTCTGCCCCTTGCCATGGCCCTGGTCCAGGCCTCTTCTCCGCTCACCTGTGCCTCTGCAAAGCTTCCCTCTCCCAACTGCTCGGCTCAGAGGGGCCCCTCTGGTCCCTCCTCTCATCCTGCACCAAACTGGAAATCCAACCACACCCCACTCTGGCTCCAAATCCTATGATATATATGCAGCAATGTGGGGGAAGCTCAAAGCCAGTCCCAAATGATCCCATGCTGTGTGATTCCTTTGATAGGAAATGTCCAGAAGTGGCAGATCCGTAGAGATTGAAAGGCTAGTGGTTCATTAGATCTGGGGGAGGGAGCATGGGAGAGATGGAGTGATAAAACAGGCTTGGGGGGTTGGAGGTGAGGAAAATGTGCAGTAGATACGGCTGTACTCATCTGTGAATACACTAAAGGTCTTTGAATTGTACACATTGAACAGGTGAATTGCACGATATGTGTATTATATTTTAAAGCTTTAAAAAAGATTAAAAAAAAAAAAAAGAAACAAATATCCCGTGATGGCTTCCCATCCCTGGCCAGGGAGACCCTCAGCTGCCGCTTAATCACTGCTAGGGCGTCATAGCACTTACTGTGGTTCTTAAGCACATTGTGTGGCTGATCTCACGTCACCCTCACACAGCTTTCTAATGTAGGTGTTACGCAGCACCCATTTTGCAGATGGGAACACCGAGAAGAGAGATTCGAGGGACTTGCCCGAGGCCACACAGAATCTTGCTGTTTTGTCTAGCACGAGTACTTCTTGCAATGTGTGATAGGAACTGTTTACAAGTTTCTCCCCACCGGACCGGAGGCTCCTGGGAATTGGTGATTGTGTCTGGTATTCCCTGCCTCTGGCCCAGTGACCTTCAGAACTGGCTCAGGAACCTGAGAAGGACGTAGAAATGTATTGGGGGTGGGTGCAGTGGTCTCACAGTCTTGGACCCAGGTTTCCTCTGATAAAGGCAGCGTCTACCCAGCCTGCACCCCGCCACCCCCACAAGGAGATGGATTCTAGCAACTGTTTTCTCCTGGGCCCTTGTGTGGTTTCCCTCCCAGAAGCCTGTCTCCCCTCCCGGGGCTTCTCCCTGTAACCAAGAGGTTGGCCCTGCCCAGAGCCCCCAGCTGCACCCCTGAGGCCTGGTTCTGCCTCCCAGCTGCCCCCAAATGCAGCAGGAAGGACAGGAAGCTCCTCAGAGGCCCCACCCTGGGCCCTGCTCAGCCCTGGCTCTTGTGCCCATGCCAAGTCTCGGACTCAGGAATGCTACCAGTGTCCACTGACGTACTGGCGGGTGGTGCTAGATTTGACAGGGGATCAGGGAAGGCATCCCCGACTGGACACTGGGCCTTAGTGAAGTCACAGGAGGTGTTTGGAGAATAGGGGCCTTCTCAGGAGACAGCCCGGGGGCGGCAGGAGTGACCACAACTCCTGAGGGGACTCAGTGATAGGTGACTCAGCAGTGGAGGCGCTCCAGAGGGAAGCAGACAGTGTCTCCACACAGAGTCTCCAGCCCTGACCAGCCTGGAGCTGGTACTTTACCCTCCCCGCTTTCATTCTTTTTTTTTTTTTTTTCATTCCGCAAGTCTCTCTCTCACCCCCTTCTCTCCGTCCCGTCCCTCCCTCCTTCCTCTTCCAGGACCTCAAAAGTCACTTGCCAACATGTACTGACATTTTCTATGGATCTTCTGTCATTTGCTCTAGCCAAATGGCTTGGTTTGGGGACAACCTATGACAATTTACTCAAAACCTTACGGGACAAGTATGTGAGAAGCAATGACTAGCCCACACGGTCCTCCTTGGCAAGGCCAGCCATGCCCTCTGACGCTCACATTTTTCACACATTTTCCCCTACCCTGAAGACAGATGCTGAAATCGGTGTAGCCACGAAGCCCAGAGGGCCCCCAGCAAAAACACCGCCCCACAGAGGAGCAGCCTCAGGGGATCCAGGCCCCAGGGCCCTCAGTGCATGGCAGGGAAGCCACAGCTCTTGGAAACCAGAGCTGGCAAAGGCTGTTAGAATACCCAGGTGACCTGGGATGGGGGGTGGGGGCAGCTGGCTCCCCTTCTGAGAACTGGGGGTCCTGAGAACCCACACTGGCCACAACCTCTGCTGATACACAGCCTCACTCAGGATGACTCCTCGGGACACCCCCTGCAAAAGGCAAGCCGCCCCCACCCCAACTTGGCCGTCTTTCTGCTGTGTAGAGTTTAGCTCCAGGCGGCTCCCTGGGGTCCCCTCCCCAGCAGGGATGCGTGCAAGGTCGATCTGTGATGCCGAACAGGAACAGCGGAGATGAGGGAGGACAGCAAACAGAAGGTCTCCTGTCCCCGGCCCCCTCTCTAACGGGGGGGGGGGGGTAGCAGGCCAGGTGAGAAGGGGAGTCTTCTCCCGAGCCCCCAGCCCCCCTACTTTGCACCCAGACAGAGTGTCTGGTGCCTCCCAGAGGACCATGCCTGCTGAGCCCTGGCCTTGCCCTGGCCTTGCCCCTGCCCTGAAACCCAGCAGCACTTACCATGATAGAAAAGATGAGGGGGATGAGGTTGAGGGGCCAGACGGGGCAGAAGCAGGAGGTGATGGCAAGGATGAGGTAATCTCTTGGGACTTCTTGGTCCTGGGCAGAGGAGGCGGTGACAACGGAGGATGCCCGCCTAGAGCTGGCTCGAGAGGGTGACCAGGGGAGTGTGGCTTCCTGGTGCCCCTCGGACACCACCTTGAAGGGCAGGCCATGGCCATTCTGCTCCAGGTCCAAGGCCCCCGAGAGGGACTTGGACAGCTTCAGTGGCTTGTCGTTCTTGCCTTCCACCTTAGTGAGGAGCTTCTCCATCTCCGGCAGGTCTGTGGGCGAGGCAGTGCCTGGCTCCCGGGCTGGGGGAAACTGAGGCTGCACAGGATTGGCCATGTCGGCTCGGGCCTTGGGTTGCTCCAGCTCCAGACTGAGACGATCAGTTCCAGGGGGACCTCAGCACACCATTCCTCAGCCCAGACTGGGGGCCCAGGGGCAGAAAGGTCACCCACGGGAGCAAGGGCCAGCGGGAGCCTGGCCGGGGGAGGGGGTCGACTTCTCTGGGCCAGCCAGAGTTCAGAGGCTGAGGCCTGCCTGATGCCCCCCGCGGAGCTTCGGAAAGCTGGAGCCTTCAGCTCCGTTCAAGTTTGAGGCCAACTTTGCCGGTGCTGCTGACAGCACAGATGGGCGGGGAAGTGACAGAAAGCAGCTCCAAGAACAGACAGAAGACACTCCTCTCCCGGGTGAGGCTTAGGCTAAGTCCAGGAGAGAGAGAGAGAGAGAGAGAGAGAGTACACCACACAGCCTCCCTCTCTCCCCACCCTCCTCCGAGATGCTTTTCCTTTTCAATTCCCCTCTCCCCTGAGAGCCACCCAGCAGCGTACTGCCCTAGCCCAGCCCAGCCCAGCCCAGAGGGACTTGAGTGGGCCTCGGGTTTCTGCTGCAGCCACAGAACCTGCTTCTCTGGGCTGGGGGCTCTGGAAGGGGAAAAAGACAAAGTGGCTCACAAAAGGGTACGTCTTCAACCGTCCTGGGAAACTGAGCCTCTGCTTCTCTTCTGCTGGAGCAGACTCCATCCACTTCCTCCCGTCTGTGCACTTCCTCTTATCTGCTGGGAAACGCCGGGCCCTGGACCTCTGGCATCCTACCTCGACCCTGACCTCCAACCCCCAGAGGTGCTCAGGTCACAGCCTGGCTCCTGGCTCCAGGAGGAGAGGGAAGCCTGAGCACCACGGGAGGATCCTGCCCGAATTGGTTTTGAGCACCTCACCAAGGGGTGGGGCGGAGGGGTGTCAAGGGAGGAAGTGTGGGTTCCATCTCATGCCCATCAGAGCTTTCCAAGGGTGCTTTGATTTATTCATTTTTAAGTTTATTTATTTATTTAGAGAGAGTGTGTGTGTGAACGAGCAGGGTAGGGGCAGAGAGAGGGGGAGAGAGAGAATCCCTAGCAGGCTCCATACTGTCAGCATAAAGCCCGACGCGGGGCTCGAACCCACAAACTGTGAGATCATGACCTGAGCTGAAATCAGGAGTCAGACACTCAACCCACTGAGCCACCCAGGCACCCTCTGGGGTGCTTTTAAAGAGCAGCAAAGATATTTCTGTTCAGGAGCTGCCTGGGGCAGATCGCAGCCCCGAAGTTCTGGTAGACTGTCCTCTCTGATTCCTACTGTCTCTTGTCTTTCTTCATTTCCTCTCGTGTCTTCTCCCTCTGTTTCAGCCTCCTTCTCTATTCTCCACATCTCTTTCTATGTCCCTGATCTCTCTCCTTACATAGTTTCATAAGGACGACCTGGAACCACCGTACATGTGTGTACATGTGTGTACATGTGTGTGTGTTGGGGCGGGTGGTAGAAGAGGGTGCGGGGAAAAAAACCTAAGACCCTATGGTCATCCAGGATGGGGGTGGGAAGGTAGAGGAGGGCCGGGGGCTCAGAGGTTGTAAAGTTCAGATCCTTTGATATCACAGATTAGAAAACTGAGGCCAGAGATGGAGAGACACTCATCCCAAACTGTATCTCAACCAGACGCCAATCTCTTATCCAGATCCCCAGATCCAGGGGCTGGTTTGGAGCAAGATGAGTCATTTTAGCGGAAAGAAAGAGCTTGGGTTTGTGTATCAGGCCGGCTTCGGAAATGCTGCTTCCAGAAAGGGCTGGGACAAGGTGGAAGAGGGTGTGTGACTGGCAGAGAGAGGGAGGAGCAGGCCACAGACAGGAGGAAGAGCCACGTGCTAGGGGCTGAGGGGGAGGCTGGGGAGCTGCAAAGGCACCGGGGGGGCCAATAAGCTTTGAAAATAGTGTGTGGCTTTGGGGCAAATTTTCGAGTTTGATAAATTCGACTATATTAAATTAAGAATTATTGCTCCATAAAGGAAACCTATCGTTGTTTGCAAAATGCAGGGCACTCCAGGGCAGTGACATTGTTGCTCTCTTGCCATGGGTGAAGGTGGCGGGGGGCTTCCTCCTCATCTTAGTGGGGTAGGGAGAGTGAGCTTGGTTCCCTGGTCCAGGAATCTCTGGGAATGTGCTAATGTCTTTTTAAATATGAGACCTCCTGCAAAGGGTGGTAAGTCGGGTGCCCGAGACCCCTAGACTCTAAGTCAGTGTCCACCCTGGACAGAATTCCATGCTACAGCCTGGAAGCTAACCCTGGGAGCAAGGGACTCAGGCCCTCCATGGGGCCGACAACTGCCCAGCCCAAAGATTCCATAGCCTCTAGCCAAATATGACTACTGAGGTACTTAAAGCATTTCATTTTTTTTTCAATGTTTTATTTATTTTTAAGAGAGAGAGAGAGAGAGAGAGACAGAGAGAGTAGGGGAGGAGCAGAGAGAGAGGGAGACCCAGAATCCAAAGCAGGCTGCAGGCTCTGAGCTGTCAGCACAGAGCCCGATGCGGGGCTTGAACCCACGAACCATGAGGTCATGACCTGAGCCGAAGTCAGACACTCAACCCAATGAGCTACCCAGGCGACCCTGAAATGTAGCTAGTTTAAATGTGCTGGAAGTATAAATCACACTGGACTTCGAATACTTAGTACAAAAAGCAATGTAAAAGATCTCATTAATACTGTGTACATTGGGTACATATTGAAGTGATAATAATGTTGATATATTGGGCAGAATAAAACATGATTAAAATTACTGTCACCTCCTCCATCTCTTCACTTTTTAAAAAGATACCTACCAGAAAATTAAAAACTGAAAACATGGTTTGTATTACGTTTCTCTTGGGCAGTGCTGGTCTAGAACAGAATGAACCCGACATAAAAGGGGGGCCTTTCTGACTTAATAAAAACTTAACGCGAAAAGAAAAAAGGCAAGAAGTCCCCAGGGTGGCTCATGGCAGTGGGGTGGCAGGACCAGTGGCTGGCTTTCAGGGACTTGGGGACCCAGGTGTGCTCGGCCACTGGGTAATGCTGGGCTCATGGTGCCATCTAGTGGCCTGGTAGTGATGATGGGAATGATCACAGGGTGGGAGTCGGGAGAAGGGGAGAGACCGGAAGAAAGAGCATCAGGTTGGGGCTCCAAGGCTGGTAAGCCCAGCCCAGCCAGCTGCCCCTGCTCAAGCCTGCCGTTGGCGCCCCCGCTCCCCCCACCCCCAAATGAGGTCTCAAACGGAGGACTGCAGGCCATATTCATCGTACAAAATGGATTTGCCTTGCACAGAGCTTCAGACTTCTGGCATGAAGATGTGGGAACTCTGGGCCCATTTTCTGCAGAACAGCAAGCCCCTGGGCCAGCTGCAGCCTTTAGAAGGAGCTCCTCCAGCTCTGCCTTCATGAGGCCTGCCTGTCTCAGGGGACTTGAGCCGTGAGCCTGCAGCTAGACAGATGGACGGGCCTTTCTGTTCCGCGGCTGTCTGGCCGGCCTGCTTTCATAGGGAACTGAAAAAAGTCATCCTCTCTTCTCTCCCCAGCTTCCCCGCTGGGCTGTGAGGTCCTGGAGTGGGCAGGTGTGCCCTGGCCCCCTTGCCCAGGGCCTGGCCCAGTTAAGACTGGCTGGATGAAGCAGAGGAAGATGAAAGCACCAACCAAGTGCCCAGGGTGTGCCTGCATGGACACTAGTTCCTACCTCTGCCTGCCCCCAGCCTTAGTGCATCCTAAGCAAGGAAGACGCTGAGGTCAGCAGTGGAAGGGAAAGTGGACCTGCAAGTTGGGGTGGGGGAAAGAAGCCAACTTCAGAAGGATGGGTAAGTCGGACCTTAATCCAAGGTAGAGGTAACAGAACCCTCTCAGATCTGTGCCCCATGGCCCTTTCTACCCTTGGTCTATGACTGGGTGTCAGGAAACCCTATGGGGCTGTCAGGACAGGAATAATTAAGCAAATCCCTCTTCTCACTGAAGGCTTCCTGAGCTCAGCTCACCCTGCACCCTGCACCCTGCACCAGGGACAGCTGCAGCCTTCTGGTATCTGTGTGAGCATGTGCGCGTGCACACACACACACACGCTGTAAGAAAAACATGATGTAGTCCTGTTCTCATCAGCAAGCACCTGGGTTTCACATCCAGTGAGGTGAGGATTCCAAAGGAATCCACTCAGGACACTTTGTCCTTGCTGTCCTGGCTCAAAACATTTCTCTACCTACCCCTCTTTGGAAGGCCCTCTAAGGAGACAAATCTTTCACCTTTAAAAAACAATTCTGAAGAACCTAATAGATACTAACTCTGTTTGCATCCTTCCAAATTCTTGCAGGGTGTGTTCATGTACCTGCATGTCTGTCTACAGTTATAATCAGTGGGCACGGACCATTTTGTGACCTGCGCTACTAACTCACGATTATTTTTACTGTTAGAACACCAAAGTTTCTTAGCCACGCCCCTATGGTTGGGCATTTTTATTGTTTCAAATCTTTCACCGTGGGACTCTGGGACTGCCTTTTGGCAAATCTGTTTTTCTTTTTAAATTACTCCCTTGGAGTGTTTTTTTCTTTAATTTTTGTTTTGGAGAGAGAGAGTGAGCAGCAGATGGGCAGAGAGAGAGCAGGACAGAGGATCGGAAGCGAGCTCCACAGCTGACAGCAGAGAGCCTGAATGTGGGGCTCAAACTAACCCACAGTGAGATAATGACCTGAGCTGGAGTCAGATGCTCAATCGACTGAGCCACCCAAGCACCCTCCTTGGAGTGTTTTTATTGTGACTTTGCCAGTTTGTTCTCCACCAGAAAAAGGAACAGATCCACAGAACAACTAGAAATCTGTTCCCACGACCTCTTCTCCACATCCCTGACAACATCAGTCTGAGCTGTTGTTTATTTTTGCTGGCATGTCTCATTCCTTGCTAGACAGACAAGGTGCTGCCTCCTGTGATGGAGGCAACGAGTATAAGGAAAGGAGTTGGAAGGCCCAGACTTCCTAAGAGAAGCCAAGAGACTGCGTGTATGGGAGCCCTTTATGAGCCGTGGACTACTGTAAGCGTCTACTTGTTATTCTTCTCTGACTCCCTCTCCTTCGAGCACTATTTGAGTGGATGGTTGGTAGCAATCTTATATAATTTCTGTCTTGAGGTATACTGGTCCTTTGTATCTTTTAGCCATGACTTTTAGCAGCTCTGTCTTACATATGTGGTTTCTCTTTCTAGTGCTTTCCCTTCTATATTCACTTAATAGCTATCATTGTACTATTTTTCCTCTATATTTGGACAAGCCTGGCTGGTCTCGGTTGACAACGCCCATCCCTTTCATAATCACAGATTTAGCTGCTCCTCTCCACAGTAAGTCAGTCATCTTGGAGAATGGATACAGGCTTGGGAAGCAGATTTTTAAAAATCAGGGGCACCTGGGTGGCTCAGTCAGTTAAGCGTCCAGCTTTGGCTCAGGTCATGATCTCACGGTTCATGAGTTCAAGCTCCACGTCGGACTCTGTGCTGACAGCAGGGAGCCTGCTTTGGATTCTCTGTCTCACTCTCTCTCTGCCCCTCCCCGCATAATGCTTTCTCTTTCTCTCAAAGTAAATAAATAAAACTTAAAAAATAAATCAAGCAAGGGGCGCCTGGGTGGCTCAGTCAGTTAAGCAGCCGACTTTGGCTCACATCATGATCATGCAGTTTGTGGGTTCAAGCCCCACGTCAGGCTCTGTGCTGACAGCTCAGAGCCTGGAGCCTGCTTGGGATTCTCACTCTCTCTCTGCCCCTCCCCCACTCACCCTGTCTCTCTCTCTCTCTCTCTCTCTCTCTCTCTCTCAAACATAAATAAACATTTAAAAAAATCAAGCAAGGGTTTCAGAAAACCCAGATGGCCCATAATGAAGGGCATTCTGGTCCAGGAGACTCTAATGCATCAAGGAGAGGCAGGGAGTACCTGTTAGGTCAATACATACATGTATGCACACACAAATATTTAGATGTCCACATGTCTAGATAAGCACTCCTGTGATGTGTACACATCAGAAAACTTTTATGGCATTAAAAAAAAATTGCTAGGCAAACACCTATCAGCGTGAAAATATACAAAACACATGGCCCTGATAAAACAATAACTAATGTGTGTGGACTTTAGTTTATAAAACACCCTCCCATGCATTCTGTCTTTATAACAACCTACTGAACAGAATATGTCTTAACAGCTTCCACTCAGTGAGTGCTTACAGGCACTATGCTAAGTGCTTGAAATGCATTATCTCATTTAGTCTGCACAACAGCCTACGATGTAAGTACTTATTTTAGCCTGTTATACAGAGGGGAACCCCAAGGCTCAAGTCCCTTGAGCATTTTGCCCAAGCTCACTCAGCTGGAAAGTGAAGAGACTGAGAACTACTTTCACATCCCTCCCTCTGACTTCACACATCTGCTGCACATTCATGCCTCCACCTGCAGGGGGCGCTCTCACCATTCCTGCACTGACCGTAAAACTGGGCCAGAACTCTGAGCTCTCTCTATCCTGCAACTTAAGAAAACAGGACTTGCTGGTCATTTTATCATGTTTCCAGGACATAAAAATCTGGGTCTGAAGCTAGGCAGAAGCACTGTCCAAACTGGTCTGAGATTATAATAATATACCAACAGTAACAATTTATGAAAGCCTTCTAATTGCCAGAAACTACATTATGAACAAATGTTAACCCTCACAGCCACCCTGAGGTAGAATCATCTGTGTCAGAGGTGAGGAACTAGAGGCTTAGAGAGGTCAAGTGATGCCATGGGTCACACATGTAGTAAGTGGCAGAGCAGAGACTGGATCCCAGGCCTGTCTGGCTCTTTCCTTTCCACTATCAGACGGTGGCACTGCCTCTCCATGAAATGGAAGGCTCAGTGGGCAGGTCTGGGGCCAGATTTCCACATTTTGTTCCTGGTTGGACCCCAGGACTCCTCTGCCCAGAGTCAAAGCTTTCCTGTGATCTGTGCGGCAGCCACCTGCCCTGTGAAATTGGGAACCCTGATACCTATGGGCCGAGGGCAGGATGCCAAGTGGGCCAGCCAGTGTCTCACTTGGAGAAAGCAAGTATATCTTTAATTAAGGCACTGAGCCTCATCTTGACTGTTTTGGGGACCTTTCACTTATCCTGGGGTCTATGGGTGTCTCTCCAGCTTCCGTGATAGCCCCCATTCCGAGCTGTGTAACTCTTCTTCTCCAAGCTGGCAAGTGTCCAGCTCTCCAAGGAGACCAGAGAGCCCCCAGCCCTCCTCTGGCACATCTGGGTTCTCACCCCAGCCAGCAGCAGCTGCAACATCAGCCTGGTCAGCATGAGTGAAGCCAGACACTAGCTTGGGAGTGCTCGTCTTAGATGCAAAAGCTCTCCAGACTTCTCTGGGAGGGCTGGTTGTGCCTCCCACTTTCTCAGCAGATTTGGCCCTAATTCCCTTAACCTCCTCCTCATAATCTTTCCTGATTCTATGTCTGCCTCTCATCATAGAGGCCCTGGCTCTATGCACTGGACCAATTTTCCCTGGGAGCTCCATTCACCCACACTCAGGGTACAGGCAGGACTCACCCACCCCCAGTCCCTGGTCGGCCCTAGGCTTCCTTTCCTGAGACTGGTCCGGACTCTTCAACCATTGCAGCCCTCACGGTGGCTCACTGCAGACAGCAGCTCTGCAGGGTGACGGGTCCCAGAGATGAGGCTGACTGCATTCTGAGTCTCCTGCTGCTGCTCCCCCTCTCCAAATAATGTCATTTCCCACAGTGTTCCTCACATTGCTCAGCCACACCTAGGGCCCTGCCATGAATCAGGTACCTACCTGTGGGAATCAGGCCGTGGGAGACCGACATTCCACAGTGAGCCCCCAGACCTCAGGCCTTTCTGCCACCCTGGGCCACAGGGCCCAGTGGACATCTGATAGCAGACGGAGATGATAGCTTTTCCTTTTTATTTGGCTCCTTCTGTTGCCTCTCTCAGATCACAGACTTGGGGTATCAGCACAGGCTGGGGACATGGACCCCACGCTGTCATCAGACCACACCAGGTGTCACCCACACTCCCACCTACAAGCCCTCCCCCCCGTCCCCCCAGTCCAAAAGCCCTCTTTCTCCTAAAAAGCAGCAAGAAGAGATAGGACTCAGAGGCACAGGAATGCAAAGATCACTTTCTGAGAAGAGTTCATCAAGTCCAAACATAAGAAAGAACCCAGCAGGATCCTGCTCCTTTCCTGGAGCTGTCATCCCTGGTTGGGCTTCAGGCTGAGGAGGGAGGTGCTGGGGAGCGCAGCCTTGGGCTCAGTTCCTTCCTACTGGCAAGGCTGCCTCCTCTCTCTCTCTCTGGCCTCAGCCACTCAGTTTTTCTTGGTCCAGGACGGTTTTTTGCAGTCTTCCCTTTAGTAGTCATCCTGCCGTTGGCTCCTCCCTGGCCGGCCTCCCTCCAGGCCCACCGGGTCTCTCTGGAGCCAGTCAGGAGTGCTGGAAGCCCAACCCGGGGCCCGCTCGCGGGTGGCCCCGCGGCCAGGCCAAGGGAGCCCCGGGACCGCGGCGCCAGCTTCCCGCGGACGCCTGGGCCACGCCCTGAGCCTCGGCCACCGCCCTGGGCCGTCCCGGGTGCGTGTGCGGGGAACACGAGGCGCAGCGCGGCGCGAAGGGGCCGGCGGGCGGCGGGGCGGGCGGCGGCGGGCTGGAGCCCGCGTCCCCGCCGCCCCCGGCACGCGCGGCCTGGCCGTGGCACTCCAGGTGCCCGCAGTGCCAGCGGGGCGCGGGGCTGGCGCGCAGGACTAGGGAGAGCGCCGCGATGCGGTGGATGGCCCTGCGCAGCGTGGCGATCTTGGAGAGCCTCTTGCCGCCCAGGTCGTGCCGCAGCGCCCTGCGCAGCGCGTTGAAGGCCTCGTTGTAGTCCAGGATGCGCTTGCGCTCCCGCACGTTGGCCGCCATGCGCCGCGCCTTGGAGCGCACCGGCCGGGCGCGTTTCCTGCTGCTCGCCGCCTCCTCGGCCTCGCCATTCTCCTTCAGCACCCCAAAATCCCTGCCGGCCTCCAGGCAAGAGCCCCCCAAGTCCTCGGCGGGGCCCTCGGCCCCCTTCAGGCCTCTGAGGCCTGGTCCCGGCCCGCCTCGGTGCATGGCCTTCCCCGGGCCTTGCTGCCCCGGCTCCGGCTCACGGGGCTGACAGTCCTCACCTTCTGAGCGTTGACTCCTGCAGGCTGGACACTCCCGGACAGGCCTTCTCTAGCTGGGCTTTATGGCACCACGTGGCTCTCCACCCTCCTCATCCATTCATCTCCCTCCTCCTGCTTTATTACCTGCCTCCAGGTAGGTTGGCGAGGGAGGAACCGGGAGGAAGGAAGCAAGGAAGGGAGGAAGCATGCAGATTCTTGCAAGAGGGGACCAGACCCGGCAGCCCGGCCATGCCTGGGGCAGTGCTCCAGCCGCCAGGGAGAACTTGCCCTGCCTCACTCCAGGGCCTCTCGAGGGTGACCAGGTTGAACACACGTTCCACCTGCAGACCCCAAGTACAGTGCCAAATTTGGGCCCTGGGCAGGAGTGCCGATAGGTACACAGAAGGGTCGCCGTGGTAGTTGAGTGTGTTTCAAGAACCTTGAAAGTTCTCGTCAAGGCTTGTACAACCATAAAGCTGTGCTTGAGCAAAGCATTACTGTTCCCGTGGGGCCAATAAGGGAGGGACAGATTTGATACAGCAGGGGCCTGCAGGTAAGAGAGACCTGAAGCTTCTGGCTTTTCCAGCTACCAGAGTGAGCTTGCCTGGGATTCTGGGTTTGGGTTTTGTTTGGACCTTACTCTCCCTCTATCTCCCTTTGGCTCCCCCTTCAGAAGGCAGAACTGGACTGAGCCAGCAGCAGAGGGTGATGGAGATTGTCTTGTGACACCCTGGCTCCCCTTGTGGTACCCATCAGGGGCATCTTTTGGTGTTCAGGGTCCTTGGGCTGCTCTGTCTCATGATACAGCACTGCCATGTTATGAACTCAGTGAACCCACCCACCCACCACCCCTCCCCATTTCCAGGGATTTGAATTTAAATTTTTTTTCAATGTTTATTTTTGAGAGACAGAGAGTGAGTGGGGGAGGGCAGAGAGAAAGACACAAAATCCGAAGTAGGGTCCAGGCTCTGAGCTGTCAGCACAGCCCAAGGCAGGCTTGAACCCACGAACTGTGAGATCATGACCTGAGCAGAAGTCGGATGTTTAACGGACTGAGCCACCCAGGCATCACTCCCCCCCCACACACCTCGCAGGGATTTGAATTTTAAATAGAGTCTCAGAAAAAGAATAATGTTTAATCCTAGAGAAGGACCCTCAGTGGAATTTCAGGCATCCACAAGTGAGTTATTTGAAGCAGCAAAGTCAATGTCATTCCCAGCCACAATTCAAAAGGCTCCAAAATGTGAAGGTTTGCTCTGGCATCCAGCTGGGATGAGTATAGGGTTCACATCCTTCTCACCAAAGAGCATACCAATAATCCCATTGTTTCAAACTATTGCTCCGTGGAGAAAAAGAACACGGCACTAGGAAACAAATTGTGTATTTATCTGTGATTATTTATTTTATTATCTGTCTTGCTCACTAGACTATAAGCATCCTAAGGACATTTGTATTTCTGGGGCTCTATTCCCCAAATCTGCAATATCTGTGAAATTACAAAGTGAATGAAAGCAGACAGAACTGGATGTTTTCTCAGTCTGTTTCCCATCATCCCCACAACACACACACAAACACACACCAAATCACACAGAAATGCATGCCTCTAGCAGGATTCTATACAGAGCATAGGCCACAGATGTCCAACTGTGGCCAGTAGAATCCAGCTTAACTAACAGGATGTCAGTCTCAATGGGCCATCTCAGGTCAAGAGGTCATCAGGTCAACACCCAGAGAATTCGGTTCCTGAGTATCACATTCTATGGCCACTTCTGCTGCTACCCCTATCCATGTCCTTTAACCACTCTAGACAGAAATGAGTCACTGCCCTGCTCATGGCCTTGCCCAGCCCTTCAGAAAAGCCTGGCCCCTAGGGTCCAAGGTAGGCAGGTCAGGAGGCAGCAGGTGGACATTTCATTCCCAGAAGGGCCCGGTGGGAGAGGTGATATGGTGAATGGGAGCCCTCCCCCCGCCACCCCCCAGCCAGTGTCTTCTTCTGAAACTGCCCCCATCCAGGGCACGGTTGGACATATGAGTGCTTCCAGAGAATTCCACTGGCCAGGGAGTCAGGAGACCTGGTTCTGGTTCTGCTACCAACTTGCTACATGACTTTGTGCCACTCCTGTTTTCTCTATACTTCAATTTCCTTTTCTTTGCAAGGAAGACCTCCTTTCTACAAAAGAAGGTGGGCAGAACCAGCTACATAATTTGCAGCGCCCTGTACAAAATGAAAACTGGGGCTTCTTGTTCAAAATCATTGTGAATTTCGGGACGGTGACAGAAGAACATTCAACTGAGCTGGGGGCCCTTTTAAGCATGGGGTGCCCACGTCCCATGCCCATGAATCTGGCCCTGAGTGTAGGACATAGTAGTGTAGAGGTAATGAGCACAAGTTTTGGATCAAAACTCATCTGATATTTGAGTCCTCCACCTGCAAAATAGGATACCAGTCTCAGAGGACTCAGTGAAATAGACTCCAATAAAGAGGGGCCTCAAGAAAGACTGCACCTGGTTTTCTCAAGGGTAACCTCAGCCTGAGTATGACCACCAACAGGCCTCCCCTCCCTCATGGTGTCTCCAGGGAGCCCGTTACCCACGATCAGGAGGAAATAGACGGGCAAGCCCCAAGCACCCCTCACCTCCACAGAAGGATGGAGATGACCTATCTGAGGAGTCCTTCCCACAGATCCTCAGGGCAGCCTCCCAGAGGGGAGAGTCTGCCTGGGGCAGCATGTGAGCTGAGGGAGGGTGCCAGTCAAGTAATAAACAAGCTTAAACTGTTTGCATCACCTTTCCCTCCACTAGTGAGAACTCACAATCCACCATGAGCAGGATGCTGCTTAGCAATAATTACTAGTAATAGCAATCATCCTCTTTTTTTTTTTTAATGTTTATTTAGTTTTGAGAGAGAGGGAGAGAGGGAGTTGGAGCACGGGAGGAGCAGATAAAGAGGAAGACACGGAATCTGAAGCAGGCTCCAGGCTCTGAGCTGTCAGCACAGAGCCCAATGTGGGGCTCGAACTTATGAGCTGTGAGATTATGACCTGAGCCAAAGTCGGATGCTCAACCGACTGAGCCACTCAGGTGCTCCTCATTATCTTAGTAATATTGATACTGATTTCTACTGAATGCTTATTTTTTTAAAATTTTTTTTTCAACGTTTATTTATTTTTGTAACAGAGAGAGACAGAGCATGAACGGGGGAGGGGCAGAGAGAGAGGGAGACACAGAATCGGAAACAGGCTCCAGGCTCTGAGCCATCAGCCCAGAGCCTGACGCGGGGCTCGAACTCACGGACCGCGAGATCGTGACCTGGCTGAAGTCGGACGCTCAACCGACTGTGCCACCCAGGCGCCCCTCTACTGAATGCTTATTATAGGCCAGGCATAGCACTAAGTGCTTTGTATTTATTTATTTATTTATTTATTTATTTATTTATTTATTTATTTATTTATTTTACTAAGTGCTTCTGAAACATATCTTGGCCACACAACAATCCTATACGGAAGGCCCTGTTATTATAATACCCATTTTACAGACTGGAAACTGCAACCTAGAGAAAAGTAAGTAACTTGCCGCAAGTCAGAGGGCTGAGCTGTGTGACTCCTATTTACAGACCACAGTCTTAACCCCTCTGGGCTGGACCTGCATTCTCAACTCAGGGAGTCCCACACCCCCAGCACCAGCAACCCCCACTGACCACCTGCAGGTATTAGAGGCCTGGCTCCTGCCCTTGGAAACAAAAGCCATTAAGAGATTCAAACAGTTTCAACCAAGTGTAAAAAATAAAAAGAACTTGTCTGGTACAGAGAAGGGTTGGAGTAGGGAGGGAGGGCCCCCCAAATGAAGAGAGACAAGCAGGAAAGAAGAGAGAATATAGACTGGAAGCCAGGAAAAGTCCTGAGCAGCCCAACTGCCTGCCTCCTGGGCTAAGATTTGCTGCCTGGTGTTTCCTTGGCTAATCCTCTTTCTGACCCCAGCTGGACTGATGGCCGCTGGGACCCGAAGGAGAGCACCGGAGAGCAGAAGTGACAAACCAGGGCCCACATGCTTACCCTACGGCAGGTGAGCAAGGGCCCAGTAAGCCAGGAGTAGCCGGAGGGGATTCAAGATCAGCCTGCAGCTTCCTACATGGGCACGTTGGGAAGGCTTTAGGCTTCTTTGTCTGTAGAGTTCTAGATGGATCTCGGTGGCCTGCAGCGGGTCACCAGCTTCCGCAGCTTTCCTCCTCGGTGAAGCCAGCCCTGAGCCCTTCCCTGCAGGGCTCCCTTTCTTAACTCCGTCTCAGAATGTAGCAGATCATATTATACTATTATGTTCTTGTTGTGTCCACATCTGGGACCGCCTCTGTACTCCCAGGCCTACCGCAGTGCCTGGTACATAGGAGGTGCAAGGAAATATTTTCTGAACGTTGACCAAATGGTGCAATCCTTGATATTAAGAAATTCATGAAACTCTGGAAATTCCACACTGCTCTGATCAAACGGGCTGTATATTCAAATCCAGTAAATATTTATTGACCATCTATAAATACCGGGCCCAGTGCTATAAGCTTTAACATGTGTTGACAGCCACAAGCATGTGTATTAACTTAAGTCTATAGAAGCCCCATATTATAATAGAAGGAAATAAACCTTGCAGCCAAATAAAAGTGCTTTAAAATTCCCCACCCACCCTATTCCCTGGGGGGAATTTGACAGCTGTCAAAGCTGTGGTTCTCAGGGCACCTGGCTGGCCCAGTCAGTGGAGCATGTAACTCTCGATCTTGGAGTTTGTAAGTTTGAGCCCCACGTTGGCTGTAGAGATTAAACATAAAATCTCAAAACAAATAAGCTGTGGTTCTCAAAGTGTGTTGTGGTGGCAGCAGCATGGACAGAAAACTTCTCAGACCCCACCCCACATCTACTGAATTCAAAATTCTGTCTTAACAGCAAAGGGGCAGGGGCTCCTGGGTGGTTCAGTGGGTTAAGCCTCTAACGTCAGCTCAGGTCATGATCTCACAGTTCATGAGTTCAAGCCCCGCATCCTGCTCTGTGCTGACAGCTCAGAGCCTGGAGCCTGCTTCGGATTCTGTGCCTCCTTCTCTCTCTGCTGCCCCCACGCCCTCTCTCTCAAAAAAAAAAAAAAAAAAAAAAAAAAAAAAAGTAAAACATTAAAAAATTTTTCTAACAGCAAAAGTGATTGGAATGCTCAGGAAGATAGATTTGTTCTTCCAGAGTCTAGCTCAGTGGCTATTAAATATCAGCTCACGTAAGAATGCCTGTTGAGGGTTATATACATTATGCCTCGCATGCCACAATTTAATGTTTATTCAAGAGTAATTTTGACTACACACAATTTGTTTCTTGCACATTAACTTTAGAGCATCCCTATCCATGCGGTGGATGCAGGGAAAATTTATGGCAAGAGACAACTATGGGTCTCAAAAGGAACAAAATAGCCATAGAAAATCAATAAGGGAAAAACAAAAACATGAGATTGAACCACTGACTTCTCTTCTGGCCCCCTAACATGAACCCTTAAAACGAGATTGGGGAAAAACAAAGAAAATGTCCCAACAGCACAAGTTCCCAGGCCTGGAAAGGAGCCTACCCTCCCAATCCCTTCCCCCCAAACAGTTCTGGCTTTTCCTTCCCGTGTGTCATACGTTTCCAGGCCTGCTCCCCCACCCTTCCCCGAACAAGTCAGGAAATGGCCCACGGCTCCAAATTAATAATTCTGAGCCACACTCTCTTGACAAATGGCCGGGGTTCCCGGAGTGAAGCGCCCCCGCCGCCCTCGGCCCGCCGCCCACGAATCCCAGGAATCCGGGGGAGGCCTCCGTCGGATCCCGGCTGCAGTCCCCGGGGGGTGGGGCTCCGCGGTGGGGCTCGGGCGCGGCGAGCGCGGGCAGTGCGGCCGGACTTCAAAGGCGGGCAGCGGGGCAAGCATTTCCGCGGCACCTGCAGCGGCGGCGGGTCCCTCCCGCGGCGCGGCTGGAACCCGCCCCCGCCCAGGAGCACAGCTTCACCCGGCCGGGGCGGGCGGAGGGAGGAGGGGCCGCGGCCGTGATTTAGGGCCAGGCGGTTCCGCTGGCGGCCGCGAAGGTGCCTATTACCGCTCGACTGGGCCTGGATTTCAGAAATTCCTGCTCTTCCTCTGGAAGTTCCGGCGTCGCTCCCCCGGGGGGAGGGCAGAAGTCCCACCTCGGAGGGAAAGCCCAGACCGAGGGACGGGCTTTCCGGGGGAATCGAGCCCACGGGGTCCTGAGAACTCGAGCGGGGCGGGAGAGCCGACCCCCAGAAAGGCCTGCAGTCTTCCTTCGTTTTCAGGCTGAGACCCTTAGCAGTTCAATTCAGAGATGGGCTTAGAGTAGCGGTAATTTGGGATCCGGCAGACTCGGGTTCAGTTTCAGGCTCTGCTCATTCATTCATTCATTCATTCAACAAAAATGTATTGACTGCCTACTGTGCTAGTTACTGGTGTAGAGTAATAATAAAACAAAACCTGTCCTCATGGAAGTCACATTCTAGTGCGGAGAGCAAATAACGAGAAAAATAAGTAATTTGTATAGTAAATAAGTACCATTATAAGTATATCAGGGGGCACCTGAGTGGCTCAGTGGTTTGAGCAACTGACTCTCTTGATTTTGGCTCAGGGTTGTGATCTCACTGTTTGTGGGTTCAAGCCCCACACCCAGCTCCACGCTGACAGCATGGAACCTGCTAGGGATTCTCTCTCTCCCTCTCTGTCTGCCCCCCCCCCCCGTAAATAAATAAACTTAAAAAAAAAAAAACCCACAAGTATAGGAGCGCCTGGGTGGCTCAGTCGGTTAAGCGTCCGACTTCAGCTCAGGTCACGATCTCGCTGTCTGTGGGCTCCAGCCCCTTATCAGACTCTGCTGACAGCTCAGAGCCTGGAGTCTGCTTGGAATTCTGTGTCTCCATCTCTCTCTGCCCCTCCCCTGCTCATACGCTGTCTCTCTCACAAAAATAAATTTTAAAAAACATTAAAATTTTTAAAGAAAAAGTATATTAGAAGGTAAAAATAACACCAGAAAACAGAAAATGAAGAGTGTGTGTATAGGTTCAGGGGTTGGGGGATGTGGGGTAAGGGGAAGCCCACCTGAGAAAGTGACATCTGAGTAAGGATTTGAATGAGACAAGGCATTGTGGCTATCTTGAGGAAGAGCTTCCAGGCAGAGGGAACAGCATGTGCAAAGGTCCCAAGGCAGGAGAGTATGTCTGAGTTTCAGGACAGCATCCACAAGTAAGGTGGCCAGTGAGGGTGGGGCAGGGCAACAAGTGAGCTTGGGTCACTTGGCCATGTAGCCTATGGCAATATCTTCCCATTTTACTTGACAAGATATGGGAAGTCATTAAACATTTACTTCCTCCCCTTCACTTCATGGATCTTTAAAAACAAAACAGGGGCGCCTGACTGGCTCAGTCGGAAGGACCCTTGGTCTCAGGATTGTAAATTCAAGCCCCACACTGGGTACAGAGATTACTTAAAAATAAAATCTTTTAAAAATAAAAATTTGGGGACACCTGAGTGGCTCAGTTGGTTAAGTGTCCAACTCTTGATCTCAGCTCAGGTCTTGATCTCAGGATCATGAGTTTAAGCTGCTTTGGGCTCTACCCTGGGCATGAAGCCTACTTTAAAAAATTAATAAAATAAAATAAAAATGTTTTTTTTTTAATTAAAAGAAAAAAAGAGGGGCACCTGGGTGATTCAGTCAGTTAAGCGTCTGACTCTTGGTTTCGGCTCAGGTCGTGATCTCGCAGTTTGTGAGTTCGAGCCCCAAGTCAGACTCTGCACTTAGTGGGGAGCCTGCTTGAGATTCTCTCCGCCCCCCTCTGCTCCTCCTGTGCTCTCTCTCTCTCTCTCTCCCTCCCTATCTCAAAATAAATAAATAAACTTTTAAAAAAGAAGAAGAAGAAAGAAAAACTATTAGCTTCCTGTTTCTCTGACTCCTGGATGAGGACTCCCTCCCCCCCCCCCCATTCTGGGCAGCACCCGTCTCTTAGTGTCCTTCCTCCCCTGCCAGTGCTCTGGGAAGAAAGGCTTCTTCTCTCCTCCCTGCCTCCACTCCACCTCTTCTGGGGACCTTGTCTCATCAGTTACCTCTCCCTTGGTTTCACAGCTTTCCCTCTCCACTGGCTCCTTCCTTGGAAATACAAATGTGCTTGGGCTGCTTTCTCTGACTTAGTCTTTCTGACAACCTACAATGAACATCTTCCTTGCCTCGCCCAGCATCAGTTCTCACCCCTATAAACGAGGTCTGGCTCTTGTCACCCCCAATCAATCCCCAGTCTCCTGAAACCCTCTTCTCTTTCATTCATCCCCTGTGATCCCAGCAAGCCTTTCCTGGTCAGTTAAGTTACACATTTATTGAGCACCTCTTTGCCAGGTCTCGGATTAGGCACTGAAGATACAATGATGAACAAAATGGATGTGGTTCCTGCCCTCACGGAGCTCACCATCCAGTGCAGAATAGTATCTCGTAAACAATTGTTTTCCATAGCATGAAACAAGAGATCGCAAGGTTTAGAAGTGGTGCAGAGGTTGGAGGATGAGTTTCTAAGAGGGGACAGGAAGGGTTTTACAGGGGAGATGATGCCTGAACTAGACTTCAAAGGATGAATAGGAGTATAGGAGTGTGCCAAGCAGACAAGGGGTGGAAAGCATTGACAATCTAGGGAGCAACATATGCCAAAGCCTGCAACAATGCAGTCAATTGGCTTTGCCAAACCATATGGGAGACCAGGGAGTGGGAGATGAAGCTGGGGATTACGAGGCATTATGCCAGAAAGCTTTTGGTCACTGTAGGTCACCAGATACCACAAAAGCATATTAAGTTGAGGAGTGACACAGTGGTACATGGATTGTAGCTCCTCTGAACAGTATGGAGAATGGATCTAAGGCAAATTGGTTAAGAAGCTACTGCAGGGGTTCAGGTGGCAGGGGAGGGGCCTGAGGTATGCAGGTGTGTGTGTGGGGGGGGGGGGGTGCTGGAGTCAACATCTTTTTGGAAAGTAGAATTGGTACATGGAGGCAACCAACTGGATGTAGCAGATGATGAAAAGAAAGTGCTATTTCCCTGTCCTCCTTCAAAAACTGGAAGTCTGGGGGCGCCTGGGTGGCGCAGTCGGTTGAGCGTCCGACTTCAGCCAGGTCACGATCTCTCGGTCTGGGAGTTCGAGCCCCACGTCGGGCTCTGGGCTGATGGCTCAGAGCCTGGAGCCTGTTTCCGATTCTGTGTCTCCCTCTCTCTCTGCCCCTCCCCCGTTCATGCTCTGTCTCTCTCTGTCCCAAAAATAAAAAAAATTAAAAAAAAAAAAAAAACTGGAAGTCTGGGATTTCGGATCAGCTCCTAGTGATGGGCTCTCTGAACTAGGGTTCAAGTGTGGACTTGGAGAATACTCAGGAAAGGCAGAGAGCTGATGGTGTTATGGTCACCTCTGGGGCTGGGGGTGGGGAGACCTGGGGCACTGGAGCATTCCTGCATGGTTTTTTGTTGTTGTTGTTGTTGTCATTGTTGTTTGCTGGTACCATTTGAATAGTCTTTTTTTTTTATTTTAGTTAGTTAACAGACAGTGCATTATTGATTTCGGGAGTAGAATTCAGTGATTCGTCACTTACACACAACACCCAGTGCTCATCGCAACAAGTGCCCTCCTTAGTACCCATCGCCCATCTAGTCCACCTCCCACCCACCTCCCTCCATCAACCCTCAGTTTGTTCCCTATTGTTAAGAGTTCTCTTTTGGTTTGTTTCCCTCTTTTCTCTTATCCCACCCTTCCCATATGTTCATCTGTTTTGTTTCTTAAATTCCGCATATGAGGGAAATCATATGGTATTTGTCTTTCTCTGATTGACTTACTTCGCTTAGCATAATACATTCTAGCTTCATCCACGTCATTGCAAATGGCAAGATTTCATTTTCTGATGGCTGAGTAATATTCCATTGTGTGTGTGTGTATACATATCTTTTTAATGTCTATTTAAAAATTTTTTGATGTTTATTTTTTGAGCAAGTGAGAGAAAGAGTGTGAGCAGGGAGGGGCAGAGAGAGAGGGAGACACAGAATCAAAAGCAGGCTCCAGGCTCTGAGCTGTCAGCACAGAGCCTGATGCAGGGCTCGAACCCATAAACTGTGAGATTGTGACCTGAGCCAAAGTTGGACGCTTAACCAACTCAGCCACCCAAGGGCCCCTTTAATGTTTATTTTGTTTATTTTGAGTGAGAGAGAGAGAGACAGTAAGCACGAGGGAGGAGGGGTAGAGAGAGGGAAAGAGAGAATCCCAAGCAGACTCCACACCTTCAGCACAGAGTCCGAAGTGGGGCTTGAACCCATGAACCGTGAGATCATGACCTGAGCCCAAATCAAGAGTTAGACACTTAACTGACTGAGCCACCCAGGTGCCCCTATACCATATCTTCTTTATCCCTTCATCAGTGGATGGACATTTGGGCTTTCTCCATAGTTTGGCTATTGTTGATAATGCTGCTATAAACACGGGGATGCATGTACCCCTTCGAATCTGTATTTTTGTATTCTTTGGGTAATACCTAATAGTGCAATTGCTGGATCATAGAACAGTTCTATTTTTAGTTGTTGTTTTTTTTTTTTAAGAGCCTTCATACTGTTCTTCAGAGTGGCTGCACCAGTTTACATTCCCACCAGCAGTGCAAGAGGGTTCCCCTTTCCCCACATCCTTGCCAACATCTGTTGTTTCTTGTGTTGTTAATTTTAGCCATTCTGACTAGTGTGAGGGGATATCTCATCATAGTTATTTCCCTGATGATGAGTGATGTTGAGCATCTTTTCATGCGTCTGTTAGCCATCTGGATGTCTTCTTTGGAAAGTGTCTGCTCATGTCTTCTGCCCATTTCTTTATTGGGTTGTTTGTTTTTTGGATGTTGAGTTTGATAAGTTCTTTATAGATTTTGGATACTAACCCTTTATCAGATATGTCATTTGCCAATATCTTCTGCCATTCCACAGTCTGCCTTTTAGTTTCGTTGATTGTTTCCTTCACTGTGCAGAAGCTTTTTATCTAATAGTATTCTTACCTGGGGGGAGGGGCACCTCCATGGGGGGGCTCTAGGTGGGAGGGATTCCTCGCAGCTGGGACAGACAGGACTCTAGGTACTTGACTCCTTGACTTGAGTGTGGAGCAGGTGTCCTAAAGAAACGGGCAAGAGAGGAGAAATTGCTCTGCCAGCACCTGGGCCAGTAGCCGCGAGTGTCCTGTGGGGCATCCACAGGAGGTTACTGCTTAGGTGTGGGTCCAGCCACCCCCTTTCCTGTAATTCCTATGAGTTTCCCAAACTTGAACCCCAGCCTTTCTTTCCATTGATCTTGTGAGCTGCCTCAGAGCTACCCAATAAGTTCCTCTTCTGTTTAAGTGAACCAGATTGGGTTTTGTTGTTTACAACCAAGAATCCTGACAACACAGAGCAGAGAGTAAGCAACCATCCTGTTTCCCCTCGATTACTCCCCAGCCTGTACCTGCCACGTACCGGCTTTGAGACCTGGGGCAGGTGCTTTAGTCTCTTTGACCCTCAGTGTCCTCATTCTATAAAATGGATTGGTAACTGCCTCCCAACCAGATTGGGATAAGTAAATGGCACCATGCAGAGAACCCTTGGTGCAGTGCCTGGCACATACGTACTTATTACTATTTTGTTATTATGATTGTTATCCTCTCTCTGGCAGACTTACCACCCCAGGGGTTCTTTCTTCCACTCTCATGCAGGCATATGGCTCTCTCTCCCTGCCCCAACTCCCAGCCCACAGAGTCACTTCCCTCAGTCAAGCACCCCCTGACAGCTTATTCCTTCTTGGTCTAAAGCTAGAATATTTCTTGGCCCTTCACCTACACTCACCTCTGCTGTGCCTATAACACTTAACAGCAGAGTGAGTTGTTTGGGCTCTGGAATAGGACCATCATTTATTAGCTGTATATCCTTGGGCGAAATGCTCAGTTAACCTCTCTGAGCCTCAGCTTCCTTGTCCATAAAATGGGGCCATATGATAGTACTGCTTCATCAGATTTGTTGTGAAGATCAAATGAAACAGCACGGTATGCTCTCGGCACAGGGCCTGGGTCCTCTAAGTGTCCAAGGAATGCTAACTTTCTCCTCCTGCTGCCACCCTCCTCCCTTCCTCAGCCAGTCTGGCCACTGCAGCTGTAAATCATCCAGGAAGTAAGAGCATCCTCCTTCCTCCCATCCCAGTACCAAACTCCTTATCACCTCCACCCACTAATGGCCTGGTGATTGGCTTCTCATTAAAGCAATGACAAAGGGCCTCTGTGATTTTAGCGTGGTTCTAATCAGCCACAGATCTGCCCCAGAGTCAGTCGGGGATGAGGTAGGAATTCTGGGTCCTGGGGCCAGGCTTGGTGTAGACTGAGGACTCTGCCTCCCTGTCTCCCGGAGAGGCAGCCACTGCCCCTGCCTGGAATTCTTAGGACAGGGCCCTGCCGTGGGGGAGGAGAAACAGGGCTCTCCCCCAGTGCCCAGGAGGCTGACAGCCAGGTGTGGTCTCAAGGAACCATCTCTGCCTTCCTGAAGTTCAATTTTCTCATCTGTCAAATGGGAACCATAAGTAATATCCCCTACCCTGTAGGGTTGGTGTGAGGATAGAATGCGATAAATCGAATGTATATTTCTATGACTTTGTAGGTGTTAGTAGATGGTAGCCACTTTTACTGTTACTGCTTTTTCATTATTATCAGATTCCTATTTTTATTATTATTGGAACCCAGGTGCCAAATTTTCCAACTCCATTTGATAAATACCTTATTCTGTCTCCAGTGATTTTTAATGCCACATGTCTATAATGCCACCTCCAACCATTTCTGTTTAATCCTCGTGTGATCTGGCAATGCCTTGGTCTCCTCGGTCATTTTCAGAATTGTTTTGGATGTTCTTGGCCCTTTACGCTTCCATGGGGATTTTAGGATCCTTCTGTCTAGTTTAATCATCTCCATGTTTATTCTTCTTTGACTCTTTTATATCTCTTCTATATATGTTTCTTTCTCAAGGTGGCTTCCCTCATGGCGGCAAAATAGCTGCAGGAGTTCTAGGAGTCACATGCATCCTCCATCATGCACAAAAGGGGAAGAAAACCGCCAAGTAGGCAGCTCCTCAAATCCTGACCCATAGCAATGTCCATTGTTGTTTTAAGCCAATAAGTCTTGAGATAATTTGTTATGTATAGCAACAGATAATTAATATAGCACTATGCCACTTCCCAGCCTTTCCTGCAGTTGGCTGAGTTCTCCTGTGAATATCTGCAGAAGTGATGTACAGTCACTCGCAGTTCTGTGGATAATAATGCAGCCTCCACGCTCCGTCCCCTTCCTCCTGGCTTGAAGACCTAGGGCATCTGTGGGAGCTGGGAGCGGGAGTCTAAAGGGAGAAGAAGCCTGGAGAAGGGCTGCATCTACCATCACCTTAACTAATACAGTTTTCATACAGAGTCTTACAGATTTTTAAAAATACAATCAATGTTCACTTAAATTTGCTCATAGATTTATGAATTTCTTTGCTCTACGTTACCTCCTGTATCTCAGGCATTCCATCAGGGGGCATTTATTTCTGCCTCAATTACAGTCTTTAGAGTTCCCTCTACTGAAAGCCTCCTGGTGATGACTCTCACCTTTATTTCTCCCATGCAAGTCTTGGTTGATGATTACATTGAAAAAAATCACTTTGAAGATACGATGTTGTCTTTTTACTTCCACTGCTATGGAAGTAACAGCTTCGGAGTAACTGTCACTCTCTTGAAGGTAATTTTTTTTTTCCAGATTGGTTTTCAAAGCTTTTCATTGTTTGTGGGTTTTGATAGTTCACTATAACACATTTAAGCATGTGAGTTTTTAAAAAATTTTAGTTTCTAGGATCTGTTGGGCTTCTTGAATTTGTGGTTTGTTACCTCTTCTAGACTGGTGAAATTCCTCCCCTTTATCTTTTCAAATATTGCCTCTGTTGCTTTTTGTTTTTCTCTTCATATGGTTCTCCAGTCACAGATAGGACAGACTGTCTCATAGATAGATCTATTCTCCTCACTTCTGCTTTATTCTATAGATAGTTTTTAAAAACATTTCCATTAACTTCTGTTTAGTTTGATCCTCCTAACTTCTTGTGATGTAGGTAGGGAAGAGTGCGTCTTTTGCCAACAAGGACAAACTGGACTCAGCAAGGCAAAGGCATTTTCCCAAGGTCACACAGCTCCTGGTCGAGCAAGAAGACAGTGAGGCAAGTGATAGCAAAGAGGCAGTATTATCTGCTCAAACAAGGTTAAGCTCCAAGGACAGATAGCCAGGGGTATGAGTCCTGGACCCACTGCTCGCTAGCCTAGTGACCCTGGAGAAGTCACTTAATCGCTTCTTGTTGGGATTTTGCCACTTGCAAAACGGGAACCATAAGGCCTAACTTGCGGGCTGTTTGGGGAAGTTCATGAGATAGTATATGCAAAATTCCTGGCACCGAATAAGGCATTCAATAAATATTTGATGAATGAATTAATAAAGTGTTTAGCCCGGTTTGGCGCAGTCTCTCAATCAATGTGAGCGATTGCTCTTCTGTTTATACTTTATTTATATAAATAAGTTACAATTTGATGTTATCAACATTGTCATTTCCACAAGTCCCTCAGAATCTGGGAGCCTCTGGGGGCTCCTGCCCCTGCCCCTCCAAGGCTCCCAGACGTGCCCAGCGCCCGCCCCAGGACGCGGCCCGCCCCGCCATAAATCAGGCCCAGAGGTCTCCGGGGCCTGTAATTAACATGCCGCAGGGGGCGGGTCCGGGGCGGCCCCGGGCGGCCCCGCCCACCCTGTCCCTGGGGCTTCCTGCGCCCCGATCCTCTCCAGAAGTGGGGGGGGGGGAGAGCGCAGGGAGCTGGGGGGTCTCGCAAAGCCCCCTGATTTATTGCCCTTTGTGTGAAGGAGATTTACGAGCTCAGACCTGGAGCGGAGACCTTGTCGGGAGGCGCGGAGAGCGGGTTTCCCAGAGGCAAGGGAGGCCGGTGGTCACCCGCGTAAGTCCTGTGGGCTGGCGGTGCACGTCCTGCCACCCCGTGGGTCCGGGCATCTCCCTCGCCAGGTCTCCTGAGGGCTCCGAGCGGGGGCTGGGCGATGCGGGGGGTGGTGGGGAGGCAAATCCCTAGCTTCCCACCTTGTAACACTCCGTGTCCACAGTCTCCTTTGCTTTTGTGTCAGGGGAAGAAGCAGCCCCCACTCCACCCAGGGCCATCCCTTCAGCCTCCAGGACGGTCACTCCATCAGTTATTCTCCTTCTGTTATGAGTCAGCGTCTCTCCCCTGGCTCCTTCCCTTCAGTCCATAGATACGGTGCTATTTCAATCAATCAATTGCTGCATGACAAACCACCCCAAAGTGGCTTAAAACACCAATCTGTTATTTCTCATGATTCTGTCTGTTGATTTGGCAGTTCCTCTCCTCGTGTGATGTCATCTAGGGTCATTGATGATTTCATTCACCTAGGATCTTCTCTGGCGCTGGAATGCTCAAGACGGCCCCTCCCGCCTTCTCCAGGGCCTCTCTACAAGGGTCATCTCTCCAGCAAGATAGCTTGGACTTCCTTACAGCATGGCTGCTGGGTTCCAAGAGGGGAAAAGGGGAAACTGCTGCTTCTCTTAAGGACTGAACTTGGTGGGAAGACCCGAAACACCACTGCTGCCAACTCTCTTGGTCAGAGCAAGTCTCAAAGCCAGCACAGAGGGAGGGAAAATAGATTCCAACTCTTGGCTGATTGAATGACGTGTGTCCATGGATTAGAGGAATTATTGGCAGCGGTATTGGGAGACTGTCGACCAGGAGTGATCAAGTATCTAGTCCTGAATATAAAAAAGCCTTCCCTTGATCTTGCTTTTCCCTAGAAATCTTTCACTGACTCACTACCCACCCCCCACCCTGCCTCATTTAGCATCCCATAAGAATCTGGATTTGCCGCTGTCTACTCTGCTGAAACTGCATTCATCAGTGACTTCCTACATGGCTGACATGATGGCCATCTTCAGTTCTCACCCGGCTTGCCCTGCCAGTGAGCTCTGAAGCAGCCAACAACCCCCGCCTTCCAGAAACAGTGCTCCCTGCTTCCTGGTATGCACCTCTCTTCTGGGTCTCTTCCCACTCTTTTTCTGTCTTTTTGGTTAGGTCCTCTTCTTCCGTCAACCCCTTTATTTCCAGGTCTTCCACATCTTTATTTCCATCTGCAAGCTCTCTCCTGACGTGCAGATCCGTGTTCCTCACTTCTGGAATACTGTTCTGCAGACATCTCCACCCACATACACCTCGCTTCTCCCTGGCTTCCCCTCTTAGCGAATGAACAAAATCATCGTTTACCTGGCTGTGCCAGCCGGGAACGCAGGAGCCATCATCCCACATACTTCCCACCCTTGCCGTCCACTACCCTTCCATATACGCACAATGTGATGGTCCACCAAACTTGTTGCTTTTACCTCATGATTTGCTCTCTAGTCTGTCCCTTCCTCTTCATCCTCACAGCCATCGTCTCCTGGTAGAAGAGTCCCCAAACTGCTCTTACTGATCTTTTTTGCCTCAGTCTATCTATGCCTCATCTCTCCCTCCACCTGGCTACCCAAACACCATTCCCAAACAAGTCTGGTCACTCCCCTCCCTGCCACCGTGGTGGTGCTGACCACAGCATTTCACAAAGTTTGTTCTGTAGATGTTAACAGGTGTTAACAACAACAACAAAAGTTCTCTTGACAAATACATTTGGAAAATGATGGGTTTGAACAAAACCAAGCAGGTTTCTTTGCTTCCTGACTCCTAGGATTCTCCACTGTGCTGAAACACACAGAAGCAAATTTATTGACAAAGAATTCTTTCCTCACAGAGCATCTACCAGGACGGGCTTTCCAGCACACACAACTGTTGAAGAATTGTTAAGTGGTTAAAACCAGATAGGCATGCAGCTTAGTGCAGTAGGACTGATCTCCGGGTAACCCCCTTAACCTCCCTGTGACTCCCTTTATCCGGCTGTAAAATGGGGGTGAGAATCACCACTCAGAGGTGGTTGTGAGCATTAAATGAGACAGCACTTAGAACACCTGACACTCACCAGGTACCCAGTAATGGTGGGCGTTTACCCTGCCAGCTCTTCCCTGAAGGAGGCAAGTAACAGAAATAAGCTTCCAGAAGCCTAAACAAATTCTTTCTTCTCAAAGGTGTTCCTTTGGGCTGTTTCAAAGAGTTTCTCATCCTTCAAACACGGCTAACTCCAAAAAGAACTTTTTGCTTCCCAAATCAAAGGCTTTAGAACTTTGGAAAGAGAAAATTGGGAAATCTAGACCAGGGGTGTGGGAAAGCGAAGGGGGGGGGGGGGGGGGGGGAGGTGTGGTGTCTCTGCGCCCTCTGCTGGTCAAGATGTGAAATTCCAAGGAGACCGTCCATCTAGGCCTCTAGGCTGAAGCCCCTTGGCTCTCTGCTCCTGGGAGCTGCCTGCAGCACAAATTTGTAACAGGAAATTGCGCTTTTCTGACTCCTGGTCAACTTCCTCCTCTGCTCCCCTCAGGCCTCTCCAGATTTCACCACTTGCAACCCACAGTTTTTCCGTAGATCTTTCGGCAAGGAACCCACCCTCACCTCCCGTCAAGGGGGAGAAATTGAGACCTTCATATGTGAACCCTCAACTTCCTGTTAGTGCTCACAAAAATATCTGTCTGCACCCATGAGTCTTCTTTCCTCCTGCTGGCGGGTGCTAACCCCTGCTGCTGAGCTGAGGAGCCCCTTCCCTCCCATCTCTTACAAAAACTAGGCTTTTTTTTTCTTTTTGAAAATAGACGATTTTTTTTAAATGAATTTAGATTTACATAAAAACTGAGAGGGTATCACAGAGTTCCCATATGTTCTTCACCCAGTTTCCTTTCAGATAGCATCTTAGAAACATCTTCTAAAGGAGCTCCTGGGTGGCTCAGTTGGTTAAGCATCCGACTCCTGATTTCAGCTTGGGTCATGATCTCAGAGTTGTGGGATCCAGCCCCCAGTCTGCATGGAGCCTGCTTGGGATTCTCTCTCTCCCTTTCTCTCTGCCCCTCCCCTGCTCCCTCTCTGTTCCTTTATGTTTAAATACATAAACATTTTTTTTTTAAAGAAACATCTTCTAAGAAGTTCTCTTAAATTTATTAAATGTAAGCATTACCCAGTGACTATATAGCCCACTCACTGAGCACACACTGTGTTAAAATCATCTTTTTTAAAAGATTTTATTTTTAAGTAATCTCTAATCCCAACGTGGGGCTTGAACTCACACTGTGAGAACAAGAGTCTCATGCTCTAGTGACTAAGCCAGCCAGGTGTCCTGAAATCATCTTTTAAATAATTCTTAGAAAACCTTGTAAGAAGTCTTTTTAAACAGATCTGTATAAGCATTAGAGAATGGCCATATTATGTTCCATTCACTGAAACAACATTCAGATGTGCTGAATGCATCTTTCAACTCATGTCTTAGAAACACCTTGTAAGAAGTGTTCTTACATCAATATAAGCACTACTGTGTTCCATTCACTGAAAACACACTTTGCTGAAAGCCTCTTTCAAATAATTCTTTTAAAAAATCTTGTAAGATTTTTTTAAGGTTTTATTTATTTAAATTTATTATTTATTTTGAGAGAGAGAGAGAGAGAGAGAGAGAGAGAGTATGAGTGGCAGGGTGGTGTGGGGCAGAGGAAAGGGAGAGAGAATCCCAATCAGGCTTCATGCTGTCAGAACAGAGCCTGATGCGGCGCTCAAGCTCACAAACTGTGAGATCATGACCTGAGCCGAAGTCAAGAGTCAGATGCTTAACTGACTAAGCCACCCAGACACCCCAGAGCTGAGTTTTTTTAAAAGTTGGGTTGGGGGGGGGGGCGGTACCTGGCTGGCTCAGTCAGAGGAGCATGTGACTCTTGATCTCGGTGTCATGAGTTCAAGTCCCACATTGGGTGTAGAGATTATTTAAAAATAAAATCTTTAAGAAATAAACATTTTTTTAAAAAAGTTGAGTTTGGGGTGATTGTGGGACATTCCAGGGGAGATAATTCACAACAGGCAAACATTTATACAGCATGACTCGAGGAGGTTAGCATGGAGGTATACATTGGGTAGCTGCTAAGGCCAGAGGAGTGGATGAAATTGCCGTGGGAAACATGACGGATGAGAAGAGCAGTGGGTGTCAGACAGATCATTAAGAGCAGTGAAGTAGTAGTGGGTGGTAAAGAAAAGCCCTCAAAGGAAGCTAAAGAAGGAGGCCAGAGGTGTGGGAGGGAAACCACAAGAAAGACTCACAGAACATTTCGAGGAGGTGACCACGGTCATGAGCCAAAGACTCTGAAGAAGTCAAGTAAGATGATCAGCTCTCTTGCTGGTTGGATTATGGTACTGGCTGAATTATGAGGTTCTTTCAGGATACAAGGAAGGGACTTCTCAGTTTACCTTAGGACAGTGCCCCTCAAACCTGAGCGTGCGTCACAATCACCCAGAGAGCTTGTTTAAAACATGGTTCTGGGAATGGTTGCCAGAGTTTCTGGTTCAGTGAGTCTGGGGCAGGGCCTGAGAATGTGTACTTCTAACAAGTTCCCAGGTGATGCTGAGGCTGCTGTCCCAGGGCCACACTGGAAGAAACACCGACTTTGGTATTACCATCCTCAGGGAAGTGAGGTGGCAAGGACACCTTCTTGGCAGCCACATGGTGACCTAGGGAGAACTACAACAGTGGCTCATTGGCATTCCAGACCTAGAAGAAGCTCCAATAGTTAAAGCAATCTAGCAAACGGTTTAGAAGACAGCCCCCCTGCCCACCCCCACAGGGGGACAAGCCCTCTCACACATGCTGCTGGGAGGGAAACTGGCATCATTCTCATGAAGGGAAATTTGGTAATAGCTATCAAAATAATGCAGGTATATTCCCTTCAACCCAGCAATCGTTCTTTATGGAACTTATTCTACAGCTATGCTTGCACCCATGAAATGACATCTGCCATTGTTATTCATGAAAGCATTATTTTTATTTTTTCTTTTTTTAAGTATTTTTTAAAAATTTATTATTTATTTTGACACACAGAGAGAGAGAGCAGGGGAGGGGCAGAGAGAGGGAGAGAGAGACATTCCAAAGCAGGTTCCGTACCACCAGCCTAGAGCCCAACACAGGGCTCAAACCCACGAACCATGAGATCATGACCTGAGCTGAAATCAAGAGTTGGACACTTAACCGACTGAGCCACCCAGGCGCCTCTGAAAGCATTATTTTGAAAAGCAAAAGATTGGAAGCCATCTAAATATCCATCAGTAAGGGACTATTTAAATAAATGTCGGCACACTCATACAGTGGAATAATATGCAACTGTGGCAAAGAAAAGGATGGAACCAACATGGAAGTTTCTCGAAGAACCTTGTTAGTGAAAACAGAAAGGCACAGAACAGGGTGTGGAGTATGTACCTTTTGTGTAAAAGGGTGGAGGGGCACTTGGGTGTTCAGTCAGTTAAGCGTCTGACTCTTGACTTTGGTTCAGGTCATGATCTCACAGTTCATGGGTTCGAGCCCCTCATCGGGCTCTGTGCTGGCAGTGCAGAACCTGCTTGGGATTCTCTTTGTCTCCCTCTCTCTTGGCCCCTCCCCCGCTCACATGCTGTTTCTCTTTCAAAATAAACTTTTTAAAAATTATTAAAAAAGAAAAGGGTGGAAAATAAGAATATATATTTGTACATACTTGAATTTGCATAAAGAAGTTCTCAAAAGACACATGAGAAATTAATCTGAGTGGTTTCAGAGGCAGAGATGGGATAGGACTGGAAGGATGGAGAACAGAGGTAGGAGGCAAACTTTTTACTGAATAGTTGTTTATGCTTTTTAAAAAACCATATGGGCCATGTGACTCTATTATCCTTTTTAAAAAAAGATATTTATTTTTGAGAGAGAGAGAGAGAGAGGATCCAAAGCGGGCTCTGCACTAACAGCAGAAAGCCCCATGCAGGGCTTGAACCCATGAACTGTGTGAGATCATGACCTGAGCCAAAGTCAAGAATTCAACACTTAACTGACTGAGCCACCCAGGCATCCCCTTTCTTAAAACAGATCTTATTTTTTGGAGCAGTTTTACATTCACAGCAGAATTGAGCAGAAAGTACAGAGATTTTCCCTGCCCCCATAGATGCCTTGCCTCTCCATTATCACCATCCTCCATCAGAGTGATACATTTGTTGCAATCAATGCCCGATGCTGACACATCATAATCACCCAAAGTGCACAGTTTACATTAGTGTTAATTCTTGGTGTTCTATATTCTGTGGGTTTGTACAAATGTATAATTACGTGTCTCTACCATTATATATCATACAGAGCAGTCTCTTGCCCTACAAATGCTCTGTGCTCTGCCTATTCATCCCCTGCCCCCCAACCCCTGACAACCATCTGTTATCTTCTTTTTAATTAAAATTTTAAATTATTTTTTTTTAATTTTTTTTCAACATTTTTATTTATTTTTGGGACAGAGAGAGAGCATGAACGGGGGAGGGGCAGAGAGAGAGGGAGACACAGAATCGGAAACAGGCTCCAGGCTCTGAGCCATCAGCCCAGAGCCTGACGCGGGGCTCGAACTCACGGACTGCGAGATCGTGACCTGGCTGAAGTCGGACGCTTAACCGACTGCGCCACCCAAGCGCCCCATAAAATTTTAAATTATTTTTAAAATGGAATACAGTTTCTTAAGTCAGACTGCCTGGGTTTGAATCTCCTCCCTACCATGGCTGGATGACCCATGGCAAGTTGATTAATTTGCTCAAGCCTCTGTTTTCTCATTCTAAAGTTGAGGTTGCTAATGGTACATATATTGTGAAACTGCTGAAAGAGCAAACCAGGTAAAACTTGAGAAGTGCTCAGCAGAGCCCTTGGCACTTGGGAAACACACAACAGCGTACAAACAGCTTTGTCGGCCAGATCTATGGAAGTAGCCTCCCCTTTTCCCAGCGTGCACCTCGAAGTGTACCTCCAGGGAAAATCTGATTGGCTGATGTTGTCACTATCCAGTATGGAGCGACCCTATTGGACAGACTCTCACAGACTCACACGTGAGTGGTTGGTTATTCTATGCCCAACCTATCCAAAGCCACTTTGGGCTTGGGCCCCATTCCCGGAACCAACCTATTAGAACCAGAATAGTTCAGTTACATGGCACATGGCAAGAAACAGCCAGAATGTAACCACTTTTCTCAGAGAAGGACTCTGTGGGTGGCAGACGCGCAGAACTATTTTGATCCGTGCAGTGAAGTTGGTTTGGACAGGAAGAGAATGCAGGAAGAAAATGAGTGAACAAGGGCTGAAAAAAAGTCTGTTCCTATTGCTTTAGGGTTGTTAGAATTAATTGAATCAGTCCACATATAGTACTTAGCCTAAGTCCTAGGCACATTGTAAGCATTCAATATATGGTAGCGATGAGGAGGAGGAGAAAGAAGAGGCAGACGAGGGTGACAACTGTTGTCAGGTCTATTTGAGGCTGACGAACAGGTACAGGTAGAATGATAGACGGAGATAATGGACAGGAGTGGTGCTCAAGAGCGAAGGGCATTAGGGTTTAATGTTTCAAAACAGGAACAATTCCTAGGGATATCACAGCCCTAGATGAGGTCCTGAAGGTGAGAGCC
The DNA here is from genome assembly GCF_018350175.1 of Felis catus. Taxonomy (NCBI): domain Eukaryota; kingdom Metazoa; phylum Chordata; class Mammalia; order Carnivora; family Felidae; genus Felis; species Felis catus. Next base: position 16,333,096 of record NC_058381.1, on the reverse strand, counting down.
TGATGTGGATACACCTGGCAGCTCCTTCCTTCCTGCATCTACAGAGATTCAGAGTGTCCAAGCTTTGTATTCTCCTGGGGTCTCACCCAGTGTCGACTCTTCCGGTCTTCAGCTCCATGGGGAGCCCTTTGCCACTCCCCCCTTGCCAGGGCTCCAGGCAGGGGCCAGTCTTTGCGGCCCTCCTGCCATGGAGACCCAGCACGCCCGGAGAGCAGACGGGTGGCACACACTGGCGGCTGGTGCGAGCTTGAGCTGCGGGGGAGGTTCCAGAACACTAGGCTATTTTGGGGCTGGCACAGATGCCCATTCCCAGCTGAGGGAGGGGACGTGGTAGGTGGGAAGCACTCTTGCTTTCATCGTTTATTATTTTATTAACCACTGAGGGTGCTTGTATGCAGGGAGCATCACCCGGTTTCATCGCTAGTTTTCCTTTTCACGATTCCTTCCTGCTTGTTACGTCAGAAACAACATTCTCCCCCAAGGGCCATAGAAGGGTCGGGGAGAAAATGAAATTGACCAAGTGACAATGAATGAGGGCAAGGAAGGGATAAATATTCCATCCTGCTCCATCAGCAGTGGGAGTGGGTCCAAAAAAACACTTAGCCTCACAAATTGCTCACTTATCCTCCCTGTAGTGAGTTTGCTCCAAATGGTTTGGAAAACTATTGCTTCTAATCAAAGGCGTCAGGCCTGTTGCTGGAAGGGGGCCAGCATGGGCCCAGTAGGAGTCTGAATTGAGCCAGGATTCATTATCTTTATCTAGTCCAACGTTTTAGTGGTAGGTTTTTGTTTGGTTTCAAAGTGAGATGGTTAGGTCATTATTTGTTAAATTATAGCTTTTAATTATCAGATCTATTGAAATGAAAAGCTTGAGAGAGGCTCACATGCCTCGAAGTTTTGTTTGGAATTTATAATCATCGCTGTTTGGGAAAGATTAGTTGGGGGCGTTAAAGTCTTTCTTTTAAGAAAATCCTCAAATTATATGCTGTTGTGGGAGAGGGAGAAGGGAGATGCGAGTGAGCCAGACACGGGCAAGTGACGCTATCTGTATTATTCCCCACACCCAGCGTCCCTGTATTTGCAGAAAAAGAGGGGGACAGATGTTTTACAACAATGCATGTAACTTTTTTCGGGGTGAGCCCAAAATGGGAAGTGAAGCACCAAGGGGGTAGTGAGTTGGTCAGCAGAGTGGGTAGCCAAGGCTACAGATGGAGATTTGTTTACTACGTATCCCTTCTTGATTCCTTCCTGATTTCCCCAGAAGGTAGGGGAGATGGGGGCCCCTGGATCAATCTTGGTAGATTTTTCTCCCCTTGGGGATTTGTCTTCTGCCTTTAGAAGAAACAAAGAAAGTTCTTGAACTTTCCTTGTTCCGACTTTGAGTTTGAGCGGCCTTCCTCCCACATGGCTTGACTGAAGATGCGATGCGCTAGTTGCAGAACAGCCTTAGATCCAGCAGGGGGCGCGCCGTCGCCTGATTTGGAGCGCTTGCCTCGGGAAGCCACACCCCCACCATCTGCGCAAATCTGGAGCTTTTCTTCCAGTCCCGCGTTGGTCGACCCTTTCCAGAACAGCCGCGATGCAGATTACAATCTCTGCGCGTAGAGCCTCGGGCTGTGAGCCGCAGTCGAGGTGGGCGCCCCGGCTTCCTTCTTACTCAAGAAGAGTTCGCTACTCACTGAACTGGGGCAAAAGCAGCAAGAGGCTCCCCAGAATAGAGTCATCTAGACTCTAGAGTCCCAAGACTCCTTTGCTCGGTACTCTGCAGGTCCCACTGACAGGGAGTGGGAAGCCTCTCTAGAGGGAGGGTTAAGGTGACATCTGCCGTCCATGCTCTGACCATCTCTGGCGCTTGGACATTTTGTGCCATTGGACCACAAACCCCATTAGGGCGGAGACCAGGGTTGTCCTCTGATCTATTACCAGCATCCAGCATAGGGCCTAACCCAGTTACACAATAAAGAATGAATGAATGAATGAATGAATGAATACCGTTATTTTAATTTTATTATTCTTTCTTTCGTGTACTGAGCATGTATTCTGTGCCAGGCACTGGTAAATCGGAGATTAAAAAAATAACTCCCATCCTCAATTAGATTACAATCTGAACACAAGAGAGGCATGAACCTGGGCAAGTAGAATTTCTAGCTTCCCCTAATTAGTGACTAACTCCATTTAGCCAGCAAAATCACATCAGTCCCATAGTAGAGGTACATACTGGCTGAACAGGACAATATCCTGAAATTCAAGCACTTCTAATCTTGACAGTGAATTTGACTCCCACCTTCTTTTCCAGGGTTGTGGGGGCAGGGCAGAGTTCCAGTTCAGATGCCCTCAGTCTCCTATTACTTTGAAGCCCTAAATTGGCCTCTACTTCCTATGAAAGGAGGCTACCTCAGAAAGGTCACTTTTGACCCGAGGCTCTTTGGCTGTACATCAGGGTCTCTCTGCATGATTTTTCCCTCAGAAGGGGAAATGAGAAAAAAGCCTATTAACAAATAGCACGTTGTTTTCTAAAGGAGTTAGGGCTTTTGGCGTTATTGGGATTTTGTTTGTTTATTTGGATTTTGCTTTAGAATGTAGATTTGACGCTCCGCCTCCCCATCTTGCTTTCATCTTTATTCTAAATGATCACATTTACTCCACTTATAGGATTAATCAAAGAGATGAACCCCTCTCCCTTTGGGGGAGAACAGCACAGATAAGCAGCCCAGAAATAGGAATTGTTTTTGATGAGCAAATGTCAAATTTTATAGGAGATTAACTTTGGGGATTGGAGGGAGGGTTATCGTTATGGCCCGGAGCAACCAGACTCATCTCTAAAGCTCTGATAACCAACAAAGGCAGAATAAATGTTTGGAAAGTGGTTCAACACGTTTTGATCTCTGAAAAAGGCTAGAGCATGAAATGACTAAAAGAAAAAACTTTAAAGCTTTTGACTCTTGAAACAACCAAAACCAAAAGTTTAATCTTTATAATTTCATGGTGTTAATATTTTACTAGAATTAAAAAATTGTAAATCATGCGCTTGCTCCAGCTCCAGCTGTGTGCACTGGTGTGAATCAAATACTGTCTGTCATTTAAATTACACTCGTCCCCTCCATAGCCCCTCAGCAAGGGTCCCAATGACTACAATTAAAACCAGTGCACTACATGGTTTCCTAGGGGAATTCTACCAAACCTTTAAAGAGAAGATAACCATAGAGCTGCTTAAACTGTTACATACTATAGAAAAAGACGAGCATTTTCCAAAATCTTTTAAAAATGTGATAAGACTGATACGAAACCCATAAAAGACTTCACCGAATGTATAAATATATCTCACTTATGTTAGTGCAAAAAGTCCAAATGCAATATTAGTAAATAAAATATAAGCATAGTAAATTAATATATCATGACCGTATGGGGTTTATTCCAGGAATTTGAGAACGGTTCAGCCATGCAGAACTCTACTACCAAAACCCAGAACTTCCTCTTCTGGTAGTAGTAGACTGGGTAATTAGAACAACCCTCTCCACAAAGAAAAATTTTTAAGCTGGACAAAGTAAAACAATCTTTCTTTTTTTTTTTTTTTTAAAGTATCAAAGAGGGGAGTGCCTGGGTGGCTCAGTTGGTTGAACGTCCAGCTCTTGATTTCCGCCCAGGGTTGTGGGATCGAGCCCCAAGTCAGGCTTTGCACTGAACATGGAGCCTGCTTAGGATTCTTTCTGTCTCTCTCAGGAAAGAAAAAAAAAAAAAAAAAAAAAAAAAACACCAAAAGTTAACAAGATAGGGATCAATTACTGGATGAGATCTAGGAGAAGGTGGGACTGCAGACTGTCGAGTAGAAACATCTGCTAAGAGTCTAAGATGTACTTTGGGCAGGTCCTCAAAGGGATGGAGGACAAAAGAGGGGCCCACTAGGGAAGGTTCCTGGTAAACCACTCCATCCCATAATACTTGATTCAGATAGGATATAACACCGTGGGGGAGTAGGTTCATTTCTCAATATGCAGTATTGAAACAACTGGGTAGCCACGGGAAAAAGAAAGTTGGATCCATACTTTATGCTTTGTATGGGGATAAATTCCCAATTGGATCAAAGTTTAAAATGGGAAGAAAAATGCAACCATGGAAGTAACAGAAGAAAATACAAGAGAATTCTCTTATAATTCTGAAGGCAGTAAGGATTTTCTCATTGTAGCACAAAATCCAAAAGCTACTAAAAACATATTTGGCTACATAAACAATTCTACAAGGCAAACAGCATAAGACAAATGACAAACTTGGAAAAATATTTTCAACTTCTGTTACAGGCAAAGGGTTAATTTCCCTAATATTTAAAGAGCTACTAAAAATTAATGAGAAAAGATTAATAACCCAAGAGAAAAATGGGCAAAAGATATAAACAGATGGCCCACAGAAAAGAAACATGGCTCTCATTATGAAAAGATGCTCAGCCCCAGTTATGATAAATGCAAATTAAAACCACACTGAGATATTACCTTTCACTCTTTACACTAGTAAAACTCCCTGGGGCACCTGGATAGCTCAGTTGGTTAAGCGTCTGACTCTTGGTTTTGGCTCAGGTCATGATCTCACAGTTTGTGAATTCGAGCCCCAAGTCAGACTCTGAGCTGATCGTGTGGAACCTACTTGGGATTCTCTCTCTCTCCCCATCTCTCTGCCCCTCTTGTGCTCTCTCTCTCTCTCTCTCTCTCTCTCTCTCTCTCTCTCTCTCTCAAAATAAGTAAATAAACTTTTTTTAAAAATCCAAAAATTTGGTATCACTGTGTGGGCTAGGAAACAAACATTCTCATACATTGCTGGTAGGAAAGTAAATTGACACCCTGTATCAAGGACAATTTGTAAGTAGTTATCAAAATTATAAATAATATAATATAATTTATAATAAATTATAAATACCCTCTGATCCAGTACCCACTTCCAGAATTTGTTTCTACAGATATCCTTACACATGTAAAAAATGACATTCGTATCAGGTTATTCATTATAATTGTAATGGCAGAAGATTAGAAATCTTCTTGGTTAAATAAGTTATGGTACCTTCATATGTTGGAATATTATACAGCTGTAAAAAGAGACTAAGGAATCTCCTTATGTATTTTACGGAAATTCAACAAGATATATTCTAACAAAAAAAGGCAAGCTTCATAAAAGGGAGCTACCATTTATGTTAAAAAAGAGGGAAATCCTAAAGACTCCTTTTAAAAAAACCTGCTAGAATAGATAAATGAATTCAGTAAAGCTACAGGATAAAAATCATTGTATGGAAATCTGTTGCATTTCTACACACTAATAGTGAAGCGGCGGAAAGAGAAATTAAAGAAACAATCCTGGGTGTCTGGTGGCTCAGTCGATTGGGCGTCCAACTTCAGTTCAGGTCATGATCTCACGGTTCATCGGGCTCTGTGCTGACAGCTTGGAGCCTGGAACCTGCTTTAGATTCTGTGTCTTCCTCTCTCTCTGCCCCTCCCCTACTTGCACTCTGTCGCTCTCTGTCCCTCAAAAATGAATAAACGTTAAATTTTTTTTTTAAATCCCATTTACAATTGCACCAAAAATACTAAAATACCTAAGAATAAACTTAACCAAAGAGATGAAAGTTCTGTACTCTGAAAACTATAAAACACTGATGAAAGAAATTAAAGATGATACAAAGAAGTGGAAAGACATTCCATGCTTGCTTGTGGAATGGAAGAACAAATATTGTTAAAATGTCTATACGATCCAGAAAACCATAAGAGACTCTTAAATACAGAGAACAAACTGAGGGTTGTTGGTGGGGGGGGGGGGGGGTGGAGAGGGGAAAATGGGTGATGGGCTTTGAGGAGGGCACTTGGGATGAGCACTGGGTGTTGCACGTAAGCGATGAACCACAGGAATCTACCCCCAAAATCAAGAGCACACTGTACACACTGTATGTTAGCCAATTTGACAGTAAATTATATTTTAAAAATAAAAATAATAAAAATAAAACATAAAAAAATAAAACAAATAAAAACAAAGTCCATATTATCCAAAGCTATTGCCACATTCAATACAATCTCTATCAAAATACTAACAGCATTTTTCACAGAACTAGAACAGACAATCCTAAAATTTGTATGGAACAACAAAAGACCCCAAATAGCCAAAGCAATCTTGAGGGAGAAAAAGCTGGAGATATCACAATTCCAGATTTCAAGTTTATTACAAAGCTGTAGTAATCATGGGGCGCCTGGGTGTCTCAGTTGGTTAAGCATCTAACTTTAGCTCAGGTTATGATCTCATGGTTCGTGAGTTCAAGCCCTGCGTTGGGCTCTCTGCTCTCTGTGCAGAGCCCATTTCAGGATCCTCTGTCTCCCTCTCTCTCTCTGCCCCTCCCCACCTCTCAAAAATAAACAAACATTTTGGGGCGCCTGGGTGGCTCAGTCGGTTAAGCAGCCAACTTCGGCTCAGGTCATGATCTCATGGTCTGTGAGTTTGAGCCCCGTGTCGGGCTCTGTGCTGATAGCTCAGAGCCTGGAGCCTGTTTCAGATTCTGTGTCTCCCTCTCTCTGACCCTCCCCTGTTCATGCTCTGTCTCTCTCTGTCTCAAAAATAAATAAACGTTAAAAAAAATTTTTTTTAAATAAATAAACATTTTTTAAAAAACCCACAAAGCTGTGGTAATGAAAACAGTATGGTACTGGCACAAAAATAGATACATAGACCAATGGAACAGAATAGAAAACCCAGAAATAAACGCACAATTATGTGATCAATTAATCTTCAACAAAGGAGGAAAGAATGTGCAATGAGAAAAAGTCTCTTCAACAAATGGTGTTGGGAAAACTGGACAGCTACATGCAAAAGAATGAAATTGGATCACTTTCTTTTTTAAACTTTTTTAAATGTTTACTTATTTTTAAGAAAGAGAGAGAGAGACAGAGCATAAACAGGGGAGGGGCAGAGAGAGAGAGACAGGCATGATCTGAAGCAGGCTCCAGGTTCTAAGCTGTCAGCACAAAGCCTGATGCAGGGCTCGAACTTGTGAATTGAGAGATCATGACCTGAGCTGAAGTTGGATGCTCAACTGACTGAACCACTCAGGCACTCCTCCCTTTCTTATACTATACACAAAAATAAACTCAAATGATTGAAGAATAAATGTGAGACCTGAAATCATAAAAATCCTAGAAGAGAGCACAGGTGGTAATTCTCTGACATCAGTCATAGCAACATTTTTCTAGCTATATCTCCTGAGGCAAGAGAAATAAAAGCAAAAATAAACTACTGGGACTACATGAAAATAAAAATCTTCTGCACAGCAAAGGAAACAATCCACAAAACTAAAAGGCAACCTACTGAATGGAAGAAGATATTTGCAGATAACATATCTGATAAAGGCTTAGTATCCAAATTATAAAAAGAACTTCTTCAATTCAACACGCAAAAAACAAATAATCCAATTAAAAATGGGCAGAAGACATGAACAGACATTTCTCCAAAGAAGACAGATGGCCAACAGACACATGAAAAAATGCTCAACATCATTCATCATCAGGGAAATGCAAATCAAAACTACAATGAGCGATCACATTACACCTGTCAGAATGGCTAAAATTAACAACACAAGAAACAAGTGCTGGCAAAGATGAGGAGAAAAAGAAACGCTTGTGCACTGTTGGTAGGAATGCAAACTGGTGCAGCCACTCTAGAAAACAAGTATGGAGCTCCGTTCCTCAAAAAAGTTAAAAATAGAACTACCCTATGATCCAGCAATTGCACTACTGGGTATTTACCCAAAGAATACGAAAACACTAATTCAAAGGGATATGTGCACTCCTATGTTTATTGCAGCATTATTTACAACAGCCAAATTATGAAAGCGTCCCTAATGCCCATCAATAATGAGTGGACAAAGAAGATGCATATATTTCTACATATAATATGGCCACAAAATCTTGCCATTTGCGACAACATGGATGGAGTTAAAGAGTATGATGCCAAGTGAAATAAGGCAGTCAGAGAAAGACAAATACCATATGACTTTACTCATATATGGAATTTGAGAAACAAAACAAATGAGCAAAAGGGAAAAAAGAGAGAGAGAGAGAGACAAACCAAGAAACAGACTCTCAACTATAGAGAACAAACTGGTTATCAGAGGGAAGGTAGTGGGGGGATGAGTGAAATAGATGAAGGGGATTAAGATGTGCACTTATCTTGATGAGCACTGAGTAATGTATAGAATTTTTGAATCACTATATTGTACATCTGAAATGAACACTGTATGTTAACTATACTAGAATTTAAATTAAAAAACAGAGGGGGGGGAAATAACATATTTCACAGAATATCCATAGGATATTTCCATATTTCACAGGATATCCATAATAGCTTGTGTGTGTGTGTGTATATATATATATAAAACATTTTTCTAGAAGGATAAACAAGAAACTAAACAACAGACTCAACTGTTGGAGGACATGGGAACTGAGTGGATGGGGAGTAGTGTAAGGAAGACTTTTTACTATATGCCTTTTATTTTTAATGTTTGAACAATGTGGATGTCTTATTTATTTATTCTTCTAGGTGTACTGTTCAGTGTCATGGTCAACTTTCCTAACCCACTATTAAAGCAGCAGTTGGATCAGATTTCTTATCAACTGGAAGAGCCAAACTTTCTGCTGATCAGAGGTACTGATTTCTAAATACCAGTTATTCCTGGGATGGGGCTGAGGTGGTTTGAGATAGGATGGAACGAACAGGCCTCTACTTAAATTTTGCCCCTAATTTTGACCTAAAAAACTTTTTTAAATTTTTTCTAATTTCTTTTCAATGCTTTTAAAAGTTGTGTGTGTGTGTGTGTGTGTGTGTGTGTGTGTGTGCGTGCGTGTGTGTGTGTTTAGTACTCTCTACACCCAACGTTGGGCTCAAACTCATAACCTGAGATCAAGAGTCGTATGCTCTTGCAATTGAGCCAGGCACACGCCCCCCCCCCAATATTTTTGAATTGTAGTAAAACATACATAATATAAAATTGATCATTTTAGCCACTGTAAGTGTACAATTCAGTGGCATTAAGTACTTGTGCAACCATCACCACCATCCATCTCCAGAATTTTGCATCTTCCCAAACAGAAACTTTGCCCCCATTAAATAATTCCCCATTTCTCCCTTTCCCCAGTCCCTGGGAACCTCTTTTCCACTTTCTGTCTCTATAAATTTGCCTATTTAGATAACCCATATAGGTGGAACCTTACAATATTTGTCCTTTTGAGTCTGGCTTATTTCATTTAGCCTAAAAATTTCAAGGTTCAACCATATTGCATCATGTGCCAGAATTTCATTCTTTTTTATGACTGAATAACATTCCATTGCACAGATAGACCACATTTTACTTATTCATTCATCTGTTGGTGGATATTTGGGTGGTTGCCACTTTTTGGCTATTGTGAATAATGCTATGATGAACATTGGTGTCCAAGTATCTGTTTGAGTCCCTGCTTTCCATTCTTCTGGGAATATACATCTGGGAGTGGAATTGTCCTAATTTTGTTGTTTTTTTTTCTTAATTTTTAACATGTTTATTTATTTTTGAGAGACAGAGAGAGACAGAGCGTGAGCAGGGGAGGGGCTGAGAGAGAGGGAGACACAGAATCCAAAGCAGGCTCACGAACCGTGAGATCATGACCTGAACCGAAGTTGGCACTTAACCAACTGAGCCACCCAGGCGCCCCTAATTTTGGCTTTTAACCAAGTAAGCTTACCAGAGCAACACTCCTCTAGTTAAGATGAAGGACTAGATGTTAAGAACACGGACGGTGAGAAAAACCTGGATGAAAATTAGAATACAAACAGTTGAACAGTGTAAGACAACCAGCCAAGCACCCTCTGTACATAAATACATCATAACCAAATGGTGCAAGGAAGTCCACTAAATGGCCACAGGCTTTAATGCCTCCCCTCTGTTTCCACAGATGATCCACAGCTGTGTTGGTATCGCATGGTCTTCATCCAGGACCATAAGGATTCCAAACGACTTCCGCACCCCTCCATAGGAAGGACAGATGGGTCTACAGCTTGTACCTGGTCATGGTAAATTGGAACCAGGGCTGTGCCTGTACCTGTCACAGTATTTTTGGCAGTCAGCGAAGATGGCCTGTGGTGACACTAATGTATCACTTGCTAATGAGAACTTTGGAAAAGGCTGCAAGCTTAGTAATTTGCTGCCTGCCTTCTGACCACCTCTGAGAGGGCCTCTGGGCAGGGGCCCCCTAAATAGCATTGAAACTGTGCCAAGCCGTCACTGAATTGGTGAAATAAGCACTCGGCCCTGCTCACTTCTCTGGCATCAGTTTTTACTCACCCTGGACGGTGGGTGAATGGCTATTTTCAAAGCTGCTTCCTCTGTCTAAAATGTTTCAAAACCCTTCTCCAGTGGGTCACTTGAGCACCCCCCTGTTCAGACGCACACTTGGCTGCCAGGAAGTGCCCATGAGAAGCACAGCTGCCCCGTATTCACCCTGGATGCCGTTCTCACATGGCTTGTGTGCCAGGCAGATGGCAGATGAGGCTCACCCTTATCTCCAAGAGGAAAAGAGAGGGAGGGGCGCCTGGGTGGCTCGGTCGGTTGGGCGTCCGACTTCAGCTGAGGTCATGATCTCACAGATTGTGGGTTCGAGCTCTGCGTGGAGCTCTGTGCTGACAACTCAGAGCCTGGAGCCTGCTTCGGATTCTGTGTCCCTCTCTCACTGTGCCCCTCCCCCGCTCGTTCTCTCTGTCTCTCTCTTTCTCTGTCTCTCAAGAATAAATAAACATTAAAAACACTTTTTTTTTTTAAGAGAGGGAGAATGTTTTTAAAATCAGCCTTCTCTGCCTGGGGGAGAAAGAAATAGAATGGAATAGTGAATTCTTGGTAATGGAAGAGCTCCTTGAGGACCCTTAGCTCAACCCAGAGCAGATAATTTTGCTTGCCAATCCCTCTTCTCCTGCCAACAGCACCCTGACTTCTCATGGGAAATTAACCCATCCCTGGTTCTCAGCCATGTGGTTTAGGTACAATTAACCCCACCCCCAGTTCCAGGGATGGATTCTGATTAGCCTAAGACAGAGTGTCACAGCCTCTGCATGTAGTAACGTAGTTAGCCCGAGCCAATAAGATGCAAGGGAACGATTGCTGGGCTTTCTGGCATACTTCTTTGAGAGAAGTATGCAAATAAGGGAAGATGTAGCCTCAGGAGTGCCTGGCAGCCATTTTGCCACCATGAGGGAGAACAATGCCTGAGATTAAAGCCAGTGCCGAGGATGATGAGAAACCAAGAGAAGGTGGGTCCTGGGCACATTGTTTGAACCTATAGCAAGCCCCACCTGAAGTTAGCCCCATCTCTGAACTGTTCAGTTATGTGAGCCAATAAATGACCTTTAATTTTTAAGCCATTTTGAGTTCAGCTTCTGTTATTTGCGACATAAAGCTATCCAGCTAATTCAAACCTCCGTAACCAATACTACAATAAATATAGTTCTTCCAGTAAGGAAAAAAAAAATTGTTAGCTGTTTCTGTGACATATTACTAGATGTCCAGCAGAGTATAGGGCAAGAGTACGGAAGGAGGCAGTTTGGTATCATCCCGAGGGAGAGAGACTGCCGATGACTACTTACTCGTGAGGAGAGATGCTGTGCCCAGGTGACAGTATTAGGGCATTAGCGCCATTCCCGTACAAAGCAGAGAAAGAAGGCAAGCCTATCTCAATCTTATCTCCCCCTACTCTCCCCATTTCCTCTCTGAAAAATGAGGATGTTGGGTTTTGTGAGCTCTGAGGCCTATCCGGCTCCAGCAACCTATGCATCTTTGTTCCTGTATAAAGAACCCAAGCTTTGGAACTTCACATGCCCAAGTTCATATTCTGCTGGGATCTGCTGAGCAACTTCAGTCAAGTTACTTAACCTCTCTGAGCATTGGTTTCCTTAGTTATAGAATGGGGATATTGAGGGGCACGTGGCTGGCTCAGTCGGTTGAGCACATGACTCGATCTTGGGGGTTGTGAGTTCAAGCCCCACGTTGGGGGGTTTACTTAAAAAGCTTACTTAAAAATAAAATAAATTTGGGGCAACTGGGTGGTTCAGTTGGTTGAGTGTCCGACTTCAGCTCAGGTCATGATCTCACAGTTTGTGAGTTTGAGCCCCGCATCAGGTTCTGTGCTGACAGCTCAGAGCCTGGAGCCTATTTCAGATTCTGTGTCTCCCTCTCTCTCTGCCTCCCCTGCTCATGCTCTGTCTGTCTCTGTCTCAAGAATAAACAAAAAATTAACATGAAAAAAAATTAAAATTAAAAAGTGAAATACATTAAATAAATTTTTTTAAAAAATGGGGACATTAATTGTACCTTCTACAAAATGACTTTTGTGAGAACTAAATGAAATCCCGTGTATGAAGGTGCCAGCACAGTGCCTGGCCTGTACTATAACACCCTGTAAATGTCAGCTCTTCCTACCCCATCCCACTGCCCTTCTCTGTAAATATAGGACAAGGGGTCAGCAATTCCCGGCCAGCAGACCAAGTCTAGCTCTTGCTTTTGTAACCAAAGCTTTACTGGAATACAGATATGCTGTTTCATTGTGTATTAACTATGGCTGCTTTCTAGCTATGATTTGAGTAGCTGGGACAGAGACTGTGAGGCCCAAAATATTTACTTCTGGCCCTTTACAGAACAGCTTGCTGTCTCTTGATGTGGAACCTAAGGCCTGAACTAGAAGAAGGAATTGCAGTCATCAGTCTGCAGGTAGGGGAAATATCGAGAAGGTATGAAGGAATGCCTCCATGCTACTGGGCCTCCCATGCTGACTCTGTAGGCAGGTGAACTTTCCTGCTGAGGGTAGTGGCCAGTCTCTGAGGAGAATGCTACAGGGCAGGAAAAAGAAGTCCCAATGGAATAGTTGAAGATTGGGTCAGATTGAAACCTTCCCAGGCATCTGAGGAAAGGGGCCAAAAGGGAGGTTGTCTCTTTAGACATCACATACACATACACGCACGTGTGCACACACACTGCTCAAGGAAATTACCAAAGTGTTGTTTTGTTGCTTTTCTTCTCTTTTCTTTTCTTTTCTTTATTTATTTTGAGAGAGAGAGAGAGGCAGAGAGAGAGGGAGAGAGAGAATCCTAAGCAGGCTTTGCATTGTCAGCGCAGAGCCCAATATGGGGCTGGAACTCACGAACTGTGAGATCATGACCTGAACCAAAGTCAGACACTTAACTGACGGAGCCACACAGACACCCCTTTTAAGTACCAAAAAAAAGTAAATGTTGCAATAGATCTCAGTTCTGCTCTGGTGTGGAGAAGAAACCACTTCCTGTGGGCGTGGCATTTTCAGTGGGCATGGTATCTGGAGAGGATTCCCAACACCAGGGTCGCAAGTTATCAGTTGATCTCGGGATGCTTGGGTGGCCCCAGCTCTGGACATTTGGAATTGAGCTAATGTCGCAAGCAGGTTATACCTGACCCACCGTCCAGAGCGATTTACAGTTTTCTGTGCACATGTAACTGAGCAAAAGTCACGTTCCACAGATCTATCTGTTGCTTTTCCCGGGGGTAAGACCCCATGACTGTCCTTAAGGTGAAGTGCCACATGCACTCCTCTGAGCTGCGTGTCACTTGGCAACTTCCCTTCTTCCCCAAACAGCAAACATGAGGCATACGTGCCGCTGAACAATGTGTTGTTTTTCTTAGCGAGAGGCACCTGGTTGGGTGAGGTCAAGGGCCTCGGGGCCCCATCTGAGTAACAAAATACCTCTGGGCAGTTTTTTTTGTTTGTTTCGGTTTTTTTCGTTGGTTTGGTTTTTGCCTTTGCTCTGTGAGAGAAGCTCGCCTCTGTGTATCCCATTTTCTTCCCAGATCTCAGGGCTGGAGATCATTCCCCTACCCTCATTACCCCCACCTCACTGGAGAAGTGGCTTTGATTAACTTGCCCTTTGTCCTTCACCCTCTTCCTGTTTGCCTCTCTCTGGGACACATAAACTTGCTCATGGCCACACCATTTTTTTTTTTTTTCACGTGTTAACCCTTTCAAGCCTTGTCACTGTCTTAGGAAGTTGGTAGTACTATGATCCTTATTTTATAGATGAGGAAACCGAGGCACAAGTGACTGGTCCAAGGCCACACAGCTAGTAAAGGGCAGGGGTGATAGTCAAGCCCAGGCGGTCTGGTGCTTTTCTGCTGCTCCGGACTCCACATGCCACACACGCACACACGCACACACACACACACACACACACATCCCACACACACTCTCCTGATCCTCACTGATCTGGACCCAGCTGCTGGAAGCAGGACATGAGCTGGGCTTCTGCGTCGTGTGCATTGCCTCTCTCGGACATCATGACACCCTTTCCTGCCAGGCTCTGCTCCGCCCAGGGCCGCCTGTGTTACCTGGTGGCAGGTCTCACCCTCTTAAGATGCTCACACAGTCTGCACTGACCTAACCCCAGCTCCTCCAGATCTGGGCCGGGCAGCTGTAACTCTTCAGTACCCTTCGGTGCTTCCTGAGCATAGGAGGTTCTAAGCTCCTTGGGTGTGAGTCCTCTGCCAGTGACACCAGAGAGAAGCTTGCTGGTGTAGACTGGGACCCTCCACCACCAGTCCTGACCTGGGAACCCAGATGAGAGGAAATGGATGGCTACTTCTAAACTTGGAGGTCTCAGTGCACAAACGTGGAAGGGGTTACAAACGTTGCCTTAAGCATGGTAGGAATTTCAAATCATTTGCTCCAATTTCTCCATTTTACAGATGAGGAAACTGAGGGCTAGATGTGGTTTCCCCAAGACACCAGCTGGCCGACCCCAGGACTGCTAGTCCAGCCCCGGGTCTTCTTCTCCACCTTCAGTGTTCGCGAAGCACATCATCATTAGTGGGCCATCCTGGCACCAAGTGAGGGCAGGCATTTGGTCTGGCTTTCCTCAGAACACAGTCTTTCTTGCGGAAGAAATGTTGACACGGGGCAATGACTGTCACCCTCTCATTCTGTCTCGTCTCAGAATGCCAAGGCCTGCAGGGCGCTGAGTGGTACATGAGATAATTTCAGGTGATACCTGCTTTATTATTTTAAGAGTAATGTACAGGGGCACCTGGGTGGCTCAGTCAGTTGAGCGTCTGACTTCGGCTCAGGTCATGATCTCGCAGTTCGTGAGTTCGAGCCCCGCAATGGGCTCTGTGCGGACAGCTCAAAACCTGGAGCCTGCTTTGGATTCTGTGTCTCCCTGTCTCTCTTCTCCTCCCCCGCTCGCGCTCTCTCTCTTTCTCAAAAATAAACATTAAAAAAAAAAAGAGTAATGCACTTATGTTGATGTGCACTAGGGAGGTGTATAAGATATAACTAGACACCAAATCTATTCATGTTTATTATGCCCTATATGACTGCAGAAGAGAGGGGCACCTGGCTGGCTCAGTCAGAAGAGCGTGCAACTCTTGATCTCAGGGTTGTGAGTATGAGCCCCACGTTGGGTGTAGAGATTACTTAAATAAAAACTTAAAGAGAAAAGATGGGGCTCAGTAACTAAAAATACAGTCAGTAAATAAGAGCATGGGGGATTTGTTAATTGGGAAGTTTGGGAAAGGCTGTTGTGGAGAATACCAGCAATCTGAGGGAAGAGGCTTAAACCAGGGACCTGCCTATAATGAAAAGACACACCCTCAGCCTCACTAATTACCGACGAAATGTAGCTAAATTTAGAACAACATACAATTTTTCACCTTTCGGATTGGTAAAGACTATATAGTTGTTCTCACCCCAGCAGCACACACACTAAATTTAGAATGCTACAGAGAGGATTGGGACAGTCCCTGGGTACAGGTGACACGCAGATTAATGATAACTCCCGTGAGGCTGTTGTGTGAGTAATCAGGCTGGTGTTATTGAGAACACGAGCTCTTTCTTTGGAAGGAAAAAGGCGAAGGAGAATAAGTAGAAATTCTGTCATCCTGAATATTAGCTGGAAAAATCACCATAAAGTCATTGTGGGGCAACCGATCGGGCGGAGGCCGGCGTGGTGCGCGGTGGAAGGATTCACCGGAGGCAGAACAAGGAGCCAGAAGTTTGTTGAATACCCGATGAGGGAGCAGCAGGCAGGACAGGGAGGGAGAGACTGCCAGGAAGCAGGGGGAAGGGGGGCTGTAGTTAAGGGGGAAAGTGAGGAGGTATGGGAACTTATGGAATTTTCCTTTTTTGGCACCTGTGCCTGGGAGTAAGTAGCCCATTGGTCAGCTGGGGCTTATGGCTATTTTGAGGTGGGTCACCTAATAGGCCCGTCTGTACTCAGGCTCACCGTGCACCCTTTTCCCTTACTCAGGCCTCCATTGCTCATGTTGGTTGCCTAAAAGCGGCCTCTACGCTCATGATGTAGTTTTAATATATATTTCCTGGGGCACCTGGATGGCTCAGTCAGTTAAGCGTCTGACTCTTGATTTTGGCTGAGGTCATGATCCCATGGTTCATGAGTTGGAGCCCCACATCCGTCTCTCTGCTGTCAGCACAGAGCCCACTTCTGATCCTCAGTCTCCCTCTCTCTGCTGTTCTCCTGCTCGCACTCTCTCTCCTTCAAAAATAAAATAAACATTAAAATTAATTAATTAATTAATTTTAATGTTTATTTTTGAGAGAGAGAGACAGACAGAGCGTGAGTGGGGGTGGGGGCAGAGAGAGAAGGAGAAACAGAATCTGAAGCAGGCTCCAGGCTCTGAGCTGTGCGCACAGAGCCCATTGTGGGGCCCACACCCACAAACTGCGAGAGTATGACCTGAGCGGAAGTCAGATGCTTAACCAACTGAGCCATCCAGGCCCCCTGAAAAAAATAAAATAAACATTAAATAAGCAAGTAAGTAAATATATAAATATTTCCTAACTTTTTCCACTGAAAAGACCTATAAATGATGACTAATGCAATATAAATAAACACCTCTAACACCTTAACTGGCATCTCCAAATGCCATTTCCCACTAAAAGGAACTGGGGCTTTTTTGGAAAAATGGCTGATTTTATGCCTGGGACGGGAAATACAACAGACAAGATAAGCCTGGAACATCTTTTCAACCAAGAAAACCAACAAAGCTATCAAAGACCTTTAGACTGATGTCAAAAAGCCTAGAAACCCATGCTTGAAGAGGCTTCTGTTGGCCAAAGATGGGACAATTCGAACATCAGTAAAGATAATTACAGTGGAACAAAATGCATAAGTATATTTAAATCCCTGAATTCATTATTATACTAAAAACAAAACAAAATAAAACCTCATCACGGCCAATCAAGGACACTAGTAAACCAATTCATTTTATTTACTCATTTTTAAGATTTTATTTTTAAGTAGTCTCTACACCCAACATGGGGCTTGAACTCACACCCAAGATCAAGAGTCGCACGCTCCACTGACTGTGCCAGCCAGGTACCCCTAAACCAACTCATTATTTTATAGTACCGTATTTTTTTAAAGTAGGTTATACGCCCAGCATGCAGCCCAACACAGGGCCCGAACTCATGACCCTGAGATCACGACCTGAGCCAAGATCAAGTCAACTCATTATTTTAAAAATATTGAAAATAAAGGTAAAGATTCAAGCGTCTATCATGTTTCCTGTATGAACTGTACCACTGGATAACCAAATGGGTGATGAAGGAACGTTTCTCTTTATAGACATTTTCCAGCTTCTAAATGAAGAAGTGATGGTATAATACCATTTGCAATAATCGTCAATGGTTGCTAACATCACAAGAAGAAACGTGACCAGACACGAGGACATTTTTCCAAAGAAGCTATTCAAATGACCATCCATAGGAATAGGTGCTTAGCATCACTAAGCGTTAGGGAAATGCAAATCAAAACCACAATGAGACATCACTTGGCACCTGTTAGGATGCCTGTTCTCAAAAAGATAAGAGATAACAGATGTAAGTAAGCTATGGAGAAAAGGAAACCCCAACCATTGTTGTTAGGAATGTAAATTGGTACAGCCACTATGGAAAATATTAGGGGTGGTCCTCAAAAAATTAACAATAGAACTACCACATGATCCAGCAATTCCACTTCTGGGTATATATCTAAAGGAAATGAAATAGCCATCTCGAAAGATATTTGCTCTCCCATGTTCGTTACTAATACATGCTACAACATGGATGAACCTAGAAAATGTTATGTTAAGTGAAAGCAGTCAGAAAGGTCCAGAAGAGGCAAATCCCTAGAAACAGAAAGTAGGTTAGTGGTTGCCTAGGGCTAGGGGCTAGTGGGTTGGGAGAATATAGGGAATGACTGGTAACGTGCATGAGATTTCTATTTATTTATTTTTAAGTTTATTTATTTAATTTGAAAGAGAGCAAGCGGGGTAGGGGCAGAGACAGAGACAGGAGAGAGAGAATCCCAAGCAGGCTCCGCACTGCCAGGGCAGAGCCCCATGTAGGGCTCAAACTCATGAACCGTGAGATCATGACCTGAGCCGAAGTCAGACGCCCAACCGACTGAGCCACCCAGGCGCCCCGAAAGGAATATTTTAAAAAGCAGAGCTCCAGAGCACCTGGGTGACTCAGTTGGTTAAGCGGTTAAGCATCCAAGTCTTGATTTTGGCTCGGGTCATGATCTCAAGGTTCGTGACATCGAGCCCCCTATTGGGCTCTGTGCTGACAGTGGGGAGCCTGCCAGGGATTCTCTCTATCTCCCCGCCTCTCTACCCTTCCCTCGCTCGCATTCTCTCTCAAAATAAATAAATAATTCTTTTTTTTTTTTATTTTTTTTCAACGTTTATTTATTTTTGGGACAGAGAGAGACAGAGCATGAACGGGGGAGGGGCAGAGAGAGAGGGAGACACAGAATCGGAAACAGGCTCCAGGCTCTGAGCCATCAGCCCAGAGCCCGACGCGGGGCTCGAACTTCCGGACCGCGAGATCGTGACCTGGCTGAAGTCGGACGCTTAACCGACTGCGCCACCCAGGCGCCCCTAAATAAATAATTCTTGTAAAAAAAAAAAAAAAAAAAAAAAGCAGAGCTTCTAACATCATGAACTCAGAATTAAGTTCCCACTCATCCTTCGGGTCAGGGTGGTCCTGCTTTAAGATATCATAGGATAGGGGCACCTCGCTGGTTCAGTTGGTAAAAATGTGCAACTCTTGATCTCAGGGTCGTGAGTTCGAATCCCATGTTGGGTACAGAGATTACTTAATAAAAATCTTAAGGGAAAAAAAAAAAAAAGGATGGCATAGGGTAGAGGTTCAAGGATCCAGGTGGAGTACTAATCATTCACTCAATCATCATTTATCTATTCACTCCGCAGATGTGTACTGGGTATTGGCTGTTTGGCAGCACATTAGGTGCTGGGGCAGTTGGAGGAATAAGAGGTGCCACCTGGCCAGAGCCAGGATGTCCTCAAGGAGCTGTGGAATTTATTAGAGTGTGGTGTGACCGATGCTAGAACCAAAGTAAATCCCTCTGCAGATAAGCATGCCCAGGGAAGGGAAGGCTTTGGAGAGAAAGTCACAGGTGAGCTGGGCTTGCGTAGGTGAAAAAGGATCTCACCAGGTAGAGGAGGAAGCGGCACAGAGAAAGAAGGACAGGAGACCAAGGAGGAGCTGGGGGAACGGTGAAGCATCTTGTGCAGCTGTATCAGAGAGGGCATGGGAGGCTGGAGTATGTCTTAGTGTAGGGAACAGAGGGGGACATGGGGAATGACACAGGGACCTGGTACAAGTATTCTAGTCAGATTATCCCAGAAAGTGGAAGTGAGGGAGACAGACAAAAAGGGAAAGCCAATAGAGAGCTCGTTATGGGTTGGTTACCACGGTGAACAACTGGGGCTCCTTCCTGTTGGCCCGCTGAGTACACCTCAGAAATGTCCTCCAAAGATGGGACCTGGGACTTCATTAAGCAGCTCACATTTCCTCACTGCACTGTGGGATGCCCCTGCGGATATTAACTTTCCCCTTAGAAGCTTCCTTCCTGGATGCCCTTGAGAGCTTTGTGACTTTGAAAACCAAAGCCCTGGGGCAGAAAAGTGGGAGAGTGGTAGCAGTGGGTGGCTTGAGGTGAGACCATGGCAGCCCTTGGGAAGGGCCCGCTGCAATCTGAGATGGGCCAAAGGGAGATGGCATGGGACACAAAAGGCATCTGCTCATAGGGTGACTCAGATTAAGGGACTGAATGGGTGCAGCAAGTGGGAGAAAAAATTCAGGAAATGGGAAAAGTAGGGTGGGGTCAGAGAGGATCCATTGTGAAGAGTCTTCTGTGCCACATTACAAAGTTTACACTTTATTTGCCAAACACTGGCACCTAATAGGTGCTCTATAGATATTTATCGAATAAATGAACGTTAATGACAGATGCACCCGGACCAAGCTTTAGAATCCAGCAGACTAGTGTGACTTTATTTTTTTTTAATTTTTAAAGTTTATTTATTTTTAGAGAAAGAGAGAGGGCATGCAAGTGGGGGAGAGGCAGAGAGAGAGAGAGAGAGAGAGAGAGAGAGATAGAGAGAGGGAATCCCTGGCAGGCAGCACTGTCAGCACAGAGCCCAACTCAGGGCTTAAAACTCATGAAGCATGAGATCATGACCTGAGCTGAAGTCAGATGCTTAACCGACTGAGCCATACAGGTGCCATGTGACTTCTAACTCTTTGATCTTCTATTTCTCTCTCTCTCTCTCTCTTTCTCTCTCCGAAGTAGCAACAATAATATCTTCTTTACAGGGTTGTTGTGAGGAATTAGATGAGATCAAAGATGTATGGCAACTAGAAGAATGGACTTAATAAATGTCAGCCACTCTACCCCTGCCCCCATGATGACCCCAAGCCAAGTAATAAACTGAACTATCCACCAGCTAGAGACAATGAAGGTTTCTCCTGGGATCTGTTTACAGAAGATATATGCTGGCATTTCCAGCTATATTGGTCCTCGTGGAAAAAATTAGTGGTATTAGTAACAACTTCCTTTGACCAAAAGGGAACCATATTGCTGTATTAATTAAAGGACAGAGTTGAAACTATCCTCGTAGGGAATTTACAAACTCAGAAATTGATGCTTGTAGTAACTTACAGGATTTTTTTTCTTTGTACATTTAAATGTGTATATCAAAACATCTCCCAATCAATATGCTGTTGACTGGACTCATCCATCCTTGCTGGGCTGCCTTTCTCTACCATCCTGAAATTTTAACAGAGGCCAAGATGCTTGTGGACTCCGTTTTATGGAATACCCCTGCACTGGCTGTCTGTAGGCATTGGGAGCTCCTCAGTCCTTCCCAGTGGACAAAAGAGATTGTGGCAGCCTCTGAGGAGGTCAGGGGAGAATATGAAGCAAAGGTGGGAGAGAAAGCAGCTTGAGGAACTAGGTGAAGGACTGAGAAATCACACGAACTGGGGAATACTCAATCAACATATTCTAAAACATATCTATTCCTTCAGTCTGGCACCAAACACTATGATGAGTAATGCCACTGGCACACCAAATTTTTTTTAAAAAGGGTGGGGGGGGGCGCCTGGGTGGCTCAGTTTGTTAAGCGTCCAGCTTCGGCTCAGGTCTATGAGTTCGAGCCCCGTGTGGGGCTCTGTGCTGACAGCTCAAAGCCTGGAGCCTGCTTCAGATTCTGTCTCCCTCTCTCTGCTCCTTCCCCACTCGCACTCAGTCTCTCTCTCTTTCTCTCAAAAATAAATAAATGTTAAACAAAAATTTTTTTAAAGAAAGAGAGAGAGAGAGAAAGAAGGAATAAAGGCTATTGGGAAAATGAGTAAACACGGAGTTTGTCAAGGAAGGAAATCCCGGAGTTGAGAAGCCTCTGTGGGAAGCACATTGGCTCCTAATCTGGAGTGATTCACAACTGGAGAAGCTGAGTAGGAACCACAAGGTGGAGACTCATTCATCTGTCTGTTCGTTTGTTTATTCATTTCTTTCATTCAGTGATTATCAGTTATCTCTCTACCACATCCTGCAAGAAGCAGCAACAATACAAAAGTGGAAAAGGCACAAACCCTGCCCTTGAAGGCTCTAGAAGTAGGAGAAGCAAAAGATGTCACTAACAGTTATCATAAAGTGGAACAAGGGCAAAGATAAAGACATGTACTGGATGGACTGGTGACACAAGGAGGAGGGAGAGGGGCCAGAAAAGTCTTCTCAGAGGTGGAGATCCCTTAGCTGGGTCTTAAAGGCCATTGGAATCTCCCAGGCAGCAGAGAGTTGTGCCAAGTTGGAGGAAAAGTCACCCATAATAAGGGAGACACATCTTTGAGGCTAGCATGGAGTTAGTAAGTCTAAAGCATAGGAGGGAGGCAAGGACCTTTTATGGGAGGACCTCCTGTGTCATGCAGAGTCTAGAGGCCATCCTGTAAGTAATGAGGGGCCACTGAAGGGTTTTGAGCAAAAGCATTTCACTATCTCATTTGTGGCTAAGAACTATCTTCCTGGTGTCTTCCCAATAGCCAGCCTTGAGGGATGAGTTGAAAGGGATTGAAAAGTGGGAGTGGGATAGCCTGTTCAGAGGTTCAGGTGAGAGGAAAGTGGCAGGTGGCTACAGAGAAGGGGTTGCTGAGTTTAGCTCTAGTCCCCAAAGGGCTGTGTGGGCAGGAAGAATTTCCAGATGTCAAGTCTCTTAGAACATCAATTTCCTCATCCTTAAAATGAAGGAAATGTGAATCACCAATAAGGTCCTCTATTGCAGCAAGCACGAGACAGTTTATCAGGACCTCTCTCTGCAGAAAGTGGGTCCTCACCCAAGACCTAGAAAAGAGGAAGGGGGGGGGAGGCGGAGCTGGGAGCCCCCAATCCACCCTGCCGTGAGTGCCAGCCTAGGCAACTGTCCCCAGGTCCCCCTTTCCTTCTCTAGGGGAATTGCGTGAGGCCAGAGAGAAGTGGAGGGGCACCTGGGTGGCTTCCTCAGTTAAGCAACTGACTCCTGGTTTAGACTCAGGTCATGATCTCATGGTTTTTGAGCTCCAGCCCCAAATCGTGTTCAGTGCTGGCAACTCGGAGCCTGCTTGGGATTCTGTCCCCCCCCCCGCCCCTCCCCCGCTCTCTTTCGCCCTCTCTCTCAAAAAGAAAAGAAGCCTTGGAATGGGGGGGGGGGGCCCTCTTAGATGCCCAAGTGTCTAAGGCTCCCGCTGCCATGGCTTGATTCAGTCAGCCGGGAGTACTCTCAGCTTTGAAGTCACAGGGGCCTCTAGCAGAGCCACTCGGAGCTGTCACCCTTGCCTATTCCTCCCCAGGAAAAGCTCTAGTGAGCAGTGGAGAGAACGCTTTAAAGGGACTCGCCAAAGAACAAAGTTCACTCCCCAGTTTTGGATTAAACAGCGCTGTGATCTTGGACACGTTAGTGCAGGGCGCTCAGTAACTCCCAGGTAAGGGCAACTCCCCCGGTCGGCAGACCGCTCCTTCGACACCTGCCCTCGTCGCCGCGACACATCGCCTTCCCCCCACCTTTCCCTTCCCGGTCCAAGGCGCGGCGCTGACTCCGGCCAGGCGAGGCTGCGGAGAGCCTGGCGGCGGGAGGTTGGCTGGCAGCCCGGGGCGCCCCCGCGCGCTCCCTCACCGCGGCTCCCGCCCCCCGCGGCCGCGCGGCCCCGCGCTCGGGTGCACGGAGCCCGCGCGGACAGCGCGCGGCGGCGGGAGCGGCGCGGCGGCGGCGGGGAAGGTGGGAGCCGGGCCTACCGTGTGGCCGGCTCGGAGGGTCGCCCGCTCAGCTCCGAGGCGCGCCAGCGGGACCCGGCCGGACGCCACCGAGGCTCCTCCCCCTCCGCCCGAGCCCGCCGCCCGAGCCCGCCGCCCGAGCCCGCGGGGCGCCCGCGGGGCGGCGGGGGCTGCAGACGGCCGGCTCTGTGCGCCTCCTGCCCGGGGCGGGCCCAGGGCCCCCAGACGCCCGCCTCCGCGGTGGGTGGCCGCTTACGTCAGGGAGGCGAAACCCAGAAGAAGGAAAAAAAAAAAAAAAAAGGCACGAGGGCGGAAGGGGAAAAACTTTTTTTATTATTCTTTTTTGCTCTTATTTTCTTCTGGGGCTGAAGTGAAGGGCCGGCGACTGCGCCAGCGCGGGCTTCCCGGAAAAGCCCGGCGCGACCCCAGCCCGCGGCGCGCGGCGGAGCTGGGCCCGGGAGGCCCGAAGGGGCGGCCGCCATGTGGGACCCTCAGGACTTTGAGCGCCACTGGCAGGCCGAGTTCCCCGGGGAGGAGGCACCGGTCATGCGGCTGGACTCGGTGCTGGACATGGAGCGGGAGCTGGAGCGCTGCAAACTCAACCTGAAGCGGCTGCAACAGGTGTTGGCTGAGGAGAAATTCAAAGTCTCCTACCTGCAGACGGCCCTGGCCGGGGAGAAGCGGGACCTCGGCTGCGGGCGCCTGGAGGGCGGAGACGGCGACAGCGGGGGCGCTTGGGCAGAGGAGCCGGCGCCGGCCGGGCCGGAGCGGGCGCCGCCACCGCGGGAGGAGGAGGGCGCCGCGGGCGGCGGCGGAGACCCTCCAGGCTCCTGGCGCCCTGACCCCGAGGTGGCCGCCAAGGCCGGGACTCGTCACGCGTGCCCCGACCTTCCCACTTGGCCCGGGGCGGCGGGGGCAGGGGGCGCCGTGCGCAGCTTGACCGCCGCCATCCACCAGCAGCTGCTGCAGCCTCGCCTCCTCTTCAGACTCCGGGAGGACCGCGCGCCGCCCGGCCCCGATGACACGGTCCCCAGCGCCCAGGGAGAGGAGCTGTCCTCCCGGACCCGCGCGGGGCGGGGCTCCGAGGAGGGCGAGCCGGACGCCTCGGTCGCAGATGATGGGGGCAACAGCAGTGACCACGACTTCGAGATGGTGGATTTGAACGAGAAATTCGTCCTCGGCCACTTGCTCGTGCCCCCCTGCCGGCTCGGGACCCGCGACGAGGCCGAAAAGCCGGCGCGGGCGGGCAGCCCTCATCGCTGGATGCACCTGATCCCCGGGGGCCGGCGGCAGCAGCGCCGGAGCCGCGACCTGGAGCAGCTGGAGGCGGAGGCCAAGGACGGGCGGAGCTCGCCCCTGGCTGCCGAGGAGCACCCCCCGCGCGGGGCTCGCGAGCACCTCCCCCCGTGGCGGCGCAAGAGGTTTCTGCGGGTGCCGGAGCGGGACTCGCCCAGCCACAGCTCGCCCGAGAGGGGCAGTGACTGCAGCCACAACAGCTCGGACCACGAGGACGGCTTCTCTGCAGGTAGGCGCACCCCTCGCGCATCCCGGGGGCTCCTGGCCCCTTCCTGCACCCCTTTCCGGCAAACCTCGTTGGTTCTGTTTAACCTTAGGCACTTGGGAAAAAGAGATAAAATTTATCTGTTTACCCTGAAACCACTTGTGGAACTGAAAAAAAAAAAAAAAAAAAAAAAAAAAAAAGATTGTGCAACATCATTTCGCCTTGGGCGAGTTTATGAAAATAAACAGGATGGCGATGGCAGGGGGTGATGGAATGGTGCTAGATGCGTGGATTGGCTAGACCATGGGAGGCATCTTTCACTTCAGGCCTCAACCTTTATGCTCTGATACTGTAACATCACCGCCCTCCCTCTCTCGAACTCATCCTCCACGGGTTGGTCAGATTCCTATCCACCACATGATAGTACCTTTCTCTGCACAAACTCCAGAGGCTCCCCATTTCCCCCACATTCCTTGATGTGAAAGTCTCAATGTCTCATTTAATTTTCTGAATTATCTGTCATCTTCTCCAGCCTGTATCGTGTGTTCTGGCCAAACTGAGACATCCTCTCACCCAGGGAAAGGTACATCATCCTCACTGCCCCCTCTCCCCCTCCCTTTGCTGGCTGCCCCCTTCCTAGATCTGTCAGCTTCCTAGGAGCCTGATTGGGAAGGAGAGGGCATAGAATCATAGTTTTCGAGCTGGCCTAGTGCCCAGAGATCATGTCTAATGCAATGTCTTCGTTTGACAAAGGAGAAAACGGAAGCTCGCAAAGATTAAGTGTTTGTTGAAGTGAGCTGAGACTTCCACTTGGGCTGTCAGTTGCCGTTGCCTTCTGTTTGGAGGACAGCACCTAGTCCTAGCCAATCTTTGATTTTGTTTAAAAAAAATTTTTTTTTTTTTAATGTTTATTTAGTTTTGAGAGAGACAGAGACAGAATGCGAGTAGGTTAGGGGCAGAGAGAGAGGGAGACACAGAATCTGAAGCAGGCTCCAGGCTCCAAGCTGTCAGCACAGAGCCCAACCCGGGGCTCAAACTCACCAGCGGTGAGATCATGACCTGAGCCGAAGTCGGTCGCCCAACTGACTGAGCCACCCAGGAGCCCCTGTCCTAGCCAATCTTTGAATGCCCTTGTGGCAGTCAATAGGGTGCCTTGCACATAGTAAGCACTCAATAAATATTTCTTATTTATGTATTGAGGGGCGCCTGGGTGGCTCAGTCGGTTGAGCGTCCGACTTCAGCTCAGGTCACGATCTCGCGGTCCGTGAGTTCGAGCCCAGCGTCGGGCTGTGGGCTGCTGGCTCGGAGCCTGGAGCCTGCTTCCGATTCTGTGTCTCCCTCTCTCTCTCTGCCCCTCCCCCGTTCATGCTCTGTCTCTCTCTGTCTCAAAAATAAATAAACGTAAAAAAAAAAAAAAAAGAAAATTATTTATGTATTGAGTCTGGGTCTCTCAGCCACCCAGCTCCTCATAGGTCAGGGAGTGGTAATGGGGCTAAGGAGGAAAGGACGGATAGGGATGTGAGGTGGCCTGTGACTGCCCCTTTGCTGCCCCTGGAGCTGTCAGGGTCTCCTCAGCCACAAGGAAAGGATAAATTGATGTCTAGTTGGGTCAAGCTGTGACCAGGAATTTAAGATGCCTTCCTGCTCAGTGAAGGAGAGAAAGAAATCACTGGTGCTGGGATTGTTCCAAAATCTCCATTATTAGATCTTATCTGGGTGAGTTTGCATTTGAATGAAAAACTGTCCACTTTGCTAAAAGCACATTTGGAAGGTCCATCAAATCATCAGTTGTGATCAATTACACTTATTCATTAGCAGAGATTGGCTGCTTCTCCCATAGGTAATGCTTTTGCTGCCCATGCTAGTAACATTTTTATGTGCCCCTTTAACTTAAGGGAAAAGTCTGAAGATTTTACTCTAGTGCCAAGTTCCAAATACCCAGTAGAGGCTACCCAAGTGCCCAGAGCTGCTTTAGAGCTGGCTCCAGTCCCATCTTCCCTGAAACCCACATCAATCACCCCTTCAGGTGTGCCCAATGCACTGGATTTTCTCCAGGAGTTATTTTTATTTCTGTGTGCTGTCTCCTCTCTCCTTAAGGGCATTCTAGCACACAGGGCATCTTGATACAGATTAGGAATTAGCATTTCTTCTGGCCTAATGAATTACAAAAGGTGCCCCCTCTGGGTGGACCAGTGACTAAAAGATTCTCTTTCCTCTGGATTGAAGACTCCAGCCGGAGGGCACACACTCTGGCACCTCAGGACTTCGGCTAGTGGTGCCTGGCTGGTGTTTCAGGCCCCATTCCAGGACCCCTCTGCAGGGCAAACTTGTGGACGGAACCCCCTGGACAGCTGTGTATGGGGGCCCCTCCTCCCAAACCTCCCCAGTTGAGGAAGTGCCTGGGGCTGGACACGTACACGCATGCCTGTACACGTATACGCACGTGTGCACAGTCACAAGCGTGTGCAGGAAGAAGAGCCTTCAGACAAACAGAGAGGCCCTAGAGTGGAGGGATTAAGGGCAGGGGTTTTCATGCGGTGGGTGACAGCCCACTGAAATCAGTGTCGTGGGGAATGAGAGCATCGAGAGGCCTTCCTTGTCCACCCGTGGCTGTCCTGGCTTTAGTTTTCCCCATAGCACTCACCAAATTACCACTTCAGACGCTACGATTTTGCATGTTGACCTTTTTCACTCTCTCCAGTAAAAGGCAAGGTCCAAGAGGAAGAGGATTTTTTTTTAAATTTAAATCCAAGTTAGTTAACATATAGTGTAATAATGGTTTCAGGAGTAGAATTTAGTGATTCATCACTTACATACAACACCCAGTGCTCCTCACAAGTGCCCTCCTTAATGCCCGTCCCCCATTTAGGACATCCCCCACCCAACACCCCTCCAGCAGCCCTCAGTTTGTTCTCTGTATTTAAGAGTCTCTTATGGTTTCTCTCTCTCTCTCTCTCTCTCTCTCTCTGTTTTTATGTTATTTTTGTTTCCCTTCCCCTATATTCATCTGTTTTGTATCTTAAATTTCACGTATGAGTGAAATCATATATTTTACCTTCCTCTGACTTATTTCACTTAGCATAATACTCTCTAGTTCTATCCACGTTGTTGCGAATAGTAAGATTTCATTCTTTTTCATTGCCGACTAACATTCCATTGTGTAGATGTACCACATCTTCTTTATGCATTTGTCAGTCAATGGACATTTGGGCTCTTTCCATACTTTGGCTATTGTTGATAGTGCTGCTATAAACAAAGGGGTGGATGTACTCCTTTGAATCAGCATTTTTGTATCCTTTGGATAAATTCCTAGTAGTGCAATTGCTGGGTTGTAGGGTAGTTCTATTATTAAGTTTTTGAGGAACCTCCATACTGTTTTCCAGAGTGGCCGCACCAGTTTGCATTCCTACCAGCAGGACAAAAGTGTCCCTCTTTCTCTGCATCCTTGAGGGCAAGGATTTTTATCTCTTTCATCCACTGACGTCAAGCCCCAAAGCCTAGAACAGTGTCTCACACATATTAGGTGTTCCATAAATATTTGTTGAATGATATAATTTTTTAATGGGATTGAAGAGAAGAGGAAACATGGGAGTGCATTG
Source organism: Felis catus (assembly GCF_018350175.1). Classification (NCBI taxonomy): domain Eukaryota; kingdom Metazoa; phylum Chordata; class Mammalia; order Carnivora; family Felidae; genus Felis; species Felis catus. Next base: position 16,304,386 of record NC_058381.1, on the reverse strand, counting down.
CACATGGTAATGGAGAGCATTATTCTGTTTTAAAACTTTGTTTCAGTTGTGTATAAATGTGTGAGTGGGTCCTGATGTAGAAGGTATTTCTTGCCATGAATTGGACAAAAAGGTTTGAAAATACTGATAAAGACTATGGGCTTTGAAGCTAGACTACTTGTGTGAGCTTGGAAGAAGTTATTTGAATTATCTGTGTCTCAGTTTCCACATCTGTGAAATGGGACTGATAAACACTGCTTATATCATACTGTTGATATGAGGAATAAATGGGATTTTGTTTCTAAAGGGCTTTGAACATGTCTTGACACATGGTAGGCACTCACAGTGTTGGCTAACCATGACTACAGGTCATTTTCTTTGAGATGCTTCAAAGATTCTCTCATTCCCAGATAGGAATCACAGATGGTTTGGTTTTCTGTGATGCATGTACTTTTCCTAGCAAGGCTCTGGCTCTTTCTAGAACCTTCCAAGAGCAGGGCAGGACCCAGGGCAGTGTCTTGCTCATGAAGCTCTCTTGCTGGACTGGCCCTCATGTTTCTCCTTCTCCACCAGCAGTTATGCCCATTATTTGTATTCTGAGATCCTTAATTGAAGTTCGGGTTTTATCAGGCCATTCAGTCTGGAGGTCTTAAGGAGACAGTGCCACATGAGAGTCAGAGAGGCAGAGATGCCCCTCTCCTTGGAAAAGGACCATAATCTCTTAAATGAGAGGCAGATTCCCATACAAAGACACACATGGGTCTAGTTCTACACATAGTAGCCAAACCAGAGTTTAAGTTAGAATGCCAGTTCTTTGAGTATATTCCTTTTAGCACCTTGTAGCCTGGGTTGGTGCTGAGGAAGACCAGGCCATGGTGACATGCATCAGGGTGGTGGTGTGGATGGGGTGAGGGCTGCAGAACTAGAATTACTCGTGTTGGGTCCAGTGTGCTCTGAAGACAGACCTGTGTGCCCCGACTCTGCCCCTCAGCAGTTGTGAGGCCATGGAGAAGCCGCCTTAGTCTCTATTAGCAATGACAAGGATAGCTAACACTGAGGGCTTACTTTGAGCCAGTGCCTCTTGTAAGCATTTTAAATGTACTTACTCATCTGTGCCTCACAACAGCTTCATAAGACAGGCAGGATTATTATTTCCATTTTACATATGAGAATCATAAGGCCCAGAGAGCTTCAATAGCCCTGACTAAGGTCACTCAGCTTGTAAGTGACACTTGGGATTTGAATCTAAGCAGTCTGAGTCCCGAGTCCTTGCTTTCAAACAAACACCAAGCTATACTGCCTCAATAATAGCACCTACCTCTCAGGGTAGTTATGAAAATTAAATACAATAAGATATTTGAAGACTTTAGCAAAGCACCTGGCACACAGTGACCATTAAGTGCATACACATGTCCGTGTACATTATTACTATTTCCTGTATCACGAAAATCCCCAGCAGACCCCATGGGGGGGGGGTCCATCTGCTTCTGGGGTCGACCAACAGGGCTGCTGCCCACCCTTGGGGCTCCTGAGTGGACTTGGCCTCACAGGTGAGCAGACCCCCTGCTAGATTTAGATCTCCTCTCTTCAGCTGGGCACTCTTGGGTGGACGCAACTGCGTGCCCACATGCAGAGCCGTGGTATTTTCCCTTTTGGGTTGCCTTGCTTCTGTGCCATTCCTGCCACAGAGGTTGGGTGACATTTCCTTCTCGGGGCTTATGCATCCCTTCCATAGCCTGTGGCATCCCCTGTACCACACGCGCACTCTTTGTGGACCAAAGCATACTCTTCTAGCAAAGCCCAAAGGTGGCTTTTCGGATCAGTCATCCTTTTGACTGGCAGAAACTATTCACCCGATATTCTGGTTGTAGTTCAGATGACAAAGTAAATATCATTAATATTTTAAATTGGCAGCATTTTCTCCTTGCACTAAACTTTGCCCGGTGGAGGGCAGGCAGTCTCTATTTGGCAGGCCCTTGAAATTCATTCATTTGTTCATTAATCTCTTCCAACCCAACGAGAGTTTATCAAGGTCTTACTTCATGCCAAGTCTGTGTTAAGGGTCAAGACTGCAAAAGTCGGTGACCTGCTTTTAAGGTTCTCACTGACTCTTTGGCTCCAAGGGTAGAAACCATACATTTTTAGATAAATAAACAGCTTTCCAGCAGAACTTGGTAAATCCTGAGGCACCTGGGTGGCTCAGTCCATTAAGCGTCTGACTTTGGCTCAGGTCGTGATCTCACAGTTCGTAAGTTCGAGCCTGTGTTGGGCTCTGAGCTGTCAGCACAGAGCCTGGAGCTGTGCTGACAGCTCAGAGCCTGGAGTCTGCTTTGGATTCTGTCTCTCTGTTTCTCTCCCTCCCTCACTCACACTCAGCCTCCCTCTCTCTCTCTCAAAAATAAATAAACATTAAAAAAAAACTTTGTAAATCCTGAAATGAATGACTAAGGACTGTTCATCTGAATCTTAGTGACATTCAAGAGTCTAGAACAGGAAGAGATCTTACAGTTCTGCCCCCTCCAGACAGAGTCCTGGAGACCTAAAAGTAACCTCAAGGTCACACGCTCATGACCCTCAAGACTGGACCTTTGAGCCAAGACAAGGCTCTTTCCATTGTCCTATGGCCTTTTCTTTCCTAGAATTTTAAGCAGAGAACTCTAAAGACATAAGTTCTGTCAAAGTCATGGTAACAGGAGCAGTAGACAATCGCATTTAGCCTCACATCCATCTCAGCAGGTGAAGATTACTGGTGCCATTTTATAGGTAAAGTGCTGAGGCCAGGAGAGGTAAAGAGATTTACCCAGAGTCAAACATTTCGTGATGGAATCCGCCTTGAACCCAGTCTTACAAAAACAGCACTCTTTAACTTCCAGCACTTAGTGCTGTCCTGGGCCAGCTGTAGAATTCTAGCGTTCTGTACTTGGGAGGCTCTGCCATCAGATTCTGCCAGGCTGCCAAAGGAGACTTTTTATTTTTAATCTGCATGGGAAATACACTTCCTATTCGGTACTCATGTTACCTAGATCGTTGTAACCTGATGGATTTTTTCCCCTTCCCGTGAGTGACTAATGAGATTTTTGCTCCGGGAAGAATTCCTTGTGTTCAGTGATGTATGTGTCTGAATAACTTAATTCAAAGTGTTGAATTTTCAGCCTTAGCTGTGATAGAGTGATTTTTTTTTTTTCCATTCCCTGTTGCAGAGAGATATTAAAACACTATCTGAGACACATGAGCTGGTCGTTGGCTGTGATTCATTTGTAAGTGGAGTTGACATGGCTTCTCAAAGCTTGCTTCTCTCCACCATCACCCCACCCCCCACCATCTTAGCACTATCTACACCTCCCAGCCAGCCAGAGGGTGTGGGTGCGTTTGTTTAACGAGCCCTTCCTCCTCTACACATACATAGTAAATACAACCAAGACTCAAAACTTTTCTTTTCCTCTACTTGTTTTTCTTCTGGTTAAGAGACTATTCACAAAGCAGTTGGCTCTATACTTGGCCCTGGATCTTTATGTTTGAAAATCAGGATCTTGACGTATTTCCCCGGCTTTGAAACAATGGTACAAACACGTTCCCCATCTGAAAAATGGGTTTGATGTGAGCCAGCTTGCAGGGTTGTAAGACTTACATTGGATGAGTTACCGACTCTGTCTCAGCCTTGGATTCCTTGTCCGCCAAAAGTGGGTGATGGTGATTGGACTGTGTCATAGACTTGTGAAGTGTAAAGGGGGTAAGTGTGTGAAGAGTACCTAGCACAGGGCCGGGCACATAAGCATTTAATGAAGCTTAGATGGTGGTGGTGTCATTGTTCTAAGTCCAGGCCACAGCTCACATTCCTATCTCTTTGCATAATGAAGTTCCCCAAGCCTCTTGTCTCTCCTTTCTTACTTCCTCCAGGTCACAGGTGTTTTGCTCCTTTGGAGGCAGATAAGCTTTCTTGTTCCTTTGTGGTCGCTGGTCCTTCCCCAGTTAATCCCTGTTGTCCCTGGCATCTATAAAACTGTCATCTGGCTTCTCTTTATTTCTTACTCTCTACTCACTTGCTTTCAGCTAATGCACATTCCTTCCAGTGTCTTTGTGGGCTCTGTCTGGCTTTTGAGATGCCCTTCACCCCCACTTAAACCCAGTCACAAAGCCAACCCTTCCTTCAAAGCCTGGCTTTTCCATGATATCTTGTGTTAGTTAAGATAGGGGTTTGCTGCATATGACAAAACCCCAAAGAGTAGCTTAAGCAAGATAGAGGTGTATTTCTCTTTCAAGTAAGAGAATGCCAGAAGTAAGCAGTCCAGGGAGAGTATGGTGACTACCATGATCATCAGGAATTTGGGCTTGTTTCTATTGTGCTTTTCTGTCTCAAGGTTGCCTCATGGTCCAAAATAGCTGCTGAAAATCCAGCCATCACATTCACATTTCAGATGAGAATTAGAAGAAAGGGAGGAAGGACTAAGTGGCAGCTGTTGGTCTGCCTTTTAAGGCACTTTCCTGGTAGCCTCTCCTAACAAATTCTGTTTAGATCTCATTAGCCACCTCTAGCTACAAGGAAGGCTGGGAGATATAGTATTTTATCTGGGCATATGGCCACCTCAAATAAAATAGGGTCTCTGTTATAAGATAAAATGGAAGAATTGATGTTGAGTAGGCAGCTAGCAGCCTCTGGCACAAGCCTTTTCCAACTACTCCAACCCATCTTGTGGTTCTTAGAGTGAGCCCCACACTCACACAGTTGTCTTATTATTGTGCCCTCTATTAATTCATTGACCCAACGAACAAATAATGACTGAACCACTGCTCTGTGCAAGGCACAATGCCTTTTCTATGTTTACTGTGAAGTGTAGCTTTCAAACTCAGAGGTTAGCTGGCTCCTTGAGAGCAGGGATCATAGCTTATGCTTCTTTTTCTCCTTCACAATATCCTTCACAGGGCTGGGCACATGGCAGGTTCTTGATGAGTACTTGGTTGACTTTGGAATATCGCAAGCGAGATGTTCAGTGAAAAAATAAATCCCCTGCCTTGGTACTGTGCTAGAAAATTACGGTTACATAAGGTTTGTTTTTGGCTCATTGGGGTTTTGAGGAGCCAGAGCGAGGAGATTGGGGCATGGGGCATGTCTAAATCTCAGGGCTGCGTTGTAGCCGCAATGGACTGGTCCAGGTATTGGGGCAGACTTGGCTGTTTTGGAAACCGGATTAGTTTGTATACCAAACCAGAATTATAAACAGAAATCTCTGTGCCCACCTTCCTTTACCACTGCTGCGTGTAGCTGTATTTATGCCACGCAAATCTCTCTCGCGGTTTCTGCACTGCATAGCTCCAGAGTAAATCTGCAGTCTTTCCGCAGGAGCGTGGGCTTCGGTTCGTGTTGCTGTCTTCCCGTTTGATCCTGGCTCTAGTCTGCCTGAGACAAGACTGTGTGAGGGAGCTTGCCTAGAGCTTATGTCATATCTTGTGGCTGCCGAGAAAATGATTGTTTTAAAAATGTTATTGGCACTTAGTAAAAGAACTAGGATATACTTAGCAACTACTACCTGCAAGGCACTATGTTAAGTGTTTAACCTACACGGTCACATTAATATTCAGCACAGTCTCCTGTTCTTTACCTTCTGTAAGTACCACTCTTCTCATTTTGCAGATGAGGAAAGCCGAGGCTCTGACCAGTTAGCTACCAAGCCCAGGTTCCCTTAGGGCTAAGTGCTGGGGTTATTTTCTTCTCCTATTGAAAAAATTAATGACTTTTATGGAGAGATAATTCACATAGTATAAAACTCACCCCTTTGAAGTAGTATATTTGCAAAGTTGTGCAACCATCCCTCATATCTAATTCCAGATCATTTCCATTCGGGGGGGACTGTGTTTGGGTCCAGGCTTCTCCTCTGACCACACCATTTCCTTTTCTAACTCACCACATGCAACGATTTAAAATTGTTGCCAGGGGGCACCTGGGTGGCTCATTCAGTTAAGTGTCTGACTTCGGCTGAGTTCATCATCTCATGGCTTGTGGATTCGAGCCCTGCATCGTGCTCTCTGCTGTCAGCACGGAGCCTGCTTTGGATCCTCTCTGCCCTGCTCTCTCTGCCCCTCCCCTGCTTGCACTCTCTGTCTCTTTCAAAATAAATAAATAAACTTAAAAAAATTATAAAATAAAATAACTAGGTCAGGCACGCGTGGATGGCTCTGTTGGTTAAGTGTCTAATTCTTGATTTCAGCTCAGGTCATGATCTTGAGGTTCATGGGTTCAAGGCCCACATTGGACTCTGCACTGATAGTGTAGAGCCTGCTTGGGATTCTCTCTCTCCCTCTCTCTCTCCCCCTCCCCTGCTTGTGCTGTCTCTCAAAATAAATAAATAAATAAATAAATAAATAAATAAATAAATAAATAAGCAAACATTAAACATCTGTATATATTAAAATAACTAGGGCAGGCTTGGGGGAAATATGCACAGGAAAGGACCATCTGCTTCTTCATTTGCTTCCCCATCATTGAGATGGTCCTGGTGCCCTTTGAATTCCCCCCTGGGCCACACCTCACCCCATCAGTGCTTCCCAGACTTGGGGCAAGGGGGCAGAACATCCCAAACTTGAGTTCCATGAGCACCCCTCCTTCCTGCCTCGGGGTTGTGGTTGGTGTGGTGAGAGGCATCCTTGTTCTGACCTGTGTCTTATTTGCCTTGGTAGCCCCAGAGTGTCACAGTGCCCTGGCATATAGGAGCCGCTCAAACAATTCATGAAGGTCCAGACCTTCCTTTCAATGCCCCTGATCTAAACCAGTGCACTAACCAATTGTTCTGCCTCCAGCCTCACTCTTTCTGCTTCAGCCCCCAGCTATCTTCCACATTAAAGCCAAAGGGATCGCCCTAAGTCTAATTATGCACCCCCTGCTTGCATTCTTCCGTGACTCTCTGCCACCCTCAAAGTAAATCTGAGCTTCTTAGATGCAAATGTGCCCAGCCATTTGTGATCCGGTCCACCCTCAGCTGTGCCCTCCCCCACCCACACACGCATATACTTCATGCTCTAGCAATCCTGAGTTGCTTGTAGTTTCCAAACATACCCTGCATCCTTATTCCTCTGCACGTGCAGCTCCCCTTCCCTGGAATGCCCTTTCCATATTTGTCCACATGACAAATTACTGTTCATCCTTCAGGTCTCAGCTAGGAGGTACTTCCTCTGTAAAGCCTCTCCTGCTTTCGTAGGTAGGCCCAAGAACTGGGTGTCAGGAGTGCGTTTGTCTGCAGGTAAGACAAAACTGTGCCACAATGACACTGTGATATGCAGAATAATGTCCCCCAAGGATGTCCATGTCCCAGTCCCTGGAACCTAGGAGTATGTTCTCTTACATGGCAAAAGGAACCTTGCAAATGTGATCAAATTAAGGACCTTGACATGGAGAGAGAATCGTGGATTATCCAGGTGGGCCCAATGTAGTAACAAAGGTCTTCAAAGTGGAAGTAGGAGGTAGAAGAGGTCGGAGTGATACAAGATGATAAGGACTCAATCCACTGTTGCTGACTTTGAAGAGGAGGGAAGGGGACCTTGAGCCAAGCAGGATGAGCAGCCTCCAGAAGCTGGAAAAGGCAAGGAAATGAATTATCTTCTAGAGCCTCCAGAAAGGAACCCAGCCCCTGCCAACACCTTGACTTTAGCCCAGTGACAGGCCGTGTCAGACTTATCACCTATAGATGGTAAACGGGTGTCTGTCGTTTTAAGCCGTGAAATTTGTAATCATTTGTTAACAGCAACAGAAACTAATACAATGACCTGACCAGATAGGGCTTTGTTTTCCTCCGATCCCAAGAACTCCAGAGGCAGGCTTTCTGGGATGGCTCAGCAGCACTCTCAGGGGCCCAGACTCTCCCTGTTATTAAGCAGAAAGGTATTTGTCCTCTTGCTTGTTGCTTCATAGTTAAAAAAAAAAATCTGCTGCATCACTAGATGTGTGCTCATGTTTCAGAGAGGGAGAAGGGTGCAAAGGACTGTAGTGATCACACTGGCTGTCCCTTTAAAAAGCTCCCCCCACCAAACCCTACCTAGCAACTGCTGCTTTCATGCTATTGGCCAACATAATGTGGCCGTCATTAGCTGCAAGGAGGGCTGGAGGGGAGATCAAGGATTTCAGCCCTTGAGCCTCCGTTGTAAAGAGTGTTAAAGAGAGGAGACTGTGATTGGCTCTTTGGAAAACCAGCCCCGTGTTAGCCACACAGTTCTTCCCTGCACTTTGCACATACACTCATTTGAGCAAATATAATATGGTTTAAATAGGTTTGCCTCTCTGTCTCCCCAACTGGATTCTAAGCTCTTAAAGTGCATGTGTGTTAGAAATGGACCACTTTTAAAAAGTCTGGTCTCCCTGCCCCTAGCACAGTGCTGGTGTATTATTGTATTTATTAAAGAAAAAAGAAGAAGAAGAATGTGCCTTTTCAAGTAAGAATTTTGTGGGATTTGGACTACCTGGGCACACTATTGGGATCTCTAAGCACTTAAAGACCTTTCACTTTTTTCTCTTCTCTTCCACTTTGCTTTTATATTCATCTCTTCCTCCCCCCCCCTTTTTTTGGGGGGGGGTCAGTAGGACCAATTAATAAGACATATTCTAGAGCCATTATTCTCAAGGGCTGTGGTGGGTTTTTCCTCCTGAAGCCATTTTCAAACTTCAAATGCCCCTGAGGAGATTTTGACGTGTGCCCTTCAGCTTACTACCATGTCTGCAGTAGGTAGGTAGGATTACATCCCTGGTTCCCTTGAAATTGGGTAGGAACCTTTGCCTAGTTCTAACCAGTGAGTTTGAATGGAAGTGATGCGTGCAACTTCTGGACCAGAGCATTTAATGCTGGTATGAGACCTTTTTCCCTCTTTGGTACTGCAATGTACAATGATTAAGCTGGTGACTGTTCAATCACCCTGAGTCCTAGGGGGAGGGCAATACAGAACAGAGCTCCCAGTCAATCATTAATGGATGTGTACTAGAGTGAAATAGAAGCCATTGTTATTTTAAGCCATTACAATGTTTGGTGCTGGTTGTTACTGCAGGATCACTTAGTTTATCCTGACTGATACAAACACCTGGCTTATATTCATAAAGAAGAATGACTCTTTGGAGCTTCAGAAATCAATGTAATTTTCTGGGGTGCCTGGGTGGCTCAGTCAGTTAAGTGTCCAACTTTGGCTCATTTCGTGGTTCATGGGTTCAAGCCCCGTGTCGGGCTCTGTGCTGACAGCTCAGAGCCTGCAGCCTGCTTCAGAGTCTGTCTCCTGCTGTCTCTGCCCCTCCCCAGCTTGTGCTCTGTCTCTAAAATAAATAAACATTAAAAAAAAATTAAAAAAATAAAAGAAATCAATGTAATTTCCTCAAAACCTTTAAGTTCCCAGGGCACTGGCTGGCTCAGTCAGTGGAGTATGTGATTCTTGATCTCAGGATCATGAGTCCAAGACCCATCTTGGGCATGGAGCCTACTTAGAAAAGAAAGAGAAAGAAAGAAAGAGAGAAAGAAAGAAAGAAAGAAAGAAAGAAAGAAAGAAAGAAAGAAGAAAAAGAAAGAAAGAAAGAAAGAAAGAAAGAAAGAAAGAAAGAAAGAAAGAAAGAAAGAGGAAGAAAGGAAAAGAAAAGAAAAGAAAAAAGAAAAGACAGAAATGCAGGATGTCAGACCTAACCCTAGACCTGTATTAAAAAAAAAAAAAAAACAGGGGCTCCAGGGTGGCTTAGTTGATTAAACATCGCACTCGATTTTGGCTCAGGTCATGATCTCACGGTTTATGAGTTTGAGCCCCCCCATCAGGCTCTGCACTGACAGTGTGGAGCCTGCTTAGGATTCTCTTTCTCTCCCTCTCTCTGCCTGTCCCCTGCTTGTGCCCAATCCCTCCCTCTCTCTCTCTGTCTCTCTCTCAAACATAAATAAATAAAAACTTAAAAAAAGAAACAAAAAGAGATGAGACGTCTTTAAAAAAACAAAAAGGAGCGCCTGGGTGGCTCAGTTAAGCATCTGACTTTGGCTCAGGTTATGGTCTCATGGTTCCTGAGTTCAAGCCCCACATTAGTCTCTCTTTCTGCTATCAGCGTGAAGCCAGCTTTGGAACCTCTGTCTTTCTCTCTCTGCCCCTTCTCCAATCACAGGCCCGCACACTCTCTTTCTCTCTCTCAAAACTAAATAAACATGCAAAAGGAAGCTCCAAAAAACCAAAGCTAACACACACAGAAAGCCCTCTAAGTTCCCTTCTCACTGAGGCCAAGTGGTAACTATAGCTACTGTAGGTATATATATCAGAGGGTGGGGCTCAAAAATGTGAAAAATGGTGTTAGAAATGGCTAAATTGTTTCACCTTGTTTTATTCAGTGATTTCCTAGAAGGATTTTGTAGAACTCAATAGCAGATTATACTCATGGCTAAGATGTTTTACAGACGATACAGAGCAAAAGCGGCAAGAAAAATATATGTATCGACAGACTCCACAGAGGTCCAGCATAAGGCTTTGATGTCTTTCCTTATCTGAGTCCATTTAGCAGTTCTCTCTCTCTCTCTCTCAAAGCAGACTACAAAGACATACATGGGCTATCTATTCCCAGGGAAGTCTGTTTGGGTCTGAGGTTAGAGACTATTATGAGGTGCTGGTCACACAGGCATACCCTGATAAACAACCACCCCTGGCAGCCAAAAATAAGAACCCCCAAAACGAAACCAAATGCATATTGGCAATACTGGTGTTTGTGCAAAAGGGCCAAACAAGCCATCACAGCATGGTCCATTGTTCCAGGTGCAAAATCATGAAATCACTGCCATAGTGGAAGGGATACTAGAATTAAAGACCATGGAAACCTATCTTGTCCACGATGTCATTGATCTGGTAGTATAGTAACTTTATTTGGAGGATAGAAGGCCTAAACATTTGTCTGATTGCTCAGATCTCTGATTAATGTAATTTCCTTGGGGAATTTGCACAGTGAGGGTAACACTCAGAGAAGTTTCAGAAATGCAATGCAATTCTCCAAGATCTTTGTTTGTTAATTAGACTTTGGGAGCCATACTGGCAACCTCCTCACCACATACATATGATTTCAAGCCATGAAGAACAGATTTGTAAGCAAAAGTTTAAAATTATCAATCTGTATAGTCAGGACCACCTGACTATAATGAAATGGTTTTGCCAGGCTGACTGTTTATTAGAAGTATATATTACACACACAATTTATAGTCCGTGAGACTAAGTGTTATTATTCCCATTTCATACTAATAAGTCTAGAAATATTGAGTCACTTGCCCAAGTCACACAGCTAATAGGACAAAGCTAGGATTGGAACCTTAGCTCTTTCTGGGGCCAAAGTTACTCTAGTACAACCTGCTACTAACTCTATTTCTTTTTTTTTTTTTTTTTTTTTTTTTTTTTTAGTAAACTCTATACCCAACTTGAGGCTTGAATTCATAACCCTAAGATCAATAGTCGCATACTCGACCAACGGAGCCAGCCAGGCACCCCCAACGGAGCCAGCCAGGCACCCCCACGGCCCACTAACTCTTAATCTCTCTAGGCCACATCTCTCACCTGGAAAATAAGGGGATTAGACTAGATGGTCTTCCAGGCCGAAACTTTATGAACACCAGTTAGATGAACTGCTACTCTGTACCAAGTAATGGTTAAGAGCCTGGCTTTGAATCAGAGAAGTCTGGGTTTGGATCCGGTCCATAGGCCACTTGTTATTTTGTGCCCTTGACCAAGTTACTTCACCTTTCCATAAACCTATTTTCTTTTCTCTATAATGTAGATGAATATATCTCACCTGGTGTTGTAGAGATTAGATGAAATAATATACAGAAAATATGTGGCACAAGGCCTGGCATCCAGTAAGCTCTGTGGAAATGACAGCAGCCACTGGTGTGGCGGTGAAGAGCATACCGCCTAGGACCTCATTGCCTGCGTTCAAAGCCTCGCTCTGCCACTTACTGTTGTGCAGCCTTGAGCTAACTTAAATTTTTTCTGCCTCAGTTTCCATACCTGTAGACGGAAGGTGATAATGGTATGTATGATAACGACACCAAAGTAAGCTGGTGTAAACATTAAATAACTTAATATGTGAAGCACCTGGAAAAGCACCTGACACACGGTATGCAGTGTGTGTTAACTGTAACGTGTGTTGGCCATATGCTTTGCTGAAATAGACAGCAAGGGTGGCAAATGGTCTGTGGCTCATCTTGTTGCCTGGGCATATCCTTAACTGAAACCCGAGGCTCCTGGAAATCCTGCAGTTTGAATAATCCAAGAGCTGGAGCAGTGGAGCCTCCAATTACGGAGTCTCACAGCTGCAGCCTGGGGAGGAAGGTGAGGCCTCAGGGCTGGCTAGCTGAGGTTGTGGTCCTATTATGGAGACAGCCCTGCTTTGTATGCAGCTGCCTTGCCTTCTGTTTGGCTGCATAATTGTGCCTTTTTGTTTTATTATAAAGCATCTTGAGGAATTCAGAGCCCTCTCCCGCTGACAGCAGTGAAAGCCACAAGAGTGTCAGTCTCTAATGAGCCTCTTCGGACGCTCTGATGGCTCTACCTAGGCTGTCAGGCAGGGAGCACACACACAGGCCCTCCCCAGTATCCACGGGCCCCCTTTGAGTGCAGGCCACCACTCCGGACTTCATTATGGGGCTCCCTGAACATCCCCAGGATCCCCCATGCTTGTCCTCATTGTCTCAGAAGGGGACAGAGTGGCTTCCTGAATGCTAGGCTTGGTGGTAACCTTTGCAGGCTGGCAGTGAGAAAACAGAAATTAATTATTCATATCAGTGGGCCTGAAGGAGCTCTTGTTTGCAGAGTTGACTCTCCTTCTGGCTACCAGACCCAGAATCCCCCAGGGCCTTTGTGCAAGCAGAAGACTGCAGGGTCCTAGGAGACAGCTGCCCGAAAAGCAGGGGAGGCAGGTAGCTGGCCCTGGGCTACACACAGTCTGCTGCTGCACTTTGTTTGGGCTGCAGAGGGTTAAAACAAAATGGGAACAATTTAAAATCTGGAAATGGTACATAAAAATCTGGATTTCTGGCTTTTCCTGAGAGATGGGAAGATCTGCGGTACATGTGGAAATCATCAGGCGATGAGCTGACCCATTCAGACGGGGCATGGTTTCACTAACTGCTTCAGCCCTGGGCTGGCCCCGTTTTCTGTTCACGTCATGCAGGGTGTATGTGTAGTGTGGTGAACAAGCAAGACTCTGGAGCTGGGCTGCCCGGCCTTGCAGCCTGCCTCTGCTACTTACTAGCTGCATAACCTTAAGCAAATTACTTAACTCTGGTGGGCCCCAGTTTCCTCCTCTGCAGAATGGGGGTTATATTAATAGCGTCCCTAACAAATTTGTGAGAAGTGAGTGAGTGAGTTTGTATAAGTGCTTAGAGCTGCCTGTCACATTCCAAGTGCTGCTTAGGTGTTAATTACACTAGTATTATACTCCTTGCCTGGTGTCTTAAGCATTTGAGTTTACAATCCGTGTGTGAAAGAGTTTTTCCATAGAAGAAAAAAAGGTATTTCTTTCCTAGTGTGCATCCTCACTCCCTAATAAGCCTTTACTCCCTCCTCCATCCCCTCATCCGAGCACCTTGGAATATAACCATCAGAGTAGTGCTACCCTCTGTAACAAACCAACTCCAACATGTCAGTGGTTTAACGGGTGAAGTTTCTTCTGGTTCCCATGACAGTGGATGTAAGTGTTCCCGATGGGCAGCTTTGCTTCCTGCGGTCACTCAGAACCCAGGCTCCAGTGCCCTGGTGTGTCGGCCCTCCTCCAGGTCCTGTAGTTCTCTGCTTCCAGAGGGCACTGGGCAAACAAGAGAGTAAAGACACATGTACTTCTTAATTCCTCTTAGCCCAGAAGTGATACCCATTTCTTTTGCTCACATTGCATTGGCAAAGACCAGGCCCGTGTCCCCTCTTAGATGTAGGGATCCTGGCGAGTGAACCCCCCACCTGGCAGCTTCTTCCCAGTAACAGCCGTGCTCTGGGGAAGGGGCTGGGGCAGAAATCTTTGGGGGACCCTCAGCTGTCCTTGCCACCACAGTCATATTGAAGAAGCCTCCAGGGGTGCCTGGGTGGCGCAGTCGGTTAAGCGTCCGACTTCAGCCAGGTCACGATCTCGCGGTCCGTGAGTTCGAGCCCCGCGTCGGGCTCTGGGCTGATGGCTCAGAGCCTGGAGCCTGTTTCCGATTCTGTGTCTCTCTCTCTCTCTGCCCCTCCCCCGTTCATGCTCTGTCTCTCTCTGTCCCAAAAATAAATAAACGTTGAAAAAAAAATTAAAAAAAAAAAAAAAAGCCTCCAAATCAACATCTCCCTGGGTTTATTTTCCGGTTGCTACTTTTAGCTTGTGAAACATTCCCAAGGGTGATCACCTTGTCTTTGGTTTTTGTCCGGTTTACTGGGGGGAGAAGGAGGGAAACAACCTTTTTATTTTTAATTTCATTCTTCAGGTTCGTACAGACCATAAAAGCATTGATTTAGGATATCAAAATTAGATTTGGGCAATAGTATTTCATCTGAGTTACTTATTTGGAGAGAAATACAACTCAGTTATTGTGCTTATATATACATTGAGATAGCTGCCAACTTAGAAGAAAGAAGAAATATCAGAAGAAAAATTCTGATTTGCAATCAGAATTTTTTTTTTAACATTCCTTTTTTTAAAATTTTTTAAATGTTTATTTTTGAGACAGAGAGAGACAGAGCATGAATGGGGGAGGGTGAGAGAGAGAGGGAGACACAGAATCCGAAGCAGACTCCAGGCTCTGAGTGGTCAGCACAGAGCCCGACTCCGGGCTCGAACTCACGGACCGCGAGATCATGACCTGAGCCGAAGTCGGACGCTCAACCGACTGAGCCACCCAGGCGCCCCTCTTCTTCCTTTATATTGGGCTAAAGTAGGTAATTTAAACTTGTTAAGTCAGTTACTCATGGAGAAGATATATGTATATTTATAATACAATCAAATGTATGTATCATAAATTTTAAAAATTGATGAAAGCCAAAATACATTTTTAGGAGGGACCCTATACAGGCTAATCTTTAGGATTAAGAAAAGAAGAAACGAAAAGAAGTCGTATACAGCATTTCACATCTTTTCAAAATAGAAAGTGTCTCACGCTGCTTTTTTTTAACCAGTTTGTTTCTTTGGAACCACAGAGCTTGTCATCCTTGAAGAAGTGAGATCACCGTGGGGTTAAGACACTGTCTTTGCTACAGTTTGCACACCGTTTCTGAAAAGCCTGCACAGAACTTTTATGACTTAGGACAGTGACTTCAGTGCCCATAATTCAGACTTATTTAGTTTGTTCTTGGCTTCCAAATTGCCTGACAGCTTTCTTCTGTCCCTGCACATCAGTCTTTCTGTGACTCAATCACAGGCAGAGGATGGAAAGAAAACACAGAATCTGCAGTTTCTTGTCTGACCACTTCCCAGGCTGACCTGGCTCCCACCGGAGCACACTGCAAAAGCGAGAGGTTTTAGAAGCTGACAGGTGGAACTAGCCAACTCTCTTCCTTGGTCCCTGGGCGAGAGCTTGTTTAATGTCATACCTCAAAGATAGATCTGTGTTAGAACAAACGCTGGATCTCCCCTTGTGGTCAGATGAGCTGGCTCTTACGGATTCTTTACGGCTCCATTCAAGGATTTGCTGGGGAATGTCACGCTCCTTTAGCTGATTAGCAAAAGGGTGAAAAATACTCTAGAATCCAAATCTGTCATCCTAGCCATGGCTCCTCCCCCTGCCCTTGTCTTTGTGTCTGAATTTAACACTCTTTCATTCTGCCTCTTATTATGGTAATTTCAGTGTTACCCCCACTTCACAGGGCTTGCTGAAGGCAGGGACTGACTTATGGGGATCAAGGGTGCAGACCCTTGAGCCACATTTACTGGTTGTGAGGACTTTAAAAAGTCATTTCACCTCTCTGTGCCTCAGTTTTCTCATCTGTAAAATGGACGTGTCCATAGCATATACCTCCTGGAGTGTTGTAAGAATTGAATGAAGTAATCCGTGGTAAGTACTCAGCCTGATGTATAGTGAGCACTCAGTAAATAATAACTCATATTATTATTTACCCTGTTTTCCCACCATCTGCCATAGAGCCTTATGTGTCCTACCTGCTTGACAGATGTTTATCCACTAACCCAAAAGAATGATTGAGAAAATTACTAAACTATTATTCTTCTACTTTTAGAGTAATCTAAATAAGGAACTGATTGCAAGTCAGAATCTTCTGCAGGAGCACTGTAAAAATGACAAATTCCTGGGGCGCCTGGGTGGCTCAGTCGGTTGAGCATCTACCTCTTGATTTCGGCTCAGGTCATGACCTCAAGGTTGTGGGATTGAGCCCCCCACTGGACTCTGTGCTAATAGCCAAGAGCTTGCTTGGGATTCCCTCTCCTCTCTCTCTCTCTGTTCCTCTTCTGCTCATGCTCTCTGTCTCTGTCTCTCAAAATAAATAAATAAACATTATAAAAAAAAAAAAAGACAGACTCCTGGTGCCTAGACCCACTGAAGTGGCATCCCAGTGGGTCTGGGCACAACCTGGAGCCTATATTTTTAACGTGTTGTGGGAATTCTTTTTTTTTTTTTTTCAAGTGTATTTATTTATTTTGAGAAAGAGAGAAAGAGAGAGAGCACACCAGGGGCAGACAGAGAAGGAGAGAGAAATTCCCAGGAAGGCTCCACACTGTCAGTGCAGAGCCCAATGCGGGGTTGATCTCATGAGCCATGAGATCATGACCTGAGCCCAAATCAAGAGTTGACTTGAGCCCCTGTAGAGATTTTATTTTTAAGTAAGTTCTATACCCAGTGTGGGGCTGGAACCCACAACCCCGAGATCAAGAGTTGAACACACTCCACCACCAACTGAGTCAGCCAGGCACCCCTCAGCCAGGCACTTTTTTTTTTTTTTAATTTTTTTTTTTAACTCATTTATTTTTGAGACAGAGAGAGACAGAGCATGAACGGGGGAGGGTCAGAGAGAGAGGGAGACACAGAATCTGAAACAGGCTCCAGGCTCTAAGCTGTCGGCACAGAGCCCGACGCGGGGCTCGAACTCACAGACTGTGAGGTCATGACCCGAGCTGAAGTCGGATGCTCAACTGACTGAGCCA
Organism: Felis catus; assembly: GCF_018350175.1. NCBI lineage: Eukaryota > Metazoa > Chordata > Mammalia > Carnivora > Felidae > Felis > Felis catus. The sequence goes on along the minus strand of NC_058381.1, from coordinate 16,287,318 downwards.
CCCAGGTGCCCCAACCAGGCACTTTTATAGTTTGTTATCAAAAAGGAAATTTTATTGCAATTGCCATCAAATATGGAAAACAGGATCAGGCTATGTACATCACATCCCATTTTTTTTTCTTTCCAAAACTTTTTGTGGTAAAATATACATAACATAAAGTTTATCATCTTAACCATTTTAAGTGTGTACACTTCAAGGGCATGAAATACATTTATAATATGGTACCAGCCGTCACCACCATCATCCCCAGAGTTCTTTTCATCTTGCAAAAGTGAAACTCTCTACCCATGAAACAATACTTCCCCTCCCCCACTGCCCCATAGTCTCCACCATCCCACTTTCGGTCTCTATGAATTTGATTACTTTGTAAGTACCTCGCGTAACTGGAATTGGGCAGCATTTGTCTTTTTGTGACTGGCGTCTTTCACTTAGCATAATGTCCTCAAGTTTCATCCATGCGGTAGCATGTGTCAGAATTCCCTTCATTTTACAGGCTGAATAATATTCCATGGTATGTCTATACCACATTTTGCTGATCCATTCATCTATCGATGGACACTTGGGTTGCTTCCACATTTTAGCTATTGTGAATAATGCTGGTGTAAACTCGGTGTACAAATATCTTTTTCAGACCCTGCTTTCAACTCTTTTGGGTAAATGCCCAGAAGGGGCATTGCTGGAACATGTCTGGGGAGGCCCTTTCCGCCCATACAGCCCCAAACCTTGATGTTAAAAAGGAAGCCATAAAAAAGTTCCCAGTTTGCTTAAGAACTTTAGGTGCTTCCAAGGAAAATGTGAAGGGAAAAGCCCTTTTGAGTCTGTGTGTGAGTAGATAAGGAGTTGCCAGACAGTTGATAAAGTAATCCATTTGTGTTAGGAGCCAGCAAACAGTCAGAGGGAGGAAGCCGCCCAGGGTGACCTTTGGCCTGAGAGTAAACACAGCATCAGCAAGCTGAGTGACACTTGGACCATGGTACAGAGAAGTCCATTGTGATCTGCTGTTTCAAAACACTTGGCTGGTTGTGGTTTGAATCATGTAGGTCACCCTCTGGCTGCCCCCAGACAGCGATCGTGGTGTTTGAAGGTGTCGGGTTCTCTCCTGCATTCATTCCCCCTGCTGAGCTTTGGGAAAGGAGGGCAGTGGGGTGGGGTCACATCTTTCCACCCAGGGCACAAGTGACAGCCCCAGAGTCCCAGCACAGGCTGAGCCACTGCCTCTCTGAGTTTCCTTACTTTCTGCCTCTACTCTCTCCCTCTCTCAAAGGGGTCAGCCTTCGCTAACTTAGAGGTAGGTAGTGTGAAACACCTGTGTGTGTATTTTCTTTGGGAGCAGAGATTAAGACAAGCACTTCACTGCAATTTTATAAATTTGCTGAGTTTGTAAATAGTTCGGCAAACCCGCTGGACTTTAATAAATGGAACTTTTTCTGGTATTTTAAAAAGTCACTGGATGGCATGGAGTACTTATAACCTCCAAACTCATCAATGAGAAAGGTCAACAAATACCTTTACAATAATTCTCAATGTTTATGGAGTATCTAAATTACTAAGTATTGGAGGGTTAAAAGAGAAGGATTAGGACAATAAAACATCATTCACTTCAAAGCATGTTGCAGAGAGTAAAAGCATGTATGTCTGATTTTATGACCATGGGAGATCAATTCTGGGCTACCATAAACTCCCCTCCAGGAGAAAGGGATGCAGTCACCATTAAAACAACTTCATTGACACCTGAATTGTGCCAAACAGTACGTCACAGGAAAGGGCTCAAACCTCTGCTTTAAGAGAATCTGGTGTCACTGTGGGACCAGGCTAGCAAACAGGTTTTCACTGCATGAATGTGAATATAATAGAGACCCATGCCAAGGGCTTGCCACCTTTAACTGCCTCCCAAGGCACAAAGAAGGTCTGTATAAAACTGTTGGTAACCACTGTGTTCAACTACCACATCTTTGCAGGCTGACCAATGGTTACAAAAGCGATAGCAACTGCTTCACAATCTTGAGGACACATCTTTTGACATTTTTCTTTGTTTCTCCAGTGCCCACAAGCCTACCAGCAGAAATCGCAGGCAGCTCCCCCTTGTCGCTGTCCCTTAGAGTCAAAGAGGGAGCAGTGGTCGTCAGTGCCACTACACTCAATGCGGTAAAGAACTCGAGCTTCATTAGGAGTAAAGATTGCTCACTGTGCAGGCCAACAGAAAACATGCAAGTCATGTGGGAACGCATTGATCGAGACCCAGTGCAGCTTGCTGTTGGTCTGGAGACAGGAAAATGCTAAGACTGGCCAAGGGCACCTGCTCCTGATACCCTGTTCCTTTGAGTCACAGACAGAGCTGCTTCCCAAGTGTCCCTTTGTCCAGGAAGGCCGAAAGGACAGGATCTAGGATCACCACTATTTCCTTTCCCCGGGGGACCCATCGCGGGGGGTGGAGGGAGGGTCTGGGAAACTTCTCTTTTTAAAAAAAAATTTTTTTTTAATGTTTATTTATTTTTGACAGAGAGAGAGAGAGACAGAGCATGAGCAGGGGAGGGGCAGAGAGAGAGGGAGACACAGGATCTGAAGCAGGCTCCAGGCTCCAGCTGTCAGCACAGAGCCTGACGTGGGGCTCAAACTCACAGACCGCAAGATCATGACCTGAGCTGAAGTCGGACGCTCAACCGACTGAGCCACCCAGGTGCCCTTGGAAACCTTCTCTTTTTAAACCCTCAGAACTCAGTGGGTCTTCTTACACCATCTTTCCTAGACTGCAGCAAGGAGGCCACCTCTGATGTCAGTGGTTCCAAAGTGGTTGACTTAAGACAGAATGCCCGAGGAATTATAAGGTTATAAGGTCTGTGATTCCAAGAGCATTTGGGGGAGGGCATTTCTCTTTTCTAGAGAAAAGAGAAAGGGGACAAATCTAATCTCATCCCTGGAAGGATGTCCCAGTTTCTTGCTATTCCACACAACACTACGATTAAATCCATGTACACAATGAAAAACCATGTACATAACCCATGTGTGCATATGTGTGAGTATTTCTCTAGAGAAGACCTAGACATGGACTTGCAAAGTTGAAAACCATGTGCATTTTAAATATTAATATCAAATTGTCCTCCAAAAATGTTCCAGCGTATACTCTCCCCACACTTTTCGAGACAACCTGTTCACTCTCTCGCCAACATTTGTTACTATTTTTCATTTGTGCCAGTCAATCTAATGGATAAAAACATATCTCAATGTACATATGACCCCAATTACTAATAAGGATACAGTATCTTTTCTTATATTCTTTGGTGACTCCTATTTCCTCTTCTTTGTGATATTCTTTGCCCAATTTTTAAGATTTAATGTGAATACATTTAACCATTTACCACTGAGTAGTATGCTAATTATAGATTTACTTTTAAGTTAAGGAAATTTGCTGTTCTTTTTTTTTTTTTTCTTTTCTTTTTTTGACTACTCTGAATTGTTTATCAGGTAAGAATTTTACAAACATTACTTATATTAGCGGTGGGTGACGTTGAAGCCAGAGAGTATTGTGTCTTCTGCAAACTGCGTGGCAAGAGCCACCAGTATCGTGGTAGAACTTGGGACCCTTTCCAAGGCCATGGCTCTTGCAGCCTGCAGATGTCAGCCCTCGCATCTCCCTGTGCTGGTGAACTAGTTTGGTGACCCACTGGGTGTCAGGATTTCTTTCAATAGCTTTATGGAACGGATCAATGAGGGTAACCTCAAAGAATTTGTATGTGGATACTTCACCAACCCAGTGAGAATTTTAGGACTCTCAGAGCCCCTGCTGTTCTTTTTATTTCTAGTTTCTGGGAGTATTTTCTCTGTTTGTTTGTTTTTGTTTTTCTGAGCAGAAATGAGTGTTAACATTTGGCAAATGGTTTTCTCAAATATGTTAAGATGATCATACACTTTTTTCTTCCTTAATCTATTAATATGGTGAATTACACAAATAGATTTCCTAATGTTGAACTAGGTATATATTCCTGGGATGAAATCCTATTTGGTTTGATATACAGAATCTGATATACAGGTTCAGTGGTGCACTAAACAACTTATTCACACAACAGCAAGTTGTGCAGTGCACAACCTGCACAACCAAGCATAGTGCCTCTGAGACATACTTGTTTTTTAAAAAACATTGTTAGGGGCTCCTGGGTGGCTCAGTCAGTTAAGTGTCCAACTCTTGATTTTGGCTCAGTTCATGATCTCACCAGGTTTTTGAGTTTAAGCTCCGAGAGGGTCTCTGTACTGACAGGATGGAGCTTGCCTGAGATTCTCTCTCTCCCCCTCTTTGCCACTGTCCTGCTCATGAGGGCAAAGGTGCTGTCTCTCTCAAAATAAATAAATAAACTTAAAAAAATAATAAAATCATTGCTAGATTCAATATGCTATTTAAAAATTAAGATCATTTGCATTTATGGCATAGGAAATATTGATCTATAGTTTTCTCTCTTTTGCTGTCCTTATCCAGTTTTAGTGTCAGAGTTATGGTAGTATCATGAAATTAGTTGGGTAGCTTCCCATCTGTTTCAGTGACATGGAACAGTTCATATAACATGGGCATTTTCTGTTTGTAAAGATTTAGATGCCCTTACCTTTATAGCCAACAGAATCTCATATCCAGATCTTTGCCTACTTGTCCATTTTCTTAAGGGTTAATAATTTGTTCCGTTTTCCTCTCAAACCAGTATTTGGACTTATTTTTCCTGGAAAATCAATCATTTCAAACTTCAGATCAAGTTCATGCTGTGAATTCATGCTTTAAGCTTTTCCCTCTGCTCTAAACAAAGCCATGATAGATAAAACTTTTTCTCTAATTAAAAAGGTATAGCTGTGCTTAAAAATAAGATCTACATCTCTATGAACCAGAAATGGAATAAAAGCCACTGTGTGAAAAAGGCAGCTGGGCTCTGGGTTTTGGGGAAGAGAGGATGGGACAGAAGGGACTTCTGGGTGCTAAACCACCTGGGCACTCTTCCTACTTCCTCTCTGCTAGAGTCCCAGAGAGCCGTCTGCCCCTACGTGCCCTCCTCCTCCAGGATCTACTTCTTTCCTGCACCCCACCCTACCCACTGTTTTGGTAGCAGTCCTCTCCTGGGTATGTTGTTGCCTGTGGTCTCTTCTTTCAACCTGATACCCCTATCCCCTCTTTCAGGGATTACCTAGAATTCATGGTCTTGAGAGTACCCTGTGTTAGGGTATCCTGTTACAGGTTTTGTGTTAATACATGATTTAGATCATGTCTAGAGATTTGGGTTAAGAGGGAGAGGCATATGACAAGTTTATAAAAATGGTGTAAAACAAACAAAAAAAACCCTCTACGTGTTCAATCTTCCACCTTGAAACAGAAGCCCCAAAGGAAAATTAAGTTAGAATTAAGATCTCAGTTTTATTTTATTTTTTTAATTCTTTTTTTAAAGTTTATTAATTTTTGAGAGAGACAGAGCACAAGCAGGGGTGGGACAGAGAGAGAGGGAGATACAGAATCTTGAAGCAAGCTCCAGGCTCTGAGCTGTCAGCACAGAGCCCAATGCAGGGCTTGAACTCACAAACCGTGAGATCATGGCCTGAGCCAAAGTCAGACGATTAATGGACTGAGCCACCCAGGCACCCCCAGATCTCAGTTTTAAAAATTAACATGAGTACATACCATGAATCAGTCCTTGTATTATGAATAAACATTTTTAATATAAAGATGAAAATAGTACTGAAGTCTTTGTAATAAAACATATCAGTTCTAGTCACCTATTCCCACCACTTACGCTCCTCTCTCCAGAAAGATCCTGCAGTTAACAGTTTGTTGTATTTCTAGTCCTTTTATGGCACACACACAAGTATTCATATCTAATTTGTTCATTGTTTCATTTGTTCTCACAGCCATAAGAGGTTAGTATTATTAATCCATTTTATGGATGACAAAACCAAGGCCTAAGAAAGTTGGGTAATGTGCCAAGGGATCCACAGCTAATTAGTTTGAAGCCATGTTTCTTATTTTGAAAAGGGCCAGTGCCTCTTTTTCAGGAGACAGAGGAGCGCCTGGGTAGCTTAGTCGGTAAAGCATCTGATGTCTGATTCTTGATTTCGGCTCAGGTTATGATCTCACCTTTGGTGAGTTTGAGCCCCAAGGCAGGCTCTGTGCTGACAGTGTGGAGCCTGCTTGGGATCCTCTCTCTCTCTCTCTCTCTCTCTCTCTCTCTCTCTCTCTCGGCCCCTCCCCTGCTTAATTACTCTCTCAAAATAAATAAACTCAGAGAGAGAGAGAGAGAGAGAGAGAGAGAGAGAGAGAGAGAGAGAGATGGAGGCACCAGTCTTAAGAAAAATAAATGAATGAGCCTTGCCCACTGGTGTATTTCTTACAAACCCAAAATGGTCTGAAGGAGTCTAAGGGACACTAGGGTCTTCCACTTGGCTACATTCTCCTTTAGCAGTTGTACTTTTGGAGACCTGAGTAAGCAAACCCTTGCCTGATAATTTGAATTTCAGGTAACCCTCATCTGGATTTCAGATCTTCCATTTTTGCTAGGACGTTTTAAACCCTGTGAAAAGACTTCGTTGAAGCGCTTCCAAGGAATGTTTTCGGATGCTAGGGACTGTAGTAGTTCCCCCAAGTGCCCCTGGGGGAAATCCTGGAGACCCTGACCGTGGCTCCTACCAGTAAGAGCTGGGGGAGACACCAAGAGGAAGTAGGCTGGCCTGGCGCCTAGGACAGGTGCGCCTGTGCTTTCCCGTTCTTTCCCCTTCTGCTCCTGGGATTCCCCCAGTGGATCTGACACCGAGGCCAGGAAACGGAAACTCTTTGATCTGTTTGTTTTAAAGCCTGAATAAAAGGTTGGAGCTGGTTCCTCCCGCTTTAGCCAGTGCCTCCTGGAATGTCCACTGCTTACGTCTAGTAGTTTGGCTGCAGCGTGGCCAGACCAACACACATGCCGCACCCCCTGGCCGGTCCCTTCCCACCACAGCAGGGAGAGCCTGGGCCTCCTTTCACCCCGCAAGGTGCTGAGGGGATGTAGGCAGATCCCCGGAGGGTTTCGGCATCTGCCTCCGAGCGCGAGTCAGAGAAACGAGGCCCCATCCCTGAATACATTTGCATCACAATAACTGCGTAAACCGCAGAAACCGAGGCCGCCTACCCTGCCGGGGTCCTCGAGCGTCGGGCAGCCACCCGACTTCTGATTTGATGTCGGATTAATCACGCGTGCAGGTGGAGGCAACTCTGGTCGGCAACAAGGCTTAGCCGCGGTGCTCCGTTTCAAATTTAAATGCTGCTGCGTCCTGTCACGTGACCAGGAGCCCGCGGCCCCGCCCCCATCTGGCCCCGCCCCCCAGGAGCTGTCCGGGAGCCCCGCTGGGGTCAGAGGCCCCATCCAAGAGGGCCTCCCCAGGACGTGCTTCTCACACAGGCTCATGCTGGAACTAGTAGAGGACTTAGTAGGGAGAGCTGAATTTACTATTTCTGCAGGCGTCTGGGGCCTCCTCATGTAAATAAGAGGGCCATTTGTCTTCAAACCAGTTTCCAGCCCCAGTGTTTCAAACCCTAAACCTAGCAGGCTTTCATCAAGGGTCTGTGGATTAGGAATAGATGATGATGAATCATCTTCCCTTTCCTAGCAGGATCATCAAATTTCATGCAACATTTACCAAGAGCTAATATATGAAAACATGAAAAGGGTGTTATACACTCTGGTGGGCACACCATAGCCCGAGGTCCTTCAGAAGAGGGTTGGGAAGTTGGGTTCTTCGTCCACAGGGGAAATGCCCTTAAATGTGATCTCATCATTTATGTGTGTGTGTGGGGGGGGGGGGGGGGGAGGGGAGGAATTCATATATACTAATTTCTAAGAGAATTTTTTTCTTAGTCCACCATTCTGATTTAGTGTTTACTCTGGATAATCCAAGGTTTACAATTTTAACATTTTAACATAAAATTACCCATATATCTTTTTTTTCTATGAGCACACTTAGACACTTCAGACCCATTTCCCTTTTGCCCAAGGCAGGTGCTTTATACTCGGAGTCTTGGAGAAAATTCTGTTCCTCAAGAAAGTCTATACTGAACTGACTTTTTCAGTTTCCGTTATCCTGGAAGCCTTTCAAAGACCTTTACCAGTCTAGAAGCTCCCAGGCTCTCTTAGGCCTGACAGCCCTGACTTTAAGGTGAAGGGATTATATTTTTCTAGATGGATCTTTTTCTTGCTCTAGCAGCTATGGAATAGCAAAGTATGGAGGATACACACTTCTAATAGGGATTAGGGTTGCTTTGACTGTTTTAAAAATGCTAATGAGTTAACTCTGCAATAAAGATGAGACACCTACAGAAAACAAAGGGTGTGGTTTGGCTTTGGTAACCTCAGCACATCTCACAGTATCTCTTCACTGGGTTTGCTGTACCCTTTGCGGGGGTTGGGAGCTGTTTCACTTTTTGCCTTGTTTTGGCCCTCCAGAGAGTGGTGTGTGTGCACCCACAAAGCTCAAGCAGCATAATGATGTTAGTTAACATTGCTGAGTGCGTAGCAGGCGTGGAGCAGGCACCATGGAGGGTGTCTTACATCTGTTATCCCATTTCAACCGTCACAGATGAGGCAGTTACCATTACTATCCTCATTTCACAATGAAAGAAACCAAGGTCCAGAGAGATTGAATTATGGGCACCGGGTCTTAAACCCAGGTCTTTTCTGTCTCTGGAACCCACATCCTGACCATTAAACTCTGCATCCGGAATTGCAGCAGCCCAGAAACTGGCCCCGTGACGCTATTGCTGATGTGATTGGTTTTGGATGGTCCTGCAACATGCTGGGTGCTTTTAGCAGCAGTGTTCTGGGGGAATTAGCAGGTGTCCCCACCCTCCTCCTGCACCTGGAATGGGAAGGTGGGCTAACCCAGCCCAAGAAGAGCCACTCTTGTGTGGGCAGTTCTGCTTTTGTAAAGTAATTGTCAGCTTCTCTCTTGGCCGGCAGGCCTTTGGACTCCTGAGCCAGGAAACAGGAACCTTTTGACAAGATTGGCTAAATTAATGTCTGGCCCAAGCCATGGCATTCTCCTCTAGGCTATCAACTCTTCAGTACCATGCCCCACGGATAGGGTGTCCTCCTGGGAAGCGTGCCTCAGCCCCATTGAGTATACAGGGGAATTCACCTGGGCATTGTCCCATGTCATCAGCGGTGGGGACCAGGACTGCTGCCTTGGAGTTTCACTGATTTCATCTTGGCAGTTGTGGGGGCTTCTAAAGTCAGAAATGCTTATGAAGACTGTGGCCACTGGGAGGTTTGTTGAAAATAGGACGGCCATCTCTCCCTGTTCCTTCCCCGAGCTTCCCAGTCAGAGTGCCTAGAATGTGTTGAAGGTGTGAGGAGATACTGATTGTTTCCATCTCTGCTTGCCCCAGCATGCTGTGCAGACACGGCATCTCTTGCCTGCGGCATGATGTGAAAAAATTTGATAAAGCACGTCTCTCCCCTGTTCTCCTGAGATTGGAATAGCAAACCAACCTCCATTTACTTTGTCCCTGTCACAGGTTGGGGTTTGGGTGGTGAATTCAAACCTCTCTTTGTCTTTACAGGAACCTCTGTTCCTGCACCTCCCTCCCTCCCCTCCTCCTCCTCCTCCTCAGTTTCCACCCTGGCCAATCCTAAAACTTCCTTCTAATCTCAAAGCTGTGGCCCAGCTCCATGGAAGAAAGAGTCCCCAGGTGCTATCAGGAGCAGTTCTCAGATTCCTACTGAGGACACTACAGATGAGACTATGTTTCTAGTATCCTTGGGCAGTGCTGACAAGTGGGTGATGTTCCTCCCTCCCCCAAGGAACCAGAGACATCTCGCTTGCACTGTGAGCAAAGTTGGATGATGAACTAGAGTTTCCTCCCAGCGGCTCATCTTTGTGTTTAGGGCCAAGGTGGCCTTGAGCAAGGTGAGGTCATAGTTCATCTAGACAGAACTTGTCTTGCTGGATGCAGGAGAGAATGAAAGCTGGACTGGCCACGGATCGGTGGCTGAGAAATTTGTGAGCCCATTCTGGAGAGCTGCTTTGATTATAACTCTGCAAAGACCCCCACTGTATGCATGTCCCAAAAGGCTGGAAAATGCTAATGTACATTTTACTCTTTTATTGTCTAAAAAATGTGTATTGTGGCTTCATTACTTGTAAAACAGGGGGGAAAAAGCCTGAATAAACTACTAGTTAAAAAAAACCAGACAGTCTATATGCCTCACACCTTCTATGTGGTCTTTTTGTTTTTAGTGTTTATTTATTTTTGAGAGAGAGACAGAGTGTGAGTGGGGGAGGGTCAGAGAGAGAGGGAAACACAGAATCTGAAGCAGGCTCCAAGCTGTCAGCACAGAGCCTGATGCAGGGCTCGAACTCACAGACCATGAGATTATGACCTGAGCCCAAGTCAGATGCTCAACTGAGTCACCCAGGTGCCCCCACATGGTCTTTTGATGGCATGTGAGATGTATACAAGTGAGCAGATGACAGGGTGCTAATTGCAGTGTGGCTTCTGAGCTAGCAGCTTGGGTGTTCTTCACAGCAGGATGTTGCCACAGTTCAGGTTCCCCCATTCTTCCCTGCCTCTCACAGACTTAGAAAGAACTTGTTTGCCAAAGTGTCTGTGACCCTGACTACTCCTGAACAAAGCTTCTACACCTCCACCAGCTCCCTGAGAACGAGGGTCTTCATGGGAGAGAGTGCATCGACCCTGGAATCAGGCATCTTTGCTTGCAGGGTCAGGCAGGCCAGGTGGTGTCTCAGGCTATGTTCTCCTTGGCAAGACAGATCTCTTCCTTTTGGATCCTGAAAGCCACGTTAGAAATTAGCAGAAGTGCTGCCACGGGTAGATGTGCCCATGTGTACTGACGTTGGCGTTAGTAGTCTTTGTAGGAAGTCAAGGTTCCTTGTAGGACTGGAAGGAAATGTGGCCTGCTTTGTGTGCAGCTCCATGTGTGGTCTCTGAGAGAGAACAGCAGGAAGCCAGGGGCTCCGGGGGCCAGAGCTTCTCTCTGGCTGCTTCCTCATCTGTGGTTAGTCGTGGTGGGAGGCAAATTGGATTTCTTTTACAACAGCGGCCTTTTACCTCTAGAAAAAAAAACAAAAACAAAACATACCCCAACAACAGCAAAAAACAACAAAACAAAAAACAACTCGGCTTCCCTAAGGGCCTCGCGTCCCCAAAACTAAGCCCCAGGGTGGAGGCTCTGGCCTGCAGGAGCAGCAAAAGTTCCTATTTCAGCAGCCCCTAGCGTGGCTCTGCTCCAACGGGCAGTACTGTGCATTTGCCCCAAGAGCCAGGGATCTGAGAGGCAGAGTAGGGCTGGAGCCGGGTCCAGCTGGCGTTAAGGGGAGGCACCGCCTGTGTCCTTCCTGGCCTGTATGGAGCGGTTGTCTTCTGTTCGGGCTGCTTGGCACAGAGCCCACGTGCAGGGGCCACCTCTGGGGACTGCCCTCTGGTGAAACTGAGAACCAAGTCCTGATCTCATCTGGGGCTGCACTGGTCTCCCTCCGGTGGTCCCGGTCTCCTGCAGAGAGTGGAGAAACGCGACCCACAGCTCTGGGGTCCAGGAAAGGGGCTCTTCCCAGCACCCTTCTCCCATTTGCTGGTGACTTGTGGCTACCCTCATGTGATGAGCACGTGGCTTTGTGGAGGAAAGAAACTTGCATAATCAGATAGAAATAGGAACCTGGAAAATAACTCAGTGGGCATGTAAGGGATTGGGCAATGAGTTGTCTGGAAGACTGGGCCATGGGAGGGGTGTCAGGGTGAGGAACCAGGTTTCGTCTCAGTCATGGCTAAGATCTAAGGAGGTCTCTAAGGAGGTCTCTGAGTATTCAGAGGGGTTGGGAGGCAGAGGGACAGTGTCTTCCTGTCTGCAACCTGCCAGCCTAGAAGCTGAGCATGGGGCTGACCTTGGAAGGGTCGGCCAGGGGCAGACGTCTGAAATCATTTAGCATGAGGCTGCTGCAGGTCTAAGTCCTCAACCATCCCCCTCTTCACCCCAGACCATGAGCTCAGGCCCTCTTTCCTGGTGGCTCTGGAATAGGAATGATTCTCTTAAGTGCTCCTTATAAATACTCAGCTATGCCTGGCCCAGGCAGGGCTAGGGGGCTGCCTTTGTGGGAGGGATGCCCCAGAGATTAGATGCCGCCTGCAGCATTGGAAAGTGCTCCCCCCAGATGGCACTGCAGGAGAACCAACGTTCCACAGAACTTTTACCCTTTGAGTTTCTGTGAAAAGGTTTCTCAGCAGTGCAGCGTCCTTCCTTAGGAAAGTGAATGTCTTATACCTCACCATGTGGTGCTATCTTCCCCCAGGGCCTCTAGCTTTGTTCAGAGCACAAAGAATTTTTGAGAAAGTTCTGAGTGTACTACTGGTCCTCTTCTTTAGGGCCAGGGCAGTGGAGATGTGAAAATTTAGGTGAGGCAGGATGTAGAAATGATACCTCAGTTTTCTCGACCTTGTTGTAGTAATCATTTTACAATGCATATAAGTCATCACACTGTACAGCTTAAACTTCAATCTTTTTTTTTTTACGTTTATTTATTTCAAGAGAGAGAGATTGTGCGCACTGTGAGCTGGGGAGGGGCAGAGAGAGAGCGGGAGAGAGAGAATCCCAAGAAGGCTCCGCACTGCCACTGCAGAGCCTGCTGTGGGGCTCAAACCCACAAGCCTGTGAGATCATGACCTCAGCAGAAACCACGGTCGCTTAGCTGACTGAGCCACCCGGCGCTCCTGTACACCTTAAACTTACACCATGTTATTTGTCAATTATACTCTAATAAACCTGGAAAGAAAAAAAAGTGAAAGTAGTGTGCTTGACACAGTGCCTAGAACGTACATATTGGTGAAGCCAGGACATACTGACTGAGGCTTTCAGTAACTGGATGCCTCTGCCCACAAATTCACAGGGAGGGGAGGGGAGGGGAGCCCAAAACTTTTATTGTTGGTGTTGCAGGGAAAAGGTGTCCCTTCTTTATAAAGACAGGCCCAAGAAAAGCTGCAAGTGCTGTTGTGTCCCTGAATTCATGCTGAGGGCACATATTATATTAGCAACTGCCTATATTCTCCCCAAGTCCCCCCAAAACCTTCTCTTCCAGGCATCCATTCTAATTGCCCTCTTCACCCCTATTTCTGCCTGATTACATTTCTGGATAATTGCTTATGCTTTTCTCTCCCCCCCCCCCCAAATGCACTGCCTCCCCACCTACCATTTTTGCCTGTGAAATATGAGGTGTCCTTCCGGGCCCTGGTTCAAATGACACTTCCTCTAAGAAGCATTTAGTCATTAACTCAGTTCCAACTGGTGGTCCCTCACCCCCTCCATGGCATACTGTCCACACCACTCTCTGGACCCACCAAGCACTGCCTTGCCTCTTGGAGACTTCTGGGCATGTCTCAAATCCACAATCACAAGTATCCTGGGCAAAGGCACTCAGTCTTATATAAAGCGCAGGGAATATTCAATGGGCTGATGAACAACTTTTCCAGCCCTCAAAATCCATGGGACTTCCTGAAATATTGGGGAACTGAGGGGTGGGAAAGAAGAAAGTTTTTCCCCTCTCTTAGCAGCCATTTACTGGTCATCTGCCTCTCAAGGAATCATAGGACAGCTTTCATCCCTGCATGTCAAAGTAAGGAAACCAAGGTCCAGAGAGGGAAAGGGGGTTTCTCAAGCTCACACAGCAGATTAGTGGCAGAGCCAGGGCCTGGATTCAGGGTATACTCAGTTTAGTGCTCTTTCCCTTCTGTGGAGGGAGTAGTGGGGTATTGAGGGGCAAAGACATATTCTGGGGTAGTCAGGATTACTTTGATAATTCAATGATTTAAAATTTTTTTTTAACATTTATTTATTTTTGAAAGACAGAGGAAGACAGAATGTGAGTGGGTTTGGGGCAGAGAGAGAGGGAGACACAGAATCCGAAGCAGGCTCCAGGCTCTGAGCTGTCAGCACTGAGCCCGGCGCACGGCTCGAACCCACGAACCCTGAGATCACGACCTGAGCCGAAGTCGGACACGTAACTGACTGAGCCACCCAGATGCCCTGATAAGTAAATGATTTAATACACAGAGTCCTTAGATCAGCTCTGCCACCATAAGCACCGTGTGTTTGCTGCTATCACCCTTATTATTATTATTCCTCTGCCCATCATTGACAACTACGACCTCCTCCCACCGGTCCCGTCATTTCAGGGCAGGGAGGAGCCCTGGGAATATTACCTATGCCAGTACATCCTTCCTAGGCAGCAGCTAAGAAGCTGGCGGGTAGCTTTAGAGGACTAGCCATCTGGGTTACTGACCCTAGGGGCCTAGGGTGATTTTTCTAGACCATGATAGAGCCAAGGCCCAACAAATGAAACCTTGAGTAAAAATTGGGTGTTTTGTCTCTTTCTTTCAGTGAAGGGAAAATGAAAAGGAATCTTCTTCCTTTTCTGCATGTGCCAAGTAGACTGGGCGACTCTGGCACAGTGCCTCCAGGGCTCCCTGGGCCCAGGGGCCTCCATGGCTCAGTGCAAGCAGCAGCCACAGAACCTGCTGTCTGTCTGTCTGGCCCTCTGTCAGGCAGCCTTCAGACCGTCTCAAGCTAGGTCCTTGGGAAGACAGGGTGTCCAGAGTCAGTTTCCACGTCCTTCTCCCATCACTGAGCTGAAAGCAAGATTTCTCATCTCTGATTGGAGGGACACCAAAGTAATCACCGAAACCCAGTGAGTGCCAGCGCCCGCCGACAGGCCCCCGGAACAGGGGAGTTCAGCATTGCTGCAGGCAAGTGGCATCTTGTTTCTCTGATTCCCAACTTCTGTCCCCTGCCACACAATAGGAGGGGAGACTGGACAGGTGCACACCCAGGGACTGCTTTTCTTTTCCCAGAGAAGAGCTGCAATTTGCCTCCCTCCTCTAAAACAAATGTAATTGCAAATTTGGGACGGGCCCACGAGAAGGACTCTGAGAATTGAGACCAAAGTTCCCTTAGTGGGCTGAACCATTTCTTGGTTTCTATTCCATTTCCATGTTGGAGTCTGATTGGGTAGAAAAGAGTGCAGCATTAAATGCTGGCTGCTTCGTAAGGGAGCCCTGTACATTGGGGAGTTTTTAGTTGGGATTTCATGTGAATAGTTAGGAACTAATTAGAGCAGCAATTCTCTTGCCCCAAATCTGATTCTAGGATCCTGTTGGTTTTTTTCTGAGTCTTTCCAGAGAGCGTGACCCCTCTCATGACATCCCAACCAGCCCAGACAGGTTTTTTTTTTTTTTTTTTTTTCTCTCCAGCTGGTGGAGCTGAGCTGGCTGAGGAGTCTATACTCCCTCATTCCAGAGCCTTTGTGACCAGGAACATATTTGGCCATCCATTCATTCATGTACTCATTCATTCACTGAAACCACTATTTCAGGGTGCTGGGGTTACAGTGGTGAACAAGAGAGAGGTGTTTGGAATCCTCTTGGAGGGCTCAGTCTAGCAGGAGAGACAGACACTGAGTGGTTTACAAAAGCACCAAGTAACCTGAAATGCAGGCCTCCCTAGTCTGGTGGTTAGGGAAAACTTCCTAGCAGAAGTGATATTCAAGTTAAGATCGGAGGGAAAATGAAGAAATGTCCAGGCATTTTAGCTGGAAATACCATCCTGTGCAAAAGTTCTGAAAAAGCAAGAGAGACCAGGGGACTGAAAGATGAAGCTGGAAGGAAGTAAGGGGCCAGGCCACAGGGACTTGTGTGCCACCAAAAGGATGTGGGTCTTTTTTCTGCCAGCAGTGGGAAGTGCTCTAGCTGCTGTGGGTTGCTGGGCAAGTTTTCCCTCCAATTGACCATTCTGTGTTGACGTCAGCCTCATGAGCTTGGGACTGTGTAAACTGACAGACTCAAGTCAAATGTGACCACTGTGTGGCTTGTTTTGGCTACTGCAGCCAGACTTTTGTTCTTTTCCACTCTCCCGTTGTTAGAATACATGTCACATGTGTTGGTTTCTTATGTCAGCTGCTGGCACCAGACTGTGTTCATGAGACTAAGCAGACTAGCCCAGGACAGTGCAATGAACTTGGGGAAGGAGAAATTAGGAGTTACAAGGTTTTATGACTAGAACCTCAAAGTGCCTTATGTAAAAGATGGGTGTTCTGGGTCAGTTCAGGGAGAGAAAGCCAGCGCTAGGTTGAATCATCCATGTGGGAAGGATGGCGGGGTGGTCCCTTGGGGGAAAGGGGTGACTGGTCTTCTGTGATTCTTCTCGGACACTGTCTGCTGTTCCTAACTGTCTGAGTTAGGCCGCCTACCCATCTGCCTCTCCCTTTCAAGGGTCATGACTGCCCAACACAAGCTGAGTACAGGTGTATACCCAGCTTCTGGGAAGGGGCATCCCTGGTGAAAGTGGCCCACTTCCTCTCTCCTTTTAAGATTATAAAGGTGAAATTTAGAGGACATCAAAAGGTGAAATTTAGGACATCAATGGAAGAATGATGGGGAAACGAAGAGGGGGTATGAGCTTGCCAAGAGACCATCTTCATTTTCCCCCTAACCAAATAGTGTTCTCAGCACTTTGACATAGTGTTCTCAGCACTGTTGGGGACAGACATTGTTTGGGGGAGTTCTGCATTTTGCAGGATACTTTAACGTCTCTCGCTTTAAAATGGTCCTGCAAAAAAAAAATAATAATAAAATACTCCTACACATTTGCAAATACTTCTGTGGGGCAGTACCAACTACCCCTCCCCTGATTGAGAGCCACTGTTGCAGTGTTTACAGGCACAGGATACATACACATAGCTGTGCTCCAGGCCCTGCAGCTAGCAAGCCAGGAAACTGGAAAAATCACCACCCCCCCCCCCCGCGCCCCATTTGAGAATATCTTAGAGAAGCTTTTGTCAAGTGGGGTGGTTATTCTTCCTGGGCTACTCATGGAGGTTCCTGATGTCTCCTGACCCCAAATGGAGTTCCTCCTGCCTTCCCTAGCCTCATTACTCACAATGGTAGCCTGGAGCTCAGGCAAGGTTGAGATTTGAGTACAGGCATTTCCAGGCCTCTTGTCTGGACTGTGGCCAGGGTTGGCAGGACCGTGTCTGGCGGCTGAGGTGCTGCTCTGTTGGGCCACCAGATGGCACTCGGGAGCCCCCCGCCGTCTGCCGCAGGACTGCTGGTGGCAGGAGTGACTGCAGAGGGAACTTGCCTTAAGGAGGCCTGGTCCTTAAAGAGACAGGGCCACACAACCGCAAACTTGCACGGTACCCCCAACACAAGACTCCCCTGATGACAGGCACCACTGACTAGGCTCTGATGCTCCTTTGTCGTCGCCTTCCTGAATGTCGAGCCACCGCCTCTTGGAGCCAATCTCCTTGACAGCCTGTCCTCAGCCCCTGCGGCCACTCCTGGGCCTGACAGGGACAGGGCCAGCCTGGCTGGTGGCGTCACAGCTCCTGGCAGAGCAGCACGGGGCTGGGATGCATCTGCAGAACTCTGGCTGAGAGAACCAGAAGCACAGCCAGCTTCAGCGGAATGGTGGCCACAGGAGGGCAGAGGGCCAGCCTGTGAGCTCTGACCCCAGGTGGACATGCCTCTGCTTTACTCAGAGCTGATAAGGTTGGAACCGCTGAACTTTGTCTCTGGACTTTGGGGACTTAAAGAATCCTTCAGTCTCTTCTGCTGGCTTCTTTCCAAATGCTGACGGGGATGCTGTGGTGAGTAAATTCGGAAGGGGTCTCCACACTCTACTGTTGAGCCCTCTGATCGACTCTTTAGGAAACCTCTCACGTTGACCCCTGGGGGGTGCAATCTGAGCCAAGTCGGGTGAGGAGGGCCACTTTAGCCGGGGGTTGGCATGAGACTCTCCCGAAATTGCATATGGTATAGTGCATACTTAGCGTAATCTAAGGCAGCTACTGTATCCAAGAAGCTGGGCTCGCTGTGGCCACTGGCCATGGGAGCTGGGCATGTGGGTATGTGTGGGGAGCTCCATGACTACAGGGAGTTGGATGTCACTGTGCCTTCTCCTGGCCATGCTGCTGAGGGAGGCAGCAAAGGGATGAATGCAGTTCTCTGGTTTATGTCTTGCCAGGGCTGCAGATATTTCTTACGACTCAAGCTGACACAAAACTTTGGGAGAAATAAATAATTGGGGAGGGCTTTGAGTTAATCTGTGCTATCTGTAGATCTCACTGTCATTGGCAAAGCAAGGAGGCTGGGAAGAGACAGGTCAGAAGAGGACAAAGGCCAAGCCTTCTCCCTAAGAGGTGACCCAATAGAGGCCTGGAGAATTTTCTGCTTTCCAGGCCCTAGGGGTGAGGGTGAATTTCAGAACAATAAATGCTGCTTTACTGTACCAAGGTAAAGGAAATGAAGCAAGGACCCAGAAACAGCCCTCCCACCCAAGGTCCGCTAAGAAGCAGAGTTTATAGTCTGGAAGTCATCTGCCTGATCTACCTGGGTACCCACCTACAGACTCAAAAGATGAGATGGGAAAGGTTCAAGATTGGCCCAAGGCATAGAAGCAGTGGGGTTCAGTGGGGACTGGAGTTCAGGAAACTGTCACTGGATTGATTGCATCTAGTTTATCTCCAGAGTCATCTGCCCTGTTGTAGTAGATGGGGCTTTCTTTGAAAACCAGCTCTGTTTTTGCTTAATCATTGGTGGCCCTGGAGGGGAGGCGGGGGGGCGGGGCGGGGGAGGGGCGCGTTCTGGAATGACACTGCTTTGCATTCCTCCTGTGGCTCCAGTTTCTTCCTCTCTCTTGAGTTTAGCTTCATTCTGTTCATTCATTAGTTCACTCTTATGGCAGCCCAATACAGAGATTACACACCTGGACTCTGGATTCAGCATCTCAGTTCATTTCCAAGTATTACCAGCTACTAGCTGGCCAGTGACTTAGCCTGTCTACTTCTGGGGTAGGGAGCGTAGAGCAGTGCCTATCTCATTGGCTTATTATGAGGATTAAGTGAGATAACCTACATGAAGCACATAGAGCAGGGCCCCACACTTAAGACGCACTCAGTAAATGTTAGCTGTCATTCGTTTGATTTATTCAACCCGTATTATTGAATGCCATTCTGTTGGGCTTTGGGCAGAAAGTCTGGTCTTGGGGCACAATATGATTATAGCTGCTTTACAGTCTACCCGAGTCAGTCATCCACTGGGCAGAGTGCTGTGGATACCCCAGTGAAAAAAGATGCAGTTCCAGCTTTGAAAGAGCTGATCTGGCAGTAAGGATACAAAGTCTTGGGGGTTTTTTGGCTCTCATAGTCTGACTTTTGTTTTTGTTTTTACTTTAATGTTTATTTATTTTTGAGAGAGTGTGAGTAGGGGAGGGGCGGTGGGGGGGGGACAGAGGATCTGAAGCAGGCTGTGCATTGACAGCAGCGAGCTGCTGGGCTCGAACTCACAAAACTTGAGATCATGACCTGAGCTGAAGTCAGCTGCTCACCCAACTGAGCCACCCAAGCGTTTTTGTTTTTGTTTTTAATTTGAATTCATAGGCCCTCCATCCCCACCTGTACATCCAACCTCTGCACACCGGTACCCCCTGCCAGCCCCAGCATGGGGAGAGGTGAATGGACATCCTTTTCACCAGCAGTGACCTCCAGGTGATCAAGGAAGCAGGGACTCCTGGAGCCTTCCTGTTGTGCACAGTGGAGCAGGATTTGCTAACAGTGAGGAGGCAAGAAAAGTGGAGATACCCAGTTTTGGCTGTAAGCACAGTCACCCTTTTTCCATCCTGGCTGAGTGGCTGGTAGAATCCAGTGTTGGTTGTTGTGAAGGCAGTGAGTGGCACACCTGGGAATTAAGGGCAAGGCCGCTGACCTTCAGAATGGGATATATCTCCTTCCCACTCAGCCTCTCATCATCAGCCCAGCACTACGGGCAAGGCAACCGACCCTTAAGTCCCCCTTAAATCAACGGGTGGTGAGGCAGGAGCAGGTGGTCACCAAGGGAGGTGGGGAATTGAGGACAGCCTACCTGCAAAGGTGGGGAGTGTTCACTCAAAAGCCTAGACAGAGAATGGTTAGCGTGGGCTGCGAGGTGAGGTGCGTTGAGTGCTGATTCAGTGCCTTGGGGTACTCAGGCAGGTCTGCACTTCGCTGAATCAGGGCAGTCTGCGCACAGGAAAGCCCCTCCGCCACTCTGAGAGATTGGGGTTGTTGGCAGAGCACTTAACCTTTGGCACAATGCAGATGAGAACGATTATTTAACTCCTTCCTTACTAGGAAGTTGGATTGGGTCTCTCCAAATTCCTCCCCCATCCTTAGTGCCAGGAATCTGGAGACTTCTGTTCCGGTCTCAAAACACCCTGGTGCTCAAAGACCCACACACCTGTCTCCAAGCCAAGAGTCGGGCTGTGTGGTGTTAACCACCTACTGGAAGCCACCAGAAAAGGCATCAAGGGCATCTTGAGGTAACTACCCTTTCCCAGGACACGTGTATGAAACTGTGTGTGCAGATGGAGGAGGGCTGGAAGGGTTTACTTAGCTGCTCAGTGCCTCAGGTTTCTCATCTAGAAAATGGAGGGAACAGAGAGGACATTGAGGTTCGCAGTGAGATAATCTTGTAAGCAAAGCACTAAGATCCAAGCCGGGTGTACCGCAGACATTCTCTGTTAATTATTAGAAGTGTTCCTCCAAGATTCCTCTCTCCCTGTACCCTATATTGTGTTCTGGAGCGGGAGGTCCAGGACAGGATTGGACAGAATGTAGGAGAAAAGCAAACTATGGCAACGCTAAGGAGAGCAACTGTAACATTTTAGCTTGAAAATGCTGAAAATAGCGTGTTCAAGCCTTTGTAGATAAAAATGTAAAATGTATGCAAATGTATGTGTCTCACGCAGAAACATACATCTATGGCCTCCTCGCAGTCAGTTTCCGGATATGGCCATCAGGAAAACCCCTGCTGATACAGAGAGGGCCCAGGCTGCCTTGATGGTGGTAGTGGTTATTGGGGAGAGGGCAGTGCTGCTGCTTCCCTGGGCTGAGCTCCTGTTTCTAGCTTTCTTCTGGGTTCTGTGCCTTCTGAGACTTCCACGTGGGAAGAAGAGAGGCTCTGGGCCCCTCTCTGCTCCTCCACCCTCACCATCCTCCCTCCGGTTCCTCTGAGAACTCATTTGCTTCCTCTCCCATCCTGGCTCTATTTCTGGAGCATCTCATTGGAGATGCACAGCCCCCTCTCTGCCAAGCTCCAGGTGCCTACTCGGCCCTCCCAGTCTTGTGTGCAAGTCAGGGATGGTGGGAGGGTGACAGCTGAGCAGGGAGGGGCCGCAGGAGACGGAGGCAGAGTCTGAGCCAGGAGGGTTGGGAAGGGGGAAGGCTGAGTGGATGCAGGGAGGGGCCAGCCTTACCTCAGAGTTGAAAAACACCCACTGCAGCCACCTGTGGAGGCTTTTCACACCCTTCCCCTGCACCTTCCCGGGGGTTCACCTGACCTGCTGTGAGTTGGAGGCCTCTACCCAAGCAGCTGCCGGAACTGGCTGCAGGCTTCCTTTCAGCATTACGGGTGAGGGTCTGCTTCTCTCCTCAAAAGAACTAGATCTGTGCTTGTTTGGAATGATGAGGAAGGAGGCCTGCCCCCATGTGGATGGGTCCCAGTAGAGCTGGGTCCCTTGAAGGCTTTGCCTGTCAGCTGCTTGATGATGGGGGCTGAGGGGTGGGGAGGGTGTGCTCCACTATCAGAGACCTCACTATTTGAGGTAAAACTAGCATAAATGGCCCAGCGCAGGGTTCCCTTGGTGGGCCCACTGCTTCGCTTCTCTTGGGTTCTGGAGAGGAGATTCAGCGCCCCCTGCCCTTGCCCACCCTAGCCTGGTCCCTCCTCCAGGGTCCCACAGGACCGCATCTGCAGCAAAGTTGCCTTGGGTCCCATAGAATTGGCACCTAGGAGGCCTAAAGCCCTCCGCCACCACCCCCTCCCCCAACCTCTCCACTGCTCTTGCGAGGTCTTAGAAGGAATTTTACTTCCTCAGGTTTTGTTCTCAGAGGCATCTTGACCCCAGACTTCCCTCAGCTTGCATGTGATTATATATACAAGGTATGCCTCCTGGGCTGCGGCTGTAGATCCCCAAAAAAGTCTCCCGGGGACCCCAGGGAAGACCCTGGAGGCTCTCCTGCCCGCAGTTGGTCCTCCACTGCCCCTACTCAACCCCCAGCCTCCCGCCTTTCTCCAGCCGCCGCCCTCTGGTGTGTAGGGCCCGAACTGCCCGGCTTTTAGGTCACGGGTGTTGAAACAGATGAGGTTGTTAAGGTTTGGAAGGAAAGAGTTCCCGCGCGGCCGAGGCTTTCCGCGGGCGGGCGGGACATTAACCCCGTCAGCGCCGTCCCCCAGGCTTGTCTAGGGGAGGGGCCTGACGGCCGCACCGGCCCCAGAAACTGCGCTTGGAGATCCTGGGGTGTCAGGTGATGTCACCCCTGCGGGGCCCATAGGTCTCCCCGCGGCACTTAGTCTGCGGGTTGCCAGAATTCGGCTGAGCGCATTGAGGGGAAGAAGCGGAGCCTGGGCCTGCACCGCAGCCCGGAGACCCCCGCGGGACCACTCCTCCGTCACGGGCTGGAGCCCCTCGCGTCTGGGCGTCCGTGGGGACTGGGGCTGCTCCCCGCACCCCCGACCGGGTCTGGAGGCGTGCTGCGGCGGGGGAGGGGGCGCGGAAGCCTCGCGCCGATTGGTCGCGGCCCCCGCCCCCCGCCCCTGGCCGCGGCGCAGCCCCCGGGAAGTTGCTAGTCTGCGGGCGCGCTGCGGGGCCGCCGCTCGGGGATCCGCAGCGGGGCTCGCCGAGGCCACTGCGGCCGGAAGGGCTCCCGGGGGCGCTCGCCTGCCCTCGCCCGCCCTCCCCTCCTCTCCCGGCAGCTCCGGCTCCTCCCTGCTACCTGTTTCCCTGCCTGCCCCCGCCTCCACCCCGCGCCCGGCAACTTCGGCCTCCCGGGCTGGCCGCCCCTCCCGGCTCCCCGCCGGCCCGCCCGCCCGCCGCCCGCGCCCTCCCTCCTTTGTTGTGCGATGAGGGTCGGGTTTCCGATCTGACGGAGCCGCCGCCGCCGCCGCGCCGAGCCGCGGGCATGGAGCCGCTCAGCCACCGGGGCCTGCCGCGCCTGTCCTGGATCGACACCCTCTACAGCAGTACGTGTGCGCTCGGGCCGGGGAGGCCGGGCGGGAACGGGCCGCGGCGCCCCGACGGCCCCGGGGCGCGACCGCCGGGCTTGTCTGGGGAGCCCGGCGCGGGCAGGGGGCTGCGGGCGCCGCCGGCCGGGTGCCAGCGGGCCGGGAGGCGGGGAAGAGGCGTGGGTCCCCCGCCATCGGCCGCAGATGGGGTCCCCAGAGCGGACTTGGAGAGGGTGGGGGGCCGGTGGACCGACGGGGCTTGGAGAGCTGTGTCACCCATTTCCCACCTGTTGTGTAACTGAGCACTCCCCAGCCCCCAGGAAGGAGAGACCTTGTAGGGGGCTCCCTCCGCTTCCCGACTGACGGCTCCTTCTGTCCACGCTGAAGCAGAAAGGCCATTTTGGCAAAGTCCTTGGCGCCTGAGTTTGTCACCTCGGGGACATCCTGGGGTGTTGTGTGTTTTGGGGTGGAGGTGGGGTCGGGTGGGAGGGTCTGTAGGGGCGGATCTCCATGGGGGCCATTTGGATTGAAGGAGCTGAAAACCTCGGGCTCAGCAGTCTTTCCTGCCAGCTTCATCGCCACCCCCACCCTCACCACCCCCCAAAAAAGAAAAGAAAAGAAAAAAAAAAAAAAAACCTCGGCTTTTCCACCCCCTCATTCCCAAATCTGCTTCGATCATGTGATTGCTCTTGCACTGCCGCTGGGGATGTGTAACTGATCACTCGTACATTCTGGGGGCTCCCCGTGAGCGCCCCCACTTTACACCCTGCCTTGCTTAGGTGACTAAAAGCCCTGCGCTTCTCTCCACCCTCCCTTGAGACATCTTCCCCAGAGCTTTCAGTGATTTAAGAAGAGGGTCCTGCAGGCCCCTGAAGAAGCCAGTGAGTGGATTTTGCCCTCTCTGAGCACTTCAGTGGGACCCTCCCACTCTCTTGCTACGTCTCCTAGCCCAGAGTCCTGAGGCTGGGGGGGGGGGGGCAGGGGTTGGGGGAGGCAAGCTCAGTTTCTGGACATTGGATGCCATGGGACAAGGACATTTTTAAGGGTTAACCTGGCTCCGATACCTTGTTGACGGTTATATGGGTGAAGAGAGGAATAGACAGGGATGGTGCCTTGAACCCCCAAGGCTCTGCCCTGGAGGCCCCTCGGTACTCAGTATCCAGCGTCTGACCTCTGTATCCCCTTGGGTCCCCATCATTCCCCTCACCTTCTTCTCCTCCCTCTTCTCCCTCCTCCTCCCCCTCCATCCTCTTTTCCTTCCTCCGCCCCCCCCCCCACCCCCCCTCCATAGGAGCTCTCCTTGTGATGGTTCATTCCACTTTGGCTTTTCAACATCAAAGGGGCAAAGCCAGATCCCCTGGGTGTCAGTCTTGCACCAAGCCCAGCCACTCCATCTGCTCCTTCCCCTGCAGAGGCCAGCATCCGTTGGGTGAAGGTCAGGGCCCATGGCTGTGTGGCGTGTGTATGCACGTGTGTCTGTGTGAATGGGGGCACACATCTGTTCAGAGCCTTGCTGCAGATCAGCTCCTGACCTGAAGGAAGGATTAGTGACCTCTTAGCTGTGCTCTTGCAAATAACAGTAATAACAATGCCTCATATTCACATGCTACTTATGTTCCCAAATATTTCTGGCTCTCTGGCGAAACCCAGTAGTGGTTTCTGTATTTCTCAAAGCGTAGAATCCTATGGAAATCTGTGTCTGACTTCCTCTCTATTGCCCTGACAAAGACTCCCTAACCTAATTATTTCCAAGTTTTCCTACCACCCCTCCCCCTGCCACTTAGAGCAGGGAAGCAAAATTGTCTGAGGTCTCCTTGAAAATTTCTGACCAGAGGAAGATGGGACCTGAAAAGGGAATTCGACTGAGGCCTTCTTTAGGGGTGCCTGTTAACCAGCCCTGACTCAGGCAGGCAGGCATCTGAGCTGTCTGCTATGCTGCTGCCCCAGCCCCTGGGCTCCTGGGGGCAGCCTGGAGGGGGGAAGGCACTGACTTGGCAGCAATGTGAGGAGTCCCTGCCTCCCTCCTCAAAATGGCTTATTTGAGAGCCATAGAATGAGGCTTCCTGGGGAGGTGCTGTGCAGTCATGTTTGGGCTGTTAGCCATGAAGTTTCCTCTTGACAAGAGCCTAAATTAAAACAAATACCCAGGCTGTCATTTGCCTGGCAGCAAGGTTTGTAGCTCCCAGAGGAAGTTCCTCTGCCTCTCAGAAAGCTGTTTGCTTACAAGGCTCACAATCCTGGGGTGGCAAGTCCCCACAAAAGCTAAATCCGTCAGTAATTGCAAAGGGGAAGTCCCCAGGGCACAGGGTGGCCCGTGCATTTCTTAGAGATGTGAATGACCCAGTGATAGAGGCCCTTCCCAAGTGCTGCTCCTGGTAACAGTGATAATAGCATATCCTGAGGACCCACTATGTGCCAGGCACTATGCTAGGCTCTCTCCATCCATCCTCTCCAGACCACACAACTGTGTGAGACAGGTAGTCTTATGTCCATTTTGCAGAAAGAGGGGCTTGGTGAGCTCAAATCATTATCCAAAGTCACATAAGTGATAAGTGATAAAGCTGCAGTTCAGATCACACCCTAGGTTGGTGAGGAAGACTCTTAGTGTCACCTAGATATGTCAGAAGTTGCTCAAGGCCTTGGAATGTCATAGAATGGGGGACATCTGTCTCTTTGGTCCTCTGTGTTCACAGGATTCTTCCAGCAGGATAAGTGGCCTCAAATGACTCTGAGCCCAACAAGAGTCCACGTGCCTCTTGTAGGAACCGGGGGCTGGTCCTGGAGCCAAGGTGCGGGTGGTTGAGGCTCTGAACTCACTGAGGTTGATGGTTCTCTCCTCCTAAGATGCCAGGCTGCCAACCGGCCCCTCCTCTGACTTACTTCTTGCCTTTGGAGTTGTCAGCTCATTCTTTGTGGCTTCAGCATCTATCCCAGGAGAAGTATGTGCATTTTCATTGCAGGTTGGTAGTCATTTGAGAAGAGGTGGGCAGCAGGCCCCTCTCCCCTGCGGTAGAAGTCCCGAAGGGCCACGGTGATGGTGATTTGTCTGACTCAAGGAGACGGGTTGACTCCCAGCTGCCAGTGTGATATGGTAGTGATGGGAGCAAGGTCTTTGCTCCTGATAAGCTGGAGTGGCAGACAAGGCTTCCAGCCATCCCACTTCTTGTCTCTGTCCCAGTCATTTTCCTATGTCACTGTAATAATGTCAGCTTTGCTCCTCAATGCCTTGCCTAAATTCTCTCCCTGGAGCTGGTGTGATTCTTTCTGTAGGGCTGTGTCCTTCATTTTATCTTCTCTGTGCCTTTCTCTCATCACCTTTTCCACTAAACACATCACTTCCTCTTGGTTTTCTTCTATACCATGGAATTAGACTGGATTAAATTAAGCTCTGTGAGTGGTGCCTGGGTGGCTCAGTAGGTTAAGTGTCCAACTCTTGAACTCAACTCACATCATGATCTCATGGTTCATGAGTTCGGGCCCCGCGTTGGGCTCTGAGCTGACAGCTCCAGAGCCTGTTTGGGATTCTCTCTCTTCTCTCTGCCCTTCCCCTGCTCACGCTAGCACACATGCGCGTGCTCTCTCTCAAAAGTAAACAAACATTAAAAAAAATTTAAAAACGGGATAACAAAATGGGGAGGGTGCTCTGAGCCTGTCCCTCTAAGTGGATACCACCCTCAAAACAGATCTGAATTGAGGCATGTATGTGCCCCAGGCAGGCAATAATTTGGCACCTCTTCAAGTGGAAAGTCTTTCGTCTTCTACCCCAGACAACATTTGCAAGGGATATTTCAGTCACTCGTGATATTTTCACATCCCTTATAGACTCAGTGCCCCATCCAAGAGCCAAGAAAGCATTTGGGGCTGTGGGGATACAAACCCATCTCCAGAGCATCATGAGGCAGCCTAGGTTTCTCATCTCACTCCCATATTAGCCACACCAAGGACCAGGCTGCTGGCCTGACACAGACTGTGTGGGTCTGATCAGAGCAGTGGTCTCACAGAGGCCGCCTCAGACCACCTCGGATATGCTAGTGAGCACCTGCAGATGGGTGTTTTCTTACCCTCTGAATGGCCCCAGTCACTTAGTCCTTCTTGTTAACACCAGCCCATTATTGTCATGGCTGCTGGAGTCTTGGAGGTGGGGCTGGCAGAAGGATGAAGTCATCTACTCCGAGAAAAATTTTTGTGATTGTGATTGTTGCTGTTGTTCTTTGGCAAAACGGAAGAAATGACAGGAACATTTGTGAAGAATTAGCTAAGTGGGTAGCAGACGGGGGAGTAGTGAGAAAACTCATTCTGCCTCACTCTTGCAGGTGCGTGGAAGACTTGGGGCCGTTTTCTGAGGTGTGGTCCTCTCCCTGGGGGCAGTTCTGGTACCCTGTGCACACTTCTCTGTAATATGAAGCCACGAATGTCTCTCGTGGACACCATGTGGGTTGATGAATGTTTATAAGGTGCTTTGTAGGTGAGGAGTGCTGTTGGACTGCCCTCCAATCACGGCCCTCATCACGAACAGGGGTCCGTGAAAGGCTTGCTGAGGAGTGGCAAGGGGCCGGGAAAGGGGGAAGGGGGCTGGCAGGAACAGAGTGCCAGACCTAGTTCTTAGGTAGTGCCTAGGCCAGCTCCTCATGCGTAATGAGCCCTCTGTAATTTTTGGTTGCATGAGTGAGTATGAGAGGGAAAAGAAAACTCTTGGGTTCTTGGCTCCTTAACTCCTTACTCCACCAGAAACCCCAGAAACCGATTCATTGGCCCATTCACAAGTTTCCAGCTGTGTGGATTTGGTAATTGTAGTAGCTTGTAGTAGAGTCGGAGACCCCCCAAGGGAGTCCCACGCGTTGCTAGGGCTTGTGATTGTGCAATTGGAAGACTTCACTGCCAGGGCTGGTGCTGCAGCTGTTTGGCTCAGCTTGAGCCCTTTGGGGGCAAACCAGGAACTAGGCAGCTTCACAGTCAGCTCCACATCCGTCACTGTTTTCCTCTGCTGGGCCCCTGGCTGTGGTAGGTGGAGGTGATCCATGGGGCTACAGACCCATCACATTCTACCTACAGGCTCTTAGAACTTTCCACTGAACACCAGTAGGAGAGGCCTGTAGCTTAGCTGTCTCCAGAGCAGAATAGGAGACATTGATTTTTTTTAAATTTTTTTTAATGTTTATTTATTTTTGAGACAGAGAGAGACAGAGCATGAATGGGGAGGGTCAGAGAGAGAGGGAGACACAGAATCCGAAGCAGGCTCCAGGCTCTGAGCACAGGCTCTGAGCCTCAGCACAGAGCCCGACGCGGGGCTCAAACCCACAGACCCTGAGATCATGACCTGAGCCAAAGTCGGACGCTCAACCGACTGAGCCACCCAGGCGCCCCAGAGACATTGATTTTAATTCGAGGCCTTGGTCTGCTTCATTTGTATTTCTTTGGGCAAGATCGGGTCAGTGGGAGCCATGGATACCCTTGACTGGCAGTGGGAGTGTTCTACTTGTTTCTGACTCTTGGGGAGAACCTGTCCATTCCCTGTAAATGTGAAGAAAGAAATCAGGGCAGTAGGCAGACTTATAGAAATGGCCCCATATGGAGATTGGGGCTAGATGCTCAATCCAACCCCTGCCCAAGAGCCCTTAAAGGTGGGACCAACTGGTACCATGACTGACTGGATGGAGAATAGATGTTCTCTGTCCCAGATTCAGACCTTTTTGGGGTCTCTCACTCAGTTTTCTGTACCTATGCTTCATTCCTATCTTCTTTTCTCCCCTTCCTTCCCTACCGCACACCAGAATGAAAACTGAATATGGGTTCACTAGCCATATGGAAACTAACAGGACCAGTGTCTTCAGGAGATGGGGCAGATGAGGTGGGTTCTGCAGTGACCTAATTGATCAGATGCCGTTTCTCTCTTTTCTCCACCCTCACTTCTGATGCCTACATATCCCTCTAGACCACAGATAAACATGGAAGATGATATGGTCAGGCATTTTGCCTAAAGGTGAGCAAGATCTCCAGAAAGTGTTGGGTGGATGGAAGGCCTTGGGTGGACCAGGGCTGATGGAGCTCAGAGTTTTTGTCACTCCGGATGCCATGGCCACTGGCCTCTCTGGTATGTTGGCGGAGCTGGTGCCGCGTAGAAAAGACCCGTATTGACTAAGGATCTGTGGGTTGACTCAGGGCTGTTGGGGGAGGACGTGGCCATAATTACCTTCATGGGATTGAAGGGCTGATCCTATTAGCGTGTTGGGCTAACCCCTTCCTCCTGGGCATTGCCTCCTGGCCAGCAGCAGGGGTTTAATGGATCAAGATTACGGAGACCAAAGATGTCGTATAATTAAACCCAGTTATTTCCCTACCTGGGGGACATCTCTATCCACAGCAGCAATTGATTTCCTCACTTGTGGTCGCCCTGTTCAGCTGCAAGTTACCCTGGGCCTAAACAGCCTGTGGGCCATCTTTGTGAATGAGTTTCTCTGTTGAAGGTGCAGTTTTAGGTGAAAAAACCCCTTCTGAGAGTTTTGGGGTCAGAGTGGCAGGGTGTTCTATACGATGGGGGCCTCTTTGGGAAACGTGTCTGGGTTCCACAAAGGTACGTAGAAATCTCACCCTTGGGTCACTCATGACCCCTGGGCCCATGAAAAGAAGCTTGTCAGTCCTGCTTGGTTTGTCAAGATTAGTTTTTCCATTTGGTCTAAGAAGAACGGATGTGACATATAACCAGCCCTACTACGTGCCAGATGCTGTGCTACATACTTTCCTTGAATTATCCCTAACATCCCAACAAAGTAACTGTCATTATCCCTCCTGTTTTATAGACAAGGGAACAGAGGCCCTGTGAGGTTATTGCCAAAGGGCTCCAGTTTGAAGTGGATCGGATTTCAGATTGCTCTGATTCTCTGTGTAGCCTTCTGGCGGCAATGATGATGATAGCCAATGCTGTTGAGTACCTACTATGTGTCGACACTGTCCTAGGCATTAACCCTGTTATCACCAGTCCTCAACAGGCCCTATTTTATGAGGCAGGAATTGTTATCTGTATTTTATAGAGAAGAAATGACCTTAGGGAAGTTAAGTAATTCATTCAAGAGAATGAGAGCTTCTAGCTTCTAGAGCTAGAAGACAAGCCAGGCTTTGAGCACAAGGTTGGCTGGACTCTGAACTGTGCTTTCTCCCACACTCCCTGCCTTTCACAGCATTGCCAGTGAGGCCCCCCCTTGGCCAGGTAGTTTGTGGATGTTGATTGATCTGCTCACCTCTCTAGCTAAAATGACAACTGTAAAGACAGGCTTGGCTCCCCCATGGGGCTCAGAAAGCTCTCAGCCTTCAGGGGGCCTGTATGTGCCCATCCACTGGACTACCTCTTCCTAAGGAATGATCCCAAGGAGATCTCCCCATGGGCACTTGGAGCCCGTATCCCACCATTACCTTATCCCTGGGATTATTGCCAAGAAACACTGATGGCCAACCAAATTAAGTAATTAAATAAATAAAATAAAGTTTGAAGGGAAAGAGAGAAAATAGATTTTGGGGATAGAAATGGGGTACAGCTAGTTCCCAGTTTCTAGAGCAGAGCAGGGCCAGAGGCAAGGCGATGAGAGCTGGAGGAGGAGAGGACTCGGCAGAGCCACACTGGCCTCCCTCTCAGGCCTTTTAAAATTCACCTCCACGGTTTCCAAAGGAGAATAAAGGGCCCTCAGCCCTAAATCAGGCCACTGCACACCAAGGTCCTTTGCCGAGGCCCAGGGCCAGTTGGGCTGCAGATCCAGCCTCTGTGTTTGAACTCACCCACGCGCAGCATGCTAATGATGGGCTGGTTTGGTGCAGACCCTTCAGCCCCTCTCCGCACGCCCCCACGGCCCCAGAGCCCAGAGTCCCCTGCTGAGCAGCAGCCTGTGCCTGGTGGCTTACACCCTAGCACATGGTTGCAAAGAGGGTTTGTGTGTGGTGAGTGTTCTGGATGGGATAAAACGGAGGAACGCCCTGCCCTGAGCTGAGAACCAAAGCCAGAAGGCGCCAGTGGGGAGGAGAAGGGGGGAGCTCCCTGACCCCATTCTCTTCCTTTCCCCTCCCTGCCCACAACTTCATGGGCAGCTTACTTCCTGCACGAAGCCTGTAGGCATTTTTAGGAATCCTTCTTTGGTTGGGTGTGGGGACCCATGAACCTTCCCCTCCCTTGCTCCTGTTTGTAGAGGAGTTTCTAGTAAGAAGTTTCCATTGCTTCTGCCTCCCTGTGGTTCCAGGACGCAGCCAGACCAGAGGCTCAGCCTGGACAAGATCCGTCTCCTAGGTGCAACCTTGTGGCGTACCCCCATACCCCCCGAGCTTTCTCCTGGTCTTCCTGTGCTTCCTGCCCTTCCCCGCACCCCCCGCCCCCCAGCCCCCACTGTCTTTCAAGGGAAGAGACACCACTCGGGGAAGACTGATGAAATGGGCTGCCCAAGAATTGAGAGGGCCTGGTGATGGCGATCCTGTCCTTCCAAAGAGGATGCGACTTCACCCTAGTGCTTCTCCACAGGTCCTTCTGTGCAGGTCAGAACAGTGGCCTTACTGCAAGCTGCTCAACTCCTTCCTCACCTGAGCAGAGCTGGGGAGTGCCCGTTTAATAACCTGCTGCGGTAGCTACTGTTGTCATCTCTGTGTCATGAGACAGGAGCCAGAGAGCTAAGGTGGGGACCTCCAGGGTGTAGCATGAAGGGCAGTGTGCTCATGGGTGACCTGGCCAAAGGAGTCGACTCCTCACCATTGGGATGAAGTTAGCAGTGGGGTCACCCATCAAAGGGAAGAGTGGACTAGGTGAATGACTTCCTAACTTGCAACCTGAACGCAGTACCTTTATGTTATAAGCACGTGTGCAGAGCAATACAAAATTTCACAGGGCAGTACTTACCCTTTCTGCAACATTTGCAATGCACTTAGATTGTCATGCCCTTTTATTCCATTCAAAGCAAACCAAGAAAGTGCTGATCATGACCTACTACATTGATTTCAGGACCTGCAGTATGAAAACAGTGGACACAATACTCTCAGAGGGCTTTTATGAACCGTAAGGAATAATAATTTACCAGACCGCAGTCATGGATATACCGCTGTTGTGATTTTCGCCAGATTTACACAGTTCTGTTCTTATGAACTTAGCGTTCTTCTTCAATTTGATTTATTGTTTGAAATATAACTTAGAAAGAGAACTAGTGAAAATTCTGTACCGCTTGCAACAAACCAAAAGTTACCTTACCAATAAACATGCTAAATCTAAACAATGTTACTAATCCTAATTATACACTGTTGCCCTTGGAAGGATCTAGGTCTGAGCCTCCCCAGCGGTTGTTTAAAGAAAAAGGAACAGAAGATAGAGGGATGTTAAAGACATGCCAGTATCAAACAGAGTCTTTCTTCTTCAGTAACAGGGAGATTGAAAGGAGTCAAGAAGGGAATAACTTTCTCAACATGTGCTTGAGTGTGCTTTAATGCAGGGCGGCTAGCAAGCAGGTGCTAATCAAAGAGCCCCTCTGCAGTGGCATTCTCTACTTCTATCTACCCAGAGCCCTGGGCTCCGTCGTTCCCATGGTGGGAGAGGAGAAGAGAAAGATGATTTTCTCCTAGGAACAAATATACCAGAGCAGAGTCTCAAATTCTGTCGTGCATTTGTATCGCCTGGGGATCTTGTTGAGACGCAGGTTTTCATTCAGTAGATCTGAGGCCCGAGGTTCTGCATTCTAGCAAGCTCCCAGGGGATGCCAATGCTGCTGACGGTCTAAGGACCACAGTTTGGGTAGCAGAGCTCCGGGCTCCTCGATTCCCATCCCTGGGAGACTGACTGCAGACTGTGAACCAAGTCAGACCCTTCTGAAACTGGATTCTAGTCAGATGAAAGGCAACCCATGACATGTGTCTCTTTTGAGCCCCCTTCTCGATAAAAACAAAAAGAATGAAGCAATTGATTGGACAGTCTAACGGGCACCAGCCAGACTTGAGCTAGTGTTCGTATGTTCATGATCTCATTTAATCCACCCAGTAAACCTGTGAAAGGTTGTTACCCTCACGCCAAGGATGAGAGGAGAGTGCGGCCATTGTGGTTGGCTTCTGCTGGGGATTTTTGTCATGGGGGTCTCCTGGGTTCACCCCCTCCCTGTGTGGCAGGAGCTCAGGCATCTGGTCTTTTCTGAGTGCCACTGTCTAGACAAAATCTGTGTCCTCCCCACCCCCCTTACCCCCTGAAGGGCCGACTTCAGTGTTAATGGAGCAGAATGCCTTGGTTGTTAATTTTCTAGTGCATCATCGAGAGGGTTAATGAGAGACCAGCTGGTGTGCCACTCAGCCGTGTGGAAGCACTGTTTCCCCTTGATTTAGGTGGACAAACATTCTGCAGACCCCATGGCAGCTCCTGACTGACGTTCCCCCTTTGCGCCTGGATGGTGCCCACCCAGATGTGTCAGTGGGCACTGTGTTCCATCTTAGTGTGTACAACCTTCAGAGACTGAAAGCAGGCGCTGGTTCTGTCTCCTGCTCCCTGGAGGGGAAGGACAAGACAAATTTGACGTCTGAAATGCTCCTTTTGGCCTGGGGACACTGTCTTGGCTGATCCATGCCATTGTAGCTAGGCCCTTGCAGGGGATGCCCAAGCACCCCCAAGTCCCTTCTCTGATGTCTCCTGAGGCGCCACCGGCTTTCCATGTGGCTCTAGCTATGATAAACCTACTTCCATCTCCTCTCCTTTGTCCTGGGGCATTTTCTCTCCACATTAGATCCAAACTGCCTTCAGGATCCCCCATGCAGGGGCAGCTGGGTGGCTCAGTTGGTCGAGGTCTGACTTTGGCTCAAGTCACGATCTCAGAGTTCATGGGTTCAAGCCCCACGTCGGGTTTTGCATTGACAGCAGGGAGACTGCTTTGGATTCTGTGTCTCGCTCTCGCTCTCTCTCTCTCTGCTCCTCCCTGCCCGTGGTCTCTTTCTCAAAAATAAATAAACATTAAAAAAAAAAAAAGATCCCCCATGCAGGGGGATCCTCGCACTATCCATTCAGATTTCTCAGTACCCCACAGCCACGCTCCCTGTTCTGGTGAACTCCCATCCAACCTCAAGCCTTGCTCAGCCTCCCACCACCTCCAGGAAGCCCCCCACCCCAAGCCTGATTATAGTGCTCACCCCAGTGAGGTCCCCAGCTCAGAACCCTGCTTGCTCCGGGCCACATCGTGGAGCACTTTCTTACCTGTTGTTTTGTAGTGTTTTGCATCTGTTGTCTTTTCTTCTCTGCCAGACTCTAAACTCCTTAGAGGCATGAAGAAGAATAACAAAGGCTGCCATTTATAGGGTGCCTGACACTGTCCTTAAGTACTTTGCAATGTTCCATTTAATCTTCCACCTCCCGTGGAGGTCCCAACTATTTTTATCCAGTTTTATAGATGAGGAAACTTTCTTTTCAAGATTCTAGACACGTCCAACAGCTTTCCTATAAAGGGCCGAGCTGGGCTCTAAACCCAGATCTGTGTGGATGCCCCAGCCTGTGCTTGTCAGTGAGGGTGCCCAAAAGTCAGGGCTCTCAGAATGAGAACTGTATGTTTGAAACACTTCTCTGCCTGCTCTGTCCAGTTTGAGAACTGGCTCTGAACCACCACATGCTTCTCCCTTTCCCACACACCCAGCCGTGCCCTGAAGATGTGGGGGCTTGGAAATGCTCCGTGATTGGTAGAGAGGGTATGAAGACATAGAGGGTTCTGGGGGATCCAGGTCCATCATACAAGAGAATCGTGGAGCAAGGAAAATGCAAGGAGGCAGCAGAGCTGGGCCTGAGGAGGGCAGAAAGGCAGTCAGAAAAGGATGTTGGAGAAGGGCGCCTGGGTGGCTCAGTCAGTTAAGCCTCTGACTCTTGATTTCAGTTCAGGTTATGATCTCACTGTTCTTGAGATCGAGCCCCATGTCGGACTCTGCACTGAGTGCAGAGCCTGCTTGGGATCCTCCTCCTCCCTCTCTCTCTGCCCCTCCCCCACTTGCATGTGCTCTCTCTCTCAAAATAAATAAAATAAATATTAAAAAAAAGAAAAGAAAAGAAAAGCATGTTGGAGAGACCAATCCCGTGACCCTCTCTGGACCCCAGCTGTAACTCAGGCCTCACTCAGATCAGGGCATGTGAATCAGCTGGGGAATCTTGTGAAAATGCAGATTCTGACCCAGCCAAGCCTCTGCTAGGGCCCCCATTTGGCATGTCAAGTCAAGCCCCCAGGTGATTCCCATTTGGGGTAGGAAGGACCTGGACTCCTCCAAGCCCTTTTGGAGAATCTGATTCGGTCACTTGCCAGTCTAGCACCTTCCCACCTCTCTCCTTTCTGCAGGGTAAAATCTAAACCACTTAGCATGGCCTGGGAGCCTTTTCAGACACTGTCTCCAGCCTCACCTCCGGTGTTCCTTACCACACTCATGACCCTCCAGCCAACCTGAAGTCTTCATAGTTCCTCAGGCACCCCATGCCCAGTCATCATTTGGTATTTTTTGCACATGCTGTTCCTTTGCCCAGAGGAACACTCGTTGGCCTTTCTCAACCAGGTGAGGACGAGGTTGAATGTCACTCCTTGGGAAGTCATAGACTGGGGAGTGGGCTCTAGACCTAAGATCCTAGCTCTGGAGAGAAGTCCCCAAAGGTTTCTAGAATCCTTCCCTATCCCAGCTCCCAGCAAAGGTCATCTGTGGTCCCTAGCCTTGCAGAGGCATGGAATCAAGGTGACTTAATTATCCTTAATTGAACACTCATTATTTCTTGCCACCTTTGTGTAAAAATAGAGCTGAGAAGTACTGAAGTGAAACCCCACCTTGGAGTCCCAGGGGCATGGGGCCCCTCCCTGGGAAGGTGAGAGGGCACTCTTTGGAGCATGGGGAGGCCCTAGGCCATCTGTGCAAGCTCTGGGGAGCTGGCCTTGTGACCTGGGCCGGGGCTGCCGGGGCACTGTGGTCATGCCCTGGATTCTGAGAGGCCAGCCTGACCCTCCTGTCAGTAGTCTTTTTTTTTTTTTTTTTTTTTTTTTTTTTTGAGAGAGAGAGAGTTTGAGCAGGGGAGGGGCAGAGAGAGAGGGAGAGAGAGAGAATCCCAGGCAGGCTCCACACACTGTCAGCACTAAGCCCAATTCGGGCCTCCAACCCACTAACCGTGAGATCATGACCTGAGCCTAAATCAAGAATTGGATGCTTGAACCAACTGAGCCACCCAGGTGCCCCCTGTAGGTATTTTTACGGCTGCTTTCACTTTAAAGTTTTCCTCTGGGCTGTGGAAATATTTCAGGACTTCCGGAGGGGTTTCCTTTGGTGCTTCCTGAGTTTTCTCCTGGGCTTTTTGCCTTCAGGTTCCAGCCCCAGGCAGGGGCTGCTTCTGGAAGGGCTGTGGGTGTGGCCCCGGCTGACCGCAGCCCTTCTTGGAACCTCCTACCCCCTGGTCACCCACCCTTCCCCTCCCAGGGAGGCTCCCTGTTTGCTTTGGTTTGCTCTTGCTCTTGCTCCCCCTTCTCTGGGAAAAATGGTTCTTCCTGCATGCACACCCCCTTTCCAGGCTGAGGAGCACACTGATTGTAGGCAGGTAATTGAGGTCTCAGTCTCTCTGGCTCTACGTCTGTTCCCTCTTCTGAGAGGAGCAGCTGGAGGGAAGCGATGTCTTGCCTTGTCTTTCTCACCTATAAAATGGGAACAACATTACCACCCCCACTGACAGGGCTGCCAAATTTTTCAGCAAATAAAAATGTAGGATGCCCAGTTAAATTTGAATTTCAGATAAACAATAAAAAAAATTTTTAAGTATATTACATCCCACGCAATATTTGAGGTATACTAAAATGTATTTGTTACTTATCTGAAGTTCAGATTTCACTGGGTGTCTTGTATTTTATTGGTGTCTCTGCCACCAGGTTGAATGGCATGTATGTAACACTTAGCAAGGGACCCATCTAGATGTTCCTTGCTCATTCTACCCAGGCACCCCTTTTGAGAGAACATTTCATTACTTTCTTCTCTCCTCTGGGCCATTCCCTGACCCCTAGAGGTGAAGCTGATGAGCAGTTTCTGTGGGTTTAACACAGAAATACTGTGAGATGGTTTTTATAGACTGACACAAAAAATAGTGATGTGATTAAGGGGGAAATGCCAGTGATAATAGCTCTCACTTACCTAGCACTTGCTATATGTCCTACATTGTTCTAAGCATTTTATGCATGTAAGTTCCCTGATTCTTGACGATAATCTTGTGAAGAAGACTCTTATCTCCACTTTACAAATGAGACCACAGATGCATAAATTAGGCAAGTGATTTGCTCAAAGACGCATAGCTCGTAAGTGACGAGCTGGGAAATGAACTCAAGCAATTTGACTCCTGTGGTCTTGCTCTTTAATAGGACACAAGGCCGCATCTTGCCTACCACCTGCCACACTAAGAATGTGAAGTTACTTTCAGGTCAAGAACATGGAAACCTACAGGGATGGTTTCACAAAGCAGGTGATAACACAGTCTGCTCCCAGAGAGAAGAGTGACTTCCTTGTTTCCCCTGAGATCCCTGGATGGAAAGAGGGTTTGGCCAGGCATGAGGACCTCACACCAGGGTCTCTACCCACCTGCTCACCACCCCCTGAATGTTGTGGAGACACTGGCCACATGCCAGCCTGTCACCAAGAAAAGAGACCCTGACACATCTCTGTGTATTTGCTGAGAGGTTGTATAAAGTGAATGTCCCCAAGAGGCCAGGGTTCCAGGCCTGTCTGAGGCCCATGCCTATAAATCCTAATTCCAGGTCCTTTCCAGATTTATCAATTCACAAATAATTATGTCACAATGGGATGTCTTCCTTCTCCTTGAGAATCTTCATGATTCTCCAGCATAGAATTTTTTTCCCTTTGTAAAAGGAATGCATGTAGTTAATGAAGACTAGAAAAATGCCTAAAAATAGAAGGGAGAAAATCCAAGTGCCACTGTCCCACCCCCTGAGAAGAGCCTTCCTTTTTGCTCTTGTTTGTCACCCAGGGTCTGGGCATGTAGCCCAACTGTGTGCTCCTGGCAGGAGTGAGGCTGGAGGCCAGGGCATGACAGAAACCCCTGACAGCCCCATGTCCCAGCACCAACCCTGGACGCTTGTGCCAAGGGGGATAAATGTGAAAGAGGGTCTGGAAACCAACAGGTGGCATCTCCCCTTCTCCAGCTGGCTCTTTCAGACACGGCGAGGATCAGGTGCCCACAGATACTCTCTCAAGGTCATCACATGCCCACCTGTCCACACCCCAGCCCATCCCAGGGGCCACAGTGTGGAGGTGCCTGCTGCTACAGGGAGCTGCCTCGGCCCTATCCCAGCTTGTGGCTGTGACCAGTGTCCAGAATGCGTATATAGGTAGCATTAGTGGCTCTGTTTGGCTAGAAGCCTAGATCCAAGTCTCCCTCACCTCTTTTTCTACCGCATGCCTCCCCTAGACCCAGTTTCTCCGTGTTGTGGTCTTTCCTCATTTTCCAAAGGTTAACTCCAGTTAATTCAAAGAGAAATCTGAGACCAAGACCTTTGTCTGTTGTCTCTGTTACTAGCTTCTTCGGTTCTCTGCCATCTTCCTTTTCTCCGTGTCCCCTCCCCCCCAGGTCCTCAAGGGACTGTTCAGTAAGTACTTATTGGCAGGTTCCAAGAGGCCATGATTTATCCATCTGGAGACCAGAGTCCCCAGCCGGTTACTTATTGCCACATCCATCAGGGTCCAGCAGGAAACAGGTGGCACATTCAGCTGGGAAGTTTGGGGAGAGCTTAAATGGGACCATGACCAAAATGTGGGCAGAATGAGGGGAGGGTCTGGTTCCCACACCGGAGGCACAGAGGCCAAGTGTGACACTTGGCAGGAGCTGCAACCTCCAATCAAATCACACAGCCTGGGTGGCCCACAGTGAGGGGCTGGGGGGAGAAGTATCCCAGCCTCAGATCCTCCCTTCCTCTGATTTCTCTGGGACAGAAAACAGGGTAGAGAAGCAGGAAAAAATGGGCCTGGAGGGGCACACGCCAGAAACTCTCTGAAGTTTTCCCCATCTGCAAAGCGAGGGTTATGAAACCCGCCCCGTGTATGTTGTGTGGTTGCTGGAAAAATCAGCTGAGACCATGAATGGGGACAGCATGTGTGCCTCATACTCTTTTATGCCAGAGTAAGGGATAATTGTTATTATTGATAAACACTCACTGGGTACCCCCCACGGAATGAGGCTTCTACTTTCTCATTTCTGCTTGGGATCCTCTAATCTCCAAAGGACATGTGGGTAAAGGAAACAGAAATTGCAAAATTGCAGAAGCCTTCATCTGAATCCCAGAGCCCTGCTTAATGTTCATGTGACATCGGACAGGTCGTCGGTGAGCCTCTCTTTAGTGAAATGTACCTCATTGGGCCGGTTTGGGATTCACAGGGGCATGGATACTGTCATTACTATTAGCCAGCCTTGTGTTGGGGGAGGTGTCGGTTAGACGATCTAGGAGGCAACCTTGACCCAATTGGAAAGACTTAACTTCCAGATGGGTAGGGCTTTCTGAAAGGCCCAAGATGGGTGCTGAGGCTCCCAGAGGTGGTGTAGGTAGGCTGGGGGTCTGCATGGTTCTCTAGAAGGCAGTGAGGCCTGGCTGCTGCCTGCCCACTTCTGTCAGTCAGAGCACTCATCAGCAGCACTGCACAGAGGCTGAAAGGGTCAAGGACAACAACTCCATCAAGTGACAGTGTCTCCCCTGGATAAGTGCCCCACCTCGGGAGACTTCCATATAACCGAAGATTTGTTGATGTGATGAGCCTTAGATGTGAATGTTGATTCTATGAAGACATTACATC
The DNA here is from genome assembly GCF_018350175.1 of Felis catus. Taxonomy (NCBI): domain Eukaryota; kingdom Metazoa; phylum Chordata; class Mammalia; order Carnivora; family Felidae; genus Felis; species Felis catus. The sequence continues at coordinate 16,247,498 of NC_058381.1, read as the reverse complement.
TTGTAACCCTGGGTTTCCTCATCTGTGAAATCAGGGTATGATTCATAGGAATGGTGTAGTTGCAAAGCTGACGCTTGATTAAATACAGTTACACAGGGGCACCTGGGTGGCTCAGTTGGTTAAGCGTCTGACTCTTGATTTTAGCTCAGGTCCTGATCTCAAGATTGGAAGAATTCTGTGTAAGAGTCTCTTTCCCTCTCTCTCTGCCTCTCTCCTGCTTGTACACCTGCACGTGTGCATGCACGAGTGCTCTCCTCTCTCTCTCTCTCAAAAAAAAAAAATATATTTTTAAATTCAGTTACATAACGTGCAGAGATGCCAGGCCCATAGATGCACCCATTAAATGTCACCTTCTGCCCTTTAGCAATACAGGAGACCACAGGCACTGTGGTCACAGGCCCTCAGGGCTCTGTTCCTGGCAGTGTTTGTGCTTTCCTGTAGGGCCCGCCTCCCTGTCTCCAGGCAAGGCCTGCTATGGGTCCCTCTCCTCTCTGTCCTAAGAGACCTCTTCTTTCCAGATAGCACCCCTCCCTGGTGATGCCATCACTCACAGGGGCCTCAAGTTCAGGGGTAGCATCCTTCATCTTTCAGCTGAATCTAGACCCGACAATGTCTGCAGGCTCCAAGGTGTGGGTCCCTGATCTCTCTCCTCAGCATCACTGACCCAGGCCCAAGGTCATGGAAGCAGCTCCTAATATTAACAGTAACCATCGCTGACCTATATTGAGTCCTACTGTGCACAGGCACTAATCAGTTAATTCTCTTGGATTCACTAGGATCCCCATAGCTGGCATAGCGTTTCAGAGTAACTGATTTCCCTTGTGGTCCTACGTACTTTATGCATTTCAAAACATTCTTCAGAAAAAGGTCCATTCACTTCACCAGATTGCCATGGGTCTGTGGCACAAAAGAGTGAAGCGTCCCTGCTCAGTCCCAGAGCAGTTCTGGGTTCCTTGTGCTCTGAACAGAATTCAGTCTTCCCTGGGTAACTCTGGGCTGTGGCTATGACAATGGCCTTCACTGAACTGGGAGGCAGGAGACCTGGGCTCTTCTCCGAGCTTGGCTGCTCCCTGGCTGTGTGACCTTAGGCAGGTCCTTGGGGCCCTTAACTGTAAAATGTAATGGTTGGATTATCCCTATATGGTTTTTCTTTCTATTTTCTATATGAAAATATAGCATATATACTAAAGGGTATATAAAATATCTAGGCTTGGTTTAATAAAGACGTATGGGGCGCCTGGGTGGCTCAGTCGGTTAAGCGTCCCACTCTTGGTTTCGGCTCAAGTCATGATCTCACGGTTTGTGGGTTCAAACCCCACATATCAGGCTCCATGCTGGCAGTGTGGAGCCTGCTTGGGATTCTCTCTCTCCCTCTCTCTGCCCTTCCCCCGGTTGCATGTGTGCCCCTCCCCCACACGCACGTGCCCTCTCTCAAGACAAATAAATAAGCTTAAAAAAAAAAAAAGACTTACAATACAAATACCCATTTGTCCTCCATTAAGCTTTTTTTTTTTTTTTTTAACGTTTATTTATTTTTGAGAGACAGCACGAGTGAGTGGGGCAGGGGCAGAGAGAGGGAGAGACACAGAATCCGAAGCAGGCTCCAGGCTGTCAGCACAGAGCTCAACATGGGGCTCGAACTCAAAAACCACAAGATCATGACCTGAGCCGAAGTCAGACGCTTAACGGACTGAGCCACCCAGGGGGTCCTGTCCTCCATTAAGTTTAAAGAGACATTTGCCAGGCAGGAGAAGCTGCTGTGTGCCTCACTGTGTTAGTTTGCTAATATAAAGTGCCACAGACTGGGCTGCTTAAACAACAGAGATGTGTTGGCTCACGCTTCTGAAGACCAGAAGTCCAAGATCAAGGTGCCAGCAGGGTTGATTCCTTCTGAGGCTGGGAGGCAGAATCTGTTCTGTGCCTCTCTCCTAGCTTCTGCTGGTTTGCTGGCAATCCTGGGCTTGTAGATGTATCACCCGGATTGACCTCTGCCTTCCATTTTTACGTGGTGTTCTCCCAGTGTCTCTGCATCCAAATTTCCCCTTTGTATCAAGAAAATAGTCATGTTGGATTAGGGCCCACCCTAATGACCTCATTTTAACTCGATTAGCTCTGTAAAGACCATGTTTCCAAATGAGTCACATTCTGAGGTACTGGGGGTTAAGACTCTAACATATCTTTTTTAGAGGACACAATTCATCACGTCGCACTCACCCTCACGGCCCCCCTCCCCCACTGCAAGCGGAGGTAACCACCGTCCTGAATTTTGCGGTAAGCATCCCCTCCTTTTCTTCAGTGTTACTGCATAGGCGTGTATTCCTAAACAATGTTACTGTGCAGGTTTGCCAACAATCCATAGAAAGGGGATCATAGTATGAGTATTTTTCTGTGACTTGCCTTTTTCTGTTTAAAATTATGTTTTTGAGATTCATCTTCGTTCTTGCCTGTGGCTTTAGATTATTCGCTGTCAAAGCTGCATAGAATTCCATCCTAGGAATAAACCACAACTTATTTAGTAGTCATACTGTACTACTACCAAAGTATAGGTCTAAAGTATACTATTTCTATACCTTTGGACAAAATCCATGGTAGGAAAATCATTTTACACTGCAACACAGCACACACACAAACTATATATATGGGCTTCACAAAACAATACCTACTCTTAGTCCGTGAGATGCTCCTTTTTCATCAGTTCCAAGAGGTGACCTGCCAAACAGATTCATGATGCACTAATAGGTCAATTTGCAGCGGCTGAGCGTGCCCCCTCATGTGTCTGGCTCAATGGCCCTGTGGTTCTGTGCCCAGCAGGTAGGCACAGGGATGGCCCTGTTGCTGTCTCACCAGGACTGTCTGCTCACACACCCGTTGGCACACGACCACTGTGCCTGCTGGTTCCCACCCTTCCATCTGTCGTGACTGTAGACATCTCCCCACTCCTACTGGACATTTTCTAGCTGTGGCCTTGTCCTTGTGGCCCATCTCATGAACTGTGGCCTGAGAGACCAGATCTCTGGACATGTTAGAAGTGTGTGCACTGTAGCATTACTGATTCAGTCAGGTAGCAAGAGAGAGGATAGTGTCTGGAACCAGACTGCCCGGGTTCCAAGCTTGACCACTAAGCAGCTGTGTGACCTTGGGCAAGACATGTAACCTCTCTGTGCCTCAATTTCCTCATCTGTAAAATGGGGATGTTGGTAGTACCTACCTCATGGGGTGGTGTGAGGATGAAATGAATTAATTTTTTTGTGTAAGTCTAGGCTGTTACTATTATTCCTGAACCCAACTGTGTGTCAGGGCCTGAAACCTGTCTAATTCTTTGCTAATATCTCTGAACACAATGGCTACATTGGGAAGAGGTCAAAACACCCAGTTAAAAGGAAGTTGGAGGTGGATGGAAGAGCTGGTTCTGGACCCTGGCTGCCTGTATTCAGAGCCCAGCTTCACCATTAACTAGCCGTGTAGCCATGAGCAAGTTATTTGACCTTCCTGGGCCTCTGCTTACTCATCTACAAAACGGAGGCAATAAAAGAACTTGCCACATAGTTGTTAAGAGAATTGAATAAGATAATGCACATGAGGCTTTTAGTACAGCATCTGGCTTCGCCCTCTACCTGCTTACCCAGCCCAAAATTCAGGAGATGGCTCTTAAATAACAACAACAGCATGAAAAGAGATTTATTTTTAGGAATCACACTACTGGGTATTTACCCCCAAAACACAAAAACACTAATTCAAAGGGATAGATGCGCCCCTGTGGTTTACTGCAGCATTACTTACAACAGCAAATATATGGAAATGGCCCAATGTCCGTTGATAGATGAGTGGATGAAGAAGATGTATGTATATACAATGGAATATTACTCAGCCATAAAGAGGAATGAAATCTTGCTATTTGCAACAACATGGATGAAGCTACAGAGTATAAGGCTAAATGAAATAAGTCTGTCAAAGAAAGACAAATACCATATGACCTCACTCATATGTGGAATTCAAGGAGCAAAGGCAAAAAAAAAAGAGGGACAAGCCAAGAAAAAGACTCTTAACTATAGAGAATAAACTGATGGTTACCAGAGGGAAGGTGGGTAGGGGGATGGGGGAAACAGGTGATAGGGATTAAGGAGTGCACCTGTCATGATGAAGGAATAAAATGAAAAGAAAAAGAAAAAAAAAGAAAAGAGATTTATTTTCTCACGGGACACTGTTGCTTGTGTGAAGGAAAACCACCTGGCCCCAGGTCCGTCTCTGCAAAAGCTCATTTCTTGGAATGCTCCACTCATGAGCCCTGCAGCTGGAGTCCTGGGCTCTCTCTCGGGACGTAAATGCACCTTAGAATACTGAGTGGTGTAGGCTGGTGGGGGGGGGGTCTTAATGTGGTCCCCCTCGCACGCCCGGCTCTTATTGTCCTTAATGAGGAGTGTGCTGGAGTCAAACGTGGGGGCCGTGCAGACACGAGGCATGGCGCACCCCGCGGTGAGCACCTTTCCTTCTGCCCCTTGGTGGCCAGCAGATGCCCACCCTGCCCACCCCACTCTCATGATAGACACGGGAGCAACGAGGAGAAGGATGGTATGGGCTGCCCCCGGCCCACTGTTGGCCACCGCGTGCACTTGAATCATCTTTCCCCAGCCCTCCACAGCTGGTTAGCCAGACCCCTGTCCTCCCCTGACAGCCGCTCCCGGCCACCTCCAGCCATTTTAAAATTCAAGTAGGATCAGGTTTCCCTCCTGCTTAAAACCTTTTTGTGCTCCCCATTGGCCTTTGGGAGGGAGGAGCCCCCTTCCCGACCTCGACCTCTGTGGCAAGGCTTGCTGGCTTCTTTGGCCACAGCTCTCCCCCCACCCCTCACCGTGCTTTTATCCTGTCTGCTCAAGTACCTCTGACTCCCTCAGAATTGATTCTTGCTTCCATGTCTCTGCCTTCCCCGTTTGCTGGCCTCAAGAAGAGATTCAAAGCCAGTTCACCATCCTGTCCCTCAAACGGCTCTCTCTGACTCCCACTAGAATGAATCACTTCTGATAATGCTCAGTATCATGCAGTTGTTCAGGACATGGACTCTGGAGAGAAGACTGTTGTAGGTGTAAATCTCTGCCCCACCACTTATGAGCTGTGTGATCTTGAGCTAGTTACCTAACCTCTCTGTGCCTCAGTTTCCTCATCTGTAAAACAGGAGCTGTCAGAGTATCTACCTCATTGTGAGAATTAAGGGAGTTACTACATACACCAGACACATAGTCGATGTGTACTCTCTGTCCACTGGCTGTAAACCTCATGAAGGCAGAGGCTGAGTCTGCTTTGTTTCCGAGTTGTGTCCCCATTGCCTGCCCAGCACCTGGCACATAGTAGGTACACACCGGATATCTGTCAGTGGAATGGAGGGAAGCCGCCTTTACCCTCCTTGGAGAAATGTCTATTCGATCCTTTGCCTATTTTTTACTTGGGTCATGTGTCTTCTTCTTTTTTTTTTTTTTTTTAATTTTTTTTTCAACGTTTATTTATTTTTTTGGGACAGAGAGAGACAGAGCATGAACGGGCGAGGGGCAGAGAGAGAGGGAGACACAGAATCGGAAACAGGCTCCAGGCTCTGAGCCGTCAGCCCAGAGCCCGACGCGGGGCTCGAACTCACAGACCACGAGATCATGACCTGGCTGAAGTCGGACGCTTAACCAACTGCGCCACCCAGGCGCCCCATTCTTCTTCTTTTTTTTTAAATAGACTTGTAACTTTCGTATTTGAGACACAGAGAGCACGTGCATGAGTGGGGTAGAAGAGCGGAGGGAGAGAGAGAGAGAGAGAGAGAGAGAGAGAGAGAGAGTGAGAGAGAGGGAGAATCTTAAGCAAGCTCCACTCTCAGTGCGGAGCCAGTTACAGGGCTCGATTCCATGACCCTGAGATCATGACCTGAGCCGAAATTGAGAGTCAGACGCTCAACCAACTGAGCCACCCTGGTGCCCCAGGTTATGTGTCTTCTTATTGTTGAGTTGTAAGGTTTCTTTACATATTCTAGCCACAAGACCCTTGTCAGATACATGATTTGCAAATATTTTCCCCCCACTCTGTGGGTTATCTTTTCACTGTCTTGATAGTGTCCTTTGAAGCACAAAAGCTTTTGATTTTGATGACATTCAGTTTATCTGTGTTTTCTTTTGTTGCTTTTGGTGTCCTTCTTCAAATCCAAGGTCATGAGCTTTCCCCCTATGTTTTCCTTTAAGAGTTTCACAGTTTTGGCTCTTATGTTTAGGTCTTCAATCCATTTTGAGTTCCATTTTTGTATGTGAAATAAAGTATGAAATAAGGGTCTAACTTCATTCTCTTGGAGGCGGATATCCAGCCAACTCAACACCATTTGTTGAAAAAAATTATTGAAGGTCCTGGCACCCTAGTTAAAAATCAGTTGGCCATACAGAGACGTGTTTATTTCTGGCGTCTCACATCCACTCCATTGATCGATCTATGTGGAAAGCCACCTCTGGCTTTAACCGTTTACCGTCTCTGCCCATGTGTTGTCAGCAGCCCCAGAGGCTCCTGCTGGATGTGTTACCGGGACATCCCACAGCCGAACACCAGCTCCCAAGTGGCCTCTGGCGCTAACCGCTTCCCGCATCTGTCAGGTGACCACTGGGAGGTCCCCGTGTGACTGGCCCCTGAAGGCACACGGGGAGGGTGCTGTGGAGGCGTGCTTTCCCTCCCTCTACCTGCACCCGCCAGCACATCTCCCAGTGCAGGGGGCAAGGTCCCAGAGCAGGGCCTGTTTGTGCCAAAGCACAGCTTCTGATTGGGCGGATGCCCTTGATGCAGGCCAGGTAGGAGGGGACACAGGGCGGGAAGTGGCTCTTGGGATGGAGAAGGGAGTGGGGCCTGCAGGAGGGAAGCATTCCTGGCACTGGAGGCATCTTCACCAGGACAACAGCCTTGGGAGGGAGAGCCCTGCATCCATGGGTAGGCGCTGGGAGACTGGAAAGGGCCATTAGTGTTGCCAAGTTCTGGTCCTAACATGGCTTCCTTCCCTGTTTCTCGAGTGTGGGGTATGGGGTGGGTGGGTGGCAGTGTGTGACCTGATCCCCCCTCGTTTCTTTCTTTTTTTTAATGTTTGTTTATTTTTGAGAGAGAGAGAGAGAGAGAGCGAGCGCATGAGCAGGGGAGGAGCAGAGAGGGAGGGAGACACAGAATCTGAAGCAGGCCCCAGGCTCTGAGCTGTCAGCACAAAGCCCCATGTGGGGCTCGAACTCACAAGCTGCGAGATCGTGACCTGAGCCCAAGTCGGATGTCTAACCGACGGAGCCACCCAGGCGCCCCTGATCCCCCTCCTTTCTGAGTTCTTGTTCCATGAGGTTGGGGGACTTGGATGCTTTAAGAGGTTGAGTGGCTCTTGGCCAGTATGTCCTCCGCGTGGGACTGTTGTCTCACGTTGACTCCAGCCAGTGAATAAGACTTTTGTGGGGTGGGATAGGGAGCTGGGAGGATGGGGATCATGGGGACATTTTAGCTTGCAGGGGAGTTCCAGTCTTACGGCTACTTTCAGGCAACACAGGCAGAGAACACGACAGAGCAGAGAGCTTTAAAGCTTCACCTGTTGAATTCTGCATTGCTGGGCTGCCTGTGGGCTGAGGGAAGCACAGGTGCTTAGCTGGTGGGGTGCTGGCTCCAAAGGCAGGGAAGGGGCCGCGTGGTGGTGGAGAGGCCTGTGGTGCAGTCTGTCTCCCCCTCCTCCAGATCTCCTAAGACCCTGGAGGTGAATCTTCTAGAAGTGGCAGCCACTGCGGTGACACTGTATTTGTTAGACGCACTAGAGGGCAATGTATCGCTTGCTCCAGGGCCCACATCCCTTATTTCCAGTCCTTGGACAGAACTGGAGGGAGAGCAGAGATTTCTGTGGGGTGTGTGCCCACATCCTCCCTCTTCATTTGTTCTCCCCTTTCACCCGCCCCCAAGTGGGAACAGAGCTGTGTGAGCCGAGTCCAAGTTGCTCGCTGCCTGAGAATTGCGTCAGCACCGCCTGGCAGGCTGGAGCGGGAGCCTGTTGCTATGGTGACCACTAGGCTTCAAACCAGTGAGAAGGATGAGTTAGTTGCAGGGTGTGGTTTTCTCGCCTTGTGATGCGGCCATGTGATAGGCACACGGGCCTGTGGGCTTGTGTTTCTACCCCTTCCAAGGAGAGATGTGTCATCTGCTTAGGTAGGCATGATGGAGCAGCTGCTCCAAAAGCCGTGTGGGCATTGACCAGGTCGGGCGTGTGTGCATGGAAGACACAAGTGGCTCCCTTAGCCCTTCTTCCTCATTCTGGAAATAGTGGGTGATTTGACCAAGTAAACCAGATTCTGGGGGAAGGAAGGGATCCAGAATGTAACCTGTCACCCTGTACAGAGGGCAGCTCTGGGCCAATAAAACCTGCCCAGGCTGCATCATGGTTTTTTTTTCTAAAGCACCTAACAGAGCTCATCTTGCTAACGATAATAAACTGCTTGACCAAGCCAGCCTGGTACCTCGGTTCAGTTCTCTTCTCTCACATTTTGCTTATAATGGGAAAGGAGGTAAAAAGTCCACATTCCAGGGGCGTCTGGGTGGCCCTGTTGGTTAAGCGTCCAACTTCAGCTCAGGTCACAATCTCACCGTTCCTGAGTTCGAGCTCTGCATCGGGCTCTGTGCTGTCAGCGCAGAGCCTGTTTCAGATCCTCTGTCTCCCTTTCTCGCTGCCCTGCCCTCTCTCAAAAATAAATAAACATTAAAAATAAAGTCCGCATTCCAGTTGCATCAAGCACCTGCTATGTGCTGGGCACTGCACTAAATATTAGTTCATCGTTTTATCATCTCCTTACCCCTACGGAGTAGGTAACACCGTCCCCATTTTGCAGAGGAGCAGACTCAGGGACTGAGAGAATTTAAAGTGACTTGCCCAAAGAATTAAACCTAAATCTTTGGGCTTCATGTCCAGTGTTCTTTTGCATTCCAGATCCCGCTAGAATCAGGACCTCTTAGGATGTCTAGTAAAGAAACACACTGTACATCTTCCGGTTTTCTCCCAGAGAAAACCACATGTTCTGTGTGGGGCATGGTTGACTGGAGCTCTTTCTAATTTCTGAACGGGAAGCATGAGAGATGTGGGTGTTGCCTGTGGACAGAGGAAAACCCAGGAAGCAGTTGATGATGTCAGGGCAGGGCATTGACAAAGTCCAGGCTTGGTTCATAGACTGAGCTTGGGAATTCTGCCTGGGGCCCTCTAGGGGTGAAGACTAAATGTCAGATGAATTGTCAGCAGAGAGGGGTTTGGTGAACTGGTCCAGGGTAAGATGTAGAGCCAGGGGGACCAGGGCCTCTGCAACAGCCTAGTCAGAAGACCTGACTTGCTGAGTTTATGAGACACAGCGATAAGTAGATAATACTTAGGTGGTGCTGGCGCTGTTCTGTGCGCACTTCAGATGTATTTACTCATTTCATCCTCGCAGAAACCCTGAGAGTTTGAGTGCTGTTCTATTTTGAACATGAAACAGAGGCACAGAGATGTTAAGTGACTTGCCCAAGATCACACAGCTGGTAAGAGGCAGAGCTGGGATTCAAGCCCAGATAGTCCGGCTCCAGAGCATAAGCTCCATGACTACTGTCTCTGCTCTTACCTTCTGGAAAGATGATAGGGAGTTAGCTTGTGTGGCCCAGTCTGAGGAGTGTGTGTGTACGTGCGAGCACGTCAGTATACCAGCAATGGGAGGGAAGGCTCAGGACCCCACTTATGAGCTTCTGTGTGTTAATGGCTGTGGCCTGTGCATTTCCGGGAGCCCAGAGACACCTGTACCTGTGTGCACGAGGGCCCTCCCTTCTTCCCTTCCTGCCTTTGTGGTTCCCAGGGGGCTGCGGGCTCTGCCGCCTCTGGTGTAGAGCCGAAGCACAAATTGCTGCAGACCACACACCTGGATTGCTAGCCTAATCCTGTTGAAGGGCCCCAGGCTCCCAGGAGGGAGCTTGGGTCTGGAGCTGAGAGTGGACAGTGGCCCCAGAAGAAGCAGGCAGGGAAAGTGGAAGGACTGCCGCGTGTGTGGGCTGTTCTCTTGTGTGTCTTTGGGTGCTGGGGTAACCTATGGAGTGTGCACACGATGTGCAGCTCCTTCCAGTCCCTGAGAAGACACCAGGCAAACTGGGCTTCCTCTCAGTGTCCTTCCCAGGACCAGGATTTGGGGGATAAATAATAATAACAAGAAGAAGATCAATAATAACAGCCGCTAACGTTACTGGTCTTGAGCTAACTAACTCATTTAACCATCACAAAGCTCTATGAGATAGTGTTACTATTTTTATCTTCATGTTATAAAGGAGGAAACTCAAGCACAGAGAGGTTAAGCAAGTTGCCCCAGGTCACACAGCTAAAACTGAGATTTGATTTCAAATAGCCTGGCTCCAGAGCTGGTGCTATCAAAGCACTGCATGCTACTATGCCCCTTCATGGCTCCTAGAGGAAGCCTCAGGCCCTATAACCCTTCTCTTGTCCCCAGTTCAGAATCTTGCTCTCATTTTCCTGGGAAACTGCGATGTGCCCACCTGCCTGCCTGCAGGTCCTATGTATGAGGTGTGGCCTCTGACATCAGCCATGCCCCGGTTTTGTGGGTATTGTGCACCTTCTCTCCTCTCACGCTCACATGCCCAGGTGTGGAAGGGACATTTCCAGGAGCTCTTCTGGGAGCAGACGTGATTGACCTTGGCCATTGCAGCTCCAGCCTCATCCCACCAGTCTGCGTGCACTCAGATGGTCCAGTGTAATTACCCGAAGCAGGGAAGGTCCTGCCGGACCTGTGAGCCCTGGTACCTGTCTCTCTTGGCCTGTCCTTTCTGGCCTGTGGTCTAGACACGGCCACACTTGTTACGAGAGCCACGTTGGCACATCTCTTTTTCCTTTCCCTCCCCCATCCCCATCAGCCCCTGGGCCAGGTCTGGTCCTGAGCTTGATTCTTGGAGGAGGCTGCCTTCCTGCGGGAGGTAAGGCTGGCGTCTCTCCCAGCCAGGTGGGAGGGTGGAGCTGTGTGGATCTGCATGGAGGACTTGGGAAGTGACAGAGGGGTAGGGGTCCAGCCGGGGGAAGTGGTGACCTGGGGGAAGTTACATTTCCAGCCGTGACCCCTGGGGGCATTCTGCGTGCTCTCCAAGACATTGCCATTGGCATTGGCAGGTTGAAGGCTGTAGTGGGTGCCCAGGTGCTGTCTGATGGGAGAAGGAGTATTGGCATTGGAGTTGACAGATGCCTGTTAGCCCCTGCCTAGGGCAGAGCCAGGCTTGTCTTGTGCCAGGAAGTTGGCAGCAAAACAGAAATGAACTCTGGAGGTAGAACCTACCTTTGTAACTCAGAAAGCGACTCCAAAGCCCTCTTGGAAATTAAGTGGGTTCCAGGCCTGGTTTAGTCCCCTAGCCCCTTGGTAATCCCCATGAAAGGGTTTCTGTCTCTGATTTTGCTCCTTCTGGTCCTTCCTGTCTGCTTTTTTGTTTTGTTTATTTATTTATTTATTTATTTATTTATTTATTAAAAAAAATTTTTTTTAACGTTTATTTATTTTTGAGACAGAGAGAGACAGAGCATGAACGGGGGAGGGTCAGAGAGAGGGAGACACAGAATCTGAAACAGGCTCCAGGCTCCGAGCTGTCAGCACAGAGCCCGACGCGGGGCTCGAACTCACGGACCGTGAGATCATGACCTGAGCCGAGGTTGGCCACTCAACTGACTGAACCACCCAGGCGTCCCTGCTTTTTTGTTTAAAAAAAAAATTATGCTTTATTCTATTTTTAAATTGTGATAAGATACATAAACCGTAAAATTTACCATCGTCATCATTCTTCAAGTGTGCCGTTCCGTGCGTTAGTACAGTCACAGTGTTGCACAACCTTTGCCGCCGTCCATCTCCGGAACTCTCTTCGTCTTGCAAAACCGAGACTCTGCATCCATTAAACACTAACTCCCGCTTCTTGCTGACCAAGCCCCTGGCAACCGTCATTCCACTTCCTGTGTCTGTGAATTTGACTGCTCTAAGCGCCTCACATGAATGGAATCACACAGTATTTTTTTTTTTGTGGCTGCTGATTTCACTCAGCACAGTGTCCTCAAGATCCATCCACAGCGTAGCATGTTTCAGAATTCTTTTCCTTTTGAAGGCTGGGTAATATTCCACAGTATGTATATACCACATTTACATTTTGCGTGTCCACTTATCTGTCAGTAGAGACGTGGGTTTCTTCCACCTTTTGGCTCTTGCAGATAATGCTGCAATGAATACGGCTGTTTCCCAGTCTACTTTTGGGCTTACTTCACACAAGAGCAATAGGCCATCCCTGAGACTTGGTCAGGGATGGGCTCACTGCCTTGGTCCTGGGAGAGTGGGTGGGGAGCCAAGTGGGTGGGGAAGGCTTGGCCCTCTGGTGCCGTCCTCTACCAGACGCTAAGCTGTTGGTGCTTCTGGAACCAATGTACTTGCCTGAGGACGTTCCAGATTTCCTTCCCCTCTGCCCTCGGAAGAGGGTGCTGGGTTCTTGGTTCTCTCCTGTATAGGAGGAGGGTGGCTGTTGTCCACCATGAGCCTGGCATGGGTGGTGTTAGGAGAAAAGACCGTTGGGCAGTGGGAAGTGCACGTGGAGCTCCTTTGAGCCTGGGGCTGGCCGCTGACCTTAAATGGAGCCGTTGAAGATGTTTTAGGGTAGGCTGGATATGCTGCAGTACCAATCAGTTCTGGAATCCCCATGACTGAACACCAGCAAGGTTTACTGCTTGCTCACACCGGTCCCTCGCTGGTAGGCAGGGGCCTCTGCTCCACATGGTCACTCGGGGTCCCAGCTGATGGAGGCTGCACCTTCTGAACCCACGGCCCCCGAGGTAACTGTAGCAGGGGAAGGAGAATGGAGAACTTCCACAAGGGCTGACCAGAGCAGAGAGAGTCAGAAGGTGTCAGGGCCTTGATGCGGATGTGAGTATGTACCTGTGTGTGCCTATGTGCCTGGGTGTGCGTGTGTGTATGTGTGTGTGTGCCTGTGTGTGCCTCTCTGTGTGCATGTATCTGTGCATGTGGGCCAAGAGCAGAAAGAAGCTGGCTGGGCAAACCACATTGCTCTTTCCCAGCACAGCCCTCACCTGGCTTTGTACAACTCCTGAGGAAAGGTGACTTGGTGGTTCAGGAAGAGGCCATTGATTTGGGGAGGTCCTCTCATCTCCCCTCAGTGGGTGACAAAAGGAAGTTGGAATAGGCAGAAACACTGACACTCTGGAGCTGAGGGGACAGAGAAGGGCATGAATTTTGAGGTACCCTTGTATGGCCTTGTTCAACAATAGAATTATTTTTAAGGTCTAGGGAAGCTTTGTGGAGAGTCAACAGCGTGAGCTGAATGCCAGCGAGTCTGGCCTCCTGGTAGCAATGGACAGAGATACGGCGTGTTGCTGTGGGTGGATGTGGGGGTGTGTGCAAGCACGTGCAGGCTGGAAATGTCTTGGCTCCCAGGCTCCCACCGGGGGCCACTTGGCCCTACGATTGAAAGGAACCCCCAGTGTGGAGGGCAGAGGTTGTAGATTCTGACCCTGGCTGCCACCAAAGTACAAGGCTGCTTTAGGGGTCTTACTGACCCCTCTGGACCTTACATTACTTCTCTGTTTTCTGAACTATCCGTTTCTGCTTCTCAGCACTAGATTGAGAGTCATTTAATTTTTCATAAATACTCTAGGGACTCATGAAACCATATATGGGAGAGGGGCTCTAAGGAGGCCATTCCAGGCGGGTGCTAAGCGAGATTGGATTTGAAAGTCATTGTCGTAACGGCCCTTTGATTCTCCCTCTTCATTGCCTCCTGTCCACTCCATCTTCTGCCTCTTTGGGGCCAAGCGGCATCTCCCACCAGCAGCAGGCAGAGGGTCAGAAGAGCAGAGCCTTAAATCAAATCAGTCCAGGATCCTTACTTCTCACCAATTCACGACAGTTCGGGGAGGAAGCAGGAGACAAGTTAAAGCTGTTAACTGTAACAAGGGTTAGAACACCTATGGGATGTGTCAGAGTGACCTCCTGGCCCAAGACCCTAAATAAGTGAATTGGTTGTTAGGGGAGGAGATTCGGAGGAGTTTTAGGGAATTGTATCCGACAGTTGGCAGTTACCAAGCGTCCGCTAGGTGTGACTATTGTTCTGAGTGCCAGAAGACGGCTGTCCTTGCCCTCCAGATTCCTGCCACCTAGTGGGGGAAAACAGAATATACCAAAGACCTAATGCATGTGAGTTTGACATAAAGGAATGTTTCTTGTCTGATTGATCGAAGGCGGCGCTGTTTGTGAAACGCTTTTCTTCTTTGGTAGCTTACACTGCTCTTCAGAGAAGCCCCGCGGAGTGGGCAGGACAGCTGTGTCTTCCCATCTCACAGTGAGAAAGTGGAGCCTCCCGAAAAATGAGCACTTTGCAGGAGGTCCAGAAAATCTGGGACCAGAACCCAGCTTTGTTTGACTTCTGGCCCCGGGCTTGACTCATTGCAGCCCACTGACTGGCTGATGGGCTCCTGGCAGTAGTGGTGGGAGTGTCCAGTCCTGTGTGGGGTCTGTTCCTCTCTTTGCATCTGGCGCATAATAACGTAGATGCTTGTTGAATGACTATTGTTCATTTACACATAAAGATTCCCTCCCTTGGGGTGCCTGGGTGGCGCAGTCGGTTAAGCGTCCGACTTCAGCCAGATCACGATCTCGCGGTCCGTGAGTTCAAGCCCCGCGTCAGGCTCTGGGCTGATGGCTCAGAGCCTGGAGCCTGTTTCCGATTCTGTGTCTCCTTCTCTCTCTGCCCCTCCCCCGTTCATGCTCTGTCTCTCTCTGTCCCAAAAAAAATAAAATAAAAAACGTTGAAAAAAAAATTAAAAAAAAAAAAAAAGATTCCCTCCCTTCTGGCAAGGTCATCTAACCATTCTGCACCAGAATTCCTCTATGTTCAGCGGGCATAGCACTGCTTTTTCGACAGAGCAATTAGAAATCCTAGGCCCCTGTGCCTGGGTGGCAGATTATGTCGAAGTCGGAAAGCAATGGACTTGCTCCAAAGAGTAGACTCTAATTTGTCGGTCAGTTGTTTATTAACCAGGTGGCCCTGGACAAGACCTAGAACCTCTTTGAGCCTCAGTTTCCCCCTGTGTAAAATGGGGGAGTAATAGCTACTCTGACAACCTCCACATGTTGTGAGACCCTGACTTGGGTCTTGCTTTGTACGCTGTGAAACATGGTGCAGATAATAGTGTTTCTCTTCAATCTCTCTGAGCCCGGACACTGGGGAAGCCCCCCTCCCTTCTCTGCCCAGGGCCGTTGGCAGGCCCCTTACCTGCCATTTCTGCCCCTGCCACTGAACCCCAAGACCTAGGATTCCTTTGTCTCAGGCTCTGGGGGCCCTGGCTTCTCCAGGAGGCCCTGGTCTGCCTCCCTCCTCAAAGGAGCCCAGAGGTAGAGGATCTGATTGAATCTCCATGGCAACCAGAAGCTGAGCCTCACCCCCTCGGGGTGGAAGCATTGAGTCTGTCTCAACAGCCAGGCAGAGCCAGAACCGGTCTCTCTAACTCCAACTGTGCAGCGGCGCCTCCAGGAACCGGCTGCCCCCGTCGCTGATGCCCTGTCTTCCAGTTGCCCCTTTGCTGGGTTAGTGCCCCTGCTCCAAGCCTGTGTGAGATCCTCTGGGTCCTGAGGAGGCTACCCTGTGGGCCAGGGGGCTGCTGCAGGCCCTGCACGAATGGGACAGCCGGCCCACCGTGTACAATCTGAGCCAAGCCCTTTACGTCCGCCCCTTCGCCTCTTCCCAGGTAGACCTCCTCGTCCTTCACAACTGAATTCATATCCGCCTCTTGCAAGTTACCTGTCTTTCCTGCGCTTCTCGCACAGCGCTGTTTCAGAGTTCAGTTTCATTGACTAAGGGTCCTTGTCTCCATCTGGTGGTTCTCAGCCTTACAATACATTAGAATCACCTGGGGAGCTTTTTTTTTTTAATTTTTTTTTCAACGTTTATTTATTTTTGGGACAGAGAGAGACAGAGCATGAACGGGGGAGGGGCAGAGAGAGAGGGAGACACAGAATCGGAAGCACGCTCCAGGCTCGGAGCCATCAGCCCAGAGCCTGACGCGGGGCTCGAACTCACAGACCGCGAGATCGAGACCTGGCTGAAGTCGGACGCTCAACCGACTGCGCCACCCAGGCGCCCCACCTGGGGAGCTTTTAACAGCCCCGAGGCCCAGCCCTCCCCACCCCACCCCACCCCCGGAACACACCAGTTCTATATGGATCTCTGGAGCAGGAGCCAGTTATCAGCAGTTTCCAAACTTTCCAGGGAATTCTAGTGTGCAGCAAAGTTTGGAACTACTGTCTGAAAGTTTAAGATTTAAGCTACTCTGATGGCCTGTGGTGTCTTCCTCAATGTGAGCCTCTGGAATATAGGCTGTTGGATGCACAGTTGGGTCAACTGATGGAGGACGGTCCATGGAGGACCTAGTTGTGTGTCTCCAGACCCCTGGTGTTTTTTTTTTGTTTTTCAAGGACTAGGAGATCCCCTAGGGCACTTAATGCTTAGGAAGAGGATAAGGTAGTAATGATGATTACTATTTATTTAGCATTTGCCCCAGACCAGGTGCCTCTTACTACAGATATTTTCTCACTGGAACCCCACGGAAAACTCATGAGATTATGTGTTTTCCCCATTTATAGGTGAGGAGACTGAGGATCTGAAAGCTTAAGTAGCTTGCCCAAGGTCACATGGCTATTAAGTGGTAACACTGGGATTATAACCTGAATCTGACTCAAAGCCTATGTATGCCCTTAACCACTATGCTATCCTGGTTCCCCAGCCCCTCTCCTCTATAGGTTGTAGAGGAGGAGATACTGAGAAGGAGGTGGCTTGTTCCACAGGAAAGATGCTGGTCCAGGGATGCCTCACCTTAGTGCCATGCTACCACTGAGGGGCTCCCAGTGGTATCTCCTGGGTCATCTGGGGTCACAGGGCCCTGAAGGCATGCAGCCTGCTTTCCTGTTCCTTCAGCTGACCTCTCTTGAGGACTGTTCTGTCTGCCCAGACACTGTCCAAGTTCCTTAACCTAATTATGTTATTTAATGTCATCCTACAGCCAGCCTGTGACATGGGCATTGTTATCCCTGTCTCAAAGATGAGTAACTGAAACTCAGAGAGGCCTGGAGCCAGCCAGCTGACAATCCTCAGAGCTATTTTTTTTTTTTAAGAGAGAGAGAGATTGAGAGAGAGAGCATGTGTCGGGGAGAGGGGCAGAGGGAAAGAGAGGATCTTTTTTTTTTTTTTTTCCAATGTTTTATTTATTTTTGAGAGAGAGAGAGAGAATGTGAGTGGGAGAGGGACAGAGAGAGGGGAGGACAGAGAATCCCAAGCAGGCTCTGCCCTGACAGCAGCAAGCCCTATGTGGGACTCAAACTCAAGAACTGTGAGATCGTGATCGGAGCTGAAGTTGGACGCTCAACTGACCGAGCCACCAAGGCGCCCAGAGATGGGGCCAGGGGCAGGGGGGAGAAAGAGACAGAGAGAGAGAGAAAATCTTAAGCAGGCCTCACACTCCGAGCAGAGCCTGACACGAGGCTCAATCCCGCAACTCTGGGATTACCACCTGAGCCGAAATCAAGAGTCAGACACTCAACCAACTGAGCCACCCTGGCACCCCCTCAGAGCTGATTAAACACAGTTCTTTCAGTTCTGTGGCAGCCCAGCTCTGGCATGGTCAGTATGACCCTAGACTATAAGTCAGCCTTGGGGTCTTAGTTCCCACCACGTTGCGGGGAGGCCAAGTTTCATAGCCCTGTGTGCCCCTCAGCTGTGTGGGGGAGATGAGGGTCACTATATAGCTTGTCAGCCTCAGAACTGACCCCAGCTGTTGAGTCTAGCCAGTGTCCTGGCCTGCTGAGAAGGTAGGGAAGACCCAGCTTAGTTGGAGGAGGAATTTGAGGGTGATAGGGGACTTGGCGGGGGTGGGATCATTTTCTGCGAGTTAGTGACAGGAAAGGCAAGTTGGAAGGGCTCTATCCATGCAGGAGGGCACCGGGACCTCAGCTCCAGCTACACCAGACTGTTCAGTAGTGCCCCAAACAAAAGGGTGCAGTTGTAACCCCGTTCTCTGCAGCTCTGCTCCTCTCACTGGAACAGCTGCTTCCTTCCCCTCTTGGGGAAGCGTCCCCGAGGATGCTTGCATCCCGTCAAGGGATGCTCAGACCCGCCTCCAGATGGATCTCTTCCTCCACCAGAGTTTGACACCAGTTGTTTCTTCCTCTTGTGGGCCCTGACAGCAACCTGCCCGCATGATTTTTTCTGTCTGTTCGGGTCCCACTCATGACAGTGGTTAAAGCACTTGTCCTGGAGTCAGACTACTATTCAACATGGTTTTCCACTTACCAGCCACTAAACCCTCTGGCAAGGGACGTCACTCCCTACGCCCTCACTTCCTCAATTGTAAATGAGAATCGTAATGGTACTACTTTCTTGGTTTTAAATTTTACATATGTCGGGGCGCCTGGGTGGCTCAGTCGGTTGAGCGGCCGACTTCGGCTCGGGTCATGATCTCGCGGTCCGTGAGTTCGAGCCCCGTGTCGGGCTCTGGGCTGACGGCTCAGAGCCTAGAGCCTGTTTCAGATTCTGTGTCTCCCTCTCTCTGACCCTCCCCCATTCATGCTCTGTCTCTCTCTGTCTCAAAAATAAATAAACGTTAAAAAAAAAATAAATTTTACGTATGTCTACTTGTGTAACCACCACCTAGATTTCCGGCACCCCAGAAAGTTCCCTCATGCCCCTTCCCAGTCAACACCCACACTCTCCCACAGCCCACTCCCCAGGGAGCCACTAATGAGAATTTTTATCACCCTCCATTTGTTTTGCCTGTTGTTGAACTTCATATAAGTGGAATCCTGTGTACGTGCTCTTTCGTGTCGGTTTTCTTTTGCTCAACATGTTTGTAAGATTTTTCCGTCACGGGGTTACTTGGAAGATGAAATCAGGCTGTGCCCCACACAGACACAGATGACAGTGGGCATGTGTAGGACCACACTGGGAGATCCCAGAGGGCAGGAATGGAGTCTATGCCCCTGTGCTCTGTTCCCACCTGATGCAGCGTGTGGTGGACAGAGACTTTGGATGTTCTCTGAAGACCTTGGATGCTGCTTCGGTGGGAATGATGGTCAGGACTGGGCTGCCCTCCAGCTGTTCTCCCAAGCTTTCTCTTCCCCACTCCTGTGTCAGTTCTAGGGCAGAGAGTAAGCTTATCGTCTGGTATCAGCCTTCGTAGCATCCCTGCTGGGAGCGCAGGACTATTCCACAGCTAGAACTTAACTTTATCCTGCACTCACCCACAGGTTCTTAGAGTGTCTGAGAAGAGGTTGGAAAGATCCCCCAAACTGCCTTTAGCATCTGTTTTGGAGGTTGGGTGTACCAGGACATAGTCTTGGCTGTGCCCTTCCATCATTGGTGCTGGACAGTCTTAGGGGAAGGTTGTAAACAGCTTGACACCTGTATGCCTCCAGCCATTTGGGCACCCTTTCTTCCCCTTGCACTTACCAGAGCTTAGGATGGTGGAAACGAGGGCTGGTCGCTTGGGTTTGAACCCGCCCCAGACGGGCCAGCTCTTCACCTTGCCCAAAAGGAGCATGTCTGAGGTCTCCATGTCTGTCACTGGTCAGCTCATGTTCTGTCATCTGGCACAGGCTCCATTACAGACTCGGAATAGGTAACCCTGCGTTCACGTGTGGTCCCAATCTGGATGACTCCTAAGAGATCTGGAGGTCACAGGCCTCTGCCTGCATTGTAACTTGAGAGAGGAACTGGTGCATCGAGTGGCATTATCTGAAGTTAGCGATATTTGGCAATGGTGTGGCTGGCAGGACCCCACAGCAGGTGATGGTCCAGATGAGCGGCCCCCACTGGGTCCTGCCTAACTCTTAGCTTGGTTCACAAGGCCCTCGGTGTGCTGGTCCGTGCCCGCTTCTCCAGCGCTATCTGCCACCTCACCCTCCTGCTCATTCAGTGTCCCAGCCGTGCTGGGCTATTTATAGTCCCCTTGAGGGGCCCTGCTGTTTTGCACTTTGTGCCTTTGCCAAGCCTCTTCTCATTGCCTAGAACTCTGCTCCCGTCCCCATCTGCCTGGCAAGCACCCACACATCTTTCAAGATTCAATTAATAATGTTAATAATAGCCACGAAGATTTATTGGGTGCTTACTATGTGCTAAGTGCTTTGCATGCCTTATTCCAGTTAGTCCTCAAAGCAGGCCTGGGCACTTAGCCCCTTCATCATCCTCTTTCACATTCACTCGATTAACCAATATCCATTTATAGGTGGCTGCCCTGTGCCAGGCACTCTTGTGAGCACAGAGAGGTTAGGAAGTGATGGAGCCTGGACTGGAACCTGAGCCGTGTGGCCCTAGGGTCTCGCTCTTAGCTACAGCGATAAACCACCTCCCTCTGGGGCACCTGGGTGGCTCAGTCGGTGAAGTGTCTGACTCTTGGTTTCGGCTCAGGTCGTGATCTCACAGTTTGGGAGTTCAAGCACTGCACTGGGGTCTGTGCTGACAGTGCTGAGCCTGCTCGGGATTCTCTCTCTCCCTCTCTCTCTCTGCCCCTCCCCTGCTTGTGCGCACACACGCCCTCTCAAAATAAATAAATAAACCGCCTCCCTCTGAGTACCACCTAACCTCTTCCAGTGCCCCCTCACCCACACTGTTGCCTCCTCCCTCCTCTCTGCCTCACCTGTGAAGTACTTCTGTCATAGCACCTGCGATGTCTTATTGCTTATTGGACAGCCTTCCTCTGCTGGGCTGGAAGGGTATCCCTCAGGAATGTGTTTATTTTAAGTGGCAGAAAATCCAACAGATAGGGGCTTATATTTTTCACTTAAATAAAAAACAAGATGGACTGTTTCTTTTTTTTTTTAACGTTTATTTATTTTTGAGACAGAGAGAGACAGAGCATGAACGGGGGAGGGTCAGAGAGAGAGGGAGACACAGAATCTGAAACAGGCTCCAGGCTCTGAGCGGTCAGCACAGAGCCCGACGCGGGGCTCGAACTCCCGGACCGCGAGATCATGACCTGAACCGAAGTCGGCCGCTTAACCGACGGAGCCACCCAGGCGCCCCAAGATGGACTGTTTCTTTTTTTTTATTTTTATTTTTTTTTAATTTTTTTTTCAACGTTTATTTATTTTTGGGACAGAGAGAGACAGAGCATGAACAGGGGAGGGGCAGAGAGAGAGGGAGACACAGAATCGGAAACAGGCTCCAGGCTCTGAGCGGTCAGCACAGAGCCCGAAGCGGGGCTCGAACTCACGGACCGCGAGATCGTGACCTGGCTGAAGTCGGCCGCTTAACCGACTGCGCCACCCAGGCGCCCCAAGATGGACTGTTTCTAATGTGGTTCAGTAGCTCAGAAGCATCAAGGGGAATGTCTGTGTTCTTTCTTGATCATTTCCTCACGACAGCAATATGGCCACTGTCACTCCAGTCATATTTGCGTTCAAGGCAAGGAGTCCCTTTTTAATGATCAAAGCAAAGGCCTTGCTGAGGCCCCATCATGCTTTACTGGGTCTCATTGACCAGAACGATGTCAAAGGGCCACTCTAGTTGTAAGAGAGGCAGAGAAAGTGAGTGTCTTGCCTGGGACGGGTCCTTTGCCACCTCATATAAAACCAGGGGAGAAGGGAAGATGGATATTGGGTAGGAGCTAGAGAGCAGAGATCACGTATTAATTTCTCCCGAATTCTTAGAATCTGAGGGCTTTATAATTGTTTTGTGCTACTGCCTTGCATTTATCCTGTGCAAATACAGACCCTTTTACTTTCTCAAACCTAGTATCCTAGTGTACATGCTGTTATTTCCCATTTCACTTAATAAGATGATACCCACTATCCATATAATTTTTT
Source organism: Felis catus (assembly GCF_018350175.1). Classification (NCBI taxonomy): domain Eukaryota; kingdom Metazoa; phylum Chordata; class Mammalia; order Carnivora; family Felidae; genus Felis; species Felis catus. Next base: position 16,225,623 of record NC_058381.1, on the reverse strand, counting down.
TAAAAATTTACATCCAAGTTAGTTATTATAGTTCAACAGTGATTTCAGGGGTAGATTCCTTAGTGCCCTTACCCATTTGGCCCATCCCCCTCCCACAACCCTTCCAGTAACCCTCTGTTTGTTCTCCATATTTGAAAGTCTCTTATGCTTTGTCCCCCTCCCTGTTTTTATATTATTTTTGCTTCCCTTCCCTTATGTTCATCTGTTTTGTCTCTTAAAGTCCTCATATGAGTGAAGTCATAGGATTTTTCTTTCTCTGATTGACTAATTTCACTTAGCATAATACCCTCCAGTTCCATCCACGTAGTTGCAAATGGCAAGATTTCTTTCTTTCTGATTGCCGAGTAATACTCCATTGTATGTATATACCACATCTTCTTTATCCATTCATCCATCAGTGGACATTTGGGCTCTCTCCATACTTTGGCATATTGTTGATCACCACCCATATAATTTTAATGGCTACATAGTAGTCCGTCTTGGAGAAATACCATACTTTACTCAACCGGCTCCCCATAATTAATCATTTGGGTTGTTTTTAATAGTTCACAATCATAAGGAACCCTGTGATTAATAACCTGTAACCTTATTTCTAGATACACTTATAATTAATTTCTGAGGACATAGTCTTGGGTTATGCTGGGTTAAAAGCTCTGCCAACAAATAGAGTTTTCAAAACCAGTTACCAAACTGAATTCAGACAAACTGTCCCAGGTGTACATACCCTCCAAGAGTTTCTCTTTTTAAGATTTTATTTTATTTTTTAATTTAAAAAATGTTTTTATTTATTTTTTGAGAGAGAGTGAGTGAGACAGCACGAGTAGGGGAGGGACAGAGAGAGAGGGAGACAGAATCCAAAGCAGGCTCCAGGCTCTGAGTTGTCAGCACAGAGCCCGACCCGGGGCTTGAACCCATGAACTGCAAGATCATGACCTGAGCCAAAGTCGGACACCCAGCCGACTGAGCCACCCAGGCGCCCCTAAGATTTTATTTTTAAGTAATCTCTACATACAACGTGGGGTTCAAACAACCCTGAGATCAAAAGTTGCACACTCCACCACTCAAGCCAGCCATGTACCCCCATACCCTCCACGAGTTTCTGAGGGTACCTGTTCCCTGGAAACTTTGGGTATTTTTTTAACCTTGCTGATTTGATAGAAAAACAGCAACAATCACAACCCCCCCAACACACACACACAAAATCAATTTTCTTTGATTACAGGGAGGTTAACATTTTATGTTTTTTATTTTTTAAAGTTTATGTATTTTGAGAGAGAGAGAGAGAGAGAGAGAGAGAGAGAGAGAGAGAGAGAGAATCCCAAGCAGGCTCCACACTGTCAGGGCAGAGCCCAATGCGGGGGTTGAACTCATGAACGGTGAGATCATGACCTGAGCCGAGATCAAGAGTTGGACTCTTAACCAACTGAACCACCCAGGTGCCCCTCCATCTTGTTTTTTCCTGTGTTTCAGAGTAAGTTGAAGACAGCAGTACTCTTCCCTGCAGCACTTAAGCGTGGATATCATTAACTAGTGTTCAATATTTAGTGAAATATGTATATGTATTTGATGAAGGTGATGGAGGCGTCAACCTGTGTACCCCAAATCCCTGTCAAGACACAGAACATTTCTATCGCCCCGGACAGTTCCCTGTGCCCCTTACAATCAACTGCTGTCCCTACCCCAACCCCAGAGGTAACTGCTATTTTCTGTTTGTTTTCAACCATAGATTACTTTTGTCTGTTCTAGAACATCATGTAAGTGGAACCATACAAGATGTGCTCCTTTGTGTCTGGATTCTTTCACTTACCATAGTGCTTGTAAGAGTTATTTTTGTTGTTCTATGTATCAGTAGTTTGTCCCTTTTTATTGGTCCTTTATTGTAAGGATATATAAGGAATACCTATTTTTAAGGGGTGGGCAGAGCAAGAGGATTCCACCAAGGAGACTTAGAAAGAATAGTGAAGGCAGTAGGAAAAGCACTCAGACAGAAGGTCAAGAAAATCATCTGGGTCAGTTATAAATAAGTTTGACTACATATAACATAAAAACTAAATAATAGTGGCTTACATAACAAGCAGTTTTTTCGCCTCTCCTCTAAAAGAAGTCTGGAGGTAGACAGTCCTGGAGTGGTATGGCAGTTCATTGTGCCATCACCAGCCCAGGTTCCTGGCTTTGCACTCAGCTATCTTCAGCGCTGGCTTCTAGCCTCAATATCACCTCATGGTTTAATATGGCTGCTGGAGCTCCAGCCATCCCATCTGCTTTCCAAACTGGCAATAGAAGGAGGAAACATGGAGGGGAGGGAGGAATGGCATACCTTACAGCTAGACCAATCTTTCTTAGCAGCCTTCCTCAAGGTTTCACACATATCCACTTAACATCTCATTGGTTGGAACTTATTCACATGGCCCACACCACTAGAGAAAGTAGTCTTTTAGCTAGCCACTGGGCACACTGCCACTCCAAATATAATGATATTTCTGTTACCAGGAGGGGAAATGGATATTGGCTGTTAGCAGCCTCCTCTGACTTTTCTCTTTTGAGACCTAGTGGCCAAGCCATGGTCAAATCAGCCTTTCTATCCATGGCCTCTCATAAACTGAAGCCTGTGCTTGGTAGTTTTCCATCCTCCTGAGTCCCCAGGACTCCTTCCTTCTCTGAGGGTGGGTTTCTTTTATATCCCTTTTCCTGGTAGGGGCTCTCCTGGGTCTCTGACTGACTTCCTGGGCTGTCAGCGTTTTACAGAGGGTGGAACGAAAGGAAAAGCATCTAAGAACATTTGCAGAGAGCTCTGTATGCATTCTCTCCACTTCTGGGCCTCCCCCACTGCTATGGCTGGCACCCTTCCCTCCCCACTTTGGTCAGCCTCCCCTGACAAGGAGAGCTGCGGAAGTAGATTTCTCTGGAAGGTCAGTGAAGCTCAAAGGGGAAAGGATGGCATGTGGAGACAGACAGACTTGGGTTCAGATCCTTGCCGCAAATCTCTCCGAAACTCAGAGACGTCTGCAAACAGGGGATGGGTGAGAACAGCTGTATAGACGCGGCTGGGCTGAGAGGAGCAGGAGCCACCACTTGATAAGGCTGAATCGTGCACACATGAGGGAAGGCCACCGGAGACCTTCCCGCCTTGCCGTGACCCAGGCAACTCCAGACCGTGTGGTAGAGGCGAGCCTTACCACCCTCCCTGTTGTTCCTTCTGCCCCTTGGAAATAAATAAATTAAGACTAACGGATCTGGTCCTGCGACCCCTGGAAACACAGGTCAGCGTATAGGAGAGTCAGCACGGCCTGCTGGAATCTGAACTGTTGGCCGGGTCAGGGTTCACCATAGCTCGAACCCCTGACCACGACTCCAGACACTCATAGGAGAGCCTGGAGCCTCCTGGAGGAGACATGGCAGGTTAACGTGATGTTCCATTCCCTCCCTGTGCTTCTCCAAAGTGAGTAGGTCTCCCCAAACAGCCGGGCCCCCTCACAGTGCCAGACTTGGGCAGAATGGATGCTGTGGCTTCTCTTTCTCCCTCCTGCCCCATGGAAATAGCAGAGTCGGCTCACGGCCCGCCAACCTCACGCATAGGTCCTGTGTCCTCTGGTCAGTGAGCCCTATTTCCACGTGCATGGCACACACACATCACAGTGACTCTTCACTTGCATGCCTGTTCTGGGGGAAAAAAAATAGTTTATGTTCTTTGACAGCTTAATGGGCCGTCAGCACGGGGACTGGAGAGGAAGTCAGAGGGAGCAGGTGCAGCGAGGCTGGGGGAAGCTCTCGGCTGCCAAAGGGCCAGGTTGGACTGAGTATAGCTGTGGCCAGACGCCCTGGTGACCTGTTGACACCATTCTCAGGCTGCCGGCTGCCCTGGGGCTGGTATGTTGTGACAGAAGAGGAGGAGCCAGGGCCCCGTGGAGCATTTGGCTCAAGCCTGAGACCTGAGAGGGACAGTGCATTCCTCTGCTCATTCATTCCCTCCACGCACATTTCCCTAGATCCTGCCGCGTGTCCGCCCGTGGGTTCTGGGCACACAGCAGTGACTGAGGCACCCCCCCCCCCGGTCCTGCCCCAGAGGTACAGGGACAAATGGGCAAGATAACAGAGGCACTAGAAGGCCACGTGCTGTGGTTCTGAGCTGGGACGCCAGGGAGGACATCCCGGAAGAAGTGAAATCAGAGCGGACGGTGGGACCAGGCCCAGCCAGGGGGTGAGGAGCCGTGAGAGGATCGCTTGTGCTGCTGCAGGAGAGACCCCACCGGTGGAGCTTGGGGGCCTTTCTGAGGTGCTGCCCTGTGCCCCCATGGGCCCGGCCCGCTGTTCCCGGGAGGGGTGTATGTGCGTGGGCTCTGCAGCCTGGTTGGTGCTGGCAGCACCAAGGGGGTTAACGGCAGCTCCACTTCCCTGCAGCCCTTTCTTCCCTCTTCTCCGAAGGGAGCCTCCATTGAAATTCTAGAAATAAGTGCCGGCTTTTGAGTCTGCTGTGAAACCATGTCCCTGCCAGGCCCCAGAGCCACCTTCTCGCCCACACTGTGCCAGCCTTGGGCTCCATCTTGTGCAGGGGCCTCGTTCAGAGGGGTGAGGACTCCCCGGGTGCAGTGCCTCAGCCCTCCGCCCCGAAACCTGCTCTACCCCCCACACCAGGCATCGGCTCGGTGTACAAATGGTACCCAAGGAGGAGGGGCTCAGGAAGTGACATCGCCTGGCCCGCCCCACCTCCTTATTCCCTATAAAAAGCAAAATGGTGACTCAGAGAGGAGAGTTGGAAGCGTCCTGCCTCCTGCTCCCACTGTGAATTTTTAGACTTGGAATTAGGCAGGAGGCAGAGGAAACAGCGGCTCGAAATCCACGACTGACATGCTGTTTGGCGGGTGGCAACCGTGGAGCCGCTCCTCCCCTACTCCCAGCAGCCCCTGAACTGCAGCCCCAGGACCTGCTGGCGCTCCCCAGCCCCTCTCGAGGCCCGGGGCCCCCACGCAGCCCCCGCCCGGGCCTGGCCGTGCATGCCGCACCGGGGGGCATGGCAGCCGGGGGTCGCCGCAGGCGCCCACTGCGCTATCAGTCCCTGGCAGCCCTCGTGGAGGACTCTCAGTGGCCTTTCTTGTTCCTTGTCTCAGACTTCAGCTACGGGGCAGACGACTACGACGGAGAAGGGAATGAGGAGCAGAAGGGGCCCCCGGAGGGCTCGGAGACCATGCCGTACATCGACGAGTCGCCCACCATGTCGCCCCAGCTCAGTGCCCGTGGCCAAGGCGGCGGGGACAGCATCTCCCCCACCCCACCTGAGGGGCTGGCGCCTGGGGTAGGTGCACCTGCTTTTCCTTCTGGGGGCGGGGGGGGGGGGAAGGCAGGCATGGGTGTTGTGGACCAGGCCCTGCCTGGGACGCTACTGGGAGAACAGGGCTGGGGAAATGTGGACCTGGCGCCCTTGCCACCTCATCCCAGTCCTGGGCCCCTCAGACTAGGCTCCCCACCACCACCTGCTGCTCTCTCTGCCACCCCTGCACCTATCTCTGCCTCCTCTACCAGCCATCTGCTTCCCCTGCCTTCTGGACACCCTCACTCACTTCCTCTCTCAGCTTTCTCTTCCAGCCCCTCTCTAGCAGGATGGGGCCTGGGGGAGGGAACAGGCCCTTCTCTCTGGGCCAGAGCAGCGCACATGGCCTGTGGGCTGTAAATGCACAGATGCCGGCTCAGCAAAGCGAGGCTGGTCTCCGTGCTCTCTGTGAGGTGGAGTGAGCTGCTTCCGTAGCATTCCCTGAAGATCAAGGGCCCCCCATGCTGCCCGCCTCTGTTGACTCTGGAAGGGAATCAGCCCTAATGGTGTCCCCCTCTCCTCTTGTCGGCTGATAGGAGCTCTGCTCCAAAGAGAAGCATTTTACAAGGAATATTAAGTATGTGCTTTGAGACGGGCCAGGAGGTTTGCAAGCCTTGTGATTCATGCCGTTCCTGGCCGCAGGGACTGGCTGTGTCTGGGCCCAGCTTGTATGTGTGCACCTGAGACACATGAGCAAGTGCGGCAGAGGGGCTCCTGGGGGCTGTTTTTCTGGAGTTGGGGAGAATCAAAGCCCTTCCTCTATTTGGGGGGCTGGGGCATGGAGAGTCTCGTCCTGCTTGGTAAAGGGCTTGTCCAGATGCGTTCTGTGGGGGACCCCTTTACTCCAACAACCCCGAGGAGCAGTCACTCAGATGCTGTGAGATACTTGTTCCCCTCCCTAAGAGCCCAGCAATCCCCGCTCCACAGGAGGGCTGCCTGGACTCTACCATTTCTGGAGAACCCCCTGCTTCTTTCCCTCCCAGCCTCCTTGGCCACCTTCCACCCCTCCGCAGAGCTCTCACCCCCTCTTCACACACTGGGGTGGCTGTTATAGCCTTTGGCAACAAGGGCCTTGGCAACCGGCTTCCCACTTGAGGGAAGCCACATTGTTGCCATGGCAACAGAGGCTGAGGCAGAGCTTCGTGGCTGCCAGGCAGTGCAAGTTTGGAAATGGATGGTGGGGGCAGGTGGGAGGTGGAGGGGACGGGTGAGGTTCAGGACCCCCACAGCTGGCATTCTGGAGTGTTGCCCTGTCATCCTAAGGAAGGCGAGAGTCCACCATCTCGGACATGCAGGGCAGGATTTTTGCTAGTGATGGAGGGAGTATTCTGGGGCGTGAACTGAGGCCAAGCAGAGGAAACAAGGCTAAAACTCTTGCTTCCCATCTCTGCCTTCAGGTCTCTGACCAAACAGAGCTCAGAGGCCCCCTGGAGGACTCAGCTGTTACCCCACTGTGAGCAGGTGCAGGAAGATTCACTGTAGGACCCAACCCAGAGCCAAGAATGCTGGCTGAGAGTTGAGAACGTGTGGCCAAACAGAGCTGCTTGCTGACAAGCGAAGTGCCTCTGCCATGTTCATCCCCCTTCTCTGCCTCCCCCCGCCCCCCTGCCTTCCTCCTTGCTTCCTGCCTCGGGTCCTTCCCTCATCACGTGACCGCCTCGCCGGCATGCTTGCCCATCGATTTTTAGATTCCTTGGTGAAAGGTGCTGGTGGGTGCTTTTCCCAGTGAAACAGATCACAGGCACAACGGGAGACCCCCCCTTGCCTGGAGCTCTGAGGTTTTGAGCCAGTGACTTTCCTCACTTTGTGGCTGCCCATTTTGTTTGGTGGCTCACGAGTGAGTAACTGGGTTTTTTTTGAGGACTTTGAAATCCAGAGATGCTAAGTGAGAACTGACTAAAGTGCTTGGGAACCCCGGAATTGATTTTTTTACACCATTGGCTAGAAGTCATGCAAGGTAGGGGTGGGGAGCATTTATCCAACTTGGGGATACGGGTGAAGATTCCAGTCCGATGAACCTCCTTCCGGCCCACCTTCCTTCCCGGAGTTAGTTGCATTTCTGCCCTTTCCTCTGGGTCACTGGCCCCATCTAGTGGACTCTGCAAGTATTGCTGTTTACATTGGGGTGCCACAGAGAGTTGACACACCCCTTCCTGAGTACTTGGGCGCTATTTTGGTTTAAAAACAAAACAAAACAGAAAACCAAGGTTTTTGCTACTTGGCTCTGTTTCATTTGGCTAGGCAGGTCTCCTCCCTGCCAGGCTTCCTGTTGGGGCCTTGGGAACCAAGGGGACTTTTGGACCAAATCAGACGATTGTTCTAAGTATTCAGATGTCTGGCCTCTGGCAGCTGGGCATTTCACAGCCCTGTACGCAGCCAACTTGTGCTGGGAAGCCTAAGGTTTGGTCCTCCAGAGAACAGAACCAATGGGATGCCTATCTATATCTGTAGGGAGATTTATTTTTTTTTAATGTTTATTTATTTTTGAGAGAGAGACAGAGCATGAGTGGGGGAGGAGCACAGAGACAGGGAAACACAGAATCCGAAGCGGGCTCCAGGCTCCAAGCTGTCAGCACAGAGCCCGACAGAGACAATGCGAGAGACAGAGTGCAAGCAGGGGAGGGGCAGACAGAGGGAGACACAGAATCCGAAGCGGGCTCCAGGCTCTGAGCGGTCAGCCCAGAGCCCGACGCGGGGCTCGCACCCACGAACCATGAGATCATGACCTGAGCCGAAGTCGGACACTTAACCGACTGAGCCACCCAGCTGCCCTTGATCATGGAATTGGCACACTTCATTATGGAGGCCAAGAAGTACCAAGATCTGCAGTCAGCAAGCTGGACACCCAGGAATGATGTAATAGTTCCAGGTTGAGTCTGAAGGCCTAAAGAACCAGCAGGGCCAAATAGTGTGAATTCTAGTCTGAAAGCCAGCAGGCTCGAAATCCAAGAAGGGCCAGTGTTTCAGTCTGAGGCTAAAGCCTGGAAGAGACTCGTGTCTCAGCTTGACTGGCAGGAAGAGTTCCCTTTTATTAGGCCTTTTTGTTCTACTTGGGTCTTCAGTTGATTAGATGAGGCCCACCACCCCCATCAGGGAGAGAAGCAGCTATACTCAGTTGCCTGATGCAAATGTTAATCTCACTCAGAAATGCCCTCATGGCACACTCAGAATAACTTTGACCGAATGTCTGGGCCCAGTCAGGTTGTGACACATAAATGTAACAATCTTGACAGTCTCACTCGTGCAGCAGCCCAGAGAACGGAAGGAACACGAGCTTTGGATAGGTGAACACCTGCTACTCTCTAGCTGTAAGGCCCTGGATGAGTGCCATGACCCCTCCGAGCCTCACTTTCCTCATCTCGAAATAGGACCAGCTGCCTGGATTGTTGGGGAGAGACTGGGATAGCTCAGGTGAAGCCCGCAGCTCTGGGTCTGGCTCACCGTGGGTGCTCAGCCCTTGGCGACTGGGACCCACGAGACTTTTCTCGCCTGTTTTTGGAGCCAAGACCATTGTAAGGACCTGGTCTAATGAATATTAGCTAGACAAGGACTGAATCTGCTTCTGCAACCTCCTTTCCTGCCAGGTATGGTGGCCCAGATAGAGCCAGGTCTCTGTGGTGTCCCAGTCTCCTCGCTCCCCAACCTGCCCCCTACAGCCTGGCTCTGCTGCTCTTGTCTTCGGTGTGCCCCAGCTGTGAAGCCCACTAGGCCTCGGGGGAAACCTCAAGCCCTGCCCTGCAGACCCTCCCCTTCCCTCAAGCCCAGGCTGAGCAGAGCCCCTTAGTAGGGCCAGGGCGTCACGTCACTGGTGGCTCGATTCGACCGACAGTGCCTGATTTCACCTTGGGAAGGCAGGGCAGGGACTCTTGATCTCAGCTGACAAGTTGGGGTACACGTTCCTCTGCCAGGACCATGGTCATACAGAAAAGCTTGCTCCCTGTAAGCCAGAGACTCCTCCTTCTGCCCCCTTGGGAGACACGGTAAAAAGTGGAAACAAGGCAGAGAAAAGATCTGGGTGTTGTCTCCGGGCTTCCGCCGACTAGCTGTGTGACCTGAGGGATGCCACGCCCCCTGTCTGGCTCCAATCTACTCATCTGTAAAGGGAAGATACTGAGAATTTCCTCCCTCCTGACCGCCCACACCCGTCATGAGGTTTCCGTGAGACGGTGTCAGGCAGGGCGCTTTGCAGATTGTAGAGTCTGTACCCACGTTGGTGGGACTGCTCAGTGTCAGACTTGTTCTGTAGTTCCGGGGGTATCCAGAGGCAGGTCAGAGGCATCTAATAAAAGGCCGGATGGAGGGGTTCAGACTTTAGCCAGCGGGAGAGACCAGAGTAAGGGCGGCGGGGGGGGGGGGCGTTGAAACGGTCACCGTTGTCCTTCCATCTCCCCCACCCATTTCTCCTCGTCACAGCTGCCTGGACTTGCGCTGAGCCTTTTACACAGGTTATCTCATTCAGGGCCTGTGAAGTTGGCGCGGTAATCGTCATCTTACAGTTGAGGAAACAGGCTGGCAGAGGTGACGTAATTCACCCAAGACTAGCCAGCGGGGCCAGAGATTTGTTGAAACTCAGGTCTCTCGGACACCACCTCCCTTGTGAGGTTTTACAGCCCGTCGCTGAGCCCTTTGCCCTTTGGGAAGAGTGCACCGTTCCTTGTGGGGCCGGTCGGCCCCGTGAGATCGGGAGCCCCAGTCCCCGGTCGTTTCCACGGCCCCCCTCCGCAGCTCCTGGCACCTGCTGTTTGTGGAACTGAACTGAGTAGTACCAAGTGGCCAAGGAGGAAGGACTCAGATGCAGTCTCAAGGCATGAAGTTCGGGAGATCTCTGCTCCCTCTTTCCTTCTTCAGTCCCTTCCGATGGTTGGGTTTGGGGAGTTGAGGTTGCTTCCAGGTGAATGGAGGAGCCAGGTGGAGAGCCAGAGCATGTGAGATTGTGTCCCAGTCTGGTCCCTCTGGACATTGTTAGAGGCCTGGGTTGGGTGGGCTAGCGGCTGCCGTGGTCTTTACTCCTCTCAGGAGTTTCCATCTGCCAGTGGAATCAGAGACAGACTCTCCTCAAGTTTCCAGCGTCCTGTCTCAGCAGCCTTGCCCCCTACTTGTCCGTTTCTGGATCTTTGGGCCCCACCGCTACCAGGTGGCGAGCTCGGAGCCCATGGGCTTCATTGCCTCCTAACTCCTCCCATTACTGGGTGAGCTCCCACCCCATTTGTAGATGAAGAAACTAAGGTTCAGGGGGGTTCCCTGGCTTGTCTGGGTTGAGAAGGAGGTGAGTAGGAAGTAGGGAGACATAGCGCCCTGGTTGCAACCTCAGCCCCCTCCACGGCAGGTCCTCTCTGGCCCGTTGCCCTCTTCACACCTGGCTCGGATCCGGCCTTCTGTGGTTGACCACACCTGGCTGACCTGGAGCATCCCTGTAGCTCTCACAGCCTGTCTGCACCTGCCCCTCCCTGCCAGCATGCTGGGATCAGAGTTCCGTGATGGATTTCACATCCACCCCTAACGCTTCTTCCAAAGGGACATTCAGTGAAGGGATGCTGATCTCCTGCAGGTCCCAGGCACTGTGGCTGTGAGGGTGAGCTCAGCCAGGACCATCCTCTGCACTTGAGGCCCTGGAGTCTCCAGGGGTGGGGCAGGGAGGCGGACTGACCTACATGTAATCACACCAACTGGGGTGAAATTGCGTGCGAACTAAGCACCCTAGAAGCCCCACCCCTAAGAATGTGCTCTCACAAAAGTGAGCCACCCTGTGGCCAGAGGCAAGGGGTTTGTGCAGAAGGGCAGAGCACCTCCTCCAGGCCAGCAGGCTGGCTCTTGCCCCAGGGACTGTTTTCCATCACTGTCACCCAGTTTCTCCACTAGTGGGTGCCAGCGCTTTCTTTCACACGGATGATGCACTGGTGAGCCTGCCACCCTCAGGGTTACCAACTGGGTGCTTCTGTCTGGAGGGTTTCCAGACCCCTCACCATCCTGCCCATGTGGCAAAAGGAAAAAGAGCTCATAGAAACACTTCCAGAGGGGCTCCTGGGTGGCTTGGTCAGTTAAGCATCCAACTCTCGGTATTGGCTCAGGTCATGATCCCAGGGTCGTAGGATCGAGCCCCAGGTTGGACTTCGTGCTGAGCGTGGAGCCTGCTTGGGATTCTCTCTCTCTCTGTCTCTGTCTCTCTCTGTCTCTCTCTCCCTCTGCCCCTCCCTCCCCCCATGCTCTCTCTCCCTCTCTAAATTAAAAAAAAAAGAAGAAGAAGAAAAGAAAAAAAACACTTCCATAGCACTTATGAAATGCAGGCACTGTGTTACAGCACTTTCTAAGCATTAACTTATTTAGCCCTCGCCACGACCTCGTGAGCAAGGCACCATTATTGCCCTATTTCACAGATGTGGAAACTCAGGTGCAAAGAGGTTACACAACTCACCTAAGGTCCCACACCTGGTGAGTGGGAGGTACTCGTCACAGCTGCTCTCTGCTTTGTCTCCAGAACATTGCCCTCTGCGCCTTTCTTTTACCTCTTTCTGGCTGCGTGGCTTTGGGCAACTTGCAGAGTCTTGGTACCCTCAGCTGAAAATGAGGATAAATACCTCCTGTCCGGAAGGGCTACCGCGAGGACCAAGTGACATAGTAACTGCGAGAACACCTTGTTCTGTCTGGGCTGCACAGAGGACCCGTTCCGGAGGTGATAGTTGAATTTGAATCTCTCTTGGGATGTGAACCCAGTTCTCCATGAGTCCCTGGCTCTGGCTGCCCTCAGACCCTCCTGTCCCTGCTCTAGTCCTGGCAGAGGGGGCTCAGCCCCCAGTGGCATTCTTGCGTGGTGAGGGCCCCTGTGGAGGGCACCGCTGTGGAGGATTCAGGGGGAAGAGAGGCACACAGAGGAGAGCCCAGGTGCTGGGAAGGAGGTTAGACTTGTCTTGGGCCATTTCTCACTTGGCTACAGTCTGCCTTCCCTTCTCCCTGGCCCCCACTGCAAGGGTGTTCCCCTTAAGCCCACCTTCCGGGACACCCCCCGCCCCCCGCCAGGGGTTTGTGAGCTAAGGAAGGAGGGAAGTGCTGGGAACTTGAGATAAAGCCACGCCTGGCCCACTCACTTGGCGCCAGTGGGTGCTTACCCCTCCTCCCCTTCAACCTGTTTCCTTTGGTAGGACTGTTCCCTTTGGCCCTATGAGCCTCTTATCATATGACCAGTTTCCATAGGAACCATCCATCCAACCTCAACAACTTGATTTATCTTTTTGGGAGACCCTTTGCCTTGCCCTGTAAGCTTCGATTTCCACTCACCAAGTATTTTCTGAGCACCCACATTTTATAAGATATTGTGGGGAATTAGCATGAGCAGGGGTTGCCCCTAACCCCTCTCATACACACACACACTCTATTTCAAGGCCATCTGTGCAACAGCCTTGAAAGATGTACAGCGTCCCAAGGGAGGAGTCATGTGACCTCAGGTGGGGCAATCAGGGTGGGGAGCATGTAGGAGGCAGCCTCATAGGTAGTGTTCTGCCTGGGCATTGGTCAGGAGGGACGTTCTAGATAAAGAGGGCTGTGTAAGTTCTGGAATGTGGGGAAATCTCTGGAGATTTGAGAAAAGGAGAATGGCCTGGTGTGGCTGGGCATTGGGTTCATTGGAAGAGGTGGGGAGTGAGGCTGAGAGTGAGCTAGGGCTCCCCACTTCTGTGCTCCCCACACCCCACCACCACTGCCAAAAAAAAAGGATAGCTGGTGCCTAATAAGGGCCGACACTTGCCAGGCATTGCCCTACATGGACTAGTCCTGACTGCAACCCTAGAATTGGTGCTATGATTATCCCCATTTTACAGATGAGGAAACTGAGGCCCAGGGTGTTTGAATGACTTGCCCAGGGTCACACAAACGTCAAGAAGCAGAGGGAGGATTCATATCCAGAATCTAGGGAAGTTCTTTTTGGTTTTGGTTTTGTTTTACTGTACAAATAGTGTCAGTATGGGCTTAGACCCAACATTTGCTTTATATAAAAACCCTATATATGATTATTGGAGTGACTTCTATGACAGAGAAGGGAAGGCAGAATGGGGAGCACAATTATCAGGAAGATGATGAATCTGCTTCCATCTATGGCTGTAGCTGACTCTGTCTGCTCCTGGCACTGGCCCCCTGGGGTCAGTTCTTATTGGCCCCACTGAGCTCCAGCAAATATGGTGGGGCTTGAGCCTGGGATAGTCAGAGAGGAGGAGGAAGGGGCTTCAAGCCCAGGACAGGCCCGGAGGTGGGAATGTGCCTGGCCTTTCAGAGGGTGTTGTCAACACTTGGATTGGTTGAATCACCAGCAAGGGCCCCAGTGCCCTTGTTTGGGCTGATTTGGTGGCTTCCTGCTGGGCATGGAGTGAGCAATGTTTTAGAAAGAATAATCTGATGTCAGTGGGAGGGATGACCATTGAACAATGGTCCTGTCATTCCCTGCTTAAAACTCTTCATTGCCCTTCCCTCTCTCCTTTTGGTAAAATCCAACCCTTAGCAATGCTGCCAAGACCCTGCCTGATCTGACCACTTGACTGCTGCCTACTTCTGCAGCCTCTTGACCAACCCCCCAACTAGAATGTGAGCTCCACGATGGAGGTTTGCCCGTTTCATAACCAAATGCTTGCTCGTTGAAAACGCTAGTGCCTAGAACTGGGCCTGGCACATAATAGATGCTCAGTAAACATCAGTTGGCTTATTGAATGAACACTCGCCACCCAACTGAATTCATTTCATTGTGCCTCCTCCAGTCCCGTCTGCCCTCCCCCGCCGCCCCCACTGGCATGGCTAGCCCCTGTTCATTTTCAAGTGTGAGTTTCAAGGTGACCTCCCGCAGAGAACCTTCTAGGACTCCCCCTTGGCGGCATCGGCTGTCTTGTGCTCTCTGTGAGGTGGAGAGAGCTGCCACTCACTCTACTTTCCCAGCCGGAGCAGTTACCACACTTCTTTTTTTAACTTCTTTATTTTCCCTGATTACCTCACTGAAAACCCAGACTTTACAGAAATCTGTAATGTAGAAAGTGAAAGCCTCCCCAAGTGCCATCCTCCAGACAAAACTTCTGTTAAAAGTCGGTTGTGTACTTCTCCTTATTTTACCATGTGACATGACTGCATGCACGGTCCACTTGACACACTTGGCCGTCCCCTTCTGCCGGACATTTGGGTGTTTCTGGCCTTGGGCTGCAGTGAATGTCATTGTACACAGATCTTAGAAATGTGTTTGCAGAAAAAGCCCTTAAAGTGGAGTTGCTGCGTCAGAGGGTGTGAACGTTTAACATCACAAATAGACATTTCCGTGATCTCCTTCCTGGGAGAGTTGTACCTCAGCCCCATAGTTCTGAGATTGCGCCCCGCTCCTGGCACTGCTGTGGCTCACAGCGGTCAATCTGTCCCCGAGCCCGTCAGCTCCGTGGCGGTAGACGTAGTGTCCCGTTCGTGGGTGTGATACGAATGCCCAGTGCACAGCAGGCAGTTGATAGATACTTATTGATTCAGTGGCTGTGAGAATGAGGGATGGAGAATGAGTGTAAGGGAAGGCCGTGGGGTTTGGGGAGAGGAGACTATCGGTGGCTTTGAGAGCGTGGGCTTGACAAATGTCAGAAATCTCAGTCGATGCTCCTTGCCCTCCACAGCGTGGTTCCAGCCACATCTCCAAGTTCACCTCCTGCCCCTTTTCTATTCTCTTCTCCATCTGTGTTTGCTTACAGAAAGTTCTCCTTTTTGTCTTCCTCCCTTTGCCTGCAAACTCTTCCCCTTTTCTTTTTTCTTTTTTTAAATTTTTTTAACGTTTATGTATTTCTGAGAGAGAGAGAGAGAGAAACAGCGTGCATGGGGGAGGGGTAGAGAGAGAGGGAGACACAGAATCCTAAGCAGGGAATCCTAAGCTGTCAGCACAGAGCCTGACGCAGGGTTCGAACCCACAAGCTGTGAGATCAAGACCTGAGCCGAAGTTGGTCGCTCAAACTGAGCCACCCAGGCGCCACCTCTTTCCCAACTCTTTCCAGATGCTGCTTAGAAGCCACTCTCCTGTGAAGCTTTTCCTCTGAGGCAGGAATCTGCCTTTGTCCTATGTCCCCACTGTGTTGATCACTGAGACACTGTCTCTTTTGTTCCTATGTCCTTCAGTTCCTATAGGTTGAGAGCACTCTAAAGGCTGTGTCTCCCAGATTTGTGTGTGTAATGCCAAGCTTTCTCTGGGTATGAAGGGACAAACAAGGGAGCAGATAGATGGACAGGCAAGATCAGGACTCAAAATGGAATATTATTTTGGCTGTGCAGGGGTGAGATGCTGCAAACTTTGGTCAGGTGGTGGCTTTAAGAAAAGGGAAAAAAAAAAAGGAAGAACGAAGGGGACTCAGTAAAAGGGATGTGGGGCCTGAGGGAAGGAAGAGTCGCAAGATGGTGGCCCTGCCGACAGAAGTGGAGAAGCCAGAAGGGGAAGCTGGCATGGGGGTGGGCGTCGTTTGGTCTGGGTATGTGGAGTTAACGGGCTGTTGGTGGGACTTCCAAGTGAGGAGACCCAGCTGCCAGCATAGGTGTCGTGCTTGGAGCTGAGCAAGGTGCTGGGTTACAAATGGTGATGGGCTGCCTTGGGCCTGGAAGCAAGAAGGGAAGGCTTCTTCAATGGTGGAGAGCAGCGGGCTGGGGCCGGGGTCCTGAATGGGTGACTCCATGCTGACAGGAGGCAGAAGTAAGGAGGGCCAGCCTAAAGCAGAGCGGTCAGAGCAGCACCAGCATGCTTACAGGAGCTGAGGGATTGGAGAAAGGCCAGACTGCGGAGGCCAAGGAGTGGGAGAGGGAGGTCTCCGACTTTGGGATACGGCAGTTTAGGGACCTTTGGAGCAGGCTGCTTCTCTGGAGAGGAGGAGCGGGAGCCAGGCTGAAGCAGCGGAGTGTGGAGGATGCTGGGAGGAAGCTCAGGTCCAGGGCTGGCTCAGGGCATTCGTAGGGGAAAGGGAGGGGGCATTGCTGGGACTTGTGAGTCACTTCCCCCCCAGGGGGAGGACTGAGGGCCTCTGAGTGGTGTCTGTATGCCCGATGGAGATGGAAGGGCATTCTAGTTACTCACGGGAATTTCCAGCCAGCTGGGGTGGGGTGGAGCAGAGATGCCTTGGATGTTTAGGGAGCAGCTTCTGAGAGGTCTCAGGGTTTGGGGAAGAAGCGGGTGTTGATCCGGCTCTGCTGGTTAGGGGCATGGGGAATGAAGTCAGGAATACTCCAGGAGACTTCTGAAGGCGCTTCCCCGATTGGGTGGGGGAAGGGACACCAGAGGAACCCTTGGGCTTTTAGACCCTTCTCCCATTCCACCTGTACGTCTGACCAGTGGGTCAGTCCTGCCACGCACTTGAAGCTTGCGGGGTGCGAGGCAGAAACTGTGGCATAGAGCCCCGGGCTGGCACACTTGTGCTCTGGGGAATGCCAGGCCTGGTTGTTCCCAAGCACTGGGAACAGCCTCGCCCGCCCAAACCAAATGAGGAATTGTGGCTGAAAGGGCCCTTCAGATGTGCTCTGGCTATTTATAACCCAGCCAGGGCAGGGACAGGGAAAAACCAGGGACTGAGGGAGGGGGCGGGCTGTAAGGTGGGGTGTGCCTCTGTGAAGCCCTGTCAGTCCTGAGGCCCCAAAGAGCCTACCCCAAATCCCTCAGTCTCTATTTCAGCTTTGGTGACAGGGAGGAGCCTGTCAGTGGTGAGGACAGCTTCTCTGCTCTAGCAAATGGCACAAGCCCCATCTTGAGCTCAGAGCTTCCACAGACTTCTTTGGGGATTTGGGATTAGAAACTGTTTCCATTCTTCTCCTTTTCCCTCCTCTCCCCTCAACTCTCCATCCCGCTTGGAGGCTCAGCCAGGGGCCCTGTTCTCAGCTGAGGTGTCCAGTGGAAAGGAGAGGTAATGACAAGATGATGCACGGTTGACATTCCTTTGGAACTCATCTCCCAAGAGTCTGACCCTTCCCCGCCAAGGCCATTACCACCTGACAGGAGCTATGACACGTGCGTAAGGAGGCTGGTGGTAGATACGCGCGCTGATGGACAGCTCCAACACTGCATCATTGAGAGCGTGT
Organism: Felis catus; assembly: GCF_018350175.1. Classification (NCBI taxonomy): domain Eukaryota; kingdom Metazoa; phylum Chordata; class Mammalia; order Carnivora; family Felidae; genus Felis; species Felis catus. The sequence goes on along the minus strand of NC_058381.1, from coordinate 16,208,267 downwards.
GTATGAGGAGAAAGCCAAGGGAATCCCTGGCTGGAGACACTGTTGGGGGGCTGGTGGCAGGTTGAGGGGGTTGGCTTGAGTGGGTATGAAGCTTCAGGGCTCCCCACCCAGAGTCCTGAATTTTCACTTGATCTACCTGGGTGGTGGCACCTATGATGCAGGTTTACAAAGGTAAGTGGTGTGTTGGTAGTATGTGAAGCTGAACTGGATTCCAAGATGCCGGATCCAATGAGGAAACGGGGCAGAGGGGATATTCGGGGAACACCACCACCCTGCCCCCTACACCTACACAGCTCTCAACTTCCCTTAGAGAAACAACCAGCTGCGAGAAGGCAGCAACCTTGTCTTGGGCCTAATTCAGTTCACGGATGTGTTTCATTTAGAGCGCACCATGTTTTGTTTTAATTAATTCATCTGCCATCCTTTTAAAATTGAGAGATATCAGGGCGCCTGCGTGGTTCGGTCGGTTAAACGTCTGGCTCAGGTCATGATCTCACGGCTTGTGAGTTCAAGCCCCGCGACAGGCTCTGTGCTGACAGCTCAGAGCCTGGGGCCTGTTTCCGATTCTGTGTCTCCCTCTCTCTTTCTGCCCCTCCCCTGCTCATGCTCTGTGTGTCTCTCTCTCAAAAAAGAAACGTTAAAAAAAAATTTTTTTTTTAATAAAATTGAGAGATATCACCTAAGACTCCAAATTTCCAGGTTCTCTAGAACAATCTGAGATGGGGCGACCTGAAGCCTGCGTTGCCCCTAGCAGCCATGAACTGGAGCTGAGTGGTGGTTTTTTCACCCAGCCCCTACCTGGTGCACTTCGCTGCTCTTACCTGCACCCTGAGGGCTGCTGGAGTTTGCAACCTTTGCCCTAGGTGTTGTGCTGGGAAACAGCTTTCCCCAGGTGCTGCCCCTAAACTCTTCCCTCAAGAGAGTAAGTGTCTGCTCCTCTCCTGCTGAGGCCTAGACCACCAGATTGTGCTCTTCGCTGTCTGGACGGATTGAGCTTTGTAACCCCTGAGGAAGCCCAGGGGAAGCCTGCTGGGAGTGGGAAGGGCTGCTGGTGTCATCTCCCTGGGTTCCTTGTACTCTCTGCTGTGGGGCTGGCTCTCCTGGGCGGAGGCCCCTCTTGAGCGAAAAGAGCCCCACGGAGGTGGGATTGCTCATCTCAGCAGCATCTGTGAGTAGGAGATATGGCATCTCCGGCCGTCCAAGGGGGCCCTTCTGCAGAACCTGGCTGGCACTTTTGCTTCTGTTGTGGTGACGCGGATCGGGCCTCCTCTGCACAAAATCTTGTTCTCCCAGCCACAGTGGTGATAGAAACTGTTTTCTCACCAGGCCTTGGCCTCCCCTCCGCAAAGGTGTCAGAACCCGAGGCAGAGATGAGAAGGGGGCTCAGCTTGTGGCCGTCCCAGGGTGACAGCGAGGCTCGCCCGGGTCTTCCCGGAGGCTGTGCGGGCAGCTGCTCCTCCGCTCCTCCCCCTGCCTGCTCCGGCTCTGGTGAGGGGCTGTAAATAAAGCCTGTCTCTGGGAAGCAGACCTCCCCCTGCGCCCGGCCCGTCTGCGGCCTCCTCGCCCCTCCTCCGCGCTCCAGAAGCCTCCGTCAGCCTCTGGCCGGTGACCGCAGAGGGAACGGCTCCACCTCACAAGTCAAGTCGTGCATTTCCTGTGTATTAATAGCAAACGCGAGCCTCCGAGTCCAGAAAGGGCGGGATCTGTGGGACCGGCGGCGGCGGCGGCGGCGGTGGCGGCGGGGCGGCCGGCCGGAGCTCGGGAGCGGCGGCCGGGGAGCGCGGGGCCCCGCCTGCGCCCGGGCCGGCGCGCACAGCAGGAAGGGCCAAGGCGGCCGGCGGGGGCGCCTCCTCCTGCTCCGCCGGCGCGCCGCGCGGTCTCTCTCCAGTGACAGCCCTGCGCTCGCGGCGGCGGCGGCGGCGGGGCTGCCGGAGCGCCGCTTCCCCTCTCCCGGCCTGGGGACGCGCGCGAGGCGGCCCGCAGCCCCGGCGCGCGGGAGGGCCGGGAAGCGGCAGCAGGAAAAGGTTCATAATGGAGCCTTTCATCGGGAGCCGGTGGCCGGGTGCCAGGACTGACTCCGGGGAGGCCAGCATGCTGGTTTAGGCCTGCCCTGCACGCTCTTCCCCTCCCTGCCCGCCTGCCTCCCTCCGGGGCGGCGGCGGCAACGGCTGCTGCTGCTGCGTGGACCCCGCTTCCTGTTTGCCCTCCGCGCCTCCGGCTGCCATGGAAGAGGAAGAGGAGGCTATAGGCTTTTTGGACAAGGTTCTGGAGGATGAAGATGTGTTTCTCCTGGAGGAGTGCGAGCTGGGAACCCCGACCAGCCCCGGCTCAGGGTCCCCCTTCTTGGTGGCCGTGAAGGTGGGAATGTGACACGCCCTGGATGCTTGTCGGGGGAGGGGCAGGGCTGGCAGCTCTCGACTGCCGAAGCTGTGTGCGGGCAGAAATGGCTGGTTTGTGCACCAGCCTCATGGCCGGGTGGAAGCACCGCACTCCGGCCGAGAGGGGCTGGCGCATGCCTGCGAGGGGTTGTGAGGGGCCGAGCTCTCTGGCAGCTGTTCCTGGGGGAGAGGTGCAGTGCCTGCCTCCTCCCCCTGGACCAGTTGTCCAAAGTGGCAGTGGCTGCTGGCTTTCCCCAGCAGGCCAGCTGTGCTGGGGGCTTTCTCTGGCAGTGACATGAGTCACCTGGTGGGCACGGCAGTGGCGTGAGCCTGCTGCCCCAGAGGAGCTGGCTGAGTTGAAACCAGGAGGTCGTAATTCATTGTTTCCATGGCAACAGTAGGATGCGTGCACTTAGGAAGTTCGGGCCACAGGGGCCACTGGCCTCCTAGCAAGGAGACTTTGTGAGTCTGGGCTAGGGCAAGCAAGAGAGCATTGGGAGAGAGGGAGAGCCAGAGGCCACTGAGCTTCCTTGAAGGAAAAGAATTGGATCAGCTGCAAAGGGGGTGATAACAGCTGGCTCTGAGGCAGGAGCCAGGTGGGTAGGCACTTTTCCCAAGGTGGGCGTAGTCAAGAAGCATCTGCTGGGCCCCAGCCCACTCACTCTGGGGCTGTGAACGTTCTCCCCAGCAATGCGCCTGTCCTGTCGTAGGAGTTGCCTTGAAGGTGGAGCAGGAGGGGGCTGTGCATCAATCCCATTTCCTTTCTTCGCCTCCTCCCCAGGGCCAGGGGTGCCCCTCGCAGCCACACCGGTGCTGCCTGAGGCATGGTGAGGCATCCACACTGCACCGTTCATTCTCCCTTTCTTTCACCTAGGCCCACTTCGAAGAGCCCTGACCTCAGCCTTTTGCTCGCCTCCTCTGTGTTCTGTGTCTGGGAGAGAGGGCCAGTGGGAACGTACAGCAGGGAGTTTGCAGGCTGCAAGCCAGGCTGCCTAACAGAGTGACCGACCATCCATGCCCCACTCCCCGCCGGGCCTGTCTGCACCCCGGAGGGTGTGGTGCACGGAGCATTGCCGTGGGCAGGAGGCTGCCCCTGAGCCTCTCTGGGCCTCTTTGTCCCTCCTGTAAGATGGGGATCACAGCCCTGCCACGCCCGCACTACAGTGTGGTTCTAAGGAGGAGCTAATGGAGGTAAAAACAGACTACAGACCCACAGGAGATGGCTGATGTGTGGCGTCTGCGTGGAGCCGTAGCCGTTGGCCTGGGTGCAGAGCAGAGAGGAGCAGTAATGGGAGGCGGGCAGCGGCTAGCATCCCACCCCTGGTTCCCTCATCTGGTGCTAGCTCAGAGCACTGGGGGTTAAGATGTGACTTAAGTAGGCCCGCAGAGGCCTTTGCACTTAGGGTCTGAGCAACCTCCCCACTAGGAACAGGATGGGGAAAAGTCTGGTAATGAACCAAGAGCACCGGCCGGGAGCTAAGTAGTGTGTGGGTTGGGAGATATGGGGAGTCCCTAATGGGCCTTCTCTGAGAACCCCTCCCCAGCGCAGATGGGGTCCTGTTCATATGCTGCCTTATGGATCCACCCTTATTCTAGGCTCTGGCTTTTGCCTCAGTCTTAGACCGTATTTTATTCTGCTCAGCACTCTAGGCATCTGCCTCCTTGATTCTACCCTATTTTCCTCAAGGGCAAGGGCCATGTTGTATTCACTGCTGAACACTGCACAAAGCTGGGGACATGACTGGTGCTCAGTGACTTTGTGGAGACAGCGAGGCTCCATGGGGCCTGCAAAGGGTGTACCATGTTCCCGGCCTTGTTCTACTCAGAGGTGTTCCCCGGAGGCTGCACACAGATGCTAAGGGGGCCCAGGCACACATCACACCTAAAAAGCCCGGTCTTTCCAGATCCCTGTGAGCACCTAGGTGTGGTCTTCCCCTCTTCTTTGCTGCCTCAGTTTTCCCAGACTTGTCTCAGCAAGGGGGGAAGAGGCCTTTCCTGAGTGTTGGGGAATTCCAGGCCCCCTGTCTCATCCCGAACACCTCTAGGATACCCCCATTCTCTATCAGGGTTGGTATAGAGGGAGCTATAGAGGGAGAAGACAGGCAGGGTGGCTGCAGAGAGGTGGGGAGAAACCTCTTTGAGTCATTCAACAAACGCTGTCAGGTTGTGTTCTAGTCAAAGCATCCTGCCTGGCACTGGGGAGGAGACAAGATTAACACGGCATGATCCTTTCTCACAAAGAGTTCACAGTTCAGGGCAAGGGGGCAAGCGCACAGATAATAGGGATAGAATGAGAAAGTACTCGGGGTTCCAATAAAAGGGTACGAAATTCAGAGGAGGAGACACCACTTCTGTCGGGGTCAGAGCTGGACTTCGTGCATGTGTGTGCACATGCGTGTGAGCCTGTGTGTGTGTGCACATGTGTGGTCAAGGGGCGTTTCTGGAGGGTGTGCTCCTGGCCTGGGCTGTGGACGGTCTTGGCAGTCTGGCACGATAGACCCTTCTCGGCAGCAGGTGGGAATCCAAGGCAGTTCGCTCTTTGCTATTACTTTACTCCAGGAGTACTTCCCCTTAAACAGTGGTTGTGTTCCTGAGCATGTGTCCAAATGCCAGTCCTATAAATCAATCGTGTTTTCAGTGTAATTTCTGAGCTGCTTCATCTTCCTGGGGGACAGAGGTGATTAGGGCAGAGGGTGGTTTCCTCCAGAGCTGGGGCTGGAGCTTGCTGTGTTTTTCAACCCGGACTTCCCTTTGAGGAGTTAATTCCCTATGAACTAATAATAATGTTAATACTGATAGCAGCATCACCTCCTGGCCGGAAAGTGTTGTGTGCTTTCCAAAACTCTTTCGTACGGTTCTATTTAAAGGTACGTAGGGCTGATAGTGCCTTGCTATCTAAAAGCTGCTATTTAAAGGAACTCATTTGTCAGGAATAAAAATGTTTTTGTAATGCAGATTAACCTATCAGGTGTTGTTCCGTGCCAGTTTTTAATGGATAGTCAGAAACACCCACATTGATTTCACCTGCCCCAGTCTCTTGGGCCCCTACAGGCAGTGATGGCCATGCCTGTGCCCCCCACTGGGGTGTTTCCCGAAGTGTGGGCTACACTTCGGATGATTTGAGATGTGATTTTAGGTGGCACCTAGATGTATTTTTTGCATGTTAGTGGTCAGGTTTATATTTTAATGTATCTTAGGGGAAATATGACTTGACATCTTAGGATTTCAAAGATAATGCTTGAGATAAGGCTGTACTTTTAAGAAGTCAGTTGTGAAGAATAATATTAGGTAAACAGGAGTGCAGGTGGTATGTATGACCAAAGTGCAAAGGTGGGCTATGAACACCTTGCCTTCAGAAACACTGCTGGGCCTGCCTAAAGCCTCAGACAGTGGAGAACCTGGGATACAGGGATCCACCTTCCAGGGGAGTGGGCTTTGTCCCCCCTCTCTAAATTCCGCTAAGGAAATGGCTGAAGGGGACCTCCCCAGTGCCTAGCTCTAAGGAAGAAGAGAGAATGGCTGGGCATCCCTGCAGCTGTCTCAGCTCAGAGAGGGGCCAGCTGTCCTAAGGCTGCTGCTTGGCATGGGCACAGCCTCTAGACCCAGTGGCATCTACTCTGAGCAGATCCTGCTGGGTGCTCCTCAGAAGGTGAGGTGGCCCATGAACTGAATATTGCTGTGTGCAGAGCCATTTGGCCTAGGGCTCTGGATGGCAGGTGGCTCTGCCTGTTCAGTCCTCACTATTTTCTTGGAGGAGGTCAAAGTTCCTGGACAGATCGTATCTTGGTTTGGCCCAGACCCAAACCTTTATTTAGCCTCTAAACGCTTTAGAAGACCGAGCCAGAGCTGGCTAAACCTACCTTGTAGGTACTGTCCTTACCAGAGGGACTTGACCTCTTGCGTTTGGGGGCCTCAAGCCCCCAAACTGTGTAAACTGCTGGGAATGAACCAGCCCGCGGTGGCTACGTTTCTGAAGCTCTGCTTGGGGAGGAAGTGGAGACATCGTCACTCAGAAGGCAGCTTCCCTGTGCTGGACGACTGGCAAGCAGAATGGCCCATGCTGTGGGGACCCTGAGCTCTTCAGAGAACTGGCCCTGGGGATTCTGGGCATGTGGGCACCACCCCTGGAGGGCTCTTTGGGGGCAGAGACTGTCTCTCTCACCTTTGAATTTGTATTCCCAGTGGCTGGCACATAGTGCAGAATGAATGAATGTCCAGCCCTGGTGATTTGTGAGACAAGACTAGCCCCGCAAGGATCGAAGAAACAATTGTGAGTTTCCAGATGATTCTAAGCCAGGAACACGGGGGTCGGAGGAAAGCAGGAAAAAAAAAAAAAAGGAAGAGGTTTTTGGTGGTAACTGAAAACAGGCCTCTTGTTGGTAACATGTGCACAACCTAATTTCACATCCTTCGGCTCTCGGCCACCTTTACCCCTATGGCAGCCAAAACGTCAGGTCAGTGTGGCCCAGAATGCAACTCTTGGTGCTGACTACTGACTTTTGGGGGAGCTCTTTCATGATTGGGCTCTGAGGCGCAAGTCTCTTGAGAAGAGGGTCTTGCTGAGAGGGGCTGTCACAGGGACTGGCCCAGGGTTCTGTACTCACGCCAAGGCGGATGAAAACATGGCAGCAGCTGCCGTCACCAGGTCTTCACCCGGTCCTAGTCCAACCAGCTCTGCCGTTAAGCTCCAAATGCGCCCCGAGTGACTTCCTTTAGATGTTTGCTGGGCCCTCAGGTGAATCTTTGGTTGGCAGGGAGCAGGAGGGAAGGCGAGCTCCCATTCGTCAGGCTTGGGGAGCAGCAGGGTTTGCGCGATGTGCAGGGAGGCTGCCCGCAATCTGACCATGAGGGGCCGGGGTCGTGGCCTTGCTCTAGGTTCAGACCTTGCTCCTTGAAGGGTGTGCTGCCTGCCTGAAATGCTGAGAGTTCCAAGCAGCTGGCAGTTTCCACCCGGTGCCTTTGGGTGTGGGGGTAATGACAACCCCTTCCAGATCGTGGGATTGTAGTGAGTTAATCCCTGGAAAGTTCTTAGAACTGTGCCTGGTACTTGTGAAGCCATCAATAAATAACCATTGTCCTTCCCGAAAGCTTGACGTCCATGCTGGTTTCCTGATGCTGCCGAAACAAATTACCACACCGTTAGTGGTTTAGCCCAACACAAATGTATTCTCTCACACACGAGTCTAAAAGGGTCAGCAGGGCTGCATTCCTTCTGGAAGCTTCTGGTGAGAGAATCCATTCCCATGCCTTTTCCAGCTTCTAGAGAGGCCCCCTGTATTCCTTAGCTCATGGCCACATCCTGACAGTGTAGCATCCTCCAGCCTTGTAGACATTTTCTTTCCCTCTTCCTGCTCCCCTTCTCTGCTCACATCGCCTTTTCTGACGCTGATTCTCTTGCCTCCCCCTCATAGACCTTTGTGATTACTGGGATAATCCAGTGTCGTCATCTCGCCTAAAAATCCTTAGCCTAATCATACCCGCAAAATCCCTTTTTCCATATAAGATGACGTATTTATAGGCTTGGGGGGGTGGGATGTGGACATCTTTGGCAGGACATTGTTTTTCTATCACAGGGTCAGAGACTCTGGGGGCAGCAGCTTCTGGCCCAGATCTGATAACCGGGTTGCTGACAGAAGGCCAAGGATTCAGGCCCTCACCTGGGGAAGGCTGTGGGAACATGCTGGGGACAGGGTGTGCAACTGGGAGAAGGCCACTCTTCTCCAGACTTCAGAAATTTCTGGTAGCTTCATAGACTCTCCCAGCCTGTACTAGGAGTGTGCATTTGATGCCCAGAGAGGGTTCTGTCTGAGATTCCAGGGAAGCATCTGATGCTTGAAAAAGAAAGGGAGAGCGAGGAAATCATTAAAGCAGTGGAGGAGCCTGGAATTTGGTGCTCAAGGACTGGGAGGGAATCCCAGCTCTGCCACTCCCTGGCTGTGTGACCCTGGGCTAGTCCCTTTCCTCTTCCAAGTCCTGCCTGCTATGCCGATGGTTGCATAATGGAAAAATATAGTACCGACCTCAGTGAGGTATTTGAGGGCGAAATGCAAGCGGAAGGAACTTACAAGGCTTAATAAATGTCGGATGCCCACGTGTTAGGGGTATCGTTGTGGTGCTGGGCTTCAGGGATGTGCAAGAAGAGTGTGATGACAGTGTTTCCAAGGCCCCACAGAGTCACTGGGCAGTTAACGAGAGCTCACACGTCAGGTGGGAGAGTCGGCCCCCCAGACACTGATGGGAGAGCTGATGCTGCAGCCCAGAGACTTCAGCTGTGACTCCAAAGAGAGCTGGGATTGGGACAAGAGCAGAGCCAGAGTGGAAGAAGGCATCCTGGGCAGCAGGAACCAAAGTTCAGAGGCCAGAACACTCCAGGCATGTTGGGCAGACAAAGAGATCTGACAGCTGTGGGGCAGGTTCGCAGGGTAAGGAGAGGCGCTAGGAGCCAGGGAAGGTGTTTAAGTGAAGAACAAGCTGGACCCCATATCACAGTGTATAGTTATAGATTTATATTTACTTGTTTGTTCGTTGTAATGTCTTTCTCTCCTCTAGAGTATAAACCACATAAGAGCAGGGATTATTGTATGTTTGCTTCCCGTTGGATCTTCAGAGTCTGGTGGGTGTTCAGTAAATATTTGCTGGATGAATAAATAAATGAACAAATGACCTAATTGAATCCCCAAATAATCGCATTTTGCGCTGTTGATATTTTTTAATGTTATTTATTATTATTTTTAAAAATTTTAACGTTTACTTATTATCGAGAGAGACAGAGCATGAGCAGGGGAGGGGCAGAGAGAGGGGGAGACACAGAATCCGAAGCAGGCTCCAGGCTCTGAGTTGTCAGCACAGAGCCCCACGTGGGGCTCAAACTCACAAACTGCGAGATCATGGCCTGAGCTGAAGTCAAACGCTTAACCTTCTGAGCCACCCAGGTGCCCCTATTTATTTCTTTTTAATTCCAGTATAGTTAACATACAGTGGTACATTAGTTTCACGATTCAACAATTCTATACATTGCTCAGTGCTTCTCAGAAAAAGGGTACTCTTGATCCCCTTCATCCATTTCACCCATCTCTCCACCCACCTCCCCTCTGGCAACCACCAGTTCTCTGTGGTCGAGATTTTGGTTTTTTGTTTGTCTTGTTTTTTTCTCTGTTCATTTGTTTCTTAAATCCCACGTATGAGTGAAATCATACGGTATTTCTTTCTCTGACACATTTCACTTTGCATTGTACCCTCTAGATCCATACATGTCGTTGCAACTAGCAAGGTTTTACAGTATTGATATTAAGCCCTTGACAAGCATCAGGGGTAAGGCAGTGTTCTCATGAAGGTTAACCTGGCTCTGGTGTGTGGTGTGAAGGGAGGAGAGAGAGGCAGAGGTCAGTTAGAAGAATCTGGGTGGCAGAGCCAAAGCCCGCAGCAGAAAGGGAGGGGTGGAACAGAGTCCTTGTAAGAGATTAGCAAGACGGATGTTCAAGGCTAAATGGGGCACGATCACTATGGAGGAGGAGTTCTGGAGTGGGGAGGAGGCTAGTTAGGATATGTGCCTTGCACTGTGAGGTGGTCAGGAAATGCTGGGGGGTGCAGCACCTTCTATTGTGGGGTTGAGCCCTTGGGGACAGGAAGATATAGTCAGAGGTGTAGCTAGAAGGCCACAACATGGGGCTCCCATGGCCACTTCCGTCTCATTCTCTCTACCCCTCTTCTCAGTTTATACTCTTCCAGGAGCCTCCTCTGGCCCCTGTTGGGTCCTCCCATGTGATCATGCGCTGCCTCAGTCATGGCTCTGATTTCCTTGTCAACTGTCTGTATTCCCCCATCAAACTGCCCCTTACACACGAGGCCACCTCCTTTGTTCTTTTGCTCACTACTCTAAGACTGGATAGGTGGATGGGTGGATGTCCGATAAGGAAATGTGGGAGAGAAAGGAAGATGTTAGCAGCAGGAAAATGGGTGATTGTTTTTCCTTTTTTATTCTATATTTTCAAAATTTTCTATAGTAAATCTACTTGGCTTTTATTCTCTATAAAAGTGTTAAAGAGGAGGAAAAAGGCAAGAAAACAGGTCCCTCGGGATGTTAGCCTCCTTTCTCCTGACCTGTTGGCTCTCGGTTTGCTCTCATACAGGTGGAAGCAGGGAAAGGCCTGGAGATGAGGAAGCTGGTTCTCTCGGGGTTCCTGGCCAGCGAAGAGATCTACATTAACCAGCTGGAAGCCTTGTTGCTGGTGAGTATATGCTCTGACCTCAGTGTCAGGCTCAAAAACTGCTTTGGGGGTTGAAGAAGAAGGGAGACCTGGATCAGTCTTTCTCTGTGGGCAGAGTCTTTGGTGTTGCTCTGCTGACAGCTTGGCAATGGGTGGCCGGGGGTCATTGCCAGAAAGGGCCTGTGCCTTTCAGCCCTGACTCTCCATTACCTGATCTGGGAAAGCACACAGGCATTACTAATCAATCACAGCACTCTGTCCAGGTCAGGGGGTGGCGTCCCAGCCTATGCCTCCACACTGCTCAGGGTAGTCTCTACCAGTCAATCAAACTGAGCCCTCTTAGTCATTCCTGGTGCCAGTCCTTCCTCCTCCCTGGAGTAGTGAGCCGTTCACCCCATCCCGAGGCCCTGTGGCAGGAAAGGTGAGGTGGAAGGGTGTCTGTGTCTCTTAAGAATCACCATAGCTCTGATGCATTAGACCAACCCCAACCCTCTGTGAAGGTGCCTCAGTTTCCTCCCAAGACGGAGGCATGGCGAGACTCAGCCTGGGAGGGCAATACTATTTTTTTTTTTTTAATGTTTATTTATGAGCTGTCAGCACAGAGCCTCACACGGAGCTCGACCTCATGAACAGTGAGATCATAACCTGAGCCGAAGTCAGACAGCTTAACCGACTGAGCCGCCAAGGCGCCCCAAAATACTATTAATATTAGGTAAAAGTAGTACACAGATGTAAGATGTTTTTGCCTTTGAAGAAAATGCTCATTAGATGCAGCTGGGTAGTTTGCAGAGTAACTTTGGCAGGTCAAGTTCTTTCCCCTGCGTGTTTTGCCTTCTGAGACGCAGGATGGGATCAGTCACAAGGGGCATAAGAAACGTAGAGTAGAAACTCATTCTTACAAGAACCGTAAGATGCCCATTTCTGTACTTGCTGTGATGTGAGATGTCGTCACCCGGTGTCTCGGGTGGGACTTGGTGTTTATTACCCAAGGAATAACTATCGAAATGTGCAGGTGCTTTGCGACACCCTGGGCTCAGTTTGGGACAGCTCTACCCGGGAGTTTATTGGTAGGCACAGCAAGTGTTTTTCAAGTGCTGGACGGTATGGCAGATAGGACTGTGGTCTGAGGCCAGAACTAGGGCAAGACTTGACTGTGCTGTTAATCACAGACTCATTGCACTGTTTTTCATACTGTGCATCTGAACCCATTAGTGCGTTTGTGAAGTCAACATAGTAGGTTGAACCAGTGTGTTTTTTTAAAAGAGAAGGAAAATGTCAGCGTGCATCGCACGTAGTAAGAATAGGTACTATTTTGTGAAACTTTGGGTTTGTTGTATGGATGTGTATATGTATGTGTGTACTGGGCCATGTTATTTCTCACACGTGTTGTGGTTTTGAAAACCACTGGCTTTGGGCAAGCCATGCATAATATCCTGGAACCTCGTTTTCCTCGTCTGAAGCTGAGAATAATCCCACTACCTTCTCTCTCTCCTTCATGGGGTTGAGAAGGTCAGGTGATCCTTGGGGGGACCTAGTATAAATCCCAGGCACTTAGGCACTCAATTAGCTGAAGGAAGGAAGACAAGCAGAGGGCCAGTCAGACACATATGAAATACCTCTCACACACTGGATTGCCACACCAGAATGAGGGGGCGTAGTTGTCATTACGAAAAGGAGGCCCGTTTGACAGGAGTTCAGACAAAGGAACCAGACTGCTCGCCAGAATCCCTGCTTGACCGCTTTCGAACTCTAGCCCTTCAGCACATTGATGAGCCTTTGTGGCCCATTTTCTCCATCTGCAAACTGCTTGCACTGATACTAGTAGGCACTCTGCTCATGGGGTTGTTGTGGGGACGAGATGAGCGTGTATGTGAAGCTCGTAGAGCCTAAGTGTTAGCTGCTGCTGCTGTTTTCTCCGGGGCTGAGAGAGACTCAGGTTAGGGCTTGTTTCTGTCAACACACCCTTTCCCTGAAGGAAGGGGAGGCCCGTCCTCATCAGAGGCAAGCCACTCGTAGATGCCAACTTGCATTCTTGTCAGTCATTGGGCCCCATGTGAATTTCGGTTTGTCCCAGCAAAGATAGCAGCAGGTTTAGGGGCCAAGACACTCCCTCCCTGCTTCGCCTAACAGCTTCATGCCTCAAAGGCAAAACCTGTGAGGCTGGAGCCCCAGTCCAGAGGTGACCCAGGGCGCATCGCTCCTTCCCTCCGCCCCCCAGAGTTTGTTCATCCCAGGCCCCTGATTGGTTCTTTCTTGAGCAGTGGCAGGAGGGAGGGGAGAGACTATCTAGGAGGCCTGGCCTGTGCTGGAGGGCCCCAGGAAGAGGGGGCAGGACCCTCCACAGCCACAGCCTCAGATAATAAGCCTCAGAGATAAGGAATCAAACCTCCCTCCCCCCTCCTTGAGCTATAGAACTCTCCCCTCGTGGCTGCCTGGTTGCTAAAGCCCTTTGCTCTTGGGGGGGGGGGGGCAGGGGATGACCTGACCAAGGGGCCTGGAGAAGAAAACCTGTCCTCTCCATGGTCTGCACCCAGATCTTCTACTCATCACCAGACTCTCGACCCTCGTCCCCTGGCTCTGCTCCTACTGTGTTTGTGTTTGACTGTTCTCAGCTTCACACTTCCTGATATGCAGATGGCTGGGTGTGTGTGGTGTGTGTACCTAACACCGAATGCACACACACACACACACACACACACACACACACACACACAGCCAGGACCTACACGGGAGCCTCTGTTCCTGCCCCTGGCTGGTTGGCTAGGGTAGGGTTTGGTAATCTGGAAACCTCCAGGTTCCTGGTTGGCTCAGATTACAAGCAAAGTAGGTCTGGGAGCCTGGGCTGAAGTGGGGGGGTGGAGGAAGGGAGACAAACCAAATGCAGGAAATTCTGCATCTTCCCCACCGTGGGGAATGTGTGAGGAATGTGTGAAGTGAGCTCAGGTGCTGCCCCCTGGCCCTCACCTAAAGCTCTTCCCACCTCTGGCCCTCCTCTCTCAGCCTCTCATTTAGGCAGTTAACTTTGGGGTTCTCAGGTTCCTTATCTGTAAAACAGGTTAACTGTGCCTGCCTCTCTGGGTTCCGGGAGGAGGAGTAAACCCAGGCCTTCTGGGATAGGAGGTGGAGGAGGTGGGCAGATTTCTTCCCCCTGTTTCGAAAGCCAAGTTGCTGGGGGACAGAGCTGACAGATCGCTGTGTGAAGTCCCACTATGAGTCAGAACCCACCTGGCCCATCTTCCTGAGAAGCACTTCATGGGAACTCGAGCGCCAGGCTTGACTGGGAGGTCCCTCCGTGATCCTCTCAAGAATCTTTTTCTCCTCTGATAAAATGGAGAGCCAGGGGCCACCCTTGCTCCCTGCAGCAGGATTCTGGGAGTGCTAACACGGGCAGAAGAACAGTGCTGGATCGAAGTTCAGTGTGGGGTTGCCTTGGCCTTGCAGCCATCTGGACCCGAGGCCTGGATTCAGGGCTTCACCAGATTAAAGTGAACTGCCTTCAAGGGTTTCTGGCCAGCCGGGGCTCACACCCACCCATCACTCCCCTCTCCCCCGAGTGAAATCAGAGCTGAGACCAAAGGTCCCCAACCCTGTCCTGAGAACCCTGTGATGGCCTGAGTGCAGCCCCTGTCCATGTGACCTACTGCTGGTGAGCACCCATTTCTTCCTTTTTTGTAGACAGAGTGGGAGGTTCAGGAGGAAGCAGAGTGGTCAGATCTTATCTTTGCATAGGTGGCGGAGGAGTGCATCCCCAGCAGCTCCTGAGAAATCCTGACCCTTTGTCTTCCCAGGACTATTCCCTCCCTAGTGGGGACTGCACTCAGGCAGGAGCAGGGAGTAAAGGTTCTGGGAGTCTGTGGTGACTTGTCTGTCCACTGGATTCCTGGTAGAGGAAAAAAGGATTAAGTAGGACATTGATCTTGAGGACCATCTCTGTGTCCTTCAGGGAATCTCGGGAGCCCTAAAGCCGAGCGGGGCCACCCACCTGGGGTTGGGAGAACAGTATTCCCTTTCTCCTGGCCCCTGGTTCCTTCTGTTTCCCTCCCTGGCATGCTCACCCATGCCCCACCCACCCTCCACCTGCTCAGATCTTCCCAAACCTCAAGGTTCTGTTCCTGTCACCTCCTCTGTGAAGCCCTCAGAGCTGTGCCAGCACAACCAACCTTGGGACCACTTGGTTGGTACTGACAGCCCAAGATGGGTGATATCCTATCTCGCTTTGCCCACTAGATTGTTTCATTTGTGTTGGTCCATGTTACTCAAATAGATTATAACGTTCTCCAGAGCAAGGATCATGAGTCAGAAAAAGAAATCTCCTATAAAGAAAATTGGACCCCCATCACTCCCCTGCCTCACCCTCATTGCAAGGGCTTACAAGCTGCCTGTCTTCCCTGCCCCATCTGGCCTCTGCCCGGTCCTCCAGCCCCACTCCTCCCCCTTGCCCAGGCACACAGGCTCACTGCCTTCTTCCGGCTCCTGTCTCTCGCCAAGACCGTACCTACCTCGGGACCGGCGTTGAGGAAGCCTGCCTCGAATACTGTCCTCTGCACCCCCATGCTTCCGTTTCAGGGTAAATGTTCCTTTCTGGGAGAAGCTGTCCTTCCCCACCCTGTCTCAGGAGGTCCCCTTCTTATTTCTTTCACTGCACTTCTATGTAAATTATGTGTCTGTCTCCCCTACTGGATGGGAGGCTCCACGGGCTCAGGGATTGGGTGTGTTGTGAGTCACTGAATACCCTGGTCTGGCCTCACATGAGGCACTTGGTACATTATTTGTGGGGTGAGTAATAATAATAGTAGCAGCTAACACTATTGACTGCCGTCTGTATGCCAGGCACATACTTGGTATTTTATATAAATTATGGCTTTTGATCTGCCCATCAGTGTTCTCAAGAAGGTAATATTATCTCAGTTTTACAAATGAGGCTGCTGAGGCCCAGATGCTAAGTGCTGTGCCCACAGCTATTAAGTGGCAGAGCGGAGACTCAAGCCCACACCCCCTGGCCTGCCCCAGGTTAAACCCCATCCTACCTCCCTAGCAAAGCCTGGACATTAGGGTTAGCTAAAAGGGTCAGAAGGAAGGCTCTGCTTTTCCCTGCCTTTATCATTTCTGGACATTTTTTTTTGGAGCTGGGAGGATGAGGGAGCTGGCATTCAGAGCATCATCTGGGTATTTGAGTAGATGGGACTTCCTCTTATGGATAGACATGACCCTGCCACCACCAGAGAGCCGGATGGGAGGAGCGCGGGAAGCTTGCCTGGAGTTTGGCTGCCGTGGGAGCTCGAGCTGATAGTCATCTCTCAGAGCTCTCGGAGTGAGCCAGTGATAACTTCGGTCTCCCTCAGTGTCAGTGTTCCATCCAGTCCAGCACTGAGTCGCCCATTATCTGCTTGAATGCTTCTCTGGTTGGAAAGCTCACTACCCAACCCTATAAGACAATGGGGGACAGCTCTAGTGAGGCCACACCTGTCCCCATAACTTCTGGTTGTTCCTGGGTCTCCAGAGTGACTCAGGGTAAGTCAAAGGCCTCTTTCCACACAGAGCCCTTCAGCTAGATGAAGAATATTAACCATGTCTGACTCAGGCTTCTGTCTTCCTGGTGAATGTGCCTGCTTCTCCTATACTTTCTCTGTGTGGCAGGTTTCCAGACCCTGTCTCCTGCAGGGCCTCTGGAGTGCAGTCGAGGCATCTTTTGGAGGCTTAGGGCTGAGGAAGGCCAACTTAGGAAGAGCTGTTTATCTTTCAGTATCTGGGGGGTTTTGTTTGTTTGTTTGTTTCAACTATAAATTTTAATAGCTTTTTTTTCCCCCTGGCTATAAAATGAATATTTACTCATTACTCACAGGCAATCACCCTGAAGAGAATGCACCCAAGTCCCATTTTCCTACAAGTCCTACTTTGGGGCATTAAGGTGATAGTTCCAGCTTCCAGTCAGTATTAGGGAGTGGTCCTGTGTTATTGTCTGTCACCTCATCTGCTCCACCTGTAGGCCCTGGAGAGTTTTGGTGCAGACAAGCAGAGGTTACAGATAAGTTTCATCTTACATGTCAACCTCAGCACTGAGAAAGAGTCTGAGACCACAACCAAGCTCATTTAGAAAGAGCATTGTGATTGACTAGCGATGTCTGCCACAGGTATAGGAGGTAGGACAGGGGCATGCGTGCCACCTTGCTCGCTCTCTATATACTAAGTGATGGGAACTTGAAATGTCAGTGCAGCTGATGTTGGTCTTGGGTCTCTGTGAGACACTACCCCAAAATCCTAGAATCATGTTGTGTTTCTTGGAAGTAGCTAAGGGGTTGAGTTCCCAGTCAACCCTCCCTTCCACTGAAGTGTGACAAGGGAGCTTATGACTCAGAGCACAAGGCCATTGTGGAAGAAGGACATGTCCTTTTAAACCAATAACCAAAGTCCACACAGGCTAGGGGAAGGGGCCCCTTGGGGGATGAGGGCGTGGGGGAAATATGTCCTGGTGGTAATTAACACTGGGGCCTGGGAGGGCTGCTGGACCAGGCCCTGGCTGCCAGGTCCCCTCGTGGTTGGGCATGGCTTGTCGGCGCCTATGACAGCAGCTACTTGATACAAACCACACTTCAGGTGCCCTGCCCTCAGTGGCCTTGTCTAGGTACCACTCCAGCTGCAGGAAAGGCTCATCAGTGCCCCGGGCCTTCTGACCCTCCGGTTTATGTGCCTCTCACCTCCTCTCTGCCTTCCTCCTCACTTCCAGCCCATGAAACCCCTGAAGGCCACAGCTACCACCTCCCAGCCCGTGCTCACCATCCAACAGATTGAGACAATCTTCTACAAGATCCAGGACATCTACGAGATCCACAAGGAGTTCTATGACAACCTCTGCCCCAAGGTGCAGCAGTGGGACAGCCAGGTCACCATGGGCCACCTCTTCCAGAAGCTGGTGAGTTTTCTGTTGATGGAGGGTCCTTATCCAGTGTCTCGGTGGAGCTGCTGGTGTTGGGAGAGGACCAGTCATCCCTAGCCCTTTTTGGCCTCCTTGAAGGCCTGGGTCATTTCTGAGTCCTGGAGGAAAGCCTGGGCCTCTGTTGTATGGGGACCTGGGCCTAGTGCCTCAACTCCTGGTCTCCCATGGTGAAGCCCTAAGTGCTTCCAGGGATGTGAGAGGCTATATGCATAGGTTTCTCTCTCCCCAAGGGAGTTCAAGGGCTGGAACGAAGGCTCACTTGCTGGGTTTCAGGTCCCCTGTTCTCAGTTGATACAGGAGTATGTGCCAGATGGGTGGGCAGGGACTGCTCACTTGGGACACGTTGGGCATTTGCCACACCTCAGTGCTGCCTCTGAAGTCAACAGTCAGATGGGACACGGGTCAGCTCTCCTGAGGGATTGCAAGGGAGGGAAAGGTATGAGGAGGTAGAATTACTGTGCAGACATACTGTTGGGAAAGGCTTGCAGAGATCTTCCAGTTCCTGAGCCTTCTGTGACACCCTCCCCTGGCTCTGACACTGTCTCTGGCTGTGTCCCCTGGAGGGTCCCCAGGTCAGACCCACAGAGCCCCCAACCCCACTCTTCCCTGGTCTTTCTCTGCCTATAACTTCTGCCTGCCCAGAGGGCAGGAAGAGACAGCCAGTCAGGAGTCTTTGTTCTCTGGGTGTGAATGGTAGGGGTAAGGAGCAGTGCCTTTCCTTTACCTCCCCTGCAGTGGTGGGACTGGTTGAATGGACAGCCTGTATTTTGCTTACACTGGGGAAAACTCTTGCTTGGATACTCCTGCGACCTCATGCTCAGCACGATCAGAACTGAACTTACCGTGTCTGAAGTTCTTTGCTTTTCTTCCTGCCTCTGTCTCAACGGGTGCTGCCACCATCCCAGCCACCATCCATCCATCCATGCCTCCCTTGGACTAGTCCTTGGCACCTCCTCTGCCCCACCACCTTCCCCGTCCTGAAGCCCTCCCCGCAACCCAAGGAGTCCACTTTAAAGCTTACAGCTGCCTACTTGTCCCCACCCTCATCTCATTAGTGACTCCTGCTTCTGGGCCCGCCTCCCCAGCAGCCTCCCAACCCTTAGCTACTGGCAGGAGAGAGTTATCTGAACTCCTGACCAGACCTTGCTTCTCCCCTGCTTAAATCTCTCCCCCTTGCCCATTGGATAAGTAAATACCAGGCTCTGAGGAACCACTTCTGAGACCCTTTGCATGCTGGCCTCTGTCCACCCCCCGGCCTCTGGCTGCTGCCTCCCCCATCCTTGTGCCCCCTGACACCGAACTTTCTATTCTTAGTTCATGCAGCAGACACTCTTGACCTCTCTGTTCTTGCAGCTCTAGCTGCCTGAAATGTCCTTCCCCATCTGTTCCCAGCTTAGAACAGCCTCCTTCGAGAAGCTTTACCCAGACTTTCGAACAAAGCCCCTATGCTTATCCCCTCAGTGAACACTGTACCTGCCTGACTCCCCAAAACCATAAGCTCTGAGAGAACAGATTGTGTTTGCTTCATCATTAGACCCCAGAACCATCCCAGTGCCCAATACATGAATGAATGAATGAATGAATGAATGAGTGCATCATGACCTTGACCACTGGGACTAGGGAGAACTTGGAAGAGCATTGAGGGAGACATCACAGGACCTCAGGTCTGTGTCCTGAGAGGCCAGCAGTGTTATAGGGACATAGCTTCTAGAGGCACAGCTGACTTTGAATCCTGGCTCTGCCACAGATTGAACCTGTGACTTCGTGTACAACCTCTTTGTGACTCAGCTTCCTCATCTGTAAAAAAGAGGATAATAACAGTATTTACCCCCATTGAATTGTTGTGAGGACTACATGAGTTATTACCTGAAAAGTGCTTGGAACGGGGCCTGGAACATAATACATTAGTAAATACTCCATAGTTAGCCAGTAGCGTTACTGTTATTGCCATTACCACTGTCATCGTCGTCATTGTTGTTATACTTAGCAAGAGGCACCCCAGAAGGTAGCGTGCAAGGAAACCCCCACGCTCCTGGTTCCAGCAGCCCCAGTGTGCTTGCACCAGGTCAGGGATGGTGAATACCCAGTCACCACTCCTGGCCTGGTCCCAGGAGCCTGAGCTGATCGGCTTGGGAGGGCATAAGAGAGCTGACCAGAGCTGGGGTAGGGGGTGTAGGCCAGAGCATAGTGGAAAGACTGTCCCAGTTTATCTTTGTCACTTGGACCCTGCTGTCACGAGGGTCCCCGCATTCTGGTCTCAGCCCCACAGGCCTGGGTTGTGAATTTGCTTCCCCACCTTCCCTCCTCCAACATCAGGAACTGCTATCTGAAGCCCCTGGAGCTGCAGGCTTGGGAGGGCCGGGGTGGAGCTGGGGCAGTCCAGGCATCTGGAGGTAGTTTATTTTCAGCTGGTCTCCATTACTGAGAGAAGGGAATTAGCATCTCTGCTCTTTGTTTTATGAGATCACCCTAGTGCCAAGCTGCTGTTTCCAAGCAACCTCCACTTCCCAGTTAATGGCCCTGGTGGGCCCGGCCTTGGGTTCTACAGACAAGGATATGCCATGGAGATGGCAGTGCCTGGGGTGGTCAGTGACCCCCTACACACCGGTCTTCTGCTCACGTAGTTCCTGCTCTCACTCCTGTCCTGCTACTCCCTGAGGCAGTAGGATGGGAAGGTAGGGTTCCAACCTGGGCAGCCAGCCTTTATCGTTCTTGTGGGAAAGGGGGACAAGGAGAGCACATACCTGGAAGAAGAATAGCGATGATTTTTACTTTGGTTTAGGAAGCAGCTGTCTAGAACCTTCCCCGTGGCTTGGGACACCAGTGGGCCAATACTCCCCTTGGAGAAGGAACTGAGCTCCATCCCTTCCTGCCCTTCTCCCAAGATTTTTCTTTTTTTTTTGCAAAGTCTGGCTTGTCTGGGGCTGAGACCTGCACAGCTCTGGCCTTGGCTTCTCTGCAAGCATCCCAGTGCTCATCTTCCCCTCTGGCTTTCCTGGCCCCCACCTGCCAGCTTCCACCTGCCCCACCTCTTTGGGATCTTAAGGAGCACAAGGATTCTGCAGAAAGCAGAGCGGTGCAGAATGGGGTTCAAGGGCAGCCCACTTTCCCCAGCACCTTGGCGGGATCCCCCGAGGGAGCCCCGTAGCAGCTGAACCTCCTTGCTACTTCATTGAAAAAGATTTTAAAGCAGAAATTCTAGAGAATAATGTAACAAACAACTGTGCACTCATCTCCCAGAATTAACAGATGTTAAGCTCTGAAGATATACAGAAAGGCTTTTTAATCAAGAAAACAAAGCCTTACAGATGAAGGCTCTCTCTCTCTCTTTCCCTTGCCCTTCTGCTCAACCTAGAAGCAGCTACTGGAATGAATTTGGTGTGTCGCCTTCTGGGCTGTAGTTTGTGTTTTTTATTATGGGTCTGTATCTTTTTATGGCCTTACATGTACTTTTTACATGTATATATTTTGCAATTCAGTCAACATTTGTTTTGGAACTTGTCAGTGTTACTACACAGAGATCTAGTTCATTCATTTGAACTGTACTGTGTGTGTGGATTCCCCTTTTTTGTGGCCATTTGTTATCAGTCTTTTCACAGGAGGAAGAGCAAAGCAGTGAATACACTTGCCCACATTTCCTTGGGAACACACATATGCAAGTTTCTCTAGAGCAGTGCTTCCAGTACAAACATAGTGCGAGCCATATATGTAATTTAAAATTTTCTAGTAGCCCTATTCTTAAAAGTAAAAACACAGAGGGATGCCTGGGTGGCTCAGTTGGTTAAGCGTCCAAGTTCGGCTCAGGTCGTGATCTCATGGTTCATGAGTTCAAGCCCTGCATGGGACTCTGTGCTGACAGCTCGGAGCCTGGAGCCTGATTCAGATTCTGTGTCTCCCTCTCTCTCTGCCCCTCCCCATTCATGCTCTCTCTGTCTCTCTCTCTCTTTCTCTCTCTCTCTCTCTCTCTCTCTAAAATAAAGAAACATTT
Source organism: Felis catus (assembly GCF_018350175.1). NCBI lineage: Eukaryota > Metazoa > Chordata > Mammalia > Carnivora > Felidae > Felis > Felis catus. The sequence goes on along the minus strand of NC_058381.1, from coordinate 16,186,760 downwards.
AAAAAAATTTTTTTAAGATTTTAAGTAATCTCTACACCTAACGTGGGGCTCAAACCCACAACCCCGAGATCAAGAGTTGCACGCTCCACAACTGAGCCAGCCAGGCACTCAGGCACTGTACCTTTAAGTGCTGTGCCTTATACTCAGCATGGGGAGTGAGGTACTGAACAGGCTACACGTGCCCTCCCTGCTCCAGCTAATTCCAGACTATGAAAGACGTGTGAGGCATTCAGGGGCTTCAAACCCTGAGAGACCTTGATGATGCTAAATAAAGCCAAATGCTGTTGAGTTTCTAGCATGCCAACAAAGGCCCTGCCCTGCTCCCCCCAGCCCCCAGTACCCTCTTGTTAACCTTATTGGCTGAGCTGGTTTCCACGGAAACAGTCAAGTTCAAAGGGGTACCATAGTATGTTCGTCCTACCTTTCCCTCTCTGTTCCCACATAGCCCTTTGGAGCTAAGTCAGAAGTTCTGAGTGCTAAGGGAGCTCCAGGTGCCCTGCTTAGGCTTTCATCCATTCATTAATCCTCTCTCCCATCCCACTCCTGCCCTCCTCTCTCTCTCCTCTCTTCTCCCTGCAGGCCAGCCAGCTTGGCGTGTACAAAGCGTTTGTGGATAACTATAAAGTCGCTCTGGAGACCGCTGAGAAGTGCAGCCAGTCCAACAATCAATTCCAGAAGATCTCGGAGGTGGGCAGCTCCCTGCACAGCCCCCGCTACAACCTGGAGCCTTCCAGCCTTCTGGCCTGTTGCCAGTTAGGGAAATGGTTCCCCTGAGGGTAACACTTAGACTGACATTTGCTTTCTCACACTTGATATTTTCCCCCTTAATATAAGAGTAACGATTTGTTTGATTTTGTTATTCTGTTTAGGTTATTCTATATTAGAACAGAGGAGGCAAAAAAGAAAAAAGGCAGTATTTTCCCAACACGGTAGTGACCTTGAGCAAGTCACTTCCCTTCTCTTGGCCTTATTTCCTCTTCTGTCCAGTGAGGTGTCTGGATGTTTCAGCTCATCCCAGACTTGCTTGATAAGAACCACCGGGAGCACTGTTTAAAATGCAGATCTTCAGGCACCTTCCCTGGTGCTTCAATTCAGAGGGTTTGGGTGGGACCCAGGAGTCTATATTTTTAACAAGCTTCCCAGGTGATTTTATGAGCAGGAAGATTTGAAGAGGTCTAAACTAGGTGGTGTGTTGGTTTTTGTTTTTTTTTTTTAATGTTTATTTATTTATTTTTGAGAGACAGAGAGAGAGGGAGCCACAGAATCCAAAGCAGGATCCAGACTCAGGCTTCCAGAATTAACAGATGTTAAGCTCACCTCAAACGGTGAGATCATGACCTGAGCCGAAGTTGGATGTTTAACCGACTGAGCCACCCAGGCGCCCCAAGGTGGTGTTTTAAGATCCTTGCAATCCCACAACAGAGAGAGGCCCAGGCCCATTTATGTGGAGACACAGCCATATACCTTCCAGCTGGTAATAGACCTGTCCCCCTGTTGCAGCTAAGCCTTCTTCCCATTCTCTGGAGGGCAAAGATGTGGCAATGTCTGCCATTGACACTTCCCTCCAGGAAGTGTCAGGGAGGAGCTCGCATATCCTCCGGGAGCAGAGCCCAGCTTACCCCTTTGGTCAGAAGGATCTCAGTGAGACCCCCAAGCTGCTGGCCTTGCAGTCACGGCACCAGCTCTAAGCCTGGGACAAGAAAACCTCTGGTTCCAGGGACAGGGGGCTCCTTCTGCAGTTTTGGAAATCCTGCCTTACGGGCCTCTCTGGACTCTTTGCTTTCCGCTCTCAGCGCTGGTGCTAGAAAAGTTGGTGAGACGTAGGATAGTGTTTGTGAGACTCCTGGGGTTATGGGTTCTCCTCCAGTTTGGAACTAGCAGAGAGGCAGCACAAGGGTTGGGCAGATGGAGATGAACACGTCAGTTTAATTACTAGTAAAAGCCAGATGGGAAAATGTAGACTTGGGTCTGCGGCCACATTGGGCTTGCTAATACTTCCCCTCCACCATCAAATACATCTACTGGGGACGGAAGCAGGGAGCTAAGCTCAGTTTCTTCTCCCAGAGTCAGCCGTCAGGTGAGTCACCCTCTGCCTGGGAGGACAGAGTTGGGTGGGGAAGTCCCTCCACATGGAGTCACAAGGCTGGAGAAATGGCGCTTCCCCTTATCACTCCCAGCGCTCCCTGGGAACAAACTGGAGCCCTCTGATCTGTGTTCAAGGCTGCCCGGGGTCATGTACGGTCCAGAGAGTGGTGAGTCTCCCCTTAGCTTGGGCCGACTGCCCATTCTCTTTGGTCGGCGCCGGCCCCTGCATCCCTCCCCTAGTCCCTGGCGAAGGCTGCTGGCCCCAAAGGCGGAGCCAGCCCCTTGGCCTGCTGCCAGGTGGCTTCTCACCCTGACTCATGCACTGAGGCCGTCGCTTCCTACTGGCGCTTCCACTTAATCACTGCAGTCAGGCCCTTCTCTGCAGCAGGAGCGATTTCATACCTCTAGGCCACGCTGGAGAGGAGCATAGAAAAAAATTTCCTGAAGCTGGGAATCCAGTCACCAGCCAGAGACACAGTCTTGAGGAGCTGAGTAACCCCCTTCTCCCCACCCCCATGCTCAGTCCCCAAGGGTTTTCTCTGTCTAGAAACAGCCTGAGGCAGGAGTAGGAAATGGGGAGCTCCCGTCGCTGCCTGGACATTTCCCCACTTCCAGGCAGAGCAGACAACATCACCTGAGTTTCCGACCTTGGCCTCACCTCGCCCTGGCCTCTCTGCTGACACCCCACTCGGAGGCCCCCTCCGTGCACTCAGCCCCGCAAGTGGGGGTTGCATTACAGCTCCAATTACAGGCCATACTGGTCTGTTGCCAAAGGGCTAGAGCAGGAAGCTCTCTCTCTAAAGGCAGATAAAAGAGGATCGAATGGATAAGCCATCCCTGGAGTCTGTTTCCAGCCCTCACTTCTGGATCACTTTGCCTGGGGTCCAGGAGGGGTGTTGGCTCTTCCTTCCTCCCTTGCAGTTTTCTCTCTGCTGCCAGCACAGGCACCGGTGGGTGGGGAGTGGCAGGTGTGGGTGGGGGCTGGGTTGAGTCCCTCTCAATCTGGGTAGGATATAGGTCAGACCACCCTCTGGAGCTGGGTCTCTGCCCCAGGTGTGCTGCCTCCCTGCCTCCCCCTGTGCAAGACCTTATCCCCTTATCTCCATCCCTCCTTGTGCCCCAAGGTGCTGGTACTCCTTTTGCTTGTCCTCTCAAATCCCACATACCCTGGGCTGATGTGTACAACCCTGTGTGTGGCTGCCGTGGAGGGAACCCTGACCGGGGCTGGGGGTGGGGGGCAGGGGGAGGTCCTGTTCTTGTCACCACCCATTCATTGGAATGCCCTCAGAGTCACCAGGGAGGGGCTTTACGGGGTATGTCTGAGGAGCACTATTGTCACAGACCTCTCTGGTACCCAGAACCCCTCCTCCTCACCTACACGCAGTCTTGGGACTCCACAGGCTCCAGGAGATCATGGGTGTGGCACAGGGAGTCGGGAGTCAGTGAGGCAGGCAGTGGGGGGACCCATGCTTTGGTCTTTGCCCTCCTCTTCACACCCTGGGTTTCAGAGCCTTACTTGCTGTGCCTCCAGTGGGGGATGGGGAGGCCATGTAGTGATTCCTCCCCTCTGTTTGGCAGGAACTCAAAGTGAAAGGTCCCAAGGACTCCAAGGACAGCCACACATCAGTCACTATGGAAGGTACTCTGGGGAACGAGCTGGGTAACAGTCACCTTCCTTTGTCTGCCTTTGTGGACTACGGTGCCCTGCTTGTGTGAGCATGTGCGTGCGAGTGTGTGAGTGTGTGTGGTGCACAAATGGGAAGAATCCAGCCTCTGTCCCTAGGCAGCCGGCCAGCTACAAACGTGCTCCTCCTTAGGATGCCAGCAGGCAGCTCGCTCCCCTCCTCCTCCCCCTTCCCCCTCCTGCCTCTCCACGCGCGCCTCCCTCCCCGCCCCTCCCCCTTGCTAGAGGAGCACTCTGAAGCGGCTGCTTGATTCAGGCTGTGCAGCAGCAGCCGGCAAGGTGGCTGAGTGGCCAGGCTGCTGATGGGAGCCACCGAGCGATGGCCGCAAGCTCCTGCCGCTGGGACGGAGGCTGCCATGGAAATTCTCCTCATCATTCGCTTCTGCTGTAACTGCACCTATGGTAACCTAGGCCCCCTCTCACGGGAGGCGGTGTGGCTTCCCACCTCTGGGGGCCGGCCAGAGTGGGCTTATGTGTGGCTGGCAAGGTTTGGGGGCAGCAGGGAAGGGAGTGGGTGCAAATGGCTAGATCTGTGTTTACCCCCATTCTGGCCAGCTTCCAGCTTGGAATTGAAGTCTGGGGCCACGCAGGGCAGGGTGGCTGGGAAATGGAACGACCAGGCTAGAAGCGTCCAGGTACCCCCGTCCCGAGGATCGGTGGGGAATTGGGGGCTTAGCTTGAGAGGCTGTGGGCAACTTCCTGGAGATGCTGTTTAAGAAGAGAAAGTGACCAGGCTGTGCCTGCAGGTGTGGCAACCCTGGGGCTAAAGGGGCCTGGCAGGGGACCGTCAAAGAGTGGCATGTGGTCTGGACAGCAGTGCCTCGGGCCAGGGGGACCCCGCTGGAGGGACAAGTTGGGAGTTTCTTTGTTTCCGGAGAGAGGAGAGGCGGTTGAGTCGCCAGGGTATTGTGTGCTCAGAGCGCACATGCTGCCTTCGCGACATTCTCTCCTCAGAACAGCGGCAGTGGGAGAACGCGGATGCAGTTGGGAGAGCAGGAAGGAATTGGGTTGCTCCCAGGATGGAGGGGTGTTTCTAGCCTCTAGAGACCCCCAAGCTGAGGTCTCGGCACTTGGTGCAAGCCGGTAGAGAGGGGGGCGTGGCAGGCTGCCGCCTTGTGAAGGTCACACACCCGCTGGTCAATGGAAGGGACCCAGAGCATCCTCTTTGCAGCTCCCTCAGCAAGGAGGTCCTGGGACAGGCGCGTGCTGTCAGCCAGGCTCTTGCTCAGAGCAGGTAGGAGCAGGCCCAGGAAAGGGGGTGTCCAGAAGCAGCGGACGCTGCTCTCTGAGGCAAGAAGTGCCTTAGGGATGACCCGAGCTGCCTTTGGCAGGGACGGGGTGCGGAGGGAGGGTCAGGTGTGACCTCCACGCCAGCTGCCCTGGGCCCCTGTGTGTTGGAGCGGCAGGCGGCTGGTTTTAGGACCTCCTTCCCTCAGGCGTTTTGTCTCTGCATCCTCTCAGTCACTTTGCCTTCACATCTCCGTGGTAACCTGGAGCTCCTTGTGGAAGGCTGAACGGAGGAGGGTGGCTGTTTGCTGGAGGAGAAATGATGAGGTTTCCTGGGCTCTTTCTCAGAGGCCACTGTGCTGGAGGGGCTGTTGTCCACTCCCCTTCTCAGGCCATGCTGTGTCGAGGCTCGTTCTTGATGGAGGAACCTCTGAGGTAGCCCCTCTCCAGCTGCCCCAGGAGGACGGCTGTGGGAACCCCAGTCACCGGGCAGGAGCTGTCCTGGGCCCCCCACCCGTTGGCTCAGATTCCAACAGGCTGGGGTCAAGAGGAGGGATGGACTTGAAATTGCCTTGTTTGAAGATCAGAGGAGAAGTGCTCTTTTTGGTTTGGCCTAGGAGTGGGTCAGGTCTCCACTCTGCCTCCTTAAAAAGGAAACGGGTCAGCCCTTTGCTTCCTCTTCCCTCCCCAAAAGGGAGTTGAGTCTTAGTGAAACAGACCTGGGACTGGAGTTCAGGGTTTTTTTTTTTTTTTGTGACTGCGATGCTGTCTTTGAAGTCAGCTTCAAAGTGGGGAGGGAGGAGAGAATGAGCCTTTACCAACCACACTGTTTAGAATCTTCTCAGCCCCTCCAAGAGACGCTGGTTCTGGGAGTTCCAGGGTGGGGGGAGATTCTGCACTTGGGGCTCACTCTGGCTTACTGGTTTATTTGCTGCACGTCTCTGTGCCAGTTGCTGTGGGGGATGCAAAAGGAAGTTGTGTGTGATCCGGGCCCCCAAGGAGGGGGCTCATCTTGGTAACAAAAAAGAGGTGAATCTTGCCAAGAATCCTCCCGAGGGTCACTGAGCTTTCGCAGACACTGCCCTCCTGTACCGAAGGTGATAGCTCAAAGCCAGGAGCATGGGTAGACCTACATTCAAAACCCAGCTACCATTTGCAGCTTTGTTATTATAAGCAAGTTATGTAACTTCTCCGCGCCTTAGAGAAGTTTCCTCATCTGTAAAATGGGGCTAGTGGTAATTAATTGCTTGTCTTTTTAATCAAAGGAAATAGCACGTATAAGAGAGTGCCACTGGATGCAGATTAAGTACCCAGCAGACTACAGAGAGGCCAGCTTGCTTATGTCAGTGGTCTGACTTTTAGGCACTGTGAGTGTCGTTTGCAAAAATCCTCATCAGGGAAGCCTTCCTGGAAGAGGTGGGGAGACAGGCATGGTAACTTGGTGAATGGTGTCTATCCCAGGAACTGGAATGGCATGGTGAGGAGAAGGGAGAGTAGGGGAAGCAGGGGCAGGAAGGGCCATGGAACAGGTAAGGGGGGAAGGGTGGGCTCTTTACCCTGCATTGTCAGGGGAGACTGGTGTACAGAGGCCGTGGGGAGCATGAGCAGAACATCGGGGTTGTTCTTCCCCCCTCTTCTTCTCTCCATATCTGACTGTGGCCCCAGGGCCCTCTTCCTGCACTCCCCTGTCCCCACCATTCCTCCCCTCTCCCCCAACCCAGGCACTCAGTCCACAGCCCCAATCAGGTCAACTCGAGGTGACCTCAGACATATTAATAACCCCTCTGAAACCCAACCCACCATTTGCGCAGACCTCTGAGCTTAGTCAGCCTCTTCCTGCCGGGACCTGGGAGAGGGGCAGAGGGAGCTGGCACTGCAATACCAGCTTTCCCTGGGCTGGGACTCCAGAGCCCACGCTGGCAGGTGTCTGCTGAACTTGCACTTTCTCTTGGGTCTTTGGGGTTCTCGGGTGTGATTTCCCCCCTGCAGATGAGCTAAGCCACAGGTGGATACTCTAAATAGTGTCAATACAGGGTCCCCCTGCCCTAGGCTGGTAACTGGGCTGTATCCTCCCTATCCCTGGATAACCCCAGCCTGGTCCTATTCATTTTGGTTCCCATATACCATGGGGAGGGTCTCTAGCAATTGCTAAGTTAAGAAAGGCCTAAAATAAGTCACGGAAAGTGTGTTTGCCTAAAGCAGTAGTTTTCAACCATTGGTACATATCAGAATCAGCAAAGGAACTTTTTAAAAATGCTAATACCCAGGTTCCACCCAGCAGAGATTGGGATTTCGCTGATGAGGTGGGGAGAGTGGAGCAGGCAGCTGTTTCTTTTAAGAGCTCCCCCAGTGATTCTAAAGGGCAGCCAAGCAAAGACTGCAGATAAGGCTCATGGCGCACCACTGAGACTATCTTCTCCATAGCCAGCAGATCGTTCCCCAAAGTGTCTGCTTAGCAGTGCATGGGGTATTTATATCTACAGGGGACTCTTTGGTTCGGGGGCTAGCTAGGGCATGAGTGTCGGCTCTGGACTGTCACAACCAGCCTCCTGCCTCTTCCTGCCCCGGGGCAGGAGGACAGAGGTCACGAGCCTATGGACAGAGGCGTCCAGGTGGACGGAGGCTGAACCACCTATGTTGGGAGGGGTGAGGCACAGCTGTTTGTAGGAAGCTTTGTTTGGAAGTATGGTCAGCCAGCTGCTGCCTCCACCTGTCCCTGCTGAATCCCAGCAATCCTCATTTGTCCTGGTCAGCCACGGGGTGTGGTGAACGGGGGCCCTGCTGAGCTGGCATTTCCCCAGCCTCTTCGGGGCTCCCAGAGGCCCCACCTGAATTCCTGTGGGAAATCTTTGCCCCCTCAGCTGCCACTTGGTTGAGAGCAGAGCCTTTATGTGGAGAGCTGGCCTGCCTCCCTGACCCTCAGCCTGTCCTGTTTGGTTGGAGAGTTTGAGGGCATGGTGGGGGGGGGGGAGGTCTTCTCATGGGGATGAAGCCAACCGTGTGGGTCGGAACAAAGCCTGCCTTTCCCAGCTGGCAATACCAGACCTTGGACCGGAGGAGTATAAGAATGATTGGGTGTGGAGGAACTACCTTCCCTGGAAAAACAGCACGTCTCTTTCCCACATTCTGGGGGTGCTAGAGCTCTATGGGGTAAGGCTAGGTATAGCTGTATGATGCAGGGTTAAGGGTGCAGAGGAGCATCTTCATCTGCTCTGAGCCTGGTCAGACAAGGACAGGCCTGTGGGATGGCCCTTAAAGAAGTCACCTCTGGTGACTGATGAGACGAGGCAGGTAGGAGGGGGCCTGGGCTGCCAGGGCTGCATGTCTGCCTGTTGGTGTCATCTGGCCTGCCCTGGGACAGAATGGAGCTGTGGCTTCCTGCACATGGGTGTCCGTATAGGGCAGCGGCAGGGGGGCGGGGAGGGTGGGGATAAGGCTCATCTCTAAGGTGTCGAGCTGCTCCCTGTATGTCATCTGTGCTGTCTCCTTCTCCCTGCCTTTGCCAACAGCTCTGCTCTACAAGCCCATTGACCGAGTTACCAGGAGCACCCTGGTCCTACATGTGAGTGTCAGCCCCCTGGATGGCCAGGGAGGTGTTAGGAGTTGAGTGGGAGGCTGAGCCCAGGGTGGTGAGCGCTGGAGTCACTGAGAACAACCCACCTGGGGAGCCGGGCAGAGTGTCCCTGGGTCCCGACTGTACCTGCCTGGTCTGTGGTAACTATGCCAATGGAGCCAGGGCCTAAATATAGCCTGGCTACTAAGTTTGACATTTGACCAAATGCTCCCGGGGAGGCAGGCACTTCCTGCCTCCCCATCCCTGGCCTAATGGTCTCCAGGATCCTTGGAGCAGCTGTGGGGTGGGTAGAGGGGTATCTCTCGCAGCTGCTCGGTGAGATGAGACTCCACCTGGCTCACTCCGCCAGGGGGAAGAGTGATGACTGCACTAGTGACAAAGGGGCACCCCTGCCCTGACGCTGCCTCTCTGACCCTGATTTTGCAGGCATGACCAGATTAGAGCATGGGTCCCTTAGTGCCCCCCCTTGGAATTCCTTTGGTGAAGATTGAGTCCCCACTGTCTTCTCGTTGAGCCCCAGAACTGCCGCCCCTGACTCACCCCACCCCTTCCCAGGACCTGCTGAAGCACACACCTGTGGACCACCCAGACTACCCGCTGCTCCAGGATGCCCTCCGCATCTCCCAGAACTTCCTGTCCAGCATCAATGAGGACATCGACCCCCGCCGGACTGCTGTCACAACCCCCAAGGGAGAGGTGAGCTCAGGACCCAGCCCAGCCACTCACCCAGGCTGAGAAGGGTGCAGTGGACCACATCACCTATCTCTGCCCTCTTGCAACAGGGGAGCAGGCATTCTGCCTCTCCAACCCTCCTCTCCCATGCCCAGCCAAGAAAAGGTCTTCAGGCCCTGGGAGCTTTAAGTTCGGTGTCTCATTAATCTTTATAATAATCCACTGAGGCCTGGAGAGTCTCTGAAGATCTGACACAAGGTCTCTTGGCCATAAGTGTTGGAACTGGATTCTTTAGCTGGGGTTATCTCTCTGCAAGCCTCACGCACTGTCCCCCATACCAGGGAAACCAGGGGCTCTGGCTCTCACAATGCTGAACGCACACACCCACCGTGGGCAGTGTGATGCCCTCAGGGTCCCCCGGAAGATAATGGCACAGCCTGAGGGAGCCCGGGGAGTCGAGCTCTGAGCTGCCTGTTATCAGCCTGCACGAATAGGAGGGCAGGAGCTAGGAGCGAGCCCAACAGCAAGAAAGTCTGGAATGAGAGGTGGCTAAGGTTGCTGGAATGTCCCAGGTGGGCACCTAGATGTGGGTACAGCAGCTCCAGTTCCTTGGGGCCCCTTCTTGGTGGAAGGGTGGGGGTATCCCAGAGAGGGGAAGCGGTTTAAAGAATCGAAGGGACAGTTAACCCACGTGGGTCAGCAGCGTGGCCCTTATACAGTGCTCCCTGTCCGGGGGAGGTAATTAATTGGCACTTAGGAGTGAAGGCTGGCTGAGTTTATGTTCCTTTGTTACATCTACAAGCCCCCAATATCTCCTGGGGAGGGAAGTAATGAGGGACAGGGTCTGGAGTGTGACTAATGGGGCACAGAGAGCTGTCCCTGTGTGCAACTCCCAGCTCTGGTTTGCAAATCCTGGAATGTCACTGGCTTGTTTGACTCGAAGATAGCTGAAAGCTCTCCAGAAGGTTTAGAGCACTGTCGGTTTCAGGTCTTTTTAACTGTATACTTTCACCATGCCCACCTACATATCACAGAATATGTAGGTCACGTGGTATATAACACAGGGAAGGCTGGGACAGTTTGTGACAGCCCCAGAGAAGCCTGCTGGCTCTGAGGGTGTCAGGGAGGAAAGTCTGGAAGTTCTGCGTGGAGCAAAATGCTCTTAACCATCCAGAACCCAGGTTAGAGATGGCCGCAGTTTCCCCCAGGAACTGGTACAGCCCCACCCAAGGGAGACCAGTGTCTCCTGTCCACCTGAGGTCGCCTATAGAATCCACTCAGAGGTGGCATAAACAGACCCCAGCGGGTCTGTGGGTCAAGGTTGAACTGAAACAAGATCACCTTCTTAGGCAGGGTTGGGGTGGTCCTGGGGCTGGGAGTGGGAGGTGTTCACGCCCCAGCGTGGAGAAACCAAGTCATTCTGGACTATTGTCTATCCAGGTGAGAGCTGTTGGCAGCTGGGGAGAAATACAAAGCTACCATTTATCGATCACATATTATGTGTCAGGCATTGGGCCGTTTTACATATACCGTCTTGCTTGGTGAATCCTACTTTACAGGGCAGACGTCATTGTCCCCATGTTACAGATGTTAAGACTGAGACTCAGAGGTCAGGGAACTTGCCCAAGATCACAGCCAGAAAGCCCGTGTCTGTGGGACCTTAACGGTGTCCCTGTGGCACCTCCCAGCTGGATGGTGCCCCCAGAGCAGGCCGGGCCCTAGGTTGACTCCCCCTGAGCAGGTGGGGGTGGGTGTGCTATCTCCCTCAGACACGGCAGCTGGTGAAGGACGGCTTCCTGGTGGAAGTGTCAGAGAGCTCCCGGAAGCTGCGGCACGTCTTCCTCTTTACAGATGTCCTACTGTGCGCCAAGCTCAAGAAGACATCCGCAGGGTGAGTCCAGGGAGCAAGGTGGGAGGGAGCTAGACTCTGCCCCCTGAGGAGCCCCCTCCCCCGCACCTGGGGCAGTCCGCATTTATTTTTCCTTTTAAAAAACACATTAATTCATTTTGTTTTACTACATATCCTTTTTCTAAAGATAAATCCTGTTTTTAATTATAAAGATAATACAACCAAACTACAGGGGGAAAAACCCATCACCCACCCGAACATAAGCATCAGTCTCCTGCTGCTATATTTCCTTCCAGTTTTTTTAAACCTTCTCATGTTTTTTCATGTACTTGTAATCAGAGTGAATGCCCAATTTTGGTTGCTGCTTTTTCCATTTCACGTCATAAGCATTTTCCCCGTTGCTGCCTAATCTTCATAATCATCCTTTTACTTTCCTGCGTGATGTTACAAGTGGATATGCCATAATTTACTTAAGCATTCTCCTTTTATTAGACAGCTCTAAATTTTTGCTAACTGCAATTTGGTGAATATTCATTAAATCTGCTGTCATTATTGAGTGCTTATGCCATGCCAGGTGCCATGACAAATGCTTTGACTCTATTATTTCCAACCTTCCCCCAAACTCCACAAAGTGGGTATTATTATCCTCATCTCACAGACAAGAGAAGAGACTTAGAAAAGTTAAATCAGGGGCGTCTGGGTGGCTCAGTCACTTGAGTGTCCAACTCTTGATTTTGGCTCAGGTCATGATCCCAGGGTTGTGGGATCAAGCCCCACGTCAGGCTCCGTGCTGAGTGTGGAGCCTACTTTGGATTCTGTTTCCCTCTGCCCCTCTCCCCTACTCACATGTGCGCGCTCTCTCTCTAAAATAAAAAAAGAAGAAGAAGAAAAAAAATCAGTTGCCCAAGGTCGCACTAGAGCTAGAGAAGGTAGGATTTGAACCTTAATCAGACCTGAGAGCTGCTTTCCACCTCCACCTCCACATGCAGTGACATGAGTCCACACTGTGCCGTGAGCAGAAGAGGTTCTGTGGTACTCATTCCCTCATTTTTCCTCCCCCACTTCTTGATCCCCTACTGTGTGCCTCGGAGTCCAGGGGAGACTGCAGCACTAAGGGGCCACAACGAGAGGTGCAAACCCAAGTCCTGAGGGAAGTGAGAGAAGGAGAGGTTATTATGTGCTTTAGTTCCCTGGAACGGGATCACAGATGAGATCATTCAAAAGCAGTCATAAGCAAAGACACCTATGCCTTTAGTCCTTTGCCCGTGACAGACATTACTAACGAACCACGGCACTGTTTCCCACTAGGCTTGGGTGTGGCTTTATAATCTTCTACCCAGTACCCCACATGACCTCTATTGATCAGAGTTGGCATTAAAGATAACATGTGTGAATACACCTCTAGCCCAAAGGATAACGAATATGAGCTAAGTAGAGATAGGCTTGGGGGAGGGAAGAGTGTGCAATGGGGAATAGGAAAGTGTTAGAGGGTTGAGATATTTAAAAACATCAGTCGTACTGGGCCTGAAGATTGGCAAGGCCAAGGTCCACAGCCCTCACCGCCGCCTGACCCTAGAACTTGACTGTCATTTCTCCACACGTGGGTTTTCTGATCAGACTCCTCAAGGACATGGATCATTCTTGCCTGTGACAAGTTCACAGCAAATCCCTTTCAGGTTTCTTTGGATTCTAGCAGTTCAGGCTTGAAGAGCCAAGTTCCTTCCCTCTGGCTCATGTCTTTCTCTGGCTTGTTTGCAGGAAGCACCAGCAATATGACTGCAAGTGGTACATCCCCCTGGCTGACCTAGTGTTTCCATCACCTGAGGAGTCTGAGGCCAGCCCCCAGGTGCATCCCTTCCCAGACCATGAGCTGGAAGACATGAAAATGAAGATTTCTGCCCTCAAGAGTGAAATCCAGAAGGAGGTGAGTAGAGCCTGGCATCTGAGCCGAGGTAGGGAGGGTGGCCCTTATCCTTGGGGCCCTTTGAACCAGGTGTGCCGAGGTGGCAGAAGGAGGGGAAGTTGTGAGTTTTGAGAATCTGATAAGGGAGGCGGGATGCAAGGATAGGAGGCCTCAAGTACATGCTCGGGAAGAGACTCTGGCTGTGGCAGATTAGCACTGAGCGGATGGAGGGAAGGCCAAGAAGTCAGTGCTCAGAATTGACTGAAGTTTCCTGGTGTATGTCAAGCACTGTAGAAAAGGGAAGTGAGAGAAGAAGGCCTTCTTAAGGAAAAGCAGGATGCATGCAAGAAGGAGCCTGAGAGGCCTCTCAGACTGGGGAGGCTGGGTGGTTCAGTGGGTTAAGTGTCTGACTCTTGACTTCAGCTCAGGTCATGATCTCACAGTTCATGGGATCGAGCCCCACATTGAATACCATGCTCACTGTGTGGAGCCTGCCTGGGATTCTCTCTCCCTCCCTCCCTCCCTCCCTCCCTCCCTCCCTCTCTCTCTCTCTCTCTCTCTCTCTCTCTCTCTCTCAAAATAAATAAATAAGGGGCACCTGGGTGGCTCAGTCAGTTAAGTGTCCGACTTCGGCTGAGGTCATGATCTCAGGGTTCGTGAGTACAAGTACAAACCCCACATTGGGCTCTGTACTGACAGCTCAGAGCCTGGAGCCTGTTTCAGATTCTATGTCTCCCTCTCTCTCTGCCACTCCCTCACTCACGCTGTCTCTGTCTCGCAAAAATAAATAAACATTGGGAAAAAATTTTAATAAAAATAAATAAACTTCAGGGGCGCCTGGGTGCCTCAGTCGCTTGAGCATCCGACTTCGGCTCAGGTCATGATCTCACATTCTGTGAGTTCGAGCCCCGCATCGGGCTCTGTGCTGATGGCTGAGAGCCTGGAGCCTGCTTCCGATTCTGTGTCTCCCTCTCTGCCCCTTCCCTGCTCATGCTCTGTCTCTCTCTGTCTCAAAAATAAATAAAAACATTAAGAAAAAATAAATAAATAAATAAAATAAACTTTAAAAAAATTTAAATGAAAAACTAAAAATGCACAGAAGCTTGTGCTGTAGCCTAGAACTGAAATTCTTATCAAACTAATGTGGAACATTTGCACACATTTATCACGTATTAAGTCTCAAAGGAAATCTCAAATTAAAAAAAAAATGTTTTAAGTAAGCTCTACGCCCAACATGGGGCTAGAACTCCCAATCCCAAGATCAAGAGTCACATGCTCCACCAACTGAGCCAGCCAGGTATCCCTAAAAAAATTGATGGCCTACTGGTCATGTTCACAGACCACAGTGAAGCAAAATTAGAAATCAACAAGTAGAATACAGTTAAGTACATGCCTGGAAAATTAAAACTTTCAAGGTGAAAAGGAAGTCAAATCGACACTACAAAATGTTTAGAACTGCATGAAAATGAAAGCACTCATATCAAACCCCATGGATGTGGCCAAAGCACTCTTTAGAGGAAAATGTATAGCCTTCTATTCATATATTTGAAAACAATGGCTGGAGGAAAGCCCCCCTAGAAGTAGCCTTCCCGGTGAATGTCACGAAAGGCATGGAGAGGCTTGGTTGGTTGGCCTGGTTTCCTCTCCTCGCCCAGTGACTTGGCTTAGGCCTCACCTCCCGAAGAGTCTTCCCTGATATGTACCCATTGCAGTCTGGGTTGGGTGCCTTGCTTTCCGTCTCCTGGTGTTTGCCCCTTTGTTTTGCTTTATTGGTCCTGAATCATAATTTCACTGGCTGCTTTCTCTTTTCCCCACTTGAATTTGAACTCTAGCCAGGGCACTGTTTTCTTCAGTTCTATGTCCCTAGGACTTAGCACAGAATAGATGCTTCATAAACAGTTATTGAGGAATCCATGACCAGATGGCTTCTAAGAATACTTTCAGCTTAGACATCCCTCTTTGAAAGAGAGGAAGACCACAGTAATGACCCCAGGGGTGTCTGGGTCAGAGAGATGACCTAGGACTGGGGGGTGTGATGCAGGCACATCTCCTCAGAAGGGCACAGGTGTCCTCCTCCTGAATGGCCAAGCCCCACCCCGAGGCGTCCTGGTCCTGGTTGATGGTGGACTTTGTCCCCTCCCTCCTGCACCAGGTGCACAGATGTGGCCTTCTGCTCAGTTGAAGGTACACTTGCTGAGCTCCACTGGCCGCTGGCTGCAGGGGTGTGCCAGATACCTCTCACGGAGTTCCTTGTCTTACCTGTTACTGACGTCAGCATGTGACACGATATGAGGAGAGTCCCTGGGGAAGCACATTGTTGTTCTCTGAGTCACAGGAGCAGTGATTTATTCTTTTAATAATACTTTTTTAAAAACTTGTTTTTGTTCTAATCACCAATGTAACACTGGCTTATCGTAACAAGAAATACAGTACTGAAGTGTACAAAGTGTAACAGATTAGCACCCACCCCCCATTGTCAGCAGTTTAAGGTGTGTTCTTCTAGACTCTTCTCTGCTTTTACGGGTGTGTAGTATGTTTTTTGTAATGAGACCAGACTACAATGTGCCATTTTGCAACTTAAGCTTTTCACTTAATGGTGTGTCTTAGAGCTTTTTGGACCTAGCAGATTCTTCTTAACAGCTGTATCCTATTCTTTTAATGTTTATTTATTTTTGAGAGAGAGCAAGAGTGCAGGGGAGGGGCAGAGAGAATCCTAAACAGGCTTCATACTGTCAGCCGTCAGCACAGGGCCCGACTCGGGGCTCGAACTCATGAACCGTGAGATCACGATGTGAGCAGAAATCAAGAGTTGGACGCTTAACCCACTGAGTGACCCAGGTGCCCCAGCTGCAATCCTATTGTATTCTGTTGCTTGACTGCACGAGGACGCATGTGATACTGTACTCTCAACCGGCAAGACTTCAGTAAACCTGACTGCACTCCTGTTTCTCTCTGGTAGATTCCTTACAAGTGGGATGGCTGGGACAGAGGGCTTGCACTAATTGCCACATTTACCTCTGAAAAGGTTGCATCTGATTATGTACCAACCCCCCCCCCTTCCCTGCAGTGTGTGAGAGTCACTGTCTCCCCACGCTGTCACAACACTGGCTATGAGCAGTTGTTGCCATTTTTGCTAGTCTAGTGGGTAAGAAAATGCCACAGAGGTGAATTCTAACTGAGGAGCTTGAGGGCAGTGCCAGAACGGAAACGTGGAGCATAACCACAGTTAATAAGACGGAAGGGATCCTTCAGGAAATACAAACTTGAAAAGCTGGAGGAGAGAGCATGGGCTGAGACATAGTGGCTTGTTAAAGAATAGGCAATAATAATACCGTGCAGCTGAGGTGGGGGGTGCAGGGTGGGGTGTGGTGGGATATTCAGCTGCGCATGGAGGCCAGAGCCCAGCCCCGGGAGGCCCCGAGTGCCAGTCCAGCAGTTGGGGCTTTTTGCTGAAAGGTGTCTGAAGTTTTTAAGCAGGGTATCTTTTTTTTTTTTTTTTTTAAGGTTTATTTTTGAGAGACAGAGCATGAGCAGGGGAGGGGCAGAGAGAGAGGGAGACACAGAATGCGAAGCAGGCTCCAGGCTCTGAGCTGTCAGCACAAAGCCCAAAGCAGGGCTTGAACCCACGAGCCATGAGATCACGACCTGAGCCGAAGTTGGACGCCCAACCGACTGAGCCACCCAGATGCCCCTTAAGCAGAGTATCTTGATGGTGCCCAGGATCTGATCTCTAGACATGACTGAGTGATGACATGGATGGGCTAATGGCACTAAAAGAAGATTCTTAAGACCTAGAGCTTCCAAGAGGAGGGGGCATGTCATACCACACAGGCCACAGGGGAAGCACCAGGTTTGGTCAGGATGCTGATAGACCTCGGGGGAGAGCATGGCTCAGGGCCTGTATCGTGTTTCCCACAGGGAAAGAAAGCAAGGCAGGGGCAACTCCTTAGGACTGAGAGTTGGAAAAACGTCAGCAGGATCTGGGCTATAGGGTGGTCTCTAGTTGTGTGCTAGCTGGCCCTGGGTTATTTAAGGCAGAGGAATATTGGCATGGTGAGTGAGAGTTAGGTAAAGGAGGTGTTGGGGTATGAACTCAGGGCTGGTTGGTTTGTATATGGAAGGTCTGCACACAGAGGAGTCATTTACTGTCTTAGGGATCAGCTTGCCTGATTTCTAAGGGAGGGGTAGTTTTCTTCCTGGCCAGCTAGGCCCCCCAAGACGTCAAAGCGTCATAAAATATAAAAAAGAAAAAGACACGACTAATGCACAAGGGAGTGTTGTGCTTAGAGATGCTGAGTGCAGAGTGGAGTGTGTGAGGGAAACCATCTGTGCCCTCCATCCCCCCACAGAAAGCCAACAAAGGACAGAGCCGGGCCATCGAGCGCCTGAAAAAGAAGATGTTTGAGAACGAGTTCTTGCTGCTGCTCAACTCCCCCACGATCCCATTTCGGATCCACAATCGGAATGGAAAGGTCAGGGAGGGGTGGGGATGGGACAGAAGCAACCCCCTTCCTTGGTCCAGGGCTGCCGTTCTCTAGGGCTCCTGTCCATGACCTGTGGTGGGAGTCAGGCACTTAGGCGGGATTCCCAAGGAAGGTGCAACAACTCCCAGCTGGTATGGAGCCAGTGCCCCCTGCTGGCCATCACTGGCACTGCCACTCCTGTCACTGGGCTTCCAGGAAAGGAGACTCTCCTCCCAGCTGCCACCTTCTCCAAGCCTAGGGGGTGCCTGGGTAAGAAGGAGCCAGGAATGTGCTTGGCCACATGGTCACCCCATTGACTTCTCGTCTCCTCTCTTCAGAGTTACCTGTTCCTACTGTCCTCGGACTATGAGAGGTCAGAGTGGAGAGAAGCAATTCAGAAGCTACAGAAGAAGGGTAAAGTCCCGCCCCACTCTACACTGCTCTGATGGTATCCATGGCAACAGTGGCCTTTTTGCATTTCCATGCACTTTCATGTCCAGGGTTTCCTCCTTGGCCCTCACAGTCACTCTGCAAGGTGCCAGGGCAGGTGGCACTTAATTGATGCTAGTGACCACTTGAGGCCCAAAGGACTTAAGTGATTTGTTTAAGGCACACAGTGAATTAGCAACAGGACTGGACTCAGGGCCCAGGCTTGTCTATCTCTCTTGCTCTTGTTCTCGCTGTCTCATACACACATTCTCGAGCCTTTTCAGTTAGACTCTCTCATCCCTACCCGCTGACAGCACCTGTGACTGCTCCCATGTGAGTGTCTGCAAGTCTTTCCCTCCCTTCCAATGACCCACTCTGCCCCTAGAGCTAAGCTTTTTTCCTTCAGTAGCCCCCAGAGAAGAGCAGCAGGTCCTGGTGGATCTGTGACGACATTTTCCTCTTGGCTCCTCCTACAGATCTCCAGGCCTTTGTCCTGAGCTCAGTGGAGCTCCAGGTGCTCACGGGATCCTGTTTCAAACTTAGGACTGTACACAACATTCCTGTCACCAGCAATAAAGACGGTAAGATCTGGAACCCAAGGTTCCTGCCTTATCAGCAGGTCCTAGCCCCCAGGGCATTGCTGGAACCTTCCGTAAGGACCTAGCCAGACACGTGGCTGTAACGACTCAGTTGCCAGGTACACAGAGAGCTTGAATAGGGGTTGTTCTCTACTGAGTTCCCAGATGGTCTCAATTCATCACTGGCCCCCTCTGGCTTGAGAGAAGGGTCTGGCACCATCATGTACTGGAATCATGTTGTTAATATGTTCATGAGGTAGTCAGAAAATGGAAGCAAAAGACTGAAGCATGAGATGGGATGGCAGTGGAGGGGGAAAGCGTAGATGGATTAGTGTATGAGAAATAATGTCAGAAGCTTCCAGGGACCAGATCTCGGAAGGCCTTGAATGCCAAGCAAAGACGTTTGGTCAAGCCGTGGAGCCTGCAGGAGGTTTTGGAGCAGGAGAGAGCTGTGATCCGGGCTGGCCCAGAATGGGTGGTATCTGGTTGTTTGTGGGTGCTGGGAGGGGGTACACCTTGTGGAAGGGGTTTTGAAGGCAGACTGTCCTCCCCATATGGGGGTCATCTGCCCCCTGTCTCAAGAGGAGGCTGACTTATAGTGGTTAATTTTCACTTGGAAAGGCGACACTGCGGGGGACAGCCATGGGATAGGCAGGATTCAGAGCTGGAGGAAAAGTGCCCCTGGGGAATAGTATGAAATCCCTGGCCCAGTAGGGAAGATGCGGATTGGCCTTCCGGGCTCTGTAGAGGGAGAAGCGCTACCAGCTCACATTCGAGGAAGCTGTGGGCTCTGGAAACTTCTTCATCCAGCCACCAGGTGGTGCTGCAAGACCAAGGCTTCAACTGTCTCCCACCCTCTGTGCCTTCCTGCCAGCCTGGGGTGAGAAGGGGCTAAAGCAGGCCTCTCACCACCCCCTACCCTGCGGGCTTTCCTCTCTTACAGACGATGAGTCTCCAGGACTCTATGGCTTCCTCCATGTCATCGTCCACTCTGCCAAGGGGTTTAAGCAGTCAGCCAGTAAGTGCCCCTGAACCCCAGCCCTAGGGAGAGCAGAGAGCCATTGCTCATCCATTCATGAGAAGTCCCTGTGGACCCATTGCATGGGGCCTTCCGCTGCCCACTTACCCTGCTCTGGCCTGCCCCATGCTGGGGGCCTGCCAGCTGCCTTGACATGTGGGTGGGTGGCCATTCATTCCCCTGACGGTCAGGAACCAGCTCCTCTTGGCTGCCTTGTGTCTCCAAGATCTGCTCTTTCTTAAGCCCTCCCCAACCCCTAGGTGCCTGAAATCCTGGGCTCTAACCCCATCTCTGCCAGTTATAAGCTATGTGACCTTGGGCAAGTCTTTTAACCTCTCAGAGCCTCAACTTCTTTCTCCATAAAAGGCAAACATCCTCATTAATACTGACCTAAGAGCAGGCTTAAATATGACAGTGAATGCACTGGCACACCCATCCCTTTTCTTCCTTCTTTATCACGATCTACTAAATCTGTGCAGATCTTAGTGTTGGACAAAATACAATTACACTTTTTTATCTAACTTTTCCCCGTAGGAATTTGTGAGCCAGTTAGACACCTGATTGTTTCTCCCCATTTGCCAGACGAGAAAACTGAGTCACAGAGAGATTAAAGGGACTTAACATCACAGAGGGTCAGAACCCCAAGGCTCCTGCCTCCTCTCCTCTTCACCCACCCCTTCCTGCCCCCCCCCTTCTCTTTCTCTGTGGCAGTGGGGAGGTCTGTCCTGTGCCTCTCTCCCTGTGGCACATCACACAGAAAATGTGGCGTTGGCTCACAGCCAGCCATTTGATAAACATTTACTGTGAAGTTCACGGGGTAGCTTACTACCGCGCCTGGGCACCTTGCTAGATGCTGGAGAAAACTCCAATGTGGCCAGCGTGTGGACATGCCTTGGCATGTTCAGAGCCCTTTCAAGTGGATTTTCTGCTGTGATCCTCGACGTCCCTCGGAGGTCACTGATATCATTCCCATTTAGCAACACGCCTACTTTTTGCTTTAGAGAAGGGTTTCTCTCAGTATGGCCAGGACCACGTCACTTATCACTCAAGCTGTGCTTGTACACATGGCAGCTTCCTGGACCCTCCCCAGACACACAGACTCCCCAGGGTTCTGGGGAGGGTCCGGGAAGCTGCCCGGGAATATTCCCGGTGAGTAAGCGCCTTAGGACTGTTACATACACCTGAGTCTGTGACCCACACTGCCCAGGTGCCTCACCCTGTCTCTCTGCTCCCTGTTTGCTAGCGTGGGCCCCCGGGAGCCAGCTCATTGGGGGAGAGTGGCCCGCTCTCCAAGGGCAGATAGATGTTCTGCCTCCCAAACTGGGTCAGGGCGGTTAGACACGAGGTGAGCTGCTACAAAACCTCTCCTGACCTCCAGAGTGTCCCCACCTCCTCCCTCTACCGGCCTCCTGAGCCACTCACGTGTTCACTCTAAGTCCACAGGGTTAGGCCCCATGAATCTTCAACCATGGCTCTTTGTCCTAATAAGTTCATTACATCTGCCCTGTCAGGCCTGGGATGTAGACACCATCGTGATTCCTGCTTTAATCCGTGCCCACATTCCAGTGTGCTCTGATACCCAGCTATATCTGGTCTGCATCACACCCGGCCAGAGACAACTCGGGGGCAGCCCCATCCTCTCTCCTTTCTGAGGAAAGCCCTTTAACGGGAGCCTGGGAGGGGCATGTATGTCCACCCTCTGACCTCTGCCCCTTGATTCACAAGTCAGAGGATTGGCTCTAATACCCCCAAAGCACCTCCAAAGCACCATTTACCCTGGGAAACAACCTTGACAGGTCCCATGGAGGGGGAGGGGTGCCAGGGTCTGAGCCCCAGAGGGAGTCTGTGGATTTGCAGAGTGCCTGGCTTGGCTACCCAGTGTTGTGGCCGCATCAGCTGGATCCCGGAGTGGAGGGGAGAAGATTTTCAGCCTTAGAGGCCACAGCTCAAGGTGGAAACACTAGGGAAAACTCCCCTTCCTCCCACCCCAGCCCTCCACCACTTTGTCACCTGAAGCACTTGGGGTGGTGGTAAGAGCTTCATTCATTCATTCATCCCGCAAATACTCACAGTGTGCCTGCTCTGTGCAGGCCCTGTCCTTGGTGCCGAGGGTACACTGGTGGCTAGGAGGACCGGGCTTCTGCCTGTGTGGTGTCGATGTAGTGAGGGGAGACAGATGGGCAGAAAGATAACTTGAGTTAAAGTTGAGTGCTACGAAGAAAACAAACCGAGCTTTTGGAAGGCGGGGGGGCGTTTTGGGTTTGTCACAGTGAGTGGGGGTTGCTCCAGATTTACAGCGCCCAGGGGCCAAATGCCCTCCAGAGCCTCCCACCTCCAATGCCAGATGCCCTGTTGACGAACGTGGGATCAGCGGGGAGGGGGAGGGGAGAGGGGAGCTTCTTCAGTTTGCGTGGTCAGTGAAGACCTCGGCCACGGGTTTCGTGGGGACGAGGCAGCCAAGCCAGGATCAGGGAGGAAGGACTGCAAGTGCAAGGGCCCTCAGGTGAGGCCAGCTGGGCACGTTGGAGGGAGGGGGCCAGTGTAGGTGGAGGGTGGTGAATGAGGCGGGAGGGGCGGAGCCAGCTAAGAAGAGGGCAGAGAAGTGGAAAGGGGAACACTGAGGGCTGCCCTGCAGGAACGCTGGGAGGGACAGAGGCATTTATCCCCCTTTCCCTCCCGAGGTCCTGAGTCTCAGACCTCACTTTGATGTGTCTCTGCCTGTCCCCACTGCAGACCTGTACTGCACCCTGGAGGTGGATTCCTTTGGCTATTTTGTCAGCAAAGCCAAAACCAGGGTGTTCCGGGACACGACAGAGCCCAAATGGGATGAGGTGAGTGGAGGGGGCTGGTGTCCCCACAGGGACCCCTGAGCTTATCACCAGCTGTGCCCACCCCACTCCCCGTGCTCACTTCCTGTTGGCTGGGGGTGGCCGAGCCTGTTGGTTTGGCGAATTCTCTCTCTCCAACCCCTCTGCTCTCCACTCCCTGCTCATTTGGTGTCTGATACCGTGTTTACGTCTAGACATGGGGTTTTCAGCTCAGACCCAAATTCCACCTCATCAGTGAATTTGGAGGCCTCTGGAGCTCCAGAAAGAGAGGAAGTTCCTCCATGCCTTGCAGTGTGCTCCTCATGGGCCCCCCTCACCCCCTTCTCACCTTGCAAGTTTGGGGCCCCCACCTGCCAGGAAGCTTTGTGTCTCAGCTTTGGAGTTTCAGGATCGTGGTACCATCTTTCCCCAGGAGTTTGAGATTGAGCTGGAGGGCTCCCAGTCCCTGAGGATCCTGTGCTACGAAAAGTGCTATGACAAGACCAAGGTCAACAAGGACAACAACGAGATCGTGGACAAGATCATGGGCAAAGGACAGATCCAGGTGAGGGTTGGGGCGCGGCCAGGGCACCGAGGCAGGGCTCTGGACACTGCCAAGAGGCAGTGCCACTGGGAAGGAGTCCTTCCTACCTGCCCTCTTGGCTAAGGTGCTTGGCCCTTTGTGACTTGGGTCTAAAGCTGGTTTGAGAAAAGTTCCCCAAGGTGGTTGTTCTCCCCTGCTGGAGATGGCATCTTGTTCTAGCTCCAGAAGCCCACGTGTGCCTGCTTCCTTGGGCTTCACGGCTGGCTCAGGTACATCACACACACTCCTGCATGGTGGGCTGGAGAGATGACTCCTACCTTGGTTGTCACATCTCCACTCTGATCTGCTGGCGGCTTTTCCCAGGAACATTGTGCTGAGAAGGATTCTGAGGCTATATTGCATCCATGAATGCTGTGTTTGATTAGCAATGTCTGGCATAGGAGGCGTGAGACCCTGAGCATTTGCCACTAAGCTGGAAGGGCTCAGGACCCAGCTGGCTTGCTGGGGGCTGGTCTCTGACTTGTTGCTAGGGCTGCTGGGCCTTACTCACGCCAGGAGTTCATTGGCTTCGGGTAGGTTCTGTGGGTATTGGTAGAGCCAGGTCCTGAGTCAGGGTAAGAGTATATGTGCCTCAGCTGTGTTTCTTGAAAGCCTTGTTTATTTGCAGCCTGTGTCTCTGGAACATTCTGCCAGTTTTGAAGATGGCTGCTATTCGTTCACCTATTAAGAGGATGCAGGTTTGGAGGGATGACATTCAGCATGGAGCCATCCACACTCCATCTGGCACCTTCTGTTTAGGACACAAGTGGCCTTGTTGGGGGTGGATTCTGTGACCACGAAATCAAGGGAAGCAGTAACTAGCACTGGGACAGAGCCCATGGGCATTAGGTGCTCTGCGCTTAATTGCCCCAGGTGTGATGGGGGAGGGGGGGCTGAATGACGCTTTTTCAAAGGAAGTGATTGTTCTCTGCTGCCCTGTTGAGGCTGCAGAGATTGGTATCTGGCTTTGGCTGGGTAAAGTTCTTGGCAGTAGTGCCCTTTGGGGACCCATATGGGCCTCTTCCTTCTCCCACCTATTTCACCTCAGTGTTAAAACAGGGGAATGGCATTATTCGGTGGGGGCCCGGCCATCCACCTCCTGTCGCCCCGTGTTCCTGTGCGTGTCCGTTCCTGATGCTGTGGGACCCGCTCTTCAGCACTGTCACCAGGGAAACCGGGCTGCCAGGCAACCACAAGCCAGTCCTTCATTAATTTAGATGAGAGAGAGGGCTGTAAATTCAGAACCTACTTCCTGCAGGCATAAGGGGTGGGGGCCCCATCTCCATATCCCTTGGCTGGCTGGAGGGACAGGCAGGGAAGGGGTTTGGGGCTGGCCCGCTCAGCCCCAGGAGATACCCAGCCAAGAAAGTGACTGCCACGCTTCCTGGGCCATTGGTGGCCGTGGCATGGGAGAGTTAAAAAGGGTGTCCAGGGCAGCCCCCTCAACTGACCCCCCCCCCCCAGAATCCAGATTCCAGGGCCCCATGGCACCGTCCCCACCTGGACTTCCAGCTCCATTGCTTCCCTCCTCCTCCTCGTTTCTGTCAGCCTCACAAGCCCCAGGGGAAACACACCATAAATCATTACATCTTGGAGACAGGAGCAGATGGAGGCTTTGGGGGAAGGGGAGGAAGCCAGGTTATGTTTGGCAGAGAAGAAAGCACAGTCTGGTAAGGAAAATGTTTCTGTGTTTAAGCTTCGAGGAATGTTAAATGCCTGGGAGTTGATATTAAAAGAAATACAAACCTTCCTGCTGCCAGCTGACCTGGGCCTATGAGCGGCCAGCTGAGAGCCAGCATTCTCTGGAGGACTTCGGAGTCTCCCAGCCCTCTCCTCCCCAGGGCGCAGCCCTTGGCCCTCAGCTATGGAGCTGCCTTGCCCTCCTGCCCGTGGGTCAGGGAGGGGTGGGGGTGTCCTGCCCAGTGTGCGCCATGCCTCATAAAGCCTGCTCCCCCGTGATGCCCCACGGAGCCCCTGTGGATCACCAGGCTGGGTGGAAAGCCTGCGCTGAGCCAGTCCCATGTGGCCAGGCCCCACGGAGCCACAGAACAGCCTGTTCCCACATCTTGCTCCCACCTCCCTTTATGCCACGTGTCCAAGGAAAGGAATTGGCACCAGCCTCTGGCACATGGCTCTGCTCCCCTTTGGCGGGCACTGAGGATGGAGCTCAAGGTGGCCTTGCCATAGGGGCCATCTTTGGTAATGTTTGGGTGACCTGAAGGAGGGGCAGGGGAAAGAAGGCCCATGCCTGTCTGCCACCTTCTTTCTAAGCCCCTTCCTACTCAGCCCATCCAAAGAACAGCGAGGGATTCCGTTTCCTGAGCTCCAGGTGTTTGCTCAGAAACGAGTCTCTCTCTGAGTTTGCCTGCTGTGGCAGTGGGGGCAGGGAATCTGGAGCAGCAGGCTGGGGGTGCGGGACAGCATTTAGTGGCAGACAAATGGCAGCACTGATCAGCAACATGTGTGTCCAGCCCTTGGGCTCTTGGAGGCACATTCCCAAACATGATCTCCTCTGATCCTCGCAACGGCTCTGCGAGGAAAATGACAATTATATCCTCCCCGTGAGGACACTGAGGCCCGTCGCCTCTGCTGACCGTGTGCAGGGCAACCATGCCCTCTCTGTGCCGTGTCCTTATCCTCCAGGCCTCCATCAAGGAATCTCCCAGGCTGGGTCCAGGGCACTGGCATGGCTAGTGGCCCAGAGAAGGAGCCAGGGTGATATTCTGCCCCAGCACCCCACTTTATGGTATAAAGTGAGCCTAGTCCTTCTTTAGTCTGGAGTCCTTTTACATTGGCAGGGGATGCTTACCGCCTGGTGCACCTGGCAAGAAGCAGAATGAGCATGCCTGCAGAGAAAAGAGCCAGGGGTGGGGGACTTACCACCCTTCTGCAGTGTACCCACCATGGGCTGGCTGCTCCAAGATCCATAGGGGCCTGGCCTCAAGATCGGAGAGCCAAGCCACAAGAGCGCACAACAAGATGCCAGTAATGATGGTGATAGCACCCCGGAGCTAGCACCCAGCACTTGAAGCTGTTTTCTCAGGGGTCTTCACGTACCCTGTGGGAGAGGAAAGCGATCGCAGTTGGAAAGATGAGAAGACTGAGGCACCAAAGGGGTAGGTGACCTGTCCAACGCCAGGCTGCCCGTGGGGAGGGAGACAGGACCAGAACCAGAACTGGAGGCAGGCTGGAGCCCTGTCCTCTGCAGACGTTCTCCTGCCTGCCGCTGTTCCCTGTGGAATAAGATGGAAAAGCGTGCAGCAGGAATTCAAAGAAGGAAAGACCACCGTGGGCCGGAATCGGGGAGGCTCCCAGGAGGAGGTGGAGTGAGGGGGATTTGAGAGCCCTGGATTTTTTAAAATTCCAAATGCAGTGTTTATATTAGAAGGAAAATTGCAGTAAGAGTAAAGGGACTTGAAACAGAATCACGAGCCATCCCTCCTCCCACTCCTCTGAAACAGCCATTCGACTTTGTGCCTTTTCCCTTCCGCAGGCATAGAAATTTTTATATAGCTTTAATCACAGTGTGTATTTTGTATTTTTTCTATTTTCATGTAATATCATTACCTCCCTTTTTTCTGGGGCTGTATGTAGTCTTTATAATTACCTTTTTTGTTACATTGCCCAAAGTAGATCTTATACTTCATAAAAATCATTTTACATAATGGCCAGCACATGAATTGCCATTTTAAGGTTCTGTGTTATTCTAGCAAGGTGGGCAGGCTCTGGATCAGCAGAAAGGAGCAGGGTGGGCATTCCGGGGAAAGGGCCTTTGTGGCCATGCTGGGAGGCAGGGATGTGCAGGGAGTGTCCCAGGAAATTAAAGAACCCGCCTGCCCCGAGCAGGAGGGATTGTAACACAAGTCAGAGGGAGATTGAAGGAATGAATGAAAGAAGAGATCAGAAGGGTTTTAGGCCAGAGGACTCCTAGGGGGCATTTAATCCAATCCTGTTTTGGGCCGAGAAGGAAACTGAGACCAGAAAGGGTGAGTGACAGAGCCACAGTGGTCAAGCAGGGGCTCCAAATTCAGGGACCCAGTCCCAGGTTGGTCATGCTTGGTCAGCTGCGGGGCAAATGAATGAAAGAAAATGCTCTTAGATGGGGCGGGTGTCAGTCTGTGACCCTCAGGGATCTGCCCTTTGTCACTACAAATTTCCTGGAGCCACCCCCACCCCCAGCTTAGTGCATTTCTCCTCTTCCACGGTCAGGAGCCCTCCCTTTGTTCCCCAGACCCAAGAGGCCAGTATGTCCAGATTCTCTGTCCAGGCCACCCCCACTGCCTGCCTCCTCCTTGCGGACCCACCCCCGCCTGACCGAGGAACCTCTCAGCCAGGAGGCCCCCCCTTGTCTGCCTTGGCTCCCTGGCCCCAGGGGACTCCCATATGTTTATCTCAGTCTATTTCCAACTATGCTACTCCAGGCTCCAGATGTGCTGTCCCCAACTGGGACCTACCCGCTGGCTGATTAGCATATTCCCAGGGCCCAGCCCTTGTTGACTGGCATGGCCTGAGGGGAGAGCTGTCCCTGAGGACCCCATAGCTCGGTTTCTGCCACTGACTCCAGACTAAAGAGGAGTCTGAGACCTAGAAGCTACCTAAGCCAGAGGAGCCCCTCCATGCCCCTGCTCCACCCCCATTCCTCAGCTCAGCCAGACGTGGCGTGGCGACAGCCCCCACCCTTGGCTCTGCCCCCCCCCCACACCCCAGGGTAGGAGGCGGCTTCACCTGGGAGTACTGAAGACCCTGGGGTGGGAAGGGGCAGGGTCCCAGGCCAGGAAGGAGGCTCCAGCTATCCTGGTGCCCTTCACCCCCAGTTGCAGAGTTCAGGCCTGATGGGATGCCTTGCCTCTGTCCTCTTCCCTTCCAAAGTGCAGAGCCCATGTCAGAAGGGGAAAAGGGATAGTTTCTATAACATTCTTGACCTGGCCTCTTGGAAGCTTGTGAGGGTTCAGAGCTATTACAAATGACACTCAGAAGGAGGTCACGAAGGCCAGTCCCCTGCCTTCAGTACTAGGACACAAAGCCCTGATGGGCACGTCTGACAATATCTAGACCCTCTTTTTTGTTCAACTGTGCTAAAATATACATACCATAAAATTTATCATTTTAATAATTTTTAGTGTCACCCAGAGGCATTAGATGCATTCACATTGTTGTGCAACCATTGCCACCAGCCATCTCCAGAACTTTTTTTTTTTTTCCAGAACTTTCTCATCATCCCAACTTACCATACCCATTAAACAGTAACTTTCCATGGGATGCCCGGCTGGTTCAGTTGGTAGAGCATGCAACTCTTGATTTTGGGGTCATGAGTTCAAACTCCATGTTGAGCATGGAACTTACTTTAAAAAACAAAACGAAACAAAACAAAAAAGGTAACCCCTCTGGCAACCACCACATTCTACTTTTTTTGTCTGTGATTTTGACCATTCCAGGGACCTCATGGAAGTGGAATCATAATGTCTTTGAGGTTTATCCATGCGGTAGCATGTATCAGAATTTCCTTCTTAAACTAACTTTTTTAATGTTCATTCATTTTTGAGAGAGAGAGAGCATGAGCGGGGAGGGACAGAGAGCGAGGGAGACACAGAATCCGAAGCAGTCTCCAGGCTCTGAGCTGTCAGCACAGAGCCCGATGTGGGCGGCTCTGAGCCACCCAGGGGCCCGCAGAATTTCTTTTTCTTTTTTTTTTTTTTTAAAGTTTATTTATTTTGAGAGAAAGAGAGAGAGAAAGTACAGGTCAGAGAAGGACAGAGACAGAGGGAATCCCAAGCAGGGTCTACACTGTCACTGCAGAGCCCGACATGGGGCTCGAACCCACAAACAGTGAGATCATTACCTGAGCCAAAGTTGGACACTTGACTGACTGAATCACCTGGGCACCCCTCCCAGAATTTCCTTCTTTAATGCTGAATAACATTGAATGCATAGACCACAATTTGTTTATCCACTCATCCACCAATGGACATTTTGGTTATTTTTGACTTTCTTCCTTTTTTTTTTTAATTAAAAAAAAAATTTTACTTTAAGTAGGTTCCACACCCAATGTAGGGCTTGAATTCACGACCCTGAGATCAGGAGTGGCATGCTCTACCGACTGAGCCAACCAGGAGCCCCTAGACTTTCTTCCTTTTAAGTGAGAAAAAGAGCCTGGTCTTTGAGGATGGAGATTTCATAGCCTCCTCCTCTCCAGACCCAAGATTCCCCACCCCCAGCCAACTGCTCGTTGGTGTCCAGCTATTACCAGAAAGCAGGGCCCCACAAGTGGAGGACCAACTGGTCAGTATTAGCCTTTTCTGGTTAAAACAGTTACCTCTTGGCTTTCTCTCCCCCAATTTAGGCATCCCTGTCTCCTTGACCCTTATTTCCTCGGATCTCCTCTGCCCTTCCCTAGGTCATGGTTTATATGTACTGAGTGTGGAGGGAGTGACCCTGACGCTGAGGGTCAGAAGACTCCTATCTGGGGGCTGCAGTTTCTTCATCTGTTAAATGGGGATAACTATTCCCACTCTGCCTTCATCACCAGCTTGTTGTAAGGCTCAGAGGAGCCTCCCTGAAAGAGTCATGCTTTCACTAGCTTTTTCATGCCTTTCTGCATACTGAGCACCCTCTAAGTGTCAGGCACTGTGCTGCGGATACGAAGAGTGAACAGGACCTCAGCATGTAGTAAACAAAAGAGGAGAATTTTGATATGTCAGTGTCGTTGGGCCTTTGAGGCCCAACAGATCTAGGGTTCAGAGTTCAGCTTTCTTCTTTCATTAGTTGGGAGAGCAGAGTAAGTTAACTTTATTTTCTGTTTTCTCATCTGTAAAATGGGTCCTAATGAGAATTGAATGTGGAAGTCCATGAAGCCCTTGGCACAGGGCTGGCACAGAGTCCGTGCTCATCTAATAATGACAGCCCTTTGCCCAAACTGGCAGGTCCAGGTACACTGTCCTCCACCTTCCTACAGGGACTCCAGGTATAGCTCGTCAAGCAGCACCCCCTCCCAAAGGCTGTCACCTGCAAGTGGCCCCCTCTGTATAGACCTTAGGTTGGCTGAGGCCATATCTATTTTGTTATGCTGATGAAGGTCAGACCTGGCTTTGATGAACTAACCTCAGAGTAGGCTGGAGGTCAAGGTTAGGCCCCTTAGCACCAGGCAGCCAAGATTTCCCTGCCTTGACCCTGGACTGAGCAGCTCTGGGCTCTTCCCTTGGTGCAGCTCTCAGCTTGGCATGGTGCGGTCAGGCCCAGAGCACAAAGTGAGTGAGGAGCCGGGAACAAGGGGCCATTGTTGGCCCAGAGTTGTTTCTGGTTTCAATTACTCTGCAGAGCATGAGGAAATTCAGAGTAAGCGTGGGTCAGGAGCCTGCTAGGGCAGGAGTCAAGGGCTCCCCCACCCCACATCCCTCTCTTTGGCCCTTGAGGGGTCTGTTGTCCCTGTTTGACTGCTGGTGGGCCAGGCATGTCAGTTTTATTGCTCTGGGAGCCTGGGCTCTGGGTCAGAGGCCTGGTTGACCCAGACATTTTTAGCTCTTGCCCACTCTGGTTCTTCATGGCTGGTGCCAGGAGGTGCCGGGGTTCCTCCCTGGGTGGGATCACAGAGGGACATTCATGTGGGTCCTTGGCACCTTCTCCCAATCGTCTTTCGGGCTGCGCTGACCACGGCTGGGCCCTGGATCCTGGGAATGGCCTGGTTTTACCTAAGGGTGTGGGGGCAGCTATGAGAAAGCTTTGGGGCTGGCTTTTCCCTTTCATTCCACCACCCCAGCCCTCAACCCCTGGCCTGGCACCCACAATGCTAGGCAGTTCCCTCCCCTGGGACGCTGCAGTGGCCATGCTGGGAATGGTGTTCCAGCCTTTCCCCCTGGAAGGTGGAGTCCTCCCCTGTACCCAGCCTCAGTCCTGATGTGCACAAGCAGGGGAAGCGTCTGCCTCTAGAGTTTGCGTTTCATATCCCTGCTGCCTGCTGTTCTCAGAGCTGGCCCACGCAGGGCTCTTCTCTTTGCTGCTGCCACCACCACCAGGCCAGCCCAGAGGCACATGGGGACAGGGGAGGTTTGGTGCCAGCACTGTTCCTCTCCCTGCTTCAGACACTGCCTCCTCCCAGAGGCCTTGGGACTGGAGCCTTTGTCCTGCCCCACCCCATCCCCTGCCCGTCTCAGAGCTGTTCATCCCCACCTGCTGTCACTTCTCAAGACTGGTCCAGATGCCTCAGTTACACTTGGAGAGCAGGCAGCAGGATGGGGGAAATCCAGGGGCAGGATACCTTGGGAGGGCCAGTGCCCTGCTACCCAGAGACTTCCCCACATTTCTACAACCTCTCTCGTTCTACCCTTGCTCAGCTGCCTCCGCCTCCCAGGTGTTCCTGATTTGGGGAGGCGGACTCTGCCCCAGTGGATTCTGGACATGGGAAGCATTCAATAGGAAACAGCTGGAGGCTGGAATCTCCCTGTTGCCCTCCTGCCCCTCTTGGGAATGCCACCTTGAGGGCAGGCCTGGTGCCCACTCCCTAGGCCCAACTCTCGGGTGGGTGGCAAGCAGAGAAGCTAATTCAGAGAGGACCTTGGGAACTGACTCATTCAGGGCCTGAGAATATCCAGCTTCTCAACAAATACAAGAGGGGTGCTGTCTTCCCAGCTCTGGGAGCTCCCAGACTCAGGCAGAAGAGCTGGGTTTGATCCCTGATCCACCACCTAATAGCAAGGTGGCCTCAGGTGACCTCTTGAGTGCTTCCTCTGGAACCCGTGTGAATATTAAATGAGATTACAGAGGTGACTGTACATTTCAGTAACCGCTGAGCTCCCTGCGGGCAGAGGCTGCAACTTTATCTTCCTAGAAATCAAAAAAAAACTGGTCTCTGGGTGGTCTTGCTTTTGATTTTTTTGAAAAGATCTCTGAGAAAAGGACTTAGTAGAGGAATTGCCAGGGACATCCCTGAGTGAGGGCTGAGGTGGATATGAATGCTCACATGGGGCACCTCACATGGGGTCTGCCAGCCTCCCTCACTGCGGGTGCTGCAGACCCTGCCGTGGCCCCTCACTGCAGCCCAGCCTTTGCCACGGCATGGAAGGGTGTGAGCAGTGGTGGCACTCCGCAAGGGTCTGACCCCCAGGAGCAGCCCACTTCCCGGGAGCTGGGACGGGAGAGGCTGGGCACAGCCTAGCCTGCTCATACCCTTAGAGGCAAGAGCTGGGCTGTACTGGCTTCAGGACCAAGGTGACCCAGAAAGCACCAGCCTGAATGACTCGGTGAGTGTTATCCAGTTGGAAAGCCTCCGAAGGGAACCCACACCAGCAAAGCAGAGGCCCACAGCTTTCCCAAAGCAGAGAGAAAAGTAGAGATAAGACACGAGTTTCAGAGCCAGGACTCTGACCCGGAAGCCTCCTTAAAAAGCCCCTCATCTCCCCAGCCTCCTCATCTCCCCTCCCTGAGGGCAAGCTGGGGCCAATGGCTGTGGTTAAGAGAAACAGCAGTTCTCATGAGAACCATCCCCTGGAAGGAGGCTAAGGGGCTCCAGGTTCTGCCTACTGAGCTTAGGGGTTGCTGGGAGGGACCTGGAGCACCCCATCCACCCCGGGCTTTAGCCAGGGGCCTCTTCTTCTGTTTTTATCTGACTGGGGGGCAGGGAGACTTTGGTATAAGATTTCATTTGGAAAGAAAGGCAGAGAGTGTCCTCTGCAAAAAAAAAAAAAAAAAAAAGAAATTCATTGATGACCATTTGTCTGGTCCAAGCCCCTGTTTTAACAGGTGTGGAAACTGAGCTCAGAGAGAGAAAGTGGCTCCTGAGTCTCCAGTGACCAGGCAGGACTCTTGCCCAGGTTCCCTGGCTCCCAGGAGCTTTCTCCTGTTCATTTGGAGCTGAGAGTTGAGTGGAAAAGAGTTGGTTAATCATAGAGCAGGAGAAAAAAGGCATAGGGGCTCACTGGGTCCTGACTTACTTTCAAACCTTCCTGTTTGAGGCTGTTGTGTCTTCAGCATGAGGCCGGGGGGGGGGGGCTGCCTCTCCCCCAACACTGTGCTGGGAGACCCTGGCCACATACCTCCTTCTGGTGAGAAGGAGCAGGCAAGAAGCCAAGGGGGTCTGGGTGCTGGTCTGGCCATGAGTTGTATGGGGAACAAACAGAAGGACACGGTAGGCGTGCTCTTCCCGCTCTGTCCCTGGGTGGGGTTTGTTTTAGATAAGCGAGATGTTCCCAAAGGCTCCAGTGGATTTTCCAGCCATTTCCATGACCAAATATGCCACGAGAATCACTAGGGGTTGCCAGGGATGTGCCATTGGTATAGTTCTATAGGATAAGTACAGAAGGAGGTGAGAACACACATTAGGGATGCAGGGATACAGAGCCAGGAATCTTAAGGGGAGTCTCCTCGTGCTTTCTCACAGCTGCTCTGGGATGTACCACCTGCCCCGCCAGTATGCACACCCTGCACGAGGGCCCCGGTCTGTCTGGGCTCCAGCTGCTGGCCCTGCTGGTTCTCAGGCTGGACTCCTGTGCCTGTCTTTGGGCGGGGACTGCCTCGGGCTTCCTTTCTGCAGCCCTCCAGCTTCAGACTCCATCATGCTGTCCACCACCTTGCTCCCCAGCTCTGCTCCCCATCCTCAGTGCAATCCCAGGGATAGAGGATCAGGGTTCTAGTCTGGGCCGGGGGAGAAGAGGGAAGTCTTCTGCAGAAAAGGGGGTCACTCCAGAGAAGTGGCAGCAGCATCCCAAAGTCCTGAGAAAGAACCTTCCTCCTAGCATTCACAGGCTGGAGGATTTGCCTGGAAGCCGTCCCCACCCCCAGCTGTCACCAAGGCAGCACTGGTGGCAGTCCCTGCCTCTCCCGCCCACACATCTCAGGCTGCATCTATTCCCTGTTGACCTTTTTTTCTTCAGTGATGCCGCTACTGATCACTTTAACCTGATTTCGCCTCATGCAGGCTTGTGCTGGGTGCCTGGCCCCAACCGTCCCAGATATACACCCCTCCTTAGGTGGAACCCAGGGCCCTGCACCTCCCTAAGGGCGGCCCTTCTTGTTCCTTCTGCAGAGAGCCTGGAAGGGGGGGTGCAGAGAAGGGATGAGGGAAGACAGGACAGTCTACTAGGAATGTTTTTAATTCCAAAGACAGCGACATCTGTTCGTGTGGGCCTTCCCGCCCAGGCTCTGTTTATCCAGACAGGGGGCCCTTGCATGTCCTCAGCGGCGGGTTCTGCCAGGTGTGGCTGGACAGAAGGGATGGACAGAAGGGGGAAGGGGACGCAGTCCTTCCCTGGGTGGTCAGGACAGCCTAAGCCTAGCCCATCCAGCAAAGATGAGGAAGGGTCTGTGGTGGGCTGGAGGGACTGGAATTCAGACGGTCGCTTTTGAGGAAGTGACTGGGAACATTTGTCTTGCACAAACCCCCCTGCAGCCTGCTCCTAGACCATTGATTCCAGGAAGGAGTGAGTCAGGCTTAGGGAAGAGAAGGCAAATCTGTGCTGTCCCAGAGAGAGCCCCCAGCCCACGGGGAGGAAGGGAAAGATGAACATCTCAAGGGAAGAGCCTCCCAACTCAGCTACCCATCTGCTAAGGCGCTTATGTCGCCATGGAGACCAGTTGGCCAGCTTTCACCCAATCAGAGTTTGCTTTACCCAGACAAGTATTGAGCCTGGGGTTCCTATGACAGGCAAGCATAGGGCTTTGGGAACAGGATCTAGACTGCCTCCTTTCTCCCACACACCCAGTGGTGGGGGAGGCACACCTTGTCCCACAGGGAGCAGTTTGGGGGAGTAAACTGTACCCTGTGGCATATGACCCAGATAGAAGGAAGAGAACCTTAGAAAGCCAGCAAGGGGCCGGTTTTGAAGTTAACCAGCTGATGGTACCAAGCGTACCGACATGGTCAGAGATGTTAATGGCACCTTCCCAGCCAGTTACACAACCAGCAGTTGCACGTCAGCTGAAGGGTTGCAGAGGAAAGCCAAGCGGATGGCCTTTTTCCACAGCTCTCAAGGCTCATGCCAACCCCTCCTCCTCCAAGAAGCCTTCTGCAGTTCCTCTGATTAGAAATTTTCTCTCCTTTCCTTCAACTGTCATTGCACTTTATCTGTGCTCTTCTTAAGGCCTAAGACTGGGTTTCATGAGAGCTAAGGTGATGCTTTGGCCATCTGGGTATGGCAGGCACATGGTAGGCACACACTTGATATGTGTCAAGTGAAGGAGTGCTTTTCTGCTGCCTGTTAAAGGTATTTAAGCCCATGTCTTGCTCTTCTCTTGGGCTCTCAGCCTTGTCAAGCACAGACTTTCGATTCATGTCTGTGATGATTCCTCAGCCCCACACCCAGGGTCAAACACATAGCCAGGCCCTCAGTCAGCGCCTCTTGAATGAAATGAATGAGTTGGAGAAGTGAAGACTGCAGCAGTGAGCAACGCCTTCCTGGAGGAATGGGTTTTGTGACAGCCAGGGTGGGGAACCTGCCTGGCCCCTTGTGGGACTGGAGGAAGACTCTCTTCAGAAGGAGCATCTGGTGCCCTGGGAGAGGCAGATTAGGGATGGGTCAGGAAGGATAGGGGGCCTCAGGCCTCAGCTGGAGAGGGGACACAGATATGTCCCTGCCTCTGTGGGTCTCTTTCTCTCCCCCTCAGGGAGTACCAGGCAAGGTGTCATGGGCCGGCCGTGTTTAGCTGCTGTGACTTTGGGAAAATTTGGCTCAGATGTGAGGAGACTCCGTGCAGCCTTGGCAGCTTAGCCCTGTCTGCACTGTGTAGAAGCAGGTGTGGAGTGTGGAGCCCTAGAACAGATGGAGCTGGCCCGGCCACCCTGCAGGGACACCCAGAGCCCAGCAGAGCTCCAGGACCCCACTTCTACCCGCCAGGCAGAGGGAGTGCAGGACCAGATCCTGTAATAATACAGGATACGACAGTGGTGCTGTCCGCCGGACCTGTTCTGGCTGGCCCCAGCATGGCCTTGGGTAGGGTGCTCAACTTCCGGTCTCCTTCATTTCCTCAAATGGAAAATGGGGGTGCTGGTACTTACTTCGTAAGGTTGAGGAATCACGAAGTGAGTTAATCCATGTGGTTTAGCACGGTGCCCGTCACACCGTAAATGCTCGGTAAAGGGTGGCTTTTATTATGACCAGGTCTTGGCTTTCTTTGCAGTGAAGCCCTGCGTCGGGCTTCATGCTGAACATGGAGCCTGCCTGGGATTCTCTCTCTTTCTCTCCCCCTGCCCCTCCCCTGCTCATGCTTGCACACACTCGCTCTCTCTCTCTCTCTCTCAAATAAATAAATAATAATTTTTTAAAAAGGAAAAAAAAAGAATCAGCCACACTTCAGTGAGGCCCAGTGGTTGTGAGTACCAGAAGCTTTGAAAGAGACCTGTCACTCCCCAGCTACAGTTGTGTGACCTCAGGCAAGAATTTTCCCTCCCTGAGCCCCAGTCCTCAAAACTCAGAAAACAGAGACAGTAACACAGGCATCACAAAAGTTGTAAGGCCTAAATGCAGTTGGATATCTGAAAGCCCTTTGCATGAGACCTGGCTCGTGGTTGGCATCCTGAAAACGTTGGTTTCCTTCCTGCTGTGAGCCCAGCTCTGCATAATGTGATGTCTCTGGGTTTTGTGTACCCTAACCATCTGGGGGCCTTCCCCCCACCCCCCACCCCAACACCAGGCTCTAACTTGGTGATTCACTTCTCACTCTGGTTAGAATGTTTGCCAACTTGAGGGTAAAGAACAAGCTCGTTCTTCTCTGTCTTCCGAGCCACCCAGCCCAGACAAAGTGGCTGATTGCCCTTTGCCAAAGTGGCTCTGCCCGCGGCAGCACAAACTGTTTGGGGTTTTTCTGGTGAAGTGCATGCGGCCACTGTTAAAAGTGGCTGTGTGAGGGGCACCTCTTGCTGGGCATTTGTAACCAGTGTCATTCTTGGCTTTTGCTCATGTCCTTGGAGAATGGCCCATGGTGACCAGTTCCTTTCAGACCCCTAGAGCCCAGGAGGCTGCCCCACTGGAGAACTTCCTTATTCTTTACATTCCGAAGAGGAGGTTTGTGAGTGCCAGTCCACACATATCTGGTCCTGTCACCAAATTGGCATCCAGGGAGGTGCCTGGGGGCAGGAGTTGAGAGTAGGGGAAGCAGAACTCCAGGGCAGTGCAGGACCTTTGCCTGGGACAAGGGCAGTTGTCCCTGGCCAGAACGTAGCTCCTGCCCCCTGCAGACCCCCCTCTGGCTTCCTCCCAAGCCCCCCTCACATCCCCCAGGCCCCCAGGGAGCAGCCTGGTGGTGAAGGGGTTAGCCGCGGATGGAGAGGGGAATGGACTGGATTGTGTTTAGCTGCTTGTCAAACTTTATTCAGTACTTGGGCTGAGGGTCAGTGAGCTGGAGCCCCAGGCTGCCAAGAGTTAAAACCCGGAGGTTGGGTTTTTTGGAGGGGCAGCCGCCAGCGCCTCCTTTGAGTCACTTCCTTCGGTGGGGGCGGGTCCCCGCGCGGTCTCGGGAGGTCCGTGGCGCACGCACTGGGGCGTCCCTGCGAGCCTGGCGCGGACCAGCAGGCGGAGAAGAGGGCCCGCCGCCACCGGTGCGCTCCTCTGGGAGGCAGTCTCCGGGGAGGGGAGGAGAAAGCGGAGCCGCACACCATGCGCTTCCCTGCCCGGCTGGAGTAACAGTCCAGGCCAGCCCGGGGGCTGAGCGCTCCGCACGCTCGCTCTATCTTCGCCGCTGCAGCTGAGCCCCGGCGGCCAGGCTGCCCGCGCCTCTGCCTCTCCCGTGTCCCCGGAGCTGGCACCGCAGGCCCGGTTGTAGTCCGGGCCGGGTCCTGCGGCCGCCGGCATGACCGACATTCTGCCTCAGCCCGACTGCAGCCTGAAGGCGGTCTGTGAGCCCCTGGAGCGCTGCTGCCTGGATCGGCTGGAGGAGCCAGGGAGCAAGCGGCCCCCCAACACGGGCGCCCGGCTCTGGGGCCGGGTGCGCAGCAAGCTGCTCCGCCAAAAGGTGCTAGGAGGGGGGGAAGGGGGACCTGCGTGGGTGGGAGGGCCGGGGACTGCTGGGGCCGCTCTGTCCCGCCCCCCCCCCAGCCCCCCTTGGAGATCCGTTACAGCTCCTGCCTGATTATGGAGTCCTAGGACAGGCTGGGGTAGGCATGTGGGTCTGTTGTAAGTGGCCTTAATTTGATGATTAATGCTGTTGCCACCCCCACCCCTGACCCTGGCTGCTTTCTTTGCATCTGTCCCTGTCTCAGGAAAAGGGGGGTTGTTGTCTCCTGTGGGAGAGGACAGTCTGGCTCCTTTCTGAGTCTATACAGGCAGGAATGTGAACGGTTAAGCAAGGGGCTCCTGGGTCTCAGTTCCCCCTACTCAGGGTGCCCACCCCCTGTGGGACCCCCTTCCCGAATCCCGTGGACATTGCTGAGGGGCACTGGCAGAAGCACTCAACACCACTGGCCATGTAAGACTTCTTTGTACGGGGCTGTGGGCATCATGCCCCACCAGGGAGGACGGGAGCACGGTGTGGAGGTGGTGGTGGTGCTGAGTCTGGGGGCTACAGCCTCCAGGGGCCTGCCTTGTCAGGGACCACCCAGATGACTGCTGGCCCAGTTCCAGCTGGGCATCAGGCAACCCAGTCAGCGTGCCAGGGGTTTCCTGACCCAGCAGGCAGCCTAGACCAAGCTGTGCCAGGGCGGACTGCCTGTCCTGCCTGCAGCCCCAGACCTTGGTGGGGATTAAAATCTGAGATAGAAGCCGACTGTCCTGCAGCTGGGCAGGCTGCCTAGGGGCTGGCTTTGGGCCCTGGCATCAGGCATCTGAGGAGGAACCAGACCCAGCACCTAGTACACAGTAAGCACTTGATAACTGTGCCCTGAATTCACTGCCTAAGCAAGATGTCGCAGGGTGCCTGTCCTCGCTGGCAAGGGCCATGCCCATCCTTCAAGGGAGGCTGTGGCTGTGGCTGATGGAGATTTCCAAGCCATCCTGCAGCTTGGGGAGGAGGGGAAGGGAGACCCTCTGTGTAGGTCTTTACCTCCAGCCAGCACCTGCCCAGAGGAAGGGATCTTGGGCCTGTTGTCTCCTTGTCTGGTTTCACCCCTTGCCAGTGGGGCATACTTGACCTCCCAGAGGTGACATCAGTCTTGGAAAGTGCTGGACAGGGCAGCAACTTGAGCTGTCCTGCGTTGGCCCCTGTGTCACCTTCAGCATCTCCAGGGACCAGGCTAGCAGAGCCCTGCTGGCCTCAGCTGCTCCCGTCGCCCCTCTGTGCTGAGGCAGCTCTCTGTGCCCGGCAGCCCGGAGCCGTCCCTTCCCTGCACCCCCCTCCCCGGCCCCTGCTGAGGCCAGCAGACACCAGCCCAAAGCTCATTGTCCATTCCCAAACCTCCAGGTTGGCAAGAGACTGCCCCAGCAGGTTCCTGGCCTGGTGCCAGCCAAACAGAGCCTTTCTGGTTCACCTGTCCCTTTGGGGAGGTGCCTGGCAGGTAGGGGGCAATTTTTCAGCCCCTCAAATCCCAGACTTTCTGTTCTTTCGCTGTGCGTGTGTGACTGGCAAAATCAAGAATCCGCCTCAGGAATTCTTTAGACAGCTTTGCCTCTGGGGGCCTCTTGTATCTCCACGTCTGGTGGTACCCTCTGGGCAAGGGTGGCAGGCCAGCCAGGTGCTGAGCAGCTGAGCCGATTGGTATCCGTGCGACCGCAGGGTGGCTCTGGCACTAGGGTACCCTGTGTGGCCAGGGATTTGGTCCTTTAGTTCCCGCTGTGTGACAAAGTATGTCAGTGTCACAGACACGAGGGTCTGCATGGCGGGACATTCATTCACCCTGCTGCGCCTGCCTAACTGTGCCCAGGCTGGTGGGTGAACAGGCAGGCCTGGGGGGCCAGGCCCTCTGCCCACTCCCCTTCTTTCCCCAGCTGCATTAACCTATTTTTTGCAGGGCAGGCGGCTCACTGCCAGCCAGGGAGGGGACTAGGATCAGGCAGCAGCTTAGGTGGCGTGGGGGAAGGGCGCCAGGTACCACCCAGCCTGGCAGGCGGGGTCGCCCATTAACTCCTCATCAACTTTGCCCTGAGGATTTGATGCTGTGGATGCCAAGACACCTGTGGCCCTCCTGCTCCCTTTTCACTAAAGATTTGTTAAAGGCTGGAGGGGGTGTATGTGACTTATCTGGGGACCCCTTGCTGGGGCTAAAGAATGTGTTCAGATGGGACAGTCCTAGTTAGTATTAACCTGTGGGGTCTCTGCAGCTGCTGGAAGGGGCTTCCCTCTGGGTCCCAGGGGGCTGTGTTTGGGGTTGTTCGTATCCCCAAGGGGAGTTCTGGGGCTGAAGCCTCATTCTGGCCTCTGACTTGGCGGTTGGCGTGTGGTGCAAAGCGTTTAGCAGAGGAGACACGTGGCATTTGGGTTTGCGGGCTCCGCCAGGGCTCTCGGCACCGCTTCGCGTTTCTGCTTTCCTTTTCCTTTCCTTTTTAATTTCTTGTTTGTTTTTTAATTTTGCGCCTCAATCACACTACCAGAGATGAGGCTCAGCGCCTGCTCTTCCTCCCATCGCACCTGCTCCTGGAGCCCTGGTTTGCACTTTGCGGGGAGAGAGGCTGAAGGAGGAGGCCCATCCCCCACCCCCTGAAGTATCCGAAGGTTTTAATGGGGTTACTTGTGGGAGCCATAGAGAAGCTAGCAGGCCCCCCATGAGGCAGAGGCCAAGCCAGAAGCACTGGGCAAGGGGCGGGGTAGGGGGGTTGCCTGGAGGTGGGGACTGAGGCTGAACTGGCAGGGCCCAGAGGATGCGGGGGGGGGGGGGGGGGGCGGGGGGGTGTTGAGGACAGTTCTTGATGACTTTGGCTCTGCTTCAGGGGTTGCCACAGGGCGTTGGGAATTCCCTGCCTCAAAAGAACTTCTGCCAAGAAGCCAGAGGCCAGCAAGGTAAATGGAAGTGTTTCCTGCCGAACCCCAGAGTGTCTGCGATAGGGTTTGCTTCCCTCTATTTCTGGGGAGGGTCAGAGGTGTTGTCTGAGGAAGGACAGGATGGGAGCCCCCTTTGGGTCACTTGTCTGGGGAACCTTAGGGCTCAGGTCCTTCTCTTGACTGTGACAGGTCCTCATCTTGACTGTGACCACAGGACAGCTCCTAGCCCCTCCCAGAGTCTGTCATTGAACTTGACAGTTCTTCCTAACAGGTAGCACCGGGTACTCAAACCATGCGTATATCCCCGAGGCTCACACAGCCATCCCCTGGCTGTTCTAGGTGTGGAGGGTACAAGGGTGCTAGGCTATCAGATACAGGTACATCTTGGGCTCATTAACTGTATTTCATAATCTGGCTCTGGATGCCAAGAAAGATCTTGAAACCTTATGCAGTAGACATCTATCCTGCCCTGGCTGCCCACACACTGCCCTGCCCCTCGCCCCCTGCCCTGCCTCCTCTGCCCTATCTGCTAGAGGGAAGGGACCCGTGTCTATGTCTTAATCATTCACGTGCCCACTTGCACCCCTATAGTGATCCCTCAGCTGTAGGAAAGGGACAATAGTGCCTCTCCTTCAGGCTGGAGACCCCTGTGGCCAGCCCATTTACCCCCTGGGCTTCTGTGAGAACCAGGATTGTGATCAGGCTGGCTGGAGAGTTAGCAAGGGGGAATGGAGTAACATCCCCACATTCTCACAGCCATGAAGCTTCTTACAACACTTGCTCACTGGGGCCATATGGGTGATCTCCTGACTTCTAGTGCCCCTACTTCTCCACTGAGCTGGCTCCCAAGAGGGCTATTTGATTCCACAGAACAGGGGTCCTCAACTCTAAGAATCTGATGGAGGTTATGGAGCCCCCATCCAGACACAGAGCCACCCATATGCACAAATTGGATGCTGTTTTAGATACGGTTACAGATCCCAAGGTAGGAACCCCTACTCTAAGTGCACTTGGCAAGTGCTGTTTCTTTGTACCTGGGGAGGTTAGAAAGGGCACTGGCTCTCTCCAGCATCTCTGTGGTCCACAGGTGGCTTGGCCAGGCAGCCATGCTGGGCTTGGTGCCCTAGCTTTTAGATGGCCCCGGACCAGGGGGAGCTAAGCCTGCCAACCCAGGTGGTTCCTGAAAGGCCAAAGCTGTCAGAGCCCAGGAGTATCCAGAGGCAGCGAGGCCACAGGAGGGCAGACATTTTGGAAAGAGCCCAGAAACTTCTGCAGGAGCTAGTTTGGGGGAGTTGCCAGGCACTGGTCAGGGAGCACAAGTTTGGAAAGCCCTCTGCTGAGTGGCCTTGCCTGCCAGCTTCCCAAATTGTCAGGAGCTGGTCAGCAAGTACTGTCTTGGCTTCCTTTCTCCCTATCAGCTCATGCTGGGGACAGGAAAGATATTTGTGTTCTGACTGCTCCCTAGCATCCTAGAGGAACAAACACCCATTCCCCCATGTCTGGAACCTGCCTGCCCAGTCCCTGGGAGGAACCAGAGTCAGTCCAGGATCCCACTGAGCTTTAGATTAAGGCCACCCCCGCTGCATTGTCTTTCGTCCCCAGGGTGAGCCTAGAGAGGTGGTAAGCCACCTTGGGAGCTTGCTGTTAGGATTCTTCTGCAGAGAGGCTGGGAGGGCCCTGTCATTCCGCAGTGATTTCCTCAGCCAGGAGCTAGAACCTTCTCTGTCCTGGACAGTGATCCCAGCCAAGGTTGGTGCCTCAGATGGGCACAGCCAGAGCAGTGACAGCCACAGCTCTGCTTCCCATCACATGCTTGAAGCCTTGTTTGTGTCCTGGCCTCCTCCTTGGAGCACCCCGCCCCTCAGGCTCATGCGGCACAGGATGCCAGAGAGGGCACCAGGCTGGTGGGAGTCAAGAGGCCTTATTTTTCTAACTCTGAGCCTGCTGTCTTTACTGGCTGTGTGACCTTGGCCAAATCTCTTCACCTTTCTGATTCTCTGGCATCAGTATCATGAAGGAGCTGAACAGGATGATCTCCTAGATCCAGCTCATGTGATGATTTTGGCCATGTCTCAAGATTCCTGTTCCTAAGTCTTAAATTCTCAACACGCTGGGAAAGTCTGGGTGGGAGAGGTCACAGGGCTGCCCCTGGGCCAAGGCCAGCCATTCACTGAACAAAGGAGCTGAGAGGTGAGCAGGAAACATGAGACTTCTTGACCCCTGTCCTAAAGGAGCCTTGGTGGAAAGGCATTGCTTTCTCTCCACCCCCCACATCCCATTTGATTCATTTTGTCTCTGAATATTGATGGGTGCCTTCCATGTACTGGGTGCTCAGAGAAGGCAGAGAACCCTTAATCTCATGGAACTTTCTGCCTACAGAGGGAGTCAGGCAATAAATGAGATCATTTCAGGCTGGACAAGTGCTGGGAAGAAAATAAAATTGGGTAATAGATTAGAGAGTAATGAGAAGGGAGAGGCCTTGCCTGAAGAGGTAATTTTGAACTAAGATTTTTTTTTTTTTTTTTTTTTTTTAGCGTTTGTTTATTTTGAGAGACAGCACAAGCAGGGGAGGGGCAGAGAGAGAGAATCCCAAGCAGTGTGATTCAGTGCAGAGCCTGACTTAGGGCTCAATCTCACCGCCTGATCATGACCTGAGCCAAAATCAAGAGTCAGATGCTTAACCAACTGAACCACCCAGGTGCTCCTTGAACTAAGATTTAAATGACAAAAGGATTCTGGAAAGATCCAGGATAGTGCATTCCAGGCAGAGGAACAGGCAAAGTGAAAACCTTGCGGCCGGGGTGGCAATAGCATATTCAGAAGCAGACAGAGGCCACGGGAGAGTATAGGAGATCACCCTGGATGGAGCAGGCAGTGGCCAAATTGGGTAGGACCTTGCAGGCCATGATAAGGAGTTCAGCTTTTAATCTCAGCACAGTGGGAAGCCCCTGGGGAGCTTAAGCCTGGTTTTAGTGATGCAGACACATTTTGAGCACTTGCTGAGTACCAGGTCATTCCTAGCGGTAATGTGAGAGGTGATAACCTAAGAGGTGCTAATATTATCTAGTCTGTTTTACATGAGGAAACGGGCTCAGAGACTGACCCAGAGTGACCTGAGTGGCTTAGTCCAGGAGCCAGCACTTAAACTCGGCTCTCAGCCAGCATGCCGCCCTGCGAGGTGGAGGTCCAGAGCCCCGTGGGGGCCTATGACTGATCCTCAGTTGCCCGGTTGTCTGGGTGGTCATAGAACTCAATGGGGTCGGGGCCGGGTGCGCTGGATAGGGTGCCTTGCTGCTTGGGGACTTGCGGCCTGTGGGACCAGGGCAAGAGTGCACTGAGAGGCCCTTCGGAGCGGGCACAGGCAGCAGAATCGCCAGGGCTACTCATTCTCAGGAACAGGCTCTGTGCCCAGACCGCGTTCCTGGCCTGGGCAGGGAGGATGAGGTCAGCTTCAGAGTAGGACTTTCACAATGCTCACCGAAGCACTCTGAGTCCAGAGGGAGGCCACCGAGCCCGTGGTGGTTCGGCAGGCCCTTGGCCTTCCCATGGCAATTAGCATGAAACTTCCTGCTCAGGACCTCAGCCTCCCACTCCTGACTCTGGAGATGAGGCTGCTCTGGGCTGCCTCTGTGTTGTTTTGGCCGCAGCCAGTTCCTTTTCCCAAGAGCAACCCTGCCTTCATTACCCTGGTGCCCCCAATATGGCCCTGAGCCAAGGCAAGGCAACTTCCTGGCTGTTAGCCTGAGGCCCGGTTCTGGGGCGAAATGTCCAGGCTGTCTGGAGCAGGGAAGGCAGTGTGTACGGGCCAGCCCTGAGGAAGGCAGGGTCCCAGGGCTCTGGGAGAGATGCCCCCAGCCTTGGGGGTCTCCCGAGGCAGCCCAGGGTTGAGGGCAGGCTGCGCCACTGGAATGCAGACCGCTGGGGAAGGCAGGTCACAGTGGGTGCTATGAGGCTAACCTGGCTTCAATAAAAGCCTCATTCAGAGCTGCTAAACCCTTTCCATATGTGGGCCTCTGAGAACTTCAAAGTCCAGGGGGGCGGGGGAAAGGGAGGCGAGATCCTGGTGCCTTGCAGTACAGAGTCAGCACAAGCCTCTCATGCAGCGGGCCTGGGAGAGGGTACCTTGGCCCTGCAGGGTGAGTGCTGGAGGGGCACTCCAGCCACCTGTT
Source organism: Felis catus (assembly GCF_018350175.1). Lineage (NCBI taxonomy): Eukaryota > Metazoa > Chordata > Mammalia > Carnivora > Felidae > Felis > Felis catus. Next base: position 16,141,887 of record NC_058381.1, on the reverse strand, counting down.
TGGCCTAACGGTGGGGGAGTGAACCCCTGGGAAAACGGGGTGAGTTTCTGAGCCTGACCATGGTTTCCCCAGGCCCAGCTGCTGAGTTGGAAGCCAGGATGTAGGCCCTGGCGTCCTCCTGCCACCCCTCCCTGCCTCTCTGCGAGCTTCTCTCAGAGCAGCCACGTTGACGGAATCCTCTAGTACCCTTCCCGAGAGGGAGGAGAGGCAGGCTTTGGCAGCTCCCCGGTTCCCCGGTTGCCAGCCTTACCATGCCTCTCACGCCTGTGGTCTGTCCCAATGACAGGCTGGCCTGGGTGTCCCAAGGGGACCCAGCCCAGAGCATGTGGACACACTTGGGGGAGGGCAGGAGAAGGCCAGCCCAGTACCGCCACCGTGGCCACCGGCCTGGGAGACACAGGAAATGTACTGCCGTCAGACAGGACACCTGGCTCAGGGCCTGGTCTCCACAGCCCAGCACTCGGCCTCTGGCAGGCATCCCCAGAAACACTGCCAGCCATCTCTACCTTCCATTCAGCACCCCGTTCACCTCTGAGGGTGACGAGTCCAGTATACTGGATTTGCTGTCCTTCTTGTTAAGAAGCACTTAGTTTTTATTAGCCCTACAAACGAGTCTGGCTTCGAGAGAAGTCCATGCCACCTCCCAGGACAGGCCCAGGATGCCAGGCTCTGGACTCAGAAAGCCAAGGGTAGAGCAGCACTGGAGTGAAAGCAGAAGCGAGGCCCCCAGGGACAAGAGGTCAGGGATCGGCCAGGCTCCGCAGGGCCTCAGGGCTGTGCTGTGGAAATGACAGGGTGAGGTTCTGAGGAAAGGGACTCAGAGCCAAGGGGCTGTGGGGAGGGGGTGGGGGTGGGCCTCGGAGCCCCTGGGGTCCCTGGTGAATACTGTCTTCATGGGTCCTCGTCACCCAGTGAGCCCTTGTGTTACATCCCAAAGTAACACACCGATGGCTGCTCTGTGCCCCTTTGTCCCCTCCCACTGGGACTGTAGCTGTCAGTTCCATCTGGTTATCCCCACTGCCCATAGACAGTGCGGTACCACCACAGGCCCCCTGTGAGGGCGTGTGGGAAGGGGCAGTGGCAGAAATCAGAAGGCTTTTGGGTGAGCTGCCTGGCTATGGGAGTGTGGCACTGTGGGAAGGCTGTGGGCCACCATCAGAAGGACTTGGGTTTGAACGTGGGCTGTGTCACCCACCCAGGGGAGCAGCAGTGGGGACTCCAGACTCACTGGTGCCTCTGAAAGCCCCAGCACTGAGAGGTGGCCATGAACAGAGGGAAGGAGATCCACTGGGGTCACCTGCCCCAGGCTGGCGAGAAATGGGTTGGGAGGAAGGGGTTAGGCTTCTCAGAGGGGACCCTTGAGGATGTTCCTGCAGAACGAGTCACAGCCGCCATCCACAGGTCACCTAGGTGAGCTCAGAGCATCCTCCCCTGCCGTCCTGTCCTCCGATCCCGTCAGCGCCCCTGTGAGGCCGCTGGGGTTTCCTGTCCGAGATGTGAGGCGGGGAAGCAGCTACCCAACTACCGGCCACATTCACTCTGAGAATGTGCGTCTCCGTCTCCTGAGCAGGAATGCAGGATTCTGAGCGCAGGAAGGATTTCAGTGTAGGTGACCTGGTAGTTCTCTTGTGGACATCCATCCCCAAGGTCAGCTGTCTCCTTGGCAGAGGTCTGAATGTGCAGCCATGACCCGACCTTTGCCTAAATGCAAAGGCAAACAACATAATTGAGGTGCTCCCGGTGGCTGTGTGTGGCCCGCTTGTTCATGACTTTCTCCAGGATGTCCTGTGGCTCATTTCTGTCTCCTGCCTGGACCCCACCGTGGGGGAGCCCCAGCGGCATGTGTATTACCTGTGGGGTGAAGGAGGAGTCCTCTGGGGGTCTCCCCCAGCCTGGCTCTTCACAGCCCCATCTGTCTCCCCCCCACCACCTTCAGGTGATCTGGCAGCCCCTAGGTACCCGCTCCCCAGGGCCAGTGGGGGGGGGGGGGCATCTATCTGCTGGGACTGGCGGGTAAGTGGTCAGGTGTTCCTGTCCGCTCACATCCTGGGGGCTGGCTCTTCCGCCCCCGGCACTAATCTAATCAGGAAATAGCAGAGTCCACATTTCCCAGGGGTTATAAATAGCCACAGTAGTTCAGGCAGCATCATTTCTCTGGAAAATGTGCCACGTTCGTCTCCACTCCTCACCCTCCCTTCTCTGTATTTAAGTGATGTCCTGAAAATAGACTTGGTTTCTGGAGGCTGCTGGCCTGCTGGGAGACAGAACTTCATTGTCAAGACACCAAGGGGCTAGGCGGGCCTCCCTCGAGCATACCAGAGCCACACCTGCAAAGGGGATCCAGAATATGGCAGCGGTGGGGACTCACAGGAAGACACAGAAGTGCCACCTTCCTCAGACTTGGCCTCAGACAGGCCGGAGTGTGTGAAATGACAGCAAATGGTGCCAGCAGGCTGCAGAGGGACAGGGTCTCAGTGCCAGCAGGAATGCAGAAGGGAACTGAAGGCCTGGGGGTATCCAAGGAAGGCTTTCTGGAAGAAGCAGGGCTAGAACTTGGCCTTAACATCAGGAGTTGCCTTTCCTGTGTCTCACATGCTCCCAGGAAAATGTAAGGTTGCTGCTTAGCAGCTAGAACGGAAACGATGGGGAGGGAGAGAATGGCTGAATTGTACTGGAGGCAGCCCTCCAGCACCCAGGCCTGCCTGTGGTGTCAGACCAGGCACCGGGAGGCCTAATGTCTCCTTTGTAAGCAAATCATGGAAACAGCACATGTCTTGTTGCCGCGAGGCACAGACACCAGCTAGGTGCTTTGCACCTTATTTTGCAGGGTTAGCAGAGTAGGTAAGTCGGGGAGACTTGATTTTGTGCCTCAGCTCTCAATTCCTAGGTGTGCGGCGCTGGGCAAGTTCCTTGCTCCCTTTAAGCCTCAGTGTCCTCATCTGTAAAATGGGGGCGGCTAAAAAAGGCTTAAACCCCACAGGCTTGTTATGATGATTAACTGAGATGCTGTGTGTGAAGGGTTTGTCATCCATCATGCCAGACTCCTAGAAAATGCTCAGAATGCATTAGTTCTGTTAGTAGTTTCTGTAACAGTCCTCTGAGGTGCTATGGATGCCCCGTGAGGAAGTTGAGGTTCAAGGAGGTTTAAGTGACTTGCCCAGATTCACACAGGTGAGTGGAAGAAGAGCAGTCATTTGGACCCAGATAGGCCTGACTCTCAATCCCTGTGCATCCCCACTTGGCTGTGTCCAGATGCCACTCCAGGACCCAGGGAGGGACCACTGGCTCCCTAGTCCATGGCAGCTGCCAGGAGGTGCCAGATCATGGGTGGTTAGAGCACAGGAGGGGCATTAGGTGCCAGGACCATGGAATTGGCCTGAGGCGTATGCCGATGGCTGGAAAAACCAGAGTTAAAAGGGCCTAGTCCGTCCACACTGTGTGACCCAAGGGTGGTAGCCGCAGTTGACAAAGCACCGTTGAGCTCTCTACTCCAGGTGGCCACTGCTAGAGGATAGGGCTGGGGACAGACCCAGGCCCTATGTCCAAGAGCCAGCATTCTGGATGGCAGGAGGGAATGATAAGGGTCAGCCTGTGCTACAGGCCTGGTGAGGGTTTGAGATAAAAAAGGTTTAGGGAGAGGGAGGTTCTGGGGCTTCCTTTGGGACCCAGTAGGATGCTTGGTTCCAAATCTTCTGAAGTAACGAGCCTGGACAACAGCCAGGCTTCCCTTGTGTGTTTGAGGAGGTGCTGGGGCAGAGTTGGGGAGCATGGGGGTTGCTCGGTCCTATCCACACTGCTCTTCCTCTGTCCCCTTCTCAATTCCATCTCTCCTCTGGGCAGGGAACCAATTGCTAGAGGCTTGGCCTGGACCAAAGCTGGCCCACATGCAGACCCCCCCCCCCCCCCCCCCGCCACCTGCCTGCAGCTGGTGTGGATGATAGAAGGTGCTGGAAGGAGTTACTTGGAGCTATAGGAAGCTCCAGGGCCCAGCCCACTCCGGGCTGACCTGATCGTTTTCCTCTGTGGTGTGGGCCTGCTAGAACAGTGGTGTTCACACTGCTGCACACACACTCCTGAGGGTGCAGAGAGCTTTTCCAGGGGGGGGTGTGGGCAGGGAGAGTTTTCAGAGCATCAGTCTGCAGACTCTCAACTCCCACAGGTGCTATTACCACAAAGCAATCTGCCTGAGAAAAGCCTTTCACCTTCGCCTCCCTTCCTCTGCTGGGGAGCTCAGGACTCACTGCAGAGCATAGCCCAGGGCACCAAGGCCCCCTGGGTGGCCAACAGCACGGGGCCTCTTGAAATGTAGGTGTAGGTGTTGAGAAAGTAAAAGACACTAAAGGCCCAGTTACAAGTCGGGTGCTTTCCACTTCTTTGCTTTCCACAAAACTGATGGAAATTGTCAGCTGAGACGTCATTTAAAATAAATTTTGGGGGGCGTCAGGGTGGCTCAGTCGGTTAAGCATCCGACTCTTGATTTCAGCTCAGGTCAACATCTGATGTTCCTGAGATCGAGCCCCTGCGTCGGGATCTGCACTGACAGCACGGAGCCTGCCTAGGAGTCTCTTCCTGCCCTTCCCCCACGCGGCCTCGCTCCCTCGCTTGCACCTTCTCTCTCAAAAATAAAAATAAAAACAAAAACAAAATTTTTGGTGATAGGTATATATGCAATTTAAGGCAAATGAGGAGGAAATAGCATAAAGAATCATATAATGTTGCTGTAATAAAACTATTTTCAGCCCCATCTAGTTATTTATATGAACAAGATGTTCCATCCTTTACATCTTTAAAAACAAACCCAGGGGCGCCTGGCTGGCTCAGTCGGAAGAGCGTGCGACTCTTGATCTCAGGGTCATGAATTGAAGCCCCATGTTGGGTGTAGAGCTTACAAAAAAAACAAGACACTTACACACACACATGCACACACAGAAGCAGTATTTGAGGCTGTACCCAGTTCCACCCTAGCAAAACATAACATTCACACACACACACACAAATGTTCTACCTGTCTCATGAAGAGATGCAGTCCCGTCAAAATAGTACTTTGCTACTGAATATTTATTAATAACTATTCGTAATGTGTTGGTTAGTTTTTTTTATTGTGTGCTGCTAATCATTGTAATAACTAATCTAGGACATGTTTTGAATATTTGGAGCCTTGTGGCCCCAGGAAGTATTTCCTTGCCATTTGTACAGATATTTTTGTTGAAGCAACATGTAATAGAGTGAAGAATGAAAGCCTTTAAGACAGAAAAGTACAAACTAGGAGAAAATTCTTTAGGAGAAGTAGAATAACAACAAATCCAGGGAGAAAAAGAAATGACACAGGGTTTGTACGAGGGAAAGAAGAGCTTGTATTTTTTAAATAGATGACGGTGCATCAAATCACTGTGGTAACTGGATTCCACTGAATACATTGAAGAGAATCATGTAGCAGTGTGTGTTCTAAGATGTAAATATTTACATTATCCTGGAAGTTCTATCCTTTGCAACTATTGAAACTTGCTTTGGAAATACTCAGATGTTGAGTTGAAAATGGGCCAGGGAGTGCATAGTTTTTTCAAGATGATTGTGTGGGTGCACAAGGAAAAACAGTTTGAAGGCCACTGAGAGAAACGGAGTCCTGTCCGATCCCCTGTGAGGAATATCTCTGAGCCTCCCCTGCTTTTTTGTTTGTTTGTTTTAATTTTTTTATGTTTATTTTTGAGAGAGAGAGACAGAGACAGAGCATGGGTTGGGGAGGGGCAGAGAGAGAGGCTGCGAGCTGTCAGCATAGAGCCTGGCGGGGCTCGAACTCAGGAACCACAAGAATATGACCTGAGCCAAAGTCAGACGCTTAACCGACTCAGCCACTCAGGCGCCCCTGTTTTAATTTTTTTTTTTTTTAAGTTTAACATTTATTCCAAGAGAGACACTGAGACAGGGGGAGTGGGGGAGGGGCAGAGACAGAGGGAGACAGAAAATCCCAAGCAGGCTTTGCCAACACAGAGCCCGACTTGGGGCTCAAACTCACAAAACTGTGAGATCATGACCCGAGCCAGAACCAAGAGTTGGACGCTTAACCGACTGAGCCACCTAGGTGCCCCTGAGACTCCCCGGTTACCCCCACTTCCTGGGGCTCCAGCCCAATCTGGGGGGTTCCCCTACGGGAGTGTTTTCTTCCTTGGGGGCCAGCTGCCCACCCACTGTTATCTCACTCAGTCTTCCCAACAATCTGGCAAGACAGGTTCTGCTACTGGCTGCTGCAGGGAACTGATGGCTTAGCCAAGGTTGAAACTTCCCAAAGTCACACACCTGGAAGCAGCAGAGCCAGGATTCAGACCCAGGCAGCCTGACTCCTGAGACGCACCCCCTAACCTCTCCCGCCTCCCACTCAGCACCTCCATGTGCACAGGCTACAGACCCTCCTGTCCACCCCAGTCCTGGTAGTTGAATAAGCTGCCTATTTTTTGTAAGCCTCGGTTTCTGATCTGTGCAGTGGGGTGTTAATACCCATCTCAGAGGGTGGTAGTGACTAACGAATGAGATGTGATGGGCCACAGTGCCTACCAGTATGTCCTGGCTCCTTCACGGAGTAGGGGAGTCCTTTACTAGCCAGGACAGACAGGAGGGCCGGGGGCTGGAGCCTCCCTGAAGGGTTGATTTCAAGAGAAGCCTCAGGCCCCAGTTCTGCCTTCCTGACCATGTAGCCCGCGTATGAGCAGCTGCTGGCCAGCAGAGAGCTCTGGCTCGCCCCCGAGCTGCCATCTGCATCCCTCTCACTCATGTTCTCTTTCTTCCTTTCTCTGCAGTTGGATCCACAAACTGTAGAAACCAAGAACTGGCACACGGATGTGATTGAGATGAACGGGGTGAGCCCAGAGACACAGGAAATGTCTGCACAATGGGTGGGCCTCTGGCTGCTGTCCCCAGGGTGCTGTCTTACCCCTGTCCCCTCAGCCCGGCCCATTCCCCCCTACACTGCCGGCACCCTGCCCACTCCCACCCTGCAGGTGTTTCGGGGAGCCCTGGGTGGTGGACGTGGCCCCACGGGGAGGGGACCCCTGCATTCTGGAGGCACTCATGCCCCGGGGGACTTGTGCCTGCCGTACCCCCAACCAGATCAAAGTGGAATTCTCCATGAAGTTCACCAGCCGAGATATGAGCCTAAAGAGGACCCCGTCCAAAAAGCAGACTGGAGTCTTCGGCGTGAAGATCAGCGTGGTGACTAAGTAGGTGCCGCCTCCGGCGTATTGAGTGCTGGCATGAGTGCCCGGGGCCCCTGCCAGCCCCCGTCAGCCCCTAGTCAGTCACCCTCCAGCTCAGTGGATGGCCTGTTTGGAGGCCGAAAGTGGCCCGCAGAGGTCTATCTCTGTCTTCCCCAGTGCTTTAGAGATCAACCAGCCAGCATATGAGCACTGGGAGATTGTCTGTGAGACTCCCAGGCTGTCAGCTTCTTGTAATGAACGAGAGGCTGTGACCACTGAGGCTTGGCAGCAGCGGGCTGGACTCCAAGGGGTGGCTGCCCCTCTGGAAGGGGGATGCGCCCTTCTGCCCGCCACCTCCTGTCTCCCCTTCCCGGGACCTGAGGACCTGAGTCCTCAGTGGACTCCCTGTTGGTCTTCCGTAAGCATTTGAACCTGAGATCTGTGCTCTAAGGAACATTCTTTTCTCAGAGTCTTTGGGCTTCTCTCCCAAGCCTTCCTCCTGCCTTTGTCCCTTGCTGTCCCTCAGCAGGCAGGCCTCGGGCTGGCTGGGTGGGGTGTGGGTGGCACAGCCTCTTAGCCCTTTCTTGGGCCCCATCCCCTGACGCCAGAGGCTAGTGCCCTCCAAGGCCAAGGTGTGCAGAGTTGGGGCTACCCATAGCCATCACGGGGAGGCCCTCTACCACCCCCTCCCCTCCCCTCCCCTCCCCACCAGGCGGGAGCGCTCCAAGGTGCCCTACATCGTGCGGCAGTGTGTGGAGGAGGTGGAGAAGAGGGGCATCGAGGAGGTTGGCATCTACCGGATATCAGGGGTGGCCACCGACATCCAGGCGCTGAAGACCGTCTTTGATGCCAGTGAGTCTGGTAGGCCCCACCTGGGCAGTGGTGGGCAGAGGGCACTCTGAGAGGCTCAGCCACCTGCTAGGGGAGCCTAGAAGAACTGGAAGCCTTCTCCACAGAGAGGCCCCAAGTAGCTGATGGCAGAGGAGCCTTGGTCTGTGAATCACAGTCCAATGTGGCACGTGGTGGGTCATCTCTGAGTCTCTAAAGCAAGGACTCCACCTGTATTTTCTTGTGATCCTCCTCCCCTCCAATCTGTTATCCATTGCCATAGGTGAGGAACTGAGGCTCAGAGAGGCCAAGTCGCTTGCTCGGGATCGCCCAGCTTGTAGGTTTTGAGCCTGACTGAAACTCAGATCTTTCTTACTCCAGTGTTCCTGGCTTTCTTGCCAGCTCCCTGGTGCCTGGTGGGCTGTAAGGAATCTAAAGGGCTTTAAGCCTGAACTGGCTGGCCGGGCCCCCCTTTGCTGTCCCCAGAGCCCCGAGCACCCTTTGGGAGGGGCATTGCTCCCCTAGCCCCGTAAACTCCTCAGTGGTGGGTCCTGACCTTTCTGATTCTTCTTTCCTTCATCTTGTTGGTTCACACTGCAGTAGTCAGGAAACCTGAACTGGCCGGGCAGTGCTGATTCCATGAGAGCTGAGGTGGGGCCTGTGTTCAGGAAGCCTGGGGTGAGGGGCTGGGGATGTGCTGGCATGGCTCCTCTGTGCGACCTGGAAGCTGAGGCTTCGTCAGAACATGATTTTAGGTGTAAAAAATGTGCAGTGCCTTCCAGAGAGAGGCTTAGCAGTGGGGAGATTCCAAAGAGGGTGTCTGACATGTGGTGTGAATGTGGCTCCAAAACTCTGGATGGTGAACTGTGCTCCCCTCCTACCCCCACCCCGGGGCTGAGTCACAGACCACCTGTGGGCACTACCTACATTCCTGCGCTTCCTGGGGAGACCAGAGCAGACACAGAGTGGGTGGGGGGCTCCCCTGGCCGTGTTGTGTGGGACAGAACAGGCCCACCCGCCCGGCTGAGGACTATGTGGAAGAGAGGGGCTCAGGCCACCACAGACCTGACTGCGCACTTCCTCTGCAGATAACAAGGACATCCTACTGATGCTGAGCGACATGGACATCAATGCCATCGCCGGCACCCTCAAGCTCTACTTCCGGGAGCTGCCCGAGCCCCTCCTCACAGACCGACTTTACCCAGCCTTCATGGAGGGCATCGGTGAGGTTCTGGGGGACCCGAGGGCTGGGCTGAGCCAGACTTCCCTGACCACAAAGTGAGGACCAAGAGATCCGTGGCTTCCCTTGCTTGTTGGTCTGCCCAGTGCTCTGGGGCTGCGTGACCGAGTGGCCCAAAGGGTGAGGTGTGACCTGCTGGGGCCTGATCCAGAGGTGGACCCTCGCTCACTTGCCCCTCTCACCTCTTGCCCCTGTGGGCTGCCCTCTGTGCTTCCTCCTTGAATACTGACCTCCTTGCTGGAAAGCCAGGCATCCGGGGAAATGTGCCCTGAGGTGGGTGGTCAGGGCCAGCATCCCAGAGCCAAGGACAAGCCTGGCTGGAGTGCACTTAGATGGTTGGAACCCAGCCTTCCAGAGGAGCACTCCCTCGCTCTCACTGATGCCATGGGTGGGTGGAGGCTGAGGGCCTCGGCCAGCAGGGCTCCAGCCTCCACCCACCCAGGCGAATCCAGGCCTGGGAGCATCCCTCCTGCCTTCTCCCTCACTCTTCCCTCCTGCCTCCTGATTCCTCCCTCCTCTCTCCTACCACTTCCCTCCTCCCTCCTACCTCCTCACTCTTCCCTCCACCCTCCTGCCTCTTCCCTCCTGCATCCTTCAGGAGCAGATCAGGGCTTCAGCCACGGCAGGAAGTGAAGAGCCCCACGGAAGGGAAGGCTGTTCACTGCCGTGCTCTAGCATCAGAGGCAGTTGAAAGAGAGGAAACATTCGTGCCAGTATCATCATTCTTTAAACTTAGCCTTCTAGACCAGGCATGGGGAATGGCAAGAGCCGTAGAGGCCCATGTGGTAAGGGGAGGAAGGGTGCCTGCTCCCCACCAGCCTACCTCCTGACTGAGTTACAGGGGGGGCTTCTGTAGGAACTAGCTGTTAATAGCCCACCCTTGGGAAGATACCAGGCCCTTCCTTTCCTACAGGGTCTGCTCCCCTCAGGGGAGCATGGCAGCCCAGGCTCTCCCTCAGGGTCCCATAGCCTCCTGACCACGGGGGCGCTGGCTCGGGCCTGCCCGCCTGGGAGCTGAGCTCCAGCCTCGCCCTGCTTTCCCCCCAGCCCTGTCAGACCCTGCTGCCAAGGAAAACTGCATGATGCACCTGCTCCGCACCCTGCCCGACCCCAACCTCATCACCTTCCTCTTCTTGCTGGAACACTTGAAAAGGTAATGAGCAGGGGCCCAATTGGGAGAGGGAGCAGGGAGCCCAGGGCAGGCCCCTGCTGGGGAGAACACACTACTGGGGGAAACCCCCTTTCTCAGCTCTTCCTCATGGGCGCTGGCCTCTGCTGGGCCATCCCTAACAGGGTCTTAAAAAGGCAGGGTCAGAGCCAGGGACTGTAGATGGATTTTGCAGTTAGTGGTCATTCAGTCACCATAACTTTTTTTAAGTGGAATGGAACAGACGGCATAGGGCACGCTGTGGGCAGTAAGCGTGCATGTTGTGGTTCTGTTCGGTTACACGCGGTCACGTGTTCTGGGTTCGGATGTAAAGTGTGTTTGTTGTGGATCACAGTCAAAAAAGTTTGAAATGCACTGGTCTTGACCCACACCTCACCTAACAGGGAAACCGAGCCCCAGTCCACAGGGATTTGCTTGGGGTTAGCAACAACTCTGTCCTTAGAATGCACGTCCCCAATCCTAAACTAAGTTCCGCCCCCACCCCACCCCCACCGTCTCCCCCGCCCTTTCTGTAGTCGGCTCTAACCGGGAGCTGCTGAAGTTGATGCTTGCAAAGTTCCGAACTGAAACCAGCCCTCACGGTGTCCCCGCCATTCGCCTTTGAGCCCAGCACTGGTCCAGGTGTAAGTGGGGACAAAAAGTGTCCTGGTGTCCCTTAAATCTGTTTGTCACCCAGGACCAGGGAGCTCCTGAGTTGGGGCCATGCCGAGGGCCAGCTCCTCCCTGAACTCAGCTCTAGCCCTCAGGCCCAGGCTCCGGGCTGCAGCTCAGCCAGGCCAGCTCTGGAGGGCCAGCAGAGACCTGGAAATGCCTGGGGCTGCTGTCTTGTTTTTCCCATTATGAGACATTTTCCCTCTGGTTTGGCCAGGACCGAAGCCCCAACCAGTTCCCATAGTTTGGCGAGCACTGTGGGGAGGACACACAGAAGAGGAGTGGGAAGGGAAAATTCATTAGGTTTTCCACCCTGGGAACTGGGCACAGTCTGTTCCCACATCTGGGCCCCTGGCTGGTGTGTGTGTGTGTGTGTGTGTGTGTGTGTGTGTTGAGGGGGCTGGGCCAGCCGTACAGCTGCCTCCTGGCATGGCAGTGTTTGTCTGCCTGTTTCCAAAGCAGTCAGCATGTGCATTGTGGCTCTTGCCCAGAGGCTGGGAATGATGGTATAGTTGGAGCTGGGAGGAGGCACTGCTCAGGGAGGGAGGCCCAGCACCTCTTTGATGCGTTGGGTGGTACTGGGTCTGCCAGTACCACGGGTGGCAGCCCCTGCTGCCACTCAGGGGAAGTTTCCACAGAGCATGAGGCCTCTTATGCAAGAGAGGCAGAGAAGGATCCAAAGGGAGGCAACTCCGGGGTCCCATGAGGAAGACCCTTCTGGAAAGGCATGGGAGGAGAGCCCCTGGGCTCCGTCTGGGATTAGGGGGGTTCTTGCCACGGCACAGCCAAAGAACCTCAGGTCTAGTGAGTGACTGCTGCCGGAGCACTGGCTCCCTACCTCTGGCCCCTGCCACTGTCCCACACACTGTGGCTCTTCCTTTGGGCCATGCACTCCAGCTTCACCGATCACGGGTAGAGCACAGAGTGGCGAGGAGCACTGGCTCTGGAGGCAGACTGCGCGGGGTCACATCCCAGCTCTACCAGTTGCTAGCTGTGTGACCTCAGGCAAGTCACTTAACCCCTCTGCCCTTTGGTTTCTTCATCTGTATGCTGGAGATGATGATAGTTCCTGCCCAAAGGACCGTGAGGAGTATGAGTTACTATAAAGTTCTTGAATCTGTAATATCATCAAGGGAGTTGGGGTAGGCCCTCTGGCTCTGGCAGTTTACCATCAAGGGGTGGCCCATGAGCTAGAATCTAATACAGGAATGTGCAGGGACATAGCTGGAGACTTGGTCCATTGGCTTAGTCCCTCCATCCCAAGAGGTCCCCACCCTTAGGAGAGGGAGGCTAGTACCCACCTTCTGGGAATCCCTCCAGTTCTAGCTCGGGCTAACGGTCTGGAGCTCTGAGCAGCTGCTGAGAAATGACTTCTTTTTTCTCCCCTGCCCCAACCCTTTCAGGGTTGCTGAGAAGGAACCCATCAACAAAATGTCCCTTCACAACCTGGCTACTGTGTTTGGCCCCACGTTACTGAGACCCTCAGAAGTGGAGAGCAAAGCACACCTCACGTCGGCTGCAGACATCTGGTCCCATGACGTCATGGCACAGGTACCGCCAGCACCGCCCGGAACTGGAATGGTAGAGGCGGGCGACAAGCTTCCCCTGGGGGGCGGGGAGAACAGCTCAGAGTCCCACACCCCTTCCCTCCTTAGCAGCGGGGTAGGTGGTCTGCGGAATGTCACCAGGGAGGCAGGGCTCGGGACCAGCATGACAAAAAAAAAGGCTGAGCCTAGACCAGGGGCCCAGACAGGCTCAGGGGCACAGGAAACATCCAGGGGTCTTGTTCTCATGTGTGGAAGCTCTAGGATTGCTTCTAGGGTCGGAAGCTTCCCTGGAATCCCTACAAGATTCAGGGCAGAGTCCAGTCTGGAGACAGGGCTGCCCAGCCAAAGCCAACCTCTGGAGCAGGTTGGAAGCTTCTGACTGAGGTTGGGGAAGTGGCCCCAGGCTCCCTGACCCTCTGTCCTGCAGTGCCCTCTGCTGCTGCCAATAGGCAGGCACAGCTGGGCTTCCAGGAAGGCCAAGCGGCCTGAGGGCAGGGAGGGGAGCGGCACAGAGGAGGGACCGTTTCTTCTCAACAGATCAGAAGGCTGGGAGGACGGGGACCCAGCCTGAGTCTTCCCTGTCCCCCCACAGGTCCAGGTCCTCCTCTACTACCTGCAGCACCCCCCCATTTCCTTCGCAGAACTGAAGCGGAACACACTGTACTTCTCTACCGATGTGTAGCCCAAGGTGGGATCAGCTGTGGGGGCGGCCCGAGCCAGCCCCTCCAGCCGGGGGACCCAACACAGACTTGAAAGACTACAATAGAAAACTCCCAAACCCAGCACTCCAGACTCCAAGGGACACAGATTTCCAAGAACTGGAATATGTGCATCTTTCGTGCCACCTTGTACAAAGCCAGCTGACCCAGCCCCCAGCCTCACCACCATGCCCCGGGCCCCGCCCTCTGTACCTCTAGTTGTGTCTAATGCCCCGTGCTGTTCAGGAATTGTTTTATGTCTATTTGTCATGCAGAAATGGTAGTGACCGACCCAGTATGGGCATACAGACAGCCTGCTTTGTTCTTTCATTTCCTCCAACACTTTCTTTCCTCCTGAGTCCAGTCCAAGGGCTTTTATTTTGCGCTCTGTAACCACTGCCAGCTTATCCTCTCTTGGCCCTGCTCCCAGATTGCAGTCTCCTGGCAGCCTCTCCTCGGGTTTCCTCCACCCTCTACTTCCTCCCAGCCTGCCCACATGCATGTGCAGCCTTGGTTTTTGCTCCATCACTTTGAAAGTTGAGGAGACCCCGGGTGGCCATGGCGGTGGTGGCTTGTCAAAGGCTGCCGCTTGCTGCCCCCCGCCCCCAGCCTTTTCCTTGTCCTCTACCTGTGGAAGCACACCTGCTTTGCCTTGCTGCCTGTGCAAATGTTGGACAAGGGGACAGACTCACACTAATCCTCAGCTTAGCACAGAGCTGGAGAGCAGATTTCTGGAATTTTCCACCTGACAATCTCCATTTCTGGGGTTTATCTGTTCTGTCTCCTGCCTACTTTCACTTAGGCATCTTTCACTGTTTCTTCTGCTTTTCAGTTCCTTTTCCCCTGGTGTTCCATTTCCTTTGAGTGTAGAGACTCAGAAGTGACCCAATATTAAGAGAGCCGGAGGGTCAGGAATCAGGGGAGGCAGGAGGCGGGCCACTGAGGAAACAAGACAGGTTGAACATTCGGAGGGGTGCCATGTAGCACCAGGTGCCCCGAGTTGGGGGGAAGTGACTCTCAGCAACAAGGAATTATAGTGGCTTTTGTAGTGGAGCCAGGTCTCTAGGGGGCAACTAATATGGCTGAAGCAGGTATCTAGAAACACGCAGGCTCCATCCAGGAGGCAGTCCTTCCTGGCGCCTCTCGTACCTTGCGGTACCTTTGCCTTAGATTTTACACATCCACCACAGCCAAGCACTGCCACAGGGCAGCCCCCGAGGCCGTGTGTCCCCCAGGGCCTAGGAAACACAGGCAGGGTCCAGGTCCAGCAGTAGCCAGTCATCCTGGTGCTGCCTCTCTCCCCACCCACAGCTTCTAGATGCAGCCTTTTGGGTGAACTCTAGGCAACTCCAGAAGTGGGGAGGAATGAGGAGTCATGGGCAGCTGCCTCTTTTGGGACTGGGATTTGCTGGGGACTTTCATTGTTGACACTCTTCCCCAGAGCAGAGGATCAGCAGGTTCTGTTCCCAACTCGGAGACCCCTTTCTCCACACTGAAAGGACTGAGAGGTATCTCCTCCCACCTGAGCAGTAGCTGCCGGCATGTGGCAGGTGGCTTCGGAGAACACTCCTAGGCTTGAGCTGTAGTACACGGCTCTCTGGCTCCATGTGGCAGAGAAGTAGAGAACGGTTCCCTTAGATTGTGCTCAGGGCGGAGTTTTAAAGAAGGGTTTGCTGGACCTAAAGGTAGAACGTTTGCTCAGTGAGAGGCAGGGAGGGCCCTTTCTGATCTTGTTTACACCTGTTGCCCAATCTTGGGCAGAACGGTACACATTCTGTGCACATCAGAGGAAAGAAATGCCTAACAGGAGGGAAATACATAGCTGCCTGTTAGCGGTTCAGCGAGGAGCCCTGCTCCCTGGGACAGGAGATGGAGAAAGAACACCATTTGAGTCTCAAGATCCCAGCTTGTGACTATCCCAGGAGTCTCTGCACTCAGGAGTTGGTGTATGGCATGGAAGGCTTCTGCTTCCAAAAGCCATTAATTAATGGTAATGAACTGGAGGACCAGTTAGAGCTAGTTACAGCCAAAAAATGGGTGCCTCCCACTTCCCTGGAACAAGAGACTTTTGCTTCTCAGCATCAGGTAGCCACCACACCCCCCAAACTTGCTTAAGCAACTTGAGAACCGGAGGAAGGCTGCAGGGGCTGAGGAATGCAAAAGGCTCAGAATATTTCTAAATTCCACCCCCAGGGTGGGGAGGGGCAGGTACCAGACATGGACTAAGTTGCATCAAGGAAGTAGCCCATGGGTTCTCCTGAGAGTCAGGGACCGTGCAGCCCAGAATCCCCAGCCACTGTGCCCAGCCGGGCAGGCTGTGCCAACAGGAGCCCAGCTGACAGGCTGCAGGAATCCCAGTATGCCCATCCCTGCTGGCAATGGCTGTGGGCGGCCAGTTTTTGCTGATACAGGTAGGATGGGAACCTTCGTTAATATTTCACTTTAATTAAGTTGGTAAGGATATATTTTTTTTGGTCTATGTTCTGTTTCAACCTATGTAGATTATTATAAATTGATGTAAACCACGTGAGAGGAAAATGTTAATAAAAAAAATGCAAAGCCCCAACATTTGCACACAACCCAGCCCTGTGGTGTGGACATTTGTATACTCAGTAGTCCAGGGAAGACCACCAATCTAAACATTTTAACTCCTCCAGCTGCATCCAGATGGGAGCTCCCAGGAATCTGTGCACCTAGTCAACTTCCCTTGAGCTTCCCTTCAGCCTACAGGGACTGTGGCACCTTGGGGGGAGGTGAGCCCAGCCCCCTCTGTGTGCTTCACAGAGGTCTCAGGTCACTAACCAATTCCTTTCATGAAGGACAAAGGCCCCAACAACCTGGACATCAGTGTACCTCCAATAGATGGCAGAAAGTTGTCCATCCCAGGGGAGTTTTCTTATTTTATGTAAACTCTTCTCTACATTTTCCTTGGAAGTGGGCGTCTTTGGGGCAGCCTTTTGGCCTAGTCTGATTGTTGGAGAGGCTGGATCCTCTAGGGGGCCCCGCCTCCCTTTAGGAGAGCCAGTGGGGTTAATATAGGTTCCTACCAGCCTAAGCCATTGGACACTATGTTTATTCTGGAGATCAGGAACAGATGTCTCTGAAAATTGGTGTTTGGTTTATGAGCTCATACTGACTCCTTAGCCATCTAAAACAGGAAACTATTCATCTCCTTTCTTGATTGAATAGTCAATGTGGACAATGCTTGGCTTATTGAAGTGATGGCTACTGACAGCCTAGGGCTCATCTGTCCAAGGCGGTCATGAAAGCAGCATTTCTTGTCCTCATTTGGCGTATCTGACCCTACTTTCTGGACCGGCTGGTAGAAGATGCCAGGTATCACAGCTGCCAGGTAGGAGTGTCTGTTCTTGCTCTCAAAGTGCTTATAGGTGACATATTTAGGGACTGTATAGGAAACACTCTTTTGTTCCCAGACCTCTGAGGATACTCCAGCTGGCCTAGGGGCAATGAAGTCTCACACCTGTGAGACTGGACGGGATATTATATAGAATTCACCACATAAGGACAGGAATGCGTTGGCTCACACTCATTACAAAGGAAACAGCATGCATAGAGGAAGGTGTTGCCAACTGAGTTGGACATTATCACTCATGTACACACTCACACTTGGGGCATCTGGACACATCAGCTGAGTGAATTCTGGTTAAGGGTGGGTGAGCTAGAAGACAGCAGAAGGGGGGAAAGAAAGCAAAGAAAAAAGAAAAGATGAAGAAGTTAGCGTGCAGTTGAAAACAGGAGGCGTTACTGCTGGCTGAAGGCAGCTGGAATTATACAGCCCCACAAAGCCTACCTGCCTGCCCCCAAGTGGCAGAGCCTGAGCTCATCACCTTCATGTCATCACTGAAGCACCGGAGTAAAGAAGGTCTCAGGGCAGATCCCAACCAAAAGCCTATTTTCTTTTGCCCCAGGGCACACAATTAGGATGAGCTTCTGTTGTCAGAAAAAGGCCACTAGATCAAATAAAAAACACTAAGATGTTAAAATACATATACACAAACCCAAAAAACCCTGATACCAGAGAATGAGTGTAGTGGTGAACAGCCGATCTTCACCAGCAGCTGCTGTGACTTAGCAGGACCACACCGGGACCCTGCGCACATTGTGTCCTTGAGCTGGGCCTGGTCCAGCGGTCAGAGCCTAAAACCAACATGGCTCGGACTGCTGGCCTTCCCACCAGGCGGCCTATGGGGTTTTTAGAAGAGGCCAGGGCTTACGCGTGGAATTCTGATGTATCCTGGGCCACGGCTAGGCTGGGCTTCCTGGAGGGCAGGCCCTGGCTGAAGTAACAAACTCAGAAAACACTCCTCTGCAAACCCTGAGAATCAAATGTACCCAGACGCTCAGGCGCTTTCTCAACCTCTGGGCTACCTGGCACCATTTTTGGGAATTGTGAAATTTGAAAATAAAAATAAACCACCTTTTATTTATTCATTTATTTTATGGTTTGAACGGCCTTTATTATTTATAATGGGAAGTGGAAGAGGAGGGGACAAGACAGCTCCGGCTCCAGGGGCAGAACCAAAGACTCACTCTGTCATTATCCCCCCTCCGCCGCCCCAAAACTAACCAACCTTTTAAACTGTAATATAATTTTTTTAAACAAAGACAACACTAAACATAATGACAAAATGGGAGAGAATGTAAATTCGCTGTGCCCTGCCCTCGTGTGAGATGGATGACTGCCTGGAGCTCCGAACTTCCTGGTGTACGTCCAGTCGCCTCTGTTCCCAGCACCAAACAACCAGAGGGCCAGCTGTGGTCAGGACTGAGCTTTGGGGAGCTTAATTCCTACAAGTCAACACACTGACTCCTGATCTGCCTGAGAGAGAGAGGCTGCCACGGCACATCCCCCACTAGGCATGGCTAGAACCCAGGAGCAGACAGTATGGCCACTCAGAGGCTGGGGGCAGAAAGCAGCCAGGTGGCTCCCTCACCACACCAACTACACGAGGGAAAACAAAGGTCTTCGGTCTCGGAAGCAAGTGCCTCGGAGTGGTACAGAAACTGCCCTCCACGGAACAGCTCTAATCTTGGGCTGGCACTGTCCTTCCCTGGAGGCAATAACTCTCACCGTAGGTAATAATCAATCGCAGCAGAGAAAGCAGCAAAACCTCCACAACCAATGACCCCGGCCTTTAAGCCCGCTGTAAAGCAAACAGAAATGGCGTTACGTGTAGTGACGAACACAAGCCGCATTCAGGAGTCTGCCTGCCCCATGAATGCAGAAACCCGTGGAAGCATTCGAAGTCATTCAACAAACCCATCAGATCCACAAGACTTCAACGAGCTGTGTATACAATCTACTCTAGTGTGCTTTATATAAGTGTGCATTTGGCTTTTCTCCGAAGAATTACTATTTGCAGCTTCATGAAATAGCCCCTCACAGGCAGGAAACTGGTTAAGAGAACCAGCCCTTGGAAGCAAGTGAAAGCACACAGCCTGTTACCCTGATTTGTTTATGAAATAAATTCTTGGGAAGGTGATCAAAGCAGTCCCAGAGGGAGCCAGGCTTCTCAGAGTCCCTGACAAAGCGGAGCAATGGGAAGACCAGAGGAAAAGCTACTCTATAAATCACAAATGGCTGTCAGAGGAGCAAAAGCAGCTTTTAAGGACAGCAAATCATCCTGCCTCTCAGAGAATGAGAAAACAGGCTATTTGGGCAAATCAGGGCACGGCAGAGGGGAGAGTGGCCCAGCAATGGACACTGTGCAGAGTCCAGACACTGACACCCCATATCACACTCTTGACGGGCACGCCAACAGGGAGAAGTGCAGGGGACTGGTTTCTTTGTTGTTTACGGCTGACAACCTGACATTTGGCTTTCCATGGGTAGGAGTCTAAGAATCTTCAACATGAAAAGACATGACTGTATAACTTACATACAATATTAAAACTGACAGTTGTACAGTATTAACAAAAATGTCTTAGCTACTTGAAATGCACAGAGCTGCGAGTTCAGCATGGCCTGCCATTTGGAATAAGTGGGTTCTCGGGAGCTGAGTGAGACCTAGCCATGCTTCCGTACTTATCCTGCAGAGCAACACATTCCAGGAATTACTGGGAGGAAGTTCTTCTCATCTTTTCAATGTGAGCCCAGTTCTAAAATCTAGATCCTTCTGTGATTCTCAGCCATGGGTGATTTTGTCCCCTGGGGAAAATCTGGCAATGTCTAGAGACACTTTCAGTGATCAACTAAGGGATGCTACTAGCATCTAGTGGGTAGAGACCAGGGTTACTGCTAAACATCCTACAATGCAAAGGACAGCCCTACTCTCCCTCCAGCAAAGATTTACATGTCCAAAATGTCAATAGTGCCAAAGATGAAAAATCCTGATCTAGACACTAGAAGTTTCCAAAATGAAGTTAATACAAAAGTAAATGTGATTTACTTCTCAGAGGGAAGAATATCAAGTGTCCACATATGCCTTGGGCTGTCCCTGAAACACTCATACATTTGGAAATGTTAACTACAGCATGTTGTCCGAAGCCACAAAGAAAACCATGTGAGAGTTGTTTACTAACCTCTGAAACCAATGGCTCCTCCAGTGATGCAGCCACTAATGACACTGTTCTTCCAATCTGATTTTCCCCGGTACTGTGGGTGGAGAAGTGCAGTTTAGAGCCAAAGAAACAAGCCAGACAAGATGATTAAGGGGGAAAAAACACAGCATTCCTAGCTGGCTAAATTAGTCCCTCCCCAAAGGAAACCTAATCTTCTTTGCTTTCGAAAGTATAGTTCCTAATTTGAATGTGTTCTTGGATGCTTCCTGAAGGTGGTATCAGAGTGCAGAAACCAAGCGTACAATTTGACAAGTAATCAAAATCTCTTTGGTTCTCCAATAAGTCCCATGGTTAAAATCATTAACCAACCTCTGGGGTGCCTGGGTGGCTCAATTGGTTAAGCATTGGACTCTTGATTTGGGGTCAGGTCATCATCTCACAGTTCGTGAGACTGAGCCCAGCATCTCAATCTTGGGATTCTCTTTCTCTATGCCTCCCTCTCTCACACTCTCTCTCTCTCAAAAATAAATTAATTAAAAAAACAACTTAGGGGTGCCTGAGTGGCTCAGTCAGTTAAGTGTCTGACTTCGGCTCAGGTCATGATCTCACAGTTCATGAGTTTGAGCCCTGCATCAGACTCTGTGCTGACATCTGAGCCTGGAGGCTGAAGCCTGCTTCAGATTCTGTCTCCTTCTCTCTCTGCTCCTCCCTGGCTCATGCTCTGTCTCTCATTCTCTCTGTCAAAAATAAATAACAACATTATAAAATTTTTTTTTTTAATTTAAAAAATAAAATCATTAGGGGAACCTGGGTGGCTCAGTCGGCTAAGCTTCTGATTTTTGCTTGGGTCATGATCTCACAGCTCGTGGGTTTGAGCCCCACATCGGGCTCTGTGCTATCAGCATGGAGCCCGTTTCAGTTCCTGTCTCCCTCTTTCTCTGCTCCTCCCCAGCTTGTGCTTTCTCTTTGTCTCAAAAATAAATTAAAAAAAAAAATTTTTTTAAATAAAATCATTAACCAACTTTTTTTTTTTATTAATTTATTTGGAAAGAGAGACAGTGCAAGTGGGGGAGGGGCAGAGAGGGAGACAGAGAATCCCAAGCAGGCCCCGCACTACCAGCACAGAGCCCAATGCAGAGCTCGATCCCATGAACTGTGAGATCATGACCTCAGTGGAAGCCAAGTCGGAAACTTAACCAACTGAGCCACCCAGGCCCCCCTAACCAACTTCTAACAGAGACATGAAAAGATGCTCAACATCATTCATCATCAGGGAAATGCAAATCAAAACTAAACGAGGTATCACCTCTCACCTGTCAGAATGGCTAAAATCTACAACACAAGAAACCACAGGTACTAGTGAGGACATGGATAAAGGGGAACCCCCTTGCACTGTTGGTGGGAATGCAAACTGGTGCAGACACTCTGGAAAAGGGTATGGAGTTTCCTCAGAAAGTTAAAAATAGAACTATTAGGGTGCCTGGCTGGCTCAGTCAGTGTGAATATTGACCTCAGGGTCGTGAGTTTGAGCCCCATGTTGTATGGAATTGTTGAATCACTACATTGTACACCTGAAACTAATATTACGTTGTATGTTAACTAACTAGAATTTTAAAAACTTAAAAAAATAAAATCATTAACTTCTAGCTTACAAAAAGAAGTAAAAAATAACGCAAGCCCAAATCATAAATGCACGAGAAGTTTACATTATGGACTAATGGTCCTTACTCGCTAAGAGTACCAGACATTTCTGATCTGCTTTCTAATTAACATTCAGAGCATTTCTCTTTAGAAGTCATAACATGGCACAGGCAAGGCTTTCTCAGAAGGCAGAGACACTTACAGATTCTACCAAGCACTCGGTGCAAGAAAACATGGCGCCCACAATGGCAAAATTTTTGGCGTAGGACATCCCTCTCTGCCCCATGTCTTTAAGAACTTCTTTCGCTGTCGGCGTACGGTAAGGATCCTTAGGGTCAAAGCCCACATTGGTATCAATGCCGGCAGTGAATACCCCAAACGCACCTCCCAATACAAATCCTAAAAACAAACAGAGATGAAGACTTCTTTGGCATGTTTTCTGGGTTACTGTAATGAGGTCCTACTCGAATAGCACATTTTGGATGGCCACCAGCAAAGAGGACGCTCCCTGCTGCCCCCTCACTCCACCTTGCCACTCAAGCTCTCCACTTACCTGGTTTCCACATCACACAAGCTAAGAACTACCTTGCTGACAGCTTCTTCTTGGTCTCCCTTTGGATTTCTTCCTCCTTTCATTGTCTAAAATTCCTCAAGATTCAATCTTTAACCTTTCATTCTGTCTATACTCAGACATTCAGCTGTTAACTTTGCATACCACTCCCGTGACAATGGTGACATTCATAACTGTCACTGAGTACCATGTGCCAAGTACTCTGACACTTTATAGTCACAGCTTCATTTATTCTCCACAATAGTCCCATGAGGTACATACTATTATCCTCTCCATTCTGTAGCTGAAGCAACTGAGGCTCAGGGAGTAACTTCCCTAAGATCACAAAGTTACCAAGTGGCAAATCCTACAGTGCTGTCCCCATCTCCCTGAGCCTTCCTGAGCCTGCTGGGCATTTCCATATACATGTCCTCTCATCACATCAAGGTCAATGTTTAATGAAATCATGGGCATCTCCCGTCCAGACTTTCTTATTTATGGCTCCTTCTTTCCAGTCACTCTCACTTCAAACCTCAAGGGTATTTCTTTTCTTTTTTTTTTTTTTTAAGTTTATTTATTTGAGAGAGAGAGTGCACGTAAGTGTGCAAGAGCAGGGGAGGGGCAGACAGAGTGGGAAAGAGAGAATCCCAAGCTGGCCCTGTGCTGTGAGCGCAGAGCCCCATCTGGGGCTCGATCCCACAAACCGTGAGATCATGACCCAAGCTCAAACCAAGAGCCAGCTGCTTAACCTACTGAGCCACTCAGGCTCCCCCTCAAGGGCATTTCTGACTGCCTCTTTGCTTTCCTCTACAACCCTACGTTCACAATTACCATCCTAGTCTAGGGCCTTTATCACTTCCACCCTGGAGCACTACAAAGACTTATTCATCATTTCAACAAATATGCAAGTGATGTATTAGAGTCAGGCACAATGATGAACAAAGACCGAGGCCAGGCCTCACAGAGCTTCACTTTAGCCAATTCCCTATATGGTCTCCCGAAGCACCAGACTTTCCTTCACTACATTCAGTGCTGGGTCATCAAGTTCATCAATTACTGCCCTAATGCCTACAGGCAAAACGCCCAAATACTCAACCCCACTTGCAACTTGAAAGGACATTTCTCTTCCTCTTAGTCTACTCCCATTCTCTCAATCCCTTAAGATAATAGCTGCAATCTCACCTCCTCTTGTAGCCTTCCCCAAACCAAAAACAGAACAAAACAAAACCCCTCTCTTTGCTTTCAACTATACTTTACATCTGCAACTCTCGCCATATTTGTTTCTGGATTGTCTTTCATTCTCAATGAGATTTCAACTCCTCTGCGGATGTGGCCAACCTTTTTACAAGAGGCACCCCATACATTCTCAAATCCTCAAAAGGTTTAAAAAAGAAAAAAAAAAAAGGGAAAAAAGAAAAGGGCCAACGCCAGACGTCTTTCCCCCTTGTTCACCGCCATCTAATCACATTGGCGTCAATGGCCTTTCCGTTTTTCAGACTTCAGACTGGTTCCTACCAGACCCTTTGCATTTGCTGTTCCCGTTTGTCTGCAGCACTCTCTTGCCAGGTTCGTTCTCAACATTCTTGTTTCTCTATATATTAAAATGTTAGCTTCATGAGAACCAGGCTCTTGTCTTGTCTCCCCCTGTCCCTCCACTACCAAGCATGTGATAGTTATTTATGACAATTTGTTGAAAGAATCCTTATTTAAAAGCGAATCAACGAATGAATGAACGAAGCCAACCATTTTATAACCAACCTCCAGACCCCGGCCCGAACAGTACCGATTCTCTGATCCAATTTCCAGAGGCGAAAACTAACCTCAGGGCTTAGAGTGGGTTTACTCGAGTTCATAGATCGAGGCAGGGGTGTAGTCAAGGTCGAGGTCCACAGGCTCCTCGCCTCCCAGGCGCGTGGTCTTCTTGGCAGAGGACCCCTCTGCCGTCCAAGCCCTCAGCCTCCCAATGCTCCCCCCGCCCCCCAATCTTGCCTCACCTCCCACGCAGGCCAGCGCTGCCTTGAAGGCGCAGCTTTCCATTGCCTTCTCGATCATCTTCTGTTCCTCACTCTTGGTGGGGCTCGGGATCCCACCCAAACTACTAGGCTCCAGAAGCCGGGGCTGACGCTTGTCGCCCACCAGGTATTGCAGAAGAAGGCTGTACTGTAGCGGGGCTTCGTCGGAACCCGCCGCCTCAGGCGCGGAGCCCCCCGCACTGGGGGCAGTCGCCGCCATGACTGTAGATGCTCAAGAAACCCGGGCGTTCTTCCCGCAGCAGATTCCGCAAGCTTCCCGTTGAGGGCCTGCGCGCCTAGCCATCGTGACGCAACGGCAGATTCGCCACAACTAGCAAGACCAAGAAGCTGCGGAAGCAAAGTCCGTTCGTGCGCACCGGGCGTAAGAGATATCGTGTTCCCCCAAAGCCTCTTGGGAATACTGAATCGGTCTCGTGCAGTATCCAGGGGCACTGACAAACAAGATTCAGAGTCCACAGAAAGCGCCCTCTGCTTCGGGCCTGCTGCGCGGGGGGTACCGGGATTTGTAGGCCAGGCATTTCCCAGGAAGCTTTGCGCGGGCACTCGCCGGGCGGCCTCCTCTGAAGGTCTTGACCGGGTGGGGAGCGGTAGCACGCCCGCGAGGCTGCAGAGCGCCGGAGTGACGGCAGGGGACGCACGCGCCTCGCCACTGCTTTTCGAGCCTAATCATTCCTTGAAGAAGGGGGTTGTGAGAGGTAAATGATGGAAGGTGTTTTGTAAATAAGTGTGAAAGCGTGGTACAAATGTATGCAATATATGTTTTGTTTGACAGTTAAACCTTTGAGGAGAGAGAAGGGGCCCAGCAAATGAGTGAACAAATGAGCTAAGCTAGCCAAGTATAAGAAAAATCGGAAGGATGGTAGGAGGTGGAGGCGAATGGCCAGATGGAGAGCTCAAGGCTGAGGCTGCTACTCCCTCCAGCCAGTTGTTGTCAGTGGAATTGGGGACGTAGGGCTAGCATTGCCATGGGAAGCCTGATTTATATTATGTTAAACCAATTAAAGTGTTTACCAGCTTGCAAACTCAGAACCTAAAGGTAAACTGTGAAATAGTACTATATATGAACCCAGAAAAACTTTCACAGTAGCTTTTATGGTACTAAAATAGATCCCATACTGTCGCACTGATCCAGCAGTGTATTTGAGTGTAATAGCTAAGAGAAACATAAATGCAAACAGAGGTGGTGAGCGTTGCCAGGCAACATAGGCAGAGATGCTTCTTTGGTACCCAGAGTGCTCTGTGCAGCCAAGCACAGCGTATGATTCCCCCTGCTTCTGTCCCCACCAGGCTGCTAAATGAGCTGCTCTGAAGGTCCCGCGTGGATTCCCAGTTGTTGAATCTAATTCAGACCTCATTTTACTAGACTTCTCAACATTTGACACTGTTGACTCCTCCCTCATTTTTTTTTTTTACAGTTTATTTTTATTTATTTTGAGAGAGAGAGAGAGCAAGCAGGGGAGGGACAGAGAAAGAGGGAGACAGAATCTATGTGGGGCTCGAACTCACGAACAGTAAGATCATGACCTGAGCCAAAATCAAGAGTCAGAGGCTTAACCAACTGAGCCACCCAGGTGCCCTCCCCTCCTTTAAAAAAAATTTTTTTTAAAATTATTTACTTATTTTGAGAGAGAGACAGAACATGAGCAGGGGAGGGACAGAGAGAGAGGAAGAGAGAGAGAATCCCAAGCAGACAGGCTCTGTGCACTGTCAGTGTGGAGCCTGACTAGGGCCTTGAACTCACAAACTGTGAGATCATGACCTGAGCTGAAATCAAGAGTCAGATGCTTAACCAACTGAACCATCCAGGCACCCCCTTTTTTTAAAAAAAGTTTTTGTTAATGTTTATTTATTTTTGAGAGAGGGAGAGAGAGAGCATGAGCGGGGGAGGAGCAGACAGAAGAGGGGACAGAGGATCTGAAGTGGGCTCTGTCAGCACAGAGCCAGATGTGGGGCTCGAACCCATGAACCGATCGTGACCTAAGCCAAAGTCCGAGGCTTAACTGACTGGACCACCCAGGCGCCCCTCCTCCCTCCTTTTCGGAGATTTCTCCGTATTTTTGGTGAGCACCTCTCTCTCCTAGTTTTGCTGCAGCCTCTCCAGTTGCTCAGTCTTCTTTGCAGGCCCCTCTGCCTGACCTTTTCTTGTTGGTCCTCCAGGGCTTCATCCTTTATTCTCTTCTCATGCAACTCACTCCACCAGAGCAACTCATCCTTGTGGCCTCTACTGCCATCTCTAATGCATTAATGACTCCCAAATCTTCATCTCCAACTTAGACCTTTCTTACAAGCACAAGAACCAGACGTTTCCCATAGGCACCTCTAACTCAACACACCCTGCTAACCACCCTTTCCTTCCAGATGAGTGAGGGGCCCAGGGCTCTGATTCATGCTGAGGTTGTAAGAGCCACAGATGGATTTGAGAGAAGTTGGGACAGCCCCACCCCCACCCCAGCCACAGGCAAGTCCCAGGTAAGGCAGCCTTGGAAAGCAAGGGGTGGTTTAAATAATTAACCCATGGGACTAATTAGAGAGCAATAATCAATCCCCAGATGAAGGGTATGCATTAGAGTTCCGGTGAGATCCAGGTCAGCACGTGGAGAAATTTCATGTGGCCAAGGCACATGAAGGAGGGAGCCTTTTACAGAACATCCTTGGCCTGGATCATAGATGGGGAGAGAACAGTTACAGACACTGATCTGGTATCTCTCTCTACCCACCCATCTCCTTCCGTAGGTGGAATGGGTTTCACCTGATGGAAAACTTGAACCTCTTCAAGTATATTCTGAAAGTGAGAAGTGGTTTCCCATGTCTGTTTCCCTGGGCTGAACCTTTGCCGGTAGTCTAGGGATTTATCTGGCCCTGGCATCATGGGGAGTCCTCATGTGACAGTTTGGTTCCCCACTCCCAGGCTGTCTGTTCTGGCCACAAGGATAGGGGGAGCATCTCAGTGGGTCAGAGAGAACAGGAGGCAGTTAAAAATGAACCCTTCATGGGAAGTGTTGTAGGGAGAGTCAGAACACTCTGAGTGTCTGAGTATCTGACTCATCACTTGAAAGGACTCCGGATGAACGGGAGGAGGGTCTGGTCATACCATACCCCAGGTGGCCGGGAGACCCCAGCTCACCTGTAGTTCTCTCAGCGTGCTGCAGGAGCCCAAGAGTCAAAGAAATAGCACAAGTGGGATAGAATAAGGAGATCCTAGTGGAAAGTGCATTGTGTCCTATGTGGATTTGAACTGTATATGAATTTGGTAACAGTGAGTAATCTGAATAGTCCTGTTGCTGGCAGGAGGTATGGCCACATAGATATTCTGAATAGCCAACTGATTCACTGTAGATAGTGGGTACTAGACAAGTGACTTTCTTTTTAAAGGGACTTGGCCCATGACCTCCAAAGCCAAAGGATCTCTAGGAGCTGAGGATGGAAATATGGTGTCTGAGAAACTCATGGAAGGAGAAGATATTAATAAGAAGTGACTGGGTTGCCTGGGTGGCTCATGCGGTTAAGCATCCAACTCTTGATTTCTGCTCAGGTCATGATCTCACGGTTCATGAGTTCGAGCCCCACGTCGGGCCCTGTACTGACAGCTCAGAGCCTGGAGCCTGCTTTGGATTCTGTGTCTCTGTCTTTCTCTGCCCTTCTCCTGATCACACTCTGTCTCTCTCTATCAAAAATAAATAAACATTAAAAAAATTTAAAGACCTAGGGGTGCCTGGGTGGCGCAGTCGGTTAAGCGTCCGACTTCAGCCAGGTCACGATCTCGCGGTCCGGGAGTTCGAGCCCCGCGTCGGGCTCTGGGCTGATGGCTCAGAGCCTGGAGCCTGTTTCCGATTCTGTGTCTCCCTCTCTCTCTGCCCCTCCCCCGTTCATGCTCTGTCTCTCTCTGTCCCAAAAATAAATAAATGTTGAAAAAAAAATTTTTAAAAAAAATTTAAAGACCTAGAAGTCTGCTGGTAAACTGCTTGTGATTATGGATGACTTTGTTCTTTGCTTCTTGTGTTATTCAGTTTCCTTTTATGCATGTTAACTTTAAAAAAATAAAAAATTTTAAAACCTAAAAAAAATTAAAGAGAATCCATTCAAGTTACAAGAAAGCAAAGGATCAAAAGGACAAAGTGGTTTTTTTTAATGTTTATTTTTGAGAGAGAGAGACAGTCAGAACGTGAGCAGGGGAGGAGCAGAGAGAGAGGGAGACACAGAATCTGAAGCAGGCTCCAAGCTGTCAGCACAGAGCCCGATGCGGGACTTGAACTCATGAACCAGGAAATCATGACCTGACCCGAGGTCAAATGCTTAACCAACTAAGCCACCAAAGCACCTGAAAGCATAAGGTGTTTTTTCTTGTAAAGTTCATACACTTTTCTCCAAATCCTAAGATACTTTGCTACCTTGTTACTTGATATTTAACATATATAGTAATACCTTTCAATATCTCAAATAAAGTTGTGATTGAAAATCATTTATATTAAAAATGGTTTCTATCTAATCATGTGGGTTTTCAAAAGCACATTATCAAATCACCCCACTTCTTGGAAGCAGTGGTCAAGCCATGTCCTGTGAGGAACCTCCCTCTGTCTACTCCTCTAAGAGAGGCAGGATAAGTTCTCTACCGTTTGGACTTTTGAAGCAAAAAGAATAACATAAACATTTCTAGAGGAGGGCTGAAAAATCAGTGTAGCTAATTTGATTGCGAATAAATAATCACTGCTTTATTACTAATGGCATAAAATTTAGACTTCTGAAAAACTTTCTTTGGCGATCCTTATCTCTTGAGGTTCTAAAACTTTGAGATAACAGGGGCACCTGGGTGGCTCAGTCAGTTAAACACCTGACTTTTGATTTCCACTCAGGTCATGATCTCACGGTTCCTGGGATTGAGTTCTGAGTCGGGCTTTGCCCTGACAGTGCAAAGCCTGCTTGGAATTCTCTGTCTCTCTCTGCCCCTCCGCTGCTCGCTCTCTCTCTCAAAATAAATAAATAAACATTAAAAAAAATAAGACTCTCTTTCCAGGTTGAACTCTCTTTTCTGCATTAGATAGGTGACTTCATTTGGTGGACAACTCCCACCCCCCCCCCCCCCGGTTCCAGGCTCACACCCTCACACTGATCCTCTATTTAAAATTTGGTAAATTGTTCATCATGGATTGTTTTCTTCATAATTTTGGTTTTTAAAACATTGCATTAAAATATTATTTATCTTGGGGCACCTGGCTGGCTCAGTTGGTAGAGCATGTGACGCTTGATCTCGAGGTGGTAAATTCGAGCCCCATGTTAGGGATACAGATTGCTTAAATAAATGAATAAGTAAAAAATAAAATAAATAAACAAATTTATTTGTTTAATAAATAAAATAAAATAGTATTTCTCTTGATTATTGAGTTTTTTTGACATCCTCTTAAAGTTTGGTCTTACTCTTCACCCTTGCCCCAGCCAGGGATTTCCGGAAGAGTCTGTTACCAGCAGTGGGGTGCCGGGGCCAGCTCCAGCTTATTCATAAGAATTGATTATTGAATTTTTGGGATTTCTTTTAACTGGTTATTAAGCATGGCCATAGTTCTTATTTATTTATTTATTTTGAGAGAGAGAGAGAACGAGCAGGGGAGGAGCGGAGAGAGAGGGAGAGAGAGAGAATCCCCAGCAGCCTCTGCACTGTTAGCGCAGAGCCCGATGCAGGGGCTCAAGCTCACAAACCATGAGATCATGACCTGAGCCGAAATCAAAGAGTCAGACACTTAACTGGCCGAGCCACTCAGGACCACTAAGCATGGCCATTATTTTAAATTATATACACTTACAATTAAATCCTACTAAAAATAAAGGCAATATATACTCAGAACTCATCACTTCCTGAATATTTTACTCCACTTTCTTATTTGTTGGGGGAGGTCATGGAGAAAACGTGACTGCTGATGACCAGTGAACTGGATCCAGGCCCTCGGAGGCTCCTCAGCCCCTCCTCTGGTTTTGGGATGTGGGTTCTGCTGGACGCCCTCACTCCCAGAGGCTGCTCCAAGGACACAGCCTTGAGTTAGTTCGGTGGTGTTCAGAGCAACTGGACGGCATACATGACTGAACCCAGGTGAGGCCTCTGTCTCAACTTGTGAGTGTGGCGAGTGGGCGTGGAGACCTGCACCTCGTGGCTCCCCATGACTAGCCTCGTTCCCTTGCTTATTAAACTTTCCCCCCAGCAGCCTGGTGGCCTGCCTCTTGCTTCGGTCTCTCCCTGCTCCCTGTGTGGGGGCTGGTTTCAGATCACACCTGGGAAGCCTTGGAGGAGCCTGTGAACCAGCCTTATCGTCTGTGCCCTTGAGGCTATTAATGCTTATTGTACCCGTGTAATAGAAATGCTCCTTAATGGGTGTCCTGCTGGCATTTCTTCTCAGCTTTGTGATCAGTGACATCATGTTGGTGGCTTGAGGTTGGCCATGATGGAAATATTTACACCATAGAAATCAGTAAATGTTGTAAGTCAAAGCTTTTCTGTGATTATTGTTCAACATCTGCCCGCATACCACTCACTACAAGCAAGCTTTGGGAACCGAGAACACCTTCCTATTTCTGAGGAAACCAGTAAATGAGGGAAAATAAGGCAGAAAAGTAAGACATGAAGTGCTGGTAATGTGTAGGACATTTCCAGGAAATCCTGACTGATCATTAGAAAGAGAGGGCCTCTGGGACGCCTGGCTGGCTCAGTCAGTAGAGTATGTGGCTCTTGATTTCCGGGTGGTGAGTTTGAACCCCATGTTGGATGTAGAGATTACTAATAATAATAAAAGAGAGAGAGGGCTTCTTACTTCCATGAATGTAACACCATGTTTGGTGTCATTTTGGACCCCTTGTGTGGACAAGATGTGGCCCAGGAGCTCCTCTGGGGCTTTTAAGTACACTTCTTGCTTTTGGTCCAAAGGCAGTACTGTAGCACCAGGGAGTACCTGCACCTTCTCAGAGGATGAGGGTCAAAAAAGGCCCCTCTAAGTACACAGTGGCTACTCAGTTCAGAAGGCTGCACAACATGATTTTTCATCAAGGGTTGCAAGAAGGGCTGGGGCAGTGCACAGCTCCATGTCCTGAGACTACTTTCATGGCCAAAGGAGAAAGGCTGGAGGTCCTCTGGATTGAGAATGAGCTTTTCTGGGAGGCGCACAGGGTGCAGCTTTGCTGGCGCCAGGGCACAGGGCAAGCACACTTCTGTATTATTCGTTATAACCCCTGGACAGCTGATCGATCACCTGCCACTCGAGAGCACTGTTGATCTATAAGGAACACTGGCAGGCAGGCCTCCAATCAGACTAAAGAATAAGATGAGCTTGCTCAGGGGGCACCTGGGTGGCTCATTCAGTTAAGTGTCTGACTACAAGTTTTGGCTCGGGTCATGATCTCACTGTTTCATGAGTTCGAGCCCCATGTACGACTCTGCTCTGACAGTGCAGAGCCTGCTTGGGATTCTCTCTCTCCCCTCTCTCTCTGCCCCTCCCCCATTGTGCTGTCTCTCTCAAAATAAATAAACTTTTTAAAAAATTAAATAAATAAATGGATTGTTCAGGTGTAGGTCAAGAAGAGTTTGTAGGATTGGAAGCAGGTCTGGGATTCAGGATGCTGAGGCCAACCTGGGCTTTAGAGAAGAACTTCCATCCCCCCACCCCTACCCAGGAGAAGGGGCTTTGGCCCAGGGGTGGGGGCTCTCTGAGGTCTCAGGAGGCAGCACCAGTGTGGGGGTTGGCAGGAAACACTCTTGCCCATGAACTGGGAGCAGAAGCCAAGTAGGAGGCCTCAGAAAGCACAGAAGAGCCTGAACCTATCAGGGGAGCATTTGTTGGGGGGGGGGGCGGTGGAGTTGGATCCCAAATCAGGGTCTCTGATGCCAGGAGAGCAGATCTGAGAGACAGACCAGAGAGCTCACCTAAGTGTGTGTGTGGCTTTTATTGGGCATCCACAGGTGGAAGCTTCTATGGGACTACTGGGTTCAGGTGGATCTAAATTAGAATTTATTTTCCTTCCCAAATGTGGTCTTACTGAGTTTCCCATCTAGGTGAAATGGTGATTCCATGAATTTAATTAGGATTAAACTCTTTGCATGCTGCATCCCCTAGATACCATCTGACTGTTTTTCAAATCCATCCCTTATTTTTAAAAAAAATTTTAAATGCTTATTTATTTTTGAGAGAGAGAGAGAGAGAGAACATGAGTGGGGTAGGGGCAGAGAGAGGGAGACACGAAATCCAAAGCAGGCTCCAGGCTTTGAGCTGTCATGACGCAGGGCTCAAACCCATGAACTGTGAAAACATGACCTGAGCCAAAGTCAGATGCTGAACCAACCAAGCCACCCAGGTGCCCCAGGCACCCCTTTTTTTTATATCCATTGCCACGGCCATATTTTGGGCTCTAGTCGGTTTCGTTTAATAGAATTTTAGTTGTTCTTCATACCTACTACCTTGCTGTCCTCCAAAGCATCCAGAGTGATCTCTCAGCACAGAAATGTGATTAATTCCCTGCTCAGAATTCTCCATGCCAGGATAAAATCTAAACTCAAAATGTTGCTTTTATAGCTTGTGCCCAAGAAGACAAATAGGCTTCAGTCCATGTTTGCTCTCATTGGAACATTTCCATTCCCAATTGTCTGCTTTCCTTACCTCTTTTGGATCTAGAAGTGATGGCTCAGAATCATTCTTAATAATTTGTGCTCTGTAGTGTTTGAGACATGAGTTTGGACTTTTTGACTGTGTGTCATTTCTTTGACTTGTGCCCTCTACTCAGTCAAGGACAACTGTTAGAAAATATTTGTTATTATTATTTCTTAATTCTTTTTGCCTTTTCCCTATGACCTACGATAGCTATGGTAAGAGCAAAGGCATCCTGTGCTGTTTCCAGTGAGAGATCCTTAGACCGTAGCCTGATTCTGGTGGGTGGTCTTAATGCTCTGGAACAAATTTCTCCCACAGCGTAATTGTTTGGAGGTTTTACTTGCTCATACCCAGCAATCCAGATTTGCTTACCATCTCTTGTGCTGTTGCTTTGGCTTTGCTTACACAAAGCTATTGGAGATCTGGCAAACAATCTGGCAGTCTGGTGGATTGCTAGGACCTACTTCAGACTCGGTTAATGAACCATCTACTTTGCGGTGTCTGCGCTAGGGTCACAGTGATGCCAAGTTGTGATCCTGGCTTGATCTGAAAAGTATTGGAAACGATGGAAATGTGCATAATGTTTTTCTAGCACCTCACGCTTCCAACTCAGGAAAGCGTTAGGAGGCTTCAGGAACTAGAGGCCTCCTCCTGCTTTGCTGGGAGATGAAATGAACAGTGAAAAGAACAATAATGGTGACTTCCCGAAGTTACCTACGAAGTTGGTGCGAGATCATGACCTGAGCCGAAGTCAGATGCTTACCCAACTGAGCCACCCAGGCTCCCAAAAGACCAGCCTTTTTTAAAAGGGACAGATAAGGGGCACCTGGGTGGCTCAGTCGGGTAAGCATCCGGCTCAGGTCACGATCTCGTGGTCCATGAGTTCAAGCCCCGCGTCAGGCTCTGGGCTGATGGCTCAGAGCCTGGGGCCTGTTTCCGATTCTGTGTCTCCCTTTCTCTCTGCCTCTACCCCGTTCATGCTCTGTCTCTCTCTGTCTCAAAAATAAATAAACGTTAAAAAAAAATTTTTTTAATAAAAAAAAAATAAAAAAATAAAAGGGACATAAAACAGGTAAAAGCTGTGATACAGCATTCATCTACAGGTGAAATCTTTTAAAGGAAACTCACAATTAGGGGTGCCTGGGTGGCTCAGTGGTTAAGTGTCTGACTTCGGCTCAGGTCATGATCTCACAGTTTGTGGGTTCAAGCCCTACATCGGGCTCTGTGCTGACAGCTTAGAGCCTGGAGCCTGCTTTGGATTCTGTCTCTCTCTGTCTCTGCCCCTCCCCCGCTTATACTTTTTTTTGGTATAAGACCTTTTTTCTCTTTCATTCTGAGATGTCCTGATGTGCTTTATTTGTGTGTGTGTGTGTGTGTGTGTGTGTGTGTGTGTGTGTATTTAAGTTTATTTATTTTGAGAGAGTGAGAGAGAACGAGCAGGGAGCAGGGAGAAAGGGAGAGAGAAAATCCCATGCAGGCTCCTTGCTGTCAGTGCAGAGCCCGATGCGGGGCTCAAACCCATGAACTGTGAGATCCTGACCACAGCCAAAGTCGAGTTGGCCACCCAACCAACTAAGCCACCCAGGCGCCCCTGTCCTGATGTACTTTCATATTTTTTTCTTCACTTATAGTGTCTTATCTTTTTTTTTAAACTTTTTCTTTATTTTTGAGAAAGAGAGAGAGACCAGGAGAGGAGCAGAGAGAGAGGGAGACAGAAGATCCTAAGCAGGCTCTCTACACTGACACCAGAGAGCACCAGGCAGGGCTTCAGCCCACAAACCGTGAGATCATGACCTGAGCTGAAGTCGAATGCTTAACCAACTGAGCCACCCAGGTGGCCCTAGTATCTTATCTTTTGAATAAGTCCTTATTTGAAAATTTAAAAAGTTTTTTTCTTGGGCTTAAAATAATAACCCTCTGGATTTTTCTCACACCTATTTCCAGTCCTTCAATTTCCTTCCCCAAGCAACCTGTTACTATTTCTTAAATGTCTTTCCAGATGTATTTCATCCACATGTAAGCATATTTGTGTGTGCATATGTGTATTTTTCTCCACTTAAAAATCTGTGGGTGGTAG
Source organism: Felis catus (assembly GCF_018350175.1). Lineage (NCBI taxonomy): Eukaryota > Metazoa > Chordata > Mammalia > Carnivora > Felidae > Felis > Felis catus. The sequence continues at coordinate 16,107,124 of NC_058381.1, read as the reverse complement.
CTTCATATTTCGTACCTAGTGTGTACCTTACTTTCTCTCATGCTACATTTTAGAGATATTTCATGTTAGTGTATGTGATGGTTAATTTTATGTGTCCACTTGATTGTCATTGTCTTATATTGTTATAAATATGTGTGGATACATATATGTTTGGCAAACATCTTTATTTATTACCTCTCTTATTCACTTATAATGTAACATAAGATGTGTTTAAGTATTAGGGCGCCTGGGTGGCTCAGTCGGTTGAACGTCCGACTTCGGCTCAGGTCATGATCTCATGGTTCATGAGTTTGAGCCCCGCGTCAGGCTCTGTGGTGACAGCTCACGGCCTGGATCCTGCTTCAGGTTCTGTGTCTCCTCTCTCTGCCCCTCCCCCACTCATGCCCTCTCTCTTTCAAAAATAAATAAGCATTAAAAAAAAGATATATTTAAGTATTGTTAATTTAAAATTATTGTATTCAAGTTACTAGATAAGGAGAGGAGTAAACGTCCATCACTCAAGAACTTTACCTCTTATGGGGAAGAGGTTAGTGTGTTTTTATTTATACACAGGATATTTGTATCATGTTAGGTGGAATTATGATCTTGTCATTGTCTTCTTTGAAGAGTAAGCATGGTTTAAGGAGACGCTTATGGGTGCCAGGTTGACAAAGGGTTGACTTGTGATGTTTGATTTTATGTATCAACTTGACTGGGATGCGGGTACCCAGATATTTGGTTAAACACCATTATGGATGTGTCTGTGAGGGTGTGTCTGGATGAGTGAGATTTACATGCGAATCAGGAGATTGTCCTCCCCCATGTGTGTCTTGTTTAATTGGATGAAGGCCTGAACAGAATAAAAAAGTGAGGTAAGGAAGAATTTGTTCTCTCTGCCTGTCTTCACGCTGGGACACAAGTCTTCTCCACCTTTGGGCTCAGACTAGAACTCACACCCTCAGCTCTCCTAGTTCTCAGGCCTCTGGAGTCAAACTGGAACTCTGCTATCAACTCTCCTGGGTCCAGCTTGCGGAGTGCAGATATGGACTTCTCAGCCTCCCTAATCATGTGAACCAATTCCTTATAATAAATCACTGTATATATTGGTTCTATTTCTCTGGAGAATATGGACTAATACAGCATACATTGAGTTTTCCTTAATCCTTTTCAATGACCAGATTGTAGTTCAAATAATGAATGTGCTATGATTTAATCATTTTTGTTGCTGCACAGTTAAGCTCTTTCCAGTTTTCCAGTTTTTTTTTCTGATTTCACCAGTGGATCAGTAAATATCTGTCCACATACATCTTTGTGCACATATGCTACTAGACCCGAAGATCAAGGAACGTGGTCTTGATGAATCTTAAAGGTGACGTGTATGTGTGTACATAGATGTGTGTGTGTATAACACATATGTGTCAGTACATGTTTTGTATGGCATCATGTGCCTTAGAATGCAATTTCTCAAAAGGGAAATTCTGTAAATGTGTATGTTCCATACAATGTTAGGCAGGCATGTTGTGGTTCCCTAATACATATTTTAATACAATAATAATTTTCAGAATAGCCAGTCAACTCATATAATATGACTAGCTAAGTACCAGTAGGGACATTATCTTTAAGTGGGTCTCTTGAACTGCATAAGCAGAGAGAGTGCTTTTCACAAGTCAAAGGATGTTGGCTATTCTTTACAGGAAGCCAAATGAGTCTCCTTGGGCTTCTTCTTGTAACAAACACCCACTAGAATTATGATTTTGGAATCATTTCCATTGCAAATCCCCTCTTTCCACACCCCTTTAAAAGGCAGCTGTGATATTTGGCTTCTAACCAAGGCCTGCTGCACCAACAATTCTCTAAATTTTATTTATATTTCATGTGCAGTATGCTCAAACTCTCACTTTCCCAGGTGCCAGATGCTGGTTTGGATATACTCCAGTGGAAAGTGCTTTCCTGTGAAATAATAAAAGTAAAAGGCTGAACAAGCTGCCTCTTTATATCAGACTTGCACCTAGTGGACCAAAGTTAAGTATGCTAATAATGACTTCACTCTTTTCCCAACTTTGTGATGCCCCGAATTCCCACTTCACCTGCCTCCACACCTTTGCTTCCATAGGATATAAATGCTTATTTGTAGTCCTTTTACATCTCTTCAGTGTTCATTTGAAAATGTCAGAACGTAGGATCTATCTGTCTCACGTGATTTCAGTGGTGCCTAATTTGATCCACTGATGGGTATTTCAAATATGACTTTCAGGATTTTCCCCTTTTTAAAAAGTAATCTCTGTGTCCAACGTGGGACTTGACTGACATCAAAAGTCTCAGGTTCTCTCAACTGAGCCTTCTAGTCACCCCTGCTTTCAGGATTAAAATAAATTTTTTAATGTTTATTTTTGAGAGAGAGACAGACAGACAAACAGAGTGTGAGCAGGGGAAGGGCAGAGAGAACAGGAGACACAGAATCTGAAGCAGGTTCCAGGCTCTGAGCTGTCAGCACAGAGCCCGACGCGGGGCTTGAACTCACAAGCCATGAGATCCTGACCTGAGCCGAAGTTGGACGCTTAACCGACTGAGCCACCCAGGTGCCCCTCCTTTCAGGATTAAAAAAAAATTTTTTTAATGTTTTTATTTTGTTTTTGAGAGTGAGACACACACACACAGTGAGATCAGGGGAGGGGCAGAGAAAGATGGAGACAGAATCTGAAGCAGGCTCCAGACTCTGAGCTGTCAGTGCAGAGCCCAATGTGGGGCTTGAACTCACAGACTGCAAGATCATGACCTGAGCTGAAGTTGGACGCCCAACCGACTGAGCCACCCAGGCGCCCCCAGGATTTTTAAAGATATCTAATAACTTAATGTCTGTTATGTTCATAGCTTTGATATATTTTCAGTAAAAAGTGATGTTTCCTTTGTGTTTTATTGTAAGTCTGCCCCTGCAGTGGCACAGAATTTTGGCATGACACTTTAAGACTTAACTCAGAATTTCCTTTTTGTGACAGGAATCTTGCTTGTTTAAAGGCAGTCTTCAATCCACAGATCATTCTTGTGAAGTGAGCAGATATATTAGGTGGATACTAAGAAAGCGGGTGTAAGTTTTAGGGCTGCCAATCCACTCTAGGCTCCCACCTCCACCTCTTTCATCAGTTTGTGTGGTTAACATTTCACTGAGCTGAAAAACGACAATTCCTTGTTCTAGCCTAGACAAGTTGAGAACCTTAGGCATGAAAATTTGTGCCAAAATCTTGCGATTATATTGAGGTTTAAATTAACTCTTGTAAAGTGTGCTATGATGTGTGTGTGTGTGTGTGTCTCTGTATGTTTGTGTGGGTGGAAAGCCGCTATAAAGTAGAAATACTTTGCTTGCCTGCCAGTATCTCCTCACATACTGGGCTCTGGCAGATCTCATTTTTTCACTCTTTCCATTAGATGGCGCTAGATGCCCAAGAAATAACTTCCAAAGGCATGGTGGAGGGCGGTGAGAGGGGCGTCTTTTCCTTTCACTGGGTTGCTGGTAGCTGAGCACACACACAACTAAAGGTCCTCTTCTATTGCAGGTTGGCACGGTATGCATTTTATTTTTTCGTGTGTATGGGGGGGGGGCGGGAAGGCTTGCCACAGACCACCTGTTCAATCCAAGCATAGGGTAGCATCTTGCCAGCTGGCAATAAATAAATAAATAAATAATTCCTAGAATTTGTCTTAACTATCAACAGACTTGATAGAAAGTATAGAACCGATTCAGGAGTGCAGCCAGCATGGATTTAAAGCTGCTGCGGCATCTGTTTCATACACTTGCGGAGATGGAAGAGAGCCACTCACTGCGACCTGTGTACTGAACTCCCACAGCGCAACCCGCGAGCCACTCGCCAGTCTCAAGGACTCCCTCATGTGTGCTTAGCTACCCGAGAAATGCAAGAGGCGGCGTCCTCCAGTCCTCTTTAGACGAAACATACACAAAACACACGATAGAGAAATAAGTGCTAGCAAGCCCCAGCCTGATGAAGTGGTGATTGTGTATAGATGCTAAGAACTTGTAAGCATTCCGAGATGGGGTACGAAATGGCCGGTTAGGCCTTGCGCAGGGAAAGAGAGAGAGAGAGAGAGAGAGCGAGCGAGCACTCGGGTAGGGGGACTATGGGAATGTTTGGAGAAGTCCAGAGAGAACTGAGAGCTCGGAGGGTGGGGGACCAGTCCAGCTCCGCACCGACTGCAGCCTCAGAGAGGCCGGCTCGGTGACCCCTCTCCTTTCTGCACTTAGCCTCGGGCATGCCCTCAGAGTGGGGCGTTTCCGGCCAGCCTTCTTGCTAGGGCTCTTTCCCGAGCAATTCGGCCACGCGGTGGAAGCCTGCGCGGGATCGCCAGCTGCAGCAGATTAGGGCCCAGAGCGCGGCCCGGGACAGCCACGGAGGGGGCGGGCCGGGGGCGGGTCGGAGGGGCGGGCAAGGGGCGGGCCCTGGTGGGCGGGGCTCTCTTCTGCCCCTCGCCCGCCGCCCGCCTCAGCCGCCGCCGCCGCCGCCGCCGCCGCTGCCGCCGCCGCCTCCGCCCGCCGCGAGGACCGAGGGAGCGGGGTTGCAGCCGCCTGCCCGCCCGCGTGCCCGGGCTGCGGTGGGCCAGGATGTCGGGCTTCCTGGAGGAGCTGCTCGGCGAGAAGCTGGTGACGGGCGGCGGCGAGGAGGTGGACGTGCACTCGCTGGGCTCCCGCGGCATCTCGCTGCTCGGGCTCTACTTCGGCTGCAGCCTGAGCGCCCCCTGCGCGCAGCTCAGCGGCAGTCTGGCCGCCTTCTACGGCCGCCTGAGGGGGGACGCCGCGGCCGGGCCGGGGGCCGGGGCCGGGCCGGGGCCGGGGGCCGGGGCGGCCGCGGAGCCCGAGCCGCTGCGCCGTCTGGAGATCGTCTTCGTGTCCTCGGACCAGGACCAGCGGCAGTGGCAGGACTTCGTGCGGGACATGCCGTGGCTGGCGCTGCCCTACAAGGAGAAGCACAGGAAGGTGAGCTGCGCGGGCCTCGTTGGCGCCCCTGGCCTCGGTGCGCAGCCCGCGCGTTCGGGGAAGCGGGGTGTTCGCCGGCCCCACCCGCAACACGCGGGCCCCTCGGCCCCGCTCCTGTATCTTTGCACACGCTTCCCCTCGTGTCCCTTAGTGTCGCCTTCCTCTGTCTGTGCCCGCCTCCGTCCGAGGATCCCGCCGGGTTGGGGCTCCCGCGGCAACTCCTCGGTGCGGGTGCCAGGCCGCGCCCCTGGGGGAAGTTTGACACCCCCAGGCCCCCGATCCCGGCTTCTGTCCGGAGGAGCCAAGAGCCAGATCCCCACGCGTCGGGAGCCTTGCTTAGTGGGCGGCTGCGCCGGGGGTCCCGACCCCGTGACCCCCAACCTCCGCTGTGGGCGCGGGGAGGGGCTGTTTCCTTCCCTCAGCCTCCAGACTCCCGGCGGATACCTGTAGTGGTGGGGGGTTGGAGCTCGCCCCCTACCCATAATGCCCAAACCAGGAAGTTTCCTCTCTCTGAGAGGAATCTTCTTTTCAGGGGACCCCTTCCCCCGTGACCCGGGACTCCGAGGCCAGGCCGCCCCGTGCCCCGGAGAGGCAGCCGCTGACCGTGGCTTTGGGTGAGAAGGGCGCTCACTCCTCTCCCCTTCTCCCTCCTCCCTCCGCCCCCGCGGGCTCGACTAGTGGCCACCGGGGAGCTTTTCATTGTCTGCCTGTCCAGCAGTCCTCCCCAGATGCCTCTCAGGCGCAGGAACAGACCCGTCTTTGCAGGTCTTAGTTGCTTGGTCGGTGGGCCACTGTCGTCTGGGCACACTTCGAAATTAAATGCTGAACTGATCCCTTAGGTTAACTGGGAAAACGAGGCTTTGGGGAAATTTATACTTCGCTGTCAACTGCTCATTCCCAGCATTTTGCTGCTGAAATTAGTTTGGGTTTTTGAGTGCATCTGTTGGATGAAGCTGTCTGTTTTAATAAAAGGGATTCAGGAAATCTTGTCATAAATCGAAGCAGGAAAAGTTTTGGAGCGTTCTTGCTTAATTTGTATGCGTGATGCAACGTGTGGATCCTGCACCTTCCCTTTCTGAGGAGAATCTTAGTTTATGGAGTGGACAGGAGAAGAGGGGCTGTTCTGGGGGTGTGGAGGTGCCCCTGGGGAGGATGGTAACGGCATGCCATGTGTTTCTTTTATGTCTACAGAGTCTTGTTGAGAAGCATGATTTAGATTTAGTAAGACCAAAAGGCTTTATATTGTGACCCCAAATGCCTCGAGTAAATCATCTCCAAATAGTGTGAGGTGCGGACTTAGGATTTAAAGCATGAAATACAGTTTAACAAATACAGTTTGTAAACTTCACATTGGAAAAACATGAGCTCACTAACCACACAGAGGCAAAACTTGGCATTTTAACCACTTTTTAGGGTGATCTTGCTCATAGTTGGGTTATATACTTGATAGTGCATGAATATGAATGGCCAATCCTTTTTTGCTTTAAAAATATGGGAATTCTTTGTTTTCCTTGGTGGTGGTTTTTATGATCCTTTTGGGGAGACATAATATTCAGAAAGTGATTTACCAAAAAATATTTTTATTGTTATGGCAAGTTTCTATTGTATATACCATTATGTGTAAAATAACGTCCTTATTGGGCAATACACATGATTTCTAGCTCATGCGAACATGATGGGAAACTGTTATAGACCTGAGGCCTGTTGTTTTTTTTTTTCACAGTGGAGGAAGTAAATTTGCTGGATGGTAAAAACATGGAGCAGATTGCGATGTTTTCCAAATACTTAAAGCTTTTTCTTGAAAAAGGAGACTATTTCATATGCTATATGCCATGCCTGGTTCTGTCTGCCGGGGCTAGTCCCCTGCACACACACACAAAGTGGCCCTAGTCTGGACCCGCCGATTCCACCAGGATGAGAGTCTGGATGACACAGGGCAGACCCTCATTTGAAAATACAGTTCAGAATGCTGAACATGCCCAAACCATGGTGCATAGCATCTTAAACATTTATTTGTCGCTCGGAGTTTTTCTGTCTCGCATCCTCTGGTTCACTTTGTTGTGTAAAACAAATCCAGTTTTTGAAGAGGTAGTTTCTACTCCTGGATGTTCATGAATAGGCAACTCAAGGTCTGTCTGATCCCGGAAACCATCCGGAGTGATATGCCAGGTAAAAAGACTCCAGCTGTGTTTTTTATGGAAAACATATTTTCAGAAATGACAACAGCTATGTACTCCCTCTGAAAGGAATTATTTTCTCCCTTGAAACCAAAGAAAGTAAACAATTCCCTTTTTTGTAAGGTTGAGTTTTTGTCTCTCTGTTTGAAACTGAGATGCTTAGAAGTCTGTGAGCTTGTAATGGCAGTTTCGTGATAAAAACAGGGAAAAGCCCAGGGCATCCCCAGTTCAGGGTGCTGAGCGGTGAACGCTTACCTTTTTGCTGATGGCCCCTGTCCATGTTGTTTCGCCAACTATAATAGTTTCAAAGAATAGAATTTTGTTTTACACTGAAGGGCAAACCAGAGTTCCAGATTACTAAGTTTTTTAAAGTTCTCGTTAACATTTGTTCCTTCAAACCATTCATATACTTCTTCCCACTGGGATAACAAAGGATATGGTTCTAATTAGTTATTGGCTGGCATTTCTCTAAAGAAAATTGAAAGATTATGGGGGGAAAGAAAATGCCGTGTGGTATTTTTTTCTTCTTTTATTAATTTCCCCTTTATGTAGTAAGAAAGTCTGGGGATGACCATATATGTTAGGCTTGCATTTTGCCTGGCTCTGCTCACCTTGACTGAAGCTGTGAGAAAACAGCAAATAAAAGGACTCCAGCATCTTTAAACAAAAAAAAAAAAAAATGCTTTATGGAAGGTTGTCCTGTTTCTGCTTGCTTTTGTGGTAGGTGCAAAAATAACTGAAGCTTCATTTTTTTGGCTTCCAAGCACACACATATAAATAGCTGTATAGAAATTGTAATTAAATGATAATAGAACTTTGCCTTTATAAGAGCAGTTTTGTCAGGAAACCTATAATCTTGAAGTCAAGGCAGTTGGACTTGTTTTAATAAGTAGGTTTGCTTTTCCTTTTGTTGGGAGACATTTTTCAGATTTCCGGAGAGAGAGAATGAAATGAATGGTTGGAAAGTGGTGATGATTCGGACTTTGGGAATTTGATGTGTTCCTTCGGGTGGGGATAACTTACTTTGCTGGCCGAACAGGAGAGTGGATCCCCAGGATCTTCTGCTTCAGCATCAGAGAGGGCAGCACGGAGTTTGGTTTTAAAGCCACTGGACTTCATTTTGCTTGGGCTGGATACCTGATGGAATACATTTGGTCAGTGTGGGTGCACTGACATCAAATGGTGCAGGACCACTGGTCTTAGACAGGTTTGCCTGGGTCTGGCTTGGCCCTAGACCTTCCTGCCAGACAGAAAGGAAAAGAGAAAGTTGGGGCCAATGAGTGGCAGTCAGGAGGCTCTGGTCCAGTCTACCTGCTCCGGTCTGCCTGCTCCAGTCGGGGGAAGGGGAATCTTCCTGTTTCCCTGTCTGGGTTGTTTGCTCTGGGTGGTTCTTTTAGTTCAGACTAAATCAGAGGTGTGGCCTACAATTCACTGGAATCCCTTTGGCTCTTTGGAATGGGGGAAGGTTTGGTACCAACCCAGGCAATCTTTTTTATCTTTGAGAGAGAGACAAAGAGACAGAGTGTGAGCCAGGGAGGGGCAGAGAGAGAGGGGGGCACAGAATCTGAAGCAGGCTCCAGGCTCTGAGCTGTCAGCACAGAGCCCGACACGGGGCCTGAACTCACAAGCTGTGAGATCATGATCTGCGCCGAATTGGATGCCTAACTGACTGAGCCACCCAGGCGCTTCCCCCTGCCCTCCAACCCAAGCAGTTTTATAGCTCCATCTCTCCCAGCTCATCTTCCCTCAAATCCCGATACCCTGACCACTAAGAGAATAACTTCTAGGACACTGACAGACCACTTTCATGGTGCTAAAAGCAGAAAAAGCACAGCTTTGAAGATAGGGTTTTCTGCCTTCTGCAAAAGGAGCCTGGATCAGCCAGGACAGGCTCCCTCTGTTCACTTTGTTTCCAGGACTTGGATCTGTCTAATAAAAGACAACAGTCCAATTAAAGTAATAAAAGCAATTTTCCTTGAGAGGCTTTTTCCTTGCTCCATTATTTGTAATGTGCTTTTTAATCTTTCATTTTTCTCTGCATAATGAAGACGTCTAATATATAGTAGGTAAAAATAGGGACTGATGTCCACCTGCCTGAGTTCAGATCCTGGCTCTGTCATTTGATAGCTGTGTGACCTTGTGAAAGTTACCCTACGTGTCTGTGCCACAGGTTCCTTATCTGTAAAATGAGATGATAATAGCATCTGCCCGGCAGATAGTATGTGCTCGCTAAGTGCTAGCTATCGTTAAAAAATTCTCATGAAATCTAGTAATTCTTTCATCTCCTGAGACTTTGGAATATATCACATTACAGAATTGCGGTTACAAGGTATATTTTTTAACTTTTCAAACAAATAACTTCTAAGTGTACAGGGGGGTATGGTGAAGGAGTTGAAAGAATTGCCCTAGAAGAGATTATAATTGAGGAGAAAGACCTGGAAGAATGAAGCAATGAAAGCAAATGAATATTTAGAAAATACTATTCTTGGGGTTCCTGGGTGGCTTATTAAGTGTCCAATTCTTGATTTCGGCTCAGGTCATGATCTCACAGTTCATGGGGTTGAACCCTGTGTCTGTCTCTGTGCTGATAGTGTGGATCCTGCTTGGGATTTTCTCTCTCTCTCTCTCTCTCTCTCTCTCTCTCTCTCTCTCTGCTCCTCCCCTGCTCTCTCTTTCAAAATAAATAAATAAACTTAAAAACAAAACAAAACTGTTCCTTAAAGAACTGGTAGTCCTGAGATTTACTGAGCTCCATACTCACATTTGCCAGTGAAACTTGAGACATCAGATCAATGAGGCCCAGACGGGATAAAGGGTAACAACTTTAAGATGATGAGGCACCCTTCTTGAGAGAGATTAATTACGCACTTGGTGCTGGTTCTGCGGTTTGCCAGAGCTATTAGGCGCGTCTGTCGCTGATCCTGCCCTCTTAAATCCGGGCAGCGTGAAGGTTGTAGGGCTGCTGCTCTTTCAGCTTGGGAAAGGGATGGTGCCTGCTCTCTGGAGCAGTGGAGACTCTAACACACCCTCTAACACGGCCACCTCCCTTCCTAGCTCTGGAATGCTGTAGGATAGGTTTGCCCAGACTTGTAGCCACTGCGCCTTACGATTCAGGCCTCCAGTTAGGGACTCAGGCCTGACTGGCTAGCTGTTCACAGCTCTTGCTGATTGATAGAGGTTGGGATGTGCACCAGAGCACAGAGGAAAGCTGTGGGTTTTGAGGTTAGGGTCATTGATTTCATTTACCCTCCTTTCTCCCCCTCCCCCACCCTCTTTTTATCACTCTTCCTTTTGGTTTTGAGGCCTTGTTTTAGTATCTGCACAAATTTGAAAAAGGAGGCTTTGTGTGATACACAGCTGGGGTGGGGACTGAGTAAGTCGCTCTGTGTATGGGAGGTGGAGGGGGTCTTTTTTTATTTTTATTTTTGATAAGGCTTGGGGCTCTAGGACTCTAGCTAGCCCCAATCTGAATAGACCAGGCTCCTCGAGGGATGATTTCCTTTCAAGCGGGAGAGCATAGGCTTGGCATAGGATATTTTCTTCTCTTTGCGTTCTCAATTCCCAGCGGTGCTCAGTGTTAACCACCAGAGTGCTTACTTTTCTGTATTTTATTAATTTACCACGCTACTTATTCAAAGGCACTCGAAGAAAATGGCTATGAATTTGGAATCTTTTTGCTGATCCTGGCTCTCATGAGGTTCTCGCGTACTGTTGCTTTATATCTGGCTGTTATCTTAAAAAGAAGTAAGAGTTGGGGCGCCTGGGTGGTTTGGTCAGTTAAGTGTTCGACTTTAGCTCAAATCATGATCTTGTGGTTCGAGGGTTCGAGCCTCACGTTGGGCTCTGTGTTGACAGTTCAGAGCCTGGAGCCTGCTTCAGATTTTGTGTCTGCCTCTCTCTCTGCGCCTCCCTGGCTTGCACTCTGACTCTCTCTCTCTCTCTCTCAAAAATAAATAAACATTCCAAAAAAAAAAAAAAAAAATTAAAGCTGATGGTGTGGAGCCTGCTTAGGATTCTCTCCCTTTCTCTCTGTCTCTACCCCCACTTGCTCTCTCTCTCAAATAAAAAAAAAAGGGGGGGGATGGGGTGCCGGGTGGCTCAGCTGGTTAAGCGTTGAGCTCCTGACTTCGGCTCACGTCATGATCTCACAATTCGAGTTCAAGCCCCACATCGGGCTCTGTGCTGACAGCATGGAGTTTGCTTGGGATTCTCTCTCTCTGCCTCTCTCTCTTCCCCTCCCTTGCTCATGTGCTCTGTTTCCCTCTCTCTCTCTCTTGAAATAAACTTAAAAATTTTTTTTTAAAAACTCATAAAAAAATTTAAAAAAGAGAAGAGTTCTGAAGTCTCAAGAGACTTGCTTCTCTGGCACCCCTCACATCCACAGAGTCTTGCTGATGCGATTTCCTTAACACATCTCAACTCTGAACAATTCTTGCCATCCCTATCATCACGGCTTGAGTTGAGGTTTCATCTGGACGACTGTGTACCACCAGCAGCTTCTCCTGGGGCTCCTTGCTTCCAATCTTGATGCCTGGAATGGTTCTCAGACCATCTTCTCAAACTGCCTATAATCAATGATCAGTTTTATTTTATTTTGTTAATTTCCAATCCGTCACACACCAATCCAAGTGGCCTTACTAAGCATGACTCCTGTTGAGGTTGAATCACATGCAACTCCCCGCTAAGTTGACCTCACACAGGCTGGTCTCTGTCCTTTTCAACAAGAGGAGCCTGTTGATCACAGGCTTGGTTGTTGCTGCAATGTTGAACTGCTGAGTACTCATTCTCAATTTCTGTACTTACCTTGTTGGGGGCCAGTAGCAACTTATGGGAAAGCACTGGGTTGCAAACCTACCTTGAGCCTTGAGCAGCGCTGCTCTAGACTGTTTCTGGAATGGTCAAGTCCAAAATCACAACTTTGATCATATCATTCTCCTACCTAAGAATTCTGTAGTTGTTCTCCATAGCTTTTGGGGTCAAGTCCAAATTCTAGAGCATGGTCCCTGACTATTCTCCTGTCTCCTGTCTCACCTGCACAGTGTTCTTTTCCCTCCCAGCTGGCTGAGTTTGGAACTTCTAAACTTCAGTCCTGGTTCCCCTGTTTCCCTAAGAAGCTTTCTTGTCTCTTTGTCCTCTAGGTGGGATGATTCTGTGGGCTTCCATAGATCTTCTGCACAAATGCCCTAGCACTTAGGCTGTGTTTGTTTCATTATTAGACTGTAAGCTCTTTGAGGACGGAAACCAACCAAAGGGGGGGGGGGGGGAGATGATCAGTTCCTTAGGTGCTGAGACTATGTGATCACAGAAAAGCAGGCATGGGACTTTTAGATTGGGAACTTGAACACATGGTAGCTTCCACATCGTGTAAGTTGAAATGTGTGCTTTCACTATTGTGTAGCTTGATTTTAATATTTAATATTAGAGTTGAGCCTTAATTGAATTGTATAATTGTATATATCCACAGTATGTGGGTGTTTTTGTTTTTGTTTCTTAACGAGTGCTGTAAAAGGCACTTAAACAAGCAAATGGATGTGTAACTCCATTGCCCTGTAATTCTGTGCTCAAAAACAGGAAAAGACTTGGAAATGTCAAAAATCTTAGGCCATTAAAATAGTCTCCTATCTGTAGACCTATCATTCCATGCTTTTATGTTTCATAGTTTGTGTTTCTCCGGAATCTTTCTTCCAAGGAACTCAAAATGCATGCCTATTACATCTTCGAGCAACTAGCAATCAGTAGATACTAAACGTTTTAACTTTTCAAAGTATATTCGAGTTGGAGAATTGAAGCAAGAGAACCAATTATTAGATTAGGGTCACAGTGTTGGATGAAAGAGCTCAGCTGAAGTCCCTTAAATTCAACTCGGTCCTTTCTGTTTGTGAAATCGTATCTTACAAAATGTTCACATCAAACATTCTCTGTGGAAGAGGAGGGAGCTGAAAGTTCTCTTTTCAACAAATGGTTTTTGGTGTGGATTCACCCTAGATATGCATAGAAGACCCTGAAATAAGATAGAAGTAGTTTCACTGCTGAAAGCATTTGCTGTTGCCTGGAAGACAGGAGAGCCAGAACTTCTTTGCTGCTGCTGCCTTTCTGAGGTGGTGGTGGTGGTGGTGGTGGTTTCTAAGGGCCTTTTAATGATTTGGCTTTTTTTAGATCAGCCAGTGAAGTGGCCCCAACTCCCCTTCATCCTATGCAAAGCCTGCGGGCTGCTTTAGTGCTTTTTGTTCTGAGACAAAATTGAACTTCAGGTGTCCTGCCGAGATCCTAGGACTAAATCAGTCCTCCCTTTTATGAGGTTTTCAGAAACTGCTGTTCTAACTTCCAGTGAAATCTCAAACATGTGCTTTCTGCTTTATGACAAGTAAGAAGTATAGTAATTGAAAGTTGCTTGAGTGCTGTTATTCTCGAGCGAAACCCTGTAATGGAAACTTTTGTTCTGTGGCATCCATGATTAAAAGCAAACATAAATTTTCTGCTGCTTGCTGGTCGTAACTCTTGGACCAGATATACAGTGTATTTTTGTATGAACTACACTTAAAATCCTTTTCAAGAAACCATTTAAGCTTACAGTTCAGCATTCCTTTCAGTTACATCTTATCACTCCCCCACTCCCCATTGTCTTATTTCAAGGTAGACACCAATTACAGGTAAATTCAAGTAATATTTCTACGGTGAAGAATGCTTTCATCTCAGATCATTGTTGAATACTCGTAAAGAGGGTGTGGTGAGTTTTGCTGTTCTAGGGATAGGGTTTCCCTCTTTGTTTTCCTAGGGGAATTTTATCCAGATGAATCGGTTTTATAGAGTTTTACTTGTCTTTTTTCGTCAGTATGCTAGGGACAAAAATCTGAATGGAATCAGAAGATGTTGCCTTTTCCCCCTTTAAACGTGATCAGGTCAAGACAGTTTTCTTTGGGTCAAGACAGTTTTCTTTTGATCGTGGTGCCTCACAGCACAGCTGCCTCATCTGTTAGTCATTTTTCAGGGTTTGATGTGAAATATACAGATTGGGCAGAACAACCAGCTATAGGGAAAAATCACAGTGTTACCTCTGAACTCTCTGTGGATGGCAGTGAATGTAGGTGTGAGGATAGCGTTTTCTCAGCTCTGGGCACGTGCTTGAGTGACTGCAGCTTAAAAAAGCATTTATATCCACGGACCTTCACAAATTCTCCGCTATTAGAAGTGAACGTTTAAAATCTGTCACACGGTGGCTAAGAGTATGGGTTCTGGGTCTGGGTCTTTTGGTTTTGAATCACACCTTGGTGGATTTCTAGCAATGCGATTTTGGTGCAGGTTACCCAACTTGTGTGTCTCTAGGTCCTGGTCATTAAAATGGAGATAACAGTATCTACCTCATAGAGTTGTTGTTAAAGGGTTAAATGAGTTACTATTCAAAAAGAGTTTAGAACAGTGCCTAGTGCATGGTAAGTGCCCTTTAAATGTTTACCCTAGGCACTTCAATATTTCAGTTCCTGTGTTTTGGCTGTTTCAGATGACAGAAGAGAAAAATTCTCAGCTTTTCTTTCTTTGTATCACGCCTGTCCTCAGCACCTAGACTCTGCATCTAGTGGCCCAAAATGTAATCTTGTTTCTCCCCAGTTTCTCACTAGGACAGGGGTAGTTACTGGTCACTTGTTGATTTGATGACACACCATGCCTTTGACTCTGGGTAGAATTCTAGACCAGCTCTTTGACCATCTGGTTGCTCAGTTTTCCTGAACGGATTCTAATGGATTTACCTTTGAGCTGGGAGTGGGCAGCGGAGTCTGGGCTGTATATATTTCTCCTGCCATTTATTTATTTACTTTTTTGACTTTTTATTACGGAAAACTTCAGACATCACACCAGTAGGGAAAATAGCACAGTGAACCCCCTTGTACCCAGCGCTCAGATACAAGGATCACCAATTCATCATGCCCTCTCCCCCTCCCCTTCAGTGGATTTACTTTGAAGCAGCACCCAAGCATTGTATCATTTCCTTCGTAAACATTTCACTAAGTAACTCGTTTTTAAAACATTTTTATTTATTTTATTTATTTTAATGTTTATTTGTTAATTTGGGGGGTGAGGGGCCAAGAGAGAGGGAGACAGAATCCCAAGTAGGCTCCGTGCTGTCCGCGCAGAGCCTGACGGGGGGCTGGAACCCATGAACTGTGAGATCATGACCTGAGCCAAAATCAGGAGTCAGATAGCTTAACCCACTGATCCACCCAGGCACCCTTCACTAAGTAACTGTTAAAAAAAATCATAATCTATCATAACCTCAAAAAATCCGATAATCCCTAAATATCGGCAAATATTCACTCAGTATTCAGATTTCTCTGATTGTCTCCTAATTTTTTTTTTATAAAAATAATTTTTTTTTATTTGTTTGAAACCACATTGCAACTGGTAGCTATGTCCCTAAAGTCTTTTAAACCTAAAGTTTCTCCTTCCACTTGAACTTTCTCTGGGTCTGCCCCCTTGCCACATTCCCAACCCTTTCTTATCCATATTGTAAAGGTCTACAGAATATTGACTCTTGGGTTCAAAAGTGTCCTAGGCCCTTGTCGTTGAGACCAGGTGTTGGCCGCCTCCTAGTCCCTGGTGGCTCAGATGCAGTTCTTCAGAGGGGCTGCCCTTCTCCATCTCCACTCCGCTTCTCTCTGTGGGGGCCCTGACCTCTGGCCGGCTGCTCTCATAGTGACCTGTGATAGGAGGGCCACCCGCAGCTCTGGGTTTGCTTTCTGTCCTGTCAGAACCCCAGGAGAAGGAGGCCAGCTTTAGTCACCCTCCCATCCCCGGACATGTCTGATATTCTGATTGGCCACACCCGAGTCATATGCACACGTGCATAGCCAGAGGGTGGGGTCACAAACCAAGTGGACTGAACATCAGGAAAGGGGAGTGCTTACCAAGGAAAATGAGAGTGTGTTACTTGAGGGAGGGGACATGGAAGGACTGCAGATGCCCCCTAGAGTCATCTATGCCTAACCCCATGGCAGCATGCTCAGCAAGTGGTCACCCAGCCCTTGGCAGAGCATTTCTAGTGACCACAAAGTGCCATCTCCTTAGGAGGCCATTCTGACATCAGCCATCC
Source organism: Felis catus (assembly GCF_018350175.1). NCBI lineage: Eukaryota > Metazoa > Chordata > Mammalia > Carnivora > Felidae > Felis > Felis catus. The sequence continues at coordinate 16,090,899 of NC_058381.1, read as the reverse complement.
TTGCCTAAGGGACTGGCCAGCCTTCAGAGACCTGCAGAAGTTCTCTCTCTGAAAGATTCCCATGGTCATTTGGCCATTTCTTACATGATAAGGGTTCAAGTTTCATCACTATCCTGGCTGTTCGTATCTGAGCCCACCCCACAAACCTGAACACGGACTCCAGGGGGCTCTGCCCGAAGCACAAAGGGTCAGCTTATCTAGATATTATCTGAATTTACATAATTACAGCTTGAGATTGTATTAGCTTTTCTGACAATCACATTACACTGTGTTGACTCACTGACCTTTTTGTCAACCAAAACTCCAAAGGCTTGTTCATCAGTTTTATACCTGAACAAATGAGAACAGAGTCCCAAATCATATATCTGTGATCCTTAAGAATATGTTTACTTAGATTTGATTATTTTCTGCAATCTGTCAGAATCTTTTTTGCATGCGTATGTGGTCACCCACAATAATCATAGCCCCTTCTGAGCTATGAATTATGTGATCCCTTGCAGACCTTCACTAAATCTGGGGATGGAGTCCCAGGTCACACCACTAAAGCCTCCTCCAGACTAATATTGGTCTGTTAGTTGTTGAAACACCTTAGAATCCAGCCAGTTCTAAATTTGCCTAATTATATTACTATTCAGCCCACATCTCTCCATCCAGTTAACCTTTATCATAGGAGACCTTAACAGATTGCTGGCTCTAACTTAGAGATTTGCCATTTCCCTTTCAAGGAAAGATAGTGTGAAATGATTTCTGTTTATAAAGTGAGCCCATGCTTACTTCTAAACTGATCACTTCTTCTCCTAAGTGTGTGTTTAATAACTGTAATAAGCTGTAGGATCTGTTGAAGGGTTGATGTCAGCTTCACCGATCTGTAGCTTGCAGAATCTCCCCCGTTTTGCCCATTTGAATGAAAATCAGTACTGCCTTCCATCTGTTGGTTGCTGGTGATGAAATCACTGACAGGTGTTAGGTGATCTTGTGGGCATATTTTCTCCCTCTTGGATGTAATTCATACCTTACAGGAAGAGGGTTGCGAGATCAGGTGGGCCTGTGTGGAGTGTTGGTTGGTACATTTGTTTCCTGCATAGAACCCTGTAGGGATAGCTGTGGCCAGAGACCCCTGTCAGAGTGTAATTGGGAGCACCCCATTTGACCAGGATGCTCAGATCCTGCGCTTTCTGAAGTCTGTGTGGCAGTAGTGGCTGCCTTGTCCCCATCCCAACACCTCCCTCCTCCCACTCTCTCATTAGGGCACTAATAGAGCCTGAGGGAGTCTTTTCCTTAATGCCATTTCTCCCCATCGGGCTAGGGCAGGATGAGAATCTGGCTGGCTAATTAAGTGTGGCATTTTGTTTCAAAATTAGCAAGAGACAGGAAACCTCGCTGCAAAGCAACCTTAGCGTCCTTGCAGGTAGATTTTTCGTAACACTTGACTTTTTAGAATGAATCACTCCATTTATTTTGAAAATTTTACCTTCTTTTACAAGGGACTTGTTTTCTTACCCGAGGGTGTTTGCCTGTTTAAGATTACACGTAAATCTGTTCTATCCTTTGCAGTTTGGTCCCTAAGAAGGCTGACATTTCAAATGTTAGGCATGAGGATGAATTGGCATTAAATGCCTTCAAACAATTTCCTGGGGGAAATCACTTTCCTAAATTTGCAGAAGGGCGCGGGCTTCAGCCCTTGGATGCACTGTTTTTACTTTTACAAATGTGCTTAAGAGTAAAACCCTACCTCGTACCACTTGAACGTCTTCTCTTTCATTTGGAGTCGTGGAAAGTATTAATTTGCAGCGGCTGTGGTGGAAACACTCCAGTTTTGAAGCGCTTTTTGAAGCGCTGCTTTCCTGCAAAGGTTCAGCTAATGACTTTTTCTGAGGTCATCTGAGCCTGCTTTTTGGTGGATACAACAGCCACAGAGACAGTAGTGACCAGGCGAGTGCAGATCCCCGGAACCAAACCTGCTGTGCCTTCACGAGGAGGCTGTTGGTTTGTACGCATCCTCAGCAAAAATTATGTCTCTGCTGCTCACGTTAAAAAGCCATTTATATTCCTTTACTCAGCATATACTTAAACACATTTTTCCACTTGTTAACTTTTTCCCATTTGCAAGAGAAAGCCAGGATTTCATTTTTTAAGTTAGAAAATAATCCTCTTTGTAGAGATAATCAGTAATGGTGTCGTATATTATTCTTCCGGTAAAAGAATAGGTGTATACCGCGGGTATGAATGTATATGCTTCAATATCTTTTATACAAGTAGATTTTTTTTTTTTTTTTTGAGAGAGAGAGAGAGAGAGCACATGTGCACACACAGGCGGAGCAGGGGAAGAGGGAGAGGGAAAGAGACTCTAAAGCGGGCCCCGAGTGGAGCCTGATGTGGAGCTCGATCTCATGACTGTGAGATCATGACCTGAGCGAAATCAAGAGTTGGACGCTCAGCTGACTGAGCCGCCCACGTGCCCCACAAGTAGATTTTTAGCATTTGAAATTAATTTTTGTTTTCTGAAAGGACAGTGTCTTCACATGTTAAATAGAATTGCAAATAAAATGAGAGGCATGCGGGGATAAGTACGTCTCACTCCCACTGCTGACTACAGCTTGCCTCCCCTGTAGCAGCCACCATGATCAGGTTCTTGTTATGTCCCTTCAGAGGTATTTTGTCCTTATTCAAGCATGTCCCTGATACACGCATATTTTTTTTTTTTTTTAAACCAAGCCTTTTAAACAGATCTTGCTCATATTCTTGGCTGTCCCTGACAGGTGCTGCTTTTTTCCTCAGGTGGGTAAAGACTAGAAGTGCCGTCGCATAGCCCTGTGGTGACTCTGTACTGTGCCTGCTGTGGTAATGAACCCAACATAGAGACAAGGAACAGAATTCCTCCCCTACAAACACCACTATCCCTAGAAGGAAAGTGGCTTCGCCTGACATGTTTGCTGAGTATGGTGGGCTAAGGAGACCTTGGAAAGCAGCTTTCCCGTCCTTGGAGAGGGGCCCCCCCTAGAACTGCCATAAAGCGCTCAAGAAGACAGTGTCTGTGGAATTTCCACTGCTGTGCCCTGCCGTTTGGATAAATTAAGAGGTTCATTCTCTGAGCTGTCATTCTTCCCTTCTAAGAGTATTCGGATTTATACAGGAACAAAAGACTTCCCCAAGCCGGGCACTTGTATTATGCTGTGTCTTTTGTGGTGACTAGTATTAGGCAACCTGTATTTAGTATAAGTTTTTATTTACTGAGTGTGCTGCACTCTTAGAAAATCCATCACCACCAGAATCCAAGGTTATGAAATAGATCAAATAAGGGATTATATCTGTTATTTTCATTATGGAAGGATTATTTTATTAGGCCAAATCGTTTTAGGTTGTGAGCTTCTAAGAGATTCAAAATGTGATTTCTTCCACTTAGAAAACTCCTTGACAACATCTTTGGAATGCATCAGTTGTTTCGAGAAAAATGTACAAATATTACATCAAAAGTCCTCTTACTAAATATCACACACAACTTTTCCACTTTCCTCTGAACATTCCTTATTCATTTCTATATGAGGCAGCTGAGAAAACTTATAACTCAGTTATAGTTCATGGATGCAAGTTGCTTATGAAAAATCAAAAGGTTGCTAGGGGAATTAAATAGGTTTATTAAATAGATTATAGAGCTTATGAAAGGCACACTTTGCAAAGATCCAGTGAACTTTAAAAGGGGACTTGGGGGGCCCCTGGGTGGCTCTGTCGGTTAAGCTCCTGACTTCGGCTCAGGTCATGATCTCGCGGTCCGTGAGTTCGAGCCCCGCGTCAGGCTCTGTGCTGACAGCTCGGAGCCTGGAGCCTGCTTCAGATTCTGTGTCTCCCTCTCTCCCTGACCCTCCCCCGTTCATGCTCTGTCTCTCCCTGTCTCAAAAATAAATAAACGCTAATAAATAAATAAATAAATAAATAAATAAATAAATAAATAAATAAATAAAAGGGGACTTGGGACGCCTGGGTGGCTGTCAGTTAAGCAGCTCAGATCAGGATCTCACTGTTGTGACACTGAGCCCTGCATCAGCCTTTGCGCTGGGCATGGAGCCTGCTTAAGATTCTCTCTGCCCCCCTCCCTCTGCCCCTCCCCTGCTCATCTTCTCTCTCTAAAAAAAATAAATAAAAGAGGACTTGACTTAAGAATGGAAGGGGAATGAGTGTTAGTTTAGAAGCAAGAATATCTTCTGAACAATTAGTCATAAATGCCGAATAAATGTATATCCTATAGGCCAGGACAAAAGTATAATGCTTCTTGCCTTGCCTTACCTTCGTGAAGGTATCCTTTAAAGCTGTGTAATAATGAACACTCTAAACGTTCATCATGGAATGGTTAAGTAAATTACAGTACTCAGAATCATGTCGAACAGCTATTAAAAATGGAGTTAATGACCTTTGCTGGAACGTAGAACTATACTTCAGATATTGTATTCAAAAAAGCGAGATCCCAAATTACACAGATACCATAATTACAGTACAACACTGTTTAAACAGATGCATAAGAAAGATTGCAGTAAATGCCCCAAATTGCTTATCTTTATGTTGGGGTAGTGGTGTCTACGGTGGTGAGTCTCTGATTTACAAATGTTCCGAAATGTGATCGCTTGTGTAATGAAAACATATGGGAGGAGATAATGGTGCTCTTGCCTGGAAAGGGTGTGCGTATAGTTTGTGAACGCTTTGTTTTCGTGTGGGTTCTCTTACCCCCTTTCGATCTGGTCAGGAGTTGAGTGGCATTTTTAGAAGATGAGGAAGTAACCTTGCTCACAGTCGCTGCCTTACTGAAGCGCCAACCTGCTTCCAGAAAGGCTTTCTGGAAAGAATAACTTGGAAGTGACCTTTTCAAATGAGGGGGAGGGTAGTCCAGTGGATTAATAAAGAAAGATATTCCAGATATAAATAACTACGTGGGAATGAAGGGGAAAGTTGAGAAGGAGAAAGTTCATTGGATCCAGCAGGGAGAAGAGAGTGGGGTGGAGAAGAGACAGTGCCTGTTTGGAAACTGATGAGTGGCAGAGACTCCCCATGCTCAGGGGAACATTGTTACCTTTTATAAGGAAAAACAAAAGTTCCTTTGGCAGGTGGTGGGGAGAACACATTTCCGGTGATTCTGATTTGGAGGCGGGATTTCATCAGGCCTGAAGACTCTGGGAAGCGGACCTGGACACATGGGATTAGTGGCCTCTCTCAGGGTTTGGGCTTGGAATGAGAAAGACACGCCAGGTAGTAGGTAAGAAACAGATGCCTTTGTACCAGAGGCCAGACTCAAACTCGAGAACCTCGTCGTGGGCCAGGCTGCAGAAATACATTTTCTGTAGGCTTCATTAGATCATAAAGAGGAACCCTGGGTTAATGGCTTCTGTTTGTGAAATAAAGGAAAAGAAATTCCTCGCGGAACTTTCCACTACTGTATAGTGTTGGGGAGAGGGGGGAGCAGTGACTGGGACTAAGAAGCCCTCGTTCTGGATTTCTCACTTGATAAATGCTCATATTACAAAGTCAAGCCTGTGCTTTTCAATGCTTTGTATTGACACTGCCCAGCTTCGGTCAGTCACATGTTTTCTGAGTATCTTATTTGCCTCGGGCAGTGTCAAGGATGCGGAGAAATTAGTGACAAAGTCCCTGTTGTCAAAGGCATTTTTAATTTACCTGGGGAGATAAGGCATGATATACATATGTAAACTTAGGGTCTCTATACGATGATGTTTAGTGAGTTGATTGTAATAGGGATGGGGTTGCCAACAGAAGCTTCAAGAACAGAGAGTCCCATGACACTTCGTCAGACAGCAGCCAGAGAGGCTGGACCGCCCATCGTGGATGACCTGGCTCACACTTCTCTCTCCTGTTCTCTAGCTTTGAGATTTTGGGCGAGTTACTTTAACCTTTGCAAGCCTGTTTCCCCATCTGTAAAATGGGAATGATAGTAGTACCTACCTTGGAGGGTGGTTGTGGAGGTTCGAGATGACAAGGAATTTAAAAAGCCCTTAGCCTACTGGGTGGCACGTGGGAGCTGGTCAGGAGGTGGTGACTGTCATTCCACCAGACCAGAATGTTTCTGAGGACGGGGACTCCGTGCTCATCATTATGTTATTCATCCTTAATGCATTTGGTAAACTTATTAACGAATACTGGGCACAAATATTTATTGAAAGACTGAATGAATAGGTTGGGATCTAGAATTAAAAAGTCGGCTAGAGTCCAGTAGAAAGAGAAATAGAATTCCAAGCATAAAAGCGAGTCTCAAAGTCAAACAGAGATCTACATTTTTCTGTGTATTTGTGCTTTCATCATCAATGAAGCAAAGGCTCTTGTTGTAGAACACTGGGCAATGGGGTCTTTGAATGTTAAACTGGGAAGGATGTTGGGGATCATGCAGCAACTCCCTTCCTTTACAGATGAGGAAACTAAGGCCCAGAGAGGAGGCAGCCACATTGCCGGCCAGCCTCTCAGCCCCAGGTTCCCTGTTGCCAGGTCAGTGACATTCCTTGATACTCTTCCCAGTAGAGCTTTAAAAAAAAAAAAAAAAATTTAAAGGTTTATTTATTTTTGAGAGGGCATGAGTGGGGAGGGGCAGAGAGAGGGAGATATAGAATCTGAAGCAGGCTCCAGGCTCCAAGCTGTCGGCACAGAGCCCGATGCGGGGCTCGAACCCACCAGGGGTGAGAGCATGACCTGAGCTGAAGTCGGACGCTTAACTGACTGAGCCACCCAGGCGCCCCTCTCTTCCTGGTAGTGCTTTTATTTATTTATTTTTAAAAAAAATTTTTTTTTTCAACGTTTATTTATTTTTGGGACAGAGAGAGACAGAGCATGAACGGGGGAGGGGCAGAGAGACAGGGAGACACAGAATCGGAAACAGGCTCCAGGCTCTGAGCCATCAGCCCAGAGCCTGACGCGGGGCTCGAACTCCCGGACCGGGAGATCGTGACCTGGCTGAAGTCGGACGCTTAACCGACTGCGCCACCCAGGCGCCCCCTGGTAGTGCTTTTAAAAATGGCCTACCGGTGTGTCCGTGTGACTTGGCCAAAGTTTGCTCGTAGCACAGAGAGATAAGCGTCCTGAAAAGAGGGAAATGCCACAAGTCCTATTTTTCCTGAGTGATTTTGTGTATCTTGGCCTGGAGACAGCAGGACTGCGATTTTCCTGGTCTCAGGAGCCTGTTCCTGAGAGCAGAGCCACTTTCCTGTGGAAGGGCTGGGGTCAGGGCTCGGGGTGCCGGTCAGGGTCAGACCTCCTGGGTGGAAAGCCTCAAGTGGCTGTAACTCATCGCTGAAAAAACAAACACGTTACTTCACTGAACAACAGCATCGAGCACTTAAGAAGGGGATTACCAGGGCTGAAATATGTGAGACAGAAAGAAAGGAATTTAAAAGGAGCCAGGTGTTTGAATTTGTGAGTCCAGGCTGATGAGGCTCCTAAGTGTGAAAGAGAAATTCCATTTAGATGACTGGTGGTCACAGTATTTTTTCCTGTTGGGCCAGCGGGGAAGGGAGAGGAGGAGGTGTGTTATCTCCAGGCAGTTAGCGCCCTTCCCGTGTTGAGGGTTAGCTGGGACCTGAACCCTGGGTACCTCGCCACATGTCCAGGGGTCACGCGAATTTGCCCCATGCTTCCTGGAGGTCATTCCAACCTGAGCAGGAAGATACAAGCCAGAGTAGGGCAGCCTGGATGCATACTTGGTTTCAGCCTCCAGTTCGGGAAGGGGGCTGCTGGGCCAGACCAGCTGTTTTACTAGAGGGAGAATTTAGATGTGCTGAAACTTAGGAGTGGGAATCATTCCTCAAGCCAGTTCTTATTAATGAATTATCTGGGTGGCTCAGTCGGTTAAGCATCTGACTACGGCTCAGGTCATGATCTCACGGTTGGTGAATTCAAGCCCCACATCGGGCTCCGTGCTGACAGTGCAGAGCCTGCTTGAGATTCTCTCTCTCTCTCTGCCTCTCCTACTCACTCTCTCTCAAAATAAATTAATAAACTTAATAAAAAAAAGGAATTATGTTGGTGTGCTTTAAAATACTTTCAGAAACTCAACACAGTCTTCTTGAAGCTGGGCTTTGTAGTTTGCTATCCAGAAAGGATTTGTGGCGTGGAGCTCTGGTGACTGCATGTGTGGTCACCTCCCTCCATGGTGACCATGCACAGAACATGTTTCTTCCATGTTTCTGCTTAAAGATGCCTTATTCAGCACATATGGTCAATTCAGGAATATTGAACTTAATGGTCACAGCCGTGTAACCCATGTCTGAACGAAGCTTATGTCACATACATTTTCTCATTAAGGCACAGCACAGCCTTCTTACACTCAGAACACCAGACAGCACTTCAGCATTATGCTTGGGGGGCCATTTTAAGCAGTGAAATCACCAACAGAAGGCACAAAAATTCGAAAAATGTGGCACTAAACAGACCATGAAAAGGACACTTGTTTATAGTATGAGCTGAAACAAGAAGGCAGCGTGTTGTCTAGTTTGACCTCAGCTGGGACACGTGTGGCAGGTGACTCAGATTCCTCACCAGTGCATGTCTGTCAATGACCTCAAAGGCGTCGCTAGATTGATTTGGGGGTTACAAATAAATTTGAATGAGTAGGCCAATTAATAAATACAGAATTTGTGAATAATGATTGTACCCATTTTTCCAATACATCATGCTGAACATGTAGGGCAACCTTTATAATACTGCTTGGCTTTAATGCCCACACCTTCAGCAAGTTCCCGTATTCCCACTGTCTTTTTAATTGTGTGGTTATAAAAAATTAAAAAATACAAATTTGCAAAAGGAACAGTGCTTGAGATTGTCCAGATTCCACCAACCGGAGATCATTATTGTTTGCATTTTGGTGCCTGTCGTTCTGGAGTTTTTTCTATGCAGATGTACGTACTGCTGTCTGTAGTGTCGCATGTTTTATAGATATATATGCATAAATATGCTTAAAACAAAATTAGTGTCATACCATACTTATTGTTATACAATCTGCATTTTGCAGTTCCCCATTGCTGGAGCCTAACATGAGAGGTGGGAGTGAATGGTAAGGAATGAGTCTGGATGGGCAAGTAGGGGGCAGAAAATGAAGGGACGTCAGGGGGCAGGACTGTGTCCTGATGGGGGCCACTGATATGTTCTAAGAAGGGACCTTCCATAATCAGATTAGATAACCATGGTAGCTGTGTGGACAATGAACTCAAGGGGAGACCAGAGCCACACTGTCCAATAACTTCCTGCCATGTGTGACAGCAAGTACCTTGAAATGTGGCTGGTCCTAAGGAGATGTGCCATGTTAAATATATACTGGATGTCAGAGACCTGGTACCAAAAAAAGAATGTAAACTATCTCCTTAATACTTTTTTAAATATCAATTGCATGTTGGAATGATCTTTTGGTTATATTGGGTTAAGTAAGATAGATTAAAATTAATTTCACCTGATTTTTTCTACTCTTTTTGAAAATGTTTATTTATTTTGAGAGACAGAGAGAGTGCACATGTTCATGTGCAAGGGACAGAGAGAGAGAGAGAATGAGAGAGAGAGAATCCCAAGCAGGCTCTGTGCTGTCAGCACAGAGCCCGATGTGGGACTTGAACTCACGAAACCACGAGATCATGACCTGAGCTGAAACCAAGAGTTGAATGCTTAACTGACTAAGCCACCCAGATGCCCTGATTCTTTCTACTTTTTTACGTGGCTACTAAAAAATTTCAAATTGTATGTAGATTGTCCCGATAGATAAACCCCATCGTAAGTTGAAAATATCATTAGTCGAAAATGCATTGGATACACTGACCCTGCCAAACATCATGGCTGAGCCTAGCCTACCTTACACATGCTCAGAATACTTGCGTTAGTCTACGGTTGGGCAAAGTCCATTTTATAATAAAGTGTTGACTGTCTCATGTAATTGATTAAATACTGAAAGTAAAAAACAAAACAAAAAAGATGGTTGGATGAGTGCAGAATGGTCGTGGGTATATTGGTTTATTCACCCTTGTGATCACGTGGCTGATGGGTTGCTGTGGCTTGTTGTGCCTCAGGAGAGATACCACACATCGCCAGAACAGGAAAAGAACCAGATTCAAAATCTGAAATAGATTTACACTGAATGCATATCACTTTCGCACCATCAGAAAGTCAAAAAATCAAGCCATTGTTAAGTCGGGAACCACCTGTCTTTCTATTGGACAGCACCGCCGAGGAGGCAGGTGCTGAGGGAGTGAAGTACACAGGGTAGTGGGGATGGGATGGGGCAGGACAGAGGGAATGGATCTGAGCAGCATTTGGAGATACGATCCATGGCTGTTGTCCTGGCGTTGGAGGCTGCTGTGGACCGGAGACGGACATCCCGTGGAGACACTGCAGGTTCTGTTCCAGACTACCACCATAAAGCGGGTCAAATGAATTTTTTCATTTCCCAGTGCATGCAAAAGTTATGTTTATACTATATTATGAACTGTTAAGAGCGCAGTTAGCATTACGTCTAAAAAATGTACATACCTAGTTAAAAATACCTTATTGCTAAAATGCTGACCCTATCTGAGCTTTCAGTGAATCATAATCGTTTTGCTGGTGGAGGGTCTTGCCTCTATGGTGACAGCTGCTGACTGAGCAGGGTGCTGGGTGCTGAAAGCTGGGGTGACTGTGGCAATTTCTTAAAATAAGACAACAGTGAAGTTTGCTGCACCAATGGACTCCTCCTTTCATGAACAATTTCTCTGTAGCATGTGATGCTGTTCATCTCAAACACTGCCACTGCTTTATCAGCCAAGTTTATGTGATATTCAAAACGCTTTTGTTGTCATTTCAACAATCTTCACAGCATCTTTACTAGGAGTAGATTCCATCTCAAGAAACCACTTTCTAAACAGTTTTTTTAGTGTTTATTCTTGAGAGAGAGATAGAGGACAGAATGAGAGGGGGGTGGGCAGAGAGAGAGGGAGACAGAATCCAAAGCAGGCTCCAGGCTCCAGGCTCCAAGCTGTCAACACAGATCCAACTCAGGGCTCGAACTCACAAACCGTGAGATCATGACCTGAGCCAAAGTTGGAGGCTTAACTGGCTGAGCCACCCAGGTGCCCCTCAAGAAACCACTTTCTTTGCTCATCCTCAAGAAACAGCTCTTCATCTGTTAAAGTTTTGTCATGAGATTGCAGCAATTCAAACATAGTAATAATGGGAAAGCTTGAAATATTGCAGGAATTGCCAAAATGTGACACAGAGACACAAAGTAAGGAAATGCTGTTCGAAAAATGGCGCCGGTAGACTCGTTCAACACAGGCTTGCCACAGACCCTTTAGTTATTAAAAAATGTAGTGTCTGGGGGCGCCTGCATGGATCAGTCGGTTAAGCTTCCAGCTTCAGCTCAGGTCACAATCTCACAGTTTGTGGAGTCAAGCGCCATGTCGAGCTCTGTGCTGACAGCTCAGAGCCTGGTGCCTGCTTCGGATTCTGTGTCTCCCTCTCTCTCTGCCCCTTCCCCACTCGTGCTCTGTCTCTCAAAAATAAACAAAAATTAAAAAAAAAATTTTAATGCAATGTCTGCAACATGCAAGAAAGCAAATTGCAATAAAAATGAGGTGTGTCTGTGTTTATGTCCCTCCCAAATGTATGTGTTGAAGCCTTAGCCACCAAGGTGATGGCATTAGGAGATGGGAGCTTTAGGAGGTAATTAGGTTTCGATGAGGTCATGAGATGGTACCCTCATCATGGAATCAGTGCCCTTATGAGGAGATCAGAGCTTGCTCTCCCCACACCCCCGTGTGAGACAGTGGTCTGTAGACCAGGAAGAGAGCTCTCACCAGACACCGGATCTTCCAGCACTTTGATTTTGTACTTTCCCTCCTCCAGAACTGTGAGAAATCTGTCTGCTGTTAAAGTCATCCAGTCTCTGTCTGGTATTTTGTTAATGGCAGCCAGAGCTAAGACAGGATGGATGTGACAGGAAGGAGTTAATGACATCAAGGTATGTCACCAGCTGAGATAGGGGAAATGGAAGGAAGGGTGTTGATTTTGTGGGGAGGCTAGGGAGAGTAAAAGCAGGCAGAGATGTTCAGTTGTCTGCAGGGAGGTAGGTCTGTGAGTCACCAGCAAATAGAGCCAGGAGAGAGACTGAGATTTCCAGAGAGTGGTGGAAAGAGAAGGTGGCCTGAGGGCAGGTCCTGTGGAGCACCAGCAGGGATCTGGGGACAGGGTGGTAAAGGAACAGAGAAAGGCCCAGGAGTGGGGATATCACAGAGCCAAGGGAAGATCTGTCACAGAGGAGGTGAGCAACTAGTTGAACATGACATGTCAGAAAAGTTTGAAAGGTACCACTTGGACTTATAAATTTAGGAAGGGTGCTCTAAATCTTCAGTGAGCAATTTCTACACTTAGACTACACGTTAAGAGTAGTCAGCGTTCTACACCACTTCCTCTGTACCAGGCACAGCACTACAGGCTTCATACAGCGGCCCCAACGGGGCACCTACTGTTCTTGTCCCCACTGTACAGATGAGGCTCCTGAGGCACAGAGCCATGAAGTAACTTACCCAGAGTCATGTAGTGAATGACACACCTGCAGGGCTTCAGCCCCCACCCAGTGTGTCCTAAACTTTTTTGCAACTTCCACACTTGCCCTGGAAGTGAGCTACTGTCCTTTCTGCCTTGGTCATGAGTCTCCTAGACCACACAAAAAAATCTACCCTCCCTTTAGTGCTAGCCTGTGGGAGCAATGGTGATGGATGGCAAATTGTGGAGAATTCTGCATTCCAGTGCGCTGAGGTCAGTGTATGCGGGAGCCAAATAGCGCTGGTTTTCAGGGCCCAGCCTGTGCTCCTGGGACAGCCTGGCTCCTCCCGTCCGTGCATTGTGAGTGGATGAACCTCCACTTCCTGGGTGCCCATTGTTTTGGCGCTTCCCATCATTTCTGCCCTCACGGCCATCCCACTAATGAATCCGCAGGACCCCAGGCCAAGGGCGGGGTGGAAGGGCCGGTGTAGCCCATTCCTGTGGACCAGGGCTTGCTTTACCGTGAGGAATGCTGCCCCCACCCCCAGCCCTGCCCAGACTCATGCCTGAGGTTTTACTGCTTTCGTTCACTTCCATACATGGAAGCGGGGTTGCCAACCTCCCCCGCGAGAGGGCCTGTAGCAGGAGGTTTGTTTCCCCACAGCTGACAGACACCCCCTGGCTCACATTTTTAAAATGTATTTATTGAAAAAGACTCTGGATTTAACCACACATGTCTGCAGAAAGAGAGCTTGGCCATCTCCCCAGAGAGAATAGGCAGGAGAAACTGCACTCTGGGTCCTGAGTGCTGTGGTTACAACACTTAACCTTCAACTCCGTGATTGTTAAGAAAGTTCTAATTGCGTAAGGGATGAGCTAGTAAATCTTGAAATGAGTAAAAGAGCTTTTTGTGGGGAGGAGATCTATTTTATAAACGTGTGTGTATTAACATACATTAGCATACATACATTTTTGTCACCGACTTAAGAAAAGAGCATCTGAGGAGGACAAACCAGAATGTTGTAGTGCTCTACTGGAATGAAGTGCCAAAAACAACCCAACCCCGGGCTGCCAGTCCTAATACACGTAGACCTTGACACTGCCCAGTAGCCCACTGACGTGTACTTGCAAAGAACTTAATTGGTTCTGCCAAGGAAATGCTTTTTATAGTGCACAGCACCAGGGTTCTACCCATTTTACTTTGCTTTTGCTTTATAAAAGGTCAATGGTTGGACCATGTAAGAGACTTCTAGAAAGCGATCATTGACAACAGTGGATGCTAAAGTCATTTTGGGAAGTCCTGAGTGTGTATTTCTTGTGGAGCCCTCTTTACTGGTTTGGTGTGTAATTTGCTGGTCCTCTTGGGCCAAAGTTACCATATCGTCTCCTCCTTTTCTCTGCTACCGTTTTGGTTGCATACAATTCTTTGGATACGTTTTGCTGGATTTTTTTTTTTTTTGTAATCTGCCTCACATTTCTGAACTTTGTTAAGAGTGGAATCTGAATTATTTGAAAGCTGTAATTCAAGACTGTAAAATTCTAGAAGCATGTGACAAACTCTGGTTTTGTTTTGGGGGCCTGGAAGAGGGGTGAGAAGATTGGTACTGGCCAGACAGTTTGCTCAGCCCACCCTCTCCCCAAACACTCAGTACTGTACCTGCCTTAGATTAGATCTTTAAAAAATCACACCTTCTAGTCCTTTCTTACCGTGATTTATTTTTGAGCTTAGAATAGCAAACCTTAAGCTTCTTGATCTCCATCCTTGCTCCCTTCCCCCACCGGATCCCTTTCTTTAATTGTGTAAAAAGATTTTGAAATTCTTCCTTGATTCTTTCCTGCCTCCAGGGAAAGGGGTGAATTGGCACCAGCTTTATTGCTGGAGCCCGTGATGTTGATCTGAATTCCTTCTCTTGCTCTTTTGCTAGTTAAAAGATTCCCTGCTGTGACAGATGGATGTGTAGTCAGAGGGCATTGAATTCGTAAGGTGGATGGGACTGCCTTCTGAGTTAAAGGGCTCCTTTTAAACAACCCTTCTTTCCCTTCTTTTTTAAAAAATGATTTCTCAAGCATCAGGCTGTCATCAACCTACTAATTGTTTTGCCTCCAAGCAGGACCAATACTTGGGGCAAATTACTTCTGGCTGTTGAGCTGTTTGGTTTCAGCATTATCCTCTCAGAAGCTGCTGGCCAAATGGCTGTTATCACAAGGTGTTGGGCCTGCACGCTGGGGCCTAAGGATGGGTAATGTCTGCCTGCATCACTACCCCCCAGCTGCTGCTCCCAGGCTGGAGCTCAGGCTGAGTCCCCCCAGCCCCCTGGGGTGGGGGTGGGGGTCGGGTGGGAGAAGTGGTGGTGGGAGGGCCCTCCCTTTGCTGCCCTTTTCCAGATTGAGGAAGCAGATAGTGCTAGCAAAGGAGGCCAGTGGAGCGGAGACTTAGTCTCTGTTCCTCCTGTTCTTAAGTGTGGATCCCATTGTCTTATGGGGAATATACTTCTCCACCTCAGAGCGCAGTGGGGAGAGGCAGGGAATGGTGATGGGACCTAGTTCTGTTAGGTTTGCTTATCCCAAGTGAAACCTCAAGTTGTGATTTTTCAACCCTGGCTGATGCTCAGAGTCAACTGGGGAGCTCTTTGAAAATACATATACCCGAGGCACCTGGGTGGCTCAGTCAGTTGAGTGTCTGACTCTTGGTTTCAGCACAGGTCACGATCCCAGGGTAGTGGGGTGGCGCCCTATGTCAGGCTCTGCACCTAGCATGGAGCCAGCTTGAGATATTCATTCTCTCTCCCTCTCTCTCTGCCTCTCTCTCTCTGCCTCTCTCTCTCTCTCCCCCTGTCTCCCCCCGCCCCTCTCCCCTCCCTCACCCCACCCCTGCTTGCTCTCTCTCACTCTCTCTCTCAAAACAAAAAACAAAAGCCATATTCCCAGTGCTTGTCACTGTTTTGTTCCCAGCATATATCACAGTGCCTGGTACATAGGACATGCATTATATGAAATTAGTTAAATGCAGGGAAACCCTGTTCTGCCTGCCTATAATGTCTAAGAAAGTGAGTGGATACAATCTTGTAGTCAGTCATTCATACAGAGTCCACAGTAGCTGTGAGATGTATCCTTCCTTCTTGTATGAGACCCATTAGTCCTGCAGCTCTGGTCCATCTCAGGCAGGCCCTGATGATTCTTAGTGTTAATATGCTTTTAGGTCGCCACTGTACTCCAGTATCTAGTGCTTTGTGATGTAGAATGAGACACATGAATGAAGGGATGCTGAGAATAAATAATCATAATAAGAGTCAGAGTTACAGCTTTCATTTATTGGGTGTGCACTTTGCCAGGCCCTGGACAAGTGCTTTGTACGTATTTATTTAAGTTCTCACATTGATGTGGGCAGGCTGGGTCTGAGGACCCAGAGGGTGTCCCACAGGACCAGTCAAGAGGGTCCTTGGCTTCGCACAAGATGGAAATCAAACATGAGCTGAGAGGAAGTAAGAGCAGGGTTTGTTGAAGATCTAGGGAGAGCAGATACAGCCAGAGCGTCTGGAAGACTTGGAAAGGAAAAGGAGCATGAGTCTTGTCTTTGGTTGGGGTCTGGAGTTTGTATCGAGGACAGTGGTGTGGTGTACGTGTCCTCTCAGGCATCCAGGAACTGTGCTCAGTGTCCTCCAGAAGTCATTTATGCCCTGGAGCCAGGGGTCTTGCTTCAAGGTGTTTGGAGTCTGTGGTCTTGGAAAACGTTCATGGGGACCTCACCAGACGCTCCTTAGATGTTATCTGTTGTGCTGGGAGCCTCCAAAGAAATCATTAAGTCCTTGACCTTCCCAAGGTGGACATCCATTAAGGCATGTGTCAGGTAGGGGTGCAAGTCCTAGCAAGAATAGAAGCAGGACAAGACGCAAAGGAGAAAACCAGCTTTTTCTTTCATGGGGTCCCTTCCTTTTCCCTGTCTCAACATGGCCGTTGAGGGAGGCACTATTGGACTGAGTAGTTTTGCTGGTCATGCTGGTAAGTGAGATACTGTTGGGTCAGTATTTGAGCTTGGCCCTCTGACTCCAGAACCTGCCCTTGGGGCTGTGCTGAGCTGCCTAGTAACTGAGGAAGGCTGTCACTTAAGGAGATGTCTTGCATGTGCCAGGCACCATGATGGGAAGTACTTACATGTGCTGCCTCATGTTACTTTCATAAGAACCTATAAGGTAGGTACTGTTACCCCCATTTCGCGGATAAGGAAACTGAAGCAGAGAGATTAAAAGATGAGCCCACAGGGCTAGTAAGTGGCAGAATCACCTCATTTTCTTTTAATAGTTTTTGAAGTTTATTTATTTTGAGAGAGAAAGCAGGAGTGAGCATGATCAAGTGGAGGCGAGGTGGGGGTGGGGTGGGCAGAGAGAGAGAGAATCCCAAGCAGATGCTGCACTGTCAGCACAGAACCTGATGTCAGGCTTGCACCCACAAACCCTGAGATCATGACCTGAGCTGAAATCAAAAGTCGGATGCTTAACCAACTGAGCCACCCAGTTAGTTACATTTTTAAGGCACATTTGGGAAGCAGATATGGCCTTGGTCTTTAGCAGGAATTTCTCAGCTCGGATATTACTGGAGATAAGGCAGGCACACCAAACACAGACTCTTAGAAAAGGGAGGATTCAAGAGAGTGGTTGAAACCTTCAGTTCTCAGAAGATGGGCTTCTGAATTTTCAAGCACATAGAATCCATCAACCCCTCGTCTTCTTTTAGTTAACCCAACTCCCATAATACACACACACACACACACACACACACACACACACACACACACACACACAGAGTGTCTCACTACCCCAGGAAAGAATGTCTATGGCAGCAAAGAAAGAGCCCTTTGAGCAGCCAAAAGGGTGAAAACAGCCAAGGTCCCAGGACCCCAGGGACATTTCCAGCCTGTGGTTTGCTGACCCAGCCCAAAGTGGCTCCTGATTGGCTGATCATCTCTGGAAGATTAGCATTTCTGTGAAAGGGCAGAATTGACAAGAGTCTAGAGAGAGAGAGAGAGGAAAAAAAAAGAGATAAGCCGAGGGAGCAAATAGGAGACGGCTGGCTGCCCCTGATACCTGAGGGTGGGCGGAGGTGTTGGGACAGCTGTGTGCACTGTGACCCTATGGTCTGCCCTACTGGACCCCTCTATTCGTTATATCGGGGGAGGACATCCATACCCTTAGTACCCACTGACTTTTCACTGTTTAACTTCTATCCCCCAGGGTTCCTCTAAAACCCACTTAGGATTGCTGTTGGGCAGCATGCACAAACACCTCCTGTCACCTAATGGCATGAACCACGTGGGCGACTTCCACATGGACCTTCTTTGTGTGTTTACGAAACACAGAGGAATAATCTTCTCTTCCACAGAGAAACATACTCCTTGCCCATTTTTCTAGAATCCTACGTCCTTTCTCGTGGAACTTCTATTTCCTAAACTTTAATAGAGAATTAGGAGTAAAAAGCAATTCTGTTTTGCCTGCGTTCTGTGCGGTGCAGAGGTGATAGGAAGTGGTGGGCCTGGGGCGAACTGGGGAGAGCACCCTTCATCTCAGAGGAGTAGCCATGTGGGAATGCAGACCTGGGTGGTCGAATCTTCCAAAATGTTTACAAAACGTGGACTCTTCCGCTTTCTAAGTGGTGTTAGCTAGTTAAAACTTAAAATGTGTGTGTCAGGCGAGACATCTAAGGGCCTGGTTTTGTCCTTGGGTGGCCTCCTGGCGATTTTGGCCTTACGGGCCGCCAGGGGTACAGCAGCTCCGAACACTGTGCTCTCTGTGCTCTGTCTGTACCTGGCAGCCTGTGGAGCATCAGTGGGTGTGGAGTTTTGCACAGGGAGTTCCTGGGGGGCATTCAGGAGCATGAAGCACGCGGTGTCCAGGGAGTTTATGGTCTTCTAGCAGAGGAAAGGCCCTACCCCTGTCAGAGAAGCGATGAAAAACAGAGAAGATGGCATTCAGCCGTGTGAGTCGGAAGGCAAGCCTGGGACCCCTTGGAGTGGTCAGGGAAGCTGGGGTTTGCTGTGGCCTGGAAGGGAAGGGGAGAAGAAACATTTCAGGCAGAGTTCCCAGGGTGAGCTCAAAAATGGTCACAACACATACTCCCTGCATAGCACTTGACTGTCTGCCTTCAGCAGTGTGCATTCCTGACTACTGCGAGAGGAGGGCACTCACATTTACCTGCACAAGGGGAAAATGTGCCAGCCGGGGACTGAGCACCGTGCCAGTGCTTTACAAGCTCTTTTCCATGTTGCCCATGAAACAACCCTGTGATTAAGCGGTGTTAATCCACTTTTTTTCAAGTGAGGAAATTGAGGCTCAGAGAAGCAAAGTGATTTGCCCAAGCCATGCAAATTATCAAGTGACAGTGATGGGATTCAGGCTCAGGCCTGTCCAAAATCCAGCCTCCTTCTGTCACAAAAAGCGTTCTGGTCCATGCAGCTGTGAAAGTCAGACCAGGGACTCAAACCCAGGTCCTGAGGGGGCCTAGGATGGAGGCCAGTTCTGGGAGGAGAGGAATAGAAGTCTGTGCTGAGGGTGGGGCTGGAGAAGCAGGCTAGAAAGTTTACACCAAATGTATGATGATTTAAGCAGCCATTAAAGGAGTTTGAGCAGAGGCATGAGATGATGATTGTGGTATTTAAGGAAAATTATTCTGGTACGATTTTGTTGGAGAACTGGAGCGGGGAAGGGCAGCCTGAGAGGCTAATGAGAGGGCGCGGGCCAGGGTGGTGACAGAGGGCATGGCTTGTCTCGGGAACAGGACTGAAGGCTTGAGAAAACAGTTTTCAGCCCCTTTTGGTGCTTCCACAAATGCTTTAAAGAGAAATGCTCGCTGTTGCAAGTCATTGGTATGTTGTTGATTACTGAGGCCACCATTCCTAGAGTTCTCTGGTGAGCCCTTTGGGCATCTGACTCCATTTTAGAAAAATCCATTTCCATTTTGCACCCAATTTTCTCTTCTCCATGTATTTCACAGTTGGCAGGTGGTTTGTTATTATTGGTTTTAAAGTTTCCCCAAGTGTGGCCCTTGCCTGAAAGAAAATACCGACCCTGCTGGACGCAATTTTAAAAATGTTGACCTCTGCCCAAGGATTGCTGCATTTTTCTATTCAGTTTCTAAGAGTGAGGAATATGGACTTGCTGGGAATCCCTGAACAAAGCTTGGTGTTTTTGAGGTGAGAATGAGGGAAAAGGGCTTCCTTCCCTTCCTCCCTCTCTCCCCACCTGCACCCTGTTGACTGGCTTGCTTGCAGAGGGACTTTTCCAGCACCGGATAATTTGCCAGAGATGAAAGGAAGAGGATCTGATGACTTTTATTTTATCTTATTTTATTGATTGATTAATTGTAACTCTACACCCAGTGCGGGGCTTGAACTCACGACCCCAAAATCAAGATTCACATGCTCTACTGTCTGAACCAGCCAGGCGCCCTGGATCTGGTCACTTTTAGTTATTTGAAACAAATAAACAACAATAACCTATCATACTTTCGGGCCTTTGCCATCCATTCAACTGAAAGGGCTCAAAGCGGAACCACTGGCTGAAGTAGAGTGGACAGATGAGAGGAGCCACCATGTTGACGTGAGCACAAGGCAGGGCCTCTAGCTGACGGGAAGATTACTACTTTTGGAGGCAGTCCTCATCCAGGGAAGGGTCTGTATAAACTTTCAGCCTTAAAGTCAGAAGGAAAGGGGCGCCTGGGTGGCTCAGTGGGTTACGCATCCGACTTCGGCTTAAGTCATGATCTCGCGGTTCGTGAGTTCGAGACCCGCATCAGACTCTGCGCTGACAGTGCGGAGCCTGCTTGGGATTCTCTGGTTCCCTCCTTCTCTGCCCTTTCCCTGCTTGCGTTCTCTCTCAAAATAAACATTAGAAAAAATAATAAAGTCAGAAGTATATTTAATCTTCTTGGAGTTTGGGGCTAATACAGACAAGATTGGAACATGAGTCACCTACATTCCAAACTCTCCTTAAAGTTTGAGCAAGTTATATAGCAGGTGATATTTATTTTTAAAGTGGAAGAGTTGAGTGACTTTTTTTTAAAGTTATATTTTTGGAGTGCCTGGTTGGCTCAGTCAGTAGAGCATGTGACTCTTGATCTTGGGGTTGTAAATCCGAGCCCCACATTGGGTGAAGAGATTACTTAAATATAAAATCTTTAGGGGGATCTGAGTGGCTCAGTTGGTTAAGCATCTGACTTCAGCTCAGTTCATGATCTAATGGTTAGTGAGTTCGAGCCCCATGTCAGGCTTTCTGCTGCCAGCGTGGAGCCCTCTTCTGCCCCTCTGTCTCCCTCTCTCTGCCCCTCCCCGACTCGCTCACTCTCTCTCAAAAATAAATAAACATTAAAAAAAACTTTTTTAAAAGTTACATTTTTTTTATTGTAGTAGAATAGACATAATAACTTACAATTTTCGCTGTTTAGTGATGTTCTTTTGAAGAAAGATATGTGATGTAATGCCAAGATGTTACTTATTTTCAGTGTCTGAAGGCTGGAAGAAGTAACTTAGAAGAAGTGTGTAAGTTGTAGAGAGCAGACACGCCTAAGGGTGTGTGTTCAGGACCTTGTCAGGGAATCCTTTCTGCTTTTGCATTGTGATCGCAGAACCCTCTCTGGTCAGTAGATCTCCTTGGAGCCTCCATGTCCCCGCCTGTGACTTTTCTCTAGAGGTCCATAAACTGGGATATTTAAAATAGAGCCAGGAGTCAGCTGTCCACAGGATAGCTTCATGGAGGACACGGACCTCAGTGGAGAGATTGAAAATTCACAAACATTTTAGTTGAGAGAGAATTATGATGCCTGAGAAGGAGCTAACCCTAATATTTACCTTTAGAAAGTGACAGGTTATTTAAAAGTAGTGAAGTATGTTGGCACAGAGAAGGGAGGGGAGAGTCTCCAGCCTGTCTACCCTATAGAAAACCCGAGGAGGCAAACCCATGCTGTGAATTGATGGCTGTGCAGTGGCATCCTATTCTTAAGGGTTCTGGAAAGCCTGCTGGGTTGTTGTAAAATAAGGCAAACTGTAAGGTGCCAATCCTGAATAGTGAGGAGACTTGTCTGAGCGATAGCTTCATGAAGGGGGGTTGCCTTTGACCTCAGCAGAATCGATTTTTGGCAGCTCTACTGTCGTATTTTAAGGTTGCCCGGGGCTCTTTTGTTCTTCATTTTACCAAAAACACCTATCGGGATATTTTTCTCTTTCAAAAGTAATACAGGATCATTGTAGAAAATTGGAAAATATTAAAAAAGTGTACAGGGGAGAAAACCACCTGTAGGCCTCTTTTCTTGTGTACTCCTATTTCCACGTAAGATTGTATTCTTCTAAAAGATGATCTCTGAGAGCTACATGGTATTTCACTATGTAAAAATGCCATGCTGAGCGACACACTTCAGCTCAGGTCATGATCTTGCGGTTTGTGAGTTTGAGCCCCACATTGGGCTCTGCTGGTCAGCACAGAGCCTGCTTCAGATCCTCTGTCTCCCTCTCGCTCTGCCCCTCCCCTGCTCTCCCTCTTTCTTTCTCCTAAAAGTAAAAATAAACATTAAAACAATTAGAAGGACTACTGGGTCAGAGGTTTCATTGTATCTTTATGTATTCTCCCCCTTTCATTTGTTCTGTCCTCATTTCATCATTTTAATTTCTTTTGACTTTCTCTGTTCTCTTTTTATTGTTCCTTTCAATTCTATAGTATTGGCACTGTTGTTTTTTATGGCCTTTAAATGGATCTTGTAAAAATGCAATTGCATTTTTAGTTTGTTTTTTTTTTACGTTTCCTCATTTTATTCAGTTTCTTTCTTTCTTTCTTTCTTTCTTTCTTTCTTTCTTTCTTTCTTTCTTTCTTTCTTTCTTTCTTTCAACACTTTGGCCTAAAAACAAGCATGCATGCATTTTCCGTATTTTTCCTGTTTTTGGTGGTCTGTTCTTTGTATCTTAAATGCAACATCTTGCTTTTGGTGTTGTGGAATATTTCTATTGTGGAATATTTGGTGTTGTGGAATATTTCTGGAGCTTCATGGTTTGTATGGCTCATTTGCCCTTGAATAAAGTTTTGTCAGGTCCCGTGTTTGTGCACAGGTGGGGCTTGTAATTTCCACTTGGTGGCCCTCTGTCCCCTCTGCCTTGATGCCAATAGAGTCTCCTTTCAGATCTTGGGATTGTCGATGCGAAGTTAATTGCTACTTCAGCTCCTTAATATCCCCACAGGAGCCAGGAAGATGTTGGACACATGGGCAGTTCTAGCAGGGACCGTCTCTGTTCTCTTTCTTCTGTGTTGGTTGGTGCTGCTGAGTTGGGGTCAACTTTATGCTCGGACTTTTTTCTTGTTTCCTTCCTGCTGGCTGTCAGCTGTGACTGGCGGCCCGCCTGTTTGTCACATCTCTGCTGTAGATACCACACCTCTGCCCTCGGACCTCCCATCCCGGGCATCTCAGGTAGCGCTGTCTCCAGCAGCACACAGTTCGAGTGGCATGCTTCGTCTGCCTGTCAGGCCACTCTTGTCTTCCAGCACTTGAGCCTCCAAATAAGAGGTCGTCAGTGGGGTCCTACCAGGGTCTCTTTAACTTAATCTCTATAAACTGCGGCTGCTCAGGAAGGCAGTTGCAATTGTAGCCTTGTAGCCTTTTCAGTTCCGGTCCCAGCTACCCTATTTATATCTGGCAGCTTTTCCTTTTCCTTTTCCTTCATGTCCTTATATCAAGCATAAATCTTCTGGGTTATCATTTAGCGAAGAGAGGCCAAACCTGTAAGCCGACGCGGATCCCTCTGTTTTTTTCCGCTGGGCGCAGCATTTTCCTCCCTCTGCTGCTTGCTGCTCTGGGCGAGATGACTTCAAAGCCTTTTCCCCAGAGGTAGCTGTCCTTAAACTAAAACTAAAACGAGAGACATTTCTGAGCTCTTTAAAAAATAATAATAATAATAATAAACGCCCTGTGAATTCCCTGCTTTTCATGTGGTTCCTAGCCTCCCTCTGACAGCATGACCTGTTCTGGGCTGCCAGCTCTAATTCCTTTGATGTCTGTCTCCAGGATACCTCCCCGGAATCTGTGCAGAGGAGAGTGAAATTGTCTGGTGTGAGTGTGTTGGGTTGGGGGGAGGGGGGGTGTAGGTAGGGAGAGACCCCAGTAACTTTGTGTACGTGTTCGGAAGGAAATGAGGTTTCACTGGCAATAATCCCGGACGAACATATGTTCTTCTTGATTATGGTGAATATTTCAGTTTTTCTTTCCTTTTCACCCCGCTCCGCCCCCAAGTTCCCCGCTTAAACTGCGACTTCAGGATTCATTGTGTGAACGATCATCGCCTGGTGGTTTACTTGTTTCCCAAATTCTTCAAGGCAGGCTCTCTCCTCTGGCCATTTCCTTCTCTGGAATGCCTGGATTCTTCTTTTAACCATGCCATTGCCCCCCTCCTTTTTTTCCTTTAAAAAAAAAGCATAACAAAAATTTTGTTCTTATGACCGTGTCAAATGTATATAGCAATCGGCAAAACAATACCGTGAACCCCCCACACACCCATCATCCAGCTGCAGCAATAATCAGTTCATAGCCAGTCTTTGTTTCTTCTCTCCCCTTTGCCAGCCTACTACCCCCTCTGTGGTTTTGAAGCAAATCTCAGGCATCATATCATTTTAGCCATAAGTATTTGAATATGATCTAGAAAAGGTTAGGATCTGAAAAACAACTTATCGTACCCGCAAAATGGATGATTACCTCATGACATCAAATATCCAACCAGTGTTCAGATATTCCAGATTTCATTTTATGTATGTATTTAAGAGTCAGCTTTTCAAATTACATCTCTATCTTGGTTGATCTCAAGCTTTCTTTCATTGAAGTGTTTACCCAGCCAAAGCCTAGAGAGCTCTAATTAAATGCCCCCTGCCTCCCCCCACCAGGCTAGCAAGGGTTATTCAGGGAAAGGCAGCCCATCCAGGATGCTTGGCCAGGTTCCCACCCAGAAGGTGTCTGGTCCCACGCTGTAGACCTTCCTATCCAGACAGCCCCCCATAGCTGGAGCCCTAGGCTCCTTCTCCTCC
This sequence comes from Felis catus, assembly GCF_018350175.1. Taxonomy (NCBI): domain Eukaryota; kingdom Metazoa; phylum Chordata; class Mammalia; order Carnivora; family Felidae; genus Felis; species Felis catus. The sequence goes on along the minus strand of NC_058381.1, from coordinate 16,066,366 downwards.
TTGGGCTTGGAGCCCCTGGAGACTGTGGACAGTTTCCTCATAAACTTTGAGTCTCTGGGTTCACAGCAGATTTTTGTTAAATATGTTGTTCCAAACTCTAGCATTTTAAAATGTTATTCCCTTTTCCTTGTCGAACAGACTTGCATAGCACTCCCTTTGTACCTAACGTCGATCTAGGTGCTTATGTGTACGTATCGGCTCTTTGTTCTCATAAGAGCCCTGAAGATTAGCTTACACTTACCACAGGGAAAGGATTATTTTCTGTCTCTTTTATATCAGTAGGTATTGTGATGGTGAACACATGTCCTGCATTTTCTGGGACACTCCTAGTTTTATATCATTTTAACTTTTTCAGCAAAGGTGAGTTGATGTGTGTGAATGTAAACTGTAATGCCTTCGTGAAGTATTTCATATGTATTTGCAACTTGGGAAAAATTGTCTTGTGAGGCCATATATCCTGAAAACAGGTTCAGCTGACCGGGGACGCCTGACTGATACTCCACATGCCTGTTAAGCCTGGGTGTCCTAATAGCCGTCTTTCCTCACTGTTTGTGTGGTCAGGGTTTGGCATCACAGAAAGGCCGGCCGGCACACCTTGCTGCTCTCTCCCTGCTTCTCTCTAGCTTAGTGGTGTTCACCTGGCTCCAGTTTTCACAGCAGCATCCAGTCCTTAGATCACGTTTGGGGACGGGAAGGTGTAGAAGGAAAGCCTCAGTGGCTGAGCCACGTAGCACGTCCATTCACAGAAGGGCTTTGGCTGGGGTGAGTGCTGAGCCCGGGCTTGCACAAGCAGTGTGTAAGGGCTGCACCTGCCAGGCAGCCACTCACCACGACATGCACGACGGTGGTGCTCAAAGGGCAGCTCTTCTACTCTAAGGGGAGGAAAAGGTAAAACTGAAGCCTTTGTCATCTAATGAGAAAGATAGCTGTAGTCAGGTGTTCTCGTGAATAGTGTTTACACTGGGTTGAGGCCTGATTGCGTGGCTTTACTCCATAGGTTGAATGAATGCCACACTACTGATATGGAGCGACCCCACCATCCTTTGGGGGACAAAGGATGTAAGCAGGAGGGGGACAGAGATGGTGTAGCCTCACAGCATCCAGGCTGCGGGTCTTATGTAGGCTATGTTGGAAGGATGGTAAGCAGACTCTCATGCGGGCAGCCTGGTATGAAAGGTGGCTTTGTTCTCTGAAGGACTCCAACAGTCAGTACCCACATTAATAGCATTTTTGTCCTAGAGCTCTATCAGAGTAAGCTCCTTGTGTTACTCACGGTCCTGTTCTGTATGAGTCTGGGTCTTATACACAGTAAGCGCTCAATATATAGGCATTGAGTGAAGAAGCACATAGCTCATTGACCAGAATGCTTGTTGACTGTAGCCCTCAACCAGTTCCAAAGCTGGTGTCTTCTCATTTTTACAAGGCCTTACCAGCTCTTCTCTGTTATCAACCTCTCATTTTCTAGGTGCCTCCAGATTCTGCCCTGGCCAGAAGATTTGAGGGCCTTCTGAGCTTTCCTCTGGCTGCACCCTGACCCGATTTCATAGCTCTTGGTTTCAGAGAGTTACCCTTTCCCAAACTTCATTGCCTGGTTGGCCAGCTGCAAAATAGCCCCTGGTTTGTCCCTGCCCTGTCCGCACAGCCATCCAGTGTAACCACCCCCCCCCCCCCCCCGCCCCGCATCCCAGTGTTGTTAAGCCCAGGGGATTTTTGGCTGTCATGTAGAGCACATGATGTAAGAGAGGCAGTGACTCCTTGCCAGAGAACCCCCAGAAACCTAGGAATTGGGGTGGAGTCCCACAGCTGTTTTGAAGAGCACAGCAAAATGATGCAATGGTGAGTGGCAGCGAATAAATGCTCTGTCCAACTAGAAAGTCTGCCTGGAAATAGGTTAGGAGAATGTTCTTACTTGGGTTGGAATATGGCCAGGCTTGGGATCTTATCAACCATCAGTCATCAATTTAAGAATGTTTTCAGAAGCGACCCCTTGGTTTTCTTTTCTGTACTTCCTAAATTTCCCATAGTCAGCATTTATCACTTTTATCATAAAGTTGAAAAGAAAATGCCTACTTAAAACTAAATCAAAGTTTGAGAAATCACGTCATTTGTTAAGTTGCATAGCGAGCCATGCACCCGTGTCTTTCCTCATCTGCTTATTTTTCAATTAATAAAGGGCAAGAGATGTTTGTGCTCAAGGCTTGAGGACCTGAGCTGCTTGCATTAGAATCCAGGAATTTGGTCCAAATTGATAGTGTTCTGGTATTCACGAAGGCTTTGATTTATATATTTTATCAAAAGCAGCTTAACGGGAGGCATATTTCTCAAACTGACCACGTATTGTTCAGGATAAACAGCTTTCTAATAAGTGCTTTGTGAATAATGGGGATATGGATTTACTGTGGGGGTCTTGAATATTTTTTTAACGCATTGTTTTAAGTTAGTGGGAGGCCAAGATGAAAGGACATTTCAAGATAAGCCCTGTGAGTAATTTTGTGTTGCAGCGAGGAGTTGAGATGGATGGGATTTGCTTTGGCATTCATGCATAGTCCTGATGCGAGAAAAGTGTCCCGAAGCAGAATGCTGCCTGGGACTCACGGCAGGACAGGGCCCTCATTTTGGCTGGGATTTGGGAATTGAGCATGTGGTGAGTCTAATATTAGAAAATCAGTTCTTACCCTCCCCCCTTCCTTATCCTTAAAGCTCTCCGTCCCTCTCACGATGTGTGTACCAAGCCTCACCTCCCCCTCCTTCCCCCTGTGCTCTCTCTGTGAGCAGTCTTTTAATTTATTTCTTGGCTGCTTATCTTCTTATTAATCAGATTTTCTCCCTTGGCCAAGCTCTTCTCCCATAGGCCTCGCCTCGGTCTTAACGCACGCTCGCCAGTTCAAATGGTTCCGTGTTTTAGATGCAGATGTTGGCTTCTGGCAATGGTGACTGCATCCTGAAGTAGAACTTTTTCTCCGAAAGACCGAAGGACCTTCTATGTGATTGGTTCCACTGTGTCTTGGTCCCAGTGGCTCCAGGAATGAGACGCTAAATTATCTTCCATTTTGGAACTTTTGAGGATTTGGAAACGGGTGAATGTTTAGTCCTCTTGGCAGATGCAGGCTGCAGATATTAAAGTTGGTGGGAATGGACTATTCCAAGTGGTCATGAAGATTGAAAAGGAGCAGGTTACAGAGGGGGGCTTGAATGCCCATCTCCGATTTCCTTTGTGATTTGGACAATTCAGATCAGTTGAAAGAAAATTTTTACTGAGTACTGACAAATAGCCTTTCTGAGTCTGTTTACTCATCTTTAAAAGAGTTATTTCAGGGCACCTGGGTGGCTCCGTTGGTTAAGCATCTGACTCTCGATTTTGGCTCAGCTCATGATCTCACGGTTCGTGAGTTCGAGCCCCACATCAGGCTCTGGGCTGACAGCTTAGAGCCTGCTTTGGATTCTGTGTCTCCCTCTCTCTCTGCCTCTCCCTCCCCCTCTAAAAAATAAACATTAAAAAAATTTAAAAGAGTTATTTGGGCTGGATAATTCCTAAGTTCTCTCCAGCTCCAAAGTTTTATGTGAACATCAGGTGGTTGCATGGATTCAGATGCAGTTGAGGGATGTTTAGACTTTGTAAGAAAATTCTGTGAATGGGTTGGCTTGAAATAACCCATGAAAATAATCTTGGAGCTAGTATAGCTAATTTTTTTGAATGTTTATTTATTTTTGAAAGAGAGAGAGGGGATGGCAGAGGAGCCGAAGCAGGCTCTGCGCTGAGAGCAGACAGCCGGATGTGGGGCTTGAACTCACAAACCGAGAGATCATGACCTGAGCTGAAGTCATACACTTTACCGACTGAGCCACACCCAGGTGCCCGGAACTAGTATAGTTAACACATGGGATAATAGTACTACTGATAATGGTTATCTTTAGTGAACACTTACTATTTGTAAGACATTGCTTTTTTTTTTTTTAAGTTTATTTATTTTGGGAGAGAGAGCACACGAGCGTGCATGAGCAGAGGTGGGGCAAAGAGAGAGAATCCTAAGCAGGTTCTGTGCTGTCAGCACAGAGCCCAACAAGGGGCTCGATCTCATGAACAGTGAGATCATGACTTGAGCTGAAATCAAGAGTCCGACATTCAACTGACTGAGCCACCCAGGCATCCCAGACATTGTTTATTTTTTACGTGTGTCAATTTAGTCTCCATAACAACCCTATGAGGTAAGTGTTGTCATTAGCCCCATTTTATAGATGGAGAAACTGAGGCATAGGGAGGTTAGGTAACTTTCATAAAATCATAGATTGGTAAGTGAAAAATCTGGATTCAGATCCAGGCAGGATGACTCCAAGCCCAAGCCCTTCACCATTATACCCCACTGCCTCTGTAATTAACTAATCACAAATGTGTCATATTAGATCCCCTCCATGATTTTCCAGCCCTCAGGTAACCTAGAAGAGTTTCATGGCATTTAATGGTGCTGGATGCAGTGGCAAGACAGGGTTTGTTAGGATTGATGAGGTGGGAGTGGTGGGGGAGAAGCAGTCAGAGGAAGTGAGGGAGGCTGGTCTGAATTCCTTATCTTGCAGATGGCAGGCTGGGAGAGACAGTAGGCCACTCAGTGTCCTTATTCCCAGAAGAGAACTAAGAAAGGAAATAGACCCATAGATCTTCCCTTGTATACCTCCCCAAGTTTCAGTTTCAGTTCAGTGGCACTAATCTTTTTTTTTTTTTTTTTTTAATTTACATCCAAGTTAGTTAGCATATAGTGCAATAATGATTTCAGAAGTAGAATTCAGTGATTCATCCCCTACATGTAACACCCAGTGCTCACCCCAACAAGTGTCCTCCTTAATGCCCCTTGCCCATTTAGCCCATCCTCCCCCACCCATAATCTTTTTTTTTTTTTAAATGTTTATTTTTGAGAGAGAGTGCCTGTGGGGGGGAGGGGCAGAGAGAGAGAGGAGACAGAGGATCTGAAGTGGGCTCTGTGGTGACAGCAGCAAGCCTGATTCGGGGCTCAAACTCACAAACTGTGAGATCATGACCTGAGCTGAAGTTGGACGCACAACCCACTGAGCCACCCAGGTGCCCCCGGGACTAATCTGTCTTAAACACCATTCTCATTCGACCACTCATTAGGGCTGTCTTCTCACCTGTTCCACCTGCTGTGTTCCCCAGAGCCTTGTTCGCTGCTCTCTGGCCCCAAGGCCTCTCTCTGGCAGGCTGGCCTGTCTGCTCCCTGGGGGTGAGCCATAGGCTCTGTCCCATTTTCCTCTCTGCGATGGTTGTCCCTCTGCCTGGAATGTCTGCCCTTCTGCTCTCTGCCTGCCCAGATCCAACTATGGCCTCCAGAAAGCCTTCTCCAACTTTTTGGGAACCTCCAACTCTCTGAGTTCCTTTTGGGAACCTCTGGTGTTATTTTCTTTTCCATCAGCAGCTTGGCACTTACTTACCTTGATTTGTATTTTTCATTTTGCTTTCCAAATTGTATTATAAGCACTTTGAAGGAAGGGAACAGAACTGAACATTTAGATCACTCTGTTTATGTTCAGATGGGACTTAGACCCATTCTGAATTGGCTTTTGGAACTTTTCAAGTTTATTTCCCTTATATTTTAAGGTGTTTTTTTTTAAGTTTATTTATTTATTTTGAGAGAGAGAGAGAGCAAGCAAGTAGGGGAGGATCAGAGAGAGAGAGAGGGAGAGAGAGAATCCCAAGCACTGTCAGTACAGAGCTCAATGTGGGCCTCGAACTCACGAACCATGAAATCTTGGCCTGAGCCGATGTCAGCCGCTTAACCAACTGAGCCGCCCAGGCGCCTCTTTAATTTCCCTTAAAGAGGGATGGTTAAGCCTGCATGCAGATCAGCCCACCAACCTCTGGACATAAATTCTAGCAAGACTGTTTAGGAGAAATGAAAATGAGTTCTGTTTCATGTTGCTGGCAATAAATGGTAATCAATGTATGAAATTCATTACCCTAAAAAGGAAAATGTGCAGAAAATTAAGTCATTAATGACGGTCACCTGTTCCTACCGAGAGACCCTAGGGCAACAGTGCCATCCTTTGGGACTTGTGTTTGGGGCTTTGTGATGATAAAATACTCCGGTGTCCTGAACTGGTATGATAAATTTCATCTTGCCCGTCAATACAGATTGATCGGTAGTAGCTTTGTGAGGCAAATGTTAAGGATTCTGAGGCTTTGTCTGATTGCTGTGTCTGTCAGGGGCTCTGTAAAGGGAAATGGAGGCAGGCATGAAATGTTCTCTACCTTCCTGGAACTCTGACTCCCTCCTAACAGAAGCAGAAGTGAGAAGCTGGCAAAGCATACACCCTGGAGCCCATCATCACAGTGTATATAGGATGCAAGATATTGCTTCCCCACTCCCACTTTGGTCTATTTTAAGTCAGAAATAGCCAAAGGATATCTGAGAGCTCTGTTGAGAATGCCAGGAGCCAGAACAGACGTGAAGTGCCTCTTGCATCCTTATAATAGCAGATGACTTATGCAAAGCCAGCCACATGGCACTCCTAGTGCACTCAGCTGCTCAGCCAAGGGGCCACCCAGTCCACTGCCTGCCCATTGATAACTGTGGCCGTTGTGTACCTCTCAGAAACTTCTTCCCAAGACAAGTCCTTGCTGCTGGCTTCCACCAGAAGTCAGGGCAAGGTCACCTCTCTCTGGCCCTAACTCGGGAAACTAGCTCTAGAGATTGCTTTAAAATGCTTGTTTTCTGGGGCGCCTGGGTGGCGCAGTCGGTTAAGCGTCCGACTTCAGCCAGGTCACCATCTTGCGGTCCGTGAGTTCGAGCCCCGCGTCAGGCTCTGGGCTGATGGCTCAGAGCCTGGAGCCTGTTTCCGATTGTGTGTGTCTCCCTCTCTCTCTGCCCCTCCCCCATTCATGCTCTGTCTCTCTCTGTCCCAAAAATAAATAAACGTTGAAAAAAATTTTTTAAAAAAAATAAAAAATAAAAATAAAAAAATAAAATGCTTGTTTTCTTAGAAGGGCTCTGGCTTTCACCTGGCCTAAGTGGATCGTAAACAGTTTAGCTGAGGAGATGATGATAGCACCAAACACTGCCATTGGATTTTGTTTTGCCCAAAACCTGTGGTTTTCAAACCTGCATCTGCATCAGAATCACCTGGAGGGCTTGCTGAACTACAGACTGCTGGGCCCTACCCCAGAGTTTCTGACTAGGTAGGTCTGGGGTGGAACCCCCAGATTCCCATTTCTAATTAGTTCTCAGGTGATCCCACTGATGCTGTGGCTGCTGGTCCAGGGATCCCACTTGAAGAACCACTACTCAAGACAAAACCATGCAACATTGGTTGGTAGCCAGGTAGGGAGACAGACTTTTCAAATGATCTTTCTTTCATCTTAGTTTTTTTCCTTAGGTTTCCAAATGGATTAAAATTATTTTAAAAGTTGAATAATGTATGATAATACAGATGCTCCGTTGTCCTCAAACGTGGGGCCTCCTTGGCTTTGAGTTCACACTCTCTTAGTTTATCCTCCGAGCTCTGTACGGAGGAAAATAAACCATCCGAGGGAACTTCCCCATCTCCCCAACGTGAAACCCACCTGTGCCTTTAACTCTTCCTTTGGTCATGACTGTTGATTCCTCTTGGCGTGTTCATTCCTGGTAGCATCTCAGTTAACTGTTTGCCCTTTCTCTTTGTATTTATGTATAATTGTTTTTCTGTTAGGTTTTCCTGTTAGCCTTGTAAGATGACCCGGTGCCCAGCCACCATTGTCATTGATCATGTCTACAATGTCACAGATTCCTTGTAGCTCCACATGCCTATTTCTTTCTTTCCTGGGGATGAGCATCCCCTGGCAACCCGCCTGCACCCACATAAACATATGCACACCTGTTCTATTTCCTTCTTTGTGAGCAATGATGTCTGCCAGTCTCCATCCAGGTCTTCATACCCCCTGAAGCCAGGGTGGACCCTTCACATCTGTCTGTTCAGATTAAGGGCCCAGAGAACACCTGGTGAGTAACAAACTCACCTGGATCTGGATGTTGGGGGCCATCTCCCCTCTGCTGTGCCAGAGCAGATCACCCCGTGTTTCCCAGTCCTCACCAGAGAGTCCACGTGTGTCCTGGTAATTGGACCTTCCAACCTCTGATACTCCCCGACTGCCCACGTTCAGGTAGTTGATTCCTTATTATTTAATTCACTCAACTCATCTGTGGAATAACTGGGAGACAACATGCTGCATTCAAGGCTCAGTTCATGAATGACACATAGGTAAAGGCTTTCAGAGAGGACTGGATCTAAATCACTCAGTGCGGTCGTGAGGACGCAGGGTTGAGAGTGGGTGAACTCCTGTCAGACGGGTGTGACATGTCATTGCAGGACCAGAGCAGGTGTTCCTTGTGCAAATGTGTGGGTCAGAGAAGAAAGCCTCACACAGGTCTCTTCTGGCTTCCAGGGGGGTCACACTGATTGCAGTCATAATGGCACTGCTGTCCTATTACATACTTTACATGTATAGTTACCACTGCAGTCTCCCAATATGTGAAAAAAAAAAAAAATATATATATATATATGCGTGCTTATGGCTAAACGTAAATAGTACACATAGGCTTATAATAAAAAGTGATCTTCCTCTCTTTCTATTCCCAAAAGCTACCACTTTTTTTTTAATTTTTTTTTTTTAACGTTTATTTATTTTTGAGACAGAGAGAGACAGAGCATGAACGGGGAGGGTCAGAGAGTGAGGGAGACACAGAATCTGAAACAGGCCCCGGGCTCTGAACTGTCAGCACAGAGCCCGACGCGGGGCTCGAACTCACAGACTGTGAGATCATGACCCGAGCTGAAGTCGGACGCTCAACTGACTGAGCCACCCAGGCGCCCCAAAAGCTACCACTTTTAACTGTAATGGCTTTTTTAAAAAAAAACTCTGGTGATTATGTGTGTATCTCTAAATAATATATGTTCCTGCTATTTCGCTGTCAATCCAACAAATCCCACATTATCTGTTACTTTTCTGTTAGGATGGATGACTATTTAACTCACTTAAACTAAACCTTACCTTCCTGGTTCTCTTGATTCCATTTTTAGCTTTAAATAACGCAGTTATGCCTTTAATCCTCGTCCTTCAATAAAGACTTTATGATTTGAGAATGTTGGTATCTTTCTACTTTGCCCTTCAGTTCTTTTCCCCTCTCTGTCCTATTTTCTGTTCTTGAATTTTTGCTCTGTCAAAGTTGTTGACACTTACATTCTGTTATATACTTGTGATTCCTACATTGTGTGTAATTGAACATCTGTAAATATTGTTCAGGGCAAATTCAAGCAGTGTATTACGATTATATTTCTTGTACAGCTTTTTAAAATTTTTACTGAAGTTTCTTTTTTTTAATTTTTAAAAAATTTTTTTAACGTTTATTTATTTCTGAGAGAGCACCAGTGGGGGAGGGGCAGAGAGAGAGGGAGACACAGAATCCGAAGCAGGCTCCAGGCTCCGAGCTGTCAGCACAGAGCCCGATGCGGGGCTCGAACTCACAAGTGGTGCGATCATGACCTGAGCGGAAGTCAGACACTTAACCGACTGAGCCACCCAGGCGCCCCATATTTTTCCTGAAGTTTCTAATGGGCTTTCCACCCCCCTTGTACTATTTGACTTATGTCCTCAATTTTTCCCCCAAAACTCGATTCAGTCAGGCATTCTATTGAGTACCCCCTTTACCTTGGAGAATCCCCCTTTTCTGGGGTTTTCCAGTCTTCCTCCATTCTGGACAGGTTGTTCTCTGAGCTGCTACACAGCTCTCTCATTCTGGAACTTTCCTGAGTTGGATTTCCAATGGGATTTTATTCTAATTCTAGTTAGAATTAGAATTAGAATTAGACTAGAAGTAGTCTGTCTAATTCAAATTCTATTATTCTAATAGGGTCCAAAGTCTTTTTGTTTGCTTTTTTTTGTTTTGTTTTTTGGGGGTCTTTTTGTAGGCCAGATACCAATTACTAGTGTTACCAAGGAGATCTTAAAGAGCAAAATACATTTTCGAGAGCAGAGATTTAAAATTTAATGTATGAGTTCAACACAGGTTAAGTGTAAATGAAAGTCAGCTGTCTTTGGATTAAGCACTACTATAAACTTTTTTTTAGAAGATTAAACACGGAAATAAGCAAGGATTCCAAATGCTGTCCTTTTTCCAGAACAGCCCAGGGGCTTTGCAATCTGGACTTAAGTCTCCTCTGGTTGGGTCAGAATCAAGGCTGTCTCCAGGGGTTGAGGGGTGTGTGGTATGGTGGGAAGTGGTAGATTAAGATTTAACCTAAACCCTGAGTTGAAATCTTGCCTTTGGCCCCTGTTAGCTAGCTAAACTCCCTTATAATACAAACAATAAAGCCAGACTTCCTGGAATATTGGGAAGATTTAATAAAGCAAAGGAAGACACATTGAAAAATTGGCATATTCTGTATATACAGGTTCTCATTATAAAGTTGTGATCGGATGTTGGATCTTGCTGCAGGAGCAAAATCGACAAAGGCTGAAAGTGAGAGGAGATCAGAATTTAATGCATAATCAAAAACTGTGTATACAATCACATTTAATAATCTAAACCAGCATTTTACTGCAGGAGTCACTAACTCAAATGCTGGTGGGGGCCATGTGCCCCAAATGGAAGCCCATGCAGGGGTCAAGGCCACACTCACCTCCAGCTGATGTTGCCTTTGCAGGAATGAGGTGTTCTGTTTCTCCAAGCTTAAAATATGGATTTTAAAGTGAAACCAGCTAATTGTTACATGCTATTAGTTTAAATTTTTTCTTAACGTAGAACAAGCCAGGGGGCCTGGGTGGCTCAGTTGGTTAAATCTGGCTCTTAATTTCAGCTCAGGTCTCACAGTTCGTGAGATCGAGCCCTGCTTTGGGCTCTGAGCTGATAGTGCGGAGCCTGCCTGGGATTCTCTCTCTCTACCCCTCCCCTACCTGCACAGGCCCACATGCTCGGGCTCTCAAAATAAATAAAGTTAAAAACACAACACTGAGCAAGCCAAATAAAGCACGTATGCAGTTCACCAATTCAAGGCCTCTGCTTTACTGTATGGGGATTAAATGTAAATTGGAAGCAGTTCTTAAAAATGATTCTGAGTATCACATTTACACAGCTGACAATACTATTTATTGTCTTCTGGTTTTGTGATATCTGTATGCGTTCATGATATTCCCTGATACTTTTTTTCAAGGGCATTACGAATAATGTTGAGCTGGGGCACCTGGGTGGCTCAGTTGGGTTGGCTCAGGCCATGATCTCTTGGTTCATGAGTTCGAGCCCCAGTCGGGCTCACTGCTGTCAGCCTGTCAGCGCAGATTCCGCTTTGGATCCTCTGTCCCCTTCTCTCTGTCCCTCCCCCACTCGCATTCCCCACCTCAGAAAAAAAATCCCCGAATAACGTTGAGCTGAACACAGCCAGAATGGAGTCCTTTAGGACACAGTGAGAAACTTCCCTCTAGGTTAATGTTCATCCAATAATCTGCACTTTGAGGGCATGCTGGTTTGGCCACTTACCAGTTTGCCTTATCTGACCTTCGGGTCCCCGTCGTGTCTGCCAGGATGCCACGGAAAAAAAGCTCATCGAATGCTTTTCTCATGAAGTCAGACATGCCAGGTGTACCACCTTTCCCCAAACTGCCATTATTTTGAAGTAAATACGAAGTTAGATGTCACTTTTTAAAGAAGTGGTGCTGAGCCTTTATAATCCCACTTCCTGAACCTCTGTGCTCATCAACAGGTTGACAGCACATTTCCACAGCACTTTATTTGCATGCAACACCTTCATCTCCACCGTCCTGGCTTCCTTATGCCAGTCCTGTGACATAATTCCTCCAGTTTTGGCTGAGTTCTGCTTGCTTCAAGCTTACAACTGTGGTTTTCCTTTATGATATTTATCCTTGCCTCTCTTTTTAATTTTTTTTAATTTTTTTTTTTTTTTAATGTTTTCATTTATTTTTGAGAGGAGGGAGGGGCAGAGAGAGAGTGGGACACAGGATCTGAAGCAGGCTCTGCACTGATGACACAGAGCCTGATGCGGGGCTCGGATCACAAACCGTGAGATCATAACCTGAGCTGAAGTCGGACGCTTAACCGGCTGAGCCACCCGGGTGCCCCATCTTGCCTCTCTTTTTTAATTACCAGCAGCCCAGCTTCTCAGAGGAGATGGCTTTGTTGGTACAAGCTTCTCTGGCTGCTAAGATTCTAGGTCATTGAAGGAACATTACATGCAGACTTGAGTGACTGAAGGACAGCTGGTGAGGGTTGGCCAGGCCGATCTCCAGGCGCTATTTTGAAATTTGCTTCACCTGTTTTCCATGTAGCCCGTGTCCTTTTTCTCTCTGTTCTCTGCCCCCAAGAGCCCAGTGTCTTCTGATGGAAGTACCCCTGTCCTTCAGCCAGATCAGCCCCCCCCCCCCCCCCCGCCATCTTTTGCTTGTTTTTATCTCCTATTCCAGTACTCTTCCTAGCCCTCCATCAGATCACTCATTCCCCTTCCAGGTGAACAGTTTTCTGGCTGCCTCCGGTGGGAAGATGGGCAATCACATTTAAGAACAGAACTTCTCATTACCTAGAACCATGTTCCCAAGAACATGGGGGTGCTGCTATTAAAAGAACAAAGGAGGTGGGGGAAGCCACATAAACAGTAAATACTTAGAATTTCCAGATTAAGAAAATCTTTTTTTTTTTAATGTTTATTTTTGAGAGAGAGAGAGAGACAGTGTGTGAGTTGGGGAGGGGCAGAGAGAGAGGGAGACACAGAATCCAAAGCAGGCTCTAGGCTCTGAGCTGTCAGCACAGAGCCTGACGTGGGGCTCAAACTCATGAACTTCGAGATCACGATGTGAGCCGAAGTCAGATGCTCAACCAACTGAGCCACCCCAGCGACTCTAGAATTTCCAGATTTAACACAGTCCCGATTTTTTGAGCACTTCAGACCATCCTAAAGGTTTCTGACAGATAGTAATTTGTAATTTTTTTAAGCTTATTTATTTATCTTGAGAATGAGAGGGAGAGAGAGAGAGAGTAGGGGAGAGGAAGAGAGAGGGAGAGACAGAATCCCAAGCAGGCTCCACGCCATCAGCAAGGAGCCTGACTCGGGGCGCGAACCCAGGAACTGCGAGATCATGCCCTGAGCCAAGATCAAGAGTCGTACACTTAACTGACTGAGCCACCCAGGCGCCCCAGTAATTTTGTAATTTTACTAAGACCTGGATTTGAATTGCAGCTTGGTTGTAAATCTTAACTAATTAAAACTTGCTTCGTGAGGAAAATGGCTCTTCTGAAAAGAAAATCAGCTTGCTAACATTAATGACATTAGGGACGAAAAAGCAAAGATGTCCAAAGAAAGGATAGGTCTTAGCCAGAAAAAAAGGAGTTTTGGATAAATTAAAGACTAGAATGATGAATTTTGCTGTGCTGGGAATAAGTCCACCGGATACTTCATAGGGAAACAAGGAAGTTCATGAAAGTTTTAGTGGTTGCCTGAGCCAGGACAGCATTTTTTTCCAGTGAGATAGAGTTTTGGAGAAGGTTGAAAAGGGGGTTAACTTGCAGTGGGAGGTGAGACATTTAAAAAAAAAAGAAAAGGAAAAAGCCAGAAGCCTCTATAACCCTTTCTGTATTTATGGGTTGGGGGATTTATGGAGCTGTCTGGATGTTCCTCTCCGGAATGTCAGGGCTCCGATGTACCCCTGTCGTTGGATGTGTTCAGGCAGGTGCTGCATGGGCAGCTGTCAAGAGTATTGTGAAAGAAATTCCTGCATTTGGTTTCTGGGTGACCTGATTCGTTGATGTTCAAGTGTCTATCTCTTCCTTACCATCCTTCCTTCCTGCTGCCTTCTTTTGTGTGTACATGTGCCTCTTAGCCAGAGGCAGTGACATTGAACTGAAAGAAGCAGAGGCTTATGGTCCGCTGGTCCTCGCACCTGAAAATACTGGCTGCTCCTGGGGTCCCGGGCCAAACTTCAAAGCAAGCAGTTACTTTGCCTTCCCATATCTGTTTTAGAATCTCCTCTCCCTGTTACACCCCCACATGCCATCCTCTGGTTGTCCACAATTGCCCCCTAGACCTGTCTGTCTCCCAGCGCTGTAAAACTCGACCGCTCGCCTGCCTTACTAGGGCAGTGTTTTCTAGCGCAGGCAGTTTGGCAGATGACAGTAATTTACACTTCAGGGGTGAACGAGGCTTGGTGTTTTTTGAGTGTTGGTGTTTTAAAATCAAATGAGGCTTGGTGGTTGCCAGAGGCTGGGGGAAAGGGATTGGTGTGTTAATGTTTAATAGATACCGAGTTTCATTCATTTTGAGAATGTGAAAAAGTTCTGGAGATAGATGGGGGTGACGATTGCAGAATAATGTGAGTGTACTTAATGGCATAGAACTGTACTCTTAAAGCAGGTTGAAATTTTGTGGTGTGTGTATTTTACCACGATTAAAAAAAGAATGAAGTCAAATGAAGCTTTCATGAGGAATATGGCACAATCAGTACAAGATCTTGTAGAAAATTTGGGAAAGACAGAAGTACAAGAAAACAGGAATCATAAATCTCCCCACTGCTAACATTTTACAATTCACTGTATTCGTATAGCCTTCCAGCCCTTTCTTCTGTGTATATTTATTTTTTTATATGTAAGTGGGAGTAAACTGTGCATACTGTTCTATAGTTGTCACACACTGTCTCATGAGTATTCTCTTATGGCATTTACTATTCATCAAGACATCAGTTTTTTGCGTTTTTTTTTTTAATTGAAAAAAATTTTTTAATGTTTGTTTTTGAGAGAGACAGAGACAGAGACAGAGCATGAGTGGGGGAGGGGCAGAGAGAGAGAGGGAGACACAAAATCTGAAGCAGGCTCCAGGCTCCGAGCTGTCAGCACAGAGCCTGATGCGGAGCTCGTACTCATGAGCTGTAAGATCATGTCTTGAGCCGAAGTCGGACGCTTAACTGACTGAGCCACCCAGTCGCCCCAAGACATCATTGAACAGTTACTTGATGCTTCATCATTCCTGACCCCCAGATAAGGCCCCTTTCCCAGTATCCATTGTATGTACTTTCCTTGTGACCTCTATATTTATTTCATACCATTTCTCAGAGTTTATGATATGCATGTTTTGGCAGTATTTGATATTTGTCTCCTCACAAGAGGGTAAACTCCATGAGGATGGGTTCTGGTGTGGCTTTACCTTACCATGGTATCCCCATTGCCTTCCGTAGTTTGCATGCTGTAGGTATGCAAACAAAAAGTGATTAGGCGAATACACGGTTACACATTCCCTTTTCTGATTTTTGCGCGTAAAGTATATATAAAAGCTCATTTTTTAAAAATCTCATTTGTGTATAGATAAAACTTTGTATATGTGCTGCCGAAGCAAGCACAAGTGTATAGATAAAACTTTGTACAAATTCATAATAATTTCCTTATTAAAAATGTCTTTAATCCAATGTGTTTAGTGTTTCTTTATAATTATTAAAATAACACATGCTCTACGTGGGGTTTCTGAAAACATAAAAAAAGAAGAAAGAAGAAAGTAAAAATCACTCACAATCCTTTTTCCGGGGTCTGGAATAGTTTAAATAGATGATAATATCTGTTCCTTAGAACTTTGAAAGAAGTTGGCTATGAACCTGCCTGAGCCCAGTGCCTTTTTTGGGCAAGTGGTGATTTGACAATAACAATATGTAGATATTATGTGATTATTGTTAGATTCAAGTTTTTCACTTCTTTTTTTAAGTGTATTTATTTATTTTTAATATTTATTTATTTTTGAGAGAACGACTGTGTAAGGGGCAGAGAGAGGGAGATAGAGGATCCAAAACAGGCTGTGTGCTGACACCAGAGAGCCCGATGCAGGGCTCAAACTCGTGAACCCCGAGATCATGACCTGAGCCGAAGTCAGGTGGTTAACCGACTGAGCCACCCAGACAACCCCCCGGGGTTTTTTTTTTTTTTTACTTCTTAGTTAGTTTTGATCTTTTATATTTTCCTCTGAGAGTGTCTGTTTCAAACTAGTAAGCTTTTCATTGGTGGAATTCTGAGGAGCTACTTTGTGAGCAAGGTTTGCACCCTTAACCAGTCTGTGAAGGAGTAACTAGCTTGCAGTCGCCAGGAAAATCAGAGGCTTCAGATGATGAAGAAACCTGGTTTCTGGGAGAGGGGCAGCAGAGGGCGGAGATGTATTAAGCACACTCCACGCAGGAATCCGAGAATCTCTCGGAAGGAGTTGCCAGAGTGTTTCAGAATGTTCTTGTGAGGAGTAATGAGATGGTGCGTGTAAAAGGTTTAGCGCTCACTAAATGACTATTTTCATTATTCTTCTCTGCTAAACACCCTAGTAGCACCCCCTGGATGGAGAAGACAAGGGCCCGGCCCCTGAGGGGCCCATTGTGTGTAGGGCCCATGTGTGCATAAACAAATATTAAAAACTCATGGATGGAGAGAGGATTAGCTCTCTGCCTGAGGAGAAAGCCTCACGCCCATGAAACAGTTGCAAGTACACATTAAAGAGAAGTGTTAGAGTTGGCCAGAGGAGGGTGTCCCAGACAGAAGAAATAAACCTGTGTGGTGGGTGAAGGGGTCAGAATGTGGCGTGTTCCAGGGCAACATAGAGTACCTGTCATTTGTCATAGATGTAGCGATGCCAGCTGGAAGCTGGAAAGGCAGGTCGGGGCTAGATTGTGAAGGCCGAAAAAGTTTGTGCTGTTCCTAATAGCAGTTGGGAGCCATTGAGGGTTTTAAGGCTGAGAAATGGTATGATCACAATCATGGTTTAAGAGATGGGACAATGAGAGGGAGGAGACCCAAGGGCAGGAACAGCTTGTGGATGGTTGTGGTTGCTGAGATGAGAAACAGAGAAGTCCTGGGTTGGGAAAGCAGA
Source organism: Felis catus (assembly GCF_018350175.1). Lineage (NCBI taxonomy): Eukaryota > Metazoa > Chordata > Mammalia > Carnivora > Felidae > Felis > Felis catus. The sequence goes on along the minus strand of NC_058381.1, from coordinate 16,049,494 downwards.
CCAGGGGAACCCAGAGGAGTTTGGGAACTGAGTGGTTAGTAGAGTGGAAGTGAGAAGTAGAGAGGAGATGAGTGATCTCAGGCCACTGGGGGTCACACAGCACTTTATAAGAATTGGGATGGGCTCCATCTGGGCCCTTCCTTCCTTTGTCTCATCTCTCTGGCTCCTGGCCCCAAACTTGACCCTCCCCCCAAACCAATACCTTGAGCTAACTAGGTCTTTGTTAAGCTCTTGCTTTGACATATACACCTTAGGTTTTATTTGTGGCCCTATCCCATTTCTGACTAATGATCCTTACACTTGGAACCCATGCCCATGAATACGGAGTTAGCCCATTTCTCTTTACCGGTACGGTCCCAGGCACCCACTCAAATGGGTTTACCAGAACTGTGCCCTTTGCCCAGCACACTGCCAAAGGTTTAAAGTGGGGAGCTGGCTTGATAATGATGTCATTAGCTGCCGATATAAGAAATCCAGGAGAGGGGCACCTGGGTGGCTCAAGTCGGCTAAGCGTCTGACTTCAGCTCAGGTCATGGTCTCGCGATTTGTGGGTTTGGGCCCTGCAGCGGGCTCTGTGCCTATAGCTCAGAGTCTGGAGCCTGCTTTGGATTCTGTGTCTCCCTCTCTCTCAGCCCCTTCTTGCTCGCGCTCTGTCTCTGTCTCAAAAATAAATAAACATTAAAAAAAGCTTAAATTTAGGGGAAGAAGCAGGTTTGAGGATAGCAGCAACCTCACTTTGGACATGTTTGCGATTCCCTTGGGATAAACAGGTGGAGACAGCAGGCCGATGGAGCCCAGAAAAGAGGGCGGGTGAGGAATGAATGAGGAACCATTGTATATCAGACATTGTCTAAGTTGTGGGAGCAGATGAGCTCATCCTTGAGGGAGGACGAGAAAGCCAAGGGCGGAGCCAGCCCTCAAATTTAGGGGACAGGCAGAGGGGCCCCGGGTCAGAGACCAGCAGGGACTAGTCATGGAAGCTGAAGAGCCGGCAGAGGCAAGGGAAGAGTTCTGGGGAAGAGATGGTGTCACAAGGTAGAAGGCAGAGGGGACTGAAAACTGGGCGGTGGATTTGCCATTAGAAATCAGCAGTGATTGGGGCGCCTGGGTGGCGCAGTCGGTTAAGCGTCCTACTTCAGCTCAGGTCATGATCTCACAGTTTGTGAGTTGGAGCCCTGCATCAGGCTCTGTGCTGACGGCTCAGAGCCTGGAGCCTGCTTCGGATTCTGTGTCCCCCCCTTCTCTCTGCCTCTTCCCTGCTCATGCTCAGTGTCTCTCTGTCTCTCAATAATAAATAAATGTTAAAAAAATTATAATAATAATAAAAAAAAGAAATCAGCAGTGACCTCGCTGAGAGTGGATTCTCTAGAGTTGCCAAGCCCAAGCCAGACAGCAGGGAGCCAGCAAGTGAGCGGGGGCAAGGAAGAGGTGGTGGTGAGTCAGCGAGCTTGGTGCTGAGGAAAGAAAGCAATTGCTTGAGGTTACAGGGCTGACTCTGTACATTGAGGAGAAGGAAGAGGGGCAGAAAAGGAAGACACTCCCGTGTAGGTTGTCACTGTTGTAAGTGCTTCATCTGTGGTCCCGCCAGACTTCATCACGGATCTGTGAGGGGGGCACTCTGCTCTATATTACACAGATGAGGAAACTGAGTCACAGAGAGGTTAAGCAGCTCCTAAAGGCCACACAGCACTTACATGGCAGGTTTGGGGTGCGAGAGCACAGGTGGAGGAGTTGGTTGTGGGAGTTGGGATGCCAACTTCTGAGCCTTGGCAGGGAGGAGATGAGGAGGAAAACCAAGGGACGAGTGACCGGAAGAGTCCTTACCGGATGCCCTCATCTCGTGGTAGAGATAGACAAGGCTGTTGAGAACGAATGGCTGTGGGTGTAGAAAAGCTGGCAAACTTGGGAAAACGCTGCTGTGGGCACCAGTAAGGGAGCTGAAAGAGGGTCACTGAAAAGACTTCCAGGCAGCAGAATCCTCAGATGCCTGGGTGGGCAGAGGACTGGAGACTGGGTTGGGGGGGCAGAATAAATCAAGAGCGAGCTGAGAATGTAGTCGTTGCTGCAGTGAGATTATAACTGATGAGACTGACTCTGCAGTGTAGACTAGACAGTGAGTGAATTGGACAGAGGTGGAGAGCCTGGGAGAGCACTGCACATCTGGAGGGAAGGGAGCTGGATGCTGGGACTGAGAACATGGGAGGAACTGAGCTAAGAGACGATGCCAAGCCCAGGCAGGCTACCAGCGCACTAAGGCCAGGGGGTTTGTGCAGGCATTGCTAGGTTGTGAAGTCATATTCCAGTGGGGCCTAGGTGTCCCCAGATGCACCTTGCTGAGAGGATAGCCATGTGGGCATGTTGGCTCGACAGGCTGAATGTAAACAATTGTAAGATGCTGTCAGCTTCCCCAGGGTCAAAGAGGTGGCTGGGTGAAGTGAAAGGGTAGGAAGCAAGATTTGTAAGTTTGCAATTCGGGATTTGGGGGTACTTGGGCGTTAAACATTCAGGAGGCTGCCATGCTAAGGTGAACTGGAGGTAAAGGTCCGCAGTAAGGAGGGCATTCTGGAACCAGGTGGGCAATCTAGCCCAGCGGTGAACACCTTTAGGGGGCTGGCAGGAGTTGAGGCAGAGAGAGACGGAAGATACATTTTGTTCTGTGGCCTGGAGGTTCGTGAATGTCAGTTTGTAGAGGGAGCAGCGGGAGGCAGAGTCAGATGAGCTCACCCAACAGTGGGTCTACCAAGATCGAACCAGGGTACTCCCAGGTGTTTTCTACCAGGACTGCTTGGCATCTAGCGGCATCTTCTGGATCCTTTGCCAACATCATTTTCCCAGTTGTTGTTTGCCTCCAGAGCTGTGCCCTACCTGATGAATATTGATTGATGCCATTCTGTCTTCCCTCTGAGGGCCAGGTGAGATGAATGTGCAGGGATTTCAGTGAGTGAATCCTGGGCAGCGGCAGCAGGGGCGGGGGTGTGTGTGTGTGTGGGAGACTGATTCTGTAACCCGCAATAAAAGGTATATAGAAAGAGATTTGACCCCAGTCTTCACAGAATTGGCTGCATTAATGTAGCTTTCAATCATGCTTAGATTATAGAGCCTTTTCCTTGTGGTCACTCACATTTAATAGCATTTCAGAATTAAGGCATTATCGCACGACATTGACGGAGCCCCGTAACAAAGGCTTTTTAATTGGAAAAACCATCCCAGAACCATTTTTTTTAATAAGGAAAGAGGCTGTGCAAACTTGATTTAGCCTACTTTGTTATCTGAGTCCTTAAAGTCACCAAGGTTTCAGCCAAACGCTTTTTAAGTCAGGAAGACAGAAGCTCGTTAGAACTGAATTGTTGACTCAGGAGCCGAGTGGAGATGGGAATTAGGGGCCCCCTGGTCCAGTTCACAAAGGAAACTGCCGTGATGAGGCTCACTGGTGCATCTGGGCCCCTCCAGTTTCCCTTTCGACGCTCCTCCCTTCTCCCACCAATCTGAACGTTACAAAGAAAATAACCTTCATCAGGGTTCCGTGGCTCTTGTTTCTGGCACAAAGGTGCCGGCCTCGCACAGCCTTGTCTGTCATTCTGTGACTACGGGAGGGAAAAGCACTGTTGTCTTGGGAAAGACGATCTCGAATTTTCTGGGGTTTTTGCGTTTGTTTTGGTTTTGGTACTTCTAGTAGGATAACGTTACAGGTTATTTCCTGATATAGACCTACAACTTTACTTTTTAAATGAAACCGATATTCTGTCTATTCCACAAATACTTAACGAGTTTCTGTTATGTGCCTAGCCCTGTACTAGATCGTGTACCCAGAGCTCACTCAGCATTTTATTAGTATCCATGAGGGATTCTGGTCCACAAAATAGGCTCCAAAACACATTCGTTTTCTTCACTGACATGCGAGCCCCGTGGTGACGTGTGTTGTGCGTGCCTCTTGTTAGAGCTGGGGAAGCTGGGGGTTACCTCCACGCGGTTCAGTTTGGTCGGAGCGTCCACCTAGGGTGAGTGGTCCGAGTTCGGTGGAACAGTTAGGTGGGTCTGAGCCACGTCTTTGACAGTGTGCCTGACGCCTAGCCAAGGTGCTGTAGGTACCAGGGCTAAGTTCTAAGAGTAGGTGTGGGAAAAAAAAAAAAGGACAGGATGAGAAGATGTGTCAGGAAGGAGACAGCAGCATGATCAGCGAGCAGGAGCAGGGTGAGAAAACAAGAAGGATCTGTCACAAAGAGGTGGTGACAAGGTATCACTTGGACTTGGCTTTCGGTTCATGAGTGTAAGAGTCACAGATGAAGGCTCCATCCCTTTGTTCACAGAAGAGTAAGCAGTCTCACTGGAAGCAAAGTCTATTTGACTTGTAACTCCAACATGCATAAGGAAACAGGAGAAATAATGTCTAATAAATGTGATTGGTGAATGAAGGTAAAGACTTACAGAAAATCTGCCTTCAGCTTAGTTAGAAATTCTATTTTATTTTTATTATCATTATTATTTTTTAGACAGAGGGAGTGAGTGGGGAAGAGGGGCAGTGGGGGAGAGAGAGAGAGAGAAAGAAAGAGAGAGAGAATCTTAAGCAGGCTCTGTGCTCAGTGCAGAGCCTAACTCAGTGCAGAGCCCGACCCTGGAATCATGAGCTGAGCCGAAATCAAGAGTCAGACACTCAACTGACTGAGCCACCCAGGTTCCCCTTGGAGGGAAAATTTCTAAGGAAGGGATCTATTGTACAGCATGGGGATTAAGGTTAATAATACTGTCCTTTGTGCTTGAGATCCACTAAGAGGTTAGATCTTAAGTGTTCTCACGTAAAACATGGTTACTATGTGAGGTGATGGACGTGTTAATTGTCCTGATTGTGCTAACCATTTAATAATATATGCATGTATCAAATCACCATATTGTATACCTGAAATAGATATAAGATTTGTCAGTTATAGCTCAATAAGTTGGGGAAAAAGAAAGAATAAATAGCCGAACATCAGAAAGAAAAGAAAAAAGTTTCTAAGGAAGAGGTTATGATGGTGATTAACCCACAGGAAGGCCTGTTGGCTGCTGTAACTTTTGAGAATGGTAAGGCTCTTCACACTTTGGGAGAGCTTCCCAACTCCATCTTGTCTTTTCTCTTTTCCCCTATTTGCCCCTAACATTTACCTCTGGGCCACAGGGATCCCTAGAATTGCTGAACACTTAGAATTTTGAATCCTTGAATATTTACAGTAGCTAATCTGGCTGGGGTGCAATTTTGTGTTTCACCAGGAGGAACCGTCACTTAACTACATCCTGAAATCTCTTTCATTTTAAAGTTTTGGAATGTATTTTTATTTATTTTCATTGCCTCCTTTTTTACTTCAGTAAATTTGGAATCTAATAAATTAGTTTTACTCAAAAACAAGGGATTGGGCCTTTAATCACTTCCAAAAGCCCCCTGTAAGGGGAAATTATGTTTAAAATAATTTCATTTTCAGCAGGAAGAAGTAGAAAAGAATGAAATGGCTCCTGAGCCACAGGAACCTGAAAGCACATCACTTCTTGCGGTTTTTCCTATTTGATAACCATGCTTTCTGGAAGATGCAATTTTCTGCTTCCATTTCTGTTGTCGACATGCCAGGATTTCCAGCAAAGTGGGCCCAGTGTTTCACTAGAGGTTACTTTTCCTTGGAAGCAATTCAAAAAAAATCATCATTCTGTTTCTCCTTTTTCATTTGACATTTGACTAAAACAGTGCTTTGGCAGCTAGACAGGAGCTCTTAGGAGCCTCAGTATTTTTTCTCCCAATCTTTGCCTTTCAAGAAGTGCCTTTTCAGACTGTGGCTTACAAGTGAGTATAGAGATAAAAACACAGACGTGATTGCTTAGAGACCAAAACTCTAGGGAAAAGGGGAGAATACCTGGCAAGGGGAAACCCTGGACATTCCAGCTCTGTCCCCATATGTGGTCACCCATTTTAGTGTTGTGCCCTCTGGTTTCTTTGTTGGGTCTACTCCCCTGCTGCGTTTCCAGCTCCAGGCTCTCCTGGTTATATTCTTTTTTTTTTTTTTTTTCTTATTTAGAGAGTGCAAGTGAGGGAGGGGCAGAGAGTGAGAGAGAGAGAGAGAGAGAGAGAGAGAGAGAGAGAGAGAGAGAGAGAGTCAGTCCCCAGCAAGTTCTGAGTTTACCAGCTTAGAGCCTGACGCGGGACTCGATGCCATGACTGTGAGATCAGGACCTGAGCCGAAATCAAGAGTCACATGATTAACAGACTGAGCCACCCAGGCGCCCTCTCTTTGTTATATCCTATCTTTGTGCTGCACCAAAGCTGGTGAGTGTTATGCTGTGTCCTAATTAATTCTCACTTTTAGTCCTTTCGTAGAAACAATTCCTAGAGGTCATCCAGAATTTTACTGTTTAATACTTCAGAGGTCCTAATCGTAATCCCACTTGTTGTCAACTATAAAATCCTATTTTTCTGATACAACTTCCTTTCTACCATCCCCCACCTTTCATATTTTTATTCATCTGTTTCTTTCTTCTACTTCTGCTCTTGATTCCATGAACATATCACTTCTTCCAGGAAGCCCCAGTTCCCCCAAATAGGACTTAGATATGCCTTGCATGTACGTAACAGTACCTTATACTTCCCATATCTTAATACTGTCTATCAAATTACATTTTTCATTAATTACCTCACTGGACTGTGAGCTTCTGGAAGCTTAGAAGCAAGTCTTTGTTAATCATCTTTGTCTCCATCTAGTCCAATGCTGGCACAGGGTGGCATTCAATAAATACTTGTTGAGGTGTGTATATTCTTGTCTCATCTTGCTCTATCCGTTGTAAACACTGTATTTGTTTTTAGTCTTTCCTCTACGCTCTCTTTGTATACTTCTTCCTCCTTAAAAAAAATCTTCCTTCTTCCTTAGTGAACACTTAATTAAGCTCTTATTCATTCCATCACTGTCCTTTTTACTTCCAGGCTTCTCTTTGGAATAATCCACACTCACCATATCCAAGGCTTTCCCCCCTCTGACGTCCAGGCTGATTGTATGTTCCCCCTATAGCTTTTCTTAGCACTTTGATGCATTCTTTTGCTAAAAGACTTCCAGGTTACTGCAGCCATTGTCATGTGTGTTTCAGTCTCTCATTAGACTGTATCCCTGTGAAACACACAGACTCCACATCCACAGATCCAGAAGTGTGGCATTTATTCTAAAGATGTGTGTTAAGTAAACCAACATTCGTAGGAGACTTGTTAAATAACCCCTCTGCAATGAATCTTTGTTTATCAGAGTGGTGGCACAATTGATTATTATTATTTACACAGACATTAATTTGGTACCATCATGTTCAACTACCAAGAACAAATTAGAATGCAGTTAAAATCTTCTCTGAATTTGGGAGGGCAAACCATTCTAATTAGAGTTAATGTCCTTGCTGTAACATAAGTGACTTTTTGCCAGTGGAGGTAAAAAGAGAAATTAAAAAAAAATTTTTTTTTTCTATTTCATTTTTCTCTGTTCTTTTACTGGTAAGGATAAGAAGAAGAAGGTGCCAGAAGAGAAATAGTTATCTGAGAACATCTGTCATCCGTTCATTGCCTGGGGACCTGGTGGGTAGCTGGAGAACCTGCCTCGTTATCATTTTTGCTTTTGGTCTTGTGTTGAGCCATAGTTTCTCTGGGAAATTGACCAAATCTTTCTTTGCCTGTTGAACCGGGTGTTGTGTTGAAGAGTCTGTGCTGTGGCAGGGCAGGGGCCAAAATCTTCATCTGTAATCACTCCTTTCTTGAAATGGCTAAGCCAAGGCATCTTTTACTAGAGGCAGAGAGGGTTGCGAGGACTCTGGGAAATTGACAAGCATAACAGACTTTTCAAACAAAAGGAGAAAATGTGCCTTTCCAGGGCATGTGCCATTTCGATGAATTACATCATTGAGTGCTGGCAGTGGTTTGGTTAACAGCTATTTGTTCTTCCAAGTTCTCATAAATTTAGGGGAAGGATTTTTGGTGACTCGTTAATTTTACTGTCTGACTTCACCTCTCTTGAAAGGAAGTTAACATATATCCATATTCAGAAAATTAAACTAGATTTTGTCAGTGAATATAAAAGAAATGACTCTAATATAAAACTTCTGTGTGATTCACAATTGGCTTTCGCCAATCAAATGACAAACCACAGACTGGGGAAAGAGATTTCCAACGCATACAACGGAGAAAAGGTCCATTTTTTTGGTAATGCATAAGCAGCTCTTAAATTTGAGTAAAGAATTTAAACAGAGAGAGAAACAAACAGGTTTATGAGTATAAAAAGGTACGTGATTCCACTTGTACTGAAAGAAGTGCAACTGGTAAAACATATGTCACTATTTAGGCTGACCAAAAAAATTGATAATACACAGTGTGGGCAAGCATGTAGAGAAGCAGGTACTCGTGTGGTTAGAGGGAGTATAAGCTGATGTGATTTTCTTGGCAGTGTCACTCGGAATTAAGATGTATATAACCTTTGACCTACCAATTCAATTTCTGGGAATTTGTCCAAAAGAATTTACAAATATAAACAAAGATGTCTGTACAAATATATTCATGATAGCAATATTTGTAGTTAAGATGTGAAGCAATATAAATGATTCTGAATAGAAGACTGGTTCAGTAAATTATGAAAAGATTGGTAATTTGTGCTGTGTATAGTATGCTTATATTTAGTCTCTGTGCCCAGTATCAGGTTACCGTTTCTTAACTCCAGACTTGTCCTTCATTGCCTGATCTATGAGGGTGGATCTGTTCCCTTTAAATATTTCTCCTTCACCAGCTGAGAGGTAATAAATTGATAACTGGCCCAGTTTTTTTAAAGCAAGGGGATGGGGAGAGATGATATTTATGCTTGTATAAATAGGCACCTGCATGAACATGTTCTGGGAGCTACAGAAGTAGACATTGAGAGGGATTACCTGTAAGGGTAAGACTGAAACCTGGGGAGATAGACTTATTTGAAGTTTCTTACCATGTGCACGTTTGATTTCATAGTTAGAGAAAACTACAGAACTTTGGTTAGACGTTAAAGGAAAAAAACCAGACTTGCATCAATGGAGGAACAGACTGTTCCTAGCTGGAAATGTGAAATATTGTAAAGATGTCATTTAATCAAAATTAATTTATAGACTTAATGCAGTCCCAAGGTGGAGTCAGGGCATGGTTTTTATCGTTAAGAAGCTTAGAGTATGGTTTGGGAGACAGAAACATAATGTTCACAGAAAATGCCTTGAACAGTTACAGAGCAGTATATCAAGTGCAAAGCAATAAAATTGAATACATATGTATTGTGGGAACTTGGAGTCCTTTGAGAGAATAGACAGAATGGAGTTAATCAGTAAAGGATAGTTAAAAAAAAAAAAAACTTATAAAAGATAAGCAATAACAAGAAGGACTCTTCCCTAAGGTCTGTATTCTCCCCCTACCCCCCAAGATGGAAACTCCCTCTCTCTCAAAGTCCTCTACATCTAAGGAGGGAACTCCTTCCACAGTGTATTTTGTATTTAGAAGACTTATGTGAAAAAGTCTATGAACTGCCCAAATTCTTTGTTCTGTCGTGAGAAAGTCTATGAACTGCCCAAATTCTTCGTTCTGTCGCTGAATAAAGTGGCCCAGATGCCTCTACATTTTCACTTTTGAGTTTGCAAAAGACTGAAAATGAAGTAAATCAAGGACAGACGGGATTGGGTTGACCGTACAAGGAGTACAATTGCTTGAAGAATCTGGAAACAATACTGACCACATTTGTTGGCATTAATTCATCGAAGCAATAATGCTGTGTATAAGAAAGTATGTTGTTTAAGAAGAAAAGTCATCAGTTCTGAGTATTTGTTGCAATTGAACTCTAACTTGGAACTGATGAGAAATTCTTTAAAAAAAAAAAAAAAAAAGCAAAACCAGAGTATTAAGCATTGGGAGCTTTAAAAAAAATTCCCACAGCATTTGGAAAACATTTTATCATCTCTATGCCGGTTATAAAGATTAGAAGCTAAGTCCTAGATTGTTCGATTTAGAAGGTATGACATGTTGCTCCAACCTGGAACTGGATAGAACTTAAAAAAAATTTTTTTTAATGTTTATTTAAATTTGAGAGAGAGAGAGAGAGAGCGCAAGCAGGGGAGGAGCAGAGAGAGGGAGACACAGAATCCAAAGCAGGCTCCAGGCTCCACATTGTCGGCACAGAGCCCGACACAGGGCTCGAACTCACGAACCAGAACCGTAAGCTCATTACTTGAGCCGAAGTCAGACATTTAACCTACTGAGCCACCAGGTGTCCCAAGGATAAAATCTTTTTAGAAAAAACAATCCCTTTTCTAGGTCTTCATGGAATCTTCATAGTGAATGGGTGAAATGACTTTTAAGATTTTTTTCTCCTGACAAATAAATTGCCTTTATGTTTGGAGTATTTCATGATGATTCTTCTATAATAGCTATAGGGGATAGAAATAGATATTAAAGGAGATCTCACTTGCTAACATTTCTTTAGATAATGTTATCTATTGCATGCCATTAACCATTAGCTGGTTTATAAGCATCACTTACAGCAGTTAGATTCGTTTCCTTTGGAACTCAAGTTTATGAAGCCATCATTTTTCATCCCTTGTGAAACTCCAGCAGAAGAAATGCTGTGTTTTGTGAATAGTCAAAGGTCGTCATGGTTTGGGTGGCTTTATTGTTTTTCTGATCAGTGCAGGTCAGTCAAAATGTTCTACTGAGACTTTTTCTAAAGGCACATCAATACCTACCTCTGTTTGGTATCACTGAAAAACAAATACAATATCTGCTTATCTGTTCCTTGCCAAAGAGGAGAAAATCGTAGAATTTCAGGGTGGATACTTGTGTAATGTTTGGATTTATGAGCATTTGTGATTTCAAATTTTGCCACGTTTTATGAGATAAAAACTAAGAAACAAGAGCAGAGTGTTTCTTTATCATTTAATTAATCTTAACTTAAAAGAAGATGTCAAAATGTGTTCTTCTCTTGCTAAGAGGACAGATTACTGGCAGGGCATATATTTATTAAAAGCCCTAATTTTGGTCTCCAATTTTCTTAAAACATGAGGAGGTTTTTTTAGTGTTTTGGTTTTTGGTTTTGTTTTTTTTTTTAAACATAAAAGGTTACATGAATTCCCTCATATAATAGCAGTTGTACTGTTGAGTTTCGGGTCTGCAGAAAATGTTGGATGCTCATGTGGATGGAAGGACCTTCATAATGACCCTGAGGCCCACATTTGGGCCCCACCGCCATGCCCTGTTCAGATTTAGCCATAATGACTTCAGTCCAGAGATTTATTAGAACATGGGTTTTTTGAAACTGCCAAATTGGGCTCTAGAGGAGAAAAATCAGGGGTCAGAAATGAAATTGTTCTTCCTTTGTAGTGCATTCCTACTATGAGCAAGCTCTGCGGAACCTCAGTGAAGACAACAAAAGTTACTACGATTCATTTTGTTTCACAATGTTAACACTGTTTCTGCTGGTACCTTTAGGTACAAAAGCAGGAATGCCTTTGATCAGGAGCCACAGGTATCTATTGGGGTGGCCTGGCTGGTAGAACAGAGAAGTCACGGGTAGATGGACAAAGCTACCACTGAGCCAGTCCCATCGGTCGGCACCGAGTTTAGCACTGTTGAGGGTCTGCTTTGATGTTTAGTTCAACAAGTATGAAAACCACACAACAGGTATTCTAGTACTCTTGGCCGAGCACCTACCTTTGTTGGGTTTTTTTTTTTTTTTTTCTGTCCCCTGGTATATTTTGTGTTATTTATGAAAGTAGAAGTGTCTGTGGAAGTGTCTGAAGACATGCTCATGTCAACTCGAGAATGCTCCAGATGTGATACTTGAAAAATCCCTCCCCCCACTCCCCCACCCCAGAACACTGCTATGAGCAGTAGAAGAACCTGTCAAACTTTGTGTGGACCCAGGATTTCCCAAAACTCACTTAGCCATGCAACCTCTGTCTGTTCCCCACCCCCCCTCCTTCTCCTTCTTTCTTTTTTCTTCTTTCTTCTTTCTTCTTCTTTTAACGTTTATTTATTTTAGAGAGAGAGAGAGAGACAGGGAGACACAGAATCGGAAGCAGGCTCTAGGCTCTGAGCTGTCAGCACAGAGCCTGATGCCGGTCTTGAACCCATGAATCACGAGACTATGACCTGAGCTGAAGTCAGACTTTTAACCGGCTGAGCCCCCCAGATGCACCCCCGCCCTGCCATTGTTCTTAATGAAATGACTAGAAGCATCATGCAGAACACTTTGGGAAAGGCTGATCTTAGATGCAATCTGGACTCCAGAAACCTGGTGCATTTATGACTTAGCTATAAAGTGGGGATGCCCTCAGGGATGCCATTCACGACCACTGCCAGGATTGGCATTCTGTGTCTCAGGGGAGGGTGCTAATGCCAAGTACCTCCAATGGCCTTGACAAAGTAGGATTTGTTCTCTGCCTACAATGAATTTTCAAAAGAGAACAAACTTTCTGGTTTCTCTTTATATAAATCATTCTTCATAAAATAATAACTACTCACTTATTCACTTAATCACTACTCAAGGGTTGCATTATTGTCTCCATTATCATAACAAGTGGGATGTAGAGGGGCATCTAGCAAATCTTTGTTCAACTGTCAAGAAATATTTAGGGGTGCCTGGGTGGCTCAGTTGGTTAAGCATCCAACTCTTGATTTCAGCTCGGGTCGTGATCTCATGGTTGTGGGATTGAGCCCTGCATCAGGCTCTGTGTTGATTCTGCATCGGGCTCTGGGGGTTCTTTCTCCCTCTCTCTCTGCCCCTCTGCCACTCGTGTTCTCTCTGTCTCAAAATAAATAAATAAACCTTAAAAAATATTTAGACCACAGCTTTCTTCTGAATCTTAAAATATTGATTATTTTTTATTTTATTTTTTTAAATGTTTATTTTATTTTTGAGAGAGAAGAGAGCATGAGCAGGAGAGGGGCAGAGAGGGAAGGGGACAGAGGATCCAAAGAAGGCTCTGTGCTGACAGCAGAGAGCCCAGTGAGGGGCCCAAACTCACAAGTCATGACATCATGGTCTGAGCAGAAGTTGGATGTTTAACTGACTGAACCACCCAGGCACTCCTCTTTTTTTTTTTTTTTTTTTTTTAACGTTTATTTATTTATTTTTGAGGGTGTGGGGAAGGGCAGGGAGGGAGGGAGCGACAGTATCCCAAGCATTTGGGGCTTGAACTCATGAACCAGGAGTTATGACCTGAGCTGAAATCAAGGATGCTTAACTGACTGAGCCACCCCAGTGCCCCAAGTATCGATTATTTCTAACCACCCAAATTCACAGATAATTTGTAAAATCTCTTAAAAGAATCAGGAGGCTGGAGGAAAGGAAACAAGGCAGGGTAAATACGTGGATGGTGTGGAGGGTAGGTATTCTCCAACTTTGTTCACTAGTTCAGAACATGTTTTCTGAATTGTCTAATTCTCTGGGAGGCAAGGCTCATTCCTGGTGTGGGAAACAAAGGCAAAAGAAAAAATTAAATTTTCTTACGGCTTACAGGCCATTGACAAGTCATTGAAACAGGCAGGGTGACATTCCTCTAGGAGCTCAGCTGCCTCCATGCTAAGAGCAAAAGGCAGTCTTAGCCCAACAACTCCCCACCGCCCCGATCCTATAAATCTACTTTAACATATAAAACTCCTTCGGAAACTTCTGTTATCTGTCTACCCCCCCCCCCCCCCCGCCACCGCCCAATATATGTTAGCAATCATCCTCCAAGCATATGGTCCGCTGATATAAATCTGAAGGGTCTCATGACTAAGGTTTTGTGAGTACCAAATGATCTTTTCCTAACAACAGCTAGCCACCTCAAGGTCCTGGAAACCTTGCTTCCAAAATTCCTTAGAGACTTACAGTATCCCTAACCCCCTCCTAATTTGAAGGTATATAATCAGCCATCCGTCACAACCCCAGTGCAGTTCTTTCTGCCTACGGTTCCTGTCCCTGTGCTTTAATAAAACCATTGTTTTTCACCAAAAATGGCACAAGAATTCTTTCTTGGCCACTGGCTCCAAATCCCAACATTTTCCACATCAGTTGTTCCCTCTAGAATTTGCTGACCAGTGATGTCTTCGTGTTTTTAAAGCAAGGTCTTCATTTTAACAAAATATCTATTTAAATATGCCTTGGAAATTATGATGGGATTTTTCCCGTAAAGTAGGTTTATGGCTTCTTGTATGGTACCAGTGCTAGGGGATTACTGATGTGTATTTCTTACTGTTTATATATGCCTTCAGGAAGGAAGGACAGCTGTGTGCAAAATGTTTATAGGCTGTAGAGAAGAATGCTATTGATCTGCAAGGATGATCTATTTTCTTCCAGGAGCTCTAATAACAATAATTAACATTTGCATGGGCACCGTACAAAGCACTGTCATAAATAAACATTATAGCATAGGATGCGTACAACAGCCCCGTAAGGGAAGCCGTGTGGGCATATTTTCATCTCCACTTTACGTTTGATGAAGCTGAAGCTCACGAAGGTTAAGATTACTTGCCCAGAACCATTTGAAAAGTGGCTTTTTCTGTTTTAAAAATATTTAAAAAACATAGTATGTATTTATTATTTACAGGCCAGTCATTCAGAAATATACAACTGAGAAGTAAGCTGGAACTCTGGGGAATTCCTAGAGCCACGTAGTCCATATAGTAGCCACCGGCCTCATATGTTACTGTTGAGCACCCAGAATTGAGATGTGCTGTTTTAAATGCATTCTGGGTTTCAATGACTAAGTATGGAAAAAAAGAATGTAAAATATCCCACTAATACTTGTTTGCATTGATTATATGTTGAAAGGATAATATTGCAAGTATATTGAGTTAAAATATATTAAGATTAGGGGTGCCTGGGTGGCTCCGTCAGTTAAGCATCCAACTTCGGCTCAGGTCATGATCTCGCAGCTTATGAGTTCGAGCCCCGCGTCAGGCTCTGTGCTGATAGCTCAGAGCCTGGAGCCTGTTTCAGATTCTGTGTCTCCCTCTCTCTCTCTGCCCCTCCCCCGCTCACACTCTGTCTCTCTCTCTCTCAAAAATAAACATTAAAAAAAATTAAAAAATATATATTAAGATTAATTTCATCTGTCTCTTTTTACCTTTTTAATGGGTCTGGTAGGAAATTTAATATTATATAGATGGCTCACATAACACTTCTAGTGGACAGCAGTGGCCAGCACCATTTCCCATGGTTTGCAAAAGCATAATTTGTGTCTTACACAAATAATATGCCTTTGTATTTGGTAACATTCTGGCATGTGACAGTGCCCCTCACTTTTTTCGGAAGGGCCAGGTTGACCCAAACGTCTGTGTTTTGAAGACTACTTTAAGAAGCTTATGTTATTTTATAATTTGACTATAATTTCTGTGTTTTTAATGATCCCACCTTCCAGGAAAGATTTGATCCAGTGGCACTGGACATGTTTGGGGTCCGTGGTGCTCTGAGTGTGAGAGTATGAGTTTGTGTGTGAACACACAAGTGTGTATGCTTGTGCTTGTGTGTGACTGGGAGAGAGGTGGAGAGGAAGATGGGAAACAGATTCTCTAGGGGCCTTTGCCAAACATTGCGGGTCCCCACCCTTAAGAATCTGATTCTTGAAGGGTGGGGAGTAAAGATTTGGATTCTCCCTCTCTCTCCCTCTCCCCTTAAAGAAATCCAGCCCTGTGGGTGAGTCCCTGTTACTGTTGGGAATGCATTGAGTTAGGGCAGGGGAAAAGGCTGAAAATCACATTAGAGAGAAACACTTTATAGCCCTTGACTCGCGGTGGAAAAGAGACCATTGGGAAACATTTTTCTTTTATGAGCCTCTTCTGATTTGTGTCCCTTCCTTTCGTCCCCGTTGGCTACGAGACATTATAAAAGTGGAGCCGGTTGTTAATTGGATGGAAGGCGGAAATCGTGGGCAGCCTACAGGTGTCTTTCTCCACTGCCCAGCCTGTTCCCCGCACATGGCCTGTGCCCCCACCCTTCCCCAGGCTTCGTGGGGCTTCCAGGATAACTGTTACATCAGCAGATGTCGTTAGGCATGTACTGACAGAGTTTGGTCTCATTCAGCCTAATTATTAAAATTCTTGGCAGGAATTCTGTGTGAATCACCTCCAAAAAAAATTTGCATTAAAGTTAATGCTACAAGTCTGACTTCAGCCCACAAAACTGAGAAAACGAAGTCTGGAAATGTGGCCTTAACTCCTCCTTGTCCACAGACTAGTGCCTTTTCCCCACAAAGGGACATGAATTTTATTAAGAACCTGTGTTTGTTGGGGTGGGGTGGGGTGGGGGGTGCCTCCGGGGGGTCACACCAGGAGGGAGTTACTCTGAGCTGTAAATTAAGGCAGCTGTCAGGCCCTCCGGCTGTGGAGTTAGACATCTTGGGTTTGAGTCCTGCTAAGCCACTTAGGGATTGCATGACCTTGGGCAGGTTCCACGGCCTTTCTGAATCTTAATGTTCCATCTGGAGGATGGGGATAATGATACCTCCAAGAGTTCAGTGTTACTGAACAACACAGTTGACTTTGGAGGGGGGACAGGGCAGAGTAAGACAGCCCCTTGAGGCAGTAAGCTTTCTGGTGGCATCGTTTTCTTTTTCTTTTTCTTTTTTCTTTTTTTTTTTTTTTTTGAAGTTTTTTGATTTGTTTTGAGACCGAGAGAGAGTGCCAGTGTGCAAGCCGGGGAGGGACAGAGAGAGAATCCCAAGCAGGCTTCGCCTGGTCAGCACAGAGCCCGAAGTCACCAATTGTGAAATCGTGACCTGAACCAGATGCTTAACTGACTGAGCCACCCAGGTTCCCCCGGTGGCATCTTTTCCATACCTATTGTCTCCCTAATGGTCTGTGCCTGCCTCCATATGGCTATGCTTAGGACCTTCACCGTGAGTTTTGGGTTTCACAAAGACATTCTGATACCTTCTGCTTGAAGGTTGTAGATATCAGAAGTTGATATTGGAAGTTTAAGAAATTTTGTTTTCCTGTTACTGCTATAGTTAAAAAAATTTTTGTTTTAATGTTTATTTATTTTGAGAGAGAAAGAGGGAGAGAGAGCAGGGGAGGAACAGAGAGAGAGGGGGAGAGAGAAGCCCAAGCAGGTTTCATGCTGTCAGCACAGATCCCTCTGCAGGGCTTGATCTCATGAACCCTGAGATCATGACCTGAGCCGAAATGAAGAGCCAGATGCTCATACGACCCTGGCGCCTCCCTGGCGCCCCTAACGCTATAGTTTTTTTTAAGAATGATAGAGCTCACGTTGGTTTATGTCTGGGTAGGATCACAGATATTTGTTCTTTGTGTGTGTGAACAGTGGTAAGATTGATGAGAGGTAGGTGGTGAGTAGTAATACTTTCCCTTGGTTTCAGGTTCAGTCTTGACTCATCAGCTGGAGTAAACACCCGGGGGTATTTTTGGGACCATGACCATGGAACGGCTGGAACCTCCTGCCAGCATCACTGTCCAGCTGACAGATGGCACTGCATCAGGCTGTGTTTAAACTCCCAAGTTGAGGGGGGAACTTTCCTGATGAGTGTTTACAGGACAAAATCCAGTTGATTCAGATTTAGCTAACATTTATTGAGTCCCTACCGCTTGCCCTCTGGCACCTTGCTGGTTTTAACTGACAAAACGTCCTTTAGTCCTATGTTGTCTGAGGTAGGTTCCAGCGAGGAAGCGAGAGGTCATGGCGGCTGCAGTACTTGAGTCACTCTGAGTCGGGGCAGAGCTCGCAGGTGAAACCAGCTGGCCTATTTCCCAGGTCAAGGTCCTTCCCTGGCATGAACTGCAGAAAAGGAAGAAGATAACGTTGGCTTGTAACAGTGGGTACTGTTATCCCTCTCCACTTAGATATCATACCCCTTCCTTCCAGATTCCTGAATTTGGAGAGGCTAAGTGGGTGCAAATTTGAATGCATGTCAGCCTTCCTTTTTTTTTTTTAATTTCATTTATTTTGGGGAGAGTGCAAGTGGGGGAGAGGCAGAGAGAGGGAGACAGAAGATCCAAAGTGGGCTCTGCGCTGACAGGCTGACAGCAGCGAGCCTTCTGTGGGGCTCAAACTCAGGAACCGTGAGATCATGACCTGAGCCAAAGTCAGACACTCAACCGACTGAATCGCTCAGGTGCCTCCCCCCACCCCCCCGCCTTTTTAAGTTTGTTTATTTTGAGACAGAGATGGAGAGAGCAGGCAGGGGAGGGGCAAAGAGAAAGCAAGCAGGGGAGGGGCAAAGAGAGGGAGAAAGAGAATCCCAAGCAGGCTCTGCACTGTCAGGGCAGAGCCTAATTCAGGGCTCGAACTCAGTAACTGTAAGGTCATGACCTGAGCTGAAACCAAGAGTGGGACACTTAACCAACTGAGCCACGCAGACGCTCCATGAATGCATGTCGGACTTCCTAAAGTCCATGCTTGTTCCTCGGAACCTCTGCCTCTTAGAAGGTGCTTCTAGCCCCACAGATTGGGTCATTTTTTAACATCTGTACAAGAACAACCCCGAGCTTGTAAATATTGCAAACCTTTCTTTCTTGAAAAGAAAAAGGGAAAAATGTTTGGCCCTCTTCTTTGTAGGCGTTGGCTTTTGAGTGGTTTTTGGCCTTCTTATAAAGTGCTAAAGTTTAGGCCCAGTCCCAGTGGTAAGAATGAAAAATTAATGTCATTCATTTTTCTTCCTCTTTGACCAGCAGATCCCTTTTGCCTGTAAATAAACTCACCACCTACATGCTAGCCACAGTTTGCCAACAGTCTTCTGTGAGGAGAGAGGTTTTCTCCTGACATTTCTACCCGATTTGCATCTGTCTGGCTTCTGTAAGCGGCAGTGGTATGTGGGAGGGAAGCTTGGGTTTTAGTGCCAGACATTCAGTCCAGTTGACTGGCTTTTCTGACCTTGGTTAAGTCACCGTTTCTGAGCCTCAGTTTCTCCATCTACAAAATGCTTTTCTCTTCATATAAGCATTTCTGCTTTATCTTTAGAAAAAATTTCAGTGTTAAAAACCATAGCTTGAGGAAAATCATTTAACAAAACCCTCTGATTTTTCTGCATAAAATTTATATACAAATTGGGCAGGATCCTTCCTTCAAGAAGCTTACTGTATCCCAGGAGAGAGTCCCTGTACCTAAATCTCCATGACAGAGAGCAAAAAATGACATATGCCTAGAGACAAAGCGGGAAATGCTGGTTTTTTGTTTTCGTGTTTTTAAGGCTCAGTGCTAATTCCTATAGATATAATAATGAATAAAGCAGTCTTTGCTCTTAAGGAGCTAAGTCTCATTGTGGGGAGAGACCTGCTATATTTACTTTATAGCTTATATTAATGTCTGCCATTTTTTTTTAATGTTTATTTGAGAGAGAGAGACAGACAGACAGACAGTGTGAGTGGGGAGGGGCAGAAAGAGAGGGAGACACAGAATCCGAAGCAGGCTCCAGGCTCTGAGCTGTCAGCACAGAGCCTGACATGGGGCTTGAACCCACGGACCAGACTGTCCACAAGATCATGACCTGAGCTGAAGTCAGATGCTTATCCAACTGAGCCATCCAGGAGCCCCTGCCATTTTATTTGTAATTATTTATTGCCTGTCTTCCATCACTAGAATATGAGCCTACAGGAGCAGGAATCCAAGTGTCTCATTCATGGCCATATTTCCTGTACAGCACTTTAAAATTGGTTGCATTAATGAATGGATGGATGAATTTAAAAAAAATTTTAAATGTTTATATTTGAGAGAGAAAGAGAGACAGAGCTTTAGTGGGGGAGGGGCAGAGAGACAGAGACAGACTCTGAAGCAGGCTCCAGGCTCTGAGCTGTCGGTATAGAGCCCATCGTGGGGCTCAAACTCACAAACAGTGAGATCGTGACCTGAGCCGAATGAAGTTGGACACTTAACCGACTGAGCCACCCAGGCATCCCATATGGATTAATTATTAAATAATGAAGTAAGGAGACCATTATGATACTGTAATGTAGGTGCTGCCAGAAAAGCATGCATGAGGCAGGGTGGGCACACAGAGGAGGAATCCCAGCCCCTTTCCCCCCCTCCCTTTTTTTTTTGGTGCTGGAGGGGGGAGTGGCAAGGTGGAGTGTCATAGTTTTTCAGAGGAGGTGACACCCAAACTGATTCCCAGAAGCAAAATAGAAGTTTAGGAGATAAAATTGGGACCAAAAAGTATCCCAGGCAATGGGAGGTAAAAGGGAATTTGCTCCCCAATGAGCACAGTACAGTAGACTGGGGAAGGGGTTCTCAAACCAGGGGGGTTTTGCACCTGTGGGGATTATTTGTCATGACTGGCGCGGGGGGGGGGGGGGGGGGCCGGGGGTGGAGGGCGGAGCGGGGAGTGCAGTTAAAAGTCCTGCAGTGCACAGGACAGCCCCCTGCCACAAAGAGCTGAGGTCAAGAAACCCTGAGCTGGGGAAAAACTGCCTGGAGGGGTTTGGGGGAGGGCTGAGGTAGGAACAAAGATGAATAGGAGGAAAGAAAGGAGTGGCAGCGGGTAGGTAGTTACTTGAGAATTCAATGTTGTTCAGCCGGCTCCATCCGTGGAAACTTCTAAGTGCGTTACGTCAGGTCATCCTTAAATAATCCTGAACCAAGAATTCATTTAACTCTGAGCTGAAGAGCACACAGCATCGAAGAAGTCTTTGCTGATCACCGTGATACTGGGGCACGCTGAAGCTAATAGATTATGCTGTCTGTAATTTCTCTATTTCCTTTCAATAATAGCAGAACATACAGGATGTCACTGAGGCTGCCCAGCCTTTTCTTTCTCTTACTGAATTTAAGCGATCACCTTTCTACATCTGACTGATGGGATAAAAATGCATCCGACCCTGGAACGTGCTTTCAAAAAGAAATGGAGTTTCTTTTTGTTGTTGTTTTTTCTCTTGACCACATGACTCATCTTGCTAATTGATTGTCCCCCAGCAGTGGTGGTTTTGTTTATGCTGTGCAGGGAAAAAACCAGGTCCCTGAGGCTGCGGCATTGATTTTCCCCCAACTGGGCACTCAGGGCGGGCGGGAACAGCCCTTACGTCTGCCTCTGTTTCCAAAGATGGAGCGTTCAAGTTCTCCAGTGAGCCTGGCTTGGGCTTGCCCGGGACCTGCCAGGAGCTGAAGGTTGTTTTATTTTTCCCACAGGAAATAATTTTCCTGGGCATGGCAGCCCCGCGTTGCCAATCCCTTGCTTTCACGAAAGCTCACACATGTGTGACAGTGGCACTATTGTTGGGTGTGCTGGAGTTCCCATTACAGATCCTGTGTTTATCTCCTGCAGGGATTTTTCTGAGAGGCATAATCTAAACAGTGAGGGATATGAAGGCACCCCTGGTTTGGGGGGAGCGGGGAAGAGAGAGAGAAAGAGAATATTCTCTGTGATGTGAGGCAACTGAGAAATGGGATGAGCTGTCGAATGGGCACACGCTATGATAGAGCCCTCAGTCAGTTTTGGTAATCTGTGCCGCTTGGTCCTTTTTATTTAAAGTCTCAGAGATCTGGAGAGGCTGAAGTGTCTGTTGGGATGGGTTTAAGGGAGGGTTTTTTTGGGTTTTTTTTTAAGTTTATTATTTGTTTTGAGAGGCAGAGACAGCATGAGCGGGGGAGGGGCAGAGAGAGAGAGGGGGAGAGAGAGAGAATCCCAAGCAGGCTCTGCGCTGGCAACACAGAGCCCAACATGGGGCTCAACTCAGGAAACCACGTGACTGTGACCTGAGCCAGAAACAAGAGTCAGAGCTTAACCAACTGAGTCACCCAGGCGCCCTGGGTTTAAGGGAATTCTGAACCTGATGAGAAGCTCCTGTTGCAAGAACAGCTCTGTCCATAAAAATGAATGTCGGGGCGCCTGGGTGGCGCAGTCGGTTAAGCGTCCGACTTCAGCCAGGTCACGATCTCGCGGTCCGGGAGTTCGAGCCCCGCGTCAGGCTCTGGGCTGATGGCTCAGAGCCTGGAGCCTGTTTCCGATTCTGTGTCTCCCTCTCTCTCTGCCCCTCCCCTGTTCATGCTCTGTCTCTCTCTGTCCCAAAAATAAATAAAGGTTGAAAAAAAAAATTAAAAAAAAAAAATGAATGTCAATTCCACAGAAACTTCCCTGGGCTAGGATTGATAAGATAAGTGGGGGGAAATGGATGGCTTAATAACTGTTTAGAGTTAGCTAGAAGTTGACATACAAATTTATTTATTTATTTATTTGTTTTTAATTTTTTTAATGTTTATTTTTGCGTGACAGAGAGAGAGCATGAGCTGGGAGGGGTAGAGAGAGAGGGAGGCACGGAATCTGAAGCAGACTCCGGGCTCTGAGCTGTCAGCACAGAGCCTGAGGTGGGGCTGGAACTCACAGACCATGAGATCATGACCTGAGCTGAAGTCGGATGCTGGACGCTTAACTGACTGAGCCACCCAGGTGCCCCGACGTACAAATTTAGATGATAGCTGAAACCATCTAGTAAACATGTACAGTTGACCCTTAAACAACACGGGGCTAGGGGCACCCTCCTCCTGCGCTGTTAAAATTCCATGTATAACTTCTGACTCCCCACAAACTTCACTACCAATAGGCTACTATTGACTGGAAGCCTTACCAGTAACATAAACAGTCGATTGGCACATATTTTTCATGTTATATGTATTATATCCTGTGTTCTTACAGTAAAGTCAGCTAGAGAGAAGAAAACGTTATTAAGGAAATTGGAAGGAAAAGAAACTGTCTTTTCAGAACCGTACAAATCCGCGTCTAAGTGGACCCGCGCAGTTCAGACCTGTGTTGTTTGAGGGCCAGTTTGTGTGCCGGGCACCAGGTTAAGTGCTAGATGCACATGATCCTGTTTAATCCTCCCGGAAGCCTGGAAAGGTGGAGGAGCAATTCGTAAGGCCCATGTTACCAAAACGTCCAACCTTGGAAGAACTTGAGAGTGGAGAGAAAAATTAACGGTGTTGGGAGAGCTCTGGTCTTTCTAAGCCGGACAGTATCACTGCAGCTGCTTGGGAATGCTCATTCGTGAGGTTTGCCCGCCTGCGTGACTTTTTTTGCGGAGGCGTGCCCCGAGTGTTCCTCCCAACGTGCGTATTGTCATCCCTTGTTTTTCTGCCTCTCTGGGGAGCCTCGTTTTGTCCTCTTTCTTTGAGAGAAGCTGCACTGTCAAAGGAAGGGGTGACAGGATAAGAGGAAAGAGGAAGGAAATGGGACCACAGGTGAAAGGAGGAGTCAGGAGTCAAGGGGGGGTGTGGGGGGGGCATCGACTCTGTTACTGGTAACAACACCCGTGTTGTTCATGTTCCAGGTGTGCGCGTGCACTGCTGTCTGCCTAGTGGATGCACACTTGATGTTGTCACATCTCATCATGCATTCTGGGGGGCGTACAAAGCAGAGGGTAGTGCACACGGGTCGCTGTCCCCATTGTAACCCTGCCAGAGCCCTCGGACAGAAACACCGAGGTGAGCTGTGGCAGATGCCACTGGAAGCATCTTGGGTGCGATTTAGATACTGCTTTGGCCTCTTGGAAGCCCAGGGCTCTCCATTCCTTATGGGCCTAGAGATCAGTCTTGACAAAGGGGACACTAAAGAGGGCGTCCTTGCCTAAGATGGCATGTAGTGTCCGAGTTGCTGTCTTTGAGGCCAGGACGGGAGGATTGGGTCCCTCTGTGTGGACTTTGCCTGGACTTTCCTAAGAGAGGTACTTTCTCTCCTAATAAGATTATCCTCTAGAAGAGTGTCTGTGATCCCCGGACACCCAGAAAACTCCCCTTTTCCATCCTGAAGTGTGACTGGATACAGCTGGACTGGTCAGCTCATTCTAGGGACAGCAGTATACGGACTGTAAAACTGGGAACAGTTTTGCCCTGTAAGGACATATGGCAGTGTCTAGGGACTTTTTTTTTTAATTAATAAACTTAATTTTTTAATTACAATTTTTTTATGATTCATTCTTTTTTTAAAAGCCCATTTTGGGGGCGCCTGGGTTTGTTAAGTGTCTGACTTCGATTCAGGTCATGATCTCATGGTTCATGGGTTCCAGCCCCGCATCAGGCTCTGAGCTGACAGCTCAGAGTGTGGAGCCCGCTTTGTACTCTGTGTCTCCCTCTCTGCCCCTCCCCTGCTCACTCTCTGTCTGTCAAAAATGAATAAACGTTAAAAAAAGGAACAGAACCCATTTTGCCCATCCTTCCACCCATCACCCCTTCTGGAAACCATCAATTGTTCTGTGTACTTGTAGGTTTATTAACACACTTTATTTTTTTAGAGCAGTTCAGCTTACAGAAAAATTGAACAGAAAGTACAAAGAATCCCCATATACCCCCTTTCTTCCTACCCGCCCCCCCCACCGTTTCCCCTATTATTAACAGTTTACATTAATGTGGTGCATTTGTTACAAGGATGAGCCAATATTCATACATTATTTTTAACTAAAGTCCATCGTTTACATTAGGGTTCATTCTCTCTGTTTTATATTCTGTGGGTTTTGACAAATGCATAATGACACGTGTCCCCCATTACAGTATCACACAGAATAGTTCCTCTGCCCTAAAACTCTCCTGTGCCTTCTGGAGACATTTTTTGCTGGTGACAACTAGGTGTGTGTTACTGGTATCTAACGCATAGAGGGCAGGGGTGCTGCCAATATGCTCTAACCCACAAGGCAGCACCCCAACAAAATGCCAGTAGTGCCCAGATTGGAAAGCCCCGCTGTACAGACCCTTGTACAGGCGTGGTTGTGTGGGAACGGGCTTGAGAGGCTCCAGCGCTGGAAAGGAGCATGGTGTTTGGATGGTGGCCGTCCTGGCCCTGCTGTGGCAGAGCAGAGGCAGCCGACGGGAGGGTGGGGGTGGGGGGTGGGGGTTTGGAAAGGCCTGAGGAGAAAATAAACTGTAACTTGCAGGCAACCTTCCAGCCATAATCCCTACACAGATTCCTGTAGCTCTCACCCTCTTAAATTCAAACCCTGAGGTCTGAGTCCAATTAAAATGCCAGAAATTATAATGATTGGGTTGTGCATGGTGGGGTTAGCTTAGGTTACTCTCAGATGGGATGTAGTCTCTGATCCATCCAGAAGTAAAAGCCCAGGTCTTAGGTTCTGATCCCCCGTGTGCAAGCAACACAGTTCTTTTTCTCAAGTGCTTCGGTTTCCTTTTCTGAAAAGGAAGACAGTGCTCCTCCATGTCTCAGCTTAGAATGGCTTTATGAGTTGGTCTCTGCAGCGTATACTGTTCGCTTGTGTGCTGCCAACATTGTGTTATGGGCAGCAGGACGTAAGTGTTGAAGACCTACTCAGTGAAAAATGTTCAAGCATTAGCATTTTTTTTACTGTTTATTTTATTAATTTTTTTTTAATTTTTTTTTCAACGTTTATTTATTTTTGGGACAGAGAGAGACAGAGCATGAACAGGGGAGGGGCAGAGAGAGAGAGGGAGACACAGAATCGGAAACAGGCTCCAGGCTCTGAGCCATCAGCCCAGAGCCTGACGTGGGGCTCGAACCCACGGACCGCGAGATCGTGACCTGGCTGAAGTCGGACGCTCAACCAACTGCGCCACCCAGGCGCCCCATTTACTGTTTATTTTTGAGAGAGAGAGAGAGAGAGAGAGAGAGCGAGCACGGGCGAGTGAGAGCGTGAGCAGGGGAGGGGCAGAGAGAGAGAGAGAGAGGGAGACACAGAATCCGAAGGAGGCTCCAGGCTCTGAGCTGTCCGCACGGAGCCCGACGCGGGGCTTCAACTCATGAACCGCAAGATTGTGACCTGAGGTGAAATCGGCCGCTTAACCGACTGAGCCACCCAGGCGCCCCAGCATTTTTATACTGAAACAGGCTCACGTGGATGTTGAGGTTTGCAGGTGAGGGTGAGAAGCTACAAGAAGACTGCATTTAAAGACAAGAGATTTGTCTTTAAAGGGAAAAATCCAAGCTGTCAAAGTCAGCAATTCTTGCAAATGGAGGGGGGGGAGGGGGTGCACCCATGAAGTGGGCTGTACAGTTTGTATCAGTCTGCAGACCTCTCATTGCTCTGTAAATCTTGTCAAGTGGGAGCAAGGACTTTATTCCCCTGATAGGCATGGGAGGAGAACCGAAAAACCCAACTCCCTCCCCTGCAGAATGTAAATATGGATAAAGAGAAATATTCCTTTTCATAAATTACCTCCTCTACCTTCATCTTCCTGAAGTTATAAAACCCCCAAAATGTAACCAGAAAAATAATGTTGTGAAAAAAAATCTCACTTTGTGGGTGCATCTTGGGGCTGGACAGGGAAAAGCTTTGCAGAACAAAAAGGTTCCAACTGAGGCATGTAAAACAAGTTTTATTAAAACGTTAATTATCTCCCACCTGCTGGTACTTTGTGAAGTTCGGAGGAAAAGGGCTAATTGAGAACAGCATTTGATGTTCATGAGCGTTGCCGGGTTCTTTTCCTCTTCTTAAAGGGGATTTGTTCTTAATCAAGTTTATTTCATAATCAGTAGGTCCAGACACTGCATACACATTTGCATTTTTGACACTGTTTAATTAAGATCCTTTACATATGAGGTGTCGACTTTTGTTGTTTTGAATTTGATGTCTTGGTAAGTTTGGACCTTAGGTTTGGGGCGTTTTGCTGTAGACTAATGAATGGTAGGGATTACGAACTGGCTGTGCTCCTGCATGCTCTTTGTGAGTGAGGGGTACATTTTGTGTGGCAAGTCCAGGGGGAGCAAAGACAAAGCATTCCGGCGCTTTGTTCCTCCCTCTGAAGTACAAGGAGTATCCGTGGGCTCTGAAGTATTCATGGCCTTAAACTTGAAACCCCAGGCACCGCTCTCATTTTGCATCCTGCACAACCCCCCAGGATGAATCTGTCTGCATTTCTCATTTATCTCTGCCTTCCCACCATCTTCTTTTCGACACACCGAATTGCAAAATCACTCCGTGTATCAGGGCTCAGAGCTTTTCAATGTTTTGCAACAACAGGAACTTCACCCCTTAGTAAGCATTTTACATGCTCGGGGACTGGGCGTAGTGGTCTGCCTTTCTCACCAACTCCTCCAAGCAGGCATGGGTCGCATTGGTGGTGGGTGGCGGGGCTGAGATCTGAACCTGTTTACTGACGGGCATAAGCCCTTAACCACAAGGGTATGGTGCTTTCTCCTTGTGCTCTAAGAATTAGAAAAACTCCTAGCTTTCTGGATCTTGTTTTTTGAGTCTGGCATTTTGAGTGGACCAGTCAGTGTTTGTGTAAGTTCCAAGGTATCTAGAAAGTCCTCTGACATCCCAGCTGTAGTTTGAAGACCTTAATATACCCTGGTTTTTTAAAGCCTTAAAAATCTTGCCAAACCTTCCCCTGTTCTGAGATGTGGAGTAGTCCCCCTCCTCCCCCCCCTCCCCCCCCATTAAAAGCTCCTTAAGGGACGCCTGGGTGGCTCAGTTGGTTAAGTGTCCAGCGTCAGCTCAGGTCATGATCTCACGGTTCGTGGGTTCGAGCCTTGTGTTGGGCTCTGTGCTGACAGCTCAGATTCTGGGAGCCTGCTTCAGATTCTGGGTCTCCCTCTCTGCCCCTCCCCCACTCATGCTCTGTTTCTCCCTGTCTCAAAAATAAATAAACATTAAAAAAACAAAATAGGGGCGCCTGGGTGGCTCAGTCAGTTGAGCGTCTGACTTCAGCTCAGGTCATGATCTCACAGCTGGTGAGTTCGAGCCCTGTATCGGGCTCTGTGCTGACAGCTCAGAGCCTGGAGCCTGCTTCGGATTCTGTGTCTCCCTATCTCTCTCTGCCCCTCCCCTGCTCACACACTGTCTCTCTCTCTCAAAAAAATAAATAAACATTTAAAAAAAATTTTTTTAATAAAACAAAATGAAAAGCTCCTTAAGCCCAGTCTTCTGTCCTTTTCTGTGCTTTCCATGGTACCTGCACTACATCCCTTAGGTGTGGTGTGATTCCAAGTTGCAGGGAAAGGAACACTTAGTTTTCTGAACATGGATTGTCTTTTCTAGTTGTGTCAGCAACTTGTGTGATGGTTACTGACGTCTCTGTTCTGTAAGCAAGGGAACTGAGGCTTGGACAGGCTCAGCCGACTTGCTCTGGACCTCAGGGCTACTGGTTTGGATGAAACAGAACAAGGATTCGAACCCAGGCCTGTGTGCTGCCAAAGCCCTGCCTGCTTCCTTTCCATTGAATGGGAATTGGGTTTAATGGAATTTTGCTGTTTCTTAGGAGGTAGAGAAGTCTTGTAGAAACACATGGAAAACCTTTCTTGTTTTTCCCCCCTGAAGCCAAAGGGGCCATCTCAGTAAAGGGGGTTTACTTACATCAAGTGAATGGAAAAACTGGGTCATGTCGCTGCCAGGAGCCTGCGTTTCTGTTTAATTGGCTAGCACACTCTTTCTTTGTCTTTGTTTACCTTGTGGCTAGTTCTGACAATATGGATTCTTTTCCTGGCCTCTTTGCTTGGGAGAAGCAAGCTGTAGGATTTTAACGCAAGGGGGAAAACTGGAAAAACTCCACTATGTGGTGCAAAAAAAGTATGCTTGTTGACTTTGGTGACAAAAGCCTATGAGTGACAGCTTCCTGCATCACACCCTCTGAATCACAGGCAGCCTGTTACTGCACAGCTTTGCACACACCCTCTTCTCCCCTCCCCCGCTGACCCTCCATCCCTGTGGTCTCTTCCCTGGGAGAGCACTGGTCATCTCCTCCCTGGGAGAGCACTGGCCAGTCCACCACCAAGTGTTTATTGAGCTCCTGCTAGATGAAAGTTTGTTGTACCCGGGTTGTCAGGCAAACATGTTAGAATAAATAATAGAATGAGATCAAGGCATTCTTCCTTTTGATTTAGATCAGGATCAAAGTGCCCAGAGGAGTAAGAGCTGTTCTTTCTATACCTTCTTTATGTCATGTCATGTCAGGATCACTGGAAAGGATTTTGATCCACTTTCTAGAACTGAAACTTTCAGGAGTCGGCAGTGTCCCTTCAGACACTTAAAAATCATTGTGTGATTGGGACTTGATTTCCTCTCCCTTCTTCCCTTTCTCCTGCTGATGTCCTACCAACCAGCCCCCCAATCTCTGGCTCTTCTCTCACTACAGTGACTTTTGGTAGCTTAGCAACACTGATTGTCATACGTAGCAAAGCCTTCCGTGCACTGCTGGCCCTCCCAAGGAAAAATCAAGTGAAAGTATCCAGCATAATATATCTGCTTGAACCGAATATTCCTTTGGCTTGGTAAGGGCAAAGCCCTTTTAGTCCGGCCCGGATGTGAAGGGACCTTCTGCTTGCTTTATTTATTGATTTTTTAAAGCCAAAGCAATGTTAGCAGAGCCAAGAATAACGTTGGAGAGATTCTGTACAAGAGCATACCCATGCATGGTTTCCTGAAAGGAATCCAGTCTGCCTTACACTTGGGACCCAGGAGCTTTGGTTAGAGAAATCCTGTATCCCGATCCGAGTGTCACGGGCCCTGGACACAGAGCCTTTTACTTCTGATGGGTTCCACGTCATACAAGCCTCCTTCTGCCTTTTGTGTGGTTCTGTGCAAGGGTGTTGAGCTGTATTTAGAGCCTTTGTTCAAAATTTCCCGAGAGACATCAAAAGCAAGCATCGCAGTCCCCAGGGGGGCACGGAGCCTGTCTTCAGAATGGGGCATGTGCAAAAAAAGGAGGGAAAGGCCATTTAATTCCAGAGACCATTCCTGGCTGAAAAACTGAACAGGAGAAATGAAAGGACGAAGGACGAAGTAGGAGATTCACTACAGAATCCTTAACCCTTTTGACGGCCAGCCTCCTGCTCAGACGTGCACATCTGTTAATACGTTTGCCATCCAAGGCTTGCCTGATCATTATGGGACCTGTCATCCTGCCAAGGCCATTTTCCTGGATCTCTCTCCCCTGTGCCAGTCTATCCCACCTGGGAGACCTGGCTCGGGACTGCTCTGTCTTGGATGTCCCTCTTTCCCCTAAGATGGCTCTTGCCAGATGATATGCTCAGCCAGACTCCTCTTTTTTTTTTTTTTTTTTTAAGTTTTCTTTTTAATGTTTATTTTTGGGAGAGAGACAGAGCATGAGCAGGAGAGAGGCAGAGGGAGAGGGAGACACAGAATCTGAAGCAGGCTCCAGGCTCTGAGCCATCAGCACAAAGCCTGACACAGAGCTTGAACCCATCAACCGCGAGATCATGACCTGAGCTGAAGTCAGAAACTCAACCAACTGAGCTACCCGGGTGCCCCCAGACTCCTCTTTTTTTTTTTTTTTTTAAGAGCCTTATTTTTAATTTTAACTTAATTTTATTATTATTATTTTTTAACGTTTTATTTATTTTTGAGACAGGGAGAGACAGAGCATGGAGGGTCAGAGAGAGGGAGACACCGAATCCGAAACAGGCTCCAGGCTTTGAACTGTTAGCACAGAGCCCGATGCGGGGCTCGAACTCATGGACCGCGAGATCATGACCTGAGCCGAAGTCGGCCGCTTAACCGACTGAGCTACCCAGGCGCCCCTAATTTTTATTTTAGAGAGAGAGAGCAGGGGGGAGCAGAGAGAGAGAATCTTAAGCAGACTCCACACTCAGTGCAGAGCCCGACACAAGGCTTCATCCCATGACCCTGGGATCATGACCTGAGCCGAAATCAAGCGTCGGATGCTTAAACGACTTGGCCACCAGCCGCCCCCAGTCTCTTTTTTCATGCATACATCAGTCGCTCTTCCTTGTCCTCAGCTATATACCTAGAGAAAAACCCACAAGTTAATGATAATAATAATAAATAACAAATTCTAATACTTGATTTTTATAGTCTTCTAGAAATTACAAGTGCAGGTAGGTGGGCTGCCCTGGCCAGCAGCGTATGGCTGTTACTAAGGTGAGGCCGGCCAGCTCTCCACCGGGTACTTCAGTTTACCAAGTAATTTTGTGGGGTTGATTAATCATATGTGAGTGTATGGAAACCATATTTTTGGCCGCTGGTTCCCTGGGTTCTAGACCAGTTATTGGGATGTAGCTGCTAAAGATCCGTTCATTCACATTCTAGAGACACGTTTTCCTAGGACATCCATAGGTGGTGAGACCCTTGGGGTCAGACATCAGCTCAGGCTAGCTGATTAATTCGCAAGGGCCATGCATCCCTGTCCTGGCCTCTGAATGTTTGTATTCTGTCCTGGACACTGCATTTCCCTGTTCTCTGGTGGCTAGAAAACCAGATCAGGGACCAGAAGATGTGTTAACAAGGTAGATGGATGGCCAGATGGAGGGATACTTCCTTCCCCCTAGTTCCAGCTTAACCCTTCTCCTGCGACCACTGATGGTCACCCCCCGCCCCCCGCAGTGCTGGGCACACTTCAGAACCTGCTTTTGTGCACCCTGATTTTCTCTGCTCTTTGCTGACCACACCCCACGTCACACCAAAGCACTCCCCACCCAGTCTTTCTTTAGATGTGCTCATCCCCCTGACTAGGCCCACGTCTTGTGATCTTGCTGCCCTATCTCTGTACTGTGCACTGTGTGGGTCACTTATCCCTGCAATCCTCATGAAGTGAGCTTTCCACGTGCTTGTCTTTTTTTTTTTTTTTTTTTAATTTTTTTTTTTTTCAACGTTTATTTATTTTTGGGACAGAGAGAGACAGAGCATGAACGGGGGAGGGGCAGAGAGAGAGGGAGACACAGAATCGGAAACAGGCTCCAGGCTCCGAGCCATCAGCCCAGAGCCTGACGCGGGGCTCGAACTCACGGACCGCGAGATCGTGACCTGGCTGAAGTCGGACGCTTAACCGACTGCGCCACCCAGGCGCCTTTCCACGTGCTTGTCTTTATGAGAACTTCTGTTTCCGGTATCATGCCTGCTTTCCGGGGAGGAATCCAGAGGGTCTTCTCATGGGTGATCTCTCTCCTGGGAGGAGGCTTTAGTTTCTTAGCCCAGGACGTTTATGGCCAGCTTTTTCCTTCTTTAGCCTCAGGTCACGAAGGTGGTGTGGGAGGGACTGCCAGCTGTGGGTGTCACGGAAATTTGAGGCCTGTGCTGGTTGAACTCCAAGAACAAAGACTACTTTTACAATAGCCAGCAGGCAGCCCCTGCCTGCAGAGCTGGGGGAGAGAAGAGGAGAGGCCTGGGCTGTGGACAGGGTGGTTCCCTGTCTGGGAGATTGGGATTTAGTGAGAGTGAGCCAGGTCCCTCATCCAAATCAGCTCTCTTCTTCCTCCAGCCGCTACCCTCAGGCCCAGTGGGCACACGTCTTCCACAGGTTGGTGGGAAGAAAAAATGGGAGGAAAAGATAGAAAACTAGTCTTTTCTTTTCCCCTGAAAAATGAGGAGTTTTACATATGAGGACTTTAAGAGACAAAACAGATGAACGTAAGGGAAGGGAAACAAAAATAATATAAAAACAGGGAGGGGGACAAAAAAAAAGAGACTCACAAATGTGGAGAACAAACTAAGGGTTACTGGAGGGGATGTAGGAGGGGGGATGGGCTAAATGGGTCAGGGGCACTAAGGAATAGACTCCTGAAATCATCGTTGCACTATATATGCTAACTAATTTGGATGTAAATTTTAAAAAATAAAGTTAAATAAAAAAAAAATGAGGAGTTTTAGATCCTGTGAACTGAGGTCTCAGACACGTGGGAGAAGTTGGGTCAGTTGCCTACAGATCTTTCCCTCACCCTATCCTTCCTCAGGAAAGACGGGACCACCCACCTGCCCAATTTCTGCTCCTTCTCCTTGGCCTGGCCTTGGCTTCTGTCTCCTGGTTCCACGTGGCCAAGTAGAGTCCAGCTCGCGTTCCTAGCATTCTGCAGGCTCTGTACTCCATGGGATTACAGTTCTATCAGGATAGTTCTCTGCCTTTTTGTTTTTAATGTTTATTTATTTTGAGACAGAGACAGAGAGAGAGAGAGTGAATGTGTGCATGCAGGTGAAGGGCAGAGGGGGAGAGAGAGAGAGAGAGAGAGAGAGAGAGAGAGAGAGAGAGAGAGAGAGGATCCCAAGCAGGCTCTGTGCCCAGCATAGAGCCTGACAAGGAACTCAATCCCACGCCTGAGAGATCACAACCTGAGCAACATCAAGAGTCAGATGCTCAACCAACTGAACCACCAGGTTCTCTGCTTTTTTTTTTTTAAATGTTTATTTATTTTTGAGAGAGAGAGAGAAAGAGAGGAAGCAGGGGAGGGGCAGAGAGAGAGGAAGACACAGAATCTGAAGCAGGCTCCAGGCTCTGAGCTGTCAGCACAGAGTCCCACGAGGGGCTCTAACTCACGAGCTGTGAGATCATGACCTGAGCCGAAGTCAGACGCTTAACCGACTGAGCACCTGGTTCTCTGCTTTTTATCACTTCTCGGGAGGTTGCAAGTCAATCACCTCCTGAAATCCCCAGTTGTTGATAGAGTCAATCTCACCTTAAACAAGTAGCTTCCCACAAGTCTGGTTCTTTAAACAAAGTTTCTGCACCCTCTCTGAACCTCAGTTTTCTCATATGTAAACTCGGGGATGATGACGATGCCTACCTTCAGGGCTGTTGTGGGGATTAAATGAGACCATGTGTGTGGGAGGCCAGAATGATGCACGGTACATAGTAGTTACTTTGAGGTGGTTGTAAGGAGCTGCTTGTAGTGAAAGAAGAGAGTAAAGCAGTTAAGACATCTGAGGATTGGGCATGGCATGTGACTTACTCTGCGGACTTCTCCAGATATGGCTGGGCTTTGCGATAGCACGCCAGGTAGAAAGCTCAGTAGCTAGTCTGCCCTAGATGCTCACTTTGCTTGTTGGAATAAAATGATGTAGCTACCAGTCTGTGCCTTCACTTGTATTGACATTCATTAATTCAACAAATCGTTAAGCTCATACCTATACTTTCCTAGTACCTGAAAAGGTATGAGGGAAAAATTGCAAAAAAATAGTCCCGATTTACCATTTAGACAAAGAGACCAATCATCATGCAGAGTGACAATTGCTATTAAATGAGCTAACATACGTAAAGTGCTTTCATGCAGTCAGAACCATCTCATAAGCGTGTAAGTAAGCCCCACACAGTGTAAGGGGATGTCTGGAGGCAGAGTGCAGAGGAGGGATACCTAGGCTTGTAAAAATAGGTGATGCTAGGGGTGGCGCCTGGGTGGCTTAGTCAGTTAAGCGTCTGACTTCGGCTCAGGTCATGATCTCACAGCTCATGAGTTAGAGCCCCACATCGGGCTCTGTGCTGACAGCTCAGAGCCTAGAGCCTGCTTTGGATTCTGTGTCTCCCTCTCTCTCTGCCCCTCCTCCACTTGCCCCTCTGTCTCTGTCTCTCTGTCTCTCTCTCTGTCTAAGATAAATAAATGTTAAAAAAAAAAAAAAAGACCACGACTAGGTGATGCTTGATGTAAGCCTTAAGGAAGAATGGAGGCTTATCAGGTAGACAGCTTATGAAGATAGGGATGGGAAGGAAGTATGAAGGGTAGGGTGGTGGGAGGGTGCTCGAGGCAGCTGTAACAGCTAAAGCAAAGAGTTGCTCCATGCACAGAAGGAACTCACTGCTTTTGCTTTTCTTGCTAAGGACTTTGGTCTTTATGCTCGGAGTGTTTGAGAGCAAAAGAGGAAGTTAAGCAGAGGCTTTGTGTTTGGATGAGGATAGACCAGGGAGCCAGACTGGAAATGGTCAGGAGGCAGGTGTAACAACGTGGATCTAAACTCCAGCCAAGGCAGTTGGGATGGAGAAGAGGCAGTGGAGTGGGCTCAGGAGCTATCCAGGAAGTGACTGAGTAGGAGGAAGGAAGAAGGAAGATCACGGACGACTCCCAATTTTCAGTCTTGGGAAAATGGGTACAGGGTGGTTTTTGCTGTTCATCAGGACAGCGGGTAATAGAAGACAAGGAAGGGGGGTGGTGATCACTCGTGGAAAGGTGAATGTGCCCAGTAGGCAAGTACCACGTGTTCACTCTGGAGTTCTCGATCACCTACCCCTAGATGGAAAGAACAAAAATTTTTTCGATTCAAAAAAAAAAAAAAAAAAGCACAGATCTTAAGTGTCCAGTTCAATGTGTTTGGACAACTGTTATGTAAATATCACTCAAAGGAAGATGTAGAACATTTCTATCTCCCTAGAAAGTTTCCTCATGCTCTTTTCTAGTCAACTGCCACCCCCCCCCCAGTCACCTTCAGTCTCCTATCACTGCCATTTTTGCACATTCTAGAATGTCATATAAATGGAATCATACCTATGCCTTTAACGTATGTGGGTTCATCCATACTGTTGTATGTATCCATAGTTTGTCCTTTGATATTGCTGAGAAGTACTCCATTGGATGAACATGTCACGATTTCTCTGTTTTCCAGTTGTTGGAGGTGTTTCCAGCTTGGAGTGGGACAAGCAGCTATAAGCTTGGACAGTTCTTATTATGAACATATTTTATTTATTTATTTACTTATTTTAAGTTTATTTTATTTTGAGAGAGAGAGAGAGGGGAGGGAAGGGGCAGAGAGAGAGGGAGAGAGGGAATCCCAAGCAGGCTCTGTGCTGTTAGCACAGAAGAGCCCAACGTGGGGCTCGATCTCATGAACCACAAGATCATGACCTGAGCTGAAATCAAGGGTCAGGTGCTCAACCAACTGAGCCACCCAGGTGCCCCTGAACATATTTTAAAGTTTCCCTTGGGGAAGAATTGTAGGGTTATACATTTACCTCCATAACAATTCTTCAAAGTAGTTGTACCATTTGATAGGCCCACCAGCAGTGTATGAGGATTCTGGTTCTTCCAACTCCTCACCAGTATTTAGCGTGGTGCTTGCTCTTTATTTCTGCTCTTTAGTGTGTATGAAGTGGTTTAATTTACATTTCCTCAATGATTAATGATGTTGAACGCTTTCCATTGCTTATTGGCTCTCCACCTATTTACTTCTTTGAGGTGTCTTCACATTTTTTGCCTGTTTTTTATTGGATCATTCATCTTACTGTTGATTCATGAGTTCTTTTTAAAGTTGGGGTACAAACCCTTTGTCCAATATATATTTGCACGAGCTTTTGGATTTAATACCACTTGGTCCCACCCATCTAAAAGTATTTGAGGCATTTCCAGATTCTTGCCAAGAAATTATAAGATGAAAGGGGCTTTGGTTATTATAATCATTTACTTTGGTTGTTGAAAGAGGGTGTGGGGGCACTGTTGCTGGCTCTTGGTTTAGGTGAGGGATTGGGTGCTGAGCAGGGCCTGTGTAGGCCTAGGAGAGGCCCTGGATGTCAAGAAATATGTTCATCTGTAGTGCCAGAGAGAGAGTCCTTTCCGGCTGTTGAACAACCAGCATTAGAGCCTTTCCAAGAACGTATTCCTGGAGCACCTGGGAGGCTCAGTTGGTTGAGCGTCTGACACCAGCTCAGGTCATGATCTCACAGTTTGTGAGTTTGAGCCCCGCTATCAGCTTGCTGCTGGCAACACAGAGCCTGCTTCAGATCTTCTGTTCCCCTCTCTCTCTGTCCCTCCCCCACTTGTGTGCTCTCTTTCAAAAATAAAGAAAACATTAGAAAAAAATTAAAAAAAAAAAGAATGTATTCTTTTGTTATTTTTTTAAACAATGGTAAATAACGGTAACTTCCAAACTTAATTTCACAGTAGAGAAAATATCAAATGAACCCTCACGTATCCACTGCCCAGCCACAGCGGTTCACAGCCAGTGGCGTTTCATCTGATCTCCATACACTAACTGTCCCCCTCTTGCCCGAGTTTCTTTTGAAGCAAATCACAGGTGTCATATCATTTCTGTCATAAATGTGATGGAATGTATTTGTAATGGGGCACGTAGGTGGCTCAGTTGGTTGAGCGTCCCAACTTCAGCTCAGGTCATGATCTCATGGTTCATGGGTTTGACCCCCACGTTGGGCTCTGTGCTGACAGCTCAGAGCCTGGAGCCTGCTTCGGATTCTGTGTCTCCCTCTCTCTCTCTCTGCCCTTTCCTTCCTTGCTCTCTCTTTCTGTCTCTCAAAAATAAACATTAAGGAAATTTTTTTAAATAAATAAAAGATAAGGAGTCTGTAAATACACACACAGATTATTACGCCTTAAAAGTTAATAATTTCTCAATAATATTTGTGTTTTTAAGTTGATTTGAATGACCTTTGTCTGAATTTTGATTATCACTGACAGAAGACAAGCTTATTCTCTTTTCATCCTTCTTGGCTCTTCTTAAACATGTCTGTGAGCTTCTGGGGTCATGTTCTTAGGGCACATTCTCACGTTCTCAGTCTAGCTCTCTGCTTCCTCTTCACTTTTTTTTTTCTTAAAACCTTTATGTCCAGTATCATATACACACAGAAAAGTACACAAGACATAAATGTACAAGTTAATGCATTATTATAAACTGAGCTTCCATAGAACCACATCTAAATCAAGCAATAGGCCTTCATCAGACTCCAAAAGTGTTCCCTGGCGTAGCCCCCTTCTTACCTTCCAAAGAAACCATTACGCTGACTTTTATGGCAATCACTTACTTGCCTCTCTCCAGAATTTTCAACCTAAGTGTGCTTCCCTAAACACTGTGGTTTAGTTTTGCCTGTTTGGAGCTTTACATAAATAGAATCACTTATTAATCTTAAAATGAAGTCAGGTCAGACTTCTCATTTTAGATGGCCGCTCTTGTGTCATAAGAAATCTTTCACCACCTTGGGGCATGCTAAGTTTTTTTCTTTAACCTTCTATCTTTTTTTGTAAGCTTTATTGTTCTGTCCTTTGTGTTTAGGACTCCTTTTCCCCTTTCCAACCAATTTTCAATCTCACTCTGCCCAGCAAAACATTCCACAACCATCCAGACTCTAGCTGATTGTTTTTTGTCCTAGCTTCTCACTCCCATACAGAAGCTTCCTGCTTGTTGAGAGTGTGCACTCACTGAGCAGAAGCCAGGGCTCATGCTACCTGGCGAAGAGGGAGCAGCAAGCACGGGAGACAATTTCAGACATTTGAGCCACCGGACCCTGGATTGATCAACCTCTAGAAGCTCTGACCCAGACTGTAGGATTTGTGGAGGAGGACCTCATTTTGCTTAGCCGTATCCTGTTGTCCGACCAAAGGCCCTACTTGGCTTCTGGTTGGAAGTATCTGTGCTTCGCCATCAGCTTATTCTTTTGGCCTAAAGGATGCTCTGCTCCTAAATATGTGTAAAGAGTTTGACAAACACATTGTTAGCTCTACTCCCTTGGTATGGGAGGGAAATACCTTTTCCTCTTTTCTCTGCGTCACCCTCCTCCGAGTAGAGGACTTCCACTTGGAAGAGTCTGGGGCTGTTCTATTTTGAGACCGATTGTTTAGATTTGATCAGAAAAATAAACACTTATTTTGAATTTTTTCCCTGACCTATCTGAGCTAGGTTCTTTTTTAACTCTACCACATGTGAATTACTGGAAATGCTCTCCTGTTGGTGAAATGGGTCACTTCCAAGATTTTTCTCTCCAGGAATAGTGTTAATGTATTAGTTTACTAAGAAAGGCTCAAACAGGCAACAAAGAAGTGCTTATTAAGACATTTTCTTCTTCTCTGTGCCCCTAATCACAATCTTATCATAAACCTCAGCCCTGGTAGTTAATCCAAAGTTATTTAATTAAATTCTTTCATTTTACATAGGAGGAAATGAACACCCCCAACCAAAAAAAATTTTTTTTTTTTTTTTTTTTTTTTTTTTTGCTCAAGGCCCTGTGTTGTTTCTAGAGACTAGGATTAGGAATTCTGCCCCAACTGAGGATAAGACCGTTTCGCCCCTCCCTTGCAAAACAATGTTTTGTTTTGTTTTTTAATCATTGTGATCTCACTTTTTTTTTTTTTAAGTTCTTGAATGAACGTTTATCCTTGAATTTGGTGCATCAGAAGATTGGCTTGGAATAAAAGTGGAATTTCCATTCTTAACCAAACAAAATACAGCTCAGAGATTCTACTTGAAAGATGAATTGGTCTCAGTGTCATTCTGTTCGTCACTCTCTTCTTGGATCAAAACAGTGCTTTACCACAGTGGGCATTGTGGTTGAATTCCATACCTGTGAGAGAAGCTTCTAGAGACCTATGGCTTAAACCGCACATACTTAAGCCGAGTTCTTTTCTTCTGACCCATCCTTTGTGCTGCCCCCTGCTGGAGGCCACAAAGAGGCAGTTGCAGGAAGCACCTCCCCTTGGTGGAAGATGTAACCTCCTGGGTAGGGACAGGCAGAGTGTAATGAACTCCAGTGGGTTCACGTGCAGTTTTCATGGCCGACATCTCCTACTCATCAGTCAACTGGTGGTGTCCTCACCTGGTTGCTGGAAAGATCTCAATTTCCACGGGTCCAAAACCAAACACATTCATTTCCTGACTTCCACCAGTTTTGCTTCCACTTTGTGTCCTGTGTCTCCATCCCTCTCTGTCCAGCCATTCTTTCACTAATGAATTCATTCAACAAATGTTTGACCTTTTAGCAGGTTCTGTCTGCTTTGTAAGGTTCTGGTTAACTCCAGTCACGGCGTCATACTGATTCATTGACCCAAGCTACAAACCTTCTCAACTCGCCTCCCCCACTCTCAGAATCTAATTAGGTCCTGCATGATCGCTCCAGTAGTGCCTTCACTAGTCCACCGACCTCCAGCCTCATCCCCTCTGCATGGCTCCCAGCAGAACTTTCTACAACCCCAGTCATTCATACATACAAGCCTTCATCACAGATGGATTGAATCCACAACTCCATGTCATGGACGTCAAGGCCTCTCACCACCAAGCCCCACCTAGCTTCCTGGTCATCTGCACGTTCACCGTGGCTCTATGCTCTGCCACGTTGACCTGCCCCAGAGATCCTCAGACTTCCAGCCACTGTCACACCCTGAGCCTTTGTGCATGCTGATTCCTCCACCAGAGCTGCTCTTCCCTTCTATATGTGGCAAGATGTGCTGCTCAAAAGTAAGCTGTATACATGTCCCTTCAGGGGTCACATTCTCCTAAAAAACCCGTCCTCTGCTCTGAGGTTATCACGTGGCTCTGTACATCTCCATCATGGCGTCTACCACCTGCCTTATAGTTAGTTCTTTACTCGTCTGTTTCCCCCTCCAGACTGTTCCCCAGTGTGCAGCCTGGGCTTTCTGTTCTGGCCTCATTTCCAGTAGTATATTTCCATGATGACATGAATGGGAGTCATACTTGTCAGCCCATGTGGCACCAGCCTCACTGTCTCCCGCTGCTCCCCCAACCTCCAAAACAAACTCCAAGGCTTTATATTCCACAGGACGGGAAAATTTGCAGTTCCCCAAGTGTATAAGGGCTTTACTCTGCCTCTGGCTGTGTCTTGGATGCCTTATCCCATCCTTCCCATGGCCTGCCTGCTAAAATCCACTTCATTCTTCAAGGAGCCGTTCAGATGTCTCTTCTTCCTCCTTCACTTGCTCTAACTTGCAACATGATTAAATAATAAAAACAGCTGATACTTTATGTGGCACTGGCAGGCTCCAAACACTGTTCTAAGCCTGTGATGACACAAAGAAAGCACTCAACCAACGATTGCTACTGTTATTTGGATTTCTCATAATAAGTTGATGATGTTCATTGTAGTGTTGATGTGTTTCTTCAAAATTATTCTTTTTCCCTTGCCATTTCTGTCTTTTGTCCCAGCTGATTTATTTACGTATCTAGAGCAGATTCTGATTCTCTCATACAGGACCCCGCAGTGGCGGCAGCTGCCTTCGTGTGTGACAAAAGGATTGTGCTTGAGTGGAGAACTCAGGCAGGAGAAGAATAGAATTCTGTTTTAGGAGTGAGTGTTGGAGATTTGAAAGAAGCTGGGAAGTGTTCATCCTCACTAGACTCCAGTCTGTTTCTTTTTCCCACCTTCCCTTTTCGGTCCTATGTAATAAATGGGCTCACCTGTTTTCCCTGGGGAAATGGTTTAAGTGAAGGCTTAAACATTTTTCCTTCATCAGCGGTGAGAAGAGCTGTTTTGTTTTGTTTGTGAAAGGAGACAATTTCATACAAACTCTTTGGGTATTGTCATCATTATTGATATGAACAAAGCTTCTAGAACTTGGCTTCCCCCAGCCCTTCTACCATAGGGGCTATGGAGGTCTCAGGTAAGCAGAAGCTGAAAGTTTCCAGCAAGAGCCTGATGTTCCCCAGTGCATAATTTCAAAGGTGATAGGCTCTCTCTGTGACCTGTAGAAGTCATTGATTTGGGCTCCGTGTTAGTCTGGGTTCTCCAGAGAAACAGAACCAGTAGGTTGTGTGTGTGTTTATAAATGAAGAGATTTATTACAAAGAATGGGCTCACGGAGCTTTAGAGGCTGAGAAGTTCCAAGGTCTGCAGTTGGCAGCCTGGAGGCCCAGAAGAGCTGTATAAGTTCCAGTCTAATACCAAAAGCAGAAGACCAGTGTCCCAGCTCAAAGACTGGAAGAGGGCAGATTCTTCCTTACTCAGCCTTTTGTTCTTTTCAGGTTTTCAACCCGATTTGGATAAGGCTTCCACTGGGGAGGATACTCTGCTTTACTCTGTCTAGCAATTTACATGCAAATCTTAATCCTAAACCACCCTCACAGATACACCCAGAA
Organism: Felis catus; assembly: GCF_018350175.1. Lineage (NCBI taxonomy): Eukaryota > Metazoa > Chordata > Mammalia > Carnivora > Felidae > Felis > Felis catus. Next base: position 16,008,075 of record NC_058381.1, on the reverse strand, counting down.
TAATGTTTAACCAATATCTGGGCACACTGTGGCCCATTCAGATTGACACATAAAATTATCACAGGTGCTTGCATGCTGTGTCTATCTGTCTGTCTGTCTTTTAATGTTGTAGCTCAGTGTCCAGGCCTACGGGTATATGGCAGCTTAGCTGAAAGACCAGGACTTGATCCTGGAGCTCACCATTTTGTCCCCAGTTCTTCCATATACAGCTGGTATTACTTCAGGCCTTCTTTGTTCTGTATTAGAACCATAACCCTCAACTTTTTTCATCTTCTTTTTCCTGATTTTTTTTTTTTTGCTATAGCACACATGGTATATGAAATTCCATATATAATCTACTTCTGTAGTCATGTCCAGATTTTGACAGTTCCTTCCCCATATCCCATCGCCTAGTTTCCCAGGAAATAAAGCAAATAGCACCATAGATGCTTTGTGACTTGTTAATTAAAGCATTTTATAAGCTTGAGAGAAACTCTTGGGTATTCATCAGTAATGCAGGGTAGCTAGATTGGGAATGGGTAAAACACGTAATTACTGGTCAGCTAGTATACTTCAACTTTTTCCACTCGGGGAAGCTTATCAAAAACAAATGCTTGTGCTGTGATTTATATTTGAAAAAGAAATGTTTTACAAACGTCCCTTTAAGTGAAATTAATAATAGATGACTTATCATCGAGTTGACTCTACTAGACTAGTCTCTAATATTAGAGCTCCTGGATGCCTGAGGGTTGTATACTCTTTGGTTAATGGTGGTTGTAAATATGCCTTCAGAATTATGGCGGTGAAGATCACCGTGTTTCAATTCAAAGCGTATACCAAAGTTGTGAAAGTGTGGGTGATTCCAGAGTATTTGCTTAGAAGGAACGATGATAGGAAAAGAGTAGAGGAAATCAAAAACAATGTCATGATTTACCTATGTAGCACTTTCTCCTTTCCTTTGGACTCATTTCTCCAGGTAATTTACAGAGCTGAGTATTTGAAATGAGGAGTCTTTTCTTAGTGGGTAGAGCTAGGGAACTAATGGTTTCCACTGAAATCTACATCTACTGATTATTCTTACGTCATCTTTCCATGGTATTAAGTTTAGATGTGGCAGAAACAGTGCTCAGTATTAAATGTGTGAAAGTGAACAGGGACAGAAACTTCTGCCAAAATGCCTCAAGAAGATGGTCCCATTTGCAGCTCACAGCCGTTTTGGGTACTTTAGAGACCTCCTCTTCACTTTGTAATCTGGGTAGGTTCGAAGCCCTTGTTGGATCAGAGCAGAGATGTGGCAGGCAGCCCCCTGGAACCTGAAGTTGCCTGCCCAGGGCTTCCTGATCAGAGAGCACGAGCGGTGCCTGGTGAGTCAGAAGCTGGGACGCTTGCAGGAGCAGCTGCCGGGGTCTGTTCCGAATGGCCTCCTCGAGGCATTTTGGCCTTTGATGTAACCTGGTATGAGTAATGATTGCCTGCCCTTTAAAGAGAAACAGATTTGTGTTGGGAAGTTAACAGATAACAAAATAGAAAAAGATGCAAGAAGAGGAACTGCTTGGTGGATGGGGCTCGCCCAGGCCTCCAGGTTTATCTGTGAGAGGGCCAGCCTTGAGAGAGAGCACTGTGCGCATGGCCATTGCCTGGCCTTCTGCGTGTGGGCTTCTGTGCGCTCTGAGTGTGTCACTTGTGCAGTGATTTCTGAGATGAAAGGAAAGCCTCTTTTCCTCTTTGTCCTTTATGGACTTTTCCCAGCTCCACTCATTTACTCCTACAACCGTGTACTGGATGGCTCTAGGGCTACCGTGGGGGCTGTGGTTTCTGCTCTTGGTGCCAGTGCGAGCAGGAGACAGGTATGTGTGTGTTGGGATGGCGTTGGGTACACCATTGAGGGCCTCCTCACTCTGCTGGCCGGATGAGAGTTGAGAGAGATGAGATCAGGGAGGTTTTCCAGAGATCTCACCAAGTCTTGAAGAAAGAGTAAGACTCAGATAAACGAGACAGGGAAGGGTAATTGAGATAGAGGGAATAGCATATGCAGAGGACAGAGGGAGGGGACTCCAAGGTACATATAGTTGTGAATGTTGAAGTATAAGGTCAGCAGTCGGAAAGAGTGATAGGAGCAAAAAATCTTATGTGGGAAAGTGCTGAAACTTCATCTTGAAGATGTCAGAAATGTTTTTAACGTGAAATATGTGGTGTTTTTTTTTAATATTCACTTGGATGTATTTGCAGATTTTCTATTCTGTTCTATGAGTTTCCTGTGATGTACCAAAACCCACTGTATAGAGACTTTATGATAACTTTGAATAGCCAGCAGTACAAATCCTGCATTTTTATTCTATTTTTCAGGGCTTTACTGGCTATTCTTGACTGTTTTTTTTCTGTGAACTTTAAAGCAAACCTGATGTTATTCTTTTGGGATCACTGTAACTGATCTATACTATTAACCTAGAAAGAACATATATCTCTGTGATGTTCCATGTTCTGATGAACTAACAGTATTCCTTTCCATTTTACAAGGTCATTTTTGTGTTTTTCTGTAGTTTTTTTAAATGTTTATTTATTTTAGAGAGAGCGGGCATGTGCGAGCAGGGAGGAGGAGGACAGAGAGAGGGGGGACAGAGGATCTGAAGTAGGCTCTGTGCTGACAGCAGAGAGCCCGATGCAGGACTCAAATTCACAAATCGTGAGATCATGACCTGAGCTGAAGTCAGATACTTAACTGACTGAGCCACCCAAGAGCCCCTTTCTGTAGTTTTCAAAAAGTTTTACTCATATAGGTCTTGCAAGAAACATGAAATGGTTTTAAACAGGTGTTTTACGATAAGCCTGTAGATGGCCAGTGGGTAGGAGATGGAGGTAAGTGGTCTCAAGAATGGAGGCAGCGAGTCCACTGGAGATTTTGCCAGGGGTCCATCTAGGAGATGATACACAGGAAGCCCCACAAGCCTTGCCCACAACCTAAGTCACATGCCCCTGCCCCTGTGTCCCTTAAAATAGGTCAAGTTCCTGTAACTCTGAGGGTCTCTAATGACAAGACAGAGAGTCCTCATCCAGGACCTTCACTTACATTTTGACATATTCTGCATCTCCTTTGCAAGTTAATTGATTGCTCATATAGTTGTTTAAACATTTGAATCTCCCAAATGAGGCTGTCTCTCTTTCTCTTTTTTTTTTTAAATCCTTCTCTTATTAATCACAAGTTTGAGATTATCCAGAAGGCCAAATTGCTCTTCTCCCAGCCTTTGAGAAAAAGTCTTTAGTGTCTTGTAGCTACACAGTTTCACTGGACTTTTCCTTCAACAAAGCGAGACTATACTTTTGTAGCCGTGCAAGCCCTACCCTGAATATAACTTGAAGGACTGGAAAGAATTCCCTGGAGAAGCCAGAGAACTTGCTGACCAAGCTGGCATCAGTTTTCTTTCCTGTAAAATGTTTCCACTCAAATGTTCCGACTCCAGCCTGAGGCTGGCACTGGCTGAGGGTTTGCAGCACAGCAGTATTTGAATGCTGGCCTTGCCCTGACCCATGTTCAAATCATTTGTTTCACTAAGAGTATATATTTTGAGATAGCAAACTAGATTAGCTCACATCCAGAAGTTTAATTGCTAATTCGGTTAAAAAGTCTTCATTTGATAGGGTCTGGGCTGAGACTGAGAGCCTCCAAGGCTGCCAGAACTTTTCCTAAAAGAAGAGGACCTCTCCCCTTTTTTCTCTAATTATAAAAGCAGAGCTACATGTACATGGTTAAAAAATTTAAGCTGTACTAGAGGATAAAACACAGGTGTAACTCAGAAACCACATGTCCTCCTCGAATAGGAGTAGATCCACGTACCTTTCTCTGTGTATTTATAAACATGCATATATGGATGGATAATGTCTGTCTCATTTACAGAAGAACCTTGAATTAAAAAATTAATTATGAAACTTGACAGTCTTTCCCTATCAGCACTTGCTGAACTGCCTCAGTCTTTGAAATACCAGCATTATATCCCATTGAATGCGTATAGCATAATTTACATACCCAGACCCCTATAAATGGACATTATACCTCTCCCTTTGTCTTTTGCTATTTCAAATAATGGCTGTGATTAACATTCTTGCACACTCATGCATGCATATCTATAGAATAAATTTCTAGAACAGGAATTGCTAGGACAAAAGATAGGTACATTGTTAACTTGGATGACATTGCCAAAGCCCTTCGTGTAGGGGACAGAGCTGGGGCTGCCTGATAGAAAAGGTCTAACTTTAGCTGCTTACAGCCGGCCTAAAATGCTGGCAGTTTCCTCTTCCCAGAAAATGTTGCTGCTCCCTAATACAGAGGCTGGAGGCAAACGCATTTACAAACTGTAAGGCAGCACCAGCGAGGAGCGTGAATGACATTTAGCAAGACAGATGACCTGTGGGGACCTCGGTTTTCTTGTCCGCTCCGTGTGGGCAAGATGATCTGTTTAGTCCCATGCCATGGTTTTATATAAACCCGGGGATGGTTCTAGTTCTGAGCCGTGGAAGCCGGGCCTCTGGGAAGGGCTTAAGCAGGAGATAAAATGCCAGAATCGGCCCTTCAATTTCTAGCTCATTTACCTTCTTCACCTCTCACAATTAACAAAGCGGGAAGGCTTCAGGGAATCTGGCCCTTCCCTGGGCGGCAGACAGGCTGAGCAGCTCCTGGGTCATCTACGTCTTCAGCAGATTTCATAACAGTTTGCTTAACTGTGCATCATCCTCTCTGCTCCTTTAATGCCAAATACATTCCTTAAGGAGGCCCTTTAATTAGAAGAACCTCAGAGTGAGGGCTGGGGTAATTATGGTTTCCGTTGCAATTAGCTTGGAAATTCTCTCCCGGTAGAAGTCTGGTAAAAAAGGGGGAAAAAAAATTCTGAGATGCTGGACCCGAGAATTATCTAGAGAGGTAAGAAATGCAAGATGAGTTCTTCCAAAGCTTCACATTCCTCTTGGTGTAACCGATGTTTATTAGAGAAAAACAGCCCGGAGGCAGCCATTTATATGGCAGAGCTCCATTTGTTCCTCTGTTGTATTCCCTTCGTGGAGTCGACCCCACCCCCGACCCCCTTTGAGGCTGGTGCCTTAGTCACACATTATACATGGAGCAGAGAACATGGAACAGTCCGACTTAGCGCTTTTGCACATTCAAGAACCAACAGCTTGAGGAAGAACCATCTTTAGATTCCCTGAGAAGGAAATGGATTAACATTTTCTCTCTGTACTCCCAGCCTTTCACTTTGGGAAATGTCAGACCTACAGAAAAGCTAAAGAATAAGATCATGAAAGTCCGTCGTATGCCCCACACCTAAATTTACCTGTGGTGAACATTTTGCTGCTGCTGGTGCTGCCGTGGGTCTGCGGACCTTGGTTTTAAGAACCTGTGACATAAACCTGTGGGGCACCTGGCTGGTTCAGTCGGTCAAGTGTCCAACTCCTGGTTTCAGCTCAGGTCACGATCTCATGGTTCGTGAGTTTGAGCCCTGCATTGGGCTCCTCGCTGACAGCTTGGGGCCTGCTTGGGATTCTCTCTCCCTGTCTCTCTCTGCCCCTTCCCCTGCTCTTGCTCTCTCCCTAGCTCTCTCTCAAATAAACAAACCTAAAACAAACAAACAAACAAACAAAAAAACCTTTGGGGCATTTGGCTGGCTCAGTCAGTAGAGTATCCAACTCTGGATTTCAGGGTCATGAGTTCAAGCCCCACTTGGATGTAGAGCTTACTTATGAACCTGTGATATAAATCTGTATAGATATATGAGTGGTGGGTATTTTTTCCCCCAAACTATCTGAAAGTAGATTGTGTACATCATGATACTCCAAACATTTCAGTTATGTATCTCCTAAGAACAAGGATATTCTCTTCATAACAACAGTCTCATTATCATATCCAAAAAAATTTAACAGGAGTATATGATACATGATAGATCAGTTGTCTTCTAGAATTTTTCAGTCTGAATTTGTGCAATTGTTACCTCATGATTAGATTCAAGTCATTTTTTTTAAGTTTATTTATTTATTTTGAGAGAGAGAGAGAGAGAGAGAGAGAGAGAGAGAGAGAGAGGATGAATGAATGAATGAATATCCCAAGCAGGCTCCACAATGTTAGCATGGAGCCCAATACGAGACTTGAACTCACCAACTGCAAGATCATGACCTGAGCTCAAACCAAGAGTTGGATGCTTAACTGACTGAGCCACCTAGATGCCTCTCAAGCATTTTTGTCAACAGTCAGAGGTGATGGATACTTCCTATTGTATTTCACCAGGAGACGTGTCATGGTTTTGTCCTGTTGTTAGTATATTAGTCCATTTGGACGCCTATAACAAAAATACCATAGACTGGACGGCTTAAACAACAAAGCTTTATTTCTCACAGTTCTGGAGGCCGAGAAGTCCCAGATCAAAGCGCTGGCGGGTCCTGTATCTGGTGAGACTCATGTCCTGGCTCATAGATGGCCTTGCTCTCGCTTCGTCCTCACGTGGCCAGAAGAAGCAAGTGAACTCTCTGGAGCCTCTTTTATAAGGGCATTGATCCCATTCATGAAGTCTCCACCTTTGTGACCGATCCACCCCACAAAGGCCCCCACCTCCTAGTACGATCATGTTGGAGGTTAGGATTTCAACATCTATGAATTTGGAGAGCTAGAAACACTCAGTCTGTAGCCACTGGTGATGCTGAGTTTAAACACTTGGTTAAAGTAAGGCCTGCCAGATCTCTCTGTCTGGTAAAGGCATTTTCTCACTCATAATTAGCAATAAATGCTATGATACTTTAGGACCATAGGAATATTCTGTCCCCACTAACTTGTTACCCAGTGGCTTTAGCATCTGTTGATACATTGATGGTCCTTGCCTACATTTTATGTTGGTCATTGCAGAATGATCTTTGCATTCTGACATGCCCACGTTTATTAGCTTGCAGTCTTTTATAAAGAAGAGACCTTTGTGCCGCACCCCCTCCCCTTTTAGGATCACTTCAGACTCATGGATTTTTAAAGAGTTCAATTAATCTATTAACTTTGTTATTCCTTTTAATGCTCTAATCATCCCAAACCTGATAAATGGGAACCTTTTCAAGATGTCTCTCGGATCCTTTTAACATGTCCCCAACATTCTTTAAGTGTTTCCTTGCTGTGCTGGCATACAGAAAGGCACTCAGGTTCGACATGGGCTTTTCTTGCCCCAGTCTTACAATCAGCTGTTTCTCTAAGAAACCCTGCCCCCTGTTGCTAGAGAAATAGTATTTAGAAACCAAGGTGTGTGGGGTGCCTGGGTGGCTCAGTCAGTTAAGCATCCACAACTTCAGCTTAGGTCATGATCTCGCAGTTCATGAGTTTGAGCCACATGTCTGGCTCTGTGTTGACAGCCCAGAGCCTGGAGACTGCTTTGGATTCTGTGTCTCTGTATCTCTTTGTCCCTCCCCCACTCGTGCTCTGTCTCTCTCAAAAATAGATAAACATTAAAAAGAGGAAAAAAAAAAAAAAAAGAAACCAAGGTGTGGGCATCACATATGCCCACTGCTAGGTGAGTCCCTTCTTCCAGACACTTCGAGTAGATACAACTAAGAAATTCACATGTTTCTTAAAATCTTGAGCTTATAGTGATATGTTCGATTCAGAACCAGCATCACAGGGCACTCCCTGACTTTCTCATTGCATATTTGCATCCCTCTTGTCCCACAGTGAGAACCTTGTCTGCAACTTTATAACACTGATAGGATCAACAATAAACCTACTAAGTAAAATTCAAGGTTTCTCTTCTTCTTCTTTTTTTTTTTTTTTTTTTTTTTTTTTGACTACATCCAGGTAAGTGAACAGAGAACTGTATCCAGAAGTCACTTGGAATGACTTTGCTTTTTTTTTTTAACCACAGATGATGTAACAATCATCATATACAGTTAGGTTCATATGTGTCTGTTCATATTCAACTTTAGGATTTGCTTTTTCTTCTCATGCTTTTTTTTTTTAAGTTTATTCATTTTTTAAAAATTTTTAAAAAATGTTTATTTATTTTTTTGAGACAGAAAGAGACAGAGCATGAACGGGGGAGGGTCAGAGAGAGAGAGACAGAATCCGAAGCAGGCTCCAGGCCCTGAGCTGTCAGCACAGAGCCTGACGCGGGGCTCGAACTCACGGACCGCGAGATCATGACCTGAGCTGAAGTCGGACACTTAACCGACTGAGCCACCCAGGCGCCCCAAGTTTATTCATTTTTGAGAGAGAGAGACAGAATGTGAGCAGGGGAGGGGCAGAGAGGGAGAGGGAGACACAGAAACTAAAGCAAGTTCCAGGCTCTGAGCTGTCAGCACAGAGCCCGATGCGGGCTCAAACTCACAAACTGCGAGATCATGACCTGAGCTGAAGTCGAACGCTTAACCAGCTGAGCCACCCAGGCGCCCCTCTCTCATGCTTTTTCTTTGATTGTATTCTTCTGGCACATAAAATATTTACGTGGTCCAAACGTCACCTTCTGATTTATTCTTTCTGTCCTCCTGATTGCAAAACTGTACCTGTAGCTCTTCTTCACGCACCCCCCAGGAGTGGGGGAGGGGGGTGCTGGTTCTCAGGGTCGGCGGTAACCAGAGGAGACCGATTCGGGACAGTGAAGTGTGGTGGTCCTCATCTCCCCCCGCTCTGCTCATTTGCTTAGTTTTGTCTATTGCTTTGGTGATTGGTGTGAAAGGGCACAGCACTCTGTGGGAAGATAATTAACGGGTGACGGGGAGGACCTGAGGTACAGGCCTTTTAGATCGAATGAAGATGTCTGAGCTTGCTTTTGACAGTCTGTTTACCGGCCTTTGACAGAAGTGGGTCTGACGCTGGTACCCCCAGAGCAGATCTGGGATCTGTGAAACAGATTTTCACTAAGCAGATAAGTTGCTTCTCTGGCGGACCTTTGAGCACAGCTGTTGTTTTGTACTGGAGTCATTCGGGTTTCCCTTTCCTTTTCAGGCCATAGTATCTAGTTTTAATCCCCTCCTGCATCAGAGTTGCAGGGAACACATTTTTTCTGTAGAATAAACATCTTGGGGAAGTTAATTTTTCACATTTGTTGTTGTTCTTCACTTGACGTTAAGGAGCTTTTTATAAGCAATTAAAACTAAGAGAAAACCCAAACCAAAAATTCCCCTAAACTCCAAATGACCTCAGTAGGAATCTCTTGCAGTATTTCTGGTCTTAACTCCTTTGGTGAGTTGAGGGAGTGACTCTTTATCTCACTTCTATGAGACAACTTTCTACTGTTGGTAAATGTGGATAAACCCGTCTAATAGATTCCATTAAACATGGTTGTGGGGGTCAGACTGAGAAGAGTTAATCATAAAACTATAGCTGAACAGGAAGTTGGTTCTGAAAGCATTTCCTGGAATGGTTTGGTCTTTTTCTTGAGTGGTGAATGTTCTTGGTAATGAAACTCTCCCCGACTGTGAGGATGGGATGGCCTTTGAACCGGATCCTGCCAATATTAAATAATTTTGTCAGTTCTTCCTTGGAGGATGAAGCCTGATTTGATTATGTCAGGGTTCTCAGAACAAATAAGCTCTGAAAATTGACCACTGCCTGCTCTCAGCTAGATACAGGTTAAAAAGAGAAATGTGAGGTTTTCACTCGTATTTTCCGTATCTCGGTCATTCCAGTACCACCTTTGTGGTTTAGCCACGTCAGAATACCAGCTGTATTACCATTCATTTAATATTTTCCTTTAAATAAGCTCACTTTTAAACTTTTGACTTATACCGCTGTTAAAAAAGGAGATGAGCAGGTGCTAGAGAAATGTTAGTCACTTATTAACATCAAACTAAGACTTTTCCCCTAAAGTAATTGGGAGGACCGGAAGAAAATTGAAAAAGGAATAATGTTTGATTGCTATATGATTCAGTATTATTTAGTGGGGAATACTTCTGCCACCTGAAGAGTGACCTCCATCAGGTATGGATAAGGGATTCCACTTAGGGAAACATTGCCCGGTGACAGATTTTGACTGCCCTGGTGGTATTTGGGATGGTGAGAACCACTAATACAGATAGCTTTTATGTTCAAGTTTTTAGAATGTCCTTGAAAAGTAGGGGGTTCGTAGTAGTTGGCATAGATCTAAAAAAACCCCTTATATCAGGGGCACCTGGGTGGCTCGGTCGGTTAAGCATCCAACTCTTAATCTCGGTTCAGGTCATGATCTCTTGATTTGTGGGATTGACACAAATCCACGCTGACAGCACAGAGCCTGCTTGGGATTCTCTCTCTCTCCCTCTCTCTCTTCCCCTCAAATAAATAAACTTAAAAAAAACAACAACAACCCTTATTTCAAATCAAGGCACTAGTGCTTCCTTTAGAAACAGAATATAGGCATACATATTCCAGTCCATGTTCAGAAAAGGAAGCATAAAATGTGGCAAGACAAAATAAGGTTCAAGGAATAAGATACATAAAATAGAAAATAAAAATAAGGAGAGGACAAAGTAGCATTTACAGTGAGACCAAGAATATGCATCATGGTGATGTGTACAGCCTGCTCCATGGGAACGTGAAGGTTTACATATCCTGACAGCTAGTGTCACCTTGGTAAAGAAAGCCCTCGACAAATCCCTCACAGACTCTACCTAGCTTTGATCCTGGTTCCTGGTGAACTCGGTGTGATGGTAACCGAAGGAAGCAACTTGTCACTGGGGATTGGTGCTTCATTTACCAATCAACAAAAAGTTGGAAAGTGTCTACCAAAAACAATAACTTTGGCTTTTGGTGGTGTTGAGCCCTTTTGGCAACAATTAGTGAAATCAGTTGTCTATTTGAGGCAGCCAGCTTGCACCATAGGTTGGGAAAGAAGGCCTGTCTGTACCTTTTGTTCTAGAGGGGCGTGTGCCCAGCTCATCCAAAAGTAGCATCAGTTATTAGATCATTAGAAACAGGGGTGCCTGGGTGGCTCAGTCAGTTACAGCTTCAGCTCAGGTCATGATCTCACAGTTCACGAGTTCAAGCCCCGCATCGGGCTCTGTGCTGACAGTTCAGAGCCTGGAGACTGCTTTGGATTCTGTGTCTCCCTCTCTTTCTGCCCCTCCCCTACTCACACTCTCTCTGTCTCTCAAAAATAAATAAACGTAATAAAAAAGAAACAAGTTACAAAGAAGAGAGGCTAGAATGGAAATCTGTTCTGATCTGTTTGAAACCACTCCCTCAGGAGAACATTTCTGATTATGACTCATGAATGGTAACGGTGCAGACTATGAATGAGGCTCAGTAGCCCAGGGTTGAGTTCATGACCTGCTCCTATCTGAAGAAGCAGAGGTCCATCAGAGCCACAGATATTCTGATGCTTTTGATGGATTTCTCTACCGAGTGGAGAAATGTGTAACAGGGGTGTGAGGTGACCTGCCCCTCATATCAAACACTGGCTTGAGAAATCCCGACTTACTAAGCAAATAGCTAAGCTGTACTCTCTGTCACCTCTTTACCCAGGGATGGGTGTGTCTCACCAGTAAGTCCCATTTTACTGTGGATGATGCGGCTGGGCCTTGCAGGCTGATTAGCTGGAGTGAATTTAGCCATCCAGCTGCAGGGCAGGGACAGCCCTGGAAATTGTGGAGCTTCTAGTCAGAGGCAAGTACTTAGCAAGACTAATGGAGCCGTATTTTAAGACCTGGTGGGTCCCAGCCTAGAGCACGCCCGCCCCACGATGACTTAAGATTCCCTTCCACACAGTGCTTCCGGTCAGAATTCTGGAGGCAAGGACTTTAGTGAGAAAGCCAACCTGAGGGGGTTTAATGTTTGTTTTGTGCTCGCCAAAGCCTTGACTTTAGAATGTCCATCTCCTCTTACTTCAGGTTTTAGGCCATTTCTTTCTTCAGCCGTTATTGCAAAGAATTTTGGCAGATGCGGGGCTAGATTAGACCCCCTTATCTCCATCTGCCCTCAGGGACTGCTGTGGGGCTGCCTGTCTCAGATGACAGGAATCATTTTCTGCTGGTTTCGATTGAGTTCTCTGGCACACTGGATTTGATTTGTTGTAGCACATACATTTCCCCAGCCAAGGTACACAGAGTCTTTAGACTTAGAGGCTTGTTTTATGATTTTTTCCCCCTAAACTTAATTTATTCTACATATCCCATGGCAGAGCTAAACATTTGTGGGTGTTTGGCTGCCAGAACTGGTGGGAGATCAGATGGGGCCGTGTCTATACTCGTTGAAGGATGGGAGGATTGCTTCCTTCTGGGACATATTTTCAGAGAGCATTGGACTAATTCAAACAAAACTTTTCAACAGACTCACTCATGAATAGAACTTGTGGGATAAATTGATCTTAGGGTAGCAAGTCAAGTTCTTACTAGTCTTAAAAATGCTATTTTGGACTCTGGGTAGAAAGTGATCCCTTCCCTCAGCTGGCATGCAACCCTGGGCATAGCTCTCCTGGATCTCCTTAGGGCACAGTGGGACCCAGGAGATTCAAGGGCTGAAACGAGCCGGGGAGGGGGACAAGGGAGGGGGTCTGTGAAGGCTTTTAACCTCTCCTATGTGAGTATATGTACAGTTCTAACATTTTAGCACTCCACTCAGGTGAGCACATGGAATCAGTTAAAAAGCCATTCAACTAAAAAATACAACAACAATTAAGGTGCTGATTCCTGGCTGATTCATTTCATCAGCAAATATTTTTATTGTGTGCCGACTTTGTGCCTGCCACTGTGCCGGCCACTGGGCACAGTATCAGCCCTGTCCTGTGCAGGCTGTTGAGGATGACAGACATTATTTTGACAAGTCACACATATAATGAAAGTTGTTATCAGTGCTGTGAAGGAAGAACATTAGGACTTGGATGTATAATGGGGGACCTGGTCTAGACGGGGGTGGGGGGGGGTGGTGAGGAGGGGAGTAGGCAGAGATGGCTCTCCTGAAGAAGACATTTGATCCGAGATCTCCAGGATGAGTAAGAAATACCGGCAGGTGGGGGTGGGGGGAGCGCCTGGGTTAAGTATCTGACTTCGGCTCAGGTCATGATCTCACAATTGGTGAGTTTGAGCCCCACGTCGGGCTCTGAGCTGATAGCGCAGAGCCTGCTTAGGATTCTCTCTGTTTCCCTCTGTCTCTCAAAAAAATAAATAAACTTAGGAAGGAAGGGAGAAAGGAAAGAAGGAAGGAAGGAAGGAAGGAAGGAAGGAAGGAAGGAAGGAAAGAAGGAAGGAAGGAAGGAAGGAAGGAAGGAAGGAAGGAAGGAAGGAAGGAAGGTAGGTATATATATATACACGTATATATATATATATATATATATATATATGTATATATGTATACGTATATATGTGTGTATATATATATATATATATATATATATATGTATATATGTATACGTATATATGTGTATATATATCCGGGGGAAGGAGAAAACAGTTGGGGCAGAGAGACATATGTAAGAAAGAGCAGACAGGACTCGAACTTCAGGGGGTGTAAAAATTGTCTGGCAACTTTCTTAAAATTTATGTTTTTGCATCTCACCCTCAGAGGGTTAGAGTCAGTGGGTTAACAGTGGGGCCCAGAAATCTCTTATCACCCCAGGGGTTTCTGATGCAGGTCTTTCTGGGGAAATGCTGCCTTAAACATGGTTGGTGAAACTCTTCAGTTTGCAATTTTTATGTGACACAACTCCAGGCCTCCTTTGTAAAGGTGCAGACAGTTAGGTTTGACATAAATGTAACTCAACTGCTCAGGAGACCTTGCCAACTTCCTGATCATGGTGAGTTTTATAAGTTTCCTTGATGGAGACGCCACTTCTGTGGCCGAAGTGGGTTTTCCCTGATGGGGCTTGTGGGGAGGAAGTCATCGCGATGCCTCAGTGACCAGTGAGACTGAGCCAGCAGGGTTTCCTCCTTGTTGAAGAGCTTTCTGGAGGCAGTGGGGCCACAGCCAGCATGTAGGGGTGAGCTGGGCCCCCCTAGGTTCTCACCCCCTTTTCTCACCACTGCTTCCACTGGCACAGGACCTAAAGGAGTTTAAGGTGGCAGGACTGTTACTGGGATCAGAGCCATTGATCAAACTACATCATGCTTTTTCCATCCTCTATTTCAAATTGCTGGTTCTATCAGGAGACAGTCTGGATGCACACTCCCTCTTTAACCCTCTGGAACCCTTGCTAACCTCCTTTCCAATAGAGAAAGCAGACCTCAGAGCCCTCTGCAGGCACCAGGGGCTGGATCAAGTTTAATAATTGTTTGGGTTTTGTTCTTTTTATTTTGACACATACCTTCTATTTGGTGATACTGGTTTTCTACTTATAATAGCAATATAAAACTTCCTCTCAAGATAAATTTGTGTTTTGTTTGTTTTTTGAAGTCTTTTTAGGGGCGCCTGGGTGGCTCAGCCGGTTAAGCATCCGACTCTTGATTTCGGCTCAGGTCATGATCTCGTACGCGGTTTGTGAGTTCGAGCCCGGTGTGGGGCTCTGAGTTGATAGCACAGAGACTGCTTGGGATTCTCTCTCTCTCCCTCTCTCTCTGCCCCTCACCCACTCAATCTCCCTCTCTCTCAAAATAAACAAACTTAAAAAAATAAAATCTTTTTTAAAGAGTCTATTTAAAACAAATAAGAGTTAGGGGCACACATTGTCAGTGATATATGTGAACAACTGGGTTGGGGACATCGGCACACTGGAAGGAGCCATCTGGATTTTCTATGTCAGTCAATCTTCATAGCAACTCTGTGAGACAAGAATGGTCATTTCCCCTAGTTTACAGCAGAGACATCTTTCTCACACAAGTGAAGCGATTTGGACAGCCTGGCCCACTTCACCGCTCTGCTCTCTCAGCCTGCTCTCCACTGTAACTGGGGGACACAGTGACCCCTGGGTCACTTCGGTGACCCCTCACCTTTCCTGCTTGCTCTGCCTCGTGCTTTCCGAGCATTTTCCCTTTCTGTCTGTGGCCCGGAGCTGCTCTCAGAGGGGCAGGCAGGGCTTCCTCCTACCCTTTGTCCTGTCATTTCAGCCTTCAGAACTTGGGGTCTTCATTGTTGTGTCACCAAGGACAGAGCTCAGGGGCACTGGAATCCGCTTGTTTGCTTTTGGATACACATGATTCTATGGGTGGTCTGGAGCCCAGTTTGAAGCTTGTTGACATCTAACAGTTCAGTTCTGGAAGAGGTTGACAGAAGATTACTGAGCTCTTGAAAACGGTCAGTGTGTCCCAGAAAGTCCGTGCTTCTTCTGGAGAATCACTTTGTGTGTGGTTTCTATTCAGAAGACCTCAGCAGCTTAAGTTTCCTAAGCAAGTGATTAGTGGCATATTCAAGGTCTGATTCACTGGGACCTTTCTGTTCTGGAGGAGAAAGCCAGTCTGGTTGCAACCTCAGAAACTTTACACTTTCTGCCCCTTTGGGTTCTGTGGCACCAGTGGCTTCTAGGATCAGCCTGAAGGAAAGGTGCTGGTGCACCTAAGGCTGGGAGCGTCCTCCGAGAGCAGCACCTCGCCGAGTGGTCTTGGAAACAAAAAGTTGGTGGCGACTGGCCATGTCTGCTTCTGAATGTCATGAATGCTGTTAGACCTTGGGAATGTGCTGTAAAGGACATTGGGTTTCGTAAAAGTGGCCATTCGTCTTGTCTGTAGAAACCTCAGACTTTCTTCCCCTCGACTCAGCTCAGGGCAGCGTCTTCTGGAGCCAAAGAGAATGTAAAACCTTTCTGGAGGGAGAGCCACCCCTTTACCCGGGAACTCAATGCGGGGTGGCGAGGGGCCAAGTTTGACCCACAAGTTGGAGAGGCAGGCTGCTTTTTCTCACGTCCACATAGAGTATTTTAGGCTCACGTTGGAGAAGTGAGGGCTTATTGTCAGGGCTGCTGGCTGGCAGAGAGCAAAGAGACACCTTTACAGCGGAGACAACTTTCTCACACACGTGAAGCGACTTGGACAGCCTGGCCAATTTGCTCTGTCACCTGAGGGGAGTCCTCTTGCTCCAGTCTCTGCATCCATCGCCCTGAGTTTCCTCCTCAGGGTCCCAGGTTCCCGTGGGGACAGAAGAAGGATATATGAGAAAGGGATTTGGAAGGCTTCAGGGCATAACGCAGTTTTGCTTTCGAAGCAGTGAGGATTTCATGGTGCACCCGGGCCTTCCATGTACACATATCCACACATCTGGCTCAGTTAGGGGTTGTTTACGAGGACCAGAAATGCACTCAAGCTGGCATGAGCAGATTGGGTTAGGCTCTCAGAATACAGTTGTTAGTCACACGGGCATCCAGATTCAGGAAATCGAGTTCAGCTGGGACACAGAGGACCAGAGCGGGATTCAGAATCCAGCCCTCTCGCCCTCCTCCTCGGGGCCTGCAGTTTCCATTTGTGTCTCTGTTCTCTGCCATCTGTCTTCCTGACCGCCCCGTCTCTGTCAGCTTTGTTTCTCTCTGCTCGTCGCTGGTCCCGCAAGGCTACTCCTGCCTCCGCTTCGCCTCCACTGCCGTCTCCTCGGTGCTTCTCCACCTTTTCCGCATCCCTGCCACACTTAGAAAACGCTCATTGTTTGTCCCCTGGGATGAAGGCACAGGCAGCTTGCCCCCAGAGGCCAAGGATTAATGGAGGGTGTGGGGACTCCAGGTGTCCCAAGGGCTGAGAGGATCAATAAGGCGCCTGCCTCTAACCTGTTTGTTGCACATTGGTTGGGAAGCTCTGACCTTACTGAATCTGTCTTTGTAGCCAATTTCTAAATTCCCAGGAGAGCGTATGATTGGCCTCAGATCAGATGCTCATACCTGCTGCAGTCACCTGTGGCCCGAGTTTGGTGCCCATGAAACAAACGTGTCCCACTGTGGGGGTTGGGGATGTGGGGCAAGGACCAGCATCCCAGTGGAGTGTCCAAATAGCAAGCAGGTTCAGGTACTTAACAGGCTGCTTTCCTCCCTCGAAGGCAAGGACCTTTGTCCTTAATCTCTATACCCCCACACCATCTGGCACAAATACTTGCTAGGTTTTAATGCTCAGTAAATGTCTCTTGATGAGTAACTGGCTAGCCGTATGCGTGGTGTAGGTCTGAAGTTGCGCTAAGCACCTGATCTATCTAGAAAACACTGTCATCTCCCCCACCCTCCGTGTCCTGTACTTGGACGCTGCTTCACCCCATTTCTCTAGCACTTATAGCAACCGGGGACATTCATGCCGTTTTCTCCTTTCTTGTTACCATCTGAAGTCTCAAACTGAGAGTAGTTAACCAGCGAGGCAGGCCGCCTGTGTTTCTTCTCAGTATGAAGCATTTGGAACCAATTGTGCGGTGGCCCCTTTGAGTTAGCTGTTTAGAAGTAAAACAACACACACTAATACTTCATTGTAAAAATGCCTTTCCGGCCAATATCTTGGACTTTTGTGTGTCTGTGGAAACGCCCATCTAAATTTCCTGCTTGATTTTTTTTTTCTTCGCAGCCAGGCATTAACCTGGCAAATACTACTACCCTTTTTTTTTTTTTTTTTTTTTTTTTTCAATTCTGCTGGTGTGAAGCAAGTGGCAGAAGTTACCTTTTGGAGATTAGAGATCAGCCCTCAGTAATTGGACATGAACCGTTGGTGGTTGACGTCCTATTGCGTGTGACAAGACAGCAGAGAACCTCTGCTTAATTAATAGTTTCATCTTAGACCCTTCCCTCACCCTGTTTTATAACAGCTTTATTTAGCAGAGAGATGTGAATCGACGTTTCTTTGTAAGAGTCCGGGAATATAATACTTTGTTCTGTGTTTACTCCCATATTTACTTCTATATAGGGTACGTGGCTCCTTTTCTCCTTACTCTACATGAATCACTTGGATGCATAAATTCAAGGACATTTGTTTGCGGCTCTCCTACATCTGTCTTGAATTTCATCTTTTCCACCCTGTCTTCTACTTTCCAAACAATTTACCTCCCTCTTTCTCTCTCCCTGCTGTTATTTATTTCACCATGGACCCTTTCATTTCAAGAGTTGGCAGAGGGGACCAGTGCAAGCCACAGTCCATTTCTATATAAAGGCGTTGAGGAGCATGGTGATCACAGCTTCTTAGTATAGGACACGACTCCCCTCACTCGGGACACAGCTGGTCCATAGCAGTGTGGCCGAGGCTGGTTTCAGAGCCGCGGAGGAGCGTGCCGGGTTCCCAGTGAGGTAATGTCCTTCTCGTCATGGACCAATCCGGTCCAATTCACGGAGGACCTTCATGTGCCAGGCTCTGTGCAGAATGGTGCCTTATGACCGTCCTCTTTGATCTTTTTTTCCAGACTGGGAATTTCTCACATCATTGTAAATGTTTCCTTTCCTCCCCTTGTCATTTGGCCGGGGCTCAGTGGGCCTTCCTGAGGCAGGAAAATGGTAACAAGGGGTTTAACCGGGCACTTGGAAGGTTCTGCCAAGAAACAGAGCTTTCGTGCAGCCAGCGGAGGGCGGGGGGCAGGGGAGAACACAGCAAAAACACCCAATGTAATAACAATCAGGTAGGAAATTTGAAGGGAGCACTCTGCTGAGTGCTAATAGCTCCACTGTGGAACAGGTCTGGATGGCACTAAAATGATAAACATCTCTGTAATTCTCACAAACCACACTTTCTGCCCCTCTTTTCATTTCAAGAGTGGACGTGGAAACGCTCAGCTCGCCCTGCTGGCCTGTAAGTTTCAGCAAGGGGTTAGGAGGTGTTACACCATCACAGTCCTCATCTCCTGGAAACTGCGGGAAGCTTTGAGCCTGTTTGCCTGATTTCTTTTGGAAGGCAACTTATTTAGTAGCTGTTTAGGGACCACGATGAATGTGTGAAAATAAAATGCCAGCTTGCTCGTTTTTCGTGCCACGTCTGTAGAGTCGAACGCGAGGAGCCAGTTAAGTGCCCTCTTTCTTGGCCTGAACGTCTTCACGGTCATCATCACTGATTGAGTTCCCACTGCATGCGAGGCACTGAGGATGCGAAAGCAGCACGAGATGTATTCCCCTGGAGGAATGCATCTGGTGAAGGGCATGTGAGCTGGTCTTTTGGTTTTGAGCCCCATGAAAATGACGGTGGTAGGATGGCATCTCCCTTCACGTCTCAAAACTCCCTTGTTGCCACAGGTCATGAACCCTGCCCCTTTCTCACTGGAGTTTTCCACCATGGTACCTGGTCCAGGAGCTCTGTCTAGTGCTGAGTTTGAGAGTTAATAGAAAATCAGAGCCTGGAGCTCCAAGGTCATAGCTTGTCAGCACCCCCAGAATGGAGGAGGCTGTCCTCAGGACCCACCCTGTGCTAACCCCATCTCAGTTGGGGGGGGTGGGAAGGGGTTCTGTTTTCAGATGAAAAAGCCTTCTTAGCATGGATTTTTTTTTAAACAAAATGACAACCTTGCTGGCGTATTTTCTGTAAAGTCCTTTGGATGGATTGGTTAGGGTGAATTGATGGTCTCTGCCACCTTCCAACTAAGGGCAGGGAGGGAAGAGAGAGATTCCCACCTTGACAGGGGACTTCCTGCAGCAGAACCCCACATCTACAAGGAGCGGTACCCTTTCTTCCAGAGTTCCTTTCTTTCCTTTTGGTTTTCTTTCAACCTTATGGGTCCTCTAACAATCTGGCGTGCAGACACTCAGAATAGATTTTTCTGTGCTATGAACTTAACATTCTGGGTTGAGCTTGGATGGCGACACATCTCTCAAAGGCGGTGGCAGATCAGGGATCCCAGCGTTCAAGTAAAAACACACTGCTCAGAGTGAATGTGGGCAAACTCGAGCTCTTTCCTGATTATATCAGCAGAGGGATGGATCCACAATGACACACGCCACAGAAACCCTATCTCTGCTCCCCCACCCTCACCCCCCAGGCCCCCTGAGTGATTGCCTTTGGAGCTGGAACATGGTCTCTCAGATTCCAGACTGACTCTGGCTCCTTGTCCTGTGTCGTGGGCAAACTCCCAGCCACTTTAATCCTTCTCTCTCTACAGCATTTGGCCCTGGTCTGTTATTACTAGCCACCCTCTTACAATTCCAAACCACTGTGCCCAGTAGAGGTTTTTATACCAGATGGGGCTTTAGGAAATCCCTCTGTCAGCTTGTGAGAGCTGAGGCACGGGGAAACAGAACAGCCTTTCCCTCCGTCTGTGGTGTCGGCCAGAAAGAACTTGGCAGCCATATGTCGCTTTGTACTCCCAACAAACTGCTCATCTCCTGGCTTGTTGAGTCATTAGGGCAGGAAGTTGTACAGCATAGTCAACGAACCTCTTTAATTAGCGTTACACATGGTACCAGGTTCCAAGTGTTCAGGAACGGGATTCTCTCAGGCCACAGGGAGCTAGAGTGATTGGGAGATACTTTGGGGAAAAGAGAAATATTTTGCATTTCAGCAGTTTCAAAAGCCTGAGAAGAAAATATTTACATTTTTGCCTTTGTGGTTGTGGGCATCGTTGCGAACCTTAATAATTTGTTGTTGTTGTTGTCGTTGACTGAAGCTGATCTGAAGGTGCAGCTTTCTTTTTCTTTTTTCCTTTTTTCTGTTTTTTAATGTTTGTTTATTTTTGAGAGAGAGAGAGAGAGTGCGCGCACGTGCATGAGTGGGGGAGGGGCAGAGAGAGGGAGACAGAACCCAAAGCAGGCTCCGGGCTCTGAGCTGTCAGCACAGAGCCCGATGTGGGGCTTGAAGTCACAAACTGTGAGATCATGACCTAAGCAGAAGTCGGACACTTAACCGACTGAGCCACCCAGGTGCCCCCCGAAGGTGCAACTTTCTGAAAGGAAGTCTAGTGGCAGAGTCTCTTGGTGAGTGACCCCTGAGAAGGAAGGAGGAGGAAGAGGCAGCCACCAGGGTTTTGGAATGTGCTTTAGTTCCCTGCCGGCTTCTTCCATT
The DNA here is from genome assembly GCF_018350175.1 of Felis catus. NCBI lineage: Eukaryota > Metazoa > Chordata > Mammalia > Carnivora > Felidae > Felis > Felis catus. The sequence goes on along the minus strand of NC_058381.1, from coordinate 15,987,312 downwards.
GCTGGTTGCACAGAGCACGTGGCTTCTTTCCTGTGCTCACTTTTCATCCTTGCCAGCAACCCACTACTCTGTCACCAGAATCCCAAGACTGCAGCCCACTGCCGCTAGACCCAGGTCTCCAAGCCACAGGGAATGCCACGTTTTTAGTTTTTAGTTTCTCATGCCCACCAGCATGGCCACCACGTGTCTCTGGCCTCTTGTGTCTCTGCCTTGTGTCTTGTGTCTTGTGTCTCTGGTGGCTGTGTGCATTTCTTTTCTTTTTTTAAAAAATGTTTATTTATTTATTTTGAGAGGGAGGGAGGGAGGGAGGGAGGGAAGAAGGGAGGGGCAGAGAGAGAGAGAGAGAAAGAGAATCCCAAGCAGGCTCTGTGCTGACAGCCCTGGTGTGGGACTCAAACTCATAAACAGTGAGATCATGACCTGAACTGAAGTCAGGAGTTGGACGCTTAACCGACTAAGCCACCCAGGTGCCCCTCTGTCGTGTGCATTTCTTAGTTGATTTCTCTCACTCCACAGACTGGATGCTAGTTTGGAAAATGTCTTCATTTCCATGAAGAAGGGGAGCTGTTGCCCCCACCCCCACCCCTCGAGTCGTTGTTGGGGAGGTAGAGACTCCTCTGCTCCTCCCTTCCTTTGTCGGGCTTGATCTGCTTACCTACCTTCTGGCAGGAGTTCTCTTGTGGAATATTCTGTACTTACTCATATTGGTTTGTGTGGGTCATCCTGGGTCCCAGCCCTGGTAGGGACCAGTGGCGCTATCGTGTCCTGATCACCACAGTCAGTTACTGCTGGGGACGCGCTCTTGCGGTCTGACCATGTGCCGGGCCCATTGCCCCCCTGATGGGCTGTCTGCTGTAAAACCGGAAGGGCACACGTTAGAAGTGTTCTCCTGTGAGCGCTTGCCGTGTGCCGGGGGCAGTTCTGAGCACGTGTGCTATCCTCCCACCAGCCCTAGGAGATAGGCACCATGGAACCATTTTGCAATTGAAGAGATTGAGGCTTGGAGAGGCAAAGTCATTTGCCCGAGGTGGCAGGGCCAGGGTTCGGACCCACACTATCTGCCCCCAGAGCCCGTGCTCTTGCCCGCTGCACTGCTTCCTGCCCTGATGCAGTGAGGATGTGACACTGCCAGAATGCCGCCAGCCCCTTGGAGAAAGGCTTAAAGGGTAGTGGTGGTTTTGTGCCCCGCCTGGTAGAAGAGAGCGTGCAGCCCTTTGTCCCGGGAATCGGCAGTGTGTCGGACAGCACTCTACAGTCACAGGGTAAGACGGAAGCATAGCATGCTGTTTGACTGGTGAGGTGTGTGGCACAGGGCTGGCTGCTGATGGAGATGGACATCTCTCGGCTAAAGAGATAGAAGGAAGCAGCAGATACCAGACCCGACACCTCTCCTGCCAGGCGCACAGTGATTTCCGTTGGAAAAGAATATCTCGCAAAGCAAAGTGAGGCTCTTCAGAACTCAAGATGTCCGCACACCAGCAGTGAGACGCTGGCTCGTCGGGTTGTCTCCTGGCCCCCGTTCCTCTATCTGTGGGCATCCCAAATGATACAAGGCCCAAGAAGTCATTTCTTCCACCAGAATGGGAACGTGCAGCTGACGTGGGTGCTAAACAGGAGTTAGAGAGTCACCACATTCTTCTACTTAGCATCAGAGAAATGGCAGTATTCTAACATCTATTGAACACTTACTAGGCAGCATTCTGAGAACCGTACATATTGTTTTTTAGTTGTTTTGAACGTTTATTTATTTTTGAGAGAGAGAGCATGCAAGCAGGGGAGGAGCAGAGAGAGAGGGAGACACAGAATGCGAAGCAGGATCTAGGCTCTGAGCTACCGGCACAGAGCCCGACGCCGGGCTCCAACCCACAGAGTGCGAGATCACGACCTGAGCTGAAGTCAGATGCTCAACTGACTGAGCCACCCAGGCGCCCCAAGAATTTATTAATATATATATTAATATATATTGATTAATATATTAATTAATATATTAATTCAGGGAGTTCTCACAGCAACAGTATGATGGCAGGTATTATCCTTATTTTATTCATGAGACAGTTGAGGCTCTTGAGAAGTGAACTAACTTGCCCCAGGCCCCCCCGGCTGATACATAGCAGGGTTGGGACTTGAACCCAGGCAGCCTGGCTCCAGAACCATGTTCTTAACCATTTTACCTATACCATACACTGCCTTCCGCCAAAAGCATTGACTGAAGATTTGACTGACCAATAAGGTCAAACTCAGCCACCAGCTGTTGGTTCTTGTGACCACCCCGATTTGGAATGAAGGGGTGGGTGTGTTCAGCATACAGAACCAGCCCCAGCACATTCCCTAAACTAGATGGAGCCAGTCTCCTTTCTTCTTTTTTGATCCTTTATCCTGGCAGTTGCCATGATCTGTCCCATCCCTGTACATAAGTAGTCATGGTTCCATCTTTTTTTTTTTAATTGCAGTAAGATATATAAAACATACCATTTGTCATTTTAACCATTTTTCTCTTGTGAACTGTAAGATTCCTGAAGGCAGGCATGGTATTTCGCCCCCTTCATATCTTCCTGCGGCACTTTGAGTAATGTTGTAAGAAAATGACACCTAACATCAGATTGTATAGCCCGGCTGGGTCAGCTATCCATCCGCTGGAAAACTTACTGTTCTGACATTTAAAGAAATGAAGAATAAATTTTTAATGTCCCTTCTACCCAGTCTCTTTTGTTTTTTTTTTTTAAGTTTATTTATTTTGAGAGAGAGAGAGAGAGAGCATGAGCAGGGGAGGGACAGAGAGAATCCCAAGCAGGGTCTGCACTGTCAGTGCAGAGCCCCACATGGGGCTCCACCCCTCGAACTGTGAGATCATGACCTGAGCCAGAATCAAGAGTCAGATGCCTAACCAACTGAGCCACCCAGGCACCCCTTCTTTTTCGTTTAGTATAGCCTGGAGTGGCAGAGATGAACTCGGATGGATGGTGTGTGGTGTATGTAATGTGTGGCTCCTTTGCCTGCAGGAAGCAGAGTGTACGTGTTCTTTTCCAAACCTCACCCTTGGGGCACAGGCCCTCTTTCTGAAGCAACTACAGTGAAGGGAGAATTGATGGTCATTCCGGCTTTGTTAAGTGCAAATCCATAAGGAGGGCTTTGGTTTCTCATGATCAGCCTGGCCCTGCTCACTTTCACCTCTTCCTTGGCCTTGTCTGCTGGTTGGTTCCCTGTGTTGGCTTCAGGCAGAGGAGAGATGGGAAGGTGAAGTGGATGGGGGAATCGAAGGTCCTGTCCGAGAAAGGGAGAAGAGCTCGAATTCCACCAGCACTTGCTTTGAGCAATTGATGCTCCAATTTAAAGAGCCTTCTGGGCCCCCCGCTATCCCAAGGAACGGGGAAGAGTCTTGGCGATAAGGAAGCCCTTTGAATGGCTGCGTTTGATTGCTTACCTAGCCATCCATTCTGGCTGTCCCCTCGACAGTTTTTCCTCTCTCCCTTCCTTCCATTCATTCATTCTTCCATTTGTCCACCCATCATTCACTGAACACATAACGTGTGCCAAGCACTGTACTTGGCAAACCAACAGCTAGCTGTACCAGGCTAAAATTTCAGCCACAGGACAGATCACACTAGAATCATGCCTCAGAAGCAAGATTTGGTCTTAACTCTGGGACAAGGTCCTGTTGGGGCACTTAGAGTGATTCTGAGCTAGCAGTAGCAATGATAACAACAATAATAATAGATATTAATCGTAGCAGGTAGCTGACTATAATAATGTAGTACCTAGTCTATGCCAGGCTCTATTCTAGGCACATATCTAAATCTTTACAACATCCAATGAAGTGTATGTACTGTTAATCCCATTTTACAGATGAGAAAACCAAGAGAGAAGTTAGGTACCTTTCTGAGGACACCAACTAGCAGGTGACCAAAGCAGAATTAGATCTGGGCCAGCCTGGCTCCAGAGCCTATGCTAAGTAACCTCTGGCGTTATGTTTTCAGGGCACCTGGGTGTCTCATTCCGGGAGTCTGACTCTTGATTTTGGCTCAGATCATGATCTCACAGTTCGCAGGGATCGAGCCCCTCATTGGACCATGGGCTGACAGCGCAGAACCTGCTTGAGATTCTCTGCCCCTCTCCTACTCGCACACACACGTGCGCACGGTCTCTCTCTCTCTCTCTCTCTCTCTCTCTTTCCCCCCCACCCCCCGAAAATAAAATAAACTTAAAAACAAAGACTCTGTTTATGATGATGATGTTGACTGTGGTCAGCATTCGGTGGAAGGGCAGGGGTAAGTCTTGCTTGAGACGGCTGCGCTGACCTTGCCGACGAGCTTGCTGATGAATCTTACATCTGTGTTAGCTTTGGCTTGATCCCATAGATTTGCAGCAGCTGTTGAGAAATAAAAACTTGGACCCCCAGTCAAGTGCGAGACCCAGTCCTCGGAATGAGAGGCAGATTCTGAGTCACCCTCCGGAGTTGGGGCTTCTCGGAAATCACCAGGTTGCATTTCCCTGTGGCATCTGTGGGTGCTGACGAATCCCCGCAGTGTTTCAGATTAGCTCGGCTTTGTAGTGTGCGTTTTTACAGTTTACCAGCTCCCAGTCCTGTCCCTTTTGATATTTGCTTCATTGTTCTGTGGATCACTAGAGAAGTGTTTCTGGCCGGCATTCCTAGGATGATCGCTGCAACCACAGCCTTCAGAGTCGCTAACCAGAACCAGCCGCCAGGCCGAGGAATGGGAACTCTCAAGTAACTCAATAGTCCGCTCTGTCATCCTTTTTGATTTTTGCCAAGTTGAGCTAATATTGTCTCCTCTTCCTTTTTTTCCATTTCGTCTTTGCTGCCTTGCTTCTGAATCTGGCACGCTAATTATAAGCACTTAGATCTCTAAGCTTAGAGGGTTTGCTGTGACCTATTCTGCCTGAGTTACCTGGCCTTTGGGCAGCTCTGAAGGGAGGTGGCACAGCCAGTCTGACTGTTGTCAATGTGAACTCTGAGTGGACGTTTGGCCGGATGGTCACTGGAGAGGGAGCAGGCACTGGAAGTCAAAGTCACTCGGTTGTCCCCAGCTGCAGCAGTGCCAGCCAGGGAGGTCCTTTTAAAGTGCTGAGGTTGGGGTGCCTGGGTGGGTCCGTCTGTTAAGCGACTCTCGGTTTTGGCTCAGGTCATGATCTCCCAGTTCGTGGGTTCAAGCCCCACATCAGGCTCTGCGCTGACAGTGCTGAGCCTGCTTGGGATTCTCTCTCTCCATCTCTCTGCCCCTTCCCCCCCTACCCCCTTTCTCTCAAAATAAATAAATAAACTTTTTTAAAAACTTGGAGGTTGCCGGAGCCTTTTTTCTCCGATGGCCAGTGGAATGCGATCCCCTGCTCTACATCCAGTGTCTGGTTCAAAGGCTGCTGGGACGGGCACCGTGGGCCTTGGCATCTCTGCGCCAGGCCCACAGTCACCCTCTCCAGAAGGTGGGGAGACCAAGCGGAGGGTCCCATCAGAATCACACGTGGTGTCGGAGTTCTAAGCAGAGAGAAGAGCAGAATCCACAGAGTCCGTTCAAAACAATTTCCATATGCCCCTTTAAAACCTGGCAGTCCAGCGTGGGAAGTGGAAGGCAGAAAGGAAGGGGTGGAGAGGGGGGAGCAAACAGACTGCGTAAAGCTGGCTCCAGACTGTGTGTATGTTTTGCAGAAGGTGCTTATGGCGAAACTACCACTCGCCACAGAAGGAAATCCCAGTTTTCTGAGGCGTCTTACAACACAGGCTACTAACTATACAGTTGATTGATTAACTTTACAATAGAGTTGACAGGAAAATGTTTTTTTGAAGAGGACGCTGACAAGACAAGGGGGAACTAAGCGTAAATTTGATGCCGATATTAGCGACGTGCCCCATGTGTGCAGCGCTTTGGTTTTCAGAGTATCTCCACACACGGCGCCTCATTTCACTTCGTCCTGAGATGTGGGCGTTACTGTGCAAGGCAAGAGCCGTGACCTGGAGCCAGGGAACCGTGTCACCTACTGATGTCCACTGAGAGATCAGGACCTGGATATAAACTGAGCCCCTTAAAGCGCACTTTTTCGGCACTACCAGATTTCCTCCCAAGAAGGATCTTTAAGAGAGTGAGGCAGTGCTGATTCAGTGATGGCTCCTGACTCTGATGATCACACCAAGGAGGAATACGAGCTCCTTCTTGGGGATCCTTACAAATAAGTGCAGTTAGTGTGCCTCTGATCTTTAGCATCCTGAAGGCCAAGGATGAACGGGAGGCTGCAGGCGGTAGTCGGTTCTGGAAGAGTTTAGGAGTGTAGCTGCAACACGCAGTGAGAGAGTGACTTTCCACTCTTCCGTATTACATCATCGTGGAGTTTAGGCAAATGCTGATTTTTATTAGAGGGAGTTTTATGGATGGGGCAATATCCTAGCTCTCTCGGTTGATCAAGGTCAAGCCATGCCCTAAAATGAACTCGTAAGACAAGGGGAGTCATTATCTGAGGTCCGTAGACCACTTGGGATCAGACAGGTTCACTGACGGTCTTCAAGGAGTTCACGAATTCTATGAAATTACACACAGACTTTTGTGTATGTGCATTTTTCTCTGGGGAAAGGATCTGTAGCTTTTATCCTCAAAAGTGTCTGTGACCCCAAAATGGTTATGAAGCCACTGTTTTAAAGTGGCCTTTTTGAAAATCTTTGGTGGACTGGAGATGTCGTGCACACTTGAAAAGGCACAGGGGGTGAGTCTTGGGATCATTTCTTTAAGCTCAAGCTTTTCTCTTTTCCAGTCAGCATAAGAGACTCATCAAAGTGGACCTCTGTGACTTTTCTAACGGAAAGTTCACTTTCTGATTCAAGTATCAAACTTGACATGGTTAGAATGATCATTCCCGTGCCCACTGTACTGGCTCAGAGCAGAGCAACTGTGATGCTGCAGCCTGAGAAAGACAGTCCCATGCAGCCTGCACATCACTGACGAATGACATAAGTTCCTAAAAAAATCTCTATCATATGGGGCGCCTGGGTGGCTCAGTCGGTTGAGTGTCCGACTTCAGCTCAGGTCATGGTCTCACAGTTCGTGGGTTCGAGCCCCGCATTAGGCTCTGTGCTGACCGCTTGCTCAGAGCCTGGAGCCTGCTTCAGATTCTGTGTCTCCTACTCTCTCTGCCCCTCCCCCGTTCACGCTTTGTCTCACTCTGTTTCTCAAAAATAAATAAATGTAAAAAAAAATTTTTTTTAAATCTCTATCACATAAAATTATACCATGATGTATTAGTCTACAGAAGGACTGACTTTTCAGTGTCAGATGTGAGTCTAAAAGCATAATTATTTTCCACTGAACCAGTGGGCCTTTTTTTTGGAAATAAAAGATCCCACAACTATGGATAAAACACAAGCCAGGATCTTCCTTGAGATCCCGTGTGAAAAAAAGGGGAGGGGGGTGGATCCCTAGGGAGGGAGGGATGGGAAGGATTATGGGGGTTACAGTTTCTTACCACTCCAAGAAGGATACTGAGAAAAAAGAAATGTCTCTGATGATTAGGGGTGGGACAGCCAGAGGGCATCATAGTCCTTCTGCTTCATGAGGGAACCAGACCAAGTTGTTCTTTTTTATCTGTGGGGGTTGAGGAGACAGCATCCCTATTTTTAGAGTCTTAAGTACTGTACTGAGGGGCGCCTGGGTGGCTCAGTCGATTAAGTGTCTGACTTTTGTTTTTTAAATTTTTTTTAACGTTTATTTTTTTGAGAGAAAGAGACAGTGCAAGCAGGAGAGGGGCAGAGAGAGGGTGATATAGAATCCAAAGCAGACTCCAGGCTCTGAGCTGTCAGCACAGAGCCCAATGTGGGGCTTGAACTTGTGAACCACGAGATCATGACCTGAGCCAAAGTCAGCTGCTTAACCAACTGATCCACCCAGGCACCCCAAGTGTCTGACTCTTGATTTCAGTTCAGGTCATGATCTCACAGTTTTTGGGTTCGAGACCCACGTCTGGCTCTGGGCTGGTGGTGTGGAGCCTGCTTGAGATATTCTCTCTCTCTCTCTCTCTCTCTCTCTCTCTCTCTCTCTTCCTCTCTCTTCCTCTCTCTTCCTCTCTCTTTCTCTTTCTCCCTTCTGCAGTCTATGCCCCTCCCCAACCTGGACACACTCGTACTCTCTAAATGAACTTGAGAATGCCAGTATCTTCTTTAAAAAAAAAAAAAAGTACTTTACTAATGCTCTCGGGGTAACCCCAGTAGGCCAGCCAGCCCATAGGTCACCCTGTCATCATGTCAGCTGGGGAGCATGGTCCTGACTCATACTGGGTGGCTAAGCATTTAGATGCTAGGTGACCCAGGTACCCAAACCCACCCTTCCTTAAAGATATATAGCCAAAAGTCAATCACGTGCTTACATTTCAAGTACATGTAGGTGCCCACATGCAAACCACTCTATTATAATCACGTTGAACCCTCCATTTTTATGTTTAAGGCCCACAGATTGCAAGCTACTTTAGGGACAAGTCTAGTGACCCGTAAATAAAGTCTTGTTACCAGATGCCATTTGTCTGTGGGAGCCCCAAGCCCCAGAGTAGATATGATAGTAGTGTAGTGATCCCTTAACAATACATGTGACCAGGGAAGATTTCTCCTAGGAAGGCAAGGATGGCTTAACCTTGGAGTTAAAGGCTACTAATGAAATATACTGCAACAGATCGAAAGAGTAACCATAGAGGCGCCTGGGTGGCTCAGTTGGTTAACCGTCTGGCTCTTGGTTTCGGCTCAGATCATGATCTAATAATGGTTTGTGCGTTCAAGCCCCATATCAGGCTCTGTAGTGACAGCACAGAGATTGCTTGGGATTCTTTCTCTGCCTCTACCCTGCTTGTGCTCTCTCTCTCTCTCCAAATAAAAAATAAACTTAAAAATTAAAAAAAAAAACAACCCATAAAGTAACCATCCATTCCTGATAGAACTTTTAGGTCAAAAAGTTCACACAAGCCTATATTTTTTTAATTGTGGTAAAATACAGATAACGTAAAATTCACCATCTTAACCATTTTTAATTCATTCTCACTGACATGCAGCCCTTCATGGCCACCCATCCCTGTAACTCTTTTGATCTTGTAAAACTGAGCCTCTATACCCGTTAAACAGTAATACCAGCTTTCTTCCATCTCCACCGTCCACCCAACCACAATGGTGGTAGCAACCACCATTACAATTTCTGTCTTTATGACTTTGACTACTCTAGGTACCTCATAGGAATGGAAACACACGGTATTTGTATTTTTGTGACTGGCTTCTTTCATTTAGCACGGTGTCCCCAAAGTTCATACACGTAGTAGCGTGTGTCAGAATTTCCTTCCGTTTTTTCTTTAATTCCACTTTTATTTTTTTTTTTAAAGATTGTTTTTAGGTTTGGGGCGCCTGGGTGGCTCAGTTGGTTGAGTGTCCGACTTCGGCTCAGTCATGATCTTGCGGTCTGTGAGTTTGAGCCCCGCATCGGGCTCTGTGCTGACAGCTCAGAGCCTGGAGCCTGCTTCGGATTCTGTGTCTCCCTCTCTCTCTGCCCCTCCCCTGCTCATGCTCTGTCTCTCTCTCTCTCAGTCAAAACTGAATAAAACATTAAAAAAGTTTTTTTAAAAAAGATTGTTTTTAGGTTTATTGATTTATTTTGAGAGAGGGAGAGAGCGAACGTGTGGGAGGGCAGAGAAGGGTGGGAAGAGAGAGACAGAGAGAGAATCCTAAGCAGGTTCCCCACTGTCGGCACAGAACCTGACAAGGGGCTCAGACTCCCAAACTGAGACACCGTTACCTGAGCAGAAATCAAGAGGTGGATGCTTAACCAACTGAGCCACCCAGGTGCCCCAGAATTTCCTTCCTTTTAAGGCTGAATAACATTCAAGACTATTTTGTTTAACATGTTTAAGAGTATCTGTCTCACAGGGCGCCTGGGTGGCTCAGTGGGTTAAGCATCCAACTTTGGCTCAGGTCATGATCTCACAGTTTGTGGGTTTGAGCCCCGCATCAGGCTCTGTGCTGACAGCTCGGAGCCTGGAGCCTGCTTCTGATTCTGTGTTTCCCTCTCTCTTTGCTCCTCCCCTGCTTACGCTCTTTCAAAAAAAAAATAAATGTAACAACAACAACAACAAAAAAAGAGTATCCATCTCATACCAATGGCTAGTTTTATATATAATAGTAAAAGGTATACCCATTATGATCAGGTGGAAGTTAAAGATGATTGCTACTTACTATTGTCCTGGAAAATTCCAGCCAATATAGTTCTTTAAGAAAAGGAAATAAATGATGTAATTGTTGAAAAAGAAGGTGAAGTTATGTTTATTTGCAAATAGCATGGCTTTCTATTCAGGCTAAAAACGTGCTTTGAAGTAAGAGTATACATTTAAAAATTAGTCAAGTTTTACAACTCCATCTTTCTGTCTGTGATCCCACCCTCTGGCCTATTCAAGGACTCTGTTCTTGCATTTTTCATTCTCATCAATATTTTCCTCTTCTGGATTATCCCCAGCAGCATATACTAAAGTATCTCCCATCTTTAAAATACCGCCCCCTGACTTCATCTTTAAAATATCCTCTCTCTGACCTCATCATGTGTTTCTCCAGCTACAGTCCTATTCTCTGCTCCCTTTCCAGCAAAACTCTTAAAGTTATCTGTAGTCGCTACCATAGCCCCTTATCTGCCATTTTCTTTTTCTCTTGATAGCCTTTCCTGTTTTTATTGTTCCCGCTTGGTGTTTCGTGTGGGAAGCCGACTCGAGTTTGTCTGGTCCCAGGGCCCCTCTAGGTGTGTGTGCCGGACAGAGCTGCACCCCGTTGCCTCCCTCTTCCACTCACTCTTTTGTCCTCACTGTACTGACTCCTCCTTGACCTGTCAAGGTCGTGAATAAACTTAGCTGCCACATCGCTGGTCAGTTCTCTGCCCTCATCTTACTCAACGTGTCAGCAGCATTTGACACAATAGTGTACTCTCTCCCTAAAACACTTTTGCCACCTGCCTTTTGGGACACCGGAGTCTCCCCGTTTTCCTTCTATGTCATGTGTCACTCCTTCTCAGTCTTTTGTGGGTGGTCCCTGGCTCTGCTCTGGGGTGCCTTTTCCTCTGTAGCCTGTCCTCTCCTTGGATAACCTCATGGAGGCTCATGACCCCTCACAGCATCCAGGCAGCGACAGTCCCTGATTTATAGCTCATGCCCCCCAGCTCCCCAGAGCCTAGACTTGTAAGTCCAGGTGCCTCCTTGAAATCTCCCCTTGCACATCTAATGGGCATCTCAGATTGACCTCTCTTATCTCCATCTTTCCCTCCCAAACTTTTGCCTCCATTTTTCCTCATCTTGGTTCATAGGACCCCTTGACACACTTTTGCTCAAACTCTAAAACCATAGTACATCCTTCATCTTTTTCTTTCCCTTATCCCTTCCACATATTCAGTCTGTCAACCTACTCTATTGACTGTCTTAAGAATACATCATGTCCTCACTCTCTGCTGCTATAACCCAGGTCCTCCCCACTGCTCTCAACTTCTGCCTGGGCTGTTTGCACTGGCCTCTCCAGATCCTGCCTTCTCCTTGTCTTCCCCTACAGTCTGTTCCCTCAGGGCTGCCAAAGTGACCTTTTAAACTGTAAATCAAATCATACCACCCCCCTGCTAATGCTCTGTAGTTTCCTGTTACACTTAGAATAAAATTCCATCATTTTTACTAGTCTACAGGGCCTTAAAGATCTGCCAAGAGTGCCCTTCTGACCTCATTGTGGCCCCTCTCCCCGACTCTATCTGACTGTGTCTACCCCAGCCTTCTTTCTGATCTGCCTCCCAGCCTCTAACAGGTGCCTGGGCCTCAGGTGGCCTCCCACCATGAGCACATGACTCGCCCCATCTCATATCCGGGATCTGTGCTCAAATGCCATTTCTTCAAAGATGCCTTCCCTGACTACTCGCCAAAATATGTACCCCAGGAGGGTGCCTGGGTGGCTCAGTTGGTTAAGCGTCCCACTTTGACCTGGGTCATGATCTCACGGTTCGTGGGTTCGAGCCCCGTGTCGGGCTCTGTGCTGATAAGAGCCTGGAGCCTGTTCCAGATTCTGTGTGTCTCTGTCTCTCAAAAATAAACACTGAGGGAAAAAAAAAATTTTTTTAAATAATATTGGTAAGAATACTGAGGAATGGGCTCTCGTTTGCCACTGGTAGAAATATAAAGTTGCCCAAGCTTTTTAAGTGGTGAGTCATGGGTGATTTTTATCTCAGTTTTTACGGTTTGCTGTGTTTCTCATTTTTTCCAATAATCACTCCCCCCCCATAATTACTTTTTAAATCAGATAAATCCCTTCATCTTCCTTCCTGCCCCCCTTTAAAATTATTAACCTGGCTGGATCCTTGTACTTGCAGACTTAGGAAGCTAATCCCAGCAGCAGGATGGTCTTGTTCTGCTGTTGAGCCTTTTCTCCTAAAAATGTTTGATCTGAAGCCTGTATCAGGTTTCTCTGGAATGATGTAGTACTGGTCACTGCCGACTGTATGTGCAGAGTCGCTCCTGTTAGAAGGGCTGGTTTGGGAGCCCACTGGAAAGGCAGGGCCCTCCCAGTTCGAGGTGGGGTCTCACGACCTTTCCTGCCAAGACCCAGGTCTTCACAGACAGGGGAAGCCTAACATTTTGTAGCAGATACCCCACCCGACTCCTTCGCTGCTTGAGATTGAATTAAAACAAATAATAATCTGCTCTGCGCAGCTGGACTTCTGGTGCCTGCTTCCCCTTGACACATCCGCGCCCCATTCTGCCAATGCCCAGGCGGCCAGCCCTCCTGTGTGGGCCCCAGGCCCCCGGAAGGGAGGCTGCAGCTGAATCAGCAGTGGGCCATTCTGCCATTTCCCGTTGGTAGCTGGACATTTTGTTTAATTATGTTGCTTTCTGGGCTTGGCAGTTAAGTTCCAGAGCACCCAGTGGACACCGCCCTCCCCCCCCCCCCGCCCCGAATGGCGGTCACTCTGATGGCCGGGAGCCGATAACGGAGTCTGCACATCCTCAGCTTCCTGTCCCGGGCTGTTGCATTCGTGCTTTCTCAGCCTCACCCCTCCTAGACCCTGGTCCTCTGACAGTTGGCTGAGGCAACATCGAACCTGCCAGTAGATTGTGGGTTGTTTTGAGTGGCACTGAGAACTAAGAATTGGAGCCGGCTCAGGATGTTGCTTCCCTAGTGTTTGTGGGTGAATGACACACACAGCGACTGCCCATACTCCCAAGTGCAGGAACCAATGTGGTGGGGAGAGCGCCGGATTCTGGCTACTTGGTCTTCTGTTGGGATACCCTTGTCCCCTCTCCCTTGGAGCTCAGGTGCCACAGCAGAGCCGGGAAGCAGGGGAGCACCTGCCTGCTGATGGGGTTCAGAGACACCAACAAAAAGCCTCCCTTCCTGCCTTAACCACCTGGTATTGGGGGTGCCCATGTAGTTCATTTCCTAATTCATCTTCGTCTTTATGCTTTTCTTTAAAGTTTATTTATTTTGAGAGAGAGAGCAGGGGAGGGGCAGAGAGACAGGGAGAGAGAGAGAGAATGCCAAGCAGCCTCCGCACTGTCAGCGCAGAGCCCAATGCAGGGCTCGAACTCACGAAACATGAGATCATGACCTGAGCCGAAATCAAGAGTCGGACACTTAATCAAGTGAGCCCAGCTAGGCACCCTTCATCTTTATGCCTTTTAGAGGAAGTGCCTGTGGGAGAGGTGGGGGAGAAGAGCTGTCTTAGAACAGGTGTGGTCTTCTGTTGGCCTCTGTCACAGCTTGAGCCTGGATGGGACTCAGACTCCCCTCCCCTGTCACAGACCACAGAGGCCAATGATTGTAGCTTCACTTATTCATTTCCCTGTACAGCAGTGTTTTCCAGTTCTTTCGCCCCTCAGGCCTGATGGGGCTCAAAAGGATGCTTCGATTGATCTGGTTTGGACTTAACCACCTTTTTCACTTTGCTTCTTACAGCTTAAACTTTGGAACAAATACCGAATTTCCAACATTCCATCACTAATATTCCTAGACGCCACCACCGGGAAGGTCGTGTGCAGGAATGGGCTGCTGGTGATCCGTGATGACCCAGAAGGTAGGACCTTGGCGTGTCCATCCCGTACTCCCCGTTCTGTCCCCCTACCCTGACCGTCCCTACTGGTAGAGAACATACAAATGAAATATATCTGAGGGCGTTTGTTTAGCTAGAGGATATTGTCGTGATGAAGTTGATGAAATTATAGTATTCTCTAAGTCATGGTTAACGTTTTTAAAGAGATCAGAATGTCCCTCTTGGAGGCTTTCATTCATGGGCCAAAGGAGATGGAATCTGAAAAAGGAAGTTCAGTTCTGAGGGCTGAGGAGGTCGTTGAGAAGCAACGAGAGCCTGGAGATGGACTTCTGGTGCTGTTTCCACGGCAGCCATCACTTTAACAATTAGAGGCAAACTAAGCAGTTGTGAGATTTTTTCCTCTTTAAAATATTACCCTAGCAGAGTCATAGTCTTGATGTTGCTCTCCTGGCCTCAGGGGTGACTGACTTCATTTCTTGGTGCTGCCCAAGTCCTGCAGCCTTGGCCTTGGTGATGTACCCGGTGCAGGCTGCCCTAATCACCCTGCTCACTGGCTGTCCAAGGTCTGTTTCTGTCCCACTGGCACTGGAGTCTTAAAAGCATCCTAAGGTCTTCCCTTCCTCACTTACTATCAGTTAGGGGATTCAACCCTGGTCACAGGTTTTCCAAATGAAAATTTCACCTGCTTCAAAGAATTGCCGTCAGTAAAACCCAAGGCATGGTAGAACCAAGTTTTCACCTTCGCAGATCACACACACACACACACACACACACACACACACACACACACACACACACACACTCTCTCTCTCTCTCTCTCTCTACTCTGATCTTGTTAAAAATGCAGATTTCCCAGCTCCATCCCCAGAGATATTTGGGACCATTTGTTTCAGGGCGGGCTTGGCCATCTGCACGTTTAGTCAGTCTGTGTGTCTCCCATTCCCCCCTCCCCCAACCCCAGGCGATTTTTGAGGCGGTGGTCCACAGACCACCCTGTGAGAAAACGCTGTTCTGTTGCTCTTCCTGCCTGGGGCTTAAGTGTCATCAGAATGGAGAACATCTGGGTTGAGTGAGTGTTACTCTTTCCTTTTACTGGATTTAATTCTCACTTGGTTCCCTGGGCCCCAACCCAGACTGACTGAATCAGAATCTCTGGGGGTGGGTCCCAGGAGCATCATATTTTAAAATTCCCCAGCTGATTCTGAAATGCCGTCAGAATGGAGAGCCACTGAGATTCCGGGGTTGGACTTGAAGAAACTCATGGTTAATACACGAGGCAGTGATTCCCCATCCTGGCCCATCATCAGACTTCCCTGGGGAGTTGGTTTTGCTTTATTTTGGACATAGATCTTCAGCCTTGGCCCCGGATCCCAAGACTCAGAGCATGACCTGGGCTTCTGTACTTTTCAGAAGCCCCCCAGGAGCTGGGTCCTATGATCACCCAGGTTCGGGAACCATTGTCTTGAAGGTAGGTGGGGCTGTGCCGTGGACAAGGTTCTGCCTTCATTCCTGGGTTTTAGCTCCAAATCCTATGTGTGTGTTAACAAATACTATTTGATGATAAAGCTGTCATGCCCTGCCGCTGTGAGGACTCTTGGGTCAGAAGTCTCAAGGAAGAATCTTAACGTTCTTTCCACCTGTTGCCTGTTTCAGGTTTGGAATTCCCTTGGGGACCTAAGCCCTTCAGGGAAGTCATTGCGGGGCCCTTGCTTAGAAATAACGGACAGTCCCTGGAAAGCAGCAGCCTGGAGGGGTCTCACGTGGGAGTCTATTTCTCCGCACACTGGGTGAGTGTTCAGGCCCTCCTTAGTCCAGACGGAAGGAAGCAGCGATGCTGCCACCAAGACCAGTTGGGGTTGGCTTCTAGGGGTGTTACTGCTTGGGTATCACTTCCTGGTGTTCTTACTTCCTCCTGCACCTGATGCATGGCTTGCATGCCACGAGCGCTTATTATTTTGAATGATAATGGCAGCAAGAAAATTCTTCTTTTGACTGGTCTGAAAGGGTAGTCTTCCTCACCCATTCTGATGAGGCTTCTACTGGTCTCCAAGGGGGTTCATTTAAACTGCTGCCTGCTGGCACACCGTGGAGGTGAGAAGAGCCTATCCTGAATGCTCACCATTACAAGGGGCACGTTTGTTTCTGCCTCTTTAATAAGCTGGGTCTTGCTATCCCAGTCCTACTTGGGTCTTGCTTACCTGGCCTCTGCAGGCAGGAGAAGACGAAGGTACAGGGTCAAACCGTAGGATCTCACTCTCCTCTTTCAGTGTCCACCCTGCCGAAGCCTCACCCGGGTCCTGGTGGAATCCTACCGGAAGATCAAGGAGGCAGGCCAGAAATTTGAGATCATCTTTGTTAGTGCGGACAGGTAACGCGTGCTGGGGAAAGTGGCCGTGTGGTTCCCTTCCCCAAAGGTGGTTAACATGCATTTCTTTTGCCTTACGCTTCTCGCCTGCTAAGTGTAGAGCGTGGAGATGGGAACTGGGGAAGGCGTACCTGGGATGATTGGCAGACAGATGCCTTTTAGATTTTCTCGTGCAATTGTTTGAAGGGGAGCTGAGAAAAACCTGTTCTTGCTGTAAATATTGGGGCACGTCCCACTTCCGGCCTAGGTCATTTGAGGTTAGGATGCAATTTTCTGATTCGTTCAGCTTTATGGATTGTGATGAAAGGGTGTGGTGGGGGAGGGATGGAAAGAAAAGAACCGGAGGCTAATGGAATGTGACACCTATCTGGGATGGCTGTGCTATAATTTTTTTCCGCTCAGGACTCATGCTTCGCCTGGGGGCTGTCCTAAAAACCAGAAGGGCAGACATTCGTCCTGGAGTCCGTCTGGTCCTTTTAGCCTCAGCTTCCTCTGCTGCAGGCCCCCCCTTGCTAGTTTTATTCATCAGTGACCTTCCTTCATCACAAAACTCCAACTCTGGTTCAGACCGAGCCACCAGGTGCTTCTGCTTCTCAAGTTCCTGTTCACAGAAGGATCTCTGAGATGCCAACACACTGAGGGCATTTTGTATCTTCTAAAAATTTTTTTTTTAGTTTATTTATTTATTTTGAGAGAGACAGAGCTCACAGGAGGAGCAGAGAGAGAGAGAGAGAGAGAGAGAGAGAGAGACAGAATCCCAAGCCCGCTCCGCACCACCAGTGCAGAGCCAAATGCGGGACTCGATCCCATGAACTGCGAGATCATGACCTGAGCCTAAATCAAGAGTCAGACGCTTAACCATCTGAGCCACCCAGGCACCCCAGCATTTTGTATCTTTGATATCTGCACTGTGCCATGCTTGGTGTATTGGCCCATGGTCCATCCCTGGTACTCCCAGCTCCCCATCTCTGCATGTAACTGGGGATAAGCAATCATCACTCTTCTATTTTTATTTTTTTTTTAATTTTTTAACGTTTATTTTTGAGAGAGAGCACAGGAAGGGCAGAGAGAGGAAGATGCAGAATCCAAAGCAGGCTCCAGCCTCTGAGCTGTCAGCACAGAGCCTGATATGGGGCTCAAACTCACTAGTCATGAGATCATGATCTGAGCCAAAGTCAGGCGCTTATCCCACTGGGCCACCCAGGTGCCACAGTCATCATTTTTTTTTAAAGCTTTAAAAAATATCAACTTTATTGAAGTGTAATTTACATACAATAAAATGCATACATTTTGGACATACAATTCAGTGAATATTGACCCATGTATGTACCCCTGTAATCGTCACAGTGAAGTATAGAACATTTCTGTCATTCGCAAGGTGCCCTTGTGCCCCTTCTTGGTCAGTTCTCACCCCCAAACTCGAGCCCCAGGGAGCCCCTGATCTGCTTTTTATCACTTTGGATAGATCTGTCATTCCTAGAGTTGTTTGTACATGGAATCATAGATTTATGCTCAGTTAAAAGTGTGCTCCTGTACACAAGACTGTTATATGCACAAATTAGAAGTATCACGGGGACCGCAATGTCGCTGTACATCTAGGCTTCTTATAAAACTACCACCTGCCTGTGTTGGAAACAGAATCTTGGGCATGAGTTCAACTGGTAGGATCCACAGGAACAGGCTACTTGAAATAGCCTGGTGGTTCAGTTCGCATCCGCCTGTCGTGTGGAGGCTGTTGCTGTGCGGTAACCAGAAGGGGTAGAATAATGCCCCCCTGTAGCCTGGTGTCTGAGGAGCGTGACGTTCAGAAGCGCTGGCATCTGCAGAGCCCTGGGTGTAACTTGGTGGAAGGTGGGGAGGACCCTGTGGTGGCACTTTCAGGGGTAACAGAGCCTTGTTTCCATGTGTGTCTCTGTAGGTCAGAGGACTCATTCAAACAGTACTTCAGTGAGATGCCCTGGCTCGCTGTCCCCTACACCGATGAGGCCCGGCGGTCACGCCTCAACCGGCTGTATGGAATCCAAGGTAGGCGTTCCCGACTCCCTGGGGATCCCTGGAGACCTGCTCATCTGGGCTCACCACCTCCTTGGCTTTTCTTTTAGAGGGAAAAGGACATCTTTATTTCCATTACATGTTCATGTTCCTTACCGTCTCAAAAATGACATGCTGTGAATTCTGCAGTATGTAAATTACACCTTATTAAAGGCATTAAAAAAAAAGGACCAGCCCAGGTGAAACAGCTACTTCTCACCACCTGACCTGGTGGGTTCTCATGCCCTTGGGCTATGGAGCACACACTCCCAAATGACTTGGCCAGAATCCTGAGGGTTCTGTCAAAGAGACCTAAGAGTGACCTTTGGTTCCATCAGTCAGACTCTCTAAGCCTCAGCTTCCTCATCTGCAAAATGGGCATGATAAATCCCTGCCACAAAGAATTGCTGGGAGCATTAAAAGGATAACGTATGTAAAGCACTTCATGGTTACTGAAGCACAAGAGTGAGGGCTGAGTGGCTGGTGCCTTCTTGGTGAGAAAACCAATGTCCTGAGAGTGTTGAAAACTGGGACTTGAAGTACTAATCATGGCATTTTTCAGAAATAATGATTATTAAGTGAGACGAATTGTGTTTTTATTCTCTGTTATGTGAAACCTCCTTCCCAGCCTTCATCCAGCCCGGTTTTCTCTTGGTAAAGCACTTAGTTGGCCTGTTAAGAATTAAATACATTCTTATATGTCAATTACATCTCAATTTTAAAAGAAGAATTAAACTCATTTCCTTTGTAGCAGTACTACCAGATCCTGGTTAGCCCTAGACAGACACAGCTAACATCTGAGATCTCAGTGCTGCTTGTGTTATAGGGAGTGAAGAAAGAACAAAAAAAAAAGACAAAATTTAGCCACAAATTCCACAGCTAAGGAGAACTCATCAGGTTCTTTTTAAGCTTTTTCTTCACCATTTAGAGAAAGCATATGGCTCTGTTGGGAGCTAAAGTTTCCAAATAATTAATATTTAATTTTAAATCAGTGCTTCTGCATTTCATATGTGCCTAAGAGTCCTCTAGGGACCTTGTGAAAATACAGACTCAGATTTCCTGGGTCTGGGTGGGGTGGGGCTGATAGTCTGCATTTCTAGCAAGCCCCCAAGTGACACTGATGCTGGTGGCCCAGGGACCCCACTTTGGGTATTTATTTTTATTTTTAGAGAGAGAGGACACGTTAACAAGCTGGGGAGAGGCAGAGAGAGAAGGAGAGAGAATCCCAAGCAGGCTCCAAGCTATCAGTGTGGAGCCCAACATGGGGCTCCATCCCATGACCATGTAATCATAATCTGAGCTGAAATCAAAAGTTGGATGCTCAAAAAAAAAAAAGTCGGACACTCAACCGAGCCAGCCAGGCATCCCATGGAGGCTCATGTCTCCTATTAATAAGAAAAGATGAAAGGAGCTCCCTTTCCAAACAAAAGCTGAGTGATAATAACATTGTTTACGAGTCCAGAAGTGAAGGGACCAAGTTGAATAACTTAAAAGAAGATGCCAAAGCTTTTTCCTTCCAGCACTGTGTTTGCACAGAGACTTACAACATGAGTGCCTAGACGTAGGAGCAGTATCTGTTGAGATGAGTATCAGGAATGACCTTTGGCCAGTGGTACTGAGCAGAGCATTAAATTGCCACTTTGTGAGGATAAGTAAAACTTCAGGTCTCTCAATTCATTTATTTGTTCCTTCAACCACTGTTTACTGAGGGCTGTATTCTTCCAGATGTTGTGTTCTTCCAGACACGGGGGATACAATCTTGAGTAAAAATGGACCCAGTCCTGCGGCGCCTGGGCAGCTCAGTTGGTTAAGCGTCTGACTGTAGCTCGGATCATGTTCTCGTGATTCATGGGTTCAAGCCCCACGTTGGGCTCTGTTGACAGCTCAGAGCCTGGAACCTGCTTCGGATTCTGTGTCTCCCTCTCTCTCTGCCCCTCTCCTGCTCACTGTCTGTCTCTCTCTCTTAAAAATAAACACTTAAAAATGAGTGAATGAATAAATAAATAAATAAATAAATACACCTTCTTGCTTTTAGGATTCAAATCTTTACTCCAAAGGTAACTTTGTGTATTACTTAAAGGAGATGTGACCATCTCATTGTCATTGTACAGTGGGAAACGGGTGCAACCAGCCAGTGCGAGTGTTCCTCAGCCTCAGTTCTGGGGCTGTGACTAGAAGGTCTTGGAGGGACTCCAGGTGAGCCCCATTGGTAGGCTGAGTAGTTCCAGGTCTTTCCTTAGCATTACCTAGGCTTTGCTGCCCTTCAGTGCCCATGTCTACATGCAGCCGTGCCCCACTCCTTCTGAGGACCACAGATTTCTCATCTTGGTCCTTGCAGCAATACTGGGACATTCTTGAGTTTTCTCTCTTCCCTATTCCCCTTACACACCGGCAGGTGTCTTTGATGTCTGTCTTCCTCTAACTCCTCCAATCATGTTCTGGCTTCTCCTGTCCCTCTCTCCCAGCTTCATGTCTGTGTGCATGTATGTATTCACGCACAAATGAGTCACATAAGATGTGACTCTGTGTCACATGGTTGGGCCTTGGAACATACTGTCACTGATGACTGGGAGGCATCTTACATGTATATACCAAAAAGAATGTCAGCTGTCCTACCTCCACTAGGCATGGGGCCTCTTGGATCTTTGGGACATTGTTTCCTGTTTCTTGTCTTATTCTACCCTCACTGATACCACCACTCTAGTCTAGGCCACCAACAACCCAGTCCTGTCCCTACTTCCTACTGCTGAGTGACCTTGAGCTAGTTACTTAACCTGTCTGTCTTTTTTTTTTTTAAGTTTATTTATTTTGGAGAGAGAGAGAGCATAAGCAGTGGAGGGGCAGAAAGAGAGGGGGAGAGAGGATCCCAAGGAGGCTCTGCACTGTCAGCACAGAGCACGACATGGGGCTTAAACTCATGAACTGTGAGATCATGACCTGGACTGAGAGCAAGAGTCGGATGCTTAACCAACTGAGCCACCTGGGCACCCCACTCTCTTTTCTCAGTAAAATTGGGAGGCTTCAGTGTTGGGTACAGAATAGGCATTTAATAAGCATTTAACTGATTAACTTGGGGGAAAAAGGAGGAAATTTCATTTTACAATAAAAAAGGTAACTTTTGGATATCAAAAAGCTTAAACAAAGGCAACCAACAATATTAATAACATGTATGGCAAATAACCATAGGAAAAGATTTTTCATAGGAAAAGATCTCTCCTTAGACACTAGTAAAAAAAGAGAATTTAGTCAAAAAAATGTATATGAGGTAGGCAATTCATCTAGTACATTGATATGATATAATCATATCATTTTCATGACATGGAAAATATTCAGCATACTTCCATGATTTACAAATGAAAACACTGAATTTGTATCTATCTCATTTGCAAAGAAGTCCCACCACCCCACCATCTCCACCAAAAGATAATCCCCAGTGTAGGGAAGAGATCAGACTGCTAGTAGAAATGTAAATCAGGACAGCCTTTCAGGAGAGCAATTGGCAATATACATCAAAGGCCTTTAAAAATCTACTAAACCTTTAATTTAGAAATCCCACTTGTGGAATTTCTGCTTAGGAAATTATCCTATAGTACCCAGCAGAAGCTGAGCTTCTCCTGAGCAAGTGGTGGATTTTTGTTTTTGTTTTTTTCTTGCACCTTTTATACATGTTGAATTTCATTGTGGACACCACCACCCCACCAGCTTTTTTTTTTTTTTTTTTTTTTTTTTGCTTTAACCCCTGGAAAACCCAGAGCTGAATTTGTAACCACCTTTAGCAACTTTGCAAAGCTCACCTCTTTTGTTGCATGCCCTTGACCTTGGCTTCGTTTGCTCTTTCTTCCCTGTTTTCACTTCCAGAAGGTATTTTCCTCTGTTTTTGTTGTATTATATCACGTACTTTTTAAGCAGCCTCTGATCCTTATTGGAAGAAAGGGAGAGTAGATTTAAATGCATAGGAATCTCTTTCTTGAGCTCCCGCTAGCAACCAAGCCGGTGGACTGAACTCAGGTGGGAAATAAGAAACCAGAAGAGTAGCCCAGTGCTGCCCTTGAGTGGACAGGAGGAGATTTACATTAGGAAATACCTAGAGAGCAGAGTATGACAATGTCTTGAGGAACTACAAAGTGTTGGTCCAGTCGGTGCCATTTTGTTCATAGAAGTCTCCATAGAAGACTGACACTTGTCCCAGAGGGCAGAGCAGGTGCTGGGCCTCACTTGGCTGCTCTGCTCCACCACGGGGCCACTTCACGCAGAGGCACCTTTCTTCCCGAGCGTGTGCCATCAATAAGCAGAATCTTTTCTCTCCGAGGTAGGGAGCTGCCCTTTCCTGGATGTGGGGGCCAGCGTGATGTAGGTATTCCTGGTGGTCAGTGCTAAGGCTGTAGGGTCACTTAAGCTAATAATTACCAAAAGATGGTCTATATCATGCATAGGTAGTTTGAGGTGGCCGTCTGTGCCCCCTGTCTCTGCTCTGTGAGGTACTTGGCACAGAACAGAGACCTCATAAGGAAAGATCACAAGCTCTGCAAGATTCAACACAAGTTTTGGACACACTCCTAGGGCTGGAGGGTGCCCTGTAAAATGTTGGGTAGGGCACAAAAAAATTAAATTGATCATTTTCTGTCTGCCTTCAGATAGCAAAGAAGGGAACTCTTGGATTCCCCAGCTGTCAGCCTATAAATATTACATATTTACACCTATAAATAAACCTATAAATAAATATTACAGAGGTAAGAGCCGCAGTTGTTAGGCGTGGCTTAGACAGCCGGAAAGTGGCTGACCATGACTGAGGAGGAAGAGAAGGGGGAGTTCTCAGAGACGCACTGGTTTGGTTTCATCTCTTAAGGCCCAGGCGGTGTGGGGATGAGAAGTACACATGTGGTCGCGACTTCGAGGAGCCCTCAGTTGAGGACCACAAAGCTGACCTGGAGAGGCCCTGTGGCCAGGCAAGCAGAGGCCTTCCAGCCACAGTGAAAGAATGTGAGATTCAGGCCGAATCCAGTGCCAGCCAGCCAGCGTCCTCTGCATTGGGCCAGCCCCACTGCTCCCCATGTGCTGGCTCCATGGCATACGGTCCCTGCCATCTGTGCTAGTCTCTCTTCAGGGAGGACCTGCCTGCTCTCCCAGCTCCCACCTCCTGCTTCCTCACTCTCAGGTTTATAGTCTCCCTGGCACAGGGTTTGTGCTGACTGCTTCCTTGACCACTTAGAACTCACTCCTGCAGGCATCCTGGCAGGCATTGCCTGCTGACCTTGATCTGCCTGCCTGCAGCCCTGTCAAGCCAGACATGCACTAAAGCACAGTGAAGTTAGAGTGTAGAGAGAAGCACAGGATCCTTCTCAAGGTAGCATCTCATGAAGAGCCATGCAATGGACTAATCTGAGTCCAGGTGAGACTCTGGCTTGGAGCTGTTGAACCAGGAGGGCTTCATTGAAGAGGTGGCTCTGGAGGATGGGATTTAGATAGGGAGTTTCTGGGGCAAAGGCCAGAGTGGGATACTGTAGTGTATTGTAGGGCAGAGTGTGCAATAAGGTCAACGGTGCCACATCTTAGAGGGCCTTGAGCACCATGCCGAGGTCCTTGAACTTGTGATCAATGCGATAGTGATACTTAATCTAGACCAGAAGAGAAATCCCAGAGGCAGATTGTCCGCTGATATTTCTGATGGACACATTGAGTGCCCACCGTGACCAGCCTCACACTGGGCTTCAGGCCTACCTATGACGAGAGGGAGGCTGCTCCCTCAGGCTCTGGGACAGGTGGCCCAGGTGGCTTCTGCAGCCCAGGGCCCAGCTCCCTGCCTCTGCCTCCCTCTAGCCTCACAAGGTCACTTAGTGTCTTCTGCTTCGTGGCATTATGGGGGTTCCATGTGCATTAGAAGGTCTGGTTTCTGTTAGAGGCACACGTTGTTAGTAAGTTCTTGTGCAGCGTTTCGTAACGATCTTACCAGTCAGCGATACTGTGCTTACAAGTACACATATATCTGAAGAGGTGTCGTGGGTTCAGTTCTAGACCACCATAATAAAGCATAGTCTCAGTAAAGCCGAATTAATGTTTTGGTTTTTCATTGCCTATAAAAGTTATGTTTACACTACATTGTAGTCATTTAAATATTTATTTGTGAGCAAGAGAGAGCACGAACAGAAGAGGGACAGAGAGAGAGGGGGACAGAGGATCTGAAGCAGGCTCCGTGCTGACAGGACAGAGCCTGATACAGGACTCAAACTCACGAACCATGAGATCATGACCTGAGCCAAAGTTGGACACTCAATGGACTGAGCCACCCAGGCCTCCCTACAGTGTAGTCTTTTTATTGAGTGTTTATTATGTGCTAAATATGGTTCCATTTTCATATGTATTAAGTCAGTTAATCCTCACCATGCGATCAACACCATGTGATAAAATTGTTAGCCTGTTAAGTGTGCAGTAGCATTATGTCTAAAAAATGACATACATACCTTAATCAAAAAATAATTTGTGGGGAGCCTGGGTGGCGCAGTCGGTTAAGCGTCCGACTTCAGCCAGGTCACGATCTCGCGGTCCGTGAGTTCGAGCCCCGCGTCGGGCTCTGGGCTGATGGCTCGGAGCCTGGAGCCTGTTTCCGATTCTGTGTCTCCCTCTCTCTCTGCCCCTCCCCCGTTCATGCTCTGTCTCTCTCTGTCCCAAAAATAAATAAAAAACGTTGAAAAAAAAAATAAAATAAATAAATAAATAAATAATTTGTTGCCAGAAAATGCCAGCCATCATCTGAGCTTTCAACAAGTTGTAATCACTGATCACAGATCACCATAACAAGTGTAATAATGATGAAAAAGCTTAAAATATTGCAAGAATTCCTGAAATGTTGATAGAGAGACATGAAATGAGCAAATGTTGTTGGAAAAATGGTGCCAGTGAGGGTGCCTAGGTGGCTCAGTCGGTTAAGCGTCCGACTTCAGCTTAGGTCGTGATCTCACAGTTTATGAGTTTGAGCCCCACATCAGGTTCTGTGCTGACAGCTCAGAGCCTGGATCCGCTTCGGATTCAGTGTCTCCCTCTCCCTTTGCCCCTCCCCTGCTCATGCTCTGTCTCTCTCTCTCTCACAAAAAAATAAATAGTAAACATTAAAAAAAGGTTTTTTTAATGGCGCACCAATGGCCTTGCTTGAACAGGATTGCCACATACCTTCAATTTATAAACACACACACACACACACACACACACATTGTCTCTGAGGTGCGGTAAAGTGACGTGAAATAAAACGAGGTGTGCCTGTGCAGATGAGTTTTCGTATCAAACTGCCTCTGACTACCCAACCAGAAGGTAGAAAAGCACATGGCCTGTTCTGGGGGTGGGGGGTGGTGGTTGCAGGGAACAGCATTGCACAGGCTGGAACAGAGCAGAGTGATGAGGGTGTGGAGCAGGGGCTGGCCCCAGACTCCCCTGGTGACCACGAGCTGAGCTCTGGCGCCATCCCCTTCCTCCCTGTTGGTGTCGCACAGCGCAGTCTCTCCTGAGGTCCCTGTTCCTTCCTCTCTGCCATGAAATACCTCTTTTATGTCAGCTGGTGCATCACTTAGAATGTCTGGGCATCTCCCCCATCGCCTTTCTTCTTTCTTGTTAGAAGAAATACCAGCTGGGCTTTCTGAGATTCTGCCTTTGTTCTTCTAGAGTCTTGCTCTTGCCTCTTGCAGTTTTCCTTCTCTTTCTTACCTCCTTGTCTCTCTCTATTAGCTCCTTGCCATCCACTTCACGGAATGCTCGGGTCTCTCTTAGCTGTAAATGCTGCTGGCTCGGGCTGCTCGGGCTGCCATAATGCCCACGATGGCTTAACTAGCCAACATTGGTTTCTCACAGTTTTGGAGATTCGATTCCAAGTGACAGCTTGATTTCTGGCTTGTAGATGGCCACCCTCTTGCTGGGTCCTCACATGATGGAGAGAAAGCTCCGGTGTCTCTTCTCTTCTTATAAGGACACTAGCCCTATCCAATCAGGGCCCCATCCTTATGACCTCATTTAACCTTTATCACCTCCTCACAGGCCCCATCCCCAGGTTAGGGCTTCAAATATGAATTTGGGGGTAACACATTCAGTCCCAAACAGCTACCATTCCTCTTTTTCTGGAACATCAAAATTCTCAAGAAAAAAAAACAAAATAAGATGAGTTAAAACAATTCTCAAGCCATTTCCTTGGCTTCTACCACGTGACCTGCATTGAGCTACAAGGGCCACCAGCATGGTAAGGTCGTGGCCCCTACCCTCATGGAGCTCAGAGAGTCTGCTTCACCTCTTGTTCTTCTGGCCCCATTACTGAACTGCCACTGGCCTCTCAGGTCACCGGCATCTCCTGGTCATGTTTTATTTAATAAATAGTAGTCATGTGCATGTCATATGCCAGGTGTTTGTCTGCTGATGAACTAAAAAAAAAAAAATGTCTCTGACCTCATGGAGCTTACATTCTGGCAGAAAGAGATAGGCAGTAAACATAATTTTTAAAAGCAAAGTGGGGGCGCCTGGGTGGCTCAGTCAGTGAAGCATCTGACTCTTGATTTTGGCTCAGGTCATGATCTCACAGCTGTGAGATCCAGTCCCGTGTTGGTCTCCGTGCTGGGTGTGGAGCCTGCTTAAGATTCTGTCTCTCCCTCTGCTCCTCTCCCACTGGCGTGCACGCATGCATGCTCTCAAAAAAAATAATTGTGTGGTGTATTGAGTTATGAGAACTATGGATTAAAAGTAGAGCAAGGTAAAGGAATTGGGAGGACAAGGGTGGGTCACAGTTTCAAATACGGTGGTCAGGATCAACTCCATGGAGAAGGTGATGAGAAAATTAACCTTGTGGTTCTCTGAGAGAGAAAACTATCCCAGGCAGAGGGAACAGCCAGTGCGAAGGCTCTGGGGCAGAAGTATGCCTGACGTGTTTATGGAACAGTGAGGCCGATGTAGGTGGAACAGAATGAGCAAGGGGAATTTGGGGGTGCTTAGACTAGAGAGGGTCCCATAAGGACCTTTGTCAATAGGACTTTGGCTTTCACACTGAGTGAAGTGGGCCAGCAAGGGTGGGGGGTGTTGGGCAGAGGAGTCCCATAATCTAATGGTAGGGTCCCTCTGGTTGTTGTGCCGAGAAGCAGGGAGAGCCGTTGGGACGTTGTTGTAGTCATCCAGGGACAAAATGGTGGTGCTCCGGGAGGGATAGTAGCAACAGGAGTGGCAAGATGTGGCTGGTTCTGTACAGAGGTTGATGGTAGAGTCTTAGAATTTGCTGACAGACTCGATGTGGAGGGTGAGAGTAAAGGAAGAGTCAAAGACAGCTCCACGGCTTCCTGCCCAAGCAGCTGAGGGAAGGCGTCCCCGTCAGCAGAGCTGGGAAAGCCTTGTGTGTTGGATGCGGGGCATGTGGACAGCAGCGATATGGAATTCAGTTGAACAGTAGTTTAATTCTGACCATGTTGAGTTTGACCGAGTGGTGGTGTAGATGCAGCAGTCTGGAATTGGGAGGGAGGTGGGCCTTGAGATATAAATGTGGCATTTTCTTTTTTGTTTTTAATTTTTTTTCCTAATGTTTATTTATTTTTGAGAGAGACAGAGACAGAGACAGAGTGCAAGCAGGGGAGCGGCAGAGAGAGGGAGACACAGAATCCAAAGCAGGCTCCAGGCTCTGAGCTGTCAGCACAGAGCCTCACACGGGGCTCAAACTCATGAACCGTGAAATCATGACCTGAGTTGAAGTCAGACAATTAACCTACTGAGCCACCCAGATGCCCCTAAATGTGGCCTTTTCCACTTGATCTGTGGTTACATTGCAAGCCTAAAATCGGATGAGGCCACACGGGAGTGAGTCAGGTTATTTGCAGTCTATTGACCTCCCCATTCTCCTCTTGCTTCATTTGCTTTTGTTTTCAGACACTTTGGGCTACCCCTAAAATCCTTTCTTCTCTCCTTTCACATCACCCCCACTCCTGGCTGTTTCCTGCCCTGCTGTCTCTTGGATTTCTCCTCCGCCATGTCCTCTGAGGGGTCCTGTCTAGGGCTCTTCTCCCTGTGTTCTCAGGGTTCCTTTATACCTAGCACGCCTCCTTTCCTCTGCTCCACCTCGTCCTCCTCTGCCCCAGTGTGCTGTATGCGTCAACATGGCAGAGCAGCTCCAAGTGAACCTTCCAGAAGATCTACTCTCATAGTAATGTTTATCCCCCACCAAGAAGCCCTCATGGCTGTGGTTCCCCACAGTCTGGTCTCAACCACCTTTCCAGCCCTACTTCTTCCTGCTCCCCTATCCACACCATCCTCCCCCATCCCTGCCATCTCTCATGGCCTCCCTCCCCAGCCCTCCATCACCATTCTGCACATCCTCCCCATCCTCCCAGCTCAAATGCTGCCTCCCCAGTGCCTTCCCTCATGGAGCAAACCTCCCTCTTCCGGACTCTCTTCTCGGGGATCAGCTGCTCCTTTAGGACAAGGAGTGGGGACATGTAGGTTCCAAACCTGGAGTTCTTTTCCTTTCTTCCCTACCTTCCTCCCTCCTCCCTCTTCCTTCCTTTCTTTCCTTTCTGGTTCATTCAGGCTTTTCTTCAGCAATCATTTCTTGGACATCTGCCGTGGCTTTGAGCCAGATCCTGAGGCAAAGGTGACTGGTACCTGTCCTCCAGCTGGGCTGGAGACACAGGGAACACCATGTTCCTTACAGGGATGCTCTGTCCCCACGCGCCTCAATACACCGGGGATAGTCTCCACCTTTGGAGCCCTTGTGGTTCCCGCCCCTGGTTTGGTATCACTGCTGATGGCCTCTCTCAAGTCTTGGAAGCGGGCAGCCCCTTGCCAGGCTGTACCATCCCCTAGCTGGATTTCGCTTCTGTTTTGCATCTGAGGATATTTAAATGCCACCAGTCTAACTCTGCTACCTTTGAACTTGAATGAATTGTCTATTCTTTTATACTCACCGTAGCATCACAGAACTCTGAAAATTATTTTTGATTGAACTCTATTTCTGAGTCTTGTGTGACTCTGTGGTTACAACTTCCAAAGTCATTCAACAGGTGTATTTATATGTATGTCTGTATTTTCTGAGCTGTTTTTACTTACAACACTTCTTTAAAAAACAAACCAAAAAAAGATTTTACTTTTACGTAATCTGTCCATCCAACATGGGGCTCAAACTCACAACCCTGAGGTCAAGAGTTGCATACTCCACCAATTGAGGCAACCAGGCGCCCCTACTCACAACACTTCTGATACCAAATGTGTGTGAGTGTTTCCCTCTCCCCAACACCAACCTCTTGGGTTCTCTGGGTGTCCTGCAAGTTGACTGAATTCTGACACCATTGACCTGGAGTTAGTGGCAGATCCCACGGGTCAAGGGCTCAGTCCCACCAGAATCCCCACACTTCAGACATTAATATCGTAAGTGCAGGCGTCCTATACTTCTGACCAACTGGCCATAAATCAGGGGTTCCCATGACCCCCTCCTTGGGTTTAGTCCTTTGCTAGAATGTCCTACAGAACTCAGGAAAACAGTTGATTTACTATCATCAGTCTATTGTAACAGATGCAGCTCTGGAAGAGTCGGATGGAACTGATGCATAGGTATATGGGAAGGGGCACAGAGCCCCCATGTCCTCAAGGCACACCACCCTCCCAGCACCCCCATGGATTCAGCCCTCCCCCCCAGATCTCTCTGACCCCACCAATTAGTGGTCTTTATGGAGATTTCATTACACAGATACAATCAATTAAATCATTGACCATTGTTTTTTTTATGTTTATTTATTTTGAGAGAGCACACATGCATGCATGAGTCGGGGAGGGGCAGAGAAAGAGGGAGAGAGAGAATCCCAAGCAGGCTCCGCACTGTCAGTGAAGAGCTCGATATGGGACTCAAACTCATGAACTGTGAGATCATGACCTGAGCTCAAACCAAGAGTCCCGGACGCTTAACTGACTGAGCCATCCAGGCACCCCCCTTGACCATTATTGATTAGCTCAACCTCCAACCTTCTCCCTTCCCCAGAGGTCAGGGGGTCCATCTGGAAGTTGCAACCTTCTCATCAGGCCTTTCTGGCAACCAGCCCCCACCTTCTGAAGTTATTTAAGGGCTCCCCCACCATTGGTCAACTCCTTACACACAACATACTTGTCACTCCCAGATTTCAAGGGCCTCAGAAGCTCCTGTCGCAGGCTCTGAGACCAAATGTTGTAAGACCAAATATCGCGACAAAGAATGTCCCTCTCACCCCTGAACAAGGGTTTTAGGAGCTTGGTGGCAGGAACTGGGGATGAAGGCCACATATGTATTTCTTATATTACAGTATCATCGTGTGCACACACTCCAGACATACACAGGGGCAGTAGAGAGGTCCTGCTGTTTTGAGTATCCAGTCTTCGGTGAATCCTACAAGGCTGTGTGTGGGAGAGTTCGTGCTCCCCGCCTGACTCTCTGTGTGCCCTGGGCTGGGTGTCTCCCCCGGAAGCGTTCTGAAGGTGCTTTCACAGAGCAGTGCCAGGTACATTCCCCTGCCCACCACCAAGGTGAGCCACCTCCACCTGGCCTGGTCTGTGCCTTAGAGCGAGCGAGTAACTTGATCTTGACGGTCACTTTGTGTATTGAGGCACGTGAGGACAGAGCTCCCCTGTGTTATCCTGACAGACTCGGATGAAAGTGGGTAATGCGGAAAGAACCCGGGGTCCTCTGGGCATCCTGAAAGCTGGACTTACAGCATCTGTGGATTGCGAGCCCCACCCAGTAGTACACTGAAGGAGGCCTTGTTGAGGTGCCCGCCCGTCCAGGCGGCCATGCAAGAGTCTGGATCTTGAGGTCGTCGCAGAGCCTGCCGCAGGCCTTGATGAGCCTGGCCAGGCTGAAAGTCGCGCCGCTGCAGGCGGCTGGTCACTGGCTCCCTCTAGGCTCTGGACTGAGCCCAGGCTGTGTTAACCAGCGGGCTTCACCAGGCCACCCGGGCTCACCGAGGCCCTGGCACTTGGCCTCATCTGTTTCCTTCATCTCAGGGGAGTAGCCAGGTTATGCCGAGCCCTAGGCCTCCTTACCCCAACTGCTTTATGCAGACTGGGGAATTTGGAGCCCTGTAAGTGGTTTTAAATGCCTTTCTAAGGAAAGGGTTTAGACATACTTGGCAAAAGGCAAATCCCATTAGCAATTGTCTAACTAATCCGGGCTGTCAGGGAACACCGTGTTCTTTGCAGGGAGGCTTAGCGCCCCTTCTCTCCTGGGTTGGGGGGCCCTAGTGTTTTGTTCCTTCTCTCCTCCCCTGGCCCCAACCTCTGGGGAGGGCAGATAGCCTAAGGTCTGTGTAGGGCCCTGAGTGGACAGACGGACAGATGTTGGCCCTGCCTCTGGGAAAACAGCCCCCGAGGTGGATGGTGCCTTCGGTCCAGCTGCTGGGGGGGCAGGGGGGGGAGGGGGCAGCAGCAGCGTGAGGGCTACTTGCTGCAGGATATGTGGCTTATGTGGCTTTTCTGTCGCCCTCTTTCCCTGCTCATCTTTCTGTTTCTCTTCCCCTTTCCCTCCTTCCTGTTCCATTTCCTGCCATTCTCTTCTCTCTTTCCCTAACTTTGCCCTCTTCCCCGCCCCTTTCAAAACATGAATTTGAGGCAGAACCTATTTATTGTATAGAAACGGGGGGCTCCTAGGGTGGCTCGGTCGGTTAAGCATCCAACTTTGGCTCAGGTCATGCACTCACGGTTCATGGGTTCGAGCCCCGTGTCAGTTCTGTGCTGACGGCTCAGAACCTGAAGTCTGCTTCGGATTCTGTGTCTCCCTCTCTCTCTGCCCCTCCCTGGCTCACATGCTGTCTCTCTCTCTCTCTCTCTCAAAAATAAATAATAATAAAAATATTTTTAAAAATTGTTATTATGTAGAAACAAAGCATTTGGAGATTGTGTTTTTCAATCATTAGAGTGTGAGGGGCCAGTGCTGGTGTTTTTAATAGATCTCAGGAATGAAAGGGCTGGCCCTGCGGGCCTGGGGAGGTCAGGCCACGCATTGCCGTGGGACCTCCTGAGCAGCGCCATTCTGTTTGTCTTGTTTAATTTGGAGAGCATACAAAAAGAAAAAGCAGACAGGAAAAAAAAATAGTAACAAGCACCCAGTGTGGCCACCACCTAGAACTGAGATTTTTGCTTCCGGTATTTAAAATAGAGATAAATGGGAGCATTAATACAGACCAAGGGGAGACTCCTCCTCACTCCTGTGCAGCGCCGTTCTCTTTCCTTTTCCCCTGGGGGAAATGCTACCATGCACTTCGTGTGTATCTTCATAATTGGTTTTCATATCCTTACAGCATATGTATGAATCCATGAATAATATATGGTCATGCTGGGTGTGTTTCTTAGAAGCATGTTTAAGTGCTGACATGCTGTAATATCGTTCTGTAACTTGCTTTTCTCACTAAACATTATGCTTTCAAGATTTGTCCTTGTTGATATTTATATCTGATTCACTTCTCTTCGGTGCTGAAAAGGGTTTCACTGTACAACTGGACCACGGTTTATGTAGCTGTTACCCTGTTTGATGGACGCTTGCTTGCGTCTGGTTTCTGTGTATTGTAGGAGTGCTGCCACAAACGTCTCTGTGCCTCTGACACAGACACGTGCCCAAGTGGCTTTTGGGCTTGCTGGCCAAGTGCAAGTAGGCTAGACCCGTCCTCGCACCCTCCCTTGGGATTCTAAGTTTTTTTTTTTTTCTTTAATGTTTATTTATTTTTGAGAGAGACACAGAGAATGAGGAGAAGGCAGAGAGAGAGAGAGAGAGAGAGAGAGAGAGAGAGAGAGAGAGAGAGAGGATCCCAAGCAGGCTCCACACCATCAGTGCAGAGCCCAAGATGGGGCTCGAACCCACAAACTCTGAGATCATGACCTGAGCCAAAACCAAGGGTTGGCCGTTTGACCAACTAAGCCGCCCAGGTGCCCTGGGATTCTCTGAGTTTTACCACCCAGACCAGCTGCCTTCTCCCTTCCATAGCTCTCCAGGCAAGGGTGGGTTTGGGGGGAGCCAGCAGGGAGTGCAGAGGGAGCTGTTGAAGGGAACCCGTAATTGATAAGGCCAAGGCGTTAGCCTGAGTTTGTTGCCCTGCCCGACTGCCCTCCGGTTTTTCTTTGGTTTGTATTTTAAGCTAATACACATTTATCATAACACCATCTAAGAAAATTCGAGTCTATATTGCTCTCACCCGCATTCCTGCCTTACTACACAATTGTTTTCACTGTTCCGACTCCCTTTTGGTCTCTGTCCACACGCACACATACTTATATGTAGCTGTAATCATACACACGGGACTGGGGATTCTCTACTTCCTATTTAATGACATGTTACGGTTTCCATCCTGCTGTAGTCGCCATGATGACCACTGTCGTGATCACCTATTTTGCCCTGCCCTGTACCCTCACCTGTTCCTCCTGCCTAAGGCTCTGCTTTTCCTTCCATTTCTCTTCCAGCTCCCAGCAATCTTTGCATGATGACTGCCAGCCCCCTCGGGTCATGTTGCCATCTAGAAGCAGAGACAGAAGGTCATTGGGGTTACAGCCCTGCCTAGCTTCTGTCCCACTGCCCCGGGCCCCCTCTGCCGCCTCCTTCAAAACCCCCTTTTTGCTCAGCAGAAAAGCAGCCAAACTAAATGTGGGACAGGCTCAGTACACATGTCTTTGAGATTGTTTTAAATACTCACAGAAAGGCTCCTCCCAGGAGGAAACCGTTTGGAGCAGGCCTTCGGGCCTTGGTCTTTGTTCTGTAGGTTTTGAGAGAGACTGTGCAGGGGGTTCTGGGGCACTGTTCGTGGTCCAGCCCAGTTCCCCAGGGCAGGGGGCTTGAGGCAGAAGCTCTCTCTAGGAGCGCTGGTGTGTGTTCCTCACCCAAAGGTTACACTTGGCCTGGTGCAAGTAAACGAACACCAACCCCACTTGTGGTAGACGTCACACGGTTCCTAGGATGCTCGCTGCAGCGTGGACATTGTCTCTGTTTTCTGTTTCTTTAGTTAGCCTCCTCCGGCCAGCACAAGGTTTCTGTGTATCTCACGAGAGCAACGCACCGGTCTTTTCTGTACCTGTGCCTTCTCATGAGCCACATAATCAACCTAGGATGACCACAAACAATAATAACGAGGGGCGCCTGGGTGGCTCAGTCAGTTAAGCGTCCGACTCTTGACTTCGGCTCGGGTCACGATCTCACGGTACATGAGTTGGAGCCCCACATTGGGCTCGGTGCTGGCAGTGCGGAGCCTGCTTGGGATTCTCTCCCTTTTTCTGTCTCTGCCTCTCCCCCTCTTGCTCTCTATGTCTCTCTCTCAAAATAAATTAAAAACTAAACTTAAAAAATTACTTAAAAAATAATGAACTTATTTATAAGAGGGGCTAATACTTCTGGAGTACTCATTGTAAAACGCTTTCAGCATTTTATGCTTGTCATCTTGTTTGTTGCTCCCGACACCCACTGAGATAGGAGACTGTCTCTACCCCCTGTGGCGGCCATGGAAATGAGGCTCCAAGAAGTGAAGTGGGTGGCCTGGATCTGCCTTGGAATTCTCACCGTACTTTCCCCCAGCCACTCCAGCGCCCCCAGCTGGGGAACCAGAAGCTCAGGCACAGATGACACGTGCTCCCTTTGCATTCCCTTCGGAGAAGCCCCTCACTGGTGCCGCCAAAGTTATTTTGCACAAAGGCATCGATTAGAAATGGTCCATTCCCTTTCAGTTTCCCGTTAGGGGCTTTGCCCTATTTTCTCCTTCTAAGTCTCTGCTTCCGGGAACCCGCTTCAGGGGAGCCGGGAATGTATGCTGTGGGGGAGGAAAGGGAAGAGATGATTTGTGGTCTCAGCCTCCTTCCCTGTGGCCTTGAGGAGGAAGAGGAGGGCGGCTGCTGGTGCAGAAAACTGGATGCCGGGGGCCTTCCCTTGCCTACCCACGAGAGCCCCTGCTGGCAGTGGCCAGGTAGAAAAAGCAGCAGCTTTTGCAACAGGCAGACTGGAGGTCCTGTCCCAGTTTGGCCACTTGTGGCCGGATGACCTTAGGTAGGTAACTTGGCCGTCCGTGAAGAGTGGATTAATCGTGCCTCCCGCAGCCGTCTATTATGGGGAGGAAGTGGAGTAGCATGGGCCATGCTAGTGCTGAGCAGATGTGCTAAGACAGCTCTCCCATTCTTCCTGGGGGTCACCCCTGGAGGGGAGCACACACACTTAAGGCTCTAGGGCCGGGCATGATGGCAGAGGGGCCTGGCCCAGTGCATGTGCCAGAAAGGGGCTTCTCTGGGTTTGCAGTCTGACTGTGGGCATTTTACCAAGCTGCTTTCTGTTGATGTACGACAGTCACACACACCTGGTTACCTTTGGCTCTTAGACGTGGGCTTTGGTGTCAAAGCACAAATACGAGTGGGGACTTTGCTTTTGTGTAGCTGCAGGCAAGGGGTGGGGAGAGCCAAGGCCCAGGGGTGCTGTTCCTTGGTGGAATCAGCTGAGGACCCCTGAGCAGCCAGACAGGGGCTCCATGTCCTTGCCCTGCTGGTCCCCACCAGTGAGGACTTCAGAGAGGCTACAGCCGTGGTAACACAGAAGGCCCCTTAGAGTAGTCCCTTGGAGAAACTGAGGCACCAAACCAGGAACTGGGTTTCTTTGCCTTCAGATTTTACTTTTCTTCCCTTCTCTGTCCTCTGTGGCTGTCCGTCTTCCACAGACCAACTCAGCATCCTACGTCTGGGCTACAAACAGGCCGGCTGCTGTGTCTAATATTAGCAGTGGGCAGGCCCTAGTTTAACCCAACACTCCTAATTGCCCAATGTCAGAACCACACCAACTCTGATTAAAGAACTTAGCCAAAGTATATTTGAGATGGGGCGTGGTGATGGGAGGCCCCCATCCCCATCGTGGGCCCCAGCCCCTTCAGGCTGCTGACTCAGGCCCAGCCCCATCCTCGGGGCTGGGGAACCCAGGCCCCTGGAGGCTAACATGCAGGTGTGAGGATGAGG
Source organism: Felis catus (assembly GCF_018350175.1). NCBI lineage: Eukaryota > Metazoa > Chordata > Mammalia > Carnivora > Felidae > Felis > Felis catus. Next base: position 15,950,949 of record NC_058381.1, on the reverse strand, counting down.
CTGGAAACGCCCGTAGGCTCTGCATGACTCCCAACTCAGGAGGCCTGGACAGCTGATAGTGTCCTGAAAGCCCCCAGGAGCCCTGGCTGCCTGCATTTGTGTGTGGTGCGGTGGGAACGGCAGTTCTCCGGAGCCCATTTCTCTCTGGACTTGTTCTCCAGCATGCCAAGCTACTTCTAATAGGTGTGAACATAATGGACTCACTTAAGTCTTTTTGAAGACAGGCCCACCACTGCATGCCTGCTGCGCCAGCAGCCGCGCCGGGTAACAAAACACTAGGACCACATTCCGGGTCCCTCGCTGTCCCCACCCTCCCCCCACAGAGAAGCAAAATGTCAGTGGAGCAAATTACTCACTGAATGCTTTGGAATCTATAAATATTAAATTGCTACGGCTTTCGCTGGCCCATAGAAAATTAAAAAGCTCTGGTCAGCTCCAGAGGAGAGGTGGCTGGTTAGGAGGGGGTGAGGGGAGCGGCTGCCAGTAGTGGAGAGACAAGTGTCTCCAAAAGGGCTATGGGCTGCGGTTGGTAGGGGGTACCCTGGCTGGAGGAGAGGCAGCAGGGAATAGGGTATGCAGAGCAAGGAGGTGGAAATCCCAAATGCAAGTGTAACCCAGGATGGGTTTTTTTCCTGGTTTTTCTCTTGAGGCTTTATGGGCAGGGGGGTGGGGCGTGCTGTTTGTGGAGGAGAATTCTGTGTTGCATTTCTTACTCCAGCCCAGGACTCTAAAAAGTGGGGGTGGCAGCATTGCCATCAGCATGCTCCCTCTAGGGACTGTCCCCCTCAGAACCTCCCCAGGCAGCAGGGCTGGAGATGGAGGTGGGGCCCCTGGCTCACTAGCAGCCGGCTGTCCCCTGTTCTGCTGTGGCCCCTGCCCCAGGCTCCTCCCCTCCTCCAGCCTCTGTGCTCACACTGGTGGGACTGCCAGCCTGTGTGTGGACTCCCCTTGCCTGGGTTGATTTGTGCTGGCCTATGTGGGCAGCAAGTACGCTGTGTGGGGGGGTGTTTTCACACCCTGCAGGTGGCAGGGGCGTCTCCTGCTTCTCTGGGATCTCTTTAGGATTTAGTTGAGTGCTTCTAAGTGCCAAGACCCTGTGCTGAGTTCCTTAAGTGCACGACCTCGCTGATCTTTACAAAGATGGGAAGGAGGGTGCCGCGGTCCATTTACCACATTGCAGTGGAGGACACTGAAGCCAGGGGGTGAAGTGAGTTGCCCGGTTTCTTGGACAAGTTGCGGGCAGCCCCGAGGGAGTCCCATGGCTGGTCAGTGGCTGAGCCTGGATTCTGTCCCAGCACTTCCGGACTCTCAAGTGAGCTCTCTCCCTCACAGGCATCCCCACCCTCATTGTGCTGGACCCACAGGGGGAAGTGATCACGCGGCAGGGGCGCGTGGAGGTGCTGAACGATGAGGACTGCAGGGAGTTCCCGTGGCACCCCAAACCCGTGCTGGAGCTCTCCGACTCCAATGCCGTGCAGCTCAACGAGGGCCCCTGCCTCGTCCTTTTTGTAGGTATGAAGCCCCAGCAGGAGCCCCAGGGTGGGCTGGACAAGACAGACCTCACGTGGGGGGTGTCCATCCTGCAGCTTCTTTCCATCCTGAACAATGCCAACAATGCCGAGCCTGGGCCTTTGTCTCTCCCGGCAGCCTTGCTTTTGACCCCAATGATTTATTCATGGCTCTGCCCCTGCAGGAGGGGCTTTGAGAGCTGCCGCTGTGCTTTCCTTCCTCGACTGCCAGCTGGGAAGAATAGGTCAGGCTGGAGCCCGGCCCCCCTCCAACAGACCCATTGTTGGGAGGAGGCAGGGCTGCGTGCACAGCAGCTGCAGGGGCTGGGCCCCCTTGGGCCGAGGCCCCCCACCCCAGCCTCAGGGCCTTGTCTCTGCGTGCCCCCCTCGGTGTCTTCTCTGCTCAGTGGGTGACTGCTGGGGGGGGGCAGGGGGACACCAGAACATCCACTCCAGGCTCCCTGCAGCCCTATGGGATGACCCTGGTTCCTTTTGCAAACAGAGCAACTGCTGGCCAAGGGCCATCTCACCCTCTGCCTTGGGCTGTGTTGCTCAGCTCCAACTCCCCAAATAACCTGGGGTATGAGGGTCATGGCTAAGATGCCATTGGGGGGGGCATATCCTACCCTGTGCTCTGGAAGTCTGGTATGGGAGCCAATCAGCAGACTCAAGGGGATTCTTAAACAAACTGACTTGCAAGCTGGCCCCTGTGCTTGAAGAACAGAGGCCTCCTGGGGAATCACTGTCCTTGGGGCTTTGCCGCCTACTGCCTGCTCCCACACCCACATCCTGGGGCCTCTGGGACACAGTTCTGAATTTAGGGACAGTTGCGGCTCACTGGCCATCTGAGAAGATATGAGAAGGTCCCAGAGAGATAAAGCGAGTTCCCAGCGTCACAGAGCTGATGAGCTGTAGATCTAGAATAAGTCCCACCGAGTCTTCAGGCTGAGGGCCCCTTGGGCAATGTGGCATTTCTAGGTGCAAATCCTGCTGTCTCTCCTTCCTGCTTTGCCCCTAGGGGTGTTGTTCTTGCTCTTGCTCTGGGCTACAGGCTCCATCAGGAGTGAGCCCCAGGGCCGCTGTGTGTGGCTGCTCCCAAGCTGCTCTTTCCCTGGAGGCAAGTGGTGACTAAAGGGGGCTCCTGACACCTGGGCAGGCCCCTCCCACACAGGCAGTCCATCCTCTCCCAGAAGAGTCCGGCTAGCCCTGAAGCTGGCATTCCAGGGCCTCAGGGGCACCCCACTGCCACCATCAGTCCTGCCATTTTTGATAGGAGGTCAGATCTGAGGTCATGCTGTGATTCTGTGATTGAGAGAAGAGCTACAAGGACCTCAGATCCTGGCTCAGGGGAAGTTCAGCGCACAGTGGTGCGAATGCGCTGCAAACACACCCTCGTGCACCCAGGAGGGGAGGCCTGTGTCCCAGGGGACGTTTTGTTTCCATTCAGGGGCTTCCCCGGATGGGCATTTCGGGCCCAGGACCCAGCTCCCTCAGGGGACACCACTCCATCTGTTCCACAAACTAGTGCTTCTCGTGTCTCTCTTTCCCCATTACAGATTCTGAGGATGATGGGGAGTCCGAGGCAGCCAAGCAACTGATCCAGCCAATAGCCGAGAAGATCATTGCCAAGTACAAAGCCAAAGAGGAGGAGGCGCCACTTCTGTTCTTTGTCGCCGGGGAGGTGAGTGCACTGGGGCCTGGGCCGCAGGCTGCTCGGCTGGCCAACTCTTAGAACATGAGCGATGCGGCCCTAGGGGATGTTCGAAGGGGCCCCGGGATCTGGGGTGAGGAGCCCACAGACAAACGTGGCATGAAAAGGTGTCATCCAGCATGGTCCCTGCTGCACCTTCCTCCCTTTCGTTGTTGCTCGGCAGCCTCAGAGCAGCAGGAGGCCCTCCCGGGACAGCGCTGCCTCTGGCAGTCTACTACCCAGGCCGCCAGCACGAGTGGCAGCCACAAAGATTGTGATCAGTCCCTCCGCCCTGACCTGCAAAGTGGGCTCTCCCTCATCGCAGGCATCCTGACTGGGGGCCTCGACTCGGATCTGCAGTTCCCCAGCCAGCCCAGGGAGGGTGCTCAGGTGGGAAACTGCTGCTGTCCCAGGCTCTTTTCGCCCAAGACCTGTCCCTTGAAGGCCTCCAGCTGGGATGGGCTGAGCGGAGGACTTTACACAGGGTGAGAAGGCCTCAGCCGGGTGCCTGTCCCACCCTGGTGCTTGAGCCTCCATCCTGCAGATGGGGGAAATCCCTGCAAGATGGCCGTAGTCCCCGCCCCCAGGAAGCCAGTCCACGCATGCTCCGCCACCTCCCCCCTCCTCCCCTCCCCCCCCACCCCCAGGCGCCGGCCGGAAGCTATTGACAGACACGCTTTTTGAAGCCCCCTGCCCTCCTGCCACCCATCTGCATCCCCAGTTGGTCAGAGCCCAGCGCTCGTTTCATGCTGTGTTGTCTGGATCCCAGGAGAGGTGATGAGGCCAGACCCCCAACCACCACCCATTCATCACCTCCTCAACAGCCACCCCTCCTAAGCCCCACCGGGTCCCTCACAGGCAGCTCAAGTCACCCCGCTCTGCCGTGGGGCGGAGGGAACAAAACAGGTTCACAGGGTCCTGCCTTGGGGCTACACGAGCCCGCTCTACACAAAGCACAAATGGAAGCTGCTCTGAATTTATTGAACTCTAACCCCTTTCAGATGGCTGAGACAGAAAAGATGGGTGCAGGACAGCAGGGGCAGGGCTGGGGCTGGGGAGCTCCAGTAACTGCTTTAGAAATATGGCTGAAAAGGCGCATTTGCGGGTTTTCTGTGTAGCAGGCACCAAGACAAGCACCACCGGCACCATCCCACTTGCTCCTCACCTCTCTGACTGGGGATGGGGTCATTACCATCTCACAGATGAGTGAGGCTTCGAGAGCACAGACTGCTCACGCCTTGCCCCTGTGCGAGCTGCTCTTAGACCCATTTTGCAGGGGACAAGACCTGGACTCACAAAAATGACTTCTCAAAGTCGCACATTAAGTAGGTGGCACAGAGGACTGAACGTGACCAGAGGCAGTGATGTCCCTCCTGCTGCCCACGTGGTCTGGCAGGTGGCCAGGCCCAGGCCTGGAGGGAAGGGTCTAGGACAGAGGAGGGTCTGACAGGGTCATCCACTGCTCCATCTTGCCACCTGGCCACCTCGTCCTTCCTGTGCCTTTCACCTGGGATCCTGACCTTGGCAGCTGTCTTAGTCCAGTTCTCGGACTCAGAACTGGACTGAGAAGCAAGGCTGTGTGGAAGGGGATGGTCCTGGGGTGTGGGAACATCAAGCACTGACCAAGCACCTCTGAGCCAGGACTCCAGCCCTCTCCCGCTCCTCCTGGGGCTAAGGGTGTTTATCTTGATCCCCTCCACTCTGCCAGGTGGAGGTCATCCCTTCTGAAGCCTTAGTAGACTTGAATTCATCTCCCTGTGGTTTGCACAGAGGGAGAGGGGAGGGGACGCAGCATTGTGCTCAGCTGGCCAAGGCCTCCTAATGGGAATTCGATACACAGTATTTGTCCAGGTGTCTCCCCTCTGTCTATCATGAAGGTTGTTTATTAACCCACATGGAGGGCCTGAGCTGGGTGAACAGTGCCAGAGGTGCTGAATCCCTCATCGCCATTGCTGGAAGTGCATGCCATTTCTGGGGGAGGGAGAAAAGACGATCACTAATCATCTTCCTAAAGATTTGCCCTTTGAGAATGGAATGTTTTGTTTTTTTTTTTTTTTTTTTGTCTCAGAAACCAGTGAGCAGTAAATCTCATACCTCCTATTCGCCAGCGTTTAAGGCCAGGAATACCCCAGGCCCTTCCTCTGCAGGGTGACTTGGGTCGGGGTGGCTATGTAGAGTCCATTTCCCGTTCTCTACCAAATGGGGGTTGGGTGCACGAAAGGTAATCTCAAATGGTTGCTCCAGTACAGGTCTGTCTCCTATCTTTGGGTTTCTGGGTTTGCCGTTCTACTTAATAAGGCAAATTCATCTGGACAGTCACTGGGAATGTATGATAAATGCAGCCAGCCATGTAAGCCTCAGGAAGTACTGCAGTAGCCCTGTCTTTTCTACTGGCTGTGCAGTTTCACCCCCAAAACCTCAGGGGTGGGGTGGGGACAGTGATCTGTTTCCGTTAAAGACGTTCCGGAGTTGAAGGTTGGCCAGGTTGGCCTCAGATATCCATAGTGGGGCCGCCTATAATTGAGAGGCAGTTGCAAAAGTAAGTGATCAGAAGACATCACATTTTTACAAAGCAGAGGGCATGTTAAAGTTGCTTTTGTGCTAATGAAGAAAGAGGACTTCTCTGGTGGTTTGGGGAGATGCAGAGAGGACTTTATAAAGCACCCTCCCCTCCCCCAGGCAGGGCAGAGTCCACTGCTCCCTGTTCTGAGAGCCCATCGTTTCTGGACGGCCGCCCGCTCCTCAGGACAATGGAGTGGCTGCGTTCTGGGGACTCTCTAGCCTCCTTCTTGAAAACGTACTGTTTTCTCTCCCTCTGGTGACTTCCAGGATGACATGACTGACTCCCTGCGAGACTACACCAACCTGCCCGAGGCGGCCCCTTTGCTCACCATTCTGGACATGTCAGCCCGGGCCAAGTACGTGATGGACGTGGAGGAGATCACCCCTGCCATTGTGGAGGCCTTTGTGAATGACTTCCTAGCAGAAAAGCTCAAACCAGAGCCCATCTAGTGGGGCTCCGGCCTCAGGAGACGTTATTTAAAACTCGGTCTTCTCCTCTTCCTCCTCCCCTTTCTTCCCTCCACCCTTGGACTTTTCCGGCGTGTCCTGAATCACACAACCCAAGTGTCCAACCTCTCTGTGGTGCCTTGTTTTCTGCATTAACTCCTCAGCTAGCACCCTAAGGTGCACATCCTCTCAGCAGCAGAAGAACCCACCATGTTTGGAGACTCGGCCTGGGATTCACGGGGCTGGCATAACCCGGCCAGAGCCAGGACTGCATCACACTCTCAGTCACTAGCTCTGGGAGCAGTGTTTGCCAGGCATTCTTCTGCCGAGCGAGCGTGAAGGGACAGTGCGCTGGTGCTCTGGCTCGGCCTCTGGTGTCAGCATGCACACGCAGGGCCCAGGACAGCTCAGTGACACACGTACATGCAGGTGGAGCAGGGAAAGGGCCGCAGCCTTGCTCGCCTCAGGTTAGAGCTGCTGGTGAGAACATCCCTTCCTAAGTGACTTCGTCTAGTGACTCTCCCTCTTGGTGTGAGGGAAACACACCAGCTTGGCAGTCGGTTCTTGGGCCGGGGATTTCACGATCTCAAAGGAAGCTTGTGTTCTTTTCTGGTGAGAAAGAGTAGCTATGGTAATGATTCATGTAGTAATTGCTTACTCTGAGCTCCTACCATGTGATTTTTTCCTTACATCTTTTTTCCTTGATCTTACCTTCTCCAAGTTTCTGCCTTCTTGTACAAACAGCCTCTACTGTCTTGGAATTTTGTTAATTCTTCCCCTCGGACATCTTCCCGAGAAGAGGCACCCAGCCCTGTGTTCTTGGAGGTGCCCCACCTCACCCAGCACAGACCTCTGACACTCGGCCCACTCTGCCGCAGTGCCTGTGACCACCTTTGGTTACCTCTGTCATCCCTCTTTTCTTTTCAAAGCAGAACTAAAAAGAGACAAGAAATTACCAGAAGCCTAGCTTTCTCCCTAAGAACCTGCAGAAAGAGCTGTATCCTAGGGTGGCAGTGCGAGCAGAGGGCATGTCAACTAAAAGTACGCTTTGGATCCACTTTGCTGAGCAAGCTCAGGTAGCTTGGATCCCAGGAAACAAAAGTAACAACTGCTGTGTCCTTGGGACTTGGGGTGGGGGCTTTACCTAGGGAGTCACAGGATTTGGGCCTATCTCAACCAGGTGTGAGGGTCTTCCACCTGATGGCAGGCCTCACCCTTGTCTCCACTGACAGCATTCTGTCAGCCAAGACCACTGATTTAGAAAACCCAGCCCCCGGTCAGCTATTGACACCATTGCCCCTTGCTGAATTGGACTGTTGCTTTGTAGTTCAGAGGTACAAGGTTAGCTGGTAATTAGACAGTTACTTGATGTCACAGCCTGAAATGCAATCACCTAGTAAGAAATAAAGCAGGCATCTCTGGACATTATCGACTTGGCCTTTCCTGTGGTTAATAACAAAAATCTTTTTGCTTGTGGTGCTGGGCCCTGGGGGGTCGGGGGTGGGGGGAGACACACAAGATCTTCTTGACTTTCATTGGATTCCTAGTAGCTATGTTTCAGAATTTTTCAGAGCAGAAACTAACTAACGTGGTCATCTGCCGGATCCTTCTGAGGCCAGGGAGCTCCTTTGGGTTAGTGCATCCGACATCCCTGCTGGAGCTCTGGCTGGCATCTCTCCTGGTTCCACTTGCCCTCGTGGAGGGCGGATTCTCCACTCACAGGCATTCTTGTGGACACTGGTGCTCATCCCCTCCCCATAGGGGAGCAAGTGCTCTGAAGCCTGAGGAGGCCGGTTGCAGAAACCAGGAATCCCACACAGGTCTCCCAGTGAAGAACGGGCAACAGTTGGAGACCCTCAACCCTAGCTCTATGCTGGGTGGAGGGGCTTCTCTGGGAACGTTGCCAGTGTCTCCTCTGGGAGTGTGGTGGGTGTGGGGGACAAGGTGTTGCACCATATCAAAGTTCTCAAACTACGTTGTCTTCTAGGATGTCCAGGAAGGACAGTCCCTGGAATGGAGATCCCTCTCCAAACATGTTTCTGCCCCATCATGGCTGCATCCCAAGCCTGGCTCCTACCTGCTGCCTAGCCTGCCATGCTGCCCAGGACCCTTCGTACTTCCTGGTACTTGGTACTGGTGTGCTGGTTGAAGGCATGAGGTTTCTCATGGGATAGCTGTGTGTGTGCTGAGGGGCACGGCAGATGCTGGACTCCTACAGACCTTGCTCCTTGGTCCTGCAACCTGACTGGGGCAGGGCTTCGGGCCTCCCGGCAATGTGCTCACCTTGATGCCCACGTGGGTGTCGTGAGCATCTGCCTGTGCCCTCAGGTTTTTGCTTTCTCTCTTGGGCCCCAGGAAGTTGCTCAGGAACTTGGTGCTGTACTTGAGGTTGTCGCCACACATGCCCCACTGCCAGGCCTGCCAGCTCTTGGGAGTGTGGTGGGTGTGGGGACAAGGTGAGGTCAACCTTACTTGGAAGATGGATTTCTTTGGACTTCTGCCTGTGTCCTATATCATGATAGCCTTGGAGGAAAAGTGGTCTCTCTTAGCAACTACTTATCTTCTGGCGCAGAAGGAACAAAGTCCAGGTAGGAGTCCCTGTAAGTCACGTGGCAGAAAAATCAGGTCATCTGTGATTCTTCTGTGACCTGTACGGGGCTGACAGAACTACTTGCCACTAAGGTCAATTGGATCCTTGGCACCAGAATTCCCCTTTTAGAGTGGGTGTGTAGGTTAAGGTCACTGGGAAGGTTTACTAAAAAAAAGCTTTAGGTTTATCTAGTGGCAGCTTTGAGGAGAAATGGTGGGGGAGGACCACTTCCCAGTGCCAGTAAAAACCCGTTTCAGTAGCATGAGATCTTAAAGGTTCTTGATGCAAAGGTTCTTGATGCTGCTTCTTAAGCAGCTCCAGAATACCTTCTTGTCACTAATTGGAAGCAGGTTAAAGCCCCAGCTGTGATATATTCAATAGCTTCCATCAACAGCAAGGGAAACCAGGCCCCAGTAGGTTGAGGCAGGAAGGTGGCTGTAAAAATGCCACCCTGGGGTTCCAGATTCTGTGCTCACCACAATGACTTCCAGATCCGACTCTACTCGTGTTCACAACAGATGAGATTTTTTTACCTGTCCCCAACAATAAAGATCTGGTGAAGAAAAAGGGTATGTGTTTGGAATCGGGATGTACGGTGGGCAGCGGTAAATGCCAGAGGGCAACTGAAGTTCCTTTCCAGAAGCTTCCCCCCATCTCCAAGTATGTCCTCAAATTCAATGGCTCTCACTTACCCAAGCACAGGGAGCCAGAACTGTTTTGGCTTCAGCCAAACTTCAAGTGGTAATTTTCAGCCAGACTTTGTTTTTGCCTCTTGCCTAATTAAAGACACTAAAAAGCTGTTCTCTCCGCCTGCTGCCTTGTTCCAGGGTAGCAAACGGAGTTCTGCAATGATCTAGACATAGAACACGGTCCAAGAATAGATCAGCAGAACCTAATAAGGTGTCGCAGTGCCCGCTCAGGGAGAACACCACACGTGTGCGCACGCATGTAGACTTGGAATCGTGGCTCTGGGAGGGATGTGAGCAGGCAGCTGGCCCAGCGCCCTTCAGTCACACAGGCTCAGGCATGGGGACATCCTGTTCATAAGTTATTTCCCTGGACCAGGAGGAACAGGCCCACACTCGCCCGATGGGACTGGGCACGGCTGCGTGTGGCCGGTAGGGAACTTCAGCAGTGCCCTCTGTGGCCTCTTTGGGTGGTGCCATGTGAACAGAGGACTGACCCAGAGGCCCAGAGCTCAGGGTCTGTCAAGTTCCCTGAAGCGGCGGTGTTGAAGAAGCCAGCACTGAACCTGTATCCCTCTTTGTGAACACCCAGCGGGCAAGAGTCGCCATGGCTTTCTTCCAAGCAGGCTGCTCAAAGGAAAATCCTCTGTTGACAAATGGCTGTCGTCTGTTAGCTTCGTTCCTGATTATCCAGTGTTAGTAAATAATGCACGGGACGTGGTTTCCAGGAACCAAGGCTGTTTGTAGGAAAATGTTACATTGGGTCCACTTTATGGCTGCGATTTCTCCTTCCAATGGGGGAAATACAACGTTAGGGTGTCCTAGGCGTGCCTCAAATGTGAAAGCATGAAGAAAATCTGCTTCATTTAAGGCATACTGTGTCTCCACAGCCCCTTGGACTCTTGCAGTACTTCCCAGGCTAGGAGATGTGTAACTGATTTGGGTAGGACTTGTTCTGAAGGACTGCTGGATTTCTATTAAATAACCTGCTAACTCATGAAGGTCTGTCCCCAAGCCTGTAGGTGACCGTGCAGCCCAAAGGAGGCAGGCAGCCCCAAGTCTGGGTTCCTGGGTGTTCATGCTTCACACAGGTCAGTCACCCAACACAGGTAAGCACAAGGATACAAGAGGGGGCATGATCTTAGGACCCAGGGCTAAAAAAGAAATCTCCTTCGGACATCACAGGACGTGGAAGTAAGTCCCTCTGCCAGTCTGCAGTCAGTTGCACCACCCCTTCCCATCACAGAGGTAAGAGGGAGGCTGGGAGGCCAGACGCTGTCACGGCCACATCTCGTCCCCAACCTTTGTTCCCTTCTTGCATTGTGCAGCAGCAGCAGCTTTGCGGATGGCCCTCTGACTATGATGCCTTAGCTGAAGAAGGTGGCTCCCCTAGAAAACAAACGTAGTTAAGAGAACCGATGCCTTCTGTAGCGTATTCAGACTTTCAGTCATACTTGGCCTCTGAGTGTTGGCCGCGGCTCTGGAGGGCCCGGCTTGCAGGCTGTCTCAGCTGCAGACATACGTGGCAAGCTAGTTCAGACTTTAAGTCGCCCACAGCAATAAACAGCTCATCCATTCATTTGACTTCCAGCTTGTTACTTTTGTGCATTCACTGAAGAAAGTCATTGGAGTTTAAAGATGTCTGTGTGAGTGTTACCTAAAAAAGAATTTTTTTTAAGTGAGTGGGGGCGGGGAGGGCTTGGCCCAGGGAACACCCAGGCCCTGCAGCACAGCTGGTTTTCAGCACTAGCCACAGAACCCTTGGTGTGGTGCTGTTTCTGGGGTTTTCGTGTGGCAAAATGGCAAAAGTGGAGGTAAAAGCAGCTCAGCTTGGGGCACCTGGGTGGCTCGGTCGGTTAAGCCTCCAACTTGGGCTCAGGTCATGATCTCATGGTTCGTGGGTTCGAGCCCCACATTGGGCTCTGTGCTGACAGCTCGGAGCCTGGAGCCTGGAGCTTCCAATTCTGTGTCTGTCTCTGTCTCTGCCCACCCCTGCTTCACCATCACACTTTGTCTCTCTCAAAAACAAAAACGTTAAGTAAATAAATAAAAGCTCAGCTTAGAAGGGGACATCTGGTGTTTCGATGGTCCATGGGGCAAGTAGTAGGAGGTCACAGGTGAAACTGGTGGAAACCAGTCCCCAGAGGTCTGCTCATCCTCTGAGCCTTAATGACAGGATCTTCACCTCGAGCTGGGGGAAGGGAAGAGGACTCTGCCGCTCTGCCTGCCCTGAAGCTGCAAACCAGGGTGAGGCTTCCCAGCGTGAGTTCCAGGCGTATGGGGACATCAACATTTGTCCAGAGCTACTTTCCCAGAGGTTCCATTCAAAGGAAAAAGTTATGCTGGTTTTTCCCTCGGCAACCGCTTCCCACTTCTGTCCACTTCCCCCTTAGTTTTTTGGCCCAGTGTCCATCTATGCTTCAGATTCTGCTGAGAATGAGAATCTGGATGGGTCTCCAACTTCAGCACCTCTGAGCACAAACATCCTGCAAAATGCCCTCTGTGCAGAGACTCACTCCATCCTTTCTCAATAACTTAAATCCCTCCCTTCAGGGTTGGGAGTGGTTTCAAAGTGCGGCTGCCACCTTGTGGCAGAAACCGTCAATGGCGCTCCACTCAACACAAAGTCAAGGGGCCGCTCTGCCAACCATCTGACAGCTTCTCTTCCAGCCAGTGTAGTGTACTGTCCTATACTGCTCCTTCTTTAATTCTTATTTTCCGGGGAAATGGCAAAAAAACAAATGTTGGCCTTAAAATTGCAAAGAATTTGAGAAAGTGACTTTCCATGATCGTTCAACAAACCAGAGCCTCATCACTGGTTGCTTCCCTGTAGTCATTTTAAAGAAAGGAAAATTTGCCCTCTTTGCTAAATTATATCCACAAATGTGCAAAAAGAACTCACAAGGCATGGCATATAAGCCATTGACTATGAAGTGAATGGGACGTAAATTTCTTTTCCTTCTTTCACCCAGTGTGATAAAGTAGACTTGGAATTATGTGCCAGGTATACTGTTTTGCATTGTTTTGTTTTTCTTAACAGTAACAAGGCATAGGGTTTGTTGTTCGGTCATTGATCTTTATTTTGTAACAAAAATCAGCAGGAACAATAATCCAGGGACAAAGCTGCAGGACACTGGCTTCATCCTTTAGTGACCTCGTTTTCTTAGCACTTTTCCAAGGTGTTGACAGAACAAATGCCAACAGACTCCAGGAGTACTGAGCTGCCTCCCAGATCTAGCCTGCTGGTGTGACAGGCATCATGGCCTCTGTGAAGCTGGAGGACGAGCCTTTGTGGGTTCAGCCCTGTATGAAGGCTGTGGGCTCTTCTACCTTCTAAAAGCTGACGGGGCATTGAGGGTCTCAAGCACAATCTGTGGGCCACTTGCATCAGACATTTGTGTGTGACCCTGGCCAGGCCCAGACCAAAGTGGGGCACCAGCCTGGGAGAGCACAGCCAACCAGAGATTGTTCCTGCAAAAACCCCTCCCCTTAAACATAAAGCAATCCCACTCTGCCACCACTTGGGGCACGAGTCATGCTTGTTCTCCGGGCTCTCTCGAGAGGAAGTTCGGCTCCGGAGCTGGGGGACATCTCAGGAAGAATTCTCACCCTTGTTACTTTTGAAGATAAGCATAAATTCATGGAAATTCTTATTTTTCCAGTAATCATATAATGGCATCTTGCCCACCTCTTGCCTCCTGAATATGGCCTGATTACCATATTCTGCCTATCTCCTAACAACGCAGGAGGAGCTGGGAACCACCTCAAATCAAGGACTGACTTCCAAGATCCCTCTCAGTGGTAACTCCTGTCCCTGCTCACGTGTTCCGCCCTGACCCGCAGTTGTCTTTTCCCTTCAAAAAGCAGGATGCTTGCAGCCATAGCCGAGTTTAGGCTGTCCACACCAGGCACAACGGGAATCAGCAGCCTCTTGCCCCCAGTGCTCTCGGCCAACTGCAGGGACTCCAGGCTCACACCATGGGTCTCCCCGCCTATTACCACAGCTGCTGGTGCCTCTGTCCAGTCCAAGTCATAACTCTGGACCTCAACTTCAGGGAGCCAGGCTTTACTGGCTCCCGGTTCTAGATCCTCCTCCTCCTCCTCATACTTGTGTAACTTCGAGAGTTGTTGGTCACATACCCAGCCGTAATCACTGGCTTTATTAGACATGTGCGCCTGGGCATAAAGGCCACAGTTGTCAGCCACGTAGACCCGGGTGTCGGTGGGCAGGTAGTTGGGCAACGTTTCCCAGTCCAGATTATTGATGATGGGCACCTGGAAATGCGCACCCATCGCTGCCCGTAGCACTTTGGGTTCCCAGGCATCCACACAGCCTAGAAAATAGAGACAGGATCCAATTAAGATTATAAACCATCCCAGACAGGGGATCTTTGCAGTAAATCAAATTAATTCTGGATGAGGAGAGAAAGCAAAAAATGTCCTGTAGTTTCGGGATGGCTGGGACCTCTGCCTCCCCAGTTATGGCAGCATCCAGCAAAGGGACTATAGGGATGAATTCCTGCTACTGCTAAACAAGACTTTCTTCATCCCTTCAACACTTACCATACACCTGGGCCAGACCTTGTACAGGAGAGGCAAAGAGCATTAATGCCTCCAACCTCCAGGAGCTCATGGTATCATGGGCGATGGTGTTCGGACAACATCTGAACACGTGACTACGATATCAGTAATTGAGGTAAAAGAAGTATTAATAGGGTAACAAAAATCCCATGTACGAAGCAGAGCTATCAGGAAAAATGTCCCAGAGAACATGACAGTGAGCTGGATCTTGAAGGATAGGAGGAAGCTGTCAAAAGAAAGGCTGAGGCAGAGGATGAAATTATAGAAGGGGGAAGAGTGCCACAGTCCAAAAACTGTAAGTAAAGCGATCAGGCCAATAGCGGGCGGGGGTGTAGCGGGAGATGAAAGGGAGGCAGGCAAGGACCAACTTAAAGGAGGGTGGGTATGCCAGGCTGAGGAGTTTGGGACTTTGTCCATTAAACAATATAATGCTATCAAAGGATTTTAAGTAAAGTAGTGACAGAATCTGGTTTATGCTTTAGAAAGACCCATTTGGCTTCAGTGTTAAATCTGCACCAGAGCAGGGAAGACCCTAGAGAGGGGAAATTAAGTGGGAGGCAATTACAGTGATCCATGGAAAGCCAAGGCAACAGCTTTCTCTTTCTCTCTCCCTCTCTCTCTCACACACACACACCCTCACACCCTCTCACACCACAGAAAAAAGGCTAAAAGAACTATTTTTTATATTCAGACCCATGCTAAGCCCAGCCACTTCTGCGTGGTCTTTCTCAGGACCACAAGCTGGGAGAGACAGCAGGACCAGGGCATCACATGTCTGCCACCATCCCCTAACTTGTTAACACAACTCTCTGCATTAGAAATTACTGTAAAAAGTAACCCAACTTCAGAACAGAGTAAGTGGGCAAGCCAAATTTTAAAAGGAAGATAAGACACAGAGAATGTAACACTGCCCACGCCGACTGCCAACCACAGACTTTCCCCATCACTGCAGGGAACTGGAGAGAAGAGTTGGGCTGTGTGTCAAGAGGCTGCAGGCAAAACGGGGAGGACAAAAGAGGGCCGAGACTCATGAGGGGAGCCATCCAGTCTGACCCCTCTCCCTGGTGGGGAGTAAGGAACAAAGTGGGATTTCCCCCCTCATCCTCACATCCTCCATACTGGGCACCACGCCAAGTGCTCCCTACTCCTTCCCCTTGTCCTATACACCAGCCACCACCATGAATGTGGCAAACACACCACTTGGATTATATAGGTACATCTCCAAAACCACACCAGCTCTCAGAGATCTCAACAATGGGGTGGGTAGGCGGGGTACTGATGATGGAACCCCGGTACCTAGCTCTCATGCTGCCATCTCTACATCTGCTCCCATCTATTCCAACAACATGTGACTGGGACGAAGGGGTGAAAGGAGCAACTGAGGCAAGTCTCAGCAGCAGGTGTCATTAGTTTACAGTGAATGACAGCTGGAGTGTTTTCGATGAACTCTCTCCCTCTCACCATCCCTGCAAGTTGTAATAGGTGTTTTAGGTGTGTCCCAGCTGTTAGGCAAGTCTGTTTAGAACCAAGCCTACTCATCCCAATTTCTGAGGACAGGAGAGAGAAATCTCAGAGGCTAACTTGTGTGGGGATGTCTGACCCATCTTAAGGCTAAGGCAAATGCATCCCAATTTCATATTCACACTCCTTTTACAGGATTCAGAATGTCTTCAGTTAGGAAGGCTTCATATGCCCCCCAATTTGGGAACTCAAGATCATTAAATAAAGGACTCGAAGTGTTAAAACTGGCATGTATTTCTTTCCCTGATTTTAAGTTCTTTAATAACCTAGCCGGTGTCAAAATAATCTTAAAAGATAACTGACATTTCCTGAAGTACCTAACGTGTGCCAAGCAGAGTGCTAAGTACTTCATGTGCACCATCTCACTTCTCAGAACAACCCTACCAGGTAGATTCTGTTATGCCCACTTTACAGATGAGGGAAATGACACTCAGAATACTGCTCACAGACAAATGGCTAATAAGAGGCAGACCCAAAATTCAAATCCATGTATGTCTGCCCACAGAGCCAGCTCACTTACAAATGGCCAACCAATCCACTCAGAAACAAGTGCTCTGACCTTTGGTGAGTAATACTTTGCTGCAGCCTGCCCCAGCAGCAGATCTCAGAATCGTCCCCAGGTTCCCAGGGTCACGGAGATTGTCACAAATCAACAATAAGGGCAGCAAATGGCGAAGTTGAGTCTCTGGGTATGTCATCTTAACATGGTCGGGTTTGGCAAAGATCCCTGAGGAAACAAAACAGGCGGTTCACTTGTCTGATTTGAACCTGGGAGATAATTTGGCTTTTCAGATATTTATCAATCTTTCTGTGTTCTTAGTCATGTAAGTACTACATGAATACATTCTGATTGAAAAAAATTGATACAAAAAGTCCTGCCCGTGACACCTCCTCCCCGTAACTGTTTTCAATCTTGGGGGTGTATAGATCCCTTCAGAACCTGTTCCATGCATCTACGTACATATATAAATGTCTACCCATATACAGGTGCTTTTTTTCTTTCACATACAAAATTCATACTCTATGTGTTATCCTGTAAACTGTCAATACATTTGGAGTTACCTGATTTTAACTGTTGCATGTTATTTTGTAACATGAACATACCACCTTTATTTAGTTCTTCCCCAACTGACAATTTGATTATTTTCCACTTTCCCTGTTATAAACAACCCTGCAGTGAACATCCCTGTATACCTCTCTATGCATATGTCCAAACTTTTCTCTATGAAAAACACTTGCAAGTAAAATTAATATATGGTGTGTGCATTTTTTTTTTTTTTTAATATTTAAGTAATCTCCACCCCCCACATGGGGCTCAAACTCATGGCCCGAGATCAAGAGTCACATGTTCCCCCGAGTGAGCCAGCCAGGTGACTCAAGCACTCTTAACAGATACTGCTAAACTGTCCTCCCCAAAGGCTATTCCAATTTATTCACACCAAGAATACAGACCTATACCTAACCCATCAATGAAGGGAAGGGAATGGTTTCCCTATTAGGTATCTGTATGTGGTAAAAAGATCCTGCACCTAAGAGTCACAACAGCAGGGGACCTTAGAAGTCCTTTAACTTCTTTTCTTGTTAATTTTTTTTTTTTTTTTGGAAGAAAGAGACAAGAGTACAAGCAGGGGAGGAGCAGAGAGAGAGAGGGATACACAGAATCGGAAGCAGGCTCCAGGCTTTCAGCACAGAGCCTGACATGGAACTGGAACCCATGAACCACAAGGTCATGACCTGAGCCAAAGTCAGACGCTTAACCGACCGAGCCACCCAGGCACCCCTTGAAGTCCTTTAACTTCTACCTGGACAGCTGCAGTGACGAGAACACTCTGCTAGAGGCCCTACTTACATTACTGGATTCAGAGATGTGCCAGAAGCCTGACAGTCTTATCTCCTTCTCCCTTTACTCCACCTCTCAAATATGAAATAAAAGGGTAAGCTAAATAACATATATTTTTAAAAGACACAAAACGGTGAAAGGCAGTCATGACGACGAGGAGGGCTACAGAAGTCCAGGATGGGCTAGCCGCTATCAACACATGTGCCCCAAGTGGCCAGCAGGATAAAAATGAATGATACTTGTACTGTAGCATAGAGAAGGGAATTAGAAGTATAGCTAACAAGAGCACGGATACTTAGGGTGGAGGACTTTAGCAGTCCAAATCCCCACTCTAGGGGAGAGTTCTGTGTGTAGGGTCACAGGTCCCTAGGACTTGATGGGTTACAGAATAAGAGACAGTCCCCAAATTTCCTCTCCCAACTAACAGCTGCACTTTACCCACTACAGGAAAACACATGCACAACTGGTATGACAGACCCTGGCCTAAACATTAGAATCTTGGAAGATAACTTCTCCTACCCCAGCTGTCCCTTACTATCCAAGAGAAACCTCTACATTTACTGCCATTCAATTCTCAGATCAAAAATATAATTCCAATGTCAAAAAGATATATTTAGGGGCGCCTGGGTGGCGCAGTCGGTTAAGCGTCCGACTTCAGCCAGGTCACGATCTCGCGGTCCGTGAGTTCGAGCCCCGCGTCAGGGTCTGGGCTGATGGCTCAGAGCCTGGAGCCTGTTTCCGATTCTGTGTCTCCCTCTCTCTCTGCCCCTCCCCCGTTCATGCTCTGTCTCTCTCTGTCCCAAAAATAAAATAAAGAACGTTGAAAATAAATTAAAAAAAAAAAAAAAAGATATATTTAGACTTCCCATATTCAGAAAAAAGGCTTTCTTTTTCCTTTTTTTTTTTTTTTTAATTTTTAGAAAAAAGACTTTCTAAGTGCTAACAGACACCACCATCTATTAGAATCTTAAGTTAGAGGAGCCTGGGTGGTTCAGTCAGTTAAAGTGTCCAACTCCATCCAGCTCAGGTCACAATCTCACAGTTCGTGGGTTTGAGCCCCATATCAGGATCTGTGCTGACAGCTCAGAGCCTGGACTCTGCTTTGGATTCTGTGTCTCCCTTTCCCTTTGCCCCTCCCCTAGTCTCTCTCTCTCTAGAGAATAAACAAACATTAAAAAAAAAAAAAAAAAAAAAAAACTTGAAAAAAAGAATCTTAAGTCAGAGTCAACCAAAGGAAGACACAGTTTCCTGTTCAATGGGCTAAACAGGGTAACAGCTTGCAGCTTACTGCTTACACCTGCTTCTAGAATAAGGGGGTCAACAACAGAAAGGTTATCACCACACTGGCAGTGGTCTTGTGCAAATAGAGGCCTAAATCTTTTAGTAAACATTTTCTTAAATTTTAGTTGGACATTATTGGTTGAAGAAGTGACCTAAAAATATGTAACATTCAAGGAGAATATATAATATTCAAGAATTATAATTCAAACGATGACCAAAAAAACTGGCTTCAGCTTCCACTGAAAATACTACAAGATGCACAGATTTGAGAACTGTGTTTTTCTGGGTGTCTCAAGAAAAGGTTAGGCAATAACATTTTGAATTTAAGTAAAATTTGCTGCCTTAAGATAATTATGAACAAATGATCCTAGGTCTCTACTTCTGGTGACATGCTGTAACCACTGACCCATTATTCCTTGTGGTGTTACTAGGTCGGACCAATCCTTGATATCTTCAAATTTCACCTTAATGAGGCTGACACCTTTCAGCTTATCAATGGGCAGCTCCTTTAGGTATTCCAGACGGCTAAAGAAGAAAATTTTCGGTACAGCACCAGCCTTGAGAGCATCTGCAATCAGCCTGCGACCTTCCAGCAGGATCTTCCCGTGCTTTTCCCGAAATGGCCTGGACTTAACAATTGTCATTACACTGCTGTGGGTGGAAACAAAAAGACGGGTTAATTACCAGCATCCTTGTTACCGAGACACACCTAGTTTTAACAAACAGAAAGAACTTCATAGACATTAACAAATGAATTCCAAGGAAAACACTTATTCTGCCCTCCATGCATTATAAAAACCAATGGATTCTGGTGGAAGAAGTCCTCCAAAAGGAGGAAAGAGGTTGGCAGGCGGGAAGAGAAATGGGAAGAGAAACGGGAATACATGACAAGTCACAGGAACAAGTCACCTCAGCCTTCTGTCTCCGGGTAAAGCCTTATCATAGCGAAGCCCCGAATCTTCCCAGGTGCAGGGCTTCTGGGATGGAGGCACCTGAAGCGACGGCTTCCGTCGCGGCTCGTGGGGACCGGTCTCAGCCGCCGCTCTACGGGGCTGCTTCCCAGGACCGGGCTTCCGTTCCACCACCTGTCCGGATGGAGACACCACTCTCACGGGGCTCCGCCGCAGCGCCCGGACCCAGCGCCGCGCGTGGAGCTCCCAAGTTTGGACCACCGGCAGCAGCGGCCGGCTGGCCCAAACTAAACCCCTCAACCGCGCTGCCATCTTCCCTCGCCCCGTGGGTTGCGTCATGGAAGCGCGCCGGCGGCTGCCAGTGACGTCACCGACCCGTCTGCGCAGCTGCCGGCGGGCAGCACTGTACGCCTGATGGGAGTGGCGCCGGTGGGTATGGCTTCTCGTCGAGCTTTGCACTTCGTATTCAAAGTGGGAAACCGCTTCCAGACGACGCATTTCTTTCGCGATGTGCTTGGAATGAAGGTGCAGACAGGGCCTGGAGGGGCTGGCACACGATGGTGGGGACAAATGGGTGTCCGACCTTAGCCTTGGACTCTTTTTAGCCTTGTCGAGTTTTCAGCTTCGGGAAGTGTTGCATGTCATTGGTTGGGTTAGATGACTTTGAAAGGGACCTTTATTAGTCCTCGACTGTGTGCCCACACACGTTTCTTTCCTAGTTCATTTGCAGGTATTGAGCCTCAGCCCTCCTGGGGCTTCCAGCCTGGGGGAAAGACAGTAAACAAAAAGTAATATAATACTTTTCCAGTAAACAACTCAGTCTCTTCCGGTTTGGAGCCTTAAGGTTTAGATTGCCTATTTAGGGCTTTGCTTCTCTCAGGGCTGCTTTGAATAGTCCCTTTTGTGTATTCAAAAGCGCCTGCCCTAAGTCAGAACCCATTCTTTCCAACACCCGGAAGCGCCCTCTCCAGCCCTGAGCAGCTGCCATCTACAGGGATCACCTGGGTGGCAAATGCTGGTGGAAGCTATTGGGGAGTGTAAGCAAGGGCTTTAGAGGTGCAAGAGTGCAATTTAATGCAGAGACAGTGCAGAAGTCGTGGAGTGCAAGGGCGTTACCTGAATTCATCAGTCATTTAAAATACATCCTCCGTGTTTCATGGTCGTGTGTTGAACTTTGGTGACAAAAATGAAAATGACCCTAGTATCTGTCTTCAACTAAAGCTCCTGGCCTAGGTTGGGGGTGGAGTTGAGAATTGGATTTGTACGTAGTACATTGTACATAGTACAGTAATGGAAGTCAAAACTTGGTAAGTGATGGAAAACCACAAAACTCTCCTTTAACATGTTTCCTCATTGATTAAAGGTTGTTATGAAAATTAAATACTGTTATATGTGTAGTATTTGATACATCGTATGTGCTATATAAGTGTTTGCTGCTACTATTACAAAAATACGACAGTAGAGATTTAACTTTGGGCTGGGTCATCAGGAAATAATTCATGGAGACCTTGTGTTTGAGTTGATCTCTAAAGATAGCTAAGATTTCCACAAACCAAGATTAGAGGGAGGAGTATACTAGAAAAGTTGAAGAGCCAATGCAAAGATAAGTTATGTTTGGGAAACACTGCTAGTTTTCTGTGTCTTTAGCTTAGATTACTTAGATGAAGTTGAGATGGGATATCAGGACACTTCTGATAGTATCTTGAATACTAAGAAATTTGGATTTTATGGCACAGTAATTTGGGAGCTGTCTTACATTTTAGAAGGGGGTAATGATGTGATCAGAGCTGTGCATTAGGCACATAATTTTGTGGTGGTATTAAGGAAAAAGATCAATGAAGATGATTTTTAATAGTCTAGGAGAGAACTGATGGGAACTTGAACTGGAGCAGTAGCAGTGGGAATCAAAAAGGAGAGTAGAAACTAAGACATTGAGAGCCTACTGTCTGTGGGGTTCTGTGTCAAATGGTCTAATAAATTATCTATTTTCACAACACATTGGGAGACTCAGACCCTAAGCAACATTCTCAGAGTTACACAACTATTGAGTGACATCCAGAATTCCAAATCAGAATTCTCTAATGCTGAAGGCCAAACTTTGGTTTTTGGGGGATTTTGTTGTTGTTGTTGTTTTAACTACACAGCACTGCTTCCCAGTGTAAGTAGATTTCACAGCTTTGGTTGTCTCACCCTTGGTGTCAAACTGTTCTTCCTTACCTCTACTACTTCTAGTCTGGGCAAGATATAAACTCATTATCTTTGTCTTACAAGTAAAGCTTATATGTTATTATATATAAGTTATAAATGTTTGTGTTTTAACATTTTAAGTTGTGCTAAATATGCTGTATACAGTACTGGTAACACTTGACAATTTATTGTAATTTCCTTACTAGATTCTGCGGCATGAGGAATTTGAAGAGGGCTGCAAAGCTGCCTGTAATGGGTATGACACCTTGTTTCTAATGTTATCTATGTTGTGTTTATTTATATATTTTATTTTTTTTTATTTTTGAGAGAGACAGAGTGCAAGCAGGCGAGGGGCAGAGAGAGAGGGACACACAGAATCCAAAGCTGACTCCAGGCTCTGAGCTGTCAGCACAGAGCCCGATGCAGGGCTTGAACTCACGAACCGTGAGATCATGACTTGAGCCAAAGTCTGACACTTAACTGATTGAGCCACGCAGGTGCCCGACCCCTTGTTTCTTAAAATCTCATTTAGGCTCTAAATACTCCTGGAGAAGAGAAGACAGTTTCTCAAAGTGAGTATAAGGCAGTGGGATAAATTCAGGAGACAATAAATTAAGGTGGCAACTTCAAGAACACAAGTAAGTGTATGTTCTAAATGAAGCAACACTTTATCAAGGGTCTTTTAAGCTCAGTAGCCATAGCAAGCTGGAAAATTCCAAGCCTCACGAGAATTGCATGTTTGTTGATGGATATATATGAAAATAAAGATCAGGTTGAAGAAGCATCTTTATAGGAGTCTGTCCTCTACTTTAAAGAAAGGTAAACAAATCTTTCCCTCGAATAAGTGCCAGACAGATGGTCTTTGGAGCCTCTGTGGTGGGACCCACACACACTGTCCATTGCTGCTTTTAGCACCAGCTGACAGGTCATCTCATCTTTATGGGTACTTAGAGGACCAGAGGTGACTGCCCACTGCTCTGTCCCAAGAAGTCCTTAGGGGAGGCCTGAGGCAGATTTTGTCTGTGTCACTGGGTTCACTTACTTTCATTTTTCTAGGCCTTATGATGGGAAATGGAGTAAGACAATGGTGGGATTTGGACCTGAGGATGATCATTTTGTCGCAGAACTGACTTACAATTATGGCATCGGACACTACAAGCTTGGCAATGACTTCATGGTAAATGTCATTTCATTCTAGTAGATTTTTGGCTGTGCCTTTTATTGAGATCCCTGATACGATGTTAGGTATGATGACTGCTGAATTGACGGCCTTTGGGTGCAGGTTAGTGATTAGTTTTATGGGGTTTTGTTTTGTTTTGTTTTTTTTGAGAGTGAGCGTGCAAACAGGGGAGGGGCAGGGAGTGGGGAGAAAGAATCCCAAGAATCCCTAACAGCACAGAACCTGACGTGGGGCTTGATCCCACAAAAGGTGAGACCGTGACCTGAGCCAAACAAAATCAAGAGTTGGTTGAGCATCCAACTCTTGATTTCAGCTCAGGTCATGATCCCAGGGTTATGGGTTGAAGCCCTGCACTGGGCTCTGTGCTGACAGCTCAGAGCCTGGAGCCTGCTTCAGATTCTGTGTCTCCCTCTCTTTACTCCTCCCCCATGTGTTCTCTCTCTCTCTCTCTCTCTTTCTTTCTCTCTCAAAAAATAAACATTAAAAAAAAAAATTAAGCAGCACCTGGGTGGCTCAGTTGGTTGAGTGTCCGACTTTGGCTCAGGTCATGATCTCACCATTTGTGAGTTCGAGCCCTGCATTGGGTTCTGTGCTGACAGCTTGGAGCCTGCAGCCTGCTTTGGATTCTGTGTCTCCCTGTCTGTCTCTGCCCCTCCCCTGCTCATGCTCTGTCTCTCTCTCGTTCAAAAATAAATAAACATTGAAAACAAAAAAGCTAAAAAAAAAAAAAAAAAAGTTAAGACTTAGAAACAGCTTTGACAGAGACAAGACGACTCTGGGGGAATGACTGAACCTTGAGAGGTAGAAGAGCCAGCGTCATGGGTCTGGTCAGGTCCTGATCACCAACCAGAGAATTATCTCTTGCGAACTGTTAAGATTGAGCTGCACTATTAACAACCAGTGCTAGTCAGAGAAAAACATGAGAAGCTTTAAGGAGAAAGAGAAGAAGGCATTGCATGCGCTACATTCTTTCATGCAAGAATTCAAGTTACCGTGCATCTAATAGTTATAGTATCTTCCTCTTACTGAGCAGTTACTCATGGTAGATATAATGTCTCTGGGCCCAAATACACAGCAAGATAGGAGGCACTAGTTTTTACTCTCTGCTAAGCAAACCTGCCTCATGCTAGATGTTTATTTTGGTCATTTGCTCTTGCTACACCTGTTAACTCCTGTTAAAATAATAATGATATCAAAAATAAAATAAAATAAAATAAAATAAAATAAAATAAAATAAAATAAAATAAAATAAAATAAAATAAAATAAATAAAAAATAGTGATATCAAGGTGGAATTTTTAGGAGGATCAAATTATCTATAAAAGTGGTTTGTAAATGAAAAGGACTGTTCAGATGTAACATACTAGTATCTTTGTTTTTCTCTTTCTCACTCTGTATGTCCTTCACTAATTTATTCATTTAATAGATATTTACTGTGACTTACTGTATGCCATGTACCTGGTTAGGTCCTGGGGGTACAGTAGAATGAAGCATGTTCCCTGGCCTAAGGAGCTTCCTGTCTTGTGGGGAAACAAGTAAAGAGACAAAAGAATGCAGTGTGATAAGTGCCAGGATTGGGATGAGGACAGGCAGATGTGGGAACACCTTGGAAGAACTCCCAGCTTATTCCCAGAGAGGTGAGAGTGCAGGGAAATCTCTCCAGAAGTGACAGCCGAGCCGGTGAGTGGGGTCGGGGTGGGAGAGTGAGACTTGTGTCTCAGCATGCGCGCAGGCCTGGAGGTGAGAGGCAGCATGGCAGTCAGGGGACAGTGAGTAGCGCAGTTTGTGTCGAGTGAGGTGCATGAAGACGAAGGGGCAGATGTGAGGCTGGAGAAGTAAGCTGGGACCGCATCACGTGAGGGTGTTCAGACTACATTCTAAAAAGAGTGAAGCCATTTTTAAGCGGCGGGGCTGACACAGTGTGGTGTGCAAGAATCCGCCTGGCTGCAGCACGGAGATCAGGTTGGAAGGGAGCCAAGCTGGAAGTGAGGCAACTGGCTCAAAGGGTGGTATGGGAAGCGACTGGCCACTCCTTACCTAACCTGGTGGTTGTGGGAGGTGGAGAGAAGTGGGTGGACTTGAGAGCTGTTTAGGAGGTAGAGTTAAGAGGATTTGGTGATTGAGTGTATGTGAGAATTTCTTTGTGTTTCTCCTTTTCTTCGCTCTCCAAATTTAAATCAGGGAGAGAAGAAAGAGCAAAACCATTTGGCACCATGAACATTGCACCGGCTCCAGTCAGATGTTGACTGATGGAGCCGCAGGGGCCAGAGAGCATGTAGGTGGAGGAGAGCAGCTCGGCTGTTCCGCCCTGGGTCTTCCTGAGAGACTCCGGCAGGAAAGTATCCCTGAGGAAAGGGACCTTCGGTGCTCCTCAGTTTGTGGAACAAAAAGAAAAACAGGTTACATAGACCTCCCACTTCTGTAAAGAATCCCTGTACATGAAAAAGAGGAGGATGGGGAGCCTGGGTGGCTCAGTCGGTTGGGCGCCTGACTTCGGCTCAGGTCATGATCTCGCGGTCCGTGAGTTTGAGCCCCACGTCAGGCTCTGTGCTGACCGCTCAGAGCCTGGAGCCTGTTTCAGATTCTGTGTCTCCCTCTCTCTCTGCCCCTCCCCCGCTCACGGTCTCTCTCTCTCTCTCTCTCTCTCTCTCTCTCTCTCTCAAAAATAAATAACCATTGCAAAATTAAAAAAAAATAAGAGGATCAACAACTTAATTTTTTGAAAAAAGGACAAAAACTGAATAGACAGCCACAGAAACTACATGAGAAATGTCTCTTAAACATTGAAAAAAAATGTTCAACTGCCAAGCTGCCATTTGTCACCGATTGGCAAAACTCAAAAAGTGTGATAATGCACTGTGTTAGAAAGGGTGTTAAAAAAGCGCCACTCTCACACGTTACTAGTAGGGGTGTACATGGCTACAACCTCACTTGGTCACTATCAAAATAATTAATGCATCTATCCTTTGGCCTTGCAGGTTCACACTTAGGAACTTAGTTTACATGTATGTTAACAAATATGTTTAATGAACTGTGTACTAAATTACACATTGTGGTGTTTATTCATGCCACAGATATGTATTGAGTGCCTTCTATGTGCCAGGCACAGTTCTAGGAACTTTGGATAACCAGTGAATGAAACAGACAAAAATTTATGCCTGGCAGGGGAATAAAGTCATAGCAGAATAAGGGGTGGTGGGGATTATGGGACAAGTGACTGGTTTTAGTTTTAACGAAGGTTTCAAGGGTAGGGATCAATGAGGAGGTGACATCAGGGGAAATTCTCTCAGGAGAGAAGAGTTAGGCATGTGGTATCCTGGGGAAGAGCAATCCAGATAGAGAACGGCCTGTGCAGAAGCCCGCAAACAGCAGCTGGCACATTTGAGAAAATGCACGGAGGCCAGTGTGGCTGGAATAGACAGAGCAAGAGGAAAGTGAGAGGAGATGGGTCCGAAATGACCTGGGCTCAGATTGTTTTGGGCCCTTCAGGCCATTAGAAGCCATCCCTGAGCGACATGAGGAGCTATCAAGGGTTTTAAGCAGGGGAAAAACAACATAAGGTCGCTGTCTTGAGAGTAGGGTGTGTTTCAGAAATTTTACTCTGGCTGCAGAACGGAGGATGGATTGACAAGACTCAGGGAAAGAGAGGCTGGCTTTTTTTTTTTTTTTTTAATGTTTATTTATTTTAAGAGAGCACATGTGCGGGACAGAGAGAGGAAAGAGTGAGAATCCCAAGCAGGCTCCACGTTATCAGTGCAGAGCCTGACGCAGGTCTTGATCTCACAAACTGCAAGATCATGACTTGAGCCGAAATCAAGAATCAGACACGTAACTGACTGAGTCATCCAGGCGCCCCAAGAGAAGTTGTTATGATAATCCAAGTTAGAAGTACAGCTGGTCTGGGGTGCCTGGGTGGCTCAGTTGGTTGAGCCTCCGACTTCGGCTCAGGTCATGATCTCACGGGTTGTGAGTTCGAGCCCCGCCTCGGGCTCTGTGCTGACAGCTCAGAGCCTGGAGCCTGCTTTGAATTCTGTGTCTCCCTCTCTTTCTGCCCCTCCCCCACTCACACTCTGTCTCTTTCTCACAAATAAATAAACATTTTTTTTTAATTAAAAAAAAAAAGTGCAGCTGGTCTTATCAGAAGACAGTGTACATTTTTAGGTATTTTGATTAAATTTAAATGATACCTTGATAATTGGCTTAAATTATTTTGTTTAGAAAGCAAAAATAAAAAACATCTTAAATAGGTAGCTGGCAAACTAAAGTAAGATCAAGATTTCTCTGACTAGATCTTTAAAATTAGAAGAGATTATCTTTGTTAAATAAAAATTTTAAACAAAAAACAAAAATGAAAGATTATCTTTGGTGTTAAATGGATCAAACGTCTCTAGCCTTTGAATTTCTGTCCTGCAATTCACAACATTTGGAATCTTTGGAGGAGAAATATGTCCTAGGCGAAAATTTTGAATGCCAATTAAATCTTCAGCGGCATCATGTAAAGGCAGCGGGGTTTTGCCTCATTCTCTTGTTCTAGAAAAAATCCATGGTTATACAATTGATGGTACTGTTGTTTGTCACAGGGTATCACACTCGCTTCTAACCAGGCCGTCAGCAATGCCAGAAGGCTGGAGTGGCCACTCAGCGAAGTTACGGAAGGTGTTTTTGAAACTGAAGCCCCAGGAGGATATAAGTTCTATTTGCAGAATCGAAGTCCACCTCAGTCAGGTAATTATAGCGGGATTGGTAAAAGCCGTCTGTCTAACGACATCTTTGATGAAAGGAGAGAGGAGCCAGATTTCTTTCTCCCGTGAAGTCTTTCTGTGTTGCGATGACATGTCTTTCCCAAGCCAGCGTTTTGTTCTTTGAGAAATCATATTTTCATATTAGAACTTCAGTGCATAATTCTAGGGAATCTAAACTGGTTTGGGCTCTGTTCTACTGGTAATACCTACTAGGATATTTTCAGCTGTATCAAAATCGATCTCAGACTAGCTGGCACGTGAAGAAAACGTTCTAGCTCACGGAGCGGGTATCCTATAGGTAGGAACAGCTCAGTGTTAGTGGACTCAGCATCTCAGCAATGGCATCAAGAATCCAACTCTTCTCTCCATTGTCTTGCCCACGGGGGTCCACCTGTCCTAGAGCCACTTCCCTCGCGGGGAGAGAGAGAGTGCACACATGCACAGGGGAGAGGCAGAGAGACGGGCCGAGGCGGTGAAAACTGAAGACAAATGTACTGAATTTACCATAGTCAGAACAGCTCTTCAGGGGTCACTTTACAATATAAAAATTTCCAATGATGTTAAATGTTTTAATAGAACTTTTATTCTTTTTGGAAAAAATAGATTTTTTTTCCTACACAGATAAGCAAAGAAGAAAGACGAAAACAGTACCCACATAGGCAGAGATAATCACTGTTAACATTTTAGAGTGTATCTTTCCAATCATTTATCAAAAGGAATGTATATCTATGTTTGTGTGTGTGTACATATATATATGTATGTATGTATGTATGTATATACACGTATATATGTACATATATGTATATGTATGTATATGTGTGTATGTACACGTATATATGTGTGTATGTATATGTATGTATGTATGTATATCTTATGTTCCATTATACATTATATGTATTACATCCAGGAATCAAACAGTGCCTATTGTTGGATGTTTATGTTGTCCTTAGTGTTTCATTGTTACAAGCAACAGTGTAAAGAATGTCTTTGTGCAGAAAGCCCTTCATACATCTACAATTACTTCTTTAATTGGTGATAATAGGATAGCTCTTTCAAAAGCAGTTTACGTTTTTTTAGGCTTTGGGTACATTCTGTCAAATTGCTGCCCAGAAATGAACTAATTTATAATTTACACTCTGCCAGTACTATATGATTATGATTCTCCCCCCTGCCCTATCACAGTTAACACTGCGAACTTTTAAAATTATCTGCCAGTGAGATGGCAAAATGTTGTGTTTTAATTCCAAATTCTTTGATTATTTGTGAGGTTGAATGTTTTTTCATGTGTTCATTGACCATTCCAAGTCCTTCTTTTGTGGGTTACCGCTTTGTGCTTTTTACCTATTTTTTTAGGATGTTCGTCTTTTTCCTACTAATGTTTAAAGGTGATTTAAATATTAAGGACTGGGGCGCCTGAGTGGCTCAGTCAGCCGAGCCTCTGAGTCTTGATTTCAGCTCAGGTCATGATCTGACAGTTCATGGGTTTGAGCCCTGAGTCAGGCTCTGTGCTGACAGTGTGGAACCTGCTTGGGATCCTCTCTTCCTCTCTTTCTGCCCCTTCCTTGCTCGTTCTCTCTCTCTCTCTCTCTCTCCCCCCCTCTTTCTCTCAAGAATAAATAAACTAAAAGAGGAAAAAAGTATTCAGGACTTTTTGTCATATATGTTGCAAAAATGTTTCTCACTTTGTCATTTACTCTTTGATTATCATTTTTTTTTTCTTTTCTTGGAGGGGGGTGGTTGTTGTCTAGGAATTTTCCATTTCATGTGATTAACCTAATACATTTTTTCTTTCCTGGTTTTTCTACCTTTGGTGTCAGGTTAAAAAAAAATCTTTCTACACCCCAAAATTGTAGCAATAATAATAATTGTAATAATAATTGTTTTTAGTATTTTCATGATTTCATTTTTTTTTTTTAACATTTATTCATTTTTGAGAGACAGCACAAGCAGGGAAGGGGCAGAGAGAGAGGGAGACACAGAATCCGAAGCAGGCGCCAGGCTCCGAGCTGTCAGCACAGAGCCCAACGGGGCTCGAACTCACAAACTGTGAGATCATGACCTGAGCCAAAGGCGGATGCTTAACCCACTGAGCCACCCAGGCGCCCCATGATTTCATTCTTTAAACTAAATCCTTTAACCCATTAGGAATGTATTTTGCCATTTCGTTTAAAGGTGTAATTTTTCTAACCAAATGACAAGCCGGCTTTCTTCATGCCATTTTTTGAATAATGTGCACTTTCATACTGACTTATCATCCCTTTCTTATCATAAACTGAACTCATATATACACGAGCCTGATTTAGTCTTCCTGTTCTATTCCACTGTGCTGACCTATCCATTCCTACTGTTTTATTACTCTCCAGATCCTATATTAAAAGTAACTCTAGCAGTGTCTGATCTTCAGAAATCCTTGAACTACTGGTCTAATCTACTGGGAATGAAAATTTATGAAAAAGATGAAGAGAAGCAAAGGGCTTTGCTGGGCTATGCTGATAACCAGGTGAGTGATCTTGGAGAGAAGTAATCTGTTACTTTGAGTTTGGCTTACAAATGAGGATCACATGAAGGTTATTCTCAGAGTTTTTTCACAGTGACTCAATATTTACATAGGTAAGCAGAAAGAAGAAAATAAAAATTGCTGATAACCATCACCCATATATTACCTTTGTTTATTTTTAGGGCTATAACCTTTGCGGAGTCAGAAGTGATCATTGATTTTCATCTTTTTTTTTTCCCCTTAAATAACCTAGCATTTGAACATGATTTAGTCCGTGCACTCTGACTCAGCAGGTCTACTCCCAAGAATTTATTTTACAGACGTACTCACCATACACGTGCACAAAGAAATGTGTACAAAGTTATCTGTTGCAGCACTGTTTGTAATAGCAAAAGATAAGAAATAACCTCAGTGTTCTGTGCATTAGAGGAGTAGTTCAATAATTTATGGTTCATCCATAGAATGGATTACTGTGCAGCTGTCAGAAAGAATGGGGTGAATCCTTACATGCTGACATAGTAACATTGGGTAGAAACAAGGGACAGAATAATGTGTAAATTATGCCACCATTTGTGTGAAAAAAAAAGAAGATCTGTGCATGCCATGTGTCTTCCAGGAAACTGTTGACTAGTTGCCACTGGGGAGAGTAGAAGGGAGCGTTAGTTTTAACTTTATTCCTTTAGTACTGTTCGAATTTTTTTTTTAACCATACATATAACGTGTTCCAAAAAATAAACCTTTCTTATTTCTTTTCAGTGTAAGCTCGAACTACAGGGTATCAAAGGTACAGTTGATCATGCAGCAGCTTTTGGAAGAATTGCCTTTTCTTGCCCCCAAAAAGAGGTAATGTTTGGTCCTAGATCTTTGGTTTAAGCTCTGTGACTAGCTGGTTGAACCTGCTAAGAATGTCACCCCCCCCTCCCCCCCTTCTTTCGGTTCATTCTGATTGTGGCTTTGGTATCAAGTTCAACAGTTGTCTCAAGAGCAACTGAGATAATAAAATCAAACACATGGTGCCCGAGTTCTCTCTGGTTGATCTCATCCTCCCCCAGGGCTGCTGAGGACCACGGCGTGAGTGGTACATGACCCCTTGCTCACTTTGCCTCTTTGTCTTCCTCAAGTTATCAGACTTAGAAGACTTAATGAAAAGGGAGAACCAGAAGATTCTGACTCCCCTAGTGAGTCTGGATACCCCAGGGAAAGCAACAGTGCAAGTGGTCATTCTGGCTGACCCTGTAAGTATTACTCAGGGAAGGGATGGGCTGCACCAGGGGTTTCTGCAAGGTGTCTTTCCGCCAAATTTCTTTTCTCTTTATTGCGGTAGGATGGACATGAAATTTGCTTTGTGGGGGATGAAGCATTTCGAGAACTTTCTGAGATGGATCCAGAAGGAAGCAAATTGTTGGATGATGTGAGTCTCATTTCTGACTTTATATTCCCACAGGCCCACTGGGGATGGTCTTAAGTGTGTGGGGGAAGGGCCAAAGCAACAGGCTCCACAGCTATGTCTTTTGCTGTTGGGGTGACTTTTGAGCCAGGACTATGTGTTTTCATTGCCACCCATATGACTCTTGTTTTGTTTGAAGATTTTATTTTTAAGTAATCTCTACACCCAACATGGGGCTCAAACCCACAACCTTTGAAATCAAGAGTCTCATGCTCTACCGATTGAGCCAGCCAGGCACCCCTAAAATATTTTATGTTTTTATTTAAATTTTTTTTTAACGTTTTTATTTATTTTTGAGACAGAGAGAGACAGAGCATGAACGAGGGAGGGGCAGAGAGAGAGGGAGACACAGAATTGGAAGCAGGCTCCAGGCTCTGAGCCATTAGCCCAGAGCCCGACGCGGGGCTTGAACTCACGGACTGTGAGATCGTGACCTGAGCCGAAGTCGGACGCTTAACCGACTGAGCCACCCAGGTGCCCCAAAATATTTTAAGTTTTTAAAGTAATCTACACCCAATGTAGGGCTTGAACCCACAGCCCCAAGATCAAGAGTCGCACGCTCTACCAACTGAGCCAGCCAGCAACCCCCCCCCCCCCCCCTCGTGACCCTTAACTGGGTGCAGCATTTGTCCCTTCGCATGTGCTCAGGCTGCCTGGGCAACCACTGCTGCTCTGCTGTATGCATCATGACTCCGCTTGCTAAGGGAAATGCCCAGATGCACCCCCTCACTTCTTAGCTCTTTTGGTCCCCTCATCTCCAATCTACACTGCCACTCCTGTCCTTTCCAGTGAATGGTTCTCCTCCACACACAAACAAGCTTTCAAGTCTCCCATCTTTTAAAAATCTTTTACCCCCAAACCCCTTCTCCGTATTTCTTTTAAAAAAATCTGCCCACATACCGTTTCTACTTCTTACCCCTTTCACGCTTCAGCCTGTTGTGCACTGGCTCCTGTGACTCTGTGAAACGCTCATGTAGATGTCACCCATGACCTCCGTCTTGCTTAGTCCCACAGCTACTTTTCTATCTTCCTCAAACTCAGTCTTCAGCAGCATCCAAAGCAGTTGTTGTACTCCAGCCCCTGGCACACACCGGGTGTGTAATGGGAACTCTGCGAGTGCTCTGTTGATGATTAAAGGAATGAATCAATCTGTCCTGGTTCTGTCACTTAATATCTGTGTGACTGACCTTAAGTGATTTGCTTAAATTCTCTGAACTTCAGTGTTGTTTTCCTTTAAGAAATCTCTGTGTCCAATGTGGCTCGAACCCACAACCCCCAAGATCAAGAGTTGCATGCTCAGGCGCCCCTAAACTTCAGTTTTCTTACCTAAAAATTTGAGAAAATCGTATTAGCCACCTCCTAGGATTGTCGTGTGGCTTCTAGAACGTGGCAAACTGCTGACATAATAACAGACATTCAGTTAATGTTAGTGAAAGCAAGAGACAGAAAATGTAGCGTTTATAAATTTTATCATGAAGGAAAGGAGAAGGTCAGGCAGCCTCTCAGGTGGCACATTCGTTAGACTCTTTTCCTTCTTACTTTTTCATATCACTGACCAACTTCATCCTCTTTTGAGCTCACTTCTGCTTTGGTCTTACAGATCCTGCCACCTTCATATTTGACAGCTTCGCAGACAGTCATGGCTTTCTGTCTCATTCCAAAATGATTTACATGTGGTCCCACTTTGGCTCTTTTATTCTCATGTACCATTCTTCTCTGAGTCCTCTGGTTACCTCTGCGCTGAGCTGCAACCATCATTCTCCGACCCTCTTTTTTTTTTTTTTTTTAATTTATTTATTTTGAGAGGCAGCGAGAGCAGGGAAGGGGCAGAGAGAGGATAGAGACTCCTAATCAGGCCCCGCACTGTCAGCGCAGAGCCCAATATGGGGCTGAACCCATGAACCATGAGATCATGACCTGAGCTGAAAACAAGAGTTGAACACTTAACTGACTGAGCCACCCAGGTACCCCCATTCTCTGACTTCTAATTTCTAGTCCCTACTCCTCCCTAAGCTCCAAACAAGTATTTTTTGTTGTTGTTACTGAGGTAAAATATACATGAGATTTTTTTTTTTTTTTTTTTTTTTTTGAGAGAGCTTGAGCAGGATAGAGGGGCAGAGGGAGAGAGAGAATCTGGGCTACCCAGGAGCCCCTGCCTAGAATTTAAATAAACAGAAATTTAGTGTTCAATTTTATAAGTTTTGACAGCTAACTCTTCTCATAAAACTGCTGCTCAAAATATAGAGCACTTTCATCATTGTAGAAAGTTCTCTCGTGCCCATTTCCAGCTAGTTCCCACCAACTACTACAGTAGCCAACTACTGTACTGATTTCTGTCACATTATTTGTGTTTGTCCTTGGACTTAAAAATGGAATCATTCAGTAGATATTCTTTTGTGCCTGGATTCTGTCACCCAACATAACATTTTTGAGATTCCTCCATGTAATTGTACATATCAGAGTTCTTTTTTCTTTACGTTTATTTATTTCTTAGAGAAAGAACATGAACGGGGAGGGGCAGAAAGAGAGAGAGAGAGAATCCAAAGCAGCCCAATTCGGGGCTCAAACTCACAAACTGTGATGAGATCATGACGTGAGCCAAAGTCGGATGCTTAACTCACTGAGCCACCCAGGTGCCCATGTTTTGTTTTGTTTTGTTTTTTTTTTTCAACGTTTATTTATTTTTGGGACAGAGAGAGACAGAGCATGAACAGGGAGGGGCAGAGAGAGAGGGAGACACAGAATCGAAAACAGGCTCCAGGCTCTGAGCCATCAGCCCAGAGCCCGACGCGGGGCTCGAACTCCCGGACCGCGAGATCGTGACCTGGCTGAAGTCGGATGCTTAATCGACTGCGCCACCCAGGCGCCCCGTTTTTTTTTTAATTGCTGAACGGTATTCAATTTTATGAATATGATGATTTGCTTACCCATTCTTCCAATGGTGGATATTTGAGTTATTTCCAGAGTTTTATCTATTTATAAGGAAGACTACTATGAACGTTCTTTTTTTTTTTTTTTTTTTTTTAGTTTCTTTATTTTGAGAGAGAGACAGAGCACGAGTAGGGGAGGGGCAGAGAGAGAGGGAGAGAGGAGGAGAATCCCAAGCTGGCTCCTTGACATTAGCACAGAGGCTAACACGGTGCTTGATCCCACAAACTGTGAAATCATGACCTGAGCTGAAGTCAAGAGCCAGATACTCGACCAGCTGAGCCATCCAGGCGCCCCTACTGTGAACACTCTTGTGTGAATCTTATAGACATGAATCATTTTTCTTGGGTAAATACCTAAGAGAGGAACTGTTCTTACTTTGTAAGAAACTGCCACTGCTGTACAAAGCGGTTGAACCATTTTACGCTCCTACCAGCCATGTACGTATCTGAGAGTTCCGGCTTTTCCACATCCTCATCAGCATTTGTGCTCTTCTGGGTTTTTGTTTTAGCTCTCCTAGAACATGTACAGGGGTTTCTCATTGTGGCTTAATGTGCATTTCCCTGATAACTGTTGATGTTGAACACCTTTGCATTTGCTTATTGCCTATTTGCATATCTTCCTTCGTGAATTTTATGTTCAAATCTTTCATCCATTTCTTTCCTTAGTAGATTTTATTTTTAATACTTGATGATTAAAAATTCCAGAAACACATAGGAGAATACAGCAAATCCCTATGTGATTGTCACCATTCAACTGTGCCATAATCTTTCATCATTCCCTCCACCCCACTTTTTTTTTTCCCCTGGGGAATTTTAAGGCAAATCTTAGATGCTGTATTTCAGTCCTAAATACTTAAGTATTTTATACATTTTAAGATGACTTAAAAGAAGTAAAAATTAAAAAAAGTAAAAATCAAGAAATTTTCTTATATACCTATATTGATATTACACCCAAAAAAATCAATGCTATATCCTTAATGTCAGTGAAGACCCAGTTTTTGTTAAAATTTCCCTGAGCATCCAATGCAGGGCTCCATCCCACAACCCTGGGATCATGACTGAGCCAAAATCAAGAGTCAGATGCTCAACCGACTGAGCCACCCAGGCACCCCTCCCTGTGTATTTTTTAATTATATTTAATATAATTGGACTATATCAATACAGAACAATTTATATGATCCACTGAGTTTCATGACAAACGGATTAGAAGAGACATCTCTGATCTCTTTTACATCTTAGCTATTCTAGTCTATAATCTCTAAATGTGAATGTATTTCCATACTGTGTGTCTGCTCACATGACTTTATTCTCCTGGAATGGCCCTTCTGTCATTTGAGTTTTTGCTTATTTTTCAAGGCCTGCTTAAATCTGTTTTTTTAAAAAAATCTCATTGATTTATTGGAGTTCTGGAAGCAAGTCATTTGTTAAATCTCTACAAATGCAAGTACTATTCCCAGTCTATGGCTTGCTGATTTATTTTAACACAGTCTTATAAGAACAGAAAAAATTTTAGTCTCCAAGTATTTGTTATCTTTCCACATTTTTTCTTGTGGTTGATTGCGAGTTTCATAGTGTTGTGGTCTGAAAATATGCACGGTATGATCTCAATCTTTTTGTACTTGTTGAGGGCTGATTTGTGTCCCAGTATGTGATCTTTTCTGGCGAATGTTCCACGTGCACTTGAGAAGAATGTGTATTCCACAACTTTAGGATGAAATGTTCTAAATGTATCCATTAAGTCCATCCGGTCCAGTGTGTCATTCAAAGCCATTGTTTCCTTGTTGATTTTCTGTTTAGATGATCTGTCCATTGCTGTAAGTGGGGAAGAGCAGAAAACATTTTAAGTCCAGTTTTATCAGCTTTTTTTTATGTTTAGTGCTGTCTCTGTCCAGACTAGTGTTAACAGCCAGCAAAACCTCTTCACCCAGATATCCATGGGCATTTCAAAAAGTAGAACAATTTAGGGGCACCTGGCTGACTCACTTGGAAGAGCATGCAACTCTTTGATCTCAGAGTTGTGAGTTCGAGCCCCACATTGGGTGTAGAGATTACTAAAAAATAAATAAAACTTTTTTTTTTTTTTTTTTTTTTTTTTTTAAGCAGAGCAATTTAGGGGCTCCTAGGTGGCTCAGTTGGTTAAGTGTCTGACTTCAGCTTAGGTCATGATCTCACAGTTCATAAGTTCAAGCCCCGTATCAGGCTCTGTGCTGACCTCTCAGCCCTTGGAGCCTGCTTTGGATTCTGTGTCTCCCTGTCTCTTTGCCACTGCCCTGCTCATGCTCTGTCTCTCTCTCTCAAAAAATAAACATGAAAAATGTTTAAAAAAAGGTGGAGCAATTTAACATTTTTATCTATTAGAAGGAAGACTGTTAGGAACATCCTTGTATAAGTCTCGTAGACATGTTTCATTTCTCTTGGGTAAATACCTAGCAGTGGAACTGCTTTTACTTTCACATTTAATAGGCTTTTTATCTTAGAATTGTTTTGGAATTAAAAAGCAATTTTTGAACATTGTTTCTCCTCACCCCTAAGTTCTGTTAGCTATTTAGTCACCAAGAGGTGTGAGTTCCACTCTGAAATCTCTCGTCTATCCACTTCCCTTTGGAAAGGGCCCTCATTATCACCTATAATAGTGCAAAAGCCTCCTCTCACCTTCCAGCCATCCCTGCTGCCAACACCAGCTTTCTAACACATAAATCCAGTAATTTCAAAAACCGTTTAGTCTTCTCATAGCTCCTGCTGCCTCCAGGATACATTCCAAACTCTGACAGAGTATGGAGCATGTCTGGCCCTTCCCTGCTATCTGATCCGTGCTGCCCCTCTCCCACCCTTCCTCCTGTTCTAGTCCCACTGAGCCGTGTATATTCACCAAGATGTATCTTCTTGCCTCCACCCGAAGGTTTGTTTCCTTCCTTCTTAGTCAGCTCATCCTTCGGAACTCAGAAGCTTTCTTGGATCCTCCACACCAGTGTTTGTTGTTTCCCTCATTTTTTATGGCTCCTAAGTGACACAAACTTCTGCACCTGTGTCGATTTTCTCTTATTTTGCATACCTTGATTTTCAAAAACCTTTTTATGTTCATCAAAAGAAAGTCACATAACGCTAAGATTTTATATAAGTCAGTGCGACGGTGTCTAGTCCCATCTCTGAATCCCACCGCCCAAGACAGCCACTTTCACCTTCACGGTTTCTAAATAAAAAATACATATACTTCTGTTTCTTCATTTTCAGTGGCAGACACCATCTTTGCACTTCCTGCTGAGGTATATGAGTCTTTTTATACCATTTCTCCAACCACTTAGTTGTTTTCTTTTGGTCTCATATCACCTTGTTCGTGCTTCTCTTATAGCAAATGCCCTACGAGACACACACATGCGTGCTCCCTTATGCAAAATAGTTGTCTCCATCTGAGTCCTCCGCTATTCTGTGTGCTCCTCAAAGCCTCAGACTAGGTCTCTGCCACCACACCCGAACCTAGCATAATACCTGGCTCATAATGAAAACTGACATTTTTAAAGGTATTTCTGTACTTGATTTTTGACTGAATAAATTAATGTATATCCTTACCAAATACCCTTTTAGCATATGCATGTTTTTATTACAGAAAGTTGGGGTTTTTTTTAATGTTTTTATCTTTTTGAGAGAGAGAGAGACAGAGAGCGAGCAGGGGAGAGGCAGAGAGAGAGAGAGAGAGAGAGAGGGAGACACAGAATTCGAAGCAGGCTCCAGGCTCTGAGCTGTCAGCACAGAGCCCAATGTGGGGCTCAAACTCACGAACTGTGAGACGATGACCTGAGCCGAAGTTGGACGCTTAACAGATTGAGCACCCAGGTGCCCCTGGACAGGAAGTTTTAAAAGACTTAGGTTCTAAGCCTAGATCACTCTATAAGCCCTTCTCCATGGTCTCAGCCTCATGGAATAATAAAATAAAAATACTCTAGTGGAACCAAAACATATTCACAAGGCTTCCTTTTTAATTAAGAGGCCCCAAACTAACCAAACAGTACCAACATCAGTAGAATGGTATCAGAGGAGTCATTGTAAAAGCAAATCATTCCAGGCTTAATGGCTAAAACATGAAAATATCTTTTCATATCTGGTCTCGTAACACTGAGTCTCATTAGCACTGAAAGTTCTTGAGAGCCTACCCAGACGCGAAGAGTGACAAGCCTTCTGTTCTACCAAGGACCCCGCAGACTAGTGTGCTTGCTCCTTGCTCTCTGATCAGTCAGCTGTCCAGCCACACCCCCTGGCTGCACGCTTTACCCTTCGCTCTGCCATGTGAGAATCTGCAAACAGTTGCTCAAAACTCATCAGCATCCAGTGAAATTAAACGTAATACTCTATACCGAATGAATGCATTCAGTATATTGTAATTGTTAATGACTGTGGACAATGCACTTGCAATGAGAGGTACCAAGTGGACTGTATGTTTCGTTTTATAGACTTAAATATACATTCCAATTCTCTTTCTATAGGCAATGGCGGCAGATAAAAGTGATGAGTGGTTTGCTAAACAAAATAAACCAAAGGCTTCGGGTTAACAGAAGACATCTCATGGAACAAGCATTTGTGATTCCTGTCTAGCACCTGCAAGGCCTGATGTGTCTGTCCATGCCTGATAAACGCTCTCACAACTTGGTTGTTTCCTGTACAGGCAAGGAGGCTGGGGTGGTGAAGATCTGTGTGTTTTAATCTTTGAAAGCTCCAAGACACATTTAGAAATAAAATCTTACTGTTGTCAGTCCCATTAGAGGAGAACTCTTGCTGTAAGCTGCGCTGTCACTGGAATGGCACATTCTATGTGTAACTCCAGTGGATTAGAATTCTTTTCAGCCTGGGCAACTATGTGGGACATGACCTTTGGTTGGAGATGGAGGGAATTTTGATAAGCTTATGGCAGGAATACTTCCAGTACCATGATAGTATGCTCTTCTATCTAATGCCTTCCTCTGGCAGGCCTTGACAGTGAAACATTTTAAAGACATTTTGTTCATTGAATCAAAAGATTTGACTAACACCCACACATTCCTTGCTTTAAAATTTTGAGTATCCAGAGAAAACAGATGGAAGGATCTAATGTGTTGTGCTGCTACATGCCTGGCTTCAGGCCACTTTCTTTATATAATTTTTCTAAATCCTCACAAGAATTTCAATTTCTTAAATATGGATTCGATTTCTTAACTATGGATTAGATTATTTCTTCAGCCTGAAAAATTTTATTTTAACATTTTCTTATAGTTTTCTGTTCGGTTCTGCAGAACAAATTTTAATGACTGGAAACAGAATTATATTGGCCATATTTATTCTTAAATGGTTTTTGAAAGTATACTCCTGAAATCAAGTTTTTATACCAGCCATAAGATTCATTATTTGAAATGGTTGTGGCCGGGTTCTAATTATAGAGCAGAAACTGAGGAGATTGAAAAGGGCTGGCTCAGAGGTTCCCAGTTCCAGAATAACATGTGTGAAATTACCTCAGTTATTCTCCCTTGCTGGCAGGAAATTTTCGGGTTTCAGTTCATCTTATAGGGTGGTCTTACCTTCACTGACAGAAAACAGTCCTTTTCCAGCTCCACAGCACTTTTCACTCAACTTAAATTCCCTGTCTTAGGGAAGCAATCACGAGGTTCCAAGCAAACCAAGTTTAGATGTTCCTTCCCTAAACAATTGGTTCACCTATTTTCACGTACATGGGGAAATTATTGTGTAAATTTTGAACAACCAAACTTCTCTGTGTCTCTTTAGACTAAGATTTGTGAATTCTCAGATTTCCCTTTAGCTTAATGAGTAATTCTTGATGTTTATCTCTGGTAATACTGTTCTTGTACAAAGAAACTATGCTTTTCCCAGTGTATTAGGCTGCTGACATAGGCCATCTGAGTTTGTTATTATAAATTAAGTGGTTTATGTAAGTACTGAATGACTAAACACATACTGGTTTTCTTTTTATTCACTTCAATTTTAATATACCAGAATTTTCCTCTCTTAAATTACAGCTATGCATGAGAAAAGTTAATGCTGTTTATTCACCTGGGACATTTTGACTTTACGAAATAAGCCCCCTTTTATCTCAAGCCAGTCATTTTTCTTTAGCTGCAATCTTTAGTATTGTGTTCATCCTAAAACCATTTAGTGTACAACTTTGGCCTTTTATCAAGGAATCCAAAAGTCTGCCTCTGCCCAGTGTAGCTAGTGATTTTAGACCCCAGGTATGATTGCTTTCCCACCTCTGGTATGCTCCACGAGAAAACGAAGTAATAAGAAAGATGGCTTTGGGAGCACCGGGGTGGCTCAGTCGGTTGAGCGTTCGACTGTTGGTTTTGGCTCGGGTCATGATCTCATAGTTCGTGGGTTCAAGCCTCGTGTCTGGCTCTGTGGTGGCAGTGCAGAGCCTGCTTGGAATTCTCTCTCTCCCTCTATCTCTGCCCCTCCCCTGCTTGTGCCATCTCTCTCAAAGTAAACCTAAAATTTTTTTCTAAGAAAGAAAGAAAGAAAGAAAAAAAGAAAGAATGAAAGAAAGGAAAGATAGATAGATAGATAGATAGATAGATAGATAGATACATAGATAGATAGATACATAGATAGATAGATAGATAGATGGTTTTACCCAAGCTGGTGTTTTAAGACAGATGAAGCTGGAAAGTTTTTGAGCTTCTTCAGGGTTGTGTTTTCAGAGCAGTCATTTTGTTTTTTGGCCTTGAGGGGTTGTGGACTTCTAGCATATTAAAAAAAAATTTAATGTTTATTTTTGAGAGAGAGAGAGGGAGAAGAGCAGAGAGGGAGACACAGAATCCGAAGCAGGCTTCAGGCTGTGAGCTGTCAACACAGAGCCTGACGAGGAGCTCGAACCCACAAGCTGTGAGATCGTGACCTGAGCCTAAGTAGAATGGATGATCAACTAGGTGCCCCTAGCATATTAAGTTTAAATTCAAGTTCCCCTTGGGTTAAATCCAGAGAGATTTAGAATGGCTATGTTGCAAGAGTTCCCCTAGCTTAGGCCAGAGAGTTAGTATGAAGTCCATATTTGTTTGACATCTTGGTGGAATTAGCAAAGCTGTGGATATTCACTGCTCTTTTATGTGACTCTCTGCCCATCTCACCTGTCACATGTTGCCATTGTGGCTTAGCAGAGTTTTTAGGAGGGGCTCCAATTTGTGCCCTGAAATTTATGGTGAGAGTTAATGGGAACTTGCAGTTTGGTCTAAGATTTCCTACCTTTCCTTTGGGAAGTTCATAGGAAATTTACTCCGGCCTTAATGATCAACAAATACTTTTGCCTCAGGCCTCTATAAGATAATAGAGTCAATGATTCAAAAATCAAAACAATATAAAAAGGTATACTTTGAAAAGTCTTGCTCCTACCTGTCCCCGTCAATCCCATTCTCCCTGCCTCCTACTTATTAAGCATACAAATATACTTATGTTCTCCGATTCCTCCAAAAATTTTAGCACACTGTGTACATTGTTTTGTTTTGAGAAAGTACATGCGTGCGTGCACCAGCAGGGGAGGGGCAGAGAGAGAGATTCTCTCTCTTTTTTTTTAAATTTTATTTTAGGGAGAGAGAGTGCAGGCAAGCGGGGAGAGGGGCAGAGGGTGAGGGTGGGGGAGAAAGAGAGAGAGAGAGAGAGAGAGAGAGGATCTTAAGCAGGCTCCTAGCTCAGTGCAGAGCCTGACACAGGGATGATCTCACAATACTATAGTCATGGCCTGAGCCAAATTCAAGAGTTGGACATTTAACTGACCGAGCCACCCAGATGCCCCACTTTTTTTTTTTTTTTTAATAATTCATCTTATGGTTTTTTTCTACAGTCCTAACTATGGTGTATTTTTACTTTATCAGGTTTTATATAATGATTTACAGAATGGTATGGCTATACCTACAACTCCTGAGTTTATACCATATTTTGGAGCAAGATACTCTTTTTTTTTTTCTTTTTTTTTAAGTTTGTTTAGTTTTGAGAGAGAGAGAGAGTGGGGGAGGTTCAGAGAGAGAGGGAGAGAGAGAGAATCCCAAGCAGGCTCTGCACTGTCACCCCAGAGCCCGATGTGGGGTTCAAACTCACATGTGAGATCATGACCTGAGCTGAAATCAAGAGTTGGAAGCTTAACCCACTGAGCCA
Organism: Felis catus; assembly: GCF_018350175.1. Taxonomy (NCBI): domain Eukaryota; kingdom Metazoa; phylum Chordata; class Mammalia; order Carnivora; family Felidae; genus Felis; species Felis catus. The sequence goes on along the minus strand of NC_058381.1, from coordinate 15,908,226 downwards.
CCCAGATGCCCCTCTATTATTATTTTTAAGTAATTCACATTTAATGTGAATCAGGGTCCTAAAAGCATCAAAATGTGCTTATAATATCCTCCAAAGAAGAGAGGACAGCACAACTATTGTACAACTATTTGCCCAGTTTATAGTTACAATAGTTCTTTAGTCACAGACACCACTGGTGTCCTGGGGACACTTTATTCTCAAGTAATATCTGTACTTAGTCTATAGCCACTTCCTGTAAATACATGAACAGAAGATCCTAAAGATCTTTGGTTTCCTTTGTCCTCCGAAGTCTTTATGGTTGTTGCTTCTATTGTTTAAGGGTCCTTCATGAACTGGAGCTGACCTGATGTCATGATCTGTGAAAATAGTTTTTGAGGAAAAGTATTGGGAAGTTCCATGCCACAGCAGAGCTTTTTCTCTGAAATGTCTTTAGTAATAGCACTCCATATCCCAGTGCACTTTTGTCCATCGATGCCTCCGTGATAATCAACACTAAGGAGTGGAAGCTGAGCTCAGGCACTTTGGCCTTTGCATGGGTCAAGGGGTGGGTTGTCTTTCTGAAACAAATTCGGGGGCGCCTGGGTGGCTTAGTCAGTTGAGTGTCCAACTTTGGCTCAGGTCATGGTCTCACGGTTCTTGAATTTGAGTCCCGCCTCAGGCTGTCAACCCAGAGCCCGCTTGGGATCCTCTGTCCCCCACCCTCTGCCCCTCCCCTGCTTGTGCTTGCACTCTCTCACTACCAAAAATAAACAAACATAAATAAATAAACTCATTTACATGTACACATCTTGTCCTACCGACATGCAAGCAGAAAGCAGGGTTAACTACAGACTAATCCCAAGGAAATTTTGGTTGCATTCAGAGGCTGGGATTTTGAAACCATCTGCTTCGGTGTTTCTCATCTGCTATGTTGTCATGCATCAATTACGTCACTAAATGTTTGACTTCCCTCAAATAATTGACTTCATCAGGCCTATGTTCCAGTGGGGCTTTGGGAAGTAGGACTTGACTTGAGCTTTTTGGAAGACAAAGACCCTTTCCCCTCAGTAATGTTGGGTTAGTAGTGAACAGACAACCCCTGAAGAGAGAGGAGCCTCAGCCTCCTCCTTCCTTCTCCTTTCTCCTGAGAGGCCTAGCCTCTGGAGAATGGTCTTTGTGACTGACCTCAAATCTTGGGCAATTTCCATAGCATGATTCTTCCCCCAACCCCTCTACTCCTGCCAAATATCTATCTGGGAATAGGAAGGCTGGGAGCTCTTAGAATCCTACATGAAGCCAGTTTTGATGGAACTTTCCCTAGTGGAGAGGCTGTTTTCATATATTTTGGACACCTCCCCAGGATTCTCCCAGTCACTTTGAGTGTAATCACCTGTCAGCAAACAGTCACTCTCATGCAGTTTAAGTGATTTATTGAGGTCTCTCAGCTACAGTTATTATGGCTTCATGACATTTCAGCCATCAGACTTTTAAGAAGCCCTTTTCCCTACCAGAGGAGCCATGCCACTTCATTCTGTTTGGCACTCCTCCTTATCCACTGTCATTTTTCTTCAGTTCTTCCACTTTGGCAACATAGATCCTCATGGCATCCATCTTGGACATCCCTTTGTTCTCGTTCCATGCCTCCCACTTGGCCTTGGCTTTCACATCTGTGGCAGGTGGGGCAGGGATGTTGCAGTCGCCCTGGGTGGCCTGTTTGTAGAAGCTGTACACCAACAGTTTCTCCTGATCACTCACAGGTCCCTTCAACTGCTTGACAGCAGCGCAGGCCATCTCAAACTCTACTTGGCACATTGGGGGAACTGAGGCCGGGCCCCTGTGTCTTTTCTAGGTGACAGTTGGCACTGGAGGATGGAGGATGGAGAGTTAGAAACGCTGGAGGCTAGTAATTAGGTCTCTGAAGAGTGAAAGGGAGCAAAGGAGACGGTAATGTTTGAGAACACGGGAGGTCCATGTGTGTCTTCCCAGTGAGAAGTCCAATGTGTTTTTATAAAGTTCAGATTGCAAACTGAGGCTATTTGGATTGGCTCTCCCCTCCTATTGCTCTGGCTGGCAAAATGCATTTTCTGGGGAGGGTAACCAGTAACATTTCACAGGCATCTATTATGATGCCAGAAAATTTAGGATGCTGTGCTGCTGCTATGAGAAGAAGGCACTCTGGGGAGCGGGGGGAGGGCGGGTTGTGCGTCTGGGGGGGCAGATGGTCTTGAGTGAGACCAGGCAGACCCGCTAGAGGCGAAGACGCCTCTGAGTGGCACATCTGTGCTGGTTAATGGGCAGCCAGGGGGAGGGCGTTCAGTGCGGGTAATCCCGGGGGTTACTGTATGAGAGCGAAAGCGGAACCTGGGATGGAGCTAGTGGGTAGGAGCCACTGGGACTCAGAAGGCTGGGCTGTGCAGGGGTTGAACACAAGCGGTGTTGAGCGGGCAGGCAAAGGGAGCTGTAGAGCCCAGGGGCCAGTGACCGGACGGACGTTTGGGGGCGGGGCGGGGCACGCAGGGCGGAAACGAAGTGCGAGTTCTTGCCTGTTGACTGGTTGGAAGCCTCGGGCCGGTAGGGGGCGATGTGGGCCGGGCTGCCTGGACGCCGCTGACCTGTCGGTGAGGACCGCGCGTGCGCGCGGAGCGGCGGGAGGATCGCGACCGACCGCGCGGAGCCGGGGCTGAGATTGTGGGCGGGGGCTGAGGCGCGCGGCCCATTGTCCCGCCCCCCGGAACTGCCCATTGTGCCGTGGCGCCTGCGCTGCGCTCGCGGCCTCGCGGGGGAGGGGCGGCCTCACGGCCGCTGGCGTCGCCGCCATGGACCTAGGTGGGTGTCTCTGGTGCCGGTCCTCGGCCCTCCTGGTCCGCGTCCCGAGACGGGGGACGAGGGCGGTGCTGAGCGGGTCCGGGCTAAGGGAGACCTCCGGGCTGGGGAGGGTTTTGGAGGGCGGGGTTATCCTTGGAGGCCGGGGGTCGGGAGGCCGGGATCTAACCCCGGCCCGGCAGCTCCATGGCCGGCATCTTGCTCCCTCCGGACGCCTTTCCACGTGAAGGGCGAAGCGGATGTGAAGTTAGATTTTCCTGAAGGTGGACAGGCAGGGTTTGTGCACGTGCTTTGGAAAATGCCCGGCTCAGAAGACGCCCGGGGGAATCCCGGATACCCCGACAGTCTCATTTATTGAATGGCTACCGAGTTGTTGAGCAAGCGTCTTACGCTCTTGAGGTCCTCATAGATATAACGGGGACGATGATAATGTATCCATCACACAGTTTGGGGGCCTTTGGATTGAGAGCACGTGTATACAGTGTCTGGTACGGTGCCTTGTGCACAGCTAACGTTCATGCGACCAGCAGCTGTGGGGAGGGCCGCAGCAGCCGAGGGGCACTTTTGAACTTCTGTGCCTTTGATTCAGAATCCTCACAGGCAGGGTCTGCGGGAAGGGAGGGGAGACCTAGTATAAATCGGTGGCTCCTTGTCCAGCCTCCCACCCTGCTAGCCATGCTCTTATGGAGATAAGACCAGGAGGCTGTTCTGAGAGAGCTGGGGTGAGGCACCCCGAGATGTGCCAGTAGTCCTATCCCCAGTTAGCTCTTCAGTGGTGGAACAGGAGAGAGTTTGGAGCCCTGCAGCTGTGGTGATTTCTGTCCCAGCCCCATTACGCTGTAGTAGAGACATTCTGAGCAAACTCTTCCTGAATCTCAGTGTTCCCATCGCTACAGCAGAAAGGGTCAGCAGGTTGATTTGAAGATTCAAAAAGATCTCGCACAGTGCCTGACACGGAGTAAACACTTAATAAACATAGGGAGGGAGTTACAAGCACCAGTTAACCAGGAGTAATAAAAAGACTTAGGATTTGCCCAGCTGTTAACCGATAGCTCCTGGGACTTAACTCCTTCAGGTAGCACAGTGAACATACCATCTCTGGAAAGTGGGTATTGGGGGCCAAACATTTTGGCTGAACTGATTGTGCAATAAAATTAAATATACAGATTCATGGGGGGCATATTTTGGGGTCCTAGGAGACCAACCTGAACCAAAAAAAGGGGGGGGGGGAAGGGGCAGAATCCCCAGTGAGACCCCTCAGGCAACCTGATCTTCCCTGGGAGTCTGCCTTGGCCACTGGGGGTCCAGGTGAATTGCCTTCACCAGTTGGTTGGATAATCCTTTGCCTTTAGCTGCTCCCTTAAGGTCAAAGGGCAGGACCTTTTTAAATCTGAATCAAGGCTCTCACTTGCTGGCTTCTGGCCTGTATAAATGGGAAAGATGGGTTCTTGGAGGCATGAGGGAATGAGGAAGGGGTGGCATCTCCATGCCCTGGGAAAGGGGAGAGAAGTCAGGAATACTCAATAGTGAGTAGTGTTTGTACTCTTATTTTGTTTCCGGGCTGGAAGAAGCTTACTTGAGGAAGACCTATGTCCTTTCCTATTATTGAGCTGGGGAAGGCAAAGAATAGTGACAAGGTTCTGGTCCTGCCAACAATGGAAAGATTTGGGGGGAATCAACGTTTATTGAGCACTTACCAGGCTCTTTGTAGCCAGATGCTTACTGTAGCTATATCTTATTTAACGCTCAGCAGCTCTGGGAGATGGAATCGGAAGCTAACAGCAACCACCTCTGCCAAGGGCTTAGCTAATATTATCGCTTGTTCCTCACAGTCCTAATAGGAAGTCTCTATTTTCCCCACGTACACAGAAGGGAAGCTCAGAGAAGAAATCTAAGATTGCACTGCTTTTAAATGGTTGAACTAGGATTTAAAGCTGTGTCTTAATTAAACATCCCAAAATGCCTTCCTTGAGAAGTCTGTTGATTCATGGCTCACTGGAGGAAGAACTTTTCTTTCTTAATCTAGTATTTTTTTGTGTCGACCTCTCGGTTTCTACCAGAGAACCAGAGCCTTCAGTAGCTTGTTCTGGTTTGACAGAAAGAGCTATGGGGTAAACTGTTTCCCCGAAAGGCAGAACATTTGAAATCTGTTTGCAAGACAAGGCTGTAAGGGAAAGGAAGGACGGCAAGGCTTGTCTGATTGCTTCTATGCCCACAGCCCTGGCCTGTGCCCCTCTTAGGCTATATCATTACTTAGAGGCTCAATTGTCACATTCCACACTACTCACTTGGTGGCCCCTGCAGTTTGGTACTGCTGTGATATCTCTCTCTCTCAGCCTTCCTCCCCACATCCTCTGCTGGCCCATCCTGTGCCGGAGGGCCTAGCCCTTCCCTTTTCACATGCTTTTCCTGCAGGATCTCATTTACTTTGCTCATTCCATTGATCCCCTCTGGGTGGATATCTCCCTGAGCTACATTTCAGGATGGACTCTCCTCCTGGGTGTCAACCCCACCTTTCCATTGCTGGAGGATGTTTCTACCTTAATGTTCTACCTCAAACTCCAAATGACCCAAACTGAACAGTGGGTTCCTCCAAAACTGTTCTGATTCTTCTTTGTTCCTCCAGTGATGCCCATTGTCTTCCCAATCCAGGCTAGAGAGTATGGGAGTCCTTTTTTATTCCTCAGGCAAGTCCTTTTGACTCCAGCTCTGCAGCAGCTCTTGGAACTATCCCTTCTTCCCAGTCTCACTGAACCCTTCTCATGTCCAACTCTGATAATGACAGCCAGCCTGTACTAACTGATGTCTCTTTGCCTCTAACTCCTTCTAATTATTTTAAAGATTTTTCACCACATTCTGTCTTGTTCGGTTTCTCTCTGTGCAGGACCCTTGAATATCTGCGAAGAAATGACTATTCTTCATGGAGGCTTCTTGCTCGCTGAGCAGCTGTTCCACCCCAAGGCACTGACAGAATTGACAAAGTCTGACTGGGAGCGTGTTGGGCGGCCCATTGTGGAGGCCCTAAGGGAGATCTCCTCCACCACAGCACATTCCCAGCCCTTTGCCTGGAAGAAGAAAGCTCTGATCATCATCTGGGCCAAGGTTCTTCAGCCCTACCCTGTCACCCCTTCTGACACTGACACTCGGTGGCAGGAAGATGTGTTCTTCTCAGTAGTCAACATGATCCCTACCATCAATCACACAGTGCTTTTTGAGCTGCTCAAGTCTCTGGAAGCTTCTGGACTCTTTATCCAGCTCCTGATGGCCCTGCCCACCACTATCTGCCGTGCAGAACTAGAGCACTTTTTGGAGCACATGTCTGTTGACACTTCTTCAAAGGATGTGGCCTTTTTCCTCAGTGTCTGGTGGGAAATGATAAAGCACAAAGGCAATCAGCAGGACCCCCTGCTCTCCCAGTTTAGAACAATGGCCCATAAGTACTTGTCCTCTTCAGATGAGTTCTCCCATCCTCCAAAGAGGTTTAAGTCAGACCCAGATGTGTGTCCTACTATGCCCCTATTGGCCATGCTGCTCACTGGGTTGAAACAAATCCAAAATCGAATCCTGTGCCCCGGGATGAAGTGCTATGCGCTAGCCAACTTGGCTGACATGTTGACGGTGTTTGCACTAATGGAGGATGACCCCCAGGAAGTGTCTGCAACTGTGTATCTGGACAAACTGGCCGCGGTGATCTCCGTGTGGAATTTGGACACCCAGAACCCGTATCACCAACAGGCACTGGCAGAGAAGGTAAAGGAAGCAGAACGGGACATCAGCCTGACTTCCCTGGCCAAGCTCCCAAGCGACACAGTTTTCATCGGGTTGGAGTTCATGTGCAGCCTGCTGCGAGAGTGGGGGGAGGAGCTGCAGACCGTGCTCAACAGCAGCCAGGGGACAAGTTATGACAGCTACCGGCTGTGTGATAGTCTGACTTCCTTCAGCCAGAACTTGAAGCTCTACCTGGATTCCACCAGCTTGTCTAAGGAGGAGGGGCAGGTGGTCTCTGAGCTGGCAGAGTGTGTAGGGGACTTCCTAAAGAAAACAAACAGGGTGCTGAAGAACAAGGGCTTCGAGAAGGACATCACTGCCTCGATCGCCATGGCCATCATCAACCAGAAGATGGACCGGCATATGGAAATGTGCTACATTTTTGCTTCTGAGAAGAAGTGGGCTTTCTCAGATGAGTGGCTAGCCTGCCTGGTAAATAACCAGGCTCTCTTCCAAGAGCCGGACTTGTTGTTAAAGCTGTTGCAAACGGTGATGGAAGTCACCGTGACAGACAGAGCCATCCCTGAATCTCAGATCAAACAAGTGATCAGCCTGATCCTGGAATGTTATGTAGACCTCTCACTGCCAGACAAAAATAAAGTCCTATCAGGCACCCTGTGCTCCTGGGGGCGAAAGGGTCTGTCTGAGAAGTTGGCTTACTTGGACGGGTTTCAGGAAGACCTCAATACAACTTTTAACCAGCTCGCACAGAGTGCCTCTGAACAGGGCTTAGCTAAAGCTGTAGCTTCTGTGGCTCGCCTGGTAATTCTGTACCCAGAGATCACGGTGAAGAAAATGTGCAGCATGGCTGTGGTCAATCTTGGCACTCACAAGTTCCTGGCTCAGATTCTCACTGCCTTCCCTGCCCTTAGGTTCATGGAAGAGCAGAGTCCAAATCCACCCACCAATTTTGTGGTGTCATGCCTCAAAGAAACCGTCTGGAGAAAGTTCTCTACACCCAAGGAAGAAAAGCAATTTTTGGAGCTCCTGAGCTGTCTCATGACCCCTGTGAAGCCCCAGGGTATCCCAGTTGCTGCTCTTCTTGAGCCAGATGAAGTGCTAAAAGAGTTCGTCCTGCCCTTCTTGATGCTAGATGTCAAAGAGGTGGACCTCAGTTTGAAGATCTTCATCCAGACTCTCCAAGCAAATGCATCTTTAGAGGGATACTGGCTGCAGACCTGTTCTCCGTTCCCTCTCATCTTCAGCTTGTGCCAGCTGCTGGATTGCTTCAGCAAATACTGGCAGCTCCCCAAAGAGAAGCGGTGCCTCTCTTTGGATGGGAAGGATTTGGTGATCCATATCCTGGAGATCCTCTGTGAGATTGTACTGGCTAATGCTGAGACCTTCTCCCCGGACACATGGATCAAGTCCCAGTCTTGGCTCCACCGGAAGCTGGAACAGCTCGATTGGACAGTGCGCTTGAGAATGAAGAACCTCTTTGAGGGCCACTTCAAGTGTGAGGTGCCGGCCACACTTTTTGAGATCTGTAAGCTTTCTGAGGACGAGTGGACCTCCCAGGCCCACCCTGGGTACGGGCCAGGCACAGGGCTTCTTGCCTGGATGGAGTGCTGCTACCTCTCTAGCAGCATCTCTGAGCAGATGCTTTCCCTCTTGGTGGTAGATGTGGGCAACCCTGAGGAGGTCAGATTGTTCAGCAAGGGCTTTCTGGTGGCCCTGGTACAAGTCATGCCTTGGTGCAGCCCCCAGGAGTGGCAGTACCTTTACCAGTTGACCAGGAGACTATTGGAGAAACAGCTCCTACATGTCCCTTATAGCTTGGAATATATTCAGTTTGTTCCTCTGCTCAACCTGAAGCCCTTTGCCCAGGAGCTCCAACTCTCTGTACTCTTTCTGAGAGCCTTCCAGTTTCTCTGCAGCCAGAGTTGTCGTAATTGGCTTCCTATGGAAGGCTGGAGCCATGTGGTCAGACTTCTCTGTAACAGTCTGACTAACCTCCTGGACTCCGTTAGGTTGATACAGTCAGTTGGCCCTTGGGCTCAAGGACAAGAACAGGACCTGACCCAGGAAACCCTGTTTTTTTATACCCAGGTATTCTGTCATGTTCTGCACATCATGGCCATGGTCCACCAAGAGGTGTGTGAACCTCTCTACGTCTTGGCCTTGGAAATCCTCACCTGCTACGAAACCCTAAGCAAGGCCAACCCTTCTGTTAGTTCCTTGCTCCAGAAGGTAAATGAGCAGCGTTTCTTAAAGTCCATCGCCGAGAACATTAGCCCTGAGGAGCGGCGCCAAACCCTGCTGCAGAAGATCAGCAACTTCTGACCTTTGTAGATCAGAAAACAGCTGGGCCCTCAACATGGGTGGGGTCTCTAGGGGTCGAGCTGAGAAACATAAACTTTTCAGTTATGTGAAATTGTACACAAGCTAAGAAGGTATATGGCAGTAACTATAAAGAAAATAGTTTCTTAGATGTTTATAACATACAAATTATAAAATTCTCTTCTGAGTTTTATCCTGTCTCTTGAGTCTTTCTCGTCAATAGTCTAGGCTTAGAGATTCTCTGACATTGGGCTCAGCTGGAGTCTTAAAGATCAAGGCAACCTGGGAGGAACTTGTTCATAACTGGACCCCACCCTAGAATTTGGCAAATGAGTCCAAAGGTGAAATCACCCAAGTGGAAAAATTACCAGGTATGTTCTTTTGCACTGAAACCCCTTTCCAGAGTCATTTCGTGCTACCTTGGAAAGGGCAACAAGCAAAAGCACTCCCTTCTGCCAGCAAGTGGCTGTGTGATTTGTGTGCCCAAACAGCCTGCACCACTGTAAAAGAACATTGGACCAAGAAAATTAAATGTCAGGGGGTAGACTACTAACCTTAAGTAAATGGGTGACTTCGGAATTGGAGTACGGTCTTAACTCCATTCAGTGGACCCAGGAGGGGCTGTGTGAAACCAGGTCTGGTAAACACAGCAGAGATGGGTATAAAGGATGGGTACAGTTATCTTCTGCCTAGGGTAAGTTGTCATGGTTTTGAAGAGTGGGAGCAGGCAGTGGTGTGTGCAGAAGCATGAAGATGCAAATTTAACATGTCTGGGTATATCCCAGAACTATGAGAACTGGTTGGTGAGACGTTTAATTTGGGAGGTAGGGAAAGGAAAAGGATATGCCCTGTCACCTTCCTGTGCATACCTTCACTCAAAATGGGGCATTATTCTGGTTCCCGCCCCCGCCTTAAGTGGGTTGGCTTAGTGGCCTACATTTGGTTTTCAACCCTCCCAATTCCTCTAATTGGGACTTACATAGGAAGGGAAGAAAGCGCCAAAAGTTACCTGATTAATATTCTTGAACTCTAGGACCCTACCATGTATTCTTGGAACCCCAGAAACGTTAGAGTAAGGTATGAACTAGGCCCTCCTAGACACTGACAGCATGACCACACCCCCACTTCTTCCAGGTGCATGAGTGGGCCGGAAACCATAGCACACAACAGTGACTCCAGTCAGGTCACAGGATGGGTCTGGAAAGAAGTCAGTATTGATGTATTTCACAAATGAGGAGAAGCTGGGAAATATTAGTGCAATTTAATCACCACAGGGGTGATTTATAAAGATACACCGATAATAAAAATGGTAAAAAAAAAAAAAAAAAAATTACAGCATTTTAGGTTTTTTAAATGGCACCCATTAAAGACTGAAACAGTCAAAATTTGAGACACCGTTACATACCCAGTACTTTAAAAGTTCATGGACAACAATGAATTAAAGGCACTTTAAAAACATCTAGATTTTTACTACCACTTGAAAAAACACTGCATGGTAGCAGATTCTAAAAACCATCCTAGTTGATAAGGAACGATTAGTACTGGCACCAGAGGATCCTATTTGCAAGTGGCGGGTGAGGGAGTCGGTCCACAGGATGTATTTTGGCCAGCGCTGTCTTGCGCCCTTGCTCTCCAGCCTTCTGTGGCAAAGTGGCCGTACGCTCATGTAGGAACAGGCTTTGGGACACAGGCTCTGGTTTATCAGGCAGCCTGGATGAGACATCTCACGGTTTGGAATACAGAAGCCTGTTTCCATGTCATATGGAAAGGGCAGTGTCAAAGCAGGGTTACCCAGTAAAGAGCTTGATAGGCACCGTTCGCTTTACCCCTATCGTAACAACAGCATCCTGTGCGTGTGGATACGGGGAAAGCTGGGCTTGAGGGAACGTGCTAAAAAAGGAACAGCATCTGTGACTTTACAACAAGCTCACATGTTTGACACTGGTCTTCCCAAGGCAGCCTACGAAGGCGCTATCGGCCTCTCTGCCTACTCAAGTGCTGTAGGTTCCCTTCCCCACCTCTTACCCTGCTGCCAGCGAGACTTCTGAATGGAAGTCAGTGGACACAAGAATTCAGTGTTGGCACGTGGATGACAGGATGAGGCATGGGACCAATGGGTTATCTAGTAAGTGATAAAAAACTACCTACACACAGTGATTTTCCCAGGCCAACATCACAAGAACTGACGTGAAGAACCAAGTCTTGCTTCTGCTGGCCTGGTATGTGTGGATACTGCCCTGAGTGGTTGGAAAGGTGGGTAGCCACCAATATTAGGGCCAGGCGGGTGCCCAAACACTTACCACCCTAGTCTACCTGTCTCCATACCCCATGCTTCTACCTCCCAGAACCTTTGAGCTAAGACCCAAGGAAGGATCCTTGGGCTTGCATTGAAACCACCTTGCTACCAATGGAAATCTGACAGAAGCCAATAGTTGTTACTAAGAAAAAAGTGCTTTTGCAAAAGGGGTAGGTTAGAAGAGGGAGGTAATATGAATATTCTTTAGAAAAACTCAAATCCCTCTGCTTATCAATACCCCAAGGGCTGAGGCCACCCAGGGCACAATTTGGTCCGTAGAATATTGATTGAGTGGAGGAGGCAGCTGGTGTGAGGAGGCACCCTCACTGCCCGACTCCGGAGAGCAATTACCCATCCTTTCGGGCTGGGGGAGCATCAAAGAGCCGTGTTGCCTTTTTGCACAGCAGAGAGAACCAGTAGATCTGGGGAGCGATGAGGAAGCCATTGGCCACGTTGCAGTAGAAAGGGATATTGAATGGCACTTGGAGTAGGCTTAGTCCCTGCTGTTGGCCATAGGACCAGTACATGAAAGGGAAAAGAAGGATCCGACAGCAGAGGAAGGTGGTCAGTGTGAGGATTCCGTTCACTTTGTACAGAAGGGTATGCTGCTGCTTTAACTGCAAGAGAAGAGGGAAGGAGAATGCAGAGTCACCAAAAGGCTGTGCCTTCAGGGAACGACTAGCCCAAGCCCCACCGCAGTAAGGGCCAAGCATCTAGTTTTCTGACACTTGTAGAAAAGAGGACTGAATGCCACTGTATTTATGTGTGCATACAGGCTCGTGGTTTTTCCAATACTGATACTGAATTTGGCATAAGCCACCCAGCCGACAGGCATATGGAAACTGAATTTAAAAAAAAAAAAAAAATCAACCTGTATCAAATTGGAATCAGAAGTACAATTTCAACCCCATCGGCTCAGAACACCAACTGACCTTTAGGTCTGTTCAGTGGTTTCCTATCCCCACTATTCCTAGCACGAAGGGATTTCTCTAAACCCCACAATCTACCCAGGAAGAGCAGAGTCGGCTTCCTCCGCACAGCTACTGCCGTCTCACTCATACGTGCCTGAATCAGAACTCTGCCCAGCGACACAAATGGAGTGCTCAGTTCTGCCGTGAAGATACAGCCAACAAAGAAGTCACCAAGGTCTCCCCTAAGCTTCTGCGGAAGGAAAAGGGGAGGGAGGAAAAAAGGGGAAATAAGACATGGAGGTTAAGGAATCACCAGAAGGAAAATTCCAACTAGGGCTATTGAGAAGGGTGACCACGAGAGAGCACGAGGGGAAAGGGAAAGGCTAAATGAGCAAGTACAGGCCCAGTGAATGTGCTGCTGCTTCCACAGCAGTGACACTTTGATGGCCAAATCCCTAGGATCCAGAGGCAGCTTCAGATCAGCTGATTGCATCACACACCAAGCTTTTTCTGAATTTCAATGTCAGCCGGAAGGAACCGTGTAGCCTACTTTTGGGTATCTAACTTTGTCACGCCAAGGGCATTTAGCCAGTTTGAGTCAACAAAATATGTGCCAGACCCTGTGCTGGATGTTAGGGCCCCAGAGCAATCAGGTGAAGCTTCTTGAAGAATGTAATATACTCTACCACTCCTTTTATCTTAAGAAAAACCAGGATAGCAGCTCTGTCACCTCGTACCACTGGGTACAATAAGTAAACTCTTAGGGCCCTGGTTTCTTTATCTATGGTACAGGGCTAATAATATCTAATTATTCTCTAATAACTTCTGATCACAGATAGAAAGCTACAAGCACCTGTCACCTGGTAGGCACTCAAAATTACTAATTTCCTTCCGGCATTCCCATTCTCTTCCTCGTTGGGTGGGTTTTTGTGGGGAAATGGATCCAAGGAGAAATTATGAGGCTCTCTGCTTTGAGAGTGTGCTTTTGTGATCTCAAAATAGTGCATACAGTACTCTCCGGCACTGTTAGAGCAAATGGCCAGTTGACTAAGCTGCTCTCGTTTCTTTAAAACAATTTTTATGTTGCCCTGCATTGTGTCTTCAATTGTTCTTATATTGTATAAGCTAAAGACAGAACCTTTGACAGAGCCTGGGAGTCACAGAGGGCTGGGGGCTTGCATAAAGAGTAATGTCTGTAAGGAGGATCACAGACATTTCAGATCTTTTTTTTCCCCCCCCCCCTGCAGGATCTGCCTGGGACGTTTTACTGCTTAAGTAGCTGGCCCAGGAGAGCGGGTGCAGCAGGGAAGGGGAAGGCAAGACATTACTCAGAGGCAACAGTCAAGAGAGCCAGTTTAACAGGAGAAAATGAGTGACCGAGTCTGCTGGTGGCTGTGCTGGAAGGCCATACCTGTGCCACTGGCACAAGGACAAACAGAATGACCGCATGGTGCGTGATCATGAGACGGTTTTTACTTAGGAAGCTCTGAAAAGTGGTGAGGGACTGTCTGCGGCTCTGGTCTCCAGTTCGGTACCATTCACAGAGGTACATGGCGTAGGAGTCATAGATCATGTATGGAATCAAGAACCAGACGTACTCCCGGGCAAGCCAGTGCCTAAAAGAAAGCATATGAACGGTCCGTGAAATAACTATGGATCTCAATTATGAAAGCTCAAAGCCGACCTCTTCTCAAACACATCCCCTTCAACTTCGTGCCTGATTGTTTCTTACTCCAAATACTTTACAGTGGAGACACTGACAGTGATAAGGTGAGTGAAAAATTTTCTCTGAGTGACAGGGCAAATTCCTAAGTGTCAAAAGCAGAAAACCAGGATCCACTCAGGACCACGGAGCCAGCTGTCACTATTTCTCTGACTTAGCTACTCATTTCTAATGGGCTTTCTGGCGCTTTTTGATAGAAGTTAACTTTGATATCGATATCTCTACAAATGATTCAATAGCCTCACCAAGAAACTGGTTTGAAGGTAGGTGTCCCAAATGCCAAATCAAATATTTCCCGTTTGACTTCACTTAGTTGCTCAATAGCTGGGAGTTTCCTCTTGCATCTGCTTGCAACCCCACTGTAGGGAGTTTCTGGGAGCTACCCTGACCATTTTCTTTAGAATTCTATGGCTAATCCCAATTGCACTCATTAAGAAAAATACATCTGGAAATGAGCCCAGAGCCCAAGGACTTACCTTACAGCAGTCAGACACCAGAAGAGAAGCTGGGACAAAAGACAGTGTTCCCATTTACTTGTCCAAAGGGGCTGAATCAACATTTGCAGAATCTAAATGACTGTGTATCACTGCCCCAGAGCAGATTAGAAGTCTCTAATTTCTACACTTTTGTTCCCAAATGATAAATAATCATTCTATAGGTAATGTGAAAAAAAAAATCAACATAGAAATCATATGCTATGCTGAGAAGGGACAGCTTCACTCAGCAGATTTTTACTGTGCACCTGTCAGGTAGAAGTAATTTAGTTTTCTGGTTCTCAACCCGAATTCAGAATCACCTGCAGTGCTTGCTGAGGACTCTGTTTTTAAGATGATCTAGGTACCTCTAGAACATCCTTAGGCAGGAGTTCCTGAGTGGTTCAGCTGGTTAAGCATCTGACACTTGATTTTAGCTCAGGTCATAATCTCATGGTTCTTGAGATAGAGCCCCGCCTTGGGCTCTGCTGACAGTGCAGAGCCTGCCTGGGATTCTCTCTCCTCCTCTCTCTCTCTGCCCCTACCCACCCACCCACGCCCCCGACTTGCATGCTTTCTCTGTCCCTCCCTCAAAATAATAATAATAACCTTTAAAAAAATCTTCATGCATACATGTAAAGGTGGAGGACACAGAAATGTGTCTATCTCTACTGTGTGATCAGAGAATCTAAGGCATAAAGAGACACAAAAGGAGGAAATGGAAAACCAAACTCAGGTGTGCGACCAGGATCAAGCCACTAAACATGTGGAGCTTCTGAGGGGAGACACCACGCTACAGAACAGGCAATTAATGGCATACCAGTATCTTCTGAAATGCTTAGTGGCTACTCGCTGCTTGCCCTCATATCAGCTCAGGATAATGCTGTGGAGTCACGTCTGTCAGTTTAATCTTTGCAAAGGAGGCTGGTTTCAAGTTGGATGTGACAAACTGGGGGCAGTGAGGGAACTTGTTGCATGATCAGAAAATGGCCAAAGAGTTGATCTGGCTAACATGCTGTGGTCAGTTGAAAGTTCTGGTGACTGATTGGATGAGATCCAACATAGATCGGATGAGTTTCATCTTCTATCTAACTGACCCATTCTTATTCTTTGCTCTTCTGAACTCTTTCCTCTTCCTGCAACTCAATAAGAAACTATTTCACCCATTGAACTATGAGACAGGCAGGGCATTGAGCCCCAAAGCGGGAAAGAAGCGACTTGGATCCAGATTCCTTTGTGTCCCCACACTCCAGGGTGGTTCAGCTTCCACCACAGGGACCCACACCCTCAGGTTAGCCCCCGACACCTCAAAAATGGCCAAAGAGAATAAAAACGGAACCCGGCCAAGCTAATGCTGTCAGCCTGTGGTATATGCAGTCAAGGCCACTTGACCTATCTTCTGTCTGCATAGCCCATAATTCGTTGCAGATAGCTGGTTTCGTCTGCAAAAGGGGCACAGGAAGAAAAGCGCAAAAGCTACAGGGCAGCCCTAACCCAAGGAAGATCCGGACGCTAAGTCTGCAGGCCACAGTGAGGTGGACGCTGCACTCCGGCTCCCATCAAGTTCAGTCTCGACAGGTGAAAAGCAGGGCACTTTGCAGAGTCAACATGAGAAAGGGACTAGAAGAGGCTCTGAGATTTTCCCAGCGTGTTTCATTATCACTCTTTAGGAGAAAGTAAGAGGGGTTCTGGGAACTCAGATGAAAAAAAAAATGGTTTTTTAGAAAAATGGGGGAGGGAGGCACAGTTGCTGAGATCTAAACACTGTACAAAGTAGACCACTCTGGTCTTTATGATTTTCTTCACTAGAGGCACCTTTCCTGACCTGTCTCTGGACCGAGTTATGATTGGCGTACAAGTCAGTTTTCTGAAAACACTAGAAGCCTCTTCATTGCCTTCAGCAAATCCAGAGGAACCACGGAGCCGCCCTTGTAAAGACAGGGTTGGTGGATTCACTCCTTTCCACCGAGGGGCTCTCTGCTACCCACACTGGACATACGTTGGCCAATGAAGCTCCAGAGTAGGACCCTAGTGAAATCACTGAAAAGAACCAAAAGCTAGAGTTCCGCTTCCGAGTAATTCTCACACTTACGTATCTCACAAAGTACTTGGGTCAATGGCCCACCTTCAGACCTAGTCCCGTCATTCACTAGCGTTATCTTGGGCTTACTTTCTCTCAAGTGGGCGAGGCCGAAAGACGTACGGAGAGGAAGAGGCACTAATTATGGTGCCCCAGCTTTCCCATCAATCAGCTCCCCAACAGCACGTGCTGATTAAGAACTAGCGCCTGAGAGCCACTCGAATAAGGACACTTCCACAAAGTTCGGCGCTGTCACTGGTGCTGCTTTCACCTGGCGCTGAATGTTACCTGTCCGTGATCACGTCGTTACAGGAGCGGATGATGACGATCCCCGACCCGGTGGCCAACACTGCCTGCACTGAAGAAACCAGTCTAACGTGCGGCAGAAAAGAAAAAAAAAAAAAAAAAAGAAAAGAAAAAGTCCGGTCCAGGAGACAGCACAAAGCCCAAGCCTTCAACCTGCCTCTCGCGCAGGCGGCCCGGGCGCCAAGGGGGTGAGGGAGAGGGTACTGCCGCCGCCGCCGCGCTCCCCGACCCCCGAGCAGCAGCTTCCCGCCCCGTCCCGCCCCGCGTGGGCGCCCTCCAGCCGGCTCCCTCTCCCTCCCGGGGGGACGCCCGCGGTCTTCCGAGAGCTCCGGCCAGCGCCCCGGAGGGGCAAGGCACCGGGGAGGCAGCCCCCTCGCTTCCTGTCGCCCCCCTTTTCCGCCCTCGGCGCGGCGCAGGGGGCGGGCGCCGGCGGGTCGGGGCGCCGGGCACAGCCCGCGCGCGGCCGGGGTGGGGCGGACGGCGCCCGGCCTCGCCCGTACCTGGTGCTGATCATCACGCAGTCGCTGTCGGTCCAGGCGGGCCGCGCGCGGCGCAGCCCCCAGGTGCACAGTGCGAAGAGCCCCGGGAAGAAGAGCGAGCCGCAGGCCAGCGTCAGCAGCATGGGTGCTCGGGGGTCGGTCGCCGCGCTCGGCGCCTCGGCGTGGCTCAGGTCGGCTCGGCGCGGCTCCCGACTGGCGCGGCCCGCCCGCCCCTGTTTCCACCCTCCGCCCTCCGCCGCCGCCGCCGCCCCCGCCCCCGGCCCGGCCCCGGCCCCGGCCCCGGCCCGCCGCGACTCCGGCAGCCGCCGGGCGCTGGCCCCGAGCCCGCGGCGCCACTCCCCGCGTGACCAGGCCGGCGGCCGCGATAGGCGCGGGCCGGCCGGCCGGGGCGGGGTCTCCCCGCCGCCGCCCCTGGGCCCGGAGGCTTCCCCCGGGTTCCCCCGGCCGGCGGGCGAGCTGCGGCCCGGAGAGCTCCGAGGCTGCCGACGCTGCGCCCCGAACCGGCGGTGTGGAGCGTTCGCCGCCGCCTCCGGAGCGGCCGCGGGGCCCAGGCAGTGGTGGGAAGGGCCGAGGCTCTCGGGGCTTCTGTTCCGTCACCGCGGACGCGTCCCCCTCCCTCCCAGACCGGCGCGACCGACGAAACGCCTCGCACCTGCCCTCAGTCCTCCTCTGCTCCCCGGCCCCAGGCAGAGGGTGCGGGCTGGGGGAGGCCGCGAGAAATCCAGGTACGAAGGTGCCTTCGGTCGAGATCCCACCCCCACCCCCAGGGTTGGGGAGCCCTCCGGGCCGGGGCATCTCTCTTTGGCGGAAGGAAGGAGAGGCCCGGTGAGCTTGTGGCCATCTGCCTGCCCGGCTTATCTACCAGGCACTTTCGCGTCCAAATAGGAGTCTTAAGGAAAAGATCTCTCTGTAGGCCAAACATGGTTTTTCCACGTCCTGCCGCTGCTGCATTTCCTCCGGGGCGGGAGGGCGGGGGGTCACTCCTAAAAGCATTAAATCCCCCTACAGAAGCCAGCAGATCCTCTCTCAATCTTAGTGAGGCGGAATACCATGTCTGCACACCTTCTGTGGTTCTGCGGTGCTGCCTCTTGCCTGTGGGTCAAGATACTCTCCAGTTTCGGTGACTGTTTTGTTGTTGTTGTTGACAATGTTTTCTTATTTTAAAGTTCTCCATCCAGGTGCCCTAATTCACTTGTGCCTATTGCAATGCAAAGGCTTTGTGGCTCCCTTCCCTTCATCAGCATGCAAAATGCTTACGAAAGCCCTGGAGAGGATTCCGAAACGGAGGTGAGGGAGGCTCAGCCTCTCTGGGCCACCGTTTGCTCATTTGTGAAATGAAGAGGCTGACCTACAAGCTCTTTAAGGCTCTTCCAGTTCTAAATTCTTAAGATTCTATGACTTTTATAAGGTAACAGATGATTTCTGTTAGATGCCAATTAAATTTCTCTAACATGGCAGTTATTGGTACAGAAGCAGATAATAGAGTTAACACAGCTTTTTCATCTTCTTGTGCATTGTTGAAGGATTTGACCAACATTAAGGAAACAGAATACTCAAAGGAAAGTCTGAAATTTCTTCCACTTAGGGCAACATCTCTAACTCCCAAATTCATTGCTGACATACATGGTGAACTGAAAAAGACACTCCAGTTTGGTAGCAAGGTATCTGGCAAATACAAAGCTTTCTGTATTTTCACATTTGCATGTGGACAAAGGACAGCTCTCTGTAAACTTTTCGTTGTCTCCAGGACAAATGCTTGTGCATCCCATTTTCTGTTCCCTACCTATTTGTCCCAGTCACCTCCAGCTCCAACTTTTCCAGAGAGGGACAAGTGGTTACCATTTCTCCCTGCCTTCTCTCCTTAAAGGGACCAGCGACATGCTCCAAGGATGCTAACACTTTTAAGTGGTGGCAACCAATCTATTCCCTATGCAAGAAGCTGTTTGTACAGCTCTTACGGGGTCTGTGAAATGAAAACAAAACAACAGATGTTTCACATACAGAAAATAGCAAGTAAAATCAGTTTCCAACACCATGCTCATCAAGTCACCAGAATTTTAAGCTTGAATCACCAGAAAGCCAACAAGCATAAACATGAGACTTGGCTTGTCAAGCCCTATGGCAAATGATAAAGCCAAATAAAAAGCACCAAGCCTTTTTAATACAAACTTCTATTCACTCTTCAAGAGTTTTGAGTCGTGTTTCCTTCACTAGGAAAATTTCTATCTACCTGTTTCTTCCAGGCCTATTTATACATTTTCTTTTTTCTAAAAAAAGTTTTTAATGTCGTATTTACTTTTGAGAGAGAGAGAGGCAGAGTGTGAGTAGGGGAGGGGCAGAGAGAGAGGGAGACAGGGAATCCGAAGCAGGCTCCAGGCTCTGAGTTGTCAGCACAGAGCCCAACCTGGGGCTCGAACCTACAGATCGAACCTACAGATCGCAAGATCATGACCTCAGCCGAAGTCCGACACTTAACCGACTCAGTCATCCTGGTGCCTCCAATATAAATTTCCTTTTCTAGACCACTTTTGCATTTGAATAGTAACCATGTTGTTTTTTCATTTGTATGGATGTTTCCCCACCAAACTTATTAGCTCTCAGAAATAGAACCATTATCTTTCCATATTGTTTCCTAAGTTAGGCCTGGCACATTGCCAGTGCCCAAGAAATACTTGATACATTTTAAAGCTAATATTTATTGAATACTTACTATGTGCCAGGCACTCTATCAAACATTTTACAAGCATTATCTCACTGGATCCTCACAAAGAATCTATTATCATGTGTGTGTGTGTGTGTGTGCGCGCGCACGTGTGCACACACATGTGCGCAAAGTAAGACCCAGAGCAGTGAAAAAACTGCCCAAGTTCACATTGCTGGTGGCAGAGTTGGAGTTTGAACTCATCACCTTCTGCCTTCAAGGTCAGTGTGCTTAATGACTACACTGCCCTCAAACCTGATAAACAAGAAAATAGTTGTCTTTCACAATATAGTTTCTGACTAATAACCACTGTTTCTAATTGTTTGTTCACGAATTAAAACGTGTGGAGTGTAGTTTATGGGCTCTGATGCTGCCGTTATTAACATCATTTTATATTTATACCTTCACAATTTTTCAAATCATTTTCACATATCTCACTTGGTTCTCAAAACAACCCAGTGAAAACAGGAGAACATAGTATTTCATTTTATAGATGAAGAAACTTAAGTGCAGAACGGGAAGCTGACACTCCACCCTATGAAGTAGCAAGGCTCACGGTGGAACGCAGGGTCCTGATTCACGTTCAGGGTGATTTCATGCTGTAGAGTTGGGATTTAAGGAGTTTTTGATTATGCTTCTTAGGTGGGTTTGGAGAGTGAAGTTTGGGTTACTAGAAGCCAAGACAAGACTCATTTACCAAACCAGAATGCCACACCTTGAGTAAGAATTTATAAAGCTCCCAGTTTGGGAGGGCTATGGTGGGATTTCTCTGGTTTCTAACCTCTCTCTCCCATTCCTTTAAACCCCAATCTGGATACCATTAGGGGGCAGGATAGCAGAACTCTCTCCCATTCTGCTCCCTGGTTCCTCTAGCCTTAAATTGAAAATACCCTATTTACTTGTAAGAGACTGAGAATACTCAGGTGAGTGTCTTTAAGATACGCGATGTGCAGGCTGCTACCCTCCATCAAGGACATTTTCTTCCTATCCAGAAAAATGGACCTAAGGAAAAGCAATTGAGATTCACACATGAAACGTCTTTATTTTGAGCTCCAGAACTGAACTGAAAGAGATCTTTGGAGGTCTCTATCCACCCATCAATTACCAAATAATAATAATAATAATAATAATAATAATAATAACAGAAAATGAAACTCTATTCTGAGAAAAGCCGTATTTGCTTAGACCTGCACTTCTTTTCTGTAATAGTGGCATTGGAAGCAGAGACTAAGAAGAACAAAAGGAGAAATAAAATGATGGGAAGAGACGTGGAGAGAAAGATGCAGCACAGGAAGAAAATCTATCGGAAGACTGAGATCGGTACAGCTACAGGGAATAAAGAGGCCAAGATACATCCCCTTTGACTCAGGAAAACAGAGATACAGATCCAGAGATTGGAATTCACAAGTAAACAAAAGGAAGAGGCTGTACGACACAGAGACAGGTAAAAGGAGGCGTACAAAGAGAAAGTGATAGCCCTTTATGGAACATCATTTCCTTTTACACTGGCACCATCAAAAGCCACACTACACTGAAGATATATGGCACAGATAAGGAGGCACCCTGTTCTTAGGACAGAACGTGGCCAAGAGGAAATTAACTGCCTGCCTCTTCTTTTTCCTGCGCTTGTTGGCATTCCATAAGAATACCTGATCAATATGGCTTTGCACTGATACTTTTAGATGTGTTTCCCCTTTAAACGGCGTGCCTCTGGTGGGCAGGCAGGGCCTGTCAGTCCCGAAGGCAGCCAGGACAGATAGCACAGGGGTCAGGATTAGAGGACCTGAGTTCCAGTACTGGCTCTGCTACACCTAAGCTGTGTGACGTGGTGAAAACTACTTAACCTCTCTGTAAAATGTGGGTTCCTTTACCTACCTCCCAGGATGGCTGTGAGAATTAGATGAGAGATTTCAAAAATACAAGTAAACTACATGCCGGGCCCAGGCAAGGGACTATTATTCTTATTTATTTATTTATTTATTTTGAGGGAGACAGAGACAATGCAAGTTGGGAGTGGGGGCAGAAGGGAGAGAGGGAGAGGGAGAGGGAGAGGGAGAAGGAGAGGGAGAGGGAGAGAGAGAGAGAGAGAGAGAGAGAGAGAGAGAGAATTCCAAGCAGGCTGTCAGCACAGAGCCTGATGTGGGGTTCAAACCTACAAAGCCGTGAGGTCACGACCTGAGCTGAAACCATGAGTTGGACGCTCAACCGACTGAGCCATCCAGGCGCCCCAAGGGACTATTATTCTTTTTCTTGGTATCCCCCTAGCACAGTTTCCTGATGTTAAACTTCTCAGTGAGCATCTATGGGGTTGAAGAAGATTTAGGCCTGGCCTTAGCCAGCTTCCAGGCCGCAGCTTCCTCAGTTTTTGTTTGTTTGTTTGTTTGTTTAATATTTATTTATTTTTGAGACAGAGAGAGACAGAGCATGAACAGAGGAGGGTCAGAGAGAGGGGGACACAGGATCCGAAGCAGGCTGCAGGCTCTGAGCTGTCAGCACAGAGCCCGACGCGGGGCTCGAACTCACGGACCGCGAGATCATGACCTGAGGCGAAGTCATCTGACTGAGCCACCTAGGCGCCCTGGCAGCTTCCTCAGTTTTATCCTGCACTGTTTGCAAAAGCAAACTGTGAGTCTACGAGGCACAGTCCCACCCCAAGCACATGGCTTCTACAAACAGTGACCACGGCTGCATACCACAGGGAAGTCTTTGCTCCTGTACACAGCGATAATGATCTCGCTCAACAAAAACCATAATTTACACAAAGAACTGATTATGTAGTGCTTGCCTTTGTGTGCTGCTTTACATTTTTAAGGCACTTTCACATATTTCTTTTGCTATAAATGCAAAATTTTGCTTGTTTGCAGATCAGCACACATAACCAAAAGTAGTGTGAATTCTAAACTCTAGTTAAAAAAAAAAAAAAAATTGAAGGGCATTGAACCATTAAGGAAATTACCTTTGAAATGCGTTAGAACCAGCAAATTGCTGTGAACAAATTCAGCTGCCTTCCTAAATTATCAGAGCCATAATTTTAGTGTCTTTGTGTCTCATAATTAATTCCGTGACAGGTTTATTTTGCTTGCTCTACTTAACTAAACTCTGCTGGTATTTTTAGCTTTCTGGTAAAAAAAAATATGTTAGAAAGTAAAATATGCCAGGGCGCCTGGGTGGCTCAGTCGGTTAAGCGTCCGACTTCAGCTCAGGTTATGATCTCACAGTTCATGAGTTCGAGTCCCGGGTCGGGCTCTGTGCTGACAGCTCAGAGCCTGGAGCCTGCTTTGGATTCTATGTCTCTGTTGCTCTCTGCCCCTCCCCCACTCGTGCTCTGTCTCTCTCCATCTCTCAAAAATGAATAAACGTTAAAAAAATAAATAAATAAGTAAAACATGCCCACTATGGAAAATAATCACAATAATGCCATCACTGAGAGATGTCACTCTCAGATATTGACATCTTGGTAGAATTCATCCCAGTTCTCTTTTTTTAATATTTAATTTATTTTTTAAATTTACATTTAAGTTAGTTAGCATATAGTTGCAACAATGATTTCAGGAGTAGATTTCTTAATGCCCCTTACCCATTTAGCCCAGCCCCCCTCCCAGAACCCCTCCAGTAACCCTCTGTTTGTTCTCCATATTTAAGTCTCTTAGGTTTTGTCCCCCTCCCTGTTTTTATATTATTTTTGCTTCCCTTCCCTTGTATTCATCTGTTCTGTATCTTAAAGTTCTCATATGAGAGAAGTCATATAATATTTGTCTTTCTCTAATTTCGCTTAGCCTCATACCCTCTAGTCCCATCCACATAGTTGCAAATGGCACCTCTTTATATGCATTTATTACATATTTGATTGAGATCATGCTTTAAATTAATCTTGAATATTAATATTTCACTTAGAAGTATTTTCAGTGTTATTAAATCTTTACAAACCTCATTTTTCATAAGTCAGAAGTAATTTGATATTTGATTATTATAGATGATCTTTTAAAGTGGGTTATCATTTGTTTTGAAAGGAATTCTTAACTGGGGCATAGTGGGTTTGTCCATAGGCACACACTTTGGCACGAAGACAGGCAAGGTCTTCATGTGTTCTGGTAGCTTTAACTTTAAAAATAGTAAGAGTCCAGGGTTCCTGGGTGGCTCAGTCAGTTGAGCGTCTGACTTTGGCTCAGGTCATGATCTCACGGTTTGTGAGTTCGAGCCCCGCATAGGGCTCTGTGCTTTCAGTACGGGGTCTGCTTCAGATCCTGTCTCCCCTCTCTCTCTGCTCCTCCCCTGAGCATGTGTGTTTTCTTTCTCTCTCTCTCTCAAAAAAAAGAAAAAAAGTAAGAGTCCTATCCTTATTAGCATTCAGTTTCTGTCTTTAAAGTGGGCATCATAAGAAACTAAAGCTGCTATTTAAGTATCATTTTTTCTTTTTATAGGCTGAGCTCTATTAACCTATTTTGTGAACTGTAATTACATAGGGCCTTGGTGCTTGTTTAGGCAGTGAAGGAAGAGCCATTCTTTGTGCAGCTAAGTTTGTAATGTCTTTTAGCATACACAGGCAATTTCCACCCCAAGAGTTAATTACGTCTCAAGAAGATTGTGGATGAAAATCTAAATGGCCCAAAATAAAAACAATGCAGAGAAAGCTAATTAGTTACAAGGACTTAAGAGCCTTATTTGGGAAGGAAACTTCATTATGTATAGCAACAAGCACCTCAGCCCCGAGCATACTGGTGCATGCTTATGCGGCGGCTGAGTGTCACCGCTTGTCTGGGACCGACCTCACAAATTAGTAATTGTGAGTCTGAAGGCCGAATAAACTGTTGAGTTATGAGCCAGACTGAAATACGTCTGCCCTTCAGGCAGAGCAAATTCCCATGTTGTCAGCTAACATGATGGAGCTGCCCGGCAGGGGTCTTAGAGGATTTGGAAGATTTTAAATACTATTGCAATATGAAGGACAGGAAGCCCTTGGTAGTCAAGATTCTGCCACTTTCCTTCTTTTACGTGTTGTAAGTCCGTTGTTTCCGTATGCCACATCCGTAGCTCGATGGGTTTATCTCTATATGCTCTCTTCTATTTCAGTTTTAAATACCATGTTCACTCAATCTGCTGCTGTTTAACACCCTACTGTTGAGGTCCTAGCCAATATAACAGTGCACATATAAGCCTTCAAAACAGATTTTAACATTAAAAAGGAAGAGACTATAATAATTTATCAAGAAAAAACTATGGAAACAAATTTGACAATAAATTATATTTAATATAAAAAATAAAAACAGAAAAGCAAAAAAAAAAAATAAGAAAATCAACTAAAATATAGAATAAAATAATTGAGGTAAGGTGGCTGGATACAAGACCAATACCCAAATTAAATGGCTTTTCTATAAGCCAGCAAATAAATATCAATTAGAAAATGTAATAGAAAAGGAGGAACATTTACAATGTTTATTTTAATTCCAGTATAGTTAACATACAGTATTATATTAGTTTCAGGTATATTTTTAAATATATTTTTAATATATTTTTTTAATTTATAATTTTATAATTTATAAAATCTGTTACAAGTTTTAGACCTAACAAGAAATATGCAAGACCTGTATGAAGAGAGCTATGAACCCTTCCTGTAAGACATAAAAGCCTTAATAAATAGACAGCATGGTCCTAAAGGGAAGATTCAATATTGTAAGCATGTATATTTTCCTCAAGTTGATCTATAAATTCAATACAATTCCAAGTGAAATCCTAATATGTTTTTAATAGATTCAGTAAGCTCTTTCTAAAGCTTATGTGAATTAAAGAAAATGTGCAAGAGTGGCAAAGAAATATTTGAATAAAGAACACTGGGGGAAGGGAGGAAGTTACAATATATCAAAATACCTCAAATTATCCTAACTGAAACAGTGTAGAAGAAACAAATAGATCAATGGAATAAAACACAGTCCTGAACCAGACCCACTAAATTTAGTCTGTAGCAAACACATCATACTTGTGAGGAAATGAAGAACTAACTAAGAAAACCACAGAATTCGTTAGCCATCCTTTGGAAAAAATAAAATTAGTTGAATACTGCCCCTCCACAATACATGTCCTCCCAGAACCTCAGAATATGACCTTATTTGGAAATGGCGTCTTTGCTGATTTAATTATGGTAAGGACTGAGGTGAGACCCCACTAGGTCAGCGTAGGCCCTAAATCCAATGAGAGTATCCTTATAAGAGACAGAAAAGGACATAGAAAGGAAGGTGATGTGAGGATGGAGTGAGAGTTTGGAACGATGAGTCTACAAGCCAAGGACTGTGGGCAGCTACCCGAAGCAAGGGGAGGGGCTTGGGTTAGTTTCTCCCTCAGAGCCCCCAACAAGTAATCAACCCTACCAACACCTTGATTTCAGACTTCTGCCCTCCAGAACTATGAGAAAATTAATTTCTGTTGTCATAATGCACTCAGCCTTTGGTAATTTGTTATGGCAGTCCTAGAAAATGAATACAATGCCACACACCAAACACCAATATAAATTCCAGATATACAAAAGATTAAACACGGAAAGCAACACTATAGATATACTAGAAGAAAAGTTTGAAAAATATTCTTATAATTCACACTGTCTCCCTCTCTCTCTGCCCATCCCCATTCATGCTCTCTCTCTGTCTCTCTCTCTCTCAAAAATAAATAAAAACATTAAAAAAAAAAGATTTAGAGACTAATGATGGCTGTGGGAACGGTCTCTCATACCAGTGACTCTCAATGGGGGACTGAGGTAGAGGAAGCCATCAGAATTTTGAAAAATATTATATTTAGGAAATAAAACTTTTCACTGGTTTTCTGATGTAGATCTAAAGTATAGATTTAAAATAAAAATCTATATTTTAAAAATAATTCTTGGCTGGTGGAGAAGGGATATCACCTGTGTATCAGTGATTGTGAAATTGAAGAATATTATGTGTGGGAAGGCTGTTCACAAAATTTTTATGTTTAGCAGAAGGAGTCAGGGGCTTAAAAAAAGAGGTTAAAAAAAGTTTAAGATATATTCAGTGGAATCCCCCTTTCCCTTCAAACTGCATGCAAAAGGTGCAAATGTGTATTTTTCTGGGGAAAGGATCTATATAGTGTTCTTCATGTCCTCCAAGGGACTCAGACTCAAAAAAGATTAAGAACTACTGGTGTAGACCAGGAGAAGAGAAGTGGTTGAAGATCCAGCTCAGGAAATACAACAGAAGAAGTAGAGACAAAGAAACAAGAAAACAGGGCTGGAAGTGGCAATGGCATTGTAAGACACTTAAGGATGTTAGATACAATAAATTAACGGCAGCTACATTATAATGATTGTACTGGTTAGTTAATGTTAATTGTATAAAACCAAATGTTTTTGTTTTTGTTGTAAAGTGTAAGACGTACACAAAAGTTCTGTCATTTTGGCCTATATAGTTATCACCTTGTCAAGTAGGCGAAGGAATTACTGAATGTGAATCCTATGTAGCCACTGCGGAAGTTCTAAAGGCATCTGGGAGCCAGCATGACTGAATGCCTGAGCTATGATCGTGGGAACAGGGGAGCTGCTGAAGCTAGCTGGCAATTAGGATCTGTTTAGCAAGAACAGGCATGCACAGAGAACGGGCGTGCCAATCAAAACAAAACTGGGTGTCTAGGCTATGGGGACGAGCAGAACATCTGACTGCCGATCAAAACCAAATGCTGGTGGTTCAGGATATTCAAAAAATTGAGGAATGAAGGACAGCAAAAGACAGTATCATCATGAAAAGCCACATACTAAAAACAGTCCATAAAGGAGTGCCAATCAAACATTTTTTAAACAAGCTTTCTTGTAGAAATCAAATTATATTCCTCCAATTACAAGTTGGCATGGGAACTTTGCCACCCATAGTGATAATAGGATCATAGTAATAATAGGATAATTGTGTTTGAGAGTCCTAGGAGGCATTTTAGAAATTTGTAGGGAATATTTTTGGTTAATACAGTGTTGGAATGGGGCTATGCTACTGGCCTTTAGTGGCTAAGGATCAGGTGTTCAGACATCTTGCCATTTTTTTTTTTTTTACAAGAAATCTCACAAAAAGCTCAGTTGTTTAGGGGAGGGTCATTATGAAGGGGAAGCTTAATTGGAAGAAAGATACTGTCTTGATCTTATAAAATAACATACTCTGCACAATGTCTACTTAATGTAGTACAGCTACTTCAAAAACAATCAAACCAGTTGTAAATATACCAGGGTTTTGGAGATTCCCTTTAACAGAGGTAGAAAGAAACGCAAAATTGACAGGCATATGAAATTGAAAGACCTCACTGGATGTCATTAACAAAGGCTATTTTAAAACTACTTAATACTTCCATCCTAATGGGAAACATTATGAAAATTCATTTGGGGGTTACTGGATGTTCCCACTTTATTTTGATGCTGTCCTGAGAGATGCACCCCATAAATCCCCTGTGGCCTACTGTGCTCCTCCTTTAACAACCCCTCCCCCCTTTTCCACTGCCTATTACAGGGTAGGGCTTCCAAGGTATGTGAGTAGGTTTTAAGTATTAGAGACTGAATTTATGCATCAGGTGAAATTTCAAGTGAGAAAATGTTTTCTGTAATACTCTGTCATCAGCTGTACCCCATCCCACTGCATCACAGGAAAAAAATTGTGAGAATATCACATGCTCCTTATTTTCATCTCCAAATTTCTCATATATGTGAATATCCATATTTTATCTTAAAACCATATAATCTGTCTCTCCAGACTGCCTCCTTCCATTTCCCTCTTTCGCTTATCATAAATAAGTCTAGCCTGTCATTACTTATCTTAACGCCCTTTTTTTAAATGTAGGGTCCACCTGTATCTCTGCTCTTTTGTCTTCCTACACTTTTTGTACTGGACAGCTTTCTTAAACCCAAGCTTATATTCATTACTAGTATCTTATCTGCAGAGAGGGAGAAGGGAAATAATTGAGTTGGGAGCTGCAGAGTAGGGAAGCAGCGGGAATGCAATTGAGTTGACAATGCATAAAGGACAAGCAGTGGAAACTGGATACCATGAATTTGGACTGGAAACCGTCATCCTTGTTTCATGACCTGCCACAATTATGCCCACTTCTCAGAAGCAGAGAAAACGAAAATGAGGGGACTAGGGCTGATAACAGGCATGCTAAACTTGGTCATGTCACTTCTCTGCTCACAGTCCTTCCAAGGCTTCTCATTCCTTAACATGACCTTCAGGAGCCTCCATCATCTGGCACCACCTATTTCTCTAGCCTCTTCTTTACCATTCTCCCCTTGGCTTTCAAAGTCCCATCCCCCTGGCCAATTTCTTCCATCCTCAAGGCTTCTGCACACACCATTCCTTTCATCTGTCACCTGCGATTCCTCTCACCACCCACCCTTTGCTTCAGCTCAAAATTCATTTCCTCAGAGATGCCTTTCCTGACCCCCAGATCCAATCAGAATACTCTTTCAAAATAGTCTTTCAACGTATGCTTTGTCTTTCATTATGTTTATTTGTATGAATACTCTTTTCAGACATGGAAATAGCTCTGTGGAGGCAGGCACTTGATCTATTTTGTTGACTGCTAAATTCCCAGCACCTAGCCTAGTGCCTATCACCAGCAAGAACAGCAGGAACATTCATTCATTCATTCAATACATATATTGAGTTTATTGAATGAGTGAGTGAATGTTTGGAAGAGTTAGCTATGGGATCTTGGACAAGTTATTTAATTTTTTTTAATGCTTATTTATTTTTGAGAGACAGAGAGAAAGACAGAGCCTGAGCGGGAGAGGGCAGAGAGAGACAGAGGGAGACAGAGAATTCGAAGTAGGCTCCAGGCTCTGAGCTGTCAGCACAGAGCCCAATGCGGGGCTTGAACTCAAGGACCGTGAGATCACGACCTGAGCTGAAGTCGGACGCTTAAGTGACGGAGCCACCTAGGTGCCCCACAAGTTATTGATTTTAACTACGTCTCCATTTTCTCATCTGCTAAATGGGGCAATGATACTAACTTCCAACCTCAGAATGCCATGTGGGTTAAAAGAGATAATGCATGCCTAGCATGGTGCCTGGCATATGGTAGGAGCTAGGAAATGTTAGCTCTTATCACGATTAAAAAGCTCTATGAGCAACCAGAACTCTTGTATATCACTGGTAGGAATGCAAAAATTATACAGCTATGTTGGAAACACGGTTTACCAGTTTCTTACAAAGCTTAACACAGACTTTCCATACAACCCGGCAATCCCACTTCTAAGCATTTACCCCAGTAAAATGAAAACTTTTGTTCACACAAAACCTGCACATGACTGTTCACAGCAGCTTTATTCATCATTGCCAACAACTGGAAACAACTCAAATGTCCTTCGACCAAAGAATGGAAAAACAAATTGTGGTATAGCCGCACAGCAGAATAGCACTCAGCAAGGAGAAATGAACTACTGACACATGCAACAACATGGATGAAATGCAACAGCTTCACGCTGGGTGAAAGAAGCCAGACTCCGAAGGTGACATGTGGTATGATTACATTTATATGACATTCTGAAAAGGCCACACCGTAGGGACAGAGATCAGGTCAGTGGTTGCCAGGCAATGGGGTGGAGCATGAGGGAATTTGGAGAAATAATAGAACTGTCTCAGGTCTCGATTGGGATGGTAGTTACATGACTATACGCCTTTAACAAAACTCATGGCATTGTAAACTGAAAGGTGAATGCTACTGGATGTAAATTATGCCTTAATACGAAAGATGGCAAAAAATTCCAATCAGGTGGATCAAATTTTTCCTTTCAAAAAAAGTATTATAAAAGTAGTACAGGCTATTGGTAGACATTCTGGAAAAATATAGAGTGTACTTTCCATCACCTGCGGAACAGTAATATTTCTTTGATGTCATTTTTATATGTGCAAAATACACATACATGGGGGCTATACTGTACATTTTTGCTCTCCCAAATGTACGTTTTACTTCCTGAAACATATTAAGCACGTTTTTCCATGACATTAAGTAACTTTCAAAACCATAGTTTTATGAGTCAGTACTATTCTATCGTATAGCCGATTTATATTTTTAAGCCTTCTCTTATTGTTAGAAATTGCTTTCACGTTTACTACAATTTTGATAAAATTAAAAAAAAAAAAAAAGTTCAGCGGGCCCAAGGACTCTTCCATTTTGTAAATGCACAATGTTTAACTGGTAAAACAACTCCTCTGGTTGGCTACAATTGTCTCATTGTTTTAAGCGTCTGGAGGAAAAGCAGTTCCACAGGAAGATCTGGCCTCTCTTCCCATCGTGGTGCATGAGGACTAGACACCCTAATATTACCTGTATTACTAGCTTAAATTTGCATAGCACTTTTTATATTTAACGCTCACCACATCCTTGCAGGGGAAGGGGCAGATGCAGTAATTTGCCCAAGAACCCACAGCTTATCAGTCGTGGAATGGGACTTAGACTCCAGATATTCAGAGTCTCGGAAAGTAAACATTTCCCCAGCGGCGGAGCGCTAATTTGGCTCTTCCCCCTTCCTCCACTAGGGAGAGGCTGCAGACACCCCCAGAAAACTCTGCCTAGAGGCTTGGCACACGGGGAACTTAACTCTGTCAAGTGGACGCTGTCCCTCCGACAAATTGTCCTTGGCAACATCGCCACTTACCAGCTGGGGTCATTTCTCCCCCGGTGGCAGGGGAACACCTACTGCCACTGACCAAGGGGGCCCTGGGAGCGGTAGGATCGCCGGCTTCGCGGCCTGCGAGGGTTGCTGTCGGTCGGTCGCGACGCTGTCGGGGCTCACCCTCACTGGGGGTCCTGCCGGGGGGGTGGGGTGGGGAGGCGGCCAGGACCTCCCCAACACCGGGGCCTCCGTCGGGGGGGCGCCCTCGGCGAGGTGAAGCGTGCCCCCACACCATCTTAAGGAGAGCTGAGGACAGGCAGGGGTTGCGGGACCACTGGACTGCCCGGGGAGACTCCGGGGACGTGACAGGAATGCCTCCTCCGCGGTCGCAGAGGTCAGTCCTCCACTATCCCAGAGTGCCCCCGATCCCGGAAGTGCCCTGCTTTCCGGAAGTGCCCGGCAGGCTGAAGGAAAGGAGGTTTGCCTGAGCGCTGCAAAGAGAGGGCTGTGGTTCTGGTGCGTGGCGGGGGGCGGCTGGCGGTGGTACTCGGGGTTGAGGTGAGCGTCGGGAGGGAGCTGGGCGGAGGGATGATGGAGGAAGAGGAACTGGAGTTCGTGGAGGAGCTGGAAGCCGTGCTGCAGCTCACGCCTGATGTGCAGCTCGCCATCGAACAGGTGAGCGTTCCGTGCCCTGACGGGGCAGGAGAGCTGAGGGTGGGGAAGTCTGGGGGTGGGACCCGAGGTGGGATGGGGAGGAAGCAGTCTTTGGACGGAGAGGTGGGAGCTAGGCGCCGAAGGGAAAGGACAGGTTTGGGGGGAGGTGGTGATGGGAAGGGGTTGCTGAATCCAGGGGAGGGAGAGGACCCTTTCTAGGCCTTGATTGTCTTTAGAGGATGAGGCGTCCTGGTGAGTTTGGGCAAAGGAACCGCGCCTCCTGAAAGCATGAACCTGGAAGAAGGGAGTTCGTGGATACCAACGTCAGATTTGGGGGGTTATTTACCAGGCTGGTGTGCCGCTGCTCCCGCTTCTTAGTCTAACCTTTTGTGAGGGACTAGGAATTGAGAAGGGGAACAACTTTAACACCTGCAGCGGGTCACAGAGCAGAGGGGACAAGGTTGAAAAAGGACCCTTTACCGTACTTAAATGGTTGAGAATTTCTGCTGTTGATTAATTTGGATTAGGTTGAAGAATATTCCCGGGAGGCCTTCCTTCCCTTCCGAAACTCTTTGGTTGACTAAATTCTCTTTTCAAGTTTACTGGGTTTTTAAGAGTAATTGTATTGGAAATAGTGACTTAGACCCTTGTGCAGGATTTTGCTTCTGATAAAGGGAGAGGATCTCCGTTAAAGGAATTGGTGTAGGGGATGAGATTTAAGAAAAGGAGGGTTGTGCCATATTTAATGACCACTGGGAAGTTTTTTGAAATAAAGCATTACTACTACCATTGCTAATAGTTAATTTTTTTTTTTGAGCATTAATACTGATTATAGGCCTGCCACTGTACTAACTTATTTGTATTGTCCCATTTATAGATTTTTGGATGTGTGTTTTTCCACCAGTGGTTGGATTACCCCATACAAAGGACACTTGGCACATCCTAAGGATGCCAGGCCACTGGGCAAAGGTTTTGTTGTTCAGGCCCCAGCTCCCCACCCGCCTCCACCTGACAGAAAAAGACATACATTTCATTTTCTCTTTGGACCTAATGGGCCCTAATAGAAGAAACAAACAACGCAGTCAGTTACGGTTTGGCAAGGATTTTAGAAGAGTGTATTTTTGCTGTTTCTTAAGAAGACTGAGTTCTAGCATAGGTTTAGCTAATGAGCAGACATCAGAAAAGAATTGGCTTCCCAGAATGACGGTCTTGAGCTGGTGAAATCCAGTACCCAGGGCATCACTCCACTGCTTTCATAATCTACCTTGTTACATGTTTTTCAAGTTGTAGCTTTTGAAGGGAGTTATTTTTCAGAGGCAGTGTTCTTTCTTCTGCTAAAGAGATGGACAGTTCCTGAATGCAAGCTCCA
The DNA here is from genome assembly GCF_018350175.1 of Felis catus. Taxonomy (NCBI): domain Eukaryota; kingdom Metazoa; phylum Chordata; class Mammalia; order Carnivora; family Felidae; genus Felis; species Felis catus. The sequence goes on along the minus strand of NC_058381.1, from coordinate 15,874,770 downwards.
TTTCCTGACGCTGTCTGAAGCGTAAAAATTGCTTCAGTGCAAAGTGAATTCCAGTACTAAGCCATCACAGACATATGCATAAGTCTTTTATCAAGCCTTCCTTAATACAGTCATGTCATCAGCTGGTTTAATCTGATAGTGGACAAAGCCCATTTATTTTCCCTTGTCTGTGGAATTTTGTTGATATCTGTGGAACTTGCCACTGTTGCACATTCTGTTAGTTGCACCAAGATGTTAAAATTACAGATGTTAGTGAAAATCAAAGATTCACTTTAACAGATATTTTCCCAAGCAGTCGTTGGGTGTTAAGCCTTTAAAATGAAAGAAGGTATGTTTCTTGCTTTCAAAGAGTTTACCATCCAGTAGGAAGGAAAGAAAGAGTACATTAAACAAGACAGAAAGATGACAGTTATTTTTTAATCCCCTGTCTTTATACAGGTGTTTCCAAGCCAGGATCCTCTAGATCGAGCAGATTTCAATGCCGTGGAGTATATCAATACCCTGTTCCCAACAGAGCAAGTGAGTATAGGGTTTTCTTCATTTCAGTGGCCTCTGGCTCATCCCACGTGTTGTGATTGCTATGTTATACTGCATGATCTAAGGAGACTTGATAAACAAATGAGAGTTAAATTCAAATCATTGTAACCGATTGGGGTTTGGTGGGGGGTAAGCTTATACCAAATACTGTTGTGTGAGAGTGGAATTCTTCGTATTGTGAGCATATTATTAGAAATTGTAATGGGGCGCCTGGGTGGCTCAGTCACTTAAGTGTCTGACTCTTGATCTCAACTCAGGTCTTGATCTCAGGGTCATGAGTTCAAGCCCTGTATTGGGCTCTGTGCTGGGCATGAAGCCTACTTAAAAACAAAAAAAAGAAGAAGAAGAAGAAGAAGAAAGAAATGCTATCTTTAGTCTGTAAGAGTCACCTACATTTTCTATGGTAAATTGGGAGGTAGAAAGGATTTTTAAAATTAATCGGGAAGAGTGGGAGTGAGGTGGGGAGGATAACCCTGGGGTCATAAAGCTACTCTCACTCCTATTTTGAGATGCGAATTTTCAGACTTTGTTTTTTATTTTGTTGTGTTGGTTGGCTTGCCTATACAGATGGGTTTTTCTTACACAGTTGTTTTTTGGGTGTTTAGGTGAGAAGTAGAGAATTAGAAGCATCAGAGTCGGGAGAAAGTCAGCTAGAGTTCTTTTTGGTAATTCATTTATGAATTCAGCAAATGTTCAGTGGGCACCTGACAGGTACCGGTCACCAAGCTAGGCGCTGGGGGCACAAAGAAGAATAACACCCGGTCCATGCCCTTGAAGTGTACATGATCAAGGGCGGGGGGCTGGGGGAGAGACACTGATGAATGCTGTGGGGGAGGTATTGAATGGTTTAGTGAGGAACAAAGGAACGTTCTTCCTAAGAAAATCAAAACCTCAGAGAGGAGGCAGGCCTTCTGCCAAATCTTAAAGGAGTCATTCCTTCATTTAGTCACACACATTTATGAAGTGTCTGCTAAATGCCAGGCACTGTTTAGAAACTGGCGGGAAATGGTGTGGCAGGCAAGTTCCTAGTCTTGTGGAGTCTAGCGTGAGGAAGAAGACAATAAACAAACCAACAAATAAATATACAAGAAATTCTCAAGTGTCGTGGATACTATGGTAAACAGCAGGTGCAGCGGGGGTGGGGGGCTCCTTTAGATAAGTGGCCGGGGAAGGTCTGTGTGAGGTACTTCCCTTTAAACTAAGACTTGATACCTATGAAGGAGCCAGGCCTGTGGCCGTCTGGCGGAACACTACCCTAGGCAGAGTCAACTGATGGGCAAATCTAGGATGACAGGGAGAGAAGTTCATTCTAAGCACAGGACAAAGGCTCGGAGATGAGAAACACAGAGTGTGCACAGGGAACAGAGCCTCCTAGGAGATAAGGCTGACGGGGTTGGCAGAGCAAGGGTCCTGAAGGGACCGTGTTCTCTAGGCTTGCAGGCCCCGCATGCCTCTCAGGGAAATATTTTCCACACAGCTCATTGTCACCGGGCCCAGTTTTAGGTTTGTACACACCCTCAAAGTATTAGGTACATACTCTAGTAGCCGTCTTAAATAAATTAGGTTTTAGTAGTGTTTGTTACATAAATAATAAAAACAGAGGTTTTTGTCATGTACTGTCAATAAAGTATACTATATCCAGCCCCCGCAAAATAGAGATTTTAATGTTTTCTTTTCACACTCTAATGGGCATTATTGCAAACCCCTTTGGGATGTCCACGCCCTGCGCTGGAGACAGTGACTCTAGGCAGTGGCTGTTCACTTACGGACTTTAGATAGCCTGGGGGGCTCGGTCATTTAAGCATCGACTCTTGATTTCAGCTCAGGTCATGGTCTCATGGTTTGTGAGATTGAGCCCCGTGTCGGGCTCTGTGCTGACAGTGTGGAGCCTGCTTGGGATTCTCATTCTCTCTCTCTCTCTCTCTCTCTCTCTCTCTTTCTCTCTCTTTCTTTCTGTCTGTCTCTCTCTGCCCCTCCCCTGCACATACCTTCTCTTTCTCAAAAAAAAAAAAGGACTCTTGACAGGGTAATGACTGGATCAGATTCACATTTAAAATATTCCATCTGGCAGCAGAGCAGAGGGTGAGCCAGGGGAGGCAGAACTGGAGGCAGGAAGACCAGTTGGCAGATCACCTACAGGGGGCGATAAGAGCCCGAGTGAAGACTGGGATTCAGAGAGCAAGTCCACAGAGCCATTTAGGAGTCCAAAGTCACAGACTGGTTGAAAGGATGTGGAATCTAAAATTCCTTCCTTTACCCACCAAAACACACTTCCTCTGCCCAGTTTTCTAAGAAGTCTGGGCCTAGCTGGTGAACAAGACAGATGGGGTCCTTACCAACCCAGAGCTTCTGGTCTACCTTAACAGGTAATAAATACACCATTAACAGATTATAAGTGAATTATTATGGCTCTACAAAGCCTGTTTGTATAATTATGATTTGTTACTTGCTCTCTAAAGACCCCTAAGTTCTGCTACAACTGTGATAATAGTTAACATTTATTGAACACACAGATACCATTCTAAACATTTAATAGTGGTGTTATGAGAATAAGGAGGCACAGAGGGAGAAAGAGTGCTCAGCCTTGCCATGAAGGAAGCGCACCAAGTACTGTGGGAGCAAAGCACACGCCGCCTCACTTAGTCTCAGGGACCCAAAAAGACTTCCCTGAAGAAATGGCATTTCAGCGGCACGTTATACGCCAAATGAAGGATTTTTTTTTTTAATTAAAAAATTTTTTTTCATGTTTTATTTATTTCTGAAAGGGAGAGACAGCAGGAGCAGGAGCCTGAAACAGGCTGTCAGCCCAGAGCCCAACATGGGGCTTGAATCCTTGAACCACGAGACCATGACCTGAGCCAAATTTGGACGCTTAACCGACTGAGCCACCCAGGTGCACCCAAATGAAGGATTTTGAACTTTGCTCTCTAGCCTAGCAGAAGGAGTGGGTCAACACCAGATACCTTTAAGCTAATTTGGGGATAAGGAGGAAGAGCAGGCTTTAGTGGTAAATAGAGTAGGAGTGGGGTGTAAGGGCAAGCTAAGTTTTGAACATTTGGGGGCCATTCCGGTGGAAGTGTGGATTTGGATATTTGAGTCTGGAGCTCATAATTCTCATAATTATTAATATTTTTGGCATATATCCTTCCAAACTTTTTCTTTTATTTTTTTAATTTTTATTTTTTGAGACACAGAACATGGGCACAAGTGGGGGAGGGGACAGAGGGAGAGAGGGAGCGGGGAGAGAGGGAGGAAGGGAGAGAGAGAGAGAGAGAGAGAGAGAATGAATCTTAACCAGGCTCCACACTCCGTGCAGAGTCCAACGGGGTGCTCAATCCTGTGACCCTGGGATCATGACCTGATCTGAAATCAAGAGTCGGATGCTCAGCTGACTGAGCCATCCAGACTCCCCCTTCTAAGCTTTTTCTAATGAACATATTTGGGGCGCCTGGGTGGCTCAGTCAGTCAAGCATCTGACTTCGGCTCAGGTCATGATCTCATGGTCCGTGAGTTCGAGTCCTGTGTCGGGCTCTGTGCTGACACCTGGGAGCCTGGAGCCTGCTTCAGATTCTGTCTTCCTCTCTCTCCTCCCCCACTTGCCTTCTGTCTCTCTAAAAATAAATAAACATTAAAAAAAATTTCTAATGGACATATTCATTTTTTTAAATAAAGTTGGAGAAAATGGTATGATTCTGTGTGATTGTCTTTTTTGAGATTTCACAGATAGCCTTTAGAGCTCATTGTTTAGTGTGAAAGAGGAATTCTAGGAATTAGCTGGAGGTAGAAATTTGGGAACAACTTGTATAAAGACAGCAGTTTTAGCTGTGAAAATACCATTTGCCCCACTGTATCAAGAATGCTGACTCGGGGCGCCTGGGTGGCTCGGTCGGTTAAGCGTCCGACTTCGGCTCAGGTCACGATCTCACGGTCCGTGAGTTCGAGCCCCACGTCGGGCTCTGTGCTGACAGCTCAGAGCCTGGAGCCTGTTTCAGATTCTGTGTCTCCCTCTCTCTCTGCTCCTCCCCTGTTCATGCTCTGTCTCTCTCTGTCTCAAAAATAAATAAACGTTAAAAAAAAAAAATTAAAAAAAAAAAAAAAAAGAAGAATGCTGACTCATCAAAGCAAAAATAACTGTTAGATTTGGAAATTACATAGGAAACCACCAGGTTCTCACTTCTTCCTGACATGTTTTTATATGTATTTGATTTTAAACTACTGAAGGTAGCAACTAGACATTTGTCATTCCACAGATGTAGTTATATGTCTTGTCTAATCGTACCTCCATGTGCACGATAACGTGTAGTGAAGTTTCTTAGCAATGTAAGAAAATTTATGACACAAGGTTGCTTTTATTTCTCCAACCCCAGATTTACACTTAGCAGTTCATTTTCCAGCCCAGATTCCCATGTCTATAATGACAACGTAATAGAAAATAGTGGCATGAATCATAATGTCTTTCACCTATTGCTAAATCTTGGGCAAAACCCATCTCTACACCTCATGGACCTGCAGCAAATACTTCTGAGTCGAGTTTAGAATATTTAGGGGCGCCTGGGTGGCTCAGTCAGTTAAGCGTCCATTTTCTTTTTTTTTTTTTTTTTAATTTTTTTTTTTCAACGTTTATTTATTTTTGGGACAGAGAGAGACAGAGCATGAACGGGGGAGGGGCAGAGAGAGAGGGAGACACAGAATCCGAAACAGGCTCCAGGCTCTGAGCCATCAGCCCAGAGCCTGACGCGGGGCTCGAACTCACGGACCGCGAGATCGTGACCTGGCTGAAGTCGGACGCTTAACCGACTGCGCCACCCAGGCGCCCCTAAGCGTCCATTTTCAGCTCAGGTCCTGATCTCACGGTTGGTGAGTTCAAGCCCCATGTCAGGCTCTGTGCTGACCTCTTGGAGCCTGGAGCCTGCTTTGAATTCTGTGTCTCCCTCTCTCTCTGTCCCTCCTCCATTCGTGCTCTGTCTCTCTGTCTCTCTCTCTGTCTCTCTCTAAAATAAACATGAAAAAAAACTTAAAAAAATTTGAAGTAGATATCAGTGTATCAAGAATGAGTTTAGGGTCACTCTAAGGAGGAGGATGTGTATGCGGTGTCTGTTGAGTAGGAGCGGCTTGCGCGTCAGTGGTTGCCTGGAGATATGTGCCTGGAGTCAGGACATCCCCAGGTAGTTCTAACTCACTAGGTCCATGTGGCAGGAGCTCAGCTTGCTGTATTTATAGGGCTCTTAGGGGTAGTTCTGAAGAGTAGCCAGGTTTGGTAACAAAGATCTGGAAAATTTTTCTAGTCTCCTAGTAGAAAACTGAAGATAATCATTTGCCATGTTTTCATTAAAGGTTTGATTAGGGGAACCTAGGTAAAATCTATAAAAATAAATATAAAACTGATACAATTAATAACTTTGACAGAAGAGTCACATGGAGCTGTTTCTAAAGATTTTTTTCTAAAGAATTTTTAATGACCCCCCCCCCCCCCAATGCTCTGGATCTGTGTTGTTAAGTGAAAACAGTAAGATGCCAAATTGTTTCTCATGCCAGTTTAATTTTTTTAAGCCACATATTTGCTTAGAAAGAACAGTAGAAAAATATACCAAAACGCTGATGGTGATTATTTTCTGATGGAGGTGCAGTGGGAAGTTCTGTATTTTCTGTAATTAGCAAGAACTGCTATTAGAATCAGGAAATACTTTTCCATCATTAAAACATTTTTAAGTCATAAAACTGTACAACCACCTTATAACTAAACTAGATGGGTGATTCTCAAAGAGCAGATGTATCACCTCCACCCAGGGTCACCAATCTGGATTCCTTTGGGGCATTTCCCCAACACCAGGGGAGTCCCTCCACCCCGTGAGGATTACTAACCTAGCAAGGAGTGTGCCACATCCCTTGGATATGTGGGATGCCTAAAAGTTAGGTTGAGGATCTAACTTTAGAGGTAGCATGGTTAGGGGTGCCTGGGTGTCTCAACTGGTTAAGTGGCCGACTCTTGATTTCGGCTCAGGTCATGATCTCATGGTTTGTGGGTTCGAGCCCTGCATCGGGCTCTGCGCTGATAGGGCAATGTTTGCCTAGGGTTGTCTCTCTTCCTCTCTCTCTCTCTCTCTCTTTCTCTCATTCTCTCACTTTCTCAAAATAAATAAACATTAAAAAAAAAAAAAAAAAGAGCATGGTAGAGTAAGAAAGAGCAGAAACCCAAGAGTCAAGATTGACCCCAACCAAGTCCAGCCGTGCTGAATGTTATACACACAGCCTTGGACAAAACATCCATCCTTTCAGAGCCTAATCTCCCGCCCCCGCCCGCCCCCCCACTGAATAGAAAATAGCATGCCTAGTGTGGTTGAGAAGATTAAGGGAAATCATTTCTGTAGAACATCTAGAAGAGTATTGCATAATGAATCCACATTAAACGTTAGCACCCTTTCCCTGCTGGGGAATCAGCAGAAAATCTGGAAGATGAAGGGAACGTGGTCACCAATCAGTCTAGGTAACATGTGGTCAAACATCATTTTATATTTTTAAACATTAAAATTTTTTTTTCAATGTAACTTATTGTCAAATTGGGTAACACAGTGTGTCAAGTGTGCTCTTGGTTCTTGGGGTAGATTGCCGTGGTTCATTGCTTACATACAACACCCAGTGCTCATCCCAACAAGTGCCCTTCTCAGTGCCCATCACCCATTTTCCCCTCTTCCCCCCACTACCCCCATCAACCCTCAGTTTGTTCTCTGTTTTTAAGAGTCTCTTGTGGTTTGCCTCCCTCCCTCTCTGTAACAATCCCCTCCCCCATGGACTTCTGTTAAGTTTCTCAAGATACGAGTGAAAACATGATATCTGTCTTTTCACTGAGCATAATACCCTCCAGTTCCATCCACGTTGCTGCAGATGGCCAGATTTCATTCTTTCTCATTGCCAAGTATTATTCCATTGTATATATAAACCACATCTTTATCCATTCATCAGTTGATGGACATTTAGGCTCTTTCCATAATTTGGCTGTTGTTGAAAGTGCTGCTATAAACATTGGGATACGTGTGCCCCTATGAATCAGCACTCTTGTATCCCTTGGATAAATTCCTAGTAGTACTATTGCTGCGTCGTAGGGTAGTTCTATTTTTAATTTTTTGAGGAACCTCCACACTTTTCCAGAGTGGCTGCACCAGTGTGCATTGCCACCAACAGTGTAAGAGGGTTCCTGTTTCTCCACATTTTTGCCAGCATCTGTAGTTTTCTGAGTTGTTAATTTTAGCCGCTCTGACCGGTGTGAGGTGGTATCTCAGTGTGGTTTTGATTTTTTTTTCCCTGATGATGAGTGATGTTGAGCATCTTTTCAAGCATGATAATTTTAGAACATTTCTTTCTGGTCTTTAAATAGTTGCATTTTAGTGTTTTCCTCTTATTAGCATGTTATCATAAACGATCTTTGTTGTTTTGGAGCCTCCCTGCCCAGCATCTCCAGTAGTGTAAAAGTCCACCGCATCAATTTGGCTTGATTTATTTTAACTTGTCTACTGTGGCCATTTAGACCATTCCCATGTTAATTGCTCTTTTAAATGCAGTTGAACATCCGAAGGCATAAATATTTTGAATTACTCTTCTTAGAAAAATTGTGATGGCTTAAGCAAGACCTTCATGTTTAAGGAGTTAAATTTAAGCATTGGTTAGTGTATGTAGCACCCCAAATCAGTATTTGCTGTTGTGGAATAACCTCCAAGTCATATTGTTAAGTGAAAAAACTACGATGCAGGGCAATGTGCATCGTATAAAGAAAGGGACGTAAGTTATGCACATGCTTTAAATTTAAGTACATAGACCGTTTCTGGGACAGTACAGAAGAAGCCAGCTCGGAGCCATTGCCTCTCAGGAGGAGAACTGGGGCGGACGGGCAGGACAGGGAGAGAAAAAGCCTAGCTTTTCACTAATTTATCCTCTTGTACTGTTTGGCTTTTTGGTTACGTACATGTTTTACCAATTTCTTTTTTGTTTGTTTTTGTTTTACCGATTTCAAATAAACTATAATTTTTAAATTTTGGTATAGTTATCCATTGGTACAATGAATATGGCTACCTTTCACCCAGATTCTTCAGATGTTAACATTTTTTTAATTAAATTTTTAAAAATGTTGTATTATTTATTTTTGAGAGAGAGAGAGAAAGAGTGTGAGCAGGGGAGGAGAAGAGAGAGACACACAGAATCCAAAGCAGGCCCCAGGCTCTGAGCTGTCAGCACAGAGCCCAACACGGGGCTCGAACCCACAAGCTGTGAGATCATGACCTGAGCCGAAGTCAGACGCTCAACCGACTGAGCCACCCAGGCGCCCTAGATGTTAACATTTTTTAAATAGTCTTTTTTTACAATACTCCCCCCCCCCCCATTTTTTTTTTTTTTTTAAGGAAGAGGTTATGCCCAGTTTACACATGAAGAAGTATACACTCAGGCTAAACAGATTGCCCTCTATACATAGAGCATGTTCGTAGTGGCAGCACTGTGCCCAGTGTAGGTCCTCCAACAAACTCAGCTCCTGTTATTACACTGGTGGTTTATACCCAGTCCGGTTTTGGGGTAACTTGACAGCTTCCTCAATTAAAATAGTTACTAAAATAACTTCTGTTTTCTGACATTCATTTTCACCTTAGTCTGGATTTCTGAAAATTCTCAGTAACCAGTGGCTTTGTCAGAACAGTAAACAAAGATGTAAATGGCCTGGTCTGACATCGCACTTGTGACCTGGTTCTTTTACCAGGCCTGCTCTTGGCAGGCTCCTGGCCTTCTCCTGCCACCAGAGGTTGTTGGTAATAATTAATGAGCACAGTTCCTGTATCACCCTTGCTTCCTTCTGAGGTAAAATAGCTGTTGAGGGGAAAGGAAAGAGGACTTAAAAAATTGTTTTTTGAAAACTTGAGTTAAAATGGTGTTATAAAATTGTACAATCTCTATTCCACTAGGGGGCACCATTTCCTTGCATTTTCTGCTGGCTAAGGTTGGAAATAGTCCACTTGTGTGTCATTGTCCTAAAACTCGAAATAACTGTATTATAATTACAATAGCAACGGGTAGCCAATATAGAGCAGTTAGAAAATACTTACAGGTAAAAAGGAGAAAAAATTAGAATCCCTTCTCAGATTGAAATTACTGCTACTGATTCCATAGATTACAGCTACCAGTATAGATTCCAAAGCTACCAGTGTTTTTCCTTCCAGATGTTTTTTTCTAATGGATCTACAAACTTCGAAAAAATAGATTTATTTATTTATCAGCGTATAACATGATGTAGAGGAGTACTCAAGTCGTAAGTGTACAATTTGATGAATTTTCACAAAATGAATACAGCCAGGTAACCACCATTTAGAGAATAAGACATTCGTGCAGCGTCTTTAGGTGGACCCCTCTTGCCTTCTCACAGTAACTACCTCCTCCAAAGATAGCCACCATCCTGGCTCCTGACATGAAAGAATAGCCTCCCTCGTTTTTGGACTATATAAAAGGAGTCATACGACATATGTCCTTGTGTCTGGCTTTTTTGGTGCAATATTATGTTAGTAAGATTTATTCCTCTTGTTGTGGGTTGTAATCTTTCATTTTAGTTGGTGTATTTTGTTATATGAACTTGTCACAATCCTATATGCCAGGGGTCAGCAAACTTTCTGTAAAGGGCTGGATAGGAAATATTTTAGGCATTGTGGACCATTCTGTCTCTGTTGCAACTATTCACCTCTGCGTTTGTGGCTCAGAAGCAGCTGTGGATAATATGTAAATGAATGGGCATGACTGTCTTCCAATAAAACTTTATTTACTAAAAATAGATACCAGGCTGGAATTTGCAGTAGTTGCCAACAACTGCTATACTTTTTTTTTTTTTTAACTTTATTTATTTATTTTGGGAGAGAGTGCAAGTGGAGGAGAGGCAGAGAGAGAGGGAGAGAGAGAATCACAAGCAGGGGACGTGAGACTCGATCCCACAAATGGCAAGATCATGACCTGAGCCGAAATCAAGAGTTGGATGCTCCATCCACTGAACCACCCAGGCGCTCCATCCCAGTGAACCACCCACTCTTTTTTTTTTTTTTTTTTAAAGTTAAAATTGGGGGCGCCTGTGTGGCGCAGTCGGTTAAGCGTCTGACTTCAGCCAGGTCACGATCTCACGGTCCATGAGTTCGAGCCCCGCGTCGGGCTCTGGGCTGATGGCTCAGAGCCTGGAGCCTGTTTCCGATTCTGTGTCTCCCTCTCTCTCTGCCCCTCCCCCATTCATGCTCTGTCTCTCTCTGTCCCAAAAATAAATAAACGTTGGAAAAAAAAAATTAAAATTGTATCACACTATGATTAATTTTCTTGAGATGTCATAAATAGCCTCGATAGCTCATTATTTCCCTGTAAAGGGGAAATTCTAGAAAGTGAAGTAATAGCTGGCACTTTTCCTTCTTTTTGTAGTCTCTGGCAAACATTGATGAAGTCGTGAACAAAATTAGACTGAAAATAAGGTAAGTGACACCATATGATTATTAATCGTTGATGAAAAGTATGCTGTTGATTTTAATCATATTCTAGATCACACTTATCTGTTAGAACCCTGAAATCTCAAGTTTGCTGTTTATGACAACTTAAAAAAAAATAATTCCTTAACTGGATTTCCATATGAACCTTGTGGCAAAGAATCGGATTTTTTTGGTCAGTCTTCAAATTATTTCTAAAAAGGGAAGGAAGCTTTAACAGGCTATTCAAAATGGTTGGTTACAAAAGGGGATAAAAGCATTTTTTCTCTATTTTTATTGGTTTTATTTCCTTAGCAGATTGACCTTTTTTTGTACCTTCGAGTCTTAGATATGAGGATGGGTTTGTATATGAATCCCTGGGCCACGTACCAGCTATCAATATGGTCAGATGTGCTCATTGGCGTTTGTGGTGACCGAAGGTTAAATATTGGGATTAACCTGGGATGTGCTTGCCAGAGTTAGATGTCAGGAGTCCTTCCTGCCCAGTAGCCTGGTTCTGGTTTATCCATGTCTGGATTTCCAGCTGTGACACATGGCACATGACACGTGGTTGATGTCAGTACTTCAAATATTGTTTTTTGCATTTGTTTTGTTTTGCTTGACTTTTGATGAAGAGAAAGAGAAGCCTCACTTTGAATTTTTTTTTTTCAACGTTTATTTATTTTTGGGACAGAGAGAGACAGAACATGAACGGGGGAGGGGCAGAGAGAGAGGGAGACACAGAATCGGAAACAGGCTCCAGGCTCTGAGCCATCAGCCCAGAGCCCGACGCGGGGCTCAAACTCACGAAGCGCGAGATCGTGACCTGGCTGAAGTCGGACGCTTAACCGACTGCACCACCCAGGCGCCCCGAGAATCCTCACTTTGAATCCAGGAGATGATTTCCCTTTTCCCTTACGACCTTCGGGCCTTTCAGTGAAGACCTTTGCCATGAGTGTGTTGTTCAGTCGGGTGCCTTAGGATGCGCAAAGACGCCTCTTGCTTCGGCTTTGGTGGGCTTCGGCTCCAACAGTTCTAGCAGAGACTACTGAGTTGGCCAGGATTTGCACAGGAAAAATGGTCCAGAAATCACTGCATGACAACATACCTTTGAAACATTCTCTGAACAGAAAGTGGAATTAAACCGGTATGAATGTCTCTGGTTGAGGTGCCACCAAATGGCCCGTGTTGGAACTGGAGTCCACAGATCCACCTCCTACACGGATCGCAGTCAGGGCCCAGAGGATGAAGCGCCAATCCCATATAGCACCCCGGCTTCCTTAGCCCTTTAAGGTTTCTAAGGATGTGCCCGGGGATTCTGTGGGGGGCAGTTTGGATTCTCTGACTTGTTCCCATAGAGTTTTGGCAACATCGCCATTCCTGGTTTTCTCCATTGAAAAATACTAAGTTATGTTGGTGCTTTCTGACAGCTCTGAATAATAAGCAAGAATAGGCTTCTCAAAAGGCAGAGACTACTCATCAGTCTATGCTGGGCTCGGCTTCTTACACTGCCATTTGTGCCTTAGCTGGTGTCTGAGGGCTCAGTCTTCCATCATTCAAATTTGTGTGGTTCTCTGGATAAGGAGGTGCCCCCTGTGGGAGTTGATGGATAAGTTACCAGCTGTTTTTCTTTTGGTCACCCTAGAGTAGAGACTGTTTTCATGATTTGTATCCCTGAACTTTTTCACTAGGAGACTGGATGACAATATTCGAACTGTTGTAAGAGGTCAGACGAACGTGGGGCAGGATGGCAGGCAAGTAAGTAACTTATTCCTCCATATTAATCATATCCTCCTGATTTCTTCACCACCCAATGACCAAGTGACCAGAATGCTTGTGGAGAGCACTTTCTTTCTGATCTGTCCCCCATGCGGCAGGAAGTGTGCATGACTTGTGTCACTACTATCAGAGGTGGGCTGTCTAAACCAGCAGTGAGCTCTCAGTCGGCGTCCCTTGAACCAGGAGCATATGGGAGCACAGCTCACCCGGGCCAGTGCCATGTAGGCTTAAGTGAGAAAACTGAAGTCTCCTTGTCTCTCTCCACAGTGTCAGACATGGATTCATGTCATAGTTGTATAGTTCTTTTTGGATCTAGCTAAGGAGGGCTGTTGGAAGGGAATGAAGGGGGAAAGGGGTGTTTGGGGAGGAGGCATGCTTCCACGACGGAGGGGCCAGCTGTTAGCTATTAACCATTTTCCTTTTCATTTGGATCCTCTTCTGTTTAGGCATCTTATTTCAGAAATTGCTGTCATAACAGAGATGCTGAGCATGCCTTTTCTGGTCTTATGTGCAGTTTCTGCTGTTCCCTTTTCAATACTAACTCCTTAGGTCAGTGTGTGCCTCTGTGATAGTTTCAGTTCTGTTATCTGTCCTCTTTGACATTTTTTAGTGCAGCTATTTTCTTAAAATATACATTATGCTACCCGAATTTTGGGGGGATGGGAGGTGTCATCCTATGTATAAATGTCCTGCTCTCTCTTATTCCTGCTTCTTCTGCTAGTAGCTTATAGGTATTATGTGTCTCTTTTACGTTTTTAGTTTTATCCATGTCTCGATTTCCCCTACGTTTTATGACTAACTTTTCTTCCTAATAACCATCTTCCATTGGCCTATTTGTAAGTATCTCCTTCCTTCCTTGTTGTCATCAGCAGCAGTATTTGTATATAGACCTGTTAGTTTCCTAAGACTGATCCGATTTCCTAGTCCCTGCATGGTTCTTAGCCCTTATTGCTTTGTTTTTGTCTATTTAGGTTTCTCCTATGAAGCATGGCTTCTTTGGCAGGTGAGGCCTGTGTACATTGGGCCCTTAGAGGTAATAAAGAGTAACAATGTAGCCTGCAAATACTCCAGCCTCCTTCTGCCCTTTACCTTTCCTTCTATATGTCTGGTCTTGTCATCTATCTCTTCAGAAACCTCAGTGGCCTCTGTCTACCAGATCGAATCCAAGTTCCTCTGTTTGGCATTCAAGGCCTCAATCTGCCTTTCCAGTTTTGTGTCCTGCCGAGATCCATCCAAACAGAAGGCTTAGTGCTCCGCAAGCACCGTGCTTTCTGAACCCGTGCGTTTTATTTTGTTTTGTCTGAAATGCTCCCTCTCCTCTTTTTCTTCCAGTAACTTCATTTCAAAATCTACCTAAGACCCAGCTCAGACACTGCTTCCTCCATGAAATTTTCTGTTTAGCTCATCTGGATATACAGGAATTAGAGATTTAGACCTAGAAGGGACTTGGAACTCATCTGGTCCACACTTCTCATGAGCACATTCATCTCGATACCCCTTAGCTACATGTATATCCTTTCTGCCCACAGACTCCCAGGCCTGTGCGGGTACTCTTCTTTGACTTACTAGTGAACAAATCTTGCCCCCTCGACTAGTTTATAAGCTCCTTGAGGCAAGAACTAAATCCTCCCCATCCTTGTATTTCTCTCAACACATAGTTCACGGGCAGTAACGTTTTATTCAACAGTATTGAACGTTTGGTCTATGTGAGACTATTTATTTATTGTAAATAAGCAAAAGCCCTTTACCATGAAACATTTTGATCAGCGTGTGTCCCTATAAAGTTGTTTACAGCTTGATTTGTGTGTGCCCAGTCTCGAATGACTACTCTTTGAAATAATGGCACACCTTTCTAGTGTGATTTCAACCTGCACTTCGAATGGCTCACTGAAATACTTAACGAGAGGGTCAGGTGTTTAAAATTCCAAGAATGTGAACCTAACGTGAAGGACGCATCAAGACTTTTTGTTGGGTCATGCCATGTAGAGGTGTATCTTGCAGTTAGTTATTTATGATCTGACCTGCGGTCACAAACTAGCAGTAGTGACAGGTCGGGCCCCAAATTAGACCGCCCACGGGAATGTCGGCCTTCGCCACCTTCACGTGTTCATAGGTGACAGGTTGATGCAGCAGGGCCAGGTCCGGTTTCAGAGAGCAAGACCACATTTTCAAGAATGTTTAGATAGCATTTCAATCTGTGGTGGAATTTTGTGTTCGTCTCCTTAGAATCCAGACAGAGAGGAAGCCCAGAAGAAATAATTGCTTTTCCTGTCATCCCCTCCATCTATCTTTTCCAACAGTTTGTAATGCAAGCTCGAATAGAGACTTTTTTTTTCCAGGGAGCTTTTGAGTCCCATTCTTGTCAGCCCCTGTGGGTAAAGCCTTGCTATCCAGCCCTGGCTGGCTGGTGGTTTGCTGAAGAGAGACTCCATTTGCCTGGCACAGACTTGGGAGAATTATGGATGTTCCAAAATACTGAGTTTTATAGGTCGAGAGGCCCAAGATTCCCCTCTTCCCTGGAACAGAGTAAAAGTTTGCTTTCAGAACTTGTTTCCTAAGCTTCTGAGGAACACTTGGGAGGAGAGCAATATTACGGGCAGAAGGAAATTTTCATTTTATAACTTTCACCTTGATTGTGTCCAACCAGAACCAGGGTGCTTTTTAATCTGTAAATGAGAAGGAATGTTTATTTCCCATTCGTGGTGTCTTGAAAGACTTTTTTTAGCAAACATTTTTGAAAAGCAGTATTTCTAACTATAAAATTATTTTGGAGGAGGCAGTGATTTAGAAATTGAAGACACAGGAAGGCACTTCCTGTAGTTTTTTGAGAATTCGGAACCAGCTGCCCGGTTAGCATTCTGCTACACATTTTGGAGAACTTTGGATCGTTGACCGCCTCCTACGTGGCAGACGAACTGGTTTAGTCTGTGACCTCTTCTAACCAGACTGTGATGCTCATACAGAGTTAATACAGCACAGAATTCTCCCCATTTTCTTCTGCTGAAATCATCAGGCCAAAGCTTTAATTAAATGCCCACATGTTTCAAACTTTGTGGATAAGATGAGTCAATTCCACTAATACAGGATCTGATATGCTACGAGCCTTACGCAGCTTCCCAAGGATTAAAACAGACAGCTTGGCTGAGGGGGGAAAAGAGGTGAATAGAGGAGTGGGTTAGAAAAAGAGAAAGCTGGCATGTGACATTTCAAGAGTGGCCAAACGTTGACCAGTTCCCAGTAAGTTCACTGAGAAGCACCGAGAGGGTCAGCCACTGGGCTTCTGTCTTCTTGAGTGGAGGAGCTTGGCTACAGTGTTACTGTTGCATCAGAGCAAGACTAAGGTTCGGGAGGGGAAGAAATTGTTACTGCCATCTCCAGCTCAGCTCACCAACATTTCGGTTTTTAAGAAGCTTCAAGTATCTGCAGTACAATCTTCCTCCCAGTTCAGGAATCCTTTCTATGGCATCTCTGACATTTCAGTGTCCTTCTGCCTCTGCTTGGACACTCACGATGATGGACAACTCGCTCCTTTGTTGTTCCACAGGAGAGGCTCGATCTTTTCCAGTATCCAACAGCTTTAATTGTAAGAAACTTCTTTCCTTCTTAGACTGAACTGAAATAGTAAAATAGACCTCATTGTGACTTCTCATTGCTGAGTTCTGCCAGCTGGACCGGTGTGTAATCCCTTTTCCTTATTATAGTTTCTGAAATTTTAAATGGATATTATGTTCCTTTCTTACTGTTCCTTTTTCTAGGCTAACCATTCTTAGTTTCTTCAGCTTTACAATCTGATCCTTTATCATCCTGGTTACCTTACAGTTTGTGAGCATCATTTTTTTTTTTTTTTTTTTTGAGAGAGAGAGAGAGAGAGAGAGAATGAATCCTGTCAGCATGGAGCCCCACGTGAGACTCGAACTCACAAGCTGTGAGATCACGACCTGAGCTGAAGTCAGACGCTTAACCAACTGAGCCACCCAGGCACCCCTGTCAGCATCATTCTTAAAACATGGTTCCTGGCCAAGAGGACACATACTGTGTGGGCACACAGTGGGACAGTTTACCTCCTTGTTCTAAACTGGGGTTGTTAACAGGGGAACTGGGGGCTCAGGGACTGTCAACTTCCTGAAATTATTCATTTTTGTATTGATAGACTTATTTCTGAAGAACAAATTCATTGATTTTTCAAAATTCTCTTAAGGAGTCTGTGACTCTTTAAAAGTTAAGGACCACTGGTTTAGACCCTGTTCTCCCATTCATTCATTACCTTGGATTTTTGGGTGAAATTTTGGGCCATGTCATGTTGTTGGCTTCTACGGAGTTGGCGGTTGTCCGAAATCCCCAGGTCAGGAGTTTCAGACAGATGCTCACAGCGCTAGAAAAGTAACCTAAATGGCTTCAGCAGGCCACTGTGCATCCATGTGTATCCACCGGGCGAGTAAATGCCCTATCTAAAGGGGACAGCCACATCTCCGTTCTAACCAATTGTTGTCATGTCTGAATGCACACCTGGAGATGCCAGACCTATCAGGTTTTCAAGAGAAGCCGGAAATCCGGATTTTTGTGCGACTCTCCACATTTTTCAGTGTTGGCTTAGTGTTTTTCACAAATACTGCAAAGGCCAAACAAAACACATCTGCGCCAACAGTTCGCAACATCTGCCCCAGGGCTTTTTTCATATGAACTACTTTTCAACTTTCCTCTGTTTGTTTAAGAAATTCTTTTGAAATCAAGTGCTGAACTTTATGTTGCCCCCCCCCCCATTTCATCTTGCTAGTTTTGCTTGATTGCCCCAGCCAGTTGAGACCTTTTGGAATCTTGATGACTTCCCCTTTTTATCATTAGCACATTTGCCAGACAGATTCTATGTCTTGGCTCACGTTGTAGACGAAAAGGTTGAACAGGATGGGTTCATAGCCACGTGGCATGCTATTAGACACTTTCTCTTCTCTTCCTTATCCTCATTTTGGTACAAAGTGCCAGGCCCAGAAAACAAAGAATTTCTTCCTGTCCTTGGTATCTGTCCAGGGCCATGTTTCTTAAATTTTCCATGTCTCCATTTTCCTCAGATAATGGGGGCTAATCATACTTGCCTTCTCTCTTTTCATGGAGACATCGTATAGATTTATTAACTAAATCAGTAAAGCATGTTGCCTTCCAAGGAAGAACTGTTCTTTGCTTTTCATCCTCAAAATTAGGCTATCGTCTAATTCAGGCGTTAGAACAAAAATAGCCGTGCTCCCCGAGACCCTGAACTAGGTAGATGGCGGGAGTTTATAGCATAACATTGATCTTCATTTTGTGGGATTATGAATTTGTATTTGTCAGCTCTCTAGGGAGATGGTTTGAATTTGTCCCCTCAATCACTTCAAATTTATCCTCTCTTATCCTCTCTTTGAGAGGAAAATGAAGCCCATTGATGGAAGAAAATAAATGGCATTAGTATTAAAGGGGCTATAAATAGTTTGAAAAGAAAGGGGAGGGGGGCACTGTCGCTTGCTTCCTCCTGCTGAAGCATACTAAATCTAAAGCAATTGAGCTTTTTTTTCTTTTTAAAAATTTTTAATGTTTATTTATTTTTGGAGAGAGACAGAGCATGAGCAGGGGAGGGACAGAGAGAGAGGGAGACACAGAATCAGAAGCAGGCTCCAGGCTCTGAGCTGTCAGCACAGAGTCCGACACAGGGCTTGAAACCACGAACCCTAGATCATGACCTAAGCCGAAGTTGGACACTCAACTGGCTGGGCCACCCAGCACCCCAGCAATTGAGCTTTTAAAGCATATGCTCGAATTTGTCCATTAGTGACCGAGAATGGTTAGGCATTTTTTGTTTTGTTTTGTTTTGGTTTTTTTTTAGTTTTTTTTGGAATGACATTTTCAAAATGTCTACAGACAACACTAAACTTCAGAAATTGCTGAGACCTGAGAAGGACCTGGGAGTGCCGGAAGCCCTGTGACCACCCACTGGGGCAGTGGAGTCAGGTTGTGAGGGTTCTCGGGGCTTTGCGCCTCTCTGGCAGCCTTCCGTAGGCGAGTGGTGCCTCTGGTTTTGATCGAGGCTCTTCACCGTTCTCCAGGCAGCGTTTCTTACATCTGGGGCAAAGGTTGGCTTGCCTTTATTTGACAAGTCGAATCTGAATAAGTGTTCAGTTTTGCCTACTTGTCAAGCACTGCTGACTGTAGTTGAGGCAAGGACTTGTAGTGACGGTTCAGTCTGATCACCATGCCTCAACCCTTTTATGGCACGTGAGCCTTACCAGCACTTTTCGGCAGAGTGATTTGTTTGCTACGTATTGGAACCCTGGCCACTTGCCTTCTATGATCTCTGATTTTAAGACAAGCTGTAAGGAAGTCAAATAGCTGTCCTCACTCTCCTCTGTGGAGAGTGAAGAACTAAAAAGGGCGCATTTTATTTGAATTCACTAAGGATTGGGGTAATTGGACATTGTCACTGATATAACATTGGATGGCATCCTGGTCAAATGAAAACACCTGAGCTTTGAATTTAAATTTTGGCTCCGCCCCTGGGTGTGACCTTGGACAAGTTTCTTAACTTGTTCTTGTCTGTGGGTTCTTGTCTGTGGTATAGAGACGGTGATAACTGCTTCAGGGTGGCGGGGCTCTGTGGTGCTCAGCAAATGGCCGAGACGGTGCTGCTGCTGATGAAATGACGTAACCCCCCTGGCATATCCCAATTCCGTGCATCCAGGCGTTTGTCAAGTTCCTGTGACTTTTCCATCACCTCCACTCCTTTTCATTCCTAAAGTCCTGCCTCAGGGCCACTTCAAAGGCTCTGCAAGCCTCCCTACTGTCCCTCAGTGAGCCGTTGTCTGTGAATGAAAATTGCAGCACAGCTTACCTGTGGCCCAGAATACCTGCTGTTCCATCGGGGGTGGTGAAAGGCTCTGTTCTCTTGTCCTGGCCTTACGACCTGCATCGGACTTTTGCCAGGGCTGCCCCTCCCCCAGGGGTTTCAGGCTCTTGAGAGGTGTGTTCCAGCGGTGGTTCTCAGGGCCTCACGCCCTTCCTGCGGTGCCTGCTCAGAGTCCACCGACTCTGCTCCGGGAGGAGGCTCTCTCCGGTTTCCCACTCTGCGGCTTTTCTCACCAGCACGCAGCCAAGATCTCCAGAAAGAGCCGCAGAGGGGGTGCGAACCGTTCTGTGCAGGCAGCTCCCAGAGGTTCTGTACTGTCGCGCTAGCCCTGCACTTGGCCGTCGGTCATTTGTTAGAAATTTTAGCGGATTCCTTCCCGTCTGCTTGAACAGCTCGGCCACGTGGGAGATGGTCCTTGCTTGTCCCGAGCTCTCTGATGGATTCAAGGAAAGTTGTGATTTTTTTGGTTTGTGTGTTTTTTTCTCACCGTTAATATAAGAGCAATGCTCTCTCTGGCTTTCTGCATCCCAGGCGAGAGCCCAGCTGACCAGTGGCTTTCAAGGTGGCCTGGTATGATAAGTTCATTAATAAGGTTTTAGATTCTACATTGCAACTAATCTTTAAGAATCTACCGCTTTTTGAGTTTTGATGTACTTTCAAGGAGGATTATCAACAAGCCCAGGGAAAAGGTGTTAAAATACTTCTTTCTTTTCTTTTCAGTTTTTTTTTTGTTTTTGCCTTCTATTCAGATTTTATTTATTTATTTTTTATTTTTTTAAATTTACATCCAAATTAGTTAGTATATAGTGAAGCAATGATTTCAGTAGATTCCTTAATGCCCCTTCCCCATTTAGCCCATCCCCCCTCCCACAACCCCTCTAGCAACCCTCAGTTTGTTCTCCATATTTAAGAGTCTCTTATGCTTTGTCCCCCTCCCTATTTCTATATTATTTTTGTTTCCCTTCCCTTATGTTCATCTGTTTTGTCTCTTAGAGTCCTCATATGAGTGAAGTCATAGGATTTTTATCTTTCTCTGACTAATTTCGCTTAGCGTAATACCCTCCAGTTCCATCCACATAGTTGCAAATGGCAAGATTTCATTCTTTTTGATTGTCGAGTAACAACTCCATTGTATATATATACCACTTTTTCTTTATCC
Source organism: Felis catus (assembly GCF_018350175.1). NCBI lineage: Eukaryota > Metazoa > Chordata > Mammalia > Carnivora > Felidae > Felis > Felis catus. The sequence continues at coordinate 15,853,958 of NC_058381.1, read as the reverse complement.
ATCCATCCATCGACGGACATTTGGGCTCTTTCCATACTTTGCCTATTGTTGATAGCACTGCTATAAACATGGGGGGGGGCATGTGTCCCTTCGAAACAGCACACCTGTATCCCTTGGATAAATGCTAGTAGTGCAATTGCTGGGTCTTAGGGTAGTTCTATTTTTAGTTTTTTAAGGAACCTCCATATTGTTTTCCAGGGTGGCTGCACCAGCTTGCATTCCCATTTAAAAAAATTTTTTATTGTTTATTTATTTTTGAGAGAGAGAGAGAGAGTGTGTGAGCTGGGGAAGGGGCAGAGAGAGGGAGACACAGAATCTGAAGCAGGCTCCAGGCTCCGAGCTGTCAGCACAGAACCCAACATGGGGCTGGAGCTCTCAAGCCGCAAGATCATGACCTGAGCCAAAGTCGGATGCTTAACCAACTGAGCCACCCAGGCGCCCCACTTTTCTTTTTAAAACTTTTTTTTAATGTTTATTTATTTTTGAGGGAGACAGAGTGTGAGCGGGCAAGGGGCAGAGAGAAAGGGAGACACAGAATCCAAAAAAAGTGCCAAGCTCTGAGCAGAGCCCAACTCGGGGCTCGAACCCACGAACTGCAAGATCATGACCTGACGCTTAACTGACTGAGCCACCCAGGTGCCCCAAAATATTTCTGTCTTTTCTAACTACTTATCTGTGTGAAGCCGCATTTTCATCATATTTTTCAGCCACACAACATATCACAGCAGAGTCAATACAGAGGCCTACAATGAGAGTCCAGCTGGTCTCTCTTAAAGTAGATGCTGAAGATATTCACAAAGGCACAGAAATGGTGCCATTTTGGGGCGCCTGGGTGGCTTGGTTGGTTGGGCGGCTGACTTCGGCTCAGGTCATGATCTCACAGTCTGTGAGTTCGAGCCCCGCGTCGGGCTCTGGGCTGACAGCTCAGAGCCTGGAGCCTGTTTCGGATTCTGTGTCTCCCTCTCCCTCTGCCCCTCCCCTGTTCATGCTCTGTCTCTCTCTGTCTCAAAGAAAAATAAACGTTAAAAAAAAAAAATTTTTTTTAAAAAGAAAAGAAATGGTGCCATTTTTGTGAAATTTGTTTTGTTTAGGGGGAATACAGTTATTTTTCATAAAGACATGTTACTTATGTTAACATATAATGAGCTTATTGTTTTTTTTTTTTTTAAGAATTTTTTTTTTAATGTTGGGCACCTGGGTGGCTCAGTCAGTTGAGTGACTGTTGATTTCTGCTCAGGTCATGATCTCACAGTTTGTGAGTTCGAGCCTCGCATTGGGCTCTGAGCTGACAGCATGGAGGCTCACTCAGTAAATATTGAGTGCCTTCTTTATGCTGGACACTATTCTAGGCATTGAGGATAATGCAATGAACAATGCAGAGAGACCCTAAGTATGACATTTTTTCACTTCCAGAATCTGTGACTGTTAAGGAGTTATTCTTGTGACCTTGGCTCACTAAGCATGTTTGCCAGAAAATTGAAACTGAATTTTATTAAATGCCTTTTCAGCATCTACTGATATAATCACATGGTTTTCCATCTAATTGATTAGCTTAGTTTGGGGTTTTATTTTTTTAACATTTAATCTTACCTGCTGAGTCATTGTGTTACTGTCCTTTTAATGTGTTGTTAAATTCTGGCATTTGCATCTGGGATTTTCATTCATGTTCAAAAACTTCAGTCCTCTTTATGACTGAATAATATTCCACTGTATGCATGTACCACATTTTTGTGTATCTGTTCCTCTGTTCCTGGACACTTGGGTTGTCTCCACCTTTTGGGTGTTGTGAACAATGCTGTAATGAGTACTGACACACAAATATCTGTTTGAGTCCCTCCTCTCAATTCCTTTTAGTATGTACTTAGGCATTGAATTGCTGGATCATATGGTAATTTTTAATCATTTCAGTGTATTTCATCTCTTTGGAAACATTTTTTTTCCACGTTGTTCTGAACTTTAATAGATTTATTTTTCCACTAGACAAGCGTACATTCGTATTTTATCTTCATTTAATCCATACAGACTGTGTTTCAGATTAGCTGTAGAGTCATAAGCTTTTGTGTTCAGGACCTAATAATGGTGATGCTGTCTCCTCCAAAAAAGAAAACTACCACGATTATTTCCTTTAGCTAAGAAGTCCAGCAGTTGGACTCTTTCCTCCCTGACCTTAGAAACACATCAAGTCCCACTTGTGTGCAGCATGACTATTGAAAATGGTTTTAGGAAAATAGTGTGCCAAGAAGGAACACTGAAGTTTATTATTCTTCTGAGCCATCCCCATATAAATTGGCACTCCTCAGAAGCCAAGAAAGAAGGTCAAGCATAACTTTTGCCATCTGCTTGTTTCCATGTTAAAGGCAGTCACAAGTTTAAACTAGAGTCTCTACATCTAAAGAGGAAAATGCCATTCATCACTACTGTAACTGCTCTGGCTATTACCCAGGTTACTCTTGCTTTTGACTGCTAGTAGTTAGTGACTTGGGAAGGAAAATTCCATCCTTAGTTTGAGGTTGCACGTTAGAAAAATTGCTGACAGAGCAAAGCTTTCTGGGTTTCAGATCCTTGACACAATAAGTCATTCAAATATGTTTAAACAATGGATGGAAATTTGAAACTCTGTCTTCATGTAAGAACTTGACCTCCTTTTTGCTCTTCCTTTTTTCACCCATGGAAATACAGGATTTAGAACAGCGGGAGTTCAGTGCTGTGGTTGTTCTGTCATCATTTCCATTTATAAATCCCAGTGAGTCTGTAATATAGCTATAAAATGTCTTGTGCTGTAGTTTGGGCTCTGAGGTCTTCTCTAGAAGAAGATTAATTTTGTAAAATTAAAGATAATGCTTTTTTTAGTCTGTTTTGGTTTGATGTTCTATAGTCTTCTAGATTAAAGCTCTGAAACGTAAGAAACTATCGTCCTCCATACAGTATTGGGTCACATGCCAGGATCTTTGCTTTTTGTTTCCATGTTATATTGTAAACTCTGAACAGATGCTGTGTTGGTCTCTAAGTGTTGCACGTGATACCTGGAGTATGGATGTTAGGCAAAATATATTAGTGCTATTTTCATAATGGCCTCCAAGCATAAGGGGGACATTTCTTGGGAGATGTACTTACTGACAGGTAAATTTTATGACCCAAATACTGTCTTTCATAAAGAAAAGAGGTGAACTGAGGGGTCTTTATTCCATCTCAGACCGAATTACTCACCTTTGTCCCCTTGTCATACCTCTGAACTTTTCTTGTTCTCGGTCACATAAGAACAGTAGGGACGGGTAGCCAACGCCTAATCATATGGTAATATCATTTATGTAGGCCAAGTGCTACACTCTTTTTTTTTCGTTGAATACTTGGAGATTCTGATCTTTGGAGATTTCTGGTGACTGGATGAGCATCTTGTGGTCAGGTTCCAATACATCTGTCAGCTCTGGAGTTACCCAGACCTCTAGAATTAAGAATGTATTGTTGTAGGAGAAATGTGTCTTTCTTGATTGATTCACTATAAGCAGAGACATGTTAGAGTTGCTTTGACAGAAGGTACATTTTGAGTCATTTGTCTTGATCTATAATGTTGATGTTTTATTACAATATAAGCATGCTTGTCTTACATTCTACAAAATATTTGTTGCAATATTTCCAAATTACTTGATGTAATATAAAATGGGTATAATTCTCTCCATTTTACAGGTGAAGAGGCAGGCTCAGATAGGTTCTGTGACTTGCCCCAAATCACAGTCAGTGAATCCTAGGTCCAGATTTTCTGCTTCCCAGTATGCTGTGTACTTGTCCATCCCAAATTCTCTTTTGAAATAGTGACAGGTTTTTTTTCTTTTTGAGAGAAAGAGAGGGTGCAAGTGAACCAGGGGCAGAGAGAGAGAGAGAGAGAGAGCATCCGAGGAGGGAGGGAGAGAGAGAGAGAGAGAAGCAGGTCTCACCCAAAGTGGGACTCCTGTTCACCCACAGCAGGGCACGAGCTCACCCAATGTGGGACTCAAACTCATGAACTGTGAGATCATGACCTGAGCCAAAGTCAGGTGCTTAATGGCTAAGCCACCCAGGTGCCCAGCAATGACAAACTTTAAAAGTGGATTTGAGAATCACTGTTCAGAACCTGAAAAGTTAAGTGGTTCCCAAGGGAATCCTAGCAATGACAGTGACCCATGGCCTTGTTAACCAGCTAGGTCCCTCGCAATGACAGTGACCCATGGCCTTGTTAACCAGCTAGGTCCCTCGCAATGACAGTGACCATGGCCTTCTTAACCAGCTAGGTCCTTCAGAGCATGATGAGGAGGCTAGGCAGAGAGAAGTGCTCAAGGCTGAAAGGAGAGAGCTGAGTGATCTGTGCACACCGGTAGTACTGGAGAGAGGCAAGAGAGATGGGAGGAGATCATTCAGATGGAGCCCCAAGGGGGTCCGTGGCCTAAAGGGCTTTTGGTACAGAAGGTATCTCCAAAAGTCAGCTGAAGGAACATCCAGTTGTGAGCACAAAAGGTTGTTTTCTTCTGAATGAAGACTCGTGATATAGATGGGACTTTCTAAGTGACTAACAAGTAATAGTAAAATATGGGGGATTAGAACTTAACATGGCAACTGGGAAGTCCCAGCTTTTTGTGGGAAACAGTCCTTTGTTAAGCTGGGACAAATTGTTCCTTTAAGTGTGCCCCATTTCCTAAAATATTGAATTTCTCTACCTTTTATTCAGCTGAGACGTTTGTTTAAACACTTCCTTGGCGTTGCCATTTGGAGTTTTTGCTTTCAACGTGCTTGTCCCCCAGGGTTACGTTTCCTCAAAGGGAGCTGAGCTTGAATGCATTCACCACTCCCAGCTATTTCGGGGCTAACATATTTTAAGTTATGGGTGATAACAGATACAAGCAGAACTTTCAAAAGTGAATGTTTAGTCTTGTTTGGGCACTGCTGGATTTGTGTCCTGGTCTTGCCTTGTGATTTTAACTTCTGGCTTGTCTCCTAAAAACAATAAGAAAGATCTCTTTGGTTCATGTTTTCAGTGGCTGTGGTTTGCAGAAATCATAAATAAAAGTGACTTAGGTGGAACGGAGCATTTTAACAAATAAGGTGCGAATTACTCCTTTTGCCCTTTACATTCTTTTGGTTCACAAACTTGGAAAGAAATCTGTGCTTTAAATAAAACCCCTTTATACTCAAGATTTCTGAATGAGCAGTGAAGGAATTGGTGTTAACGCCAGTGATTCTCATCTGATGGGTGCCCATCCAGCCTTTGACCATGACTGCCAGACCTAGAAGATATGTGGTGTGTTCCAGGGTACAGGGAAGCTGTACACGTGCGCCCATCCATAGCCATGAGATTCCCGTAGCCTCTGCTGCTGTTTGGCACCGTTACTGGGAATGGGCTGCATTGTTATTATTGCTGAGGCTTCTTAAAGCACCTCTCCTCCAGCTTGAGGATGCCCTGTTTCCGTAGCAACAGCTCTTCATGATGCCAGAGTGGCCAGCAGTATCAAAACTAGGGACATGCCATAAATAAAGGCTACTTATCTACCTTCAGTAGATGCCCCTTGCTTTCCAAATGATTCTGGCATTCTTTCCTCATACCTCTTTGTATCATTCTCACCTTACAGTTATTTCTGTTTCTTACATGTATTCCTTACAAGCTCTTTATTTTTATTTATTTATTTTTTTATTTTTATTTTTAAAAATTTATATCCAAATTAGCATATAGTGCAACGATGATTTCAGGAGTAGATTCCTTAATGCCCCTTCCCCATTTAGCCCATCCCCCCTCCCACACTCCCTCCAGTAACCCTCTGTTCTCCATATTTATGAGTCTCTTATGCTTTGTCCCCCTCCCTGTTTTTATATTATTTTTGTTTCTCTTCCCTTATGTTCATCTGTTTTGTCTCTTAAAGTCTTCATATGAGTGAAGTCATAGGATTTTTATCTTTCTCTGGCTGACTAATTTCACTTAGCATAATACTCTCCAGTTCCATCCACGTAGTTGGAAGTGGCAAGATTTCATTCTTTCTGATTGCTGAGCAATACTCCACTGTGTATATATACCACATCTCCTTTATCCATTTATCCATCGATGAACATTTGGGCTCTTTCCATACTTTGGCTATTGTTGATGGTGCTGCTATAAACATTGGGGTTCCTGTGTCCCTTCGAAACAGCACACCTATATCCCTTGGATAAATACCTTGTAGTACAATTGCTGGGTCATAGAGTAGTTCTATTTTTAGTTTTTTGAGGAACCTCCATACTATTTTCCAGAGTGGCTGCACCAGCTTGCATTCCCACCTTATAAGTTCTTTAAAGACATGTCCCCATTTAGTGATCTTTGATTCTCAGCATCTATCATAGTACATATCTTACTTTTTATTGAAGGAGTGAATAAAAGATTGAAACTTTTTTTTCTGGAGAATGTTTCATTTTCAACATGGTTCAGAGGAACAGTTTCCCTGATTCTGCATATGCCTGCAGATGTTGAACTTAACCAGCTTACTTACAAACTCCAAAGGATGGGTTAACAACCTTTGGCTATTGAAGTGATAGTCACATTTGAAATACTGTACTCTTCATCTGGGGGATCTGGGAATGATATTAATAGTGGCCTTTTAATGAGCCCCTTTTATGAGCTGAGTCCCCCGTCAGGGTTCTCTCTGGTGCAGAAGACAAAATCCCAGTTCAAGCTGGCGTCGGCCAACAGGAGGATTATTTGAAAGGCGCTTGTGTCTTGTTTTGAAGAAGTTGAAGTCAGACCATGGAATAGCAGTGTCTCAGCTCACCTTGTCAGACCAAACAGTTGAAGCCCGGATCGGAATAATGCACCCAATTTTTCCGTATCTGTCTCTCTGCCTGTGTTTACTTTATCATCACTACCTGGAGACCAGCCTCTTCCCCTTTCTGGGGAACCTCGCTGCTCTCTAACTCAGCTTCTCATTTGGGGCTCCCGCCAGGCAGAGATGAACTCTCTTTGCCAATTTGTTCTGGAAAGTCACAGGAAAACTATCTGGCTCAGCTTGGACCAGGCCTGCTTCTGAGACAGCCGACTCTAAAAGAACACAATGAGAGGAAAGATTCTCAGGAGGAAGGAACTGGGTAAACAGTTTCAAAGGTGTTCATTATAAGCCCTGCATTCCTTCCTAGCAGAACGGCTTTGAGGTAGGAGCTCCTGTTCTAGAAATGATGAGCCTGTGCCTCCTGGAGGTAAAGTGGCTTGTTAGAGATCACACAGTAAGCTGCAAGGGCAACACTCAAGTCCCAGTTTGCTTGTTCGAAAACCCTTGCCTTTTACTAATACAGTGCGTTGCTTTTCCGAACAGTAGGAAAGGAAACGGCAGACAAGTGTGGAATTGGACAACAGAAATGATAGCTGAGTGGTGGGAAAATACAATCTTCTTCCCAGGAACCTTGAATATTAGCACCTTACTTTTTCAAGGAACATAAAGCCCTACTAGTTCTTCTGAAAAATGAGCAACGTTTTCTTCCTTCCGGCAGTGGTGACAAATGGGATCTTCGTTCCAAATCTCTTAAAGGCTGCCTGTGAACCCACAGGATAAAGGCAATATAATTCTCTTATAACAGAGCAAACTGCAAAATTACATGCATCCACGCACCAAACGGGATATTAATTTCTCAAGGCATTTCCATTGGATCAAATCTCCTCTGTCTATACAGGTAGCGCGTGATGGTTCTGGACAAAAAATTAAAAAGATGAAAGAAAAAAGCAGTGGAGTCTGTGGTGCCAGGTCCCATGCTGCTTATCTTCTGTGCACGTGACCCAGCGTGGCTTTGGTAGCCTGTTCAGAGTCTACTTTAGGAGGCAAGGAAAATTAAGAATAATGGGTACAGGGAATGGTGCACAGAGATAGCCTGATTGGTTCTGCTCAGTCTTCAGAGCTAGCCCGATGGGTTGCTTTGCATCTCCTAGCTGTAGAATTAGGGTTTCCAAAGAGGACCGCTGTAATAACTGCTGCTTAGTAATACCCTCGAATGCAGGTTGTAGCCACGCTTTCAATCTCAGTTTAAAAATTCTGGTAAGGGTAGGGGCGCCTGGGTGGCTCAGTCAGTTAAGCGTCTGACTTCATCTCAGGTCATGATCTCGTGGTGTGTGGGTTCGAGTCCCGCATCAGGCTCTGTGCTGACAGCTCAGAGCCTGGAGTCTTTCAGTTTCTGTGTCTCCCTCTCTCTGCCCCTCCCTTGCTCGTGCTCTGTCTTTCTGTGTCTCTCAACAATAAATAAATGTAGAAAGAGAAAGAAAGAAAGAAAGAAAGAAAGAAAGAAAGAAAGAAAGAAAGAAAGAAAGAAAGAAAAAGAAAGAAAAGAAAAGAAAAGAAAAGAAAAGAAAAGAAAAGAAAAGAAAAGAAAAGAAATGAAATTCCGGTAAGGGTAGATTGAAAGCAGACATGTTTGGGTGATTAGTTCTGTTTTTAATCTACATACAGCTTGGAATGGGAAAGTAGCCACATTTTATTTTAAAGAGAGTCTGGGGACAGTGCCAGAATCTATCTCTCTGCACATTTTCTGATCAGCCAGGTAGTAAAAATATTTTAGTGTTACTTAAAAATAAAATCCTGATGATTCTTCCAAATTACAAAATGCTCTTCCTGTGTAATTGATTACTAGAGATTAGATATCAAACAGTAGGGTGTGTGTTGAGAGTGGACTTGCTTAATGGAAGAGGCTTCAGAAGAACCCTGTTCACTCTGGAAAATGAATTGTATTAAATTTCCTCGACTTCAGTACATTGTTATAACAAGCAGAAGTATTCCAGCCTGGGAAAAAAAAAATCTGGCAAACAGTTTATCTTTCTTTCAGACTCTGAAATATAAGATTGTGTGAGTCTTGTTGTTTGCTAGAAGAAAAACGTGGTACCTTCAGCAGAGACCGTTCTGGTAGGATGCCAGATTAAGAATAAAAGAGAACTATGGATAGAGACTCTTTCTCTGAGAAGGGATCGTGCATGCTTCTTCAGACCCTACTTTAAGTATAGAACCTGGTCCATTTTGCCTTTTTACCTGGAAGTCTCTGTCTTAGCATATTTGGCTGGAAGATGGTGCTTCTAATCCCGTTAGAGCATCACTAGGTATGGCATGACCAACAATATCACAGAATTCTGTGCGGGCTGTGCCCTCAACTGTCAGTCCTTTCTGGTGGGCAGTTGCCTTTCAGGCAGTGCTTTTTTACACCATGAGCTGACATTTTTTAGAAGGCTGCAAAGGGTTTAGAATTTACTGACCCCTTGCAGTATCCTGGGCATGAGACTCCTTATTAGCCAAATAGATAACATTTACAGAAAGTGTGACGGTGTGTTCTTGAACCACTGCCGGTAGATGTGCCCGAGGTTGGGGAAAGGCGAGGGTGTCGGTCACCACACCCCACTCAGAGTGGTGGTCTCAGCACTGCTACCCTTCCGACGAGTGCCCCACAACAGTTTGGATCGGTTGGCAAGTATCTGTCAAGTTCCACCTGTGCTCTAGCTCTGGTTGGATGCTGCAGGTGATGTGACCATATGATCAGTCACCAGAGTCACTTTGCAGCGTGAGCTCCTAATAATTATACTGAGACAGTCGCCATAAACTGGGCCTGCCCCTCTGGCAACCAGAATGGGTGATTGCCTGAACTATAGGGGATATAAGAATGCCATGCGTGTCATCGGTCTGTACTCTGGAGGACGCTTCTAGTCTTGTTTAGAACTCGTACACGAAACAATCCAAGACATTATAAAAAGGTCCTTCTCTTCTGTAATTGTCCCATTACTGCCCCCCAGCCTCCCAAATCAGTTTCTCCTTTTCTGTTGAGTCGTTCCCACACTAGACCTGTGCAAGCACCTCTCATCTTCAGATCTTCCTCCCTTCACTCCATCGGTTGACCCATTTTTCTTGTCTTCTCATAGCAAACACTTTTTGAAAAAAACACTCTACACCAGGGGTCAACAGACTTGTTTCCTGCTAAGGACCAGATAGTAAATACTTTAGACTTTACCAGCCATGTGGTCTCTTACAACTCCTCGTCTCCGCTGTTATGTGGTGAGGGTAGCCATACATTATACCTAAACGAATGGGATTGGTGTGTTCCAAACATTATTTATAAAAACAGGTGGCAGACTTCCTCATGTCGTCACTGTCCACTTCCATCCCCGTGACTCCACTGAAATTGTTCTGGGCAAGGTCATCAGCGACTTCCTTATTGTCAAATTCAGTGGCAATTCTCCATCCTAATTTACATAAGATTTCAACAAAATAAGAAAAATCTCTCATTTCCTCCTCCTTCCAACACTCGTTTGGCTTCTGTGACACCACCGTCCCTCATTTTCTCTCATGTCACTGGTAAAACAGAATCCGCATCTTTTTCTCGCTTTTTCTTTCCTCCTAGACTGCTGACCATTGGAGTGCCCAAGGACTCAGCCTGGGCCATTTTCTCTTCTCTTTGCTGTCTTTTCTCTCTTCCTGGGTGAGTTCTATTTCTATAGACTTAACCATCGCCTATAAACCGATAACTTCTAAATTTGAATCTCCAGTCTGCTCCTGTCTTTCAAGCTCCAGACACAGATGTCCAGCTTGAGATGTCTTGGTGTCCCCACTGGACATCCAGTGGGCTGTGCACCCCTAGCATATTGAAATGGAACTCTTGATTTCTGATCCCACCACCACCATACACACCTGCCTGTCAAACCTGTTCCTTCTCCTGTCTTCCCTCCTTAGTTAAGGGACACATTCACTGGCTTTTTGAACCAAGACCAAAGAGTAATCCTTGATTCTTTCCTTTCTCTCATTATCCACATCCAGTCCATCAGTGAGTCCCGTGGGTCATATCTTCCTACAAATCCCAGTCACTCGCACCTCTTCCCCTCACCGTTGGCCACCTGCTCTAGACCTGCACCGTTTTTCGCCTAGAGCACGGCAGCCCTTCCCAGCGGTCTTTTCTTTCATTCCTGCCTCTGGATGGCCCCTGCCACCCCTGCCATGTAGCAGCCAGGGCCGTCTTTTACATATGTAAGCCATTTGCCAGTCCCTTGTTTGAAGCCCTTCAGTGGCTTCTCATTGCCCTTTGAACAAAATCCCGTGGTTTTACCAGGCCTTTGGGGCCCCCCAGGCCCTGGTGCCTACCTGCTTCTCCAAATTATCAGCACTTCCCACTCCGATTCTACCGTGCCATCCACTGCCTTCCTTTGTGGTCCTTCAGAACGCCAAGGTCTTTTTCTGCATCAGGATCTTTTATTTGCTGTTCTCTCTACTTGGAATTCTCTTACTCCAGATCTAAAAATGTTGACTCTGCCTCATCCTGCAGGTCCCAGTTCATATGCTATTTCTCAGGAAACCTTCTGTGGCCACCCTGCTGATCAATTCCTTCATCACACCTGTCCCTCTCTGAAATTTTCTTCTTTGTTTCTTTATTCAGTTGTTTTTCCAGTATCTCCTCCAACCTGTCACTTCTTGAAGTAAGTTCCTTGAGGACAGGGAAAGGGACCATGTGTGTCTCATCTCCCAGTGGTTCCTGGTGCTTAGAGGAGTACCTAGTACATGGAAGCTATTCCACAAATATCTGTTGAATGGTAGAAGTGAATTAATGAAATGCTGACAGATGTAGTTGGGACCATAATTGCCTCAGGAATTCAGTGTCACAGTTCAGATACAGCTAGTCTTCAGTTACAAGACCGTGAAGGTCTGCATTGCTAGAAAATGACAATTTATTTATGATAGAGTACGGATTTGACCCAGTATTTTTTTTTCAGTATGTGAGGATTGCAAACCTAATTTATTGTTGCTTAAAAGAAGGTCTGCAGTTGAAATGTTGGCACAGCCATAAACTACATAAATGTGTTGCTTGACTACCCTGAGAGCAAAGGTGGATCGTGTGTGTGTGTGTATATGTGCGCACGTGTGTGTGTATATACGTGTGCGTGCATATACCATAATTGATTTTAAAATTCAAGTTAATAAACATGTATTGAGTACCTACTGTATCATTCTGGGCACTGCCCCGGGTGTCCATAAGTCACAACGAATGAGATATGGTCCTTGCCTCCTAGGATGTCATGGTCCAACCAAAAGACACACTCACAAAAAACTTGTTATGAATGTTAAGTTTACATGAAGGATCACAGGCACCCAGCTGATGAATGAATTGATTGTACCCCCTGCTGCATATGTGTTTGTTTACATATAGAGAGGGTGTTGGAAGGGAAGGGGAAGTTGGGGAAAGGATGGGGAAAAAGTGGCATTTGAACTAAGTCGTGGGAGATAACAAAGATTTGCACGCTCTCAGTAGCTGTATTGAACATTTTATTTTGAAATTTTACTCCTTTGGTTGTGAGTGGGCATTTGATATTTTATACCATTTTATCATTTTAATTTTGTTAGAACTTGATTTTGGTTTCTCACAATCTTATGAAATCTGAAGTTGGACAGTATGGTAGTAGGCAGTGCTCAGAAGAATCTGGTTCATATCCTGGTTTTGAGGAGGTGAATATTTGAAGTGAGGAAGAAAATTCTTGGGGGCTGGAGGGGTGGAATGAGCGGATGTGGATTCACTCAGGGAGCGGCTTAGGCTAGGAAGCATCAGATAGTGGGCAGGCCTGGTGGTTGTGCTGAGAGGGAAGGCGTGGCCAGAAGGGAACGGATGCGCGTATGTCCCTGTATATCTGTACATATATGCGTGCATGCATTTGCTTAGGTGGTCCTGAGCCCCGGAAATAAACCTGATATTTGTGCAGTTTTTACACCTGTTATGTCATTGAATCTTCCCAACGACCGTCGAAGTAGGTATCGTCATCACTACTCTGCAGACGAGGAAACAGATGCCCAGAGAGGTTGCGCACACGGTGTGACAGCACAGGCGGGCCTCAAACTGCTGCCTGCTGGTCGGAAAATACAAGGTTAGGGTTTTCTCACACCGCCACAGCTGTCTCAGGGGTGCTGGATCCTAGGATGGCAGGAAACTGAGTGGAAACACTGCTGAGTGAGAGGGGGCATCCTTTGGGGGCAGAACGGGATTGAGAGGAGCTGCTCAGCATGACCCACTTGCATTCCATCCCCTCTTTTGATTGTTTCCTGCATTTTAGGTAACGTTTCCCACATTAGGAATTTTGGGCCCTGATAGCAATGCCGACTGTTGTCTTAAGCCCAGACTTTCTGACGATTCAAATCCGGTGTCCAGGTGGCAGAAGCTACAAGTACAAAAGCTTCTTTGCCCACAAACCCCTGTAGATACAAGTGAAGTGATCCCACAGAGCAAACACACGCTGACCCGGCATACCCCAGGAGGTGCGAGCGGCTGCCTGAACGGTGTCCCCTCAGACTTGCAATAGGGCTAAAGACACAGCTTCTCAGAGTACCCTCTGGACATGCATTTTAGGAGCTGTAACACAGTCACATGTGAGGGCTCCGCGTACTTGTCCCCACGTGTGAAACTCCTGTTTGGAACTATGCCACACACAAGGGCAAGGAGCTCCAGAAGAAGAAAGGATTCCCAATATCAGAAGAAGGGGACAGCCTGGGAAGCCCACAGAGGAAAGAAAGATACGACCCCTGCCTCCACCGAGGAAGGAATTTCCAGCAGAGGAAGCCAGCTCGAGTTTCTTTTGGGGGATGTTTTCTAAGTACAAAAGAAAACGTATTCATTCGTGGTCTCGAGGTGGCTTTCTCATTGGGTACAGCTGAATGCAGAAGTCCAGTTAATTCTGTCAGGGCTTTTGTCATTCTCCCTTGCTCTCGGCTCTGCTTTCTTCCTGCCTCTGGAAGGCCCTCTCAGGAAGGCTCCTCTTTCCGTATGCAGACTGAGAGGAAACACAGCTCTAGGGTGACACTGGTCTTATCACTACATTCATAAAGGGCTTGTGAGGCCTGGTTAGGACAGACCACTCTTAAATCCAAAATAAATAAAGTGTGTTTGATGTAATGAAGTATGAGTTCTTCTGCTGGCTGCTACATCTTTTCTAAGTACATATGTTCTCCACATGTGTGCTTTTAGTGCCCTGACAACTCCTGAATGTTGCTTCCCCCTCCTCGCGGGAGCAACTCTGGTTTATCATACTTTAAATGTGTGGCATCCATCTTATAGGTCTTTCAGTAGAAACATTTGGCTCACGGGGCGCCTGGGTGGCTCAGTCGGTAAAGTGTCCAGCTCTTGATTTCGGCTCAGGTCATGATATCATGGTTTGTGGGTTCGAGCCCTGCATCAGGCTCTGCGCTGTGTCAAGTTGCAGAACTTGCTTGGAATTCTCTCTCCCTCTCTCTGCCCCTACCCCACTTATGCTCGCGCGCTCTCTCTCTCTCTCTCTCTCTGTCTCAGAATAAATAACTTAAAGGTTTACCGCAGTTCTGGAGTCCCTGTGCACAGTTGATTTCGTTGAAGGCACAGTCTCCTAGAACTTTCAAAGTTCAGGGTTTCTCCCAAATTAGAACCACCTCTGTCTCTCTACAAGCTTTAAGGTTATTACACACACATGTATGCACACACATGTGCCAACATGTACAGATGTGCATGTTTTATTCCTGTGTTGTCATCAGTAACATGGAGTCATCACTAAGATGGAGGGAGGTAGTTTTTAAATTAAAACTTTATGATTCAGGTTGGCAAGAACCTTGTGTATTTGCCTGTATCCAAATGCTAGAGTCCGTCTACTATTTGGGTCCAGTAAAACTGCGTAAGAACAATGAGTCAAGAGCGCGCGTTCTGGTAGGTTTCTTCTGAAGCTAGACTCGATTATAGTGCAGTGACTGGGTGCCGTCTTGTGTTGCTCCTTGTTTATCATTTATTTCTTTTATTCTAGGCACTTGAAGAGGCCCAGAAAGCTATCCAGCAGCTCTTTGGCAAAATCAAAGATATCAAAGACAAAGCAGAAAAATCAGAGCAAATGGTGAGTTTAGGTTTCTTCCTGACTTTCTTGCAGAAGAGGAAGTTCGGTTCTTGTCCAGTCACACTCATGAATGGGCTTTTTCTCCCACTTGCTGGCAGCCACAGCACCCACGTCTCGAAAGCAAGCCCTGTGCGTACATTCCAGATCAGTTCAAGAGGAGCAGCTAGACGTGCAGTGACTCACCATCCCTGCTGCCCTGCATTCACAGCCCTTTTTTAAATAGGAAAAGTTTTCTTCTTTCCCCAAAATAGTGTTCTAGTCATTTTGGATTCTTTTCTCGAGCATTTGTTTATATCACGTATTTCTCAGTTAAGATCCACGATATGTCATGAAAACTGGTACTGGAATTGGGAGGTGGGACGGATCCTGCCACAGTGCATGCTTACGGTTTTGGTGAAGTTGTCCTTTGACAAATCTGTGTCCTCCGGTGATGTGCTCAGGAGGCCCGCCCACTGACGGAGAACCCAGCCTCACCCACTCCTCCTCCACGGCAGGCACTGTAACATGTCAGCTCCCGCGCACACATTCTGGCCACATAATGTAATGTCTCTCAGTTGTCTCTGATCTCCAGTTTCCTCAGCCTGTAAGGTAAGAACAGTAACACCTGCCTCAAAGGCTTGTTGTGGAATTAAACATATGAAGAGCGCTGGGCATAGTACGAGGCTTGTGATAGAAGCCGTTACTAATGTCATTGGCCCCCTACTTCTTTTGGTTATAAAAACTCCCAAATCCATACAGTCTTTCCTCCCCACATCCTGTTACAATTTACTCCAGGAACAGACCTCATGTGTATCCTTCAGCTCTCTTCGGTGGCCGTGTGGCAAGATAGGGAAGGACATGGAGTGGGAGGGCGGCGGGCAGTTTGATAGAGCAGTGAAGAGAAGTGAAGTCTGAAGTCAGACTGCCTGGGTGGGGTCCAACCCCTCTACTTACTAACCGTGTTATTCAGCCCCTCTGTGCCTCAGTTTCCTCACTGTAAAACGGAGATGACCGTCCTGGGTACATCGTAGAATTGTGGGGACTAATTGAGATGACGTGTCACACATAGGCCCAGAGTGAGCATCAGTTGTTGCCGTCCCTCACCGTCAGCTCTTCCTGTTCATTCTCCCAGGCAGGTAGTGTTACAGACTTTAACTACCAAACCAAGAGTTGAAGGAGGGGAAAATAAATAGTGATAATATTTGTACTTTGTCAGAGAATTAAATAGTCTTTGATAGAGGCTGTATGTCATCAAGGAGGGATTCGGATTGGTGGTTCTTTCCCCCAGGATGCACTACCCCCAGCACCATCCGCGGGCCGTTGAAGCATGGAAGTTAGTAGATGTTTTATTTTAAAGCAGTTTGCTTTCCTGGATGGCGCTTTGCTAAAGGGAAGAAGAGGTAGGACCGAAGAGAGAACGGATATTTGTTGCCCTCCAACAGTGTGCCAAATACCGTGCCATGGATGTCCCTTTATAGTGGGACAAGTGATCTCATTTAGCCCTCACAGCAAATTTATGAACTAGGTTTTATTATTATTTGTATGATTACCCATCTTATCAATGAAACTGAGACTCAGTGAGGCCAGGCAACTTCTGTAGGACACTGGACGTGCTGAGATTCAACCCTGGAGCTGCCTGACTCCAAAACCTTGGAGTCAGAACACGTCATGTTCTGTCCTTTTTTGGCTGCCCCTGGGTAACAGTTAAGGTACATTAACTAAGGGTGTTCTGTTTGTGTCGCGATCTCTGTGACTTTGTCCTGAGCATCCCTTGCTTGAGCTGCCTTTAAGGGTGATGTCTAGAGAAGCACAGGATATGTAACGGGGAGAGACGGGAGGTACTGGGAACAGAGAGACTAGTCACCTCTGGTGCAGAGCAAGGAGTGTCTGAAGAAGTAGAAAGAGTCAGATTTTGTGATGAGGCACTGGATGAGTACTCAGGATTTAGTGACTGACTAATGATGCAGGAATGAGAAGAGTCATAGATGACTGTGACTTCTAATACAGTAGTTAAAGACCCCTGAGCTAACAGACCCAACAGAGCTAAGGAACCTCAAAAGAGGTGCCGGGATTTTTCTGTAGGAAAGAGGGTAATGATTTCAGTGTTGGAAGTGGGTTGTCAGATTCTGGGGGCAAACTCCCGTATCTAGTTCACTATTCCACTCCTGATCTTCTTTTTCCCCAAACTCAGTTATTCTGTGAAGAATAACAGGTTCTTAATCTGTTTCCCGCCCTGGGCAATAGAAGTAGAGATACTGATAGCCTGAGAGTAACAAGAGGGAGCAGGCATGATGAGGAAGTCCCTGTGAAAGGACTTTTACTGCTAAGATCCAGGTCAGCTCAACAGGTTCGTGGGTGTTGAACTAAGCTGGGAGGGTTATGGTCTTCACTCTATGCGTTCACCCCGGATGATCGAACTCTGAAAAATCGGATCACGTGAGCATAACTCACTACCAAGTTTTTAACTTTTTTTTTTTTAAGTTTATTTATTTATTTTGGGAGTCAGCGCGCACATGCACGTGAGCTGGGGAGGGGCAGAGAGAGGGAGAGAGAGAATCCCAAGCAGGCTCCATGCAGAGCCTGACTCGGGGCTCGATCTCCGGAATCACGAGATCATGACCTGAGCCGAGATCAAGTTGGACGCTTAACCAACTGAGCCACCCAGGCCCCCCTCATCCTAATCGTTTTTAACTCTATACAGTTGAGTAATACTATATACCTTCCTTTGTGAAAGATATACTTTTTTTTTTAAGATTTTTTTTTTAAAGTAATCTCTACACCCAACATGGGGGGCTTGAACTCACAACCCCAAGATCAAGACTCGCATACTCTACTGACTGAGCCAGCCAGGCCCCCTGGAGTTTGTCACTTTTCATGGAAGATAGCTCTTTCCAGTGACTGGAAGGCTTGTGCCTGGTGTCCAAGGCACTCCCTTCCTTCCAGGTATCAAAGAAATTGGGAAATCAAATTGCTCTTCAGAAAGCTTCTTGGTCAACATCAACTCAGGCAGTTTAGTGGAACATTCTGCCTCGTTATTAGCAAAGCTGGAGAATTGTTCCCACCTCACTGCTGAATGTGCTTTTCTGGTGACTAAAATACACTAGTATTCCCAAGTACAGAGTTTCTTTCTCTTGGATCTTCTGGGTCAACACTGTCCGAATTCTACCCCAACCCCCCCAATTACCTTCTCGGTCCCTGAAGACCTTACATCTCATCTAGAATAGTACATATTAAGTGTATTACATTTTAGTCTTCTTGAGATTTGAGAGCAAGTCTTTCCTTGCTGGGGATCAGACAGTAAAGTCTATTTCCATGAATAAAGACCATCTCAGTAGAAGAGCCGACTAAGTAATTGTATAAGTGATCCAGGGATATGTTTTCTTTATTTTAACAAAAGTCAGGTGTGCCTGGGTGACTCAGTTGGTTAAGCATCTGACTTCAGTTCAGGTCATGGTCTCACAGTTTGTGAGCTTGAGCCCTGCGTCGGGCTCTGTGCTGACAACTCAGAGCCTGGAGCCTGCTTTGAATTCTGTGTGTGTGTCTCTCTTTCTGCCCTCCCCCACCGTCCTCAAAAATATACAGATGAAACCAAAGTGCCATTTAGCTGTACCTCTGCCTATACAGGGAGTGACTGTTATCAATTTAATGTGTATCCTTCTAGATCTTTATCTGTGCACTTACATAAATCTATAGTTTCAGTTTGTGGTTTTCTTTTCTTTTATTATTTATTTTTTTTAAGTTTATATATTTGAGAGAGAGAGAGAGAGGTTCATTGTATTGAACCTGATAGCCCTGTCAGAAGACATACTTTTCTAAAAAAAAAAAAAAACCTTGTTCAAAAGGAGATGCGCTGAACTTGGCTCCTGGACCACATGCTCCATACTAAATTGCTATTTGGATCACTCCACTTGAGGTGAAAAAGAAAGTTCATGTCGTTCTCGCAATTGAGGATTTTGTACCCCTGGGTAAAGTCTTCTGAAGAAATGCCAGATGAAATTCAAATGGGCTGATTGGAGGTTATTTTGATTATACATTATGAGAATGTCTGTGTTTTCCCCAAGGGCTAACCGGAGGTTTTTTTTCCTTGCTTCACTTGCCTTATTTTCTTACAGGGCTTCTTGCAAATGAATTTAACATCTTTCTTAACCTTCTTCCTTTTTCTTCTGCGGTTTTTCGATATTTAGGTTAAAGAAATCACCCGCGATATTAAGCAGCTAGATCATGCCAAACGCCACCTGACCACCTCCATCACAACGCTGAACCACCTGCACATGTTAGCAGGTGGCGTGGATTCCCTTGAGTAAGCAGCGTCAACTTTCTCTTTGGGGTCCACCGCGAGTGAATGTGCCATGTAAAGAAAATGGCAGCATAGGGTTTGGTTTTTTTTTCCTCTTCTCAGCCAAGTACTTCTCCTGCTCCACTTTCTGCAGATTGGTCTCAAATGTTAATCACCATTTTGGCTTTGTTTGTTTGTTTTTGTTTTTTTTTAATTTTTTTTTGACATTTATTTATTTTTGAGACAGAGAGAGACAGAGCATGAACGGGGGAGGGTCAGAGAGAGGGAGACACAGAATCTGAAACAGGCTCCAGGCTCTGAACTATGAGCACAGAGCCCGACATGGGGCTCGAGCTCACGGACCACGAAATCATGACCTCAGCCGAAGTCAACCGCTTAACCGACTGAGCCACCCAGGCGCCCCAACCATTTTAGCTTTGTGCCCTTTGGTGTTCAAAAAGTAACAAACACCTGACGCTTTGAAGTGAGGTGCAAAGGAGTATGAAAGGGACCCAGACAGCACGTGGAGCATGACTCTAAGAATACAAGTCATTTAAACGTGGCAAATCTCTACCATTAAGGCCAGCAAGATCATTCAGGACTGTAAAGGCTCCCTGCAGCCTCTGTCTTGGCAAGTTTTCCGACTTGTGTTGGGCTGAGTCTTACTGCCGTTGGATGTTCAGTAGAGAAACAGAGCTTTGATTTATCATTCATCCCACCTTTTTTCTCCAACCCCCTTGTTCTTTTTTTTAAGGTTTATTTATTTTTTAGAGGGAGAGAGCACATGCACAAGTTGGGGAGGGGCAGAAAGAGGGAGAGAGAAAGAATCCCAAGCAGGCTCCGCACTGTCAGCCCAGAGCCTGATGCCGGGCTCGAACTCATGAACCATGAGATAATGACGTGTGCTGAAATCAAGACTCAGACGCCCAACTGAGCCACCCAGATGTCCCCCAACCCACTTTTTCAAGGTCTTTTTCAAAGACTGTAGCATCCTGCGTGGTTTTTAGAGGAGTTATAGGGAATGATGTGTGAGGACATTAGAAACACCATTAAAACAAAGAGCTGGCTATTTACCGCAAGAAGCAATCCAAAGGCCTGTTTTACTAGCACAATTCTGACATGCCGGTTCACTTCTGTGGTCTGTCTCAGGCTGAGAAGTCCCCCCTGCCCCAGTGTCAATGTAGTCTCACGTATAGACAGAGAAAGAGCATCTGCACAGAAATTTAGATGCAGCATCCAAAGCTGGGGGGAGGAAGGGGTCAGACTCCTTCCTGGTCTCTCTAGGCATTGTGTGAGCTCCAGCGAACCCTGGCCCATCCTCCTTCAAGCAGTGATCAGAGAGGTGAGCCGGCCAGTGAGAGACTAGAGGAGCTGTTTCCTTGTCTGTTGCCCCAGATGCTGTGGTTCCCACCAGACTATCAGACCAGGCAGTGGTAGCAACATACCATATGTGTGCTTGAGCTTGGTCCTGTCTTTTTAAAAGCCTCTTTTTTTTTTTTTTAATGCCTAAGGAAAGTCATAAATTATACATTATTTTAAAAGCTCCACCCTAATGAAAAATTTAGAACTAACAGTTTGTCCTTCCTTGTGTAACTGTTGATTTTATTAGCCTTCTTTTATTTAAGCTTCATTAACATTAGTAGTAGTGAAAGTAGACCTATCTGAGACAAGAGTTGCTTAACATTGGCTTAAAACCTACAGATTTGAGTTAAATACATATAAACACCCTTTGTTGTAGGCTGGGATGATGTGTTCTGTTTGCCCCTAAGCTGTAATCCTCAGATAGTAACATTCTTATCCCTCATCTCTGTTAAAAGCCTGCTAATCCCATAACATCCAACCCAAATCCATAGTCTTCCTAGATTTCCCCTCCCCGACCCCTCCATCATTCCCACGTTCTTTTGTACCTCCTGTATTGCATAACTTGTACTTCTGTGTAGACTCAGTTTGTCCTACTTGGTTTTAGTTAGATGTGTACTTGGCTCTCTCTCTGTCTTACTAAACAATGTCACCTTGAGGATTTTGACTAGGTCTTATTTTTTTCACAGGACCTTACGTATTCAGTGCTCAGTAGTACATGGTCACCAGATGGAGTTGATCTCTATTTTGTAGTTCAGAGTAGATTGTCCTGCATCTGTATCTTGTGTCCTCAGTGTTTTTCTAGCGTTCTCGACTTCTTATTTCCTTGCAGAGCCATGACCAGGCGAAGACAGTATGGAGAAGTTGCTAATCTTCTTCAGGGTGTGATGAATGTTCTGGAGCACTTCCACAAGTACATGGGAGTTCCACAGATCCGGCAGCTTTCTGAGAGGTAAAGTGTCATTGGAGAAAACAATCATCTGCTTTAAGAAAAGACCGTGCGGGGGCACCTGGGTGGCGCAGTCGGTTGAGCGTCCGACTTCAGCCAGGTCACGATCTCGCGGTCCGGGAGTTCGAGCCCCGCGTCAGGCTCTGGGCTGATAGCTCGGAGCCTGGAGCCTGTTTCCGATTCTGTGTCTCCCTCTCTCTCTGCCCCTCCCCCGTTCATGCTCTCTCTCTGTCCCAAAAATAAATAAAAAACGTTGAAAAAAAATTTTTTTTAAAAATAAAAAAAAAAAAAGAAAAGACCGTGCTAGGATGCGCTTCAGCACTTAGCTCAGGATGTTCACTGCAGAATCTTGTAAGAAAGAACCTCAGATGTCATCTGATCTGTCTCTGTGTGACACAGATGTCCTGTCTACCATATCCCTTACCGACTCCTTACCATATCTTCTAAAGCAATCTATATTAGATGGTTGTGGGCCCGGCATCCCAGGATGGGCAGCTGGAATGTTGTATGTGTAGACAACTCTTGGCTGTCCACATTTATGAGAAAAACTCTTCCAGTTGTCTATTTCCTTGTAACGAATCACCACAATCCTTAGTGGCTGACAAACAACAGTTATTTTACTCCTGTAATTTGGCCTCCCTCAGCGGAACAGCTCGCCTCTGCTTCACGCAGCATCAGCTGGGGTGGCTCAGGAGGGGCCTGAAGGATCCGTGACTCACTCTCATGGCTGGCAAGTGGGTGCTCATTGTGCACTGGGAGTTCAGCTGAGTTGTCCTCCATGGGCTGTTTGGTCTTCCTCATGGCCAGGTCCCGAGAGAACCAGACCTTGGAAGTCCCATAACATCATTCCTAGTCACAAGGCTGCCAGGATGAGGGAGGAAGGAACATAGTCTCTTCTAAGCCACCTCTCCCAGTGGGGGGAATGTCAGAGTCCCACTGACAGAAAGGGCACGTGGAATGGGCAATATTGCCGTGGGAGTCTTTGGAAAATCTTGTTTGCCACTAGAACTTCAGAGGTGACAAAATGATGACTTAACCTCTTCTTTCTTCTTACCTCTGTTGAGTTCCAATCCCAGATTCAGAACCAGTAGAAAGAAAGGCTGACGCTTAGAAGGAAGATGAAGATTCTAAAGGACAGTGGGAGGGGGGTGAGTTCAGTGTCTTTTCTATTAGAAAGAGGGCAAGGAGAATACCGAGAAGGCAGAGATGATCATGATTGACGAATCCTAACCTTTCTTGCCACAAAGAAGAGACAAGGGGGCTGGAACTTAGCAGCAGCCATCATCTTCACTTCTGCCTTCTTAATGAGGCCTGATTGCTACAGGCCTCTTTTTCCTCACGTTTCTGTATTTGTAATCCTATAAGTAATTGTGTAAGTGATCCAGGGATATGTTTTC
The DNA here is from genome assembly GCF_018350175.1 of Felis catus. NCBI lineage: Eukaryota > Metazoa > Chordata > Mammalia > Carnivora > Felidae > Felis > Felis catus. The sequence goes on along the minus strand of NC_058381.1, from coordinate 15,831,159 downwards.
TTTATTTTAACAAAAGTCAGACGTGCCTGGGTGACTCAGTTGGTTAAGCATCTGACTTCAGTTCAGGTCATGGTCTCACAGTTTGTGAGCTTGAGCCCTGCGTCGGGCTCTGTGCTGACAACTCAGAGCCTGGAGCCTGCTTTGAATTCTGTGTGTGTGTCTCTCTTTCTGCCCTCCCCCACCGTCCTCAAAAATATACAGATGAAACCAAAGTGCCATTTAGCTGTACCTCTGCCTATACAGGGAGTGACTGTTATCAATTTAATGTGTATCCTTCTAGATCTTTATCTGTGCATTTACATAAATCTATAGTTTCAGTTTGTGGTTTTCTTTTCTTTTATTATTTATTTATTTTTTTTAAGTTTATATATTTGAGAGAGAGAGAACGTGGCTGGGGAAGGGGCAGAGAGAGAGAGAGAGAGAGAGAGAGAGAGAGAATCCCAAGCATGTTCTGTGCTGTCTGCACAGAACCCAACACAGGACTCAGTTCCACAACCGCGATACCATGACCTGAGCTGAAATCAAGAGCCAGATGCTTAACTGACTGAGCCACCCAGGCACCCCAGTTTTGTTTTATTTATTTATTTTTTAAATTAATTTGTCTTGAGAGACAGAGAGAGAGAGAGAATCCCAAGCAGGCTCCGCACTGTCAGTGCAGAGCCCGATGCGAGGCTGGAACCCACGAACCGTGAGCTCATGACTTGAGCCAAAGTCGGATGCTTAACTGACTGAGCCGCCCAGGCACCCCTTGTTTTATTTTAAATACATGGTTTCACATCATATGCTTCATTCTGAAACTTACCTTTTGGTTTTAACCTCTCATTGTATTTTAGAGATTTTTCCGCATCAATATGTACACACCTGCCTCGTGCTTTTTAATTGATACCTGGAATTCCAAAGTACAATACACTGCAGATGATGTAATCATTCTTACATCACTAGATTGTTTGCTTCTGACTTTTAAAATCTACCCCTTTTTACACATCTGTAAATATTTCCCTAGGAGAGATTTTGGGTCATGGGTAGCGTACATTTAAAATTTTAATAATGACTTCCCATTTGCCCTCCCAAGAGACCTTTTTTATTTATAGCACTATCTGGACAGTATCAGTACCCATTTCCCCATACCTTCAATAATGCTAAATGGTCAGTTTTCCGATTTATTTACCTGATGGATGAAAAATAACATCCAGTTCCTTTCGTTCTCATTTCTCTGCTAACTACTGAGAGTAGTTTTCATTTAATTATTGACTATCTGCATTTCCTTTGAAATACCTGTTTGCCCATTGCCTTTTTGAATATTGAGTTCTTTCTTTCTTTCTTATTGTTTTGTAAAAGTCTCTATATATTCTGGACATTAATGCTTTGTCAGATCTGGTAGATCTTGCCTGTAAAACCATCTGGATGTGTTACCTGTTTTCAAGGCAGATCTTTGACTCTCACTGTGATTTCTTCCGTGGTAATTGGTCTATTCGGGATTCCTACTTTTTAAAAAATTGTGTTAATATACACATAACATAAAATTTTAATCATTTTTAAGTATACACTTCAGTGGCATTAAGTATATTCACAATATTATATAACCATCACCACTTCTATTTCTAAAACTTTTTCATTACCCCAAATAGAAACTCTTACCCATTAAATAGTAACCCCCATTACCTCCTCTCCCCCACCTCTGGTAACTTCTGTTCTACTTTCTGTTTCTGTGATTTGCCTCGTCTAGGTACCTCATATAAATGGAATCATATAATATTTGTTCTTTTGTGCCTGGCTTATTTTACTGAGTACAGTGTTTCATGGTTCATCCATGTTGTAGAATGTGTCAGAATTTCATTTCTTTTTAAGGCTGAATATTTCATTGTAAATATATATTATACATTTTGTTTATCCATTCATCTGTTGATGGACACACAGGTTGCTTGTACCCATTGGCTGTTGCATGATAGACTAGGCAAATCTACTCTCTGGCGTTTCTTATTGCCTATCAAAAATCTGGTCAATCTGATTCTTACTCCTTTATAAGATCATCTGTTTTTGTTTGATTTTTATTTTGCTCTGGAAGCATTTGAGATTGGGTGTGTGTGTGTCAGGAATTTTACTAGGATATAGGTCTCTTGTCCTTCATGTTACTCTGTACTTACTGTATCTTCAATATAAAGACTCGAGTTTCAAAAATAGAACTGCCCTACGACCCAGTAATTGCACTACTAGATATTTATCCAAAGGATACAAAAATGCTGATTCGAAAGGGGCACATGCACCCCAGTGTTTATAGCAGCGCTATCGATAACAGCCAAATTATGGGAAGAAGTCCAAATGTCCGTCAGCTGTCAAATGGATAAAGAAGATGTGGTATATATATATACAGTGGAGTATTACTCAGTGATCAAAAAGAACGAAATCTTGCCATTTGCAATAACGTGGATGGAACTAGAGTGTATTATGTTAAGTGAAATTAGTCAAAGAAAGACATACATGATTGCATTCATATGTGGAATTTAAGAAACAAATCAGATGAACGTGGGGAAGGGAAGGAAAAATAAGATAAAAACAGAGGGAGGCAAACCATAAGAGACTTAAATACAGAGAACAAATAGGGTTGCTGGAGGGGTGTTGTGTAGGGGGATGGGCTAAATGGGGAATGGGCGTTATAGGTAAGTGATGAGTCACTAAATTCTACTCCTGAAATCGTTATTACACTATGTGTTAACTAACTTGGATTTAAATAAAATTTAAAAATTTGTTAAATAAATAAAGACTCATAAGTTTCTTAAGTTGGGAGAAATCGTTTTCTTCTATTTCTTTGAGTAGTTTCTATGCATTGTTCTCTATTCTCTCTCTTAGTGGAAAGAATTCCTATTGCACGAATATTGGAACTTCTAGATCTGCTGCCATATTTCTTAATTTTTCTTTCCTACTTTGCATCTCTTTTTTCCCCCTTTTAAAAAGGCTGAATTCCTCAACTGAGCCTTACTGTTTTAATGTATTCCTCAGTCATGCCCATTCTGCTGTCTGGCCCAGCCGTTGAGTTTCTATTTCAGCAGTCCCACTTTAATCTTTAGGATCTCTACTTGATTCTTTTTTCATGGGCACAATATCCTCTTAAATCTCTCAGGGTGTATAGAGTCTGTGTATTTTGAAGCTCTGAGTTGGCTATTCTGTTTCTTTGTCCTCTGATAGAAGGTCTTTGGTTTGCTGATCATGGGACTCTCTTTCTTGGTATTAGCGTTCCTCTGGTGTTGGGTGATTTCTAGCCGAAAGCTCACTTTTGGCTTTCAGATTCCGTCGTTCTGATCAGGGATGCTCTTTTCCTGCCACCCGCCAGTGACGGAGAGGGGGCCGTGCTGCTCAGCTAAGTGCCGCAGGTAGCTCTTCTGAGGTGAGGTGGGGCTGGAACTGCCAGGTGGAGAGGCCAGCGGCTGATCTTCTGGGCTTAGGGCTCCCTGCCCTGCCTGGGTGTTGTCAGCCCTCTGGCCACTGCTGGGGTTCTCAGACGCATACCCACTCCCGACCTGGCCGCACAAGGCGGGGACGCAGACCCGGACACTGGCTTGGTGACTCCTCCTGCAGGAGCCCGACATACCCCGCTGGCATTCACTTCCTGCTCTTGGTCTCCACTACCCTCATGTCTTTCATGTTTGAAAAGCAGTTTTCAGCAGTGATTTCCTTCTTCAGTCCTGCGCTCCCAGGCAGTCCAAAGAGTTTCTAGTGTGCCACTTCTTCTCTTGCCTGGTTCTGGATTTTGATTAAAATCTTGTCATTATGTCTGAGGACTTGGGGCAGAAGGGGAGATTGCAGCAGGTACTCAGTGTGCCGTCTTCTAGTGGCAATGCCACAGAACCGTTAGGGAATGGAAGAACCAAACTTGGCAGAATACTAGGGAAATCACCACCCTTTCCCCCATCCTTCCTAACTCCTTCACACTTAGAACTGGCCGGTCGCCATATCACCCTGGGGTCACAAAGTAGCCAAGGGAGCAGACAAACCGGTCCTTAGGAGCTGCCAGAAAGAAGGAAGCTTGGATGGAGAAGGCAGACTTGTGCTCGGGGGCTGGAAGAGGAGAAGGGAAGGCACTATCCCCTCCCTTTACCCTCGTGATAATCCAGAGTTGATCTTTTTCCCAATTCGCTTTATTCTGTCCTTCATTTACCTAAAGGATATATACTATGGACTTTCTATATCCTAGGCCCCATGCTGGGGTACTGAAGGCACAAAGTAAGAAATACATATGCTCTGCCCTCAACGAGTTCACCATTGTTGTGAGGAAAAGAGAGACACTAGTAGAAAATTTTAGTGTAGCGTGCATATAACAGAATTGGTAGATACTGTACAAGGAATAGCAGGACCTCAGAAGAGGAATTGAAAGATTCCGCCTTTGGGGGCTGAGGGCAGGAGTGACAGAAGAGTTCAGTTTGCATCTGGTCTTGAGGAATAGGTAGGATCTTACCACCAAGACAAGAAGAGAGGAAGAACAATAGGAGAGAGAGAACATCATGGTGCTTTGGGAGACAATGGAGTGTGAAAGGCTACGTAGGTAGGTAGGTTCAGATTTTATATGCCATGCTAAAGAGCCCTTTATTTTGTGGACAGTGAAAAATCTTAAGCGGGGAGAGGCATGATCTCATTTGTGTTTTGTAAAAGTCTGATGGATTATAGGCACAAAGGACTGGAGGTTGAGACTATGTTCTAGCCTAGAAAAGATAAGAACCTTACCAAGACAGTGGCCATGAGGTCAAGGAGATGTGTGGAGGGATTGGTTATCAGTTGGTTGTGTTGGATAAGCATTGTTTGTTGTTGTTGTTGTTGCTTTAATTCTTTTAGAGAGAGCTAGAGTGAGTACAGGCGGGGGGGGGGGAGAGAGAGAGAGAGAGAGAGAGAGAGAGAGAGAGAGAGAGAGACCTAAGCAGGCTCCACACTCAGCATAGAGCCCGACACAGGGCTTGATCCCAAACCGTGGAATCACGACCTGAGCCAAAATCAAGAGTCAGACACCCACCCAAGGTGCCCCTTGGGTGGGCATTGTTGATGGCAGAAGTACGGCAGAACTGAATTCTATTCCTAATTGTCTGTAGGGACAAACAAGACCTACAAGAGGATGCACTCTTTTAGGACTCTTCTTTTTAACGTTTTCCAAAGAGGTGGTTTTATACATTTGAAGGAACTTTGTGATCACTGTTGTAAGACATTCTCTTCAAAAAGAGAAAATCTAACATTCTAGTAGTATATTTCAAGGCTTCTGCCATTCATTATCACGTAGGATTGCTGCAAACACAGGAGGATTTCTTTTTCTTTTAGTTCATTTTGCAGCTTCCGTTTGCAAAACTTTTGTGTTGGTGATACAGAATATGTGCTATTAAGTAACACCAAAAACAACACAGGAGGAGAAATCTCTTGTTTTCAGTGCTTGACTACAATTGTTTTTCAAGAGGTACTAAAAGTTTGAGGAAAGTCCAGATTTCTTATTTTTAGCATCATTTCTGGTGAATTCTCCTCCCTTATGTTTACATAAGTGATGGTGGAACCATCTGGAAATGATAGAAGTAGCTGTTTGTGGGGAAGGGGGAAAGCAGCAGAGTTACACCCTATGTGTTGCTTTAGTTTCTCCAGTTTAATAGCTTGCTGTCTGTAAATCGAAGAAGTCGCATGAAAGGTTGTGACCTTTGCCTGTATGTTTGAAATATGAAGTTCATGGACCTTGATTTGAATATACCTGTTTCTTCCAGCCACCCTTCTAGAAAATGCTTAAATATTAATGTAGCATTGAAGGAAAGATTTTTTTTTAATATCATCTTTATATTTCAAGCCTCCTGGTTCAAGAATATCCACGAAAGCAATTGTTTCTAGTAGTCAGTCGATATTTCCTGAGAAAGAGTAGAAGATTCTTGCATTCTCCTGAAACCTGTAAAACCCTTGAGCTAAAAAAATATTGTAGGGGACTATAACTCACTTTTTATATGAGAGAGATACTTGGCAGGTTGGGGAGAGGGGGTGTCGCATGGTGTAGCAATGAAAGAAATTGGAAAATGAAAAGGTCTGACTGTGTGACTTTGACAAGTTCTTTCTGAAAACTTCAGTTTCAAAAGTACAAGGGCTGTGCTTGACGATCTCAAATTGTCCCACTGAATCACTCTGATTCTGGGGTGGGATTCTTTACAGAGCCTGTCTGTTTGGAAATAGAGCGTCTGACTAACTTAATTAACCGTTCTGTCCAGTGCAGACTTTGGGAGGTCAGCTTATTGTGAAGTGCCCAGGGTATTTTCTTTGGGACAGCCGTTGACAAGGTAATGGAAGCATCAGGGTTACTTTATCCACAGATGTCTAAATAATTTTTATAATTTACTGTATCCTTCTGCTACCACCCAGTGTGCAAAGGTCACCTTTGAGCAACCCTTCATCAGATGGTGTGGAGGGTACTAGAAGTCATTTGGTTGACCTTCCTTTCTGATCAGCACAGCGACTCCTTTGTTGCCTAAGTGATCAACACCGAGTTGTCACCACCGAAGCAGACTGAGCTTACTTGGATACCAGGAGGAATTTTTATTTACCCTATTCTCTGTTAGTTGTAGGTAAATTTCTGTTCTCTGTTAGTTGTAGGTAAATTTCCTAGCTGTTTTTATGAAAATCATGGTAGCTCAACTCTTTTCTGCCAACAGAGTCTCAGCCAGTCTCTCTTTTTACGGAACTTACTTTCATCATTAGAAGAGGAACGAGTTAGGCCCAGGATATGTTCTCTTAGGGTTGACTGCTTTCTAGGATCCTGTTTAGACAACTGAGCATGAAGACTATATTACATCTCACCCTGAAAATGCATGGAATTGTGGTTTGGGATTATAGATACCTTCATTAGTATCAGTAAGGGAGATGGTTGCTCTTTCATCTGAGTCACTGCTGGACGCTTCAGAAACCGTGCTTGGAAACATTTATGCTCCGAAGCCTATTCTTGTGCTCCAGCATTAATTCCACATCCAACTTGCAGCCCCCTGTGAAGGTGCCTGCCGAGCCCACTGGCGCTGGAAAGGTGGGCGCTGGGCAGCAGTCAGTCCTGGAGAGGACAGCGGAAGGCATCCGGTACAGGCCTGCATCCCACCCTCTTACTTCACAACTCCCTAGTTGTGGCCCGTGTTGGGGACATGACTTATTTACATGTGGCTCACTGGTGGCACAGCTAGGTCTGCGCTCCTAAGACGTGACTTTGAAACTGGATTGGAGAAAATGGCCAGGGGGTCTACAAATCACACCCTGGTTCTTCCCCTCTCTTCTGCGCTCTGGGAGTACCAGGCCTTATCATAGGCTCCGGTGGTCTTTTCAGGCACCCCGGCAAGAATGTGGAGTTCGGGGATGATGGGGTGGGAGGGGTGAAAGAGGCAGAGCTGGGACCTTTGTGTCACTGAGATGCTCAGGAGCCCTGAGAATATGACATGAGTGTCCCTGACTTGGGGTGGAGCTTCCCCTCCAGGGATTGTCCCCGTGGCTCAGGAGGGAACCGGGGCTGTCTGTGTGCTGCCAAAAGGCAAGCAGGAACAGCGGGGCCTGAGGCTCTGGAAGCTGCCTCTGTCTTGTGACCTGGCGCCAGGGGAGGCTGTCTGCCTGGCCCATTATGTGGAGTCACAAGACTTTGAGGTACAGTTTTACAAAAGCAGGTTCTCTTCTCTCCTGTCAGACTTCATACTCAAGGCACGTTTCCCATTGTCCGTTGGGCAACCCTGGACGGCGGGCCCTGATTGTGATTTGGGGGCCGTCCCAGTAATAATAGCCTTATCTCTGTCACTGAGCAACTAAAGAGGCTGCAAACCCACTTACAGGAATGGTTTTAAAAATCTTGAAGATAGTGGAAAAGCCCTGGAAAGAATGTGGAATAAAGCATACTTACTCTGCCACAGAAAAAAACAGATTGTTTGGGGTCCTGCCTGTCCCCTCATTTAAAAAAAAAAAAATTCTCAGTAGGTTGCCAGCCACAGCTGAATAGCCAAAGCAATTGTGGTTTTGAGCTGTTCACTATTTCTAGAAACTTTACAAAGTTAATTCCAAAGCAACAGGGTGGAGACCAAAAAAGGAAGAACACTATTTTATGGTGCTTTTAGCAAAGGTGAAATATTTGCCTCGGGCTCAGGGCAGTCCAGCTCTGGGGGAATGGCTGGTGCGAGGCATCCAACTCCTGGCGGCTGGGACAGGATGTGATCGTTGCAGGAGGTGCTGACACGCCATTCCTTTCTCCTCCTGGCCGCTTCTCCGTCCTCCTCTCATTGAAGCCGACAAGTATTTCTTGAGCTCCCGATATACGTGCAGACCACCAGGTTAAGTCCTGACCGCATCCCTCTTTCGAACTCGTTTTTGCTGTCCATCAGTCTTCTGAGTGAACTTCATCTTCCTTCAGGTGGCCTTCACTCCCAAGTGGTAGCTCATTTTATCTTTCGGGTCTTTTTCCTTTTTCCTTTAGAAAACATTCTTTTCGTTTTTTTGTTAAAACTTAGGATCCTGGTGTTGGTTTCAGGGTTGAAAAAAAACATTTCCGAGGCAATATGGGGCCCTCCTGCATTCTGTACCACAAGGAGCACGAGAGAAATTGTAGCGGTAATCCAACATGAATTTCTGTTGGATTGGGCATTATAACAGAGCATTTTCCCACAGCATAACTACCCCCTGATGGCACTTTATAAAGATTAACATATACTACCCCACACCAGGTCGGGGGTGGCCTCGAAGAACTTTGGGATATAGAAAATCCATCACGAGAATAAATCCAATGACTGGGTCCTGGTCATAAACCTGCCACTAACTAGTATGTGACCTCTCTTATTTAGCCACACCTCCCCACTTTCCTGACGATCTCTAAAGACTTCTACAGTTCTGACCCTTATCGATCTTTGCATAATTACTTATGGATCTATGATAATTACACCAGGCAATGACATGTTCTCTTTTCCCTCCAGAGTGAAAGCCGCCCAGACTGAGTTAGGACAGCAAATCCTGGCCGATTTTGAAGAAGCATTTCCTTCCCAGGGCACCAAGGTATTGTTTTGCATTTTCCCTCTGGTCAGACATTATCACCATTCTTGCCTGATTCACACTCGCTACGGTTACTCTTCCTTTACCATTCCAAAAGTGTTGGCTGGCTGCCACGAGTCTGTTTGCTAAAGGTTCAGGGCAGTGAGACCGTCTCTGATTTTCACTATCCCAAAGCAATGTTGATCTTCATCTGTGTTCTTCCAGCATCAAAAAGTGAGGATTTATTTTGGTTTAATTTAATGTGTGTCAAACCCAATATCTCGTCGGCCCAGTAAATTCCTTTTTTCTCATGGCTGTGTTAAAAAAAAAAAAATCTTCAAGCCGCAGTGTTTTTTAGGATCGTTACATAACTTGCTGGTTTCAGTTTGGTGAAAAGACAGCTGGGAGGAGCATCCGCAGGCTTATGTAACTCTGAGGGACACAGTTAGGAGATTCACTTTTAATGATCAGAATCCTGTTCTTTCCGATTAATCCCTTTAGCTCTCGCTGGTGGCATGGCTGTTTGTGTTGTGTCTGCGGAGCCCGCAGTATTTCGCTTGTGAGCTATGGTTACACTTCTCCCATAACAAGCCTTGCCTCACTTGGCTGTCATTGTGCTTGGGTAACTGCTTTTAGCTCTATCTTTCAGACTGTAGCAGATGTAATCTTAATGCTTTGCATGTGTTGGGGAGAGAAGAACCTTCAGAAGCTTGTTTTCTCTATTATTTGAGCTATTTCGGGAGAAGGAATTATTCAACACAAATGAACCAAAGCACACACAGGCAAGCAGCATTCCTCACTGCACTTGGTGGGTGGAGACGGGGATATATGTTCATTTACGGAGCCAAGGAACGTTTCCTGGACCCGCTCTATAATTCAATAACTGGAAATATCTTAATCATTTTTCTTTGTGCTCCATAAAAGAAACTTAGGAAGTAGGTGGGAGTAGCTGCCCCAGCTTTGTAGATGACTTCCTATAGGAAACCTGCTCTTGATTTTAATGTCTGCAAATATTATGGCTGCCTTCTAGTAATCAGATATTTTATTTGTAGAACATGTTCCTTTCAGGACTTTGTTCTCTTTCTTCACTTGATATAACGGTAGGATGTGGATGTTGGAAAGCAATCCTGTAAAAAGGGATTGTAAAATATTCACAACTTATAAGCACCGGACTCTTCTTAGTGTCCCAAGTCTGTTTTACTATATGCTCTGCTATCTAGCCCAGTTTCAAGAAGTTTCAGAAAGATATGAATGAAGACCAGCTTTATTATTTAGAAGAAACTAATCATGACCTACTTTGTCTTTTTCTCAACTCCACATGAAGTTCAAATGGTTTTCTTTAAGAACTTGCTTCCTTTTTCTGCAGCTGGGTAACTTAGTTTTTCTAAGTTTTCTTTTTTCCTTTTCAGTGGCTGTTGACTTTTCTTAAAGGCCTTGTGTTGCCATTTCTACTTCACAAATAGAAATTGAGATTTTTTTTAAATGTAAGTTTGTTTATTTTGAGAGAGAGAGAGAGAAAATACAAGTGGGGGAGGGGCAGAGAGACGGGGGGGGGGCGGTAGAGAGGGAGAGAGAATGCAGGCAGGGAAGGGGCAGAGAGAGAATCCAAGCAGGCTGTGCCCTGTCAGCACAGAGCCTGACGCGGGGCTCGAACCCATGAACCATGAGATCATGACCTGAGCCGAAATCAAGTCCGATGCTTAATGGACTGAGCCACCCAGCCACCCCAACACTTACAAAACTCTTGAACTTCAGTTGAGATAGATACACTGGTCAGAGTTTACCCAAAAAAAATCATGAAGATTTGGAAGAACGTCAGCCATCGCCTAATTGAAGTCCATTTTTTTCATTCATTTTTCAGATGAGTTTCAGTAACTGTGCCAAAGCTACACAGCTGTTTAGCCAAGCCAAGAGTAGATTCCAAGTGTTCTTTTTGCTATAGTTCACTCAGCCAACCATGTTCATTCAGTGAGCTACTATAAAGAAAAGTTCAGCATGTCAAATTGCTTTCAGTAAGAACAAAGGCCTTCCCACCATGGTGTATGAGTATGGCTCCTCGATAGCCCTTCTCTTGCTTTTCAGATCAAAAGGCCCAAACCATAATATTTACCTTTGGTTACCTGTCTGAGTAGTTGACTGTCAGCAAAACAAGTCTGGTGGTTTGGAACCTGGTTTTAGATTTTAAATGCTACTGCACTGTTTGGCACAAATAAAGCACCTGGGAGCAGGAATCTGAGGTTGGAATCAAGGGGATGTGGCACATGTGGAGTGAGACTGGTGTCATTCTGAATTTTAAAGTTTTTCAGCATGGTGCGGCGCCTGGGTGGCTCAGTCAGTTAAGCGTCCAACTCCAGCTCAGGCATGATCTCTCAGTCCGTGGGGTCGAGCCCCGTATCAGACTCTGTGCTGACAGCTCAGAGCGTGGATGAAGCCTGCTTCAGATTCTGTGTCTCCCTCTCTCTCTGCCCCTTTCCCACTTGTGTTCTCTCTCTCTCTCTTTCTCTCAAAAAACATTTAAAAAAAATGTAAAGCCCTTCAGCAAGGTGATTTCAGTTTTTGCGTTCAGAAAGCAGAATTTCCTGTGACCATTGCTGACCCTGTTTCCAAAATGTCTCCTTGCTGATTCACAGAGTAGCTTTTATATGGGCTACTGCAGACTAGCTTAACAATTCTTTCATCGAGTAACAAGTAACTAAAATATCCATCCACTTCACAGAAGACTAAGTGTCAGGGGAGTGGAAGTAATAATAACTTCAAGAGAGGAATAAGAAGTAGCAGCTGTCAGAGGCCATGAGATTTAAAGGTTGTTTCTGGCCCTTGAACTGGTGTGCGTTGTTTGTTTTACCAGAGGCCAGGAGGACCCAGCAACGTCCTACGAGATGCGTGTCTGGTTGCTAATATTTTGGACCCTAGAATCAAACAGGAAATCATCAAAAAGTTTATTAAACAGCATCTGTCAGAATATCTAGTACTTTTTCAAGAAAACCAAGATGTAAGTATTACCCAAGTGAAATCAGATGTTACATTTGAATTTTATTGAAAATTAAATGCTCTGCTGATTTATATGTTGTTAGTATTACTGCCTTAAAACGTTGATGGTTGAACTGTGAGGGGCTGACTGGACAGTTCAGTAGTTCTTAACCGTTCTGACGTCTCTGACTCTTTGGAGAAATTAATGGGAGCTACAGATCCTCTCACCAGAAAAATGCACCCATGCATAAAACTGTGCATGCAGTTTCAGGAAATTTACAGACACCTGAAGTCTAATCGTAGACCAAGTTCAGTACCTCTAGATCAAGTGAAAAAGTAGCCTAGATTCTTTAAAACTGTGAGAAATAAAGAGACTGGTTTTGTTTTTCTTGGTTCTGTGTTTCTGCTTGTTTCCTTAAACTGTCAACACTGCTTCTAAGCACTGGGTGGCTTTTGTTCCCTCCCTTCCTAATAAGGTTGCCTGGCTGGACAAAATCGACAGACGCTATGCCTGGATAAAACGACAGCTTGTGGACTATGAGGAGAAATATGGCCGTATGTTTCCACGTGAGTGGTACATGACCGAGAGGATTGCAGTAGAATTTTGCCACGTCACAAGGTAGATTCTGTTTTTAGGCTGGTTTTACTGTTAATTGAAATCAATTGAAATTGGTCGATTGAAATCAATCCCCTGGTCTCTAGGGGCTCCGTGTGGCCTCGTGCGTCGGGTGCCACTTCCACCTTTTGTTGTTGTCGTTTGAAAGTCACCATTTTTTTTAAACATTTATTTATTTTTGAGAGACAGAGAGAGACAGAGCACAAGTGGGGGAGGGGCAGAGAGAGAATGAGACCGAGAATCCGAAGCAGGCTCCAGGCTCTGAGCTGTCAGCGCAGAGCCCGATGCGGGGCTCGAACTCACAAACCATGAGATCATGACCTGAGCCAACGTCGGACGCTTTAACCGACTGAGCCACCCACGCGCCACTGAAAGCTACCATTTTAATGAGAACTTTTCCTGTGCTGGACTCTCTCCCTTTAGGAGACCCTTTTCCTGTTGAAAGTCAGATTTTATATACCCAAAACCAACCCCTAAACTCCAGCTGTGGCTGTATTTCAACTTCTTCAACTTCAGAGTTCCAATCCGAGAGAGAGAATGTATGTTTTTTTTTCTAGAAAAAAAAGTGAAGAGGAGTACATGAGAGCCCTGGGCTAGTAGCCTGTAGCCAAAGCATTCGTTTTTCCCCTCACGAGTAATTTATGTATAACACAGCAGCTGCATCTGCTCCCGTCTTTGCTCTAGCGCTTTCCTTTGGCCTGACCCTTGCCTCGAACACTCTGCCTTTTCTAGTTAACCTGCTAAGGCTCATCAACCAGATTTCCCTGTGTTATTCATCACCCCACATTTTCTCCTGTGTCTCCATCACATATATCAGCATACAGTGTATATATCCGTCATCATTTTGCTTTTCTGACTTGCTACATAGGTAGCTCTGTAGGGTCAGGGCTAGTGTCTACCTCATTGACATAGTAGACACTCAGGAAATATTTGTTGAACAAATTTCCTGCCCTTAACAGTGTTTTTATAGTTTTTGGATAGTTCATAGTATCAGCATCGAATGTTCTAAGCATTCTAAAGACCTTCTCTCATTCATCCTGTCTGCAGTTTCTATGAATGTCACCCAGGGCCAGAAGGTTAGATCTGTGTGTCCATGAGAAAGCTAAAACTGTAGTCAAAATTTTTTATTCTGTATTTGCAGCTATACCACAACAGTGTTACCACCCAGTAACTGGGTTTTATTAGTTATCTATGCCCTTCTCGCAGTGCACAATTACATTAATTCCAGGCTAATTAAAAAAAAAAAAAGTCTCATGTTTAAGCATAATTCAACCTTTAGAATAATTCATGGTAGGCATCTTTCTTAAAATCATAGAGTACAATTAAGTTGTATGCTTAATTAAGTTGTGTTTAAACACAATGGGGGGATTTCTTAAGGGATTTTGCCTGTTGATTTCAGTTTTTTTATTTTTTTTTATTTAAAAAAAATTTTTTTTTTCAACGTTTATTTATTTTTGGGACAGAGAGAGACAGAGCATGAACGGGGAAGGGGCAGAGAGAGAGGGAGACACAGAATCAGAAACAGGCTCCAGGCTCTGAGCCATCAGCCCAGAGCCTGACGCGGGGCTCGAATTCACGGACCGCGAGATCGTGACCTGGCTGAAGTCGGACGTTCAACCGACTGCGCCACCCAGGCGCCCTGATTTCAGTTTTTTTAATAGACTTTATTTTTTTAGAGTAATTTTAGGATCACAGCACAATTGAGAGGAAGATATGGAGGTTTCTGATATGCTCCTGCCCCTGCCCATGCATAGTCCCCCTGCTACCCGTATCCCTCACCAAAATGTGCATTTGTTAGAATGGATGGACCTGCATTGACACATCCTCACCACCCAGAGCCCACAGTTTACCTCAGGGTTCCCTCCAGGTGTTGTACGTTCTATGTGGCTGCTGTTTTCAGAAGCACATTTGCAGCCACAGGTTTAGATAACCTTTCAATGTTGATTTAAGGACACTTGTGGTTGTCACTTTCTACGTCCTGGTTAGCCAAGAAAGCGAATTCTTTGAGAAATTGGTGACTGATTCTCTGCAGCGTCCAGTTCAGTGACTTTTGCACACTAACTCTGAAAAGTGAAGCCTGCAGGAAACTGGGAGTGAGCTAACGCCACAAATCCGTTGTAGCAGCTAATGCCGGTGCTGCTGCTGTTGCTGCCAGGCTTTCATTGTTGGAATTTTGGCCACCGTCCTACAGACACATAATTCTCAAGTAATCTCAGAGGCTCTTTGTTTCATCTTGCCATTTATTTGTATGGGAAGATGATCATAGCCCAGTACTTACTAAGAGCTCTCAGGTCACTGCTCCCTTGCGGCTCCCATCCTGAAACCGCACTGGAGTGGGACAGAAGCTTCGCAGGTGGGAACCACCGAAGCGTGGACACGTCACTGTTCACACGGGGGTTCTGGTCTCTCACGCGTGTTTCCAGGGTTCCTGCTCTCTCGTTGGAGAGATGATTATTGAGCTGTTTGGAAGAGGGAGCTTTGTGATTCAGTAATTGACAGCTTGTGCCATTGTGTAAAATACATGCGTTTTTATAAAATACTGAGTAAGTGCTTTGTGGATATTATTAACAAATTATGGAAAGATACAAAAATCAGAGTAACCGTATAACCAAATCGATCTCCTTAAATCCTTGATTTATTTTTTGACTAGTGGATAATTTCACCTTAAAATTCTTATTTAGAATATGTATTTCTGCTCCCCAAGCATTAAACTTAGTTCGTGACAGACCTCAGGATTTGAAATGACCACATGCTTTCTGTTTTTTTAATATAAGCTACAGCCATTTACTTTACTGATCTTGAATGATCAGTTCTTCTGACAGCGTTTATCTCTTTGTTTTGAAGGACAGAACTCGCCAAGATTATGCGTACCAGAGCCAAGGAAATTGAAGTGAAATTGCTTCTTTTTGCTATTCAGAGAACAACTAACTTTGAGGGGTTTCTTGCAAAACGCTTCTCCGGGTGCACCCTGACAGATGGAGCTCTGGTAGGACCTTCCTGAGGGAGGCTGGGACATGAAGTCAGGGTGTGCGTGCTTGGGCTTCACGTTAGTCTTTAATCCGGTGGTTCCAGCCGGTGGCTCGAGTGCTCAATCCCCCAGTCCAGATATTTCGCTCAACTCGTGTGAGTGGTGACGCAGAGTACTCTGTGGGTTTACTGTTTCCTATTGTGCGATACTTCACGTCTTTAGAATGTTCTGTCATCATTTTACGATGTTTTGCTCCATTTTACAGACTAGTAATTTTGTGAGTCATAGAGGCCTCACTTATTCACTCACAAATACCGTATTACTCTATCAACTGTTGAGTTTTATTACAATTAGGGTATGTTTTTACTTTAGAGTTCGTTTTCTTTTTTTCTTTTTTAAATGTTTATTTACTTTTGAGAGAGAAAGAGACAGAGTGTGAGCAGGGAGGGGCAGAGAGAGAGAGGGAGACACAGAATCTGAAGCAGGCTCCAGGCTCCGAGCTGGCACAGAGCCCCGTGCGAGGCCTGAACTCATGAACTGCAAGACCGTGACCTGAGCTAAAGTCAGATGCTTAACCGACTGAGCCACCCAGGCACCCGTAGACTTTGTTTTCTTAATGTCTCTGGTGAGCAAACCAGGTCAGTGTGTCCCTGTAAACCTCAAAGCCAAGTGTACAAACCCACATGTCAGGGAACTACTAAATGATAAAAACACAAAAGTATGCACGCAGGCCTGAGGCCCGTGCACGTCCATGAGGAAGGTGGAATGTAGTGTTGTTAGTTAGCATCGCTTAGTGCCTGTGTAACCAGACACCAGCTCCAAAGCGTCTCTCTAAAAACTGTTTTTGGAAACCCAGCCTCCTTGCCAACACATCAGTGTGCTTTCTTCAGATTTCCTATCCATGAGGAAACCAAATTTTTATGTTTTATGTAATTTCTGTTCACACCGTCACACACACACACACACACACACACACACACACACACACACACACACACAGACTTTGAGCTTCTTGCATTCAGGAACCATGGTTGATTCATTTCTGCTCCCTGTCATGCAAAAAATACACAGACCTTGTGCAGGCAGGCAGGAGTGAGGAGGGAAGGACAAAAGGAGGGAGGGAGGAAGAAATCAAAGTTGAAAACTGGTAACAACAGAGAACTGATGTGACTTGGTAGGAAAACCCTTGGACCGACAAGTCAAGAGATACTTGTGATCCAGTCCAGACTCTGCTAGAATTCAGTGAACTGCCTTCTCTGTTAAACGAAAAGCAGAAACTATCCTTCAGTAGCATTGTGCTAGGGGAAACAAGACATCAAACCCAGAAGCCACAAAGAAAAGTACTAAAAGATTTCACGACATAAAAAGAATGAAAGAGACCATTAACGTAACTAATGGATAAACAAGAAAGTAGGAAATAAAAATACAGTTTAAGCTATAAGACAAATGATTAATATCCAACATAAAAGAAGTCTTCAAAATCAGTAAGAAAATGGCAAGTAACCAATTAGAAAAATGAGTACAGAGCCTAGCAAGAAATTCACTGAAGAAATAGTTGGCCAGTAAACTTGAAAAAAAATAGAAGAGGATACAAATGTTCTTACATCAGGTTGGCAGAAATGTTACAAGACTAACAATACAGTGGCCAGTATGCAAATACGTGCAGCCTTTCTGGAGACCAAGTCGTCATTATGTAATCAAAACTTTAAATGCGCATGCCCTGTGAGGCAACAGCTTAACATCTAGATAGGAGGTCTGTAAAAAAATCTGTACGTGTATCAGAAGATGTACCAAGAAAGAGGTGAACTGCAGCCTTAAAAGGGGGAAAAAAGTGGCGGTTTCTATGTTTCTATGTTTATCATTGAAAAATGATTACATAAAATATAATATAGCCATAATGTGGAACAGCGGTAGAATGGGGTCTCGATCTAGATGTGCTGTCATAGAAAAGAAACCCCTCACATACATTGTCAAGTGGAAAATGTAAGCTGTAGCCCAGTACATATGGTGTAATTCCTCTTGATGTAAAAAACAAAAAGCATGCTTATGTATGTAAATGTGTAAGAAAAAGGTCTAGAAGTGACAACAGTGCCTGTCTCTGGGGAAGGAAGTTGGAGACGGCGGAGAGGTCCCAAAATGGGACTTGAACTTACAACCCCAAGATCAAGAGTCGCACGCTCTACCAACTGAGCGAGCCAGGTGCCCCTGCAACACTCAATTTTAAGGCAAGACCATAAGGCCCTACCTACTTAGGGAAATAAAATACAAGGAACCACAGGGCACTCTTTCCATACTTAAAAAATAAAACTACACGTGTATACTCCTCTGCTTGTTACTTCATGTTCAAAATTGATTTCTTTTTAGTAGTAATGAAAAAAATCAGCCACGAAACAAATGAAAATGCCCTTAAATAGACTGCAGGTCACAAAAGGAAATAATAGGTAATAGAAATGTGACTGAAAGAAGAATGCATTTCTCTCCTGAGACCTCTTTGGTTGACCTCAGCAGCTCCTGATATTCTCTCTGCCCTCCCCAAGCCGTTTCTGGCCTGGTTTCAGACGGACACTCATCTGGCTCTGGGTTTAGCCCCACAGAGGTCTGCTTGCGCACAGGAGGCTTAAGCATTGAACACAGACCCCATCCGAGAGTGTCCCACTGTGCACCCATGGCTTCCAGCCAGGCAGGGTCAGGGGAGCCAAAGGACGGGTTTGTCTAGCTGACTACGGGAAATAGAACCCCGTGGAGGCTGCTTGAATGACACCAGTGCCACACAAACACCTGTTTTGCGCCATTCTTCTCCTTCTCTGACTGGGCCCTACTTCCTGCTGGTTTTGCTTTTACATTTAGGAGGCTCTGGGATTACAGGGAAACAGATGGCCCCGTTGTATCTGATGACCAGGAGAGCCTGTAAACTTGGAGCTGTCCCAGGACGTGTCGCCTCTCATTCATGCTAGGAAATGCCCCACAGGTCCAAAGAGGCAGAGTAATGTGGGGGCCAGGAAGGCCCCCTTTGGACAAGGTGAGCCTAACAAACAGGATAACCCTGCAGAGACCATGAAAAACTGGGAGGGGCTGTGTGAAGACCACACTTTTTTATAGAAAGTAGGTACAGGAATGCCAAAGTGGCAGTTGCCCCACTGTAAGCACCTTCTTTCTATAGGGGAGGAGAGGGCTTGGGGGTGCTTGTCTCTCGGGGCAACATGGCCTCTCTCCACTGTCTAGGCTCCTGGGCTGCAGCCTTCTGTCTCCCTGTCTCCTGGCAGGTGCTGGGCTCTGTGGGGTTGGTCATGGTCAGATGGGAATGCTCGAACCTTTTTTTTTTTTTTTAACCAATTTCTTCCCTTTTTTGTCTTCTATTTTGAAAATTTTCTGGCATAATTGATTTATACATTTCTCCAATTGTTCAGTTGTTGCTTCTTCTCCTGTCAAGTTTGCAAAGAGTTTCAGGTTACAAATCCTGGGCCAGAAAGTCCTGCTGAGCTATAAGCTCTTTATTCATCCCTCTCAATGGGGTCAGCAGTTTTCTCCACAGACTTCTCCAAACCATTCAACTCCTTTGGATCAGACTCATACCCCGGACCATTCTTTGTTTCAGTTATCATGACCCAGCAACCATTCTGCATTCCAAGTCCTGACAGCGGCTGCTCCATAACCTTTAAGGATTTCCGCTTAAAGATTAGTTAGTGGAAAGGCAACAACTCCTGTGGCCTCCTCAACAAGGCAGGCCAGGTCTTAGAGAATCAGTTCTTTGCAGCCCTGCCTTGGGAATATGTAAATGTGCTTCTCACTGTAGGTGATGTTCACCCTGAGGTGAGCCTGAGGTGCCATCACCTTGCTGTGGCCCAAGTGGGGCCTTCACCTGTAGCCCATAGGTCTCAATGGCAGGGCCACTGGTAGATTAGTCATGGCCGCTGACCATGCTCCCAACAGACAGTGTTGGGAAGGGGTGGCCTGGGCTAGGCTGGGCTGGGGGTCCAAGTGGCCTGACTCCCCAGTCTAGCTGCTGGGCACCCCACCTGAAGACTTGCTGCTCCCCGTCTCCTTACACCCTCCCTGAGCTGTCTTGCTTTTTGGAAAATTTTTGTGGTTACCATTACTTCAGGACATCAGAATAAACTACAAAGTAAACCCAGGTATATCTTGATACCCTATAACATATACCAAATTTCATAGAAAGTCAGTGAATTCCTTGCAAAGTTATGGGACAGATAAGTCAGCCAAAGACCCTCCCAGGCCCACCCACCCCTCTCACTGATATTCAGACCCTGTTAAGCCCCTTGCTGACTGATTAACAATTAGGGTGAGCTATAGCGGCGATGAACTCACCTGGAAGGACCTATCACAGTCCAGTGCCTCTAACTGATCAGTGTGATAGGTCATCTTTGGCTCTTTTTTAACAGATGCCACTTTGACATCTGTTAGAGATGTCCACTGAAAGAACTTTAAGGACAGGGCTCGTCTGGTTTTAGGTACAAACCCTAACACAGTTACGGCGTCCTCTGCTGTAATTTCCTGGAGGAGGTGAGCTACCATTGCTTGTTGCTAATTGCCTAAGCTCCTGGCCCTGAAGAGGGATTCAAAATACTCTGTAAATTAAAATGCCTTGAAATTAAAAGCAAATGTCTGGATGTGACTTAACTGTACCTACATTCTCCAAAATCTATAAAGAACTTAATCAAACTCAGCACCCAAAAAACAATCCAGTGAAGAAATGGGTAAAAGACATGAACAGACAAGAAGACATCCAGATGGCTAACAGATGCATGGAAAGATGCCCAACATCACTCATCATCAGGGAAATACAAATCAGAACCATAATGAGATACCACCTCACACCTGTCAGAATTGCTAAAATTAACAATTCAGGAAACAACAGATGTTGGCGAGGATGCAGAGAAAGGAGAACACTTGTGCACTGCTGGTGGGAATGCAAACTGGTGCAGCCACTCTGGAAAACAGTACGCAGGTTCCTCAAAAAATTTAAAATAGAACTACCCAGCAATAGCACTACCAAGTATTTATCCAAGGGATACAAAAATGCTGATTCAAAGGGGCACATGCACCCCAATGTGTATAGAAGTGCTATCAACAATAGCCAAATTATGAGAAGAGCCCAAATGTCCATTGACTGATGAATGGATAAAGACGATGTGGTGTGTATATACAACGGAATATTACTTGGCAATCAGAGAGAATGAAATCTTGCCATTTGCAACAACGTGGATGGAACTAGGATGTATCATGCTAAGTGAAATAAGACAGAGAAAGACAAATACTGTGTATGATTGCATTCATATATGGAATTTAAGCAACAAAAGAGGTGAACATAGGGAAAGGGAAGAAAAAATGTGATAAAAACAGAGAGGGAGGCAAACCATAAGCGACTGTTAAATAGAGAACAAATAGGATTGCTGGAGGGGGTGTTGTGTAGGGGGATGGGCTAAATGGGGGATGGGCATTAAGGAGGACACTTGTTGGGATGAGCAGTGGGTATTATATGTAAATGATGAATCACTAAATTCTCCTGAAACCATTATTACACTATATGTTAATTAACTGGGATTAAAAAAAAAAAAAGCTATATCAACATGCATTATTAGTGACTCAATGATTAGATTCAAGGTAAACACTGTATTTAGCCTCTACAAAAGCAAAGTAGACTGGGTTAAGTTTTTATAACTGGCTCGCTGTAGTATTTTTAATAAAATTAAAATTTTTAATAAAATTAAAAAATTCCCGGGGCGCCTGGGTGGCTCCGTCGGTTGAACAGCAGACTTCGGCTCAGGTCACAATCTCACTGTCCGCGAGTTTGAGCCCCGCACCGGGCTCTGTGCTGACAGCTCAGAGCCTGGAGCCTGTTTCAGATTCTGTGTCTCCCTCTCTCTGACTCTCCCCCGTTCATGCTCTGTCTCTCTCTGTCTCAAAAATGAATAAACGTTAAAAAAAAAAAAAATTTTTTTTTAAATTAAAAAATTCCCCATTGCATAAGTTGCCTTTCTAAATAGAATCATCCTTTGCCTCTAGGGGTCATTTCAATATACATTTATACTGGCCCAGTTTTTTAAAGTACATTGTAAATATACAAGCTATAGATGTGATTTTTAATCACACGGTTTAAACATAACGAGAGCCCACACAAAGCAGCTTGCCCTATACCTCAGTCTTCCAGCAACTTAACACCTGTGTCAGGGAGACTGCACAAGTGGAGGAGGGCAGGGTCTTAGTGGTTCTGCCACAGTACAAGGACTTGGGTCCTGAGCACGGAAGGAGCTCTCCTTTGATGTTTCAAAATGTTTTATAAATGCTTTATTTGAATAGCATCCTAAGAGGATATTACCTTCTGCTTGTTTGTTTCTGATAAGAAAGCAATACACGGTCAAGATAGAAAATGTAGAAATTATAGCAAGAATGGAGAAGAAAAAAAAACATCATTTATTTTCCCATCAGTCAGAGGTGAAGATTTGGGGTTCATTTTACACAGTTGAAATTGCACTTTTAAAATATATTTTTAGGGGCACCTCAGTGCCTCAGTTGGTTAAGTGTCCAACTTTGGCTCAGGTCATGATCTCGTGGTTCGTGAGTTCGAGCCCCGCGTCGGGCTCTGTGCCGACAGCTCAGAGCCTGGAGCCTGCTTTGGGTTCTGTGTCTCCCTCTCTCTCTGCCCCTCCCCTGCTTGCGCTCTATCTCTCTCTCAAAAATCAGTAAAGATTAAAAAAAAATTTTTAATATATTTTTAAATTGAAATGTAATTCATATAACAAAATTTCACATAATACATTTAAAGTATACGGTTCAGTTGGTTTTAGTATATTCATAAGGTTATGCCAGCATTCCAACTATCCAATTCTAAGATGTTTCCATTGTCCCCAAAAGAACCCTGCCCCACTCCCACTGTAGCAGCCACTTCCAATTTCCTCCTTCCCCCCACCCCCGGCCCCAGGCAAGCACTAATCTATTTTCTGTCTTTATGGGTTTGCCTATTCTGGATATTTCATATAAATGGAATCTTGTAATATGTGGCCTTCTGTGCCTGACTTTCTTCACTCAGCATAGCGTTTTTAAGAGGTTCATCCATTGGGTAACATGTATCAGTATTTCAATCCTTCTTTTTTTTTTTTAATGATTTAAAAAATTTTTTAACATTTATTTATTTTTGAGAGAGACAGAATATGAGCGGGCAGGGGCAGAGCGAGAGTGGGACACAGAATCTGAAGCAGGCTCCAGGCTCTGAGCTGTCAGCACAGTTATATGTTTATTTTGAGAGAGAGAGCAAGAGCAGGGGAGGGACAGAGAGAGAGAATCCCAAGCAGGCTCCACACTCGGCACAGAGCCTAACTCAGGGCTGTATCCCAGGAACCCCGACATCATGATCTGAGCCGAGATCAAGAATTGGCTGCTTAACCAACTGAGCCACCCAGGCGCCCTTCAGTCCTTTTCATGGCTGAATCATATTCCATTGCTTGGGTAGATGCTTTAAGCCATGTATCAGTTAATAGACATTTGAGTTGTTTCCACTTTTTGGCCGTTACAATGCTGTGAACATTAATGGGCCAGTTTTTGTGTAAATATGTTTTCAGTGTTCTTGGTAGTGTACCCAAGAGTGGAATCATTGGGTTAGATGGTAACTCTGTGTCTAACTTTTTGAGGAACCAACATTGTTTTTCACGGCAGCTGCGCCATTTTACATTCTCACCACATGTGCAGGGAGGTTTTGATTTTTCCACGTTTTTGCCAGTAGTTACTACTTTCTGGGTTTTTTTGTTTTTGTTTTTGTTTTTTAATTACTACAGCCATCCTCATGGATAGAAAGTAGTATCTCATAGTGGTTTTGATGTGCATTTTCCTAGTGACTGATAACACTGAACATCTTTTCCATGTGTTTATTGGACTTCTTCTTTTGAGAAATGTCTATTCAAGTCCTTTGCCCATTTTTTACTTGGGTTGTTTGTATTTTTATTGTTAAGTTGTGAGAGGGTTTTCTAAAACAACATTTTCTAGATATAGTCTATCATAGATCAGCTGCATGGTTTGTAAATATTTTCTCCCATTCTGTGGGTTGTCTTTTCACTTTTTTGACAGTGTCCTTTGATATACAAAAGTTTTCCATTTTGATGAGATCCCACTTTTCTAGGTTTTTTTTTTTTTTCTTTTGTTCTTTGAGTTTTGGTGTCATCCTCAAGGTCACAAACATTTACCTGTGCTTCATCCTAAGAGTTTTATAGTCTTTGTTCTTATATTTAGATCTTTGATCCGTATTGTTTGTTTTTATATATGATGTATAAATACAATTTTTAATGTTTATTTACTTTGAGAGAGAGAGAGAATGCATGAGCGTATGTGAGTGGGATAGGGGCACACAGAGAGAGAAAGAATCCCAAGCAGCTGTGCTGACAGCACAGAGCCTGATGTGGAGCTTAATCGCACAAACCATGAGACCTGAGCAGAAATCGAAGAGTTGGACGTCTAACCACCTGAGCCACCTAGGCACCCCATGATGTGTCAATACAATTTTAAAGCTTACTTTCCTTCGTTATATCATAGCTCAAGTGGTTTCTCAATCAGTATATAATATTTCATTATACAGATAGTCCAGAATTTTCTTAACTATCCTTTTCTTGTTGGACCCTTAAGTACTTGTCATTTTTTCACTATTATAAATAAGGTCATGGTGAACACAGTTTTGTTCACATTGGAGATTATTTTCTTATGATACAAGTTGAATGAATTACAGGGCCAAAAAGTAAGAGTATTTTCATATTTAAGATAGCCTCTGTTTTTTTTTTTTAAATTTTTTAGTGTTTATTTACTTACTTTTGAGAGAGAGCACAAGTGGGGGAGGGACACAGAGAGAGACGGAGACACAGAATCTCAAGCAAGGACAGCCCTGTTTTAAACTGCTTTCTGTGTTCTTGTCTCTTATAAATGCACCTGCCTAGTCTCCCAGCACTGAATCTTGATGTTAGTGACAGTTTGTTAAAATTCAGAAGAAATAGTTAGTCTGCTTTTCGTGAAATTCATGGTGCTCATGTATTGATGCCTGAAGTAAAGGGGTAACTGCCAGATTAAAAAAAGGCAAAGCAATCCGAAAATGTTTCTTTAGAGTAATACATGCTTTGCCTCCTAGGCACACACTCAAGAGAATTGAAAATTCTCCTGTGTTTGTACAAACACTTGTACATGAATGTTCATGGCAGCACTATTCACGATAGCCAAAAAGTAGAAACAACCCAAATGTCTATTAATGGACAAATGGAGAAGCAAAATATGGCATATCCGTACAGTGGAATATTATTCAGCAAAAAAAAAAAAAAAAAAAAAAAAAAAAAAAAAAAACCAAAAACTGAAATACTGATATATATTATAGGATTAACCTCCAAAACACTGTACTAAGTGAAAGATGCCAGACACAAAACGCCACATGTTATATGATTCCATTTATATGAAATGTCGGGGATGGGCAAATTCATAGAGATAGTAAGTAGATTAGGAGTTACCGGGGATTGGGGGAAGGGAAGGATTGGAAGTGACAGCTAATGGATATGGGGCCTCCTTTGGGGCAAAAACGGTTCTGGGACTAGATAGTGGTGATGGTGGCACAGCTTTATGAATATACTGAAAATCACTAAATTTTAAGTCACCAAAAATGGTGAATTTTATGTTAATTATGTATCATAGTTTTAAAATACTAAGCGTTTTAGAAAATACCGAGTTTAGTTATGAATCATCTTCACTCTTCAGATAATTTGTCTACCAAAAAAACGAGAAGAGAGAAATAGCTTATTAAAGCTCAAACAGAATAAAATATTTTATTATTTTTTTTTAACGTTTTTATTTATTTTTGGGACAGAGAGAGACAGAGCATGAACGGGGGAGGGGCAGAGAGAGAGGGAGACACAGAATCGGAAACAGGCTCCAGGCTCTGAGCCATCAGCCCAGAGCCTGACGCGGGGCTCGAACTCCCGGACCGTGAGATCGTGACCTGGCTGAAGTCGGACGCTTAACCGACTGCGCCACCCAGGCGCCCCAGAATAAAATATTTTAAAAGGACAACCTCTTCCTTCTTAGTTGCCCTAAATCCCTCTCCCCAGAGATGTCCACTGTTTAATAGCTTGAGACCCTCCAACAAGCATACACGCACAAATGCACAGGTTTCTTTGTTTTGTTTACAGAAAATAGAAAATGTTGCCTGTGTGTCCAAAGAAGATTTTAATGAGTGTTTCCCATCTGACCAGGATTTATTCACAAAGTTTTTCAAGGCCGCTGTTTGGGCAGAGCCTTAGGAAAAGATGAAAAATTGAATCAGACAGGTGCCTATGGTCTAGCAGAAAAAGGAGACAATGTGTAACAGTCACAGTGTAAGATACGAGCACGGTGTGCCAAGAGAGGTCCCAGTGATACTAAAGCAGGTGTGCAGAGCCCTGTGTTTACAGGCCTATCAACTGGAGCCTCCAGGTCATCTCTTTAAGGACGAATCAGGAGTGGGGCTGAAGTAAAGCATTTATGGAATAAGAAGTACAGAAATTGTGGAATTTTCGTCCTGTAACTGAAAGCTTTCTCCTCCAGGGAGAGGAAACAGATTGGTCTTAAATTTCAGAGTGCCTTCTCTGATCACTTGAAGTGTCCAGCTAGGGCCTCAGGAAAGCATTTGTGCAGCTGGACCCCGATGCAGACACACTACTGACCAAAGCCGCGTTCTCTCTTCCAGTAGTAAATTAGACAGGTTGGCCGGCCTGTGCACCTTATTGTTTTGGAGGTGTTGGGAACGCCATGTGGTTTAGTTAGGAGGAATTAACTTTCTATCTGAAGAATTTTTCTTTCCTGTACGGACTTGAAATCGACTGTCCTCATGGCAAAAAGAATGAATTCTTGTAACATTGGAAAGTCGTTCATTTCTTGGCAATTTTTTTTTGTTTTATTTAGCGGCCCCAGAGCTCATGGACTGTGTCATTTGAGTTATTTCTAATCTAAACCCAAACCTGTAATTCTTTATGGCCTGTGACAGCTGCAGAGCAGAAATGAGAGGCGTGGTGTGGTTGGATCTGACAACAGGGCTCTTGCATAGAAGGCTTCAGTTGTGCTGGTGATTGCTGGCTGCAAAGATTTAGGCTTTCATCACTGCAGGTGAATCTGAGCGCTAAACTAGCCCTCCAAACAGCAAGCGTCTATATCTGCCCCTCAGGGCTTTCTCCTCCCTTTACCATAGAGGAAGGCAGCAGCTCAGCACCTGCCTGTGCCTTTGTAATTTGATGGACCCATTATTTTCATTTCCTGGAGATAGCCCAAAGAGGCAGAGAGTAGGGACAAAATCCTATTTGTGATGAAAGGAATTCTTTTTTTTTTTTTTTAAGTTTATTTATTGTGGGGAAGGGGCAGAGGGGAGGGGGGGAGAGAGAGAGAATCCCAAGCAGCCTCTGCCCTGTGAATGCAGAGCCCAACACTGGGCTTGATCTCATGAACTGTGAGATCATGACCTGAACTGAAATCAAGCCTAACTGAGCCACCCGGACGCCCCTAAAAGGGAATCCTTTCTACCACACTTCGTAGCCCTGTGCTCCCACTTCTTCCCCGTCTCAGAGATGCTCCATTGAGAGGGGCACAGCCACAGTTCGACCCCCTTAAACACTAATGAGAACCCCCACATTCCTAGTGCCAGCCGTGGTGTTGGGCCGCTTGGTACACGTGTCATGCCTCACCAACACAGTCTCATTTGATCCTCACGCAGCTCTGTGTGGTGGGCATCGATACCCCTCGCAAAGGAAGAGCTGAGGCTTGGAGGAGCTGAGCAGCGTATCCAAACGATAGAGCGTGGACACAAACCCAGGTGTGTCACTCCCTTAATGGTGACACCAGCCATATGGTTGCTCTGGCCAAAAAGTGACTGACCCTTGATTCCTTTCTTGCCTTCACCTGTCACCCAGTCCTCTTGGCTTTATCTCCTAAGTATGTCCCAAATCCGGCTGCCTGTGTCAGTCTCCACAACGCTGGCTTAGTCCAGTCCTGGGTCAGTCTTTGCTTGGAACCCTTGGAACCAGCCTCTTAAACTGGTCTTCGTGCGTTACAGTCCATCCTCTCCACAGCAGTGGAATGATCTTCTAAAAATCTAAACTAGATCACATCACTTCCCTGTTTAAAACCCCCCAGTGACTGCCCAGTTGCATTGCGAAGAAAATCTCACCTTTACCACGGCCCACGGAGGTCTGTGATTGGGCTCCTGGCTGCCTCTCTTTCTTCATGTCCCCTGTCCTCCTCCCTGTCCCTCGGACTCACCAAGCCTGTTCTAGGCACTGCACGAGGTCCTGTGCTAAGAGTGCTCTTTCCAGATCTTTGCCTGGCTAGCTCCTTCTCATTCTGGTCTCTGCTCAGATATCACCTCCTTGAAGGGGCCTTGTCTGATCACCTGTATAAAGAAGCACTTGGAAATATTGTTTGAAAGATACATTGCTTTCTAAAAATAGCCCAGTTCTAAAAACAAACTATTTCAGGTTAAGTTTATAGGGACTTTTTTCCCCTTAGCAGGCAAAGCAGCCAAAGTTTGGAGTGTATAAATTTTAAATGTTTACTTGGTAGTTACACCATATTGTTTCTCAGCAGGATACTGTAGAAGTCATTGTCCTACTAATGGTTACCTTAAAGCTAATGCATTGATCACAAGGTTTTTCTCATACAGAGTCTTTATCTAGCAACATAACAGCATCTAAGTGTTTGAGCCAAGAATTAAGTAGTTTACATGAGTGTAAGCAGAATGGGCTTAAAGCCTAAACTGGACACTGGTGTGGCTTGTGTTTTTTGTGTTCAAATTGTTTATTTTTTCTGGATTGTTTTTGTTTGATTGTCGTTGTTGGTTTTTTTTTTTCCCCTTGTATCTTCATCTGATATCCTAACACTTAACAAAGTCATTCACTCTGTACAGTCCATGTGCTGTCCCTCTTGGCTTAGAGGGTTAGTTCAAGTTTCTCTGCTGATATATGTGAAAATGTCACATTTAGAAACACCCTCTCCACCTGGCTTCTTGTCTCCAAAGAGCCGTTCCTTGCCCCTTCCCCTCACCCCCAGCACCAGCCAATCCCTTTTCTCCTTCTTGTCCACTTAGTTTTCTTTCTGCTAGGACTCCCAGCTCCCTGACATAAACAACATATTCAGGTCAAATTTGTAAAAAAATTCCAAAGAGCTGCCTCAGTTCTGTTGTTGCCCTGGAATTATCATCACCATTGTCCCTTGTATGTGCCGTGTGCCCCTTCTCCCCTTTTGCACACTTCCTCCCATCTGATCCTTCAGGTAGTCCTGTACCTGTGACCTCAGGCTGCTGTGGCTGAGAGAATTTAGGGGATTGGCCAGCGCCGAAGAGTTGGAGCTAAAGCCCATACTTCCTACCTCCAGCTTTCCCCCTAGCCTGTGTTCCCACTCAGGGACATATTTTAACAGAGTATGCATCATCAGGACCTAGGAAGTAATTTTTCCCTAGGAGATTTTGTTGTGTTTCTGGTAATGGGACTTACTTGGGAAGGGACTCCTGTCTATAATCTAGAACATATAAGATTAGCTTTATAGTTTGTTCTTGAATTCCAACCCATCCAGCATTTTGATTCATTCATATTCGGGGAGCAGCTAGTCAATGCCAGGTACCAGACAGAGGGTGAGGAAGACAGACATGATCCCTGCCATTACAGAATCTAGTGGGGATAAGACAGACAACTGGGTATTTGCAATATTTTAATAAATACCTTGGTCTGGGGACATACTGGGTAGGATAGAATCATGTAGCAGGGGCATCCAACCCAAACTTGACAGATGGGGAAGGCTTCCCAGAAGAAGGGACTTCTGATTTGAAGGCTGAAGGCTGAATGAGAGTTTTAGCCAGATTGGGTTTGGGGTGGGATGGGCAATAAGGTTTCAGGAAGATGCAAGACAGTTTGAAGGCCAGGAGGTGAGAATGTGGTCCATGTCGTCTCCATTCTTGCTCATTACATCAGATTTCGTGATTCAGCTGTTGGAGAGACTAGGAAAAAAGCAGATCGATGGCAAAAGGTATTGAGGGTATACTCAGGTAATACCTGTCTCTTTCTCATGTCTTCTTAACAGAAAAAACTCGAGTCTCCACCCCAATCGACCAATCCCTTCCTGGAAGATGAACCAGCGCCAGAAATGGAGGAACTGGCGATAGAGAAGGGAGACTTAGATCAAGTAAGTCCAGTTTGCATCTCCATATGTGACCTACCCAATGTTTGCTTCCGATTATGGGTCTGCTCGCTCTAAATATGGTCCTTTGGCTCTTGACCACATGCAGAGATGACAGCTTTGGTGGTCTTAGAGAAAGCCTTTATCTGAAAACTAAATGGAAGAACAGCCTGTCCTGCCCACCTCTGTTCCCCAGGAGCTTCCCCACTGGAATGACCGACACGCACAAGCTTCATTGGCCCGTGCAGTGCAGCGGTGGGAACTCCGCCCTGCCTTGTCCATCACCTCCTGTGCCTGCCAGCCTAGCCCTCGATGGTGTCCTTGTCTGTCCGGTGACCACACCAGAGGCTCAGCAATCCCCTGTGAAGTTAGCAGCACCATCAGCTAGGAGAGGCCTCCACTCAGTGTAAGCCAAGCACTTGAGGTCTGGAAGCCATCGGGGCGGCCTGGAAACATCCAGGTGACCAATGGCATATTTGGAGAGTTACTTTTCAGAGCACACTAACACTTTCATTTCCTTTGGATTTTCTTTCCAACTCTAAATTTCCTCTCCCTCCATCCTATAGAATGGTGTTGCTGTTTCACTGCCATTTTATGGCAGAGTGGTTAGAGCAATAAATCAGACCTCTTCCTGTCTGGATTAGCGATCCCTTCTTTTTAATTTTCTACACTTGGCTGCTCGAGGATTATTTTATAGTGTTGTTTTGCTCCAGACACCGCCAAAAGGGGCTGGCTGGGAAGACCAGCCTGGGAAACCTGTAGCCATGCACTTTGCAGCTAACCCTGCATTCCTAGCACGGTGAGGGTAGGTGGACGATCGTGGCAGGAGCCGAGAGAACAGAATTTCCAGGAGCAATTCCGAAGCAACGTGGTGGAATGTGTCTGGTCCACTGATCAAATAATTGTAATAACGTGGATACTTCACATTTTCATGGGCTTTATAGTTTCAGATTCTTCTACATGCTGCGTTCCATTTCCTCTTTGCAACCCCTGCCTCTCTCTTTGTAGGGTTCTATGTATGAGCTGTAGTGCGTGCTGCTCAGAGAGGTCAAGTGATTTGCCCGGGGGTACAGAGTTTGGGTGTGGAAGAGCAAGGACCGAAAGCAAGGTCTAGAAGTCAGAGACTAGAATTCCTTTCCTGGAGCTCTTTCACTACACCGGGGTGTCTCAGTGAAAAGTGGAGAACGCAGAAATGAACCCCATGAATACAGGCGGATACATAAACTGGAAGGATACCTCAGGGCTATATCCCAGAGATCTGTGGGATTAGGTATAACTGATTTAAATATCATATCAACTCTTGTGGGAGAAAACAGATTTCTTCCAACTAAAGAAATGCATCTCTCACATTTGGAGAGGAAGGACCCCGATAGGAAGGAGTCTGGACGTAGAGTTCACTTTTCTGGTGTGTCCTCTACCCACACTCCGTTGCCTGCACCCGTTTGAGCTTTGGGTGGTAGTTCTGTTTTCAGGGCTCTGTGTCTTCCCAGTGCTGGTGGCTGCCATGAAAAGTTATCCCTTTAGCCAGTCATCTCTGGATGTCGTTAAACTGGATTATGACAGCAGCCCCCGTTACTACGAAATCGGTTTGGTAGATACGATATGATCTGTCTCCCTCGTGGAACTGTTTGCTCATCCTGGAAGCCAGACGTTATTGTTGTAAGGACGAAGACTTCTCATTCCAAGGACACAGGACACAGATCCAGGGGGTAGGGCAGAGCCAGACTCTGGTCCGCTGTTAACTGACCATGTGGTAGGTTTTTACTGTCTCTAGACTTACCTAGTTTTTTTCGTCTTTAGAGAGAGCCTGTGGTTTTCAAACTATATTCCTTGGTGCCCCATCCCATGTCACTGTGGGGAGTTGGGAGGAGATCAGGGCTCTGAGTCCCTCCAAAATAGAGCAGTTCTGTTCTGAGTCACATCTATCATGGAATTCTTTCAAACCAGGGGTTTGAGATCTGTTTAAAAAGAAAGTACCAAAAACCCCTAGGCTAGATGACCCACCTGCAGTTTCCTTGGCCATTGCTTGTCAGTGAGGACACGTGTGCACCAGTGACTAAGGCCTCCTCACATTCCGTCCCCAGCCTCCTGCGGCCTCCCCTGCCCATGTCTTGCTGGTGGTCCATTAAGACAGGATCTCCGTCTTCCCAGCCACTTACTGGCTTCTGGAGTTGGGTGCGCAGGAAGCGCGGGAGCCCTGTGGGGCCTCAGGGAGGAAGTCCACAGGATGCTAGGTGAGCCGCGCCTGCAGTTGTCTGGGGTTATCCAACTCACTGCGTCACTGCATAAGTAGACAGTTGGCCCGCAAGGTGTAAGGGCCTCTCCCTGCTCGCTCCTGGAGTGTGTGCTGTTGAAAAAGGGGTGTGAACTCGAGAAGAGGTATTTAGTTTGAGCAGTCAGTTGCCATCCTACTCCCAGTGTTAAAAAACAGCATCCGAAAGGGGACTGAAGGTGCCCAGAGACAGAGAAGAAGTGAGGAATTTCTGGTCTAAAAACATACCCTTCTGGTGATCCAAGCAGTTAGATTTAATCTCTTTACACTGGATAGTAATAAAAGGAAATGGGGCCAGCTGCACAGCTCCTTACTGTGACAACAGTAACCTTCTATTATTCCATCTAACTCCGGGAGGAAATAACTTAAACATCTGCGGCTTTTGGACAGAATTCACACACTCAGAAATGCAGCCCGAATGCTACTGCTAAATGACTTAGTATGTACTTTAAGCTGAGAATCAGCCCTTTGGGGAGCTGGCCGGTGCGAAGGGAGACGCCAGTTTGAGCTGAAATTCCAGCACCTCTTATCTAAATAGGAGCACAGTCATAAAGCAGCTATAGGCCGGAGGCAGCCCTGTGGACAAAAATCAAAAAGGAAACTTTGGGCAGTCCCTCCCATTATTCCCCTTTTGCTTCCAACTCACACTAAAAACGCTGCAAGGGACCAGGAGGCGAGGTGTTGGGTCTCCGCTCCCTGCCAGGAGCGGCATTAGTGGGCAGTCACCTGCCATAGGGTTGGGACGCCCGCGCGGTCTGACGACGTTCTGTGGGTTCCGAGTGTTGTTCCATGGGGCCTCATCGAGCACATGGCCTGTGGAAGACTGACCATGATGAGATTGCTGGAATAGCATGTAGCTGTTTTCTTTTATCCCTTAGACTCTGTCTTTTTATGCGTATGCCGAGCGAGCTCCTCAGACTCTCCTCGACACAGATTTTTATCATATATTGCTTTTGCACACACATAAAAAGGAAAATAAGAGCGAAATAAATAGGTTAAGATACTCCTAAAACAACTTCACAGTCAGAGTCCAAGTCTCCTGTACCACTTTTTAAAAAATCTTTGTATGCTGGGGCTCCTGGGTGGCTCAGTCAGTTAAGTGTCTGACTTTGGCTCAGGTCATGATCTCACGGTTTGTGAGTTCGAGCCCCGCGTCAGGCTCTGACGGCTCAGAGCCTGGTGCCTGCTTCTGGTTCTGTGTCTCCCTCTCTCTCTGCCCCACCCTGGCTTGCACTCTGTCTCTCGAAGAAGAATAAATGTTTTTTTTTTTTTTTTTAAAAAAAAGCTTTGTATTTTTAAATAATTACAAAGTCATAAGTAGTTGCAGAGTGCAGAGAGGTCCTGTGTACCCATCTCCTCCTAGCTTCCCCCAGCGGTGACAGCTACCATAACTAGTGCATTATTAAATCTGTGAAATTGATTCCAACCCCTGTTGTACTCAGGCTTGGAGGTCTGCATTTTCCCACACTGTTGTTGTCCAGGCCGTCCAGAGCATGGGTGACGTGCCACTGCCTGAGTGCTCCACCACCATCTCTGGGGTTATCTGCCAGGCCGTCCACAGCCGTCTCTCAAGCTTTTCATCGTTATTTCTTGCTTTTTAAAAAGAAAATACCAAAATTAGAGAAAAGTCTTAAGAATATTGCAAGAACTCTCAAGTATCTTTCACCTGGGTTTACTAATTGTTAGCATTCTGCTACATTCGCTTTATCATTTCCTTTTTTTCCTTCCCATTTCTGTCTCCCTCTGTCCCTCTCTCCCCACTTCTTTCTCTCTCTCTCTCTTTTGGAACAGTTTAAGTTAGCTGATATCATGTCCTTTACCTCTAAATATTCCTGTGTGCATTTCCTAAGAAGAAGGTCATTCACTTAAATCACCACAGATCGAAATCAGAAAATGTGTTTCAGTGCAGCACTATTACCTAATTTGTAGAGCTGAAATCTCATAATGTACCCATTCTAAGGCGATAACTTAAACTGTTGTCAGTAATTGGAAAATTGCACATAAATTAGTGAACAAAACCAAATTCAAAATATACACGTTGATTTAAAACATGACAACATCTAGAGTGCCTGGATGGCTCAGTCGGTTAAGCGTCCGACTTTTGATTTCGGCTCAGGTCATGATATCGTGGTTTTTGGGATTGAGCCCCATGTTAGACTCTGTGCTGGCAGCATGGAGCCTCCCTGAGATTTTCTCTCTCTCTGCCCCTCCGCTGCTCATTCTCTCTCTCAGAATAAATAACCTTTTTAAAAAATTAATTTAAAAAATATGAAAACATTTTATATTACATAAGTTATATTCCAGTTTATAATTAGCAGAAGGTATCCTGCAGATGTATGAATATTTTGGTCAAGGGAAGAACATGTAAATAAAGGGGATAATTATAATCCTTATAATGATTATATTTTTTTAATAAAAAGATACTTGGGTGTTGTGGCTATATTTCCTAATTCTAAAATCAGGACACCTAGTCTTAAAAAAGTTAGACAAATCAGATTTGCCTCTTCATTTAAAAATCACCTTATTGGGGCTCCTGGGTGGTGCAGTCGGTTAGGCGTCCGACTTCAGCCAGGTCACGATCTCGCGGTCCGGGAGTTCGAGCCCCGCGCCAGGCTCTGGGCTGATGGCTCAGAGCCTGGAGCCTGTTTCCGATTCTGTGTCTCCCTCTCTCTCTGCCCCTCCCCCGTTCATGCTCTGTCTCTCTCTGTCCCAAAAATAAATAAACATTGAAAAAAAAAATTTTTTTTAATAAAATAAAAATCACCTTATTGAAAAGAATAAAATACTAAAAAAATAGGTAACTGACATGGAAAATGTAGAACAATTAGGTAAGGACCACCCCCACCCAGCCATCATACTATGTCATGGATCCCCCACGTTAAACTGATGGACATGTGGGAAAAACTCCTGGGGCACCTGTGAAATGAAGGTGGAAGTTTGGATCCAGAGTTCAAACTCCACGAACCCAGTCTTGGGAGCCTGTTGTAGTCTCACTTTGAGACCTGACTTTGGCAGTGGCTTTGGGACAATAAGGGAAAATAGCCCAGATTTTAGGAAGCACCAGAGTTTCTAAAAATCTGGCAAAGAAACAACAACAACAAAAAAAAAAAAAACAAAAACAAAAAAAGTAAAGACATGGAACTCTCAAAAGGTGAAAAGGGAAGAGAGCTAAATAGGAAATTGAATGGGATATGTCTAGGGTTGACATTTAATTTTTGGTGTTCATTTCCAGTTTTTACAGATGCTTTTAACCATTAGAGTGTTTTATTTTTAAAAGTTACTAGAAGGGAATCATTCTTTCTATCTATCATTAGGGGCTCAGCTTTTCCTGTATTTAGTAAAAGATACGAACAGCTCAATTCAGCAAGTATGCTGTGGGTGGCAATTTATGCCCAGTTTGTACTCTAGTATCAACCCCAACAAGGCCTCAGGGTCCTTTTGTTGGTGTTTGACAATAAATAGAATTGACGTTTTTTAGGAATAGAACAAAATATGTAGGAAGATCTTTGCTTATTTTTTTAGAGATTTAGAAAAGGAATTAGGGAGCAAATATAGTTTTTTCATGCTTGCCTACCTACATGGTCTGTATGTCACTGGTTTTTAAGTATCAACTGGGGACCATTGCTAGCCCTGTTTTACACTGGTCCAAGGCAAAAAATAAAGACAAAACTGCCTGCTGCCTGCCCAGCTAGCAAGCTGGTATAGGGTCACCAACTGTCTGAAAAGGAAGGACTGCCCTCATGCTGGTATGTTCTCCCTATAAAATGTTTGGGTATAAAATACTCTTTTTTTCAGGAACCTACCGAGAATGGAGAGGAGCAAAATAAAAAGTCAGCAACGCTATATTGGTCCCTTATGCTTCTTTTTCTTACATTTACTTGTCAGTGAAATTCAACAATCTAGGAACCATTGCAGGAAAGCAATGCTATAATAGAAAATTCTAGTTTAGGAGATAGGAAGCTTCACTGTGTGCCTTTGGGCAGGCCGCTAGAACCCTCTGAGCCTTCCGTTCTTTAGGTGTAAAGTAGTATTAATTCCTACTCTGAGGCTTGTTGTGAGGAATAGATGAGATGTGACTTCATATCAAAGCGCTTGGTCTGTGATAACCGTCAGTAAATGGAGGCTATCAAAAATAGATCACATGGGCGCGCCTGGGTGGCTCAGTCAGGTAAGCATCTGACTCTTCGTCTTGGCTCAGGTCATGATCTCACGGTTTCGTGAGGCGGAGCCCCGCATCAGGCTCTGCGCTGACAACGTGGAGCCTGCTTGGGATTCTCTCTCTCTCCCTCTCTCTACCCCTCCTGCGTGCTTGTGCACGCGCGCTCTCGCGCTCTCTCAAAAAAATAAAGTCAAAAAAAATAGATCACATGAAGGCACTTTATAAATTTTAAAGCACTGTACAAATATAAGGTACTGTTATTCGCCAGGATTTAAAATTTTAAAACATCAGTAAGATGATGAATAGCTTCCAGATCAAAAGCACGTGTGTTATCAAAGTAGCAGTAAATCTTTCAACATGCGAAGCAAGTCAGTGATGCTAACAAAACTGGCTCATTGTTCACAAACTGGCATGAATCATAATGCAAGACATAGTCCCAGTTTAGTTACGTGGAGTGCTTTTAATCTGTGTGAGGAGTGAACTTTGAAGGGATGTTTTCTTTGAAACTGCTTGAAAACTTGCAAAGATGGCTCAAGTATAGGTTTCTTCTTTGTTTCCTTCCTTTACAGCCAAAGAAGCCTAAAGCCCCAGACAATCCGTTTCATGGCATTGTTTCCAAGTGTTTTGAGCCTCATCTCTACGTGTATATTGAGTCCCAGGACAAGTGAGTGATGAATATTTTGCTGTTTTCTACTGCATTTCTCCCTCCTCCGGTCACGGGTGGGCCTCACAAGGGCGTGACTCCTTCCAGAGGCTGAAGGAGGGACTTGGCATGGCTCCTGTGACGCCCTCTGGAAACCTGCTAAGGATATTTTTTATATCTTATGAATGTTATCACTCATTGTGTTCATAAATCTTAGAAGCCTGAATCTGACTCAGATAAGCTCCCAAATGTATCCCAACAACCCCTTCCCCTGTGTGCACACGTCAGCCCACAAGCCTTGACAATGTCAGGTACTGGAAACCAGGGAAAGAAAGCCTAATCTCTACTGTATATGTTTTCAAGTATCATTTGCTTAAGTTTTCATTGCAAAATAATTTAGACTTACAGAAAAGCTATACAAAATTCTCATATGCCCTTCCCCCAGAGAATGCTACCATTTTACATTACCGCGGTTATCAAAATCAGGACGGAAACACTGTGGCATGAATGTCCGTTTTCTGGCCTGAGATCCCATCATGCATTTAGTTGTCAGGTGTCTTTAGTCTCCTTTAACCTTGAATATACTCCCTCAGTCTCTCGTTCGTTGGTCTCTCATGACCTTGACGCTTTACAGAGTACTGGCAGATTACTTTCTGTATTTGTCTGATGTTTGCTCTTGATTAAACCCGGATTATTGCATCGCAGGCAAGTATACCATAGAGGCGATGCTGTGTCTCTCTCGGTACGTCATAGCGGGAGACACACCATGTGGACCTGTCCCCTCAATGGTGATGTCAGCTCTGATCACTTGCCTCTGGTGGCGCTCACTAGCTTTCTCTACTGTGCAGCTACTATTTTTCTCTTTGTGATTAGTAAGTATCTCACGGTGGGACACTTCGGGACTACGTAAATACCCTGTTTCTCCTCACACTTTGCCCACTCGTTTTGACATGCCCTGATGATTCCTGCCTGAAGCAATAATTTACTGTAGCATTTGCCAAATGTTCATTTTCTGTTCCCATCGTTTCTCCCGAATTAATTAATTGGAGCTGTTCTGTAAGGAGGCGCTTCAGTATGGATTCAGTATGGATGGCTTCTTACTTCCTTTCATGGATTATCAGCCATTTAATATATATACTTTTTACAAACTCAGGGGTTCTCAGAAATGTCCACAAAGCAGCCCACCACAGCCAAGTTTCCTCACAGCCAGGGAAGTATGTTCAAACTCCAGTGTCCGTAATTCACGCAAAGGAGGAAGAGCCTTCCTCATCCCTGAATCTCTGTCCCCAGCCAGAGGAACTGTTGAAGGCCCTTCCACTTAGGAAGGCAGAGTTTGGAAAGGTCAGGTTTCTGGAGACAGGCTGGCCCTGGCTCTGAGAGGAGGCCTTGTAGCCTAAAGAACACACTTGTGAGGACCAGACGGTGGCTCATTGCAGGGAGTGCAATAGCGTCGGTGAGAAAGTTCTCAAGAGGAGTTCTCTGGGAAAGCATTTAGGTGCTGAGATTTAGTTTTTTGGTTTTTGTTTTTAATCCCCCTGTTGTGTGGGTTAGCAAATTCTTGTTTCCGAGTATGTTTTGGAGGTAAACCATAAGATTAAGAGACTATTTCAAGTGGAATCACTACACGGAACATTATTATTATTTGCCTATTTGATTTTATAGATTGCGTCTACTCTTCTCCTCCCAGATTACAAAATGTTTGATGTTAAAGCCTTAGAAAATAAACTTTGTAGAAGAGCTTCTGTGCTAACAGAAACAACCTCCCGCCCCTCCCGCGCCCCCCCAAAAAAAGAGTTGCTTTCACATTTCACCTTGTAGAGCCAGTCTGCCTCCTCTCTATCCGTTGGGCTCATGTCCGAAGGCACACAGAAAGGCAGTTATTAACTATTGCCATTTGCTTCTTTGAAACGCCATTTTCTGTGTTTAAAAGTTTTTTCTCAGGATGTTAATAAGACACCTCGAGGGGCAGGGGAATGATCAGTTATTTGCCTATTAGATTAACAGGTCTTAGAGCAGACCACTTGGATGACTTTTCTTGGACAAAGCCCGTCTTCTCTCATCAACCCAAACTCTTTATTTTTCAAAAGGTTTCAAAGCCATCGGGTCCCAGGTTTAAAGTGCATATCAGAGATAACCACATACGTTCCCCAAATCCACCTGGTCTGGAGAGTCATTTTTCTGAATTATTACAATTGTGGTATCTACTCTTTTCACATGGCCTTGATTCATATAAAGTGTACTCATTGTCCGTGCTATTTCAGGCAGAGAGCCAGACCTCCCTTCCATAGGGACTCTCCATTTCTCTGTGAAAAATGAAGTGCTCGCCACTCATCCTGCCGTCTGGCCTCACTGGGATGTTTCCACAGTGCTGGGGAAGCAGTGGGAGCTGCTCGTAGGAGAACTGCGTAGGTTGTGCTCTTGTCACTCCAGAATAAGCAACAAAGGCTTGAAGTAGAAAATAGAGTTCAAGAAATCCATTTCCTCGGCTTTTAAAGCAGAGAGTCGGGCAAAATAATGCCTAAAGCTGTGTGGTGATTAACCTTTTTTGAGTCATAGATCCCCTTGAGAGTCCGATGAGACTGTAGACTCTCTTGCCAAAAAAAAAACCCCAAAAAAACAAAAAAATCACATAACCCCCCCCCACACACACACTATTTTGAGTACAATTTCAAGGGGTTCTGCAAAGCCCTTTCTCCCTTTTGTCAGAGAGTCGTAAGGCTGGGGAAGAGACTCAGGTGGGGACTGATTTTGTACATGTTACATTCTTGTAGCTCTGACTCAGAAATCTGCAAGGGAGGAAAATCTTAGACCATTCACAAGCTCCCAGATGACAGAGACCCAGCACGGTATTGTGGAAAGAGCGTGGGCCTGGATGCCAGACAGACCTGGATTTGAGTCAGAGCTCCGCACTCACTAGCCTGGGACCTCAAGCGTGGTGCTTGACCTGTCTGAGTTTGTTTTGTCCTCTCTACAGTGAAGTTAGTACTGTTCCCCTCACAAGATTAGTGGCAAGGGTGAATCGAGGTGACGTGTTGGCATTTGGCACAAGCGGGCAGGAACTGTGCCTGCTGCCCCCTGGAACAGTGGTCTTGTTCCGGACTCTTAAGCGGCTGTGTGGCCCGATCAGTGTTCCCAGCTTTTCGCTGGGCCTGGCATGGGGTCTGCCGTCTCCTCTCCCCAGCCTCCCACCTGCCCGAGGAAAGTTCTGGCGGCACCTGCCCCCACCAAAAGCCAAACAGCGGTGGGAGGACTGCAGAGCCGGCACCTGGTGAGGGGGCAGGAAGCAGGATATTCCCAGAGCCATCTCCTCGGCAGGCTGGGTGAAGCTGTCCTTCTGTGCATTAGGTGGCTTTCTCAAGTTTTGTTTATGTGCAAGAAAGAAGTTAATAATAGAACTTTTACTCTTGGGGATGTAGTGATTTTCTCTTGGAGATTTCCCCACGTCAACACTTCCTCCAAATCGTAGGTGAGAGGGCCCCATTCCCCCTTCATACTTCAGTGTGCGTTTCCTGTAAATAAGGGCACCGTCTACCTAACCACAGCAAGCATCAAGAAGTTAACTTGATCCACCATTACCATTACCATTTAACTCACGGACCCCATTCCTCTTTACCAGTTGTCCCGATCAGGTCTTTTCTGGACCCAGAGTCCGTGCCAGGATCACAGGATGCATTTATTTGTCACGTCTCTTTGGTCCCTTCCATCCAGAAAAATAACTCATTCTTTCTTTATCTTTCATGACCTTGAAATTTTTGAAGAAGCACAGGCCAGTTTGTGGAATGTCCCTCAGTCTGCGTTCGACTGTTTCCTCATGATTTATGATTTATGCAGAAATAGTGCCGGGCTCTTCTCAGTAATTCATGTCGGGAGGCACACTGTCAGTTTGCCCTACAGCTTGTGGTGTTCACTTTTATCACTTCAGATGGAGTCCGCCAGGTTTCTCTATTTATTAATAAGTCATTAATAATTAATAAGTGTCAGGAGAAACGTTGAAACCATATAAATGGTCTTTTTCTCATCTTTCACCTCCCCCTGATACTTGTCTGAATCATTTATTACCAAGATCGTTGCCAAATGGGGATTTTTCTAATACTACCATTTCTTCTACATTTATGAGTTGGCATTATATTTTAAGAAAAAGCTTTCTCTTTTCCCCATTTATTGTATCAGCACCTACTCGTCGATTCCTATTTTATTCAATGGGTTATAGCCGTTATTACCTTTTTTTAAAGCTTATGTTGGAGTAAATTTAAACCTACATAAAAATTTCAAAAGTAGTGCAGATTTCCCGTATTCCCTTCTCCCCAAGTTCTCCTCATGTTAACATCTTACGTAACCATAGAACAGTTCTCAAAACCAGCAAGTTAACACTGGTACAGTACTCTTTCCTAAACTCAGACTTTATTTGGGCTTCACCAGTTTTTCCACTGATGTCCTTTTTCTCTTGCAGGATCCATCGTTATTTTAATGCTCAAATTGTCCCTGATTTGGCCATTGGAACCCCCCTTCGAGCTGGTTTTTCGTGCTTTTTGCATATTCCTATCGTTTCTGGGGCACTTCCTTTCTGGCACAACAAAATATACCAGGCCCATCTTGTACTTTCCTACCCCAGCCCTGGAGTCATCTGTTTTTCCAGGATCCCTTGTTTCTTTGGTGGGGAATGATATTTAGAAACTAAGTTCCGGGCATCAAGTATGTTCATTACTCCTCGGATGTCATGCTTCTAGGTCCTCGCAGCTGAGACAGCTGAGAAATATATGTATGTATATACATACATGTTTAAACACATGCATCGGTATCTGTTTTTATACCAGCCTATATTAGAACCTGTGAATCTATGCTGGTAACTCTAATTCTGCTCTGACACCACAGGATTTATCTTAGCCTCCCCCTTTCCTCGTCTGTAACTACTTTCTGCAGCAGTGAGAAACTTGCCCCCCCCCCCCCAGATCTTCCGTGTATTTACTGATTTGCTCCATTTACCTGTGTGTAATCCATCTCCCAGTTGTGCTCAAGCCATACCTGGGCTTCCCAACCCCACTGGCCACACCAGAGCCAAATCCTTGGCCCCATCCTAAGGGCAGGAGAGGGAGGGGGTGCAGATCAGTTTGGGTACCCTCGATTTAACAAGTCCTGTAACTTCCTGGGGATCTGAAGCCGCTTTGCCCATGCTCACCTCCTTGCCAGCTTTGACTGACTGCCGCCTGCCTCTCCCCGTGCCGTCACCACTCTGCCTTCCAGTTAGAGTATTGTTGCTAGGGATGCCGACTGCAGATCCACCGGAAGAAACTGCCCTGCTCGTCCTTTACTAATACTGCTCTGCATTGGTCTTTTCTTCCTGGGTCATTTCAATGATCAGCAGAACCCCCAGCAGTAGTTCGTGTGGGCCCCTGACATTCTCGTGCATCTTGCTCAGAAAGCTCAAGCTACAGGGGAGGGTGTAAAAGATACCATCCACGTCTGTGACATGTTCCTTTAAGCCGGAGAGCAAGTGAATCACAGCAATAAGCACAATTCCATCTCTCTGTGTAGCGCTTTAGTGTTGCAAAGTCAGAGCACAGTAGAATAGATAGAGCTGGGCTTGGGAGTCAGGCATCCCCAGGTTCAGAGTCTGGCTCCGACAAATTCCGTGACCCAGGGCAAGTTACAGTCTTTTTCTCAGCCTCAATTTTGTCATTTATGAAGTGGAGATAATAACGCCTTCTCTTCAGGGCTGTCGGGAGGATTACAGGAGATTGAATTTCTGATGCACCCAGCACAATGCCTACTTTATAGGCTTATGGCCTCTTGGGAGTCGGTGGTACCCGCTGTGAAGACATGAAGCTGGCAGCGCTTTGCTGTGGGAATGCAGAGGAGCTTGTAAATCAAACCGTAGGTCGGGCTTTTCCAATTTGTGACTTCCACCTTAGGCACGTCCCCTCCTCCTTACATCCTCCCTTCCACACATCATAATCTGTGCTCACTTCTGACTCCGTGCCTTTATTCTCACCTGAGTCTGCTGCGAAATTTTCTCTCTGGCTGCCTCTAGTTTCCTTTGTCTGAAACAAATTGTTCCTCTTGTCTGTACTACAAGATTAGCATGTAGTTGCTGTCTTGAAATCTAAATATCATGAGCATGAGGGTCCTATCCCCCCAAATAAGATCAAAGCTTCTAATAGGCAGATGCGTGTCTTAACCCCCACACCCATCAACACCTTAATCAGAACTTGGCCCTTCATAAACTCTTACTTGATTGTACTTGCTTTATGGTGTAAAAGACGCCTCCTTGTGATTCCAATCAGCAGGTCGGTACGCTACAACATTCCTTTCTCTGGTAACCCTGCCAGAAGGTCTCACCAAAACTCAGGCTAGTGTTTGGCACCTGGAAGAAATGACAACCTTTGCTTTTTTTTCTTTAGTTGGACTCACTTATGTCTCATATGCATGGCAAACACAGCCCAGAGCCTTGCACATACTAAATGCTCAGCTGGAAATC
The DNA here is from genome assembly GCF_018350175.1 of Felis catus. Classification (NCBI taxonomy): domain Eukaryota; kingdom Metazoa; phylum Chordata; class Mammalia; order Carnivora; family Felidae; genus Felis; species Felis catus. The sequence continues at coordinate 15,787,893 of NC_058381.1, read as the reverse complement.
GATGGACTGAACCATCTATGCTGTGACGTGTCAGTTACTCGTTTTGCAGTGTCCCATGTGGCTTAGAAGCACGCAGGCGCAGAGAGTGGAGATTGAAGGGAGGGAAGCTTATTCTAACGGATTATGTCTCACCTACACAGAGAGCGGTGTCAGAAGTGACTTGGGAGGTGGCCTGCCAAGTATGGGTGGTCTTTTAGAGGGTTTTTTTTCTTTTTTAAGTGGAAATTTTCTCTATGCTCTATGAGTTTAATTAGTTTATAATCTTATTGATCGAGTTGGCTCGGAAATATGAGGCATTTGAGTAGGTATTCTGACTTCAACTGCTAGCGGAATTGGATAAGTGGTTAAAGTAAAAAGCACTTTGGAGCTCTGGCCCCTCTTTTGGTCAGCAGTAGAGATTTGCAGGTTAGAATCTCTCCTAAGAAGACTCAAGTGGAACCCTTTGCTTTCCTATTACATGCTCCCCTCTACTGCACCAGCCCCTGCCCCGTCTCCACTCTCTCAGCTGCATACGTATTGGGCACCAACATAACTGAAAGATTAACCTCACACATAAACGTGACGGGTGGGCCTGGGGAGAGCAGAGGTCCCGGAAACATTATCCGTCCTCTCAAGGAGCATATGATAACATGTGAATTGCCGACGATTCTCCTCTGTAGCAAGCACCTTTCACCTTTGTACCAACTTCAGCTTATTAGAAGTGACTGGCCAGAATGCTCTCTCAACACAGATTCTGAAATTACACCAAAGACCAATGAAAAAGAGCCATTCATGAGAGCATTGCTGGCTGTGGGCCCAGGATGGGAGAAGGTCGTCATGTTTCTTGAACATTTGACATCCTTACACTGTATGGTAAAGTGTTAAAAAAAAAAAATGATAATACAGTGTCAGTGTGTTGCAGATGACAGAAGTTGAAACTGAGACAGAGGAATGGTGTGAGTAGGGGTTGTCTGGGTGAGCCCTGAGTTGAGCCTGAGAGAGGTGGCAGGAGAGCATCTTGGCCAGGGGAGGCATCCAGGCAAAGGTTCAGAGTCAGGGATAGAGATGGAACAGGGGGAAGTAAAGGGGAGTCTGGCTAGAGTGGAGGGTCACTGAGGAAGAGAAGTGAGAGATTCAATGGAAAAGGTGGGGCAGGAAGAGGTGGTGAGGAATGGGGGTGGTGGCACCGCAGCTTTCGAGGTTAACTAACAAGGGCCTCCCCTGCTTGCTAACCATCCTCACAAAGACCCAGCCTAGGCCTGAAGTTCTTTGAGGGCAGAGTGGCTACATCTGGTTGTAATAAACTTTCAATAACAAAAACTCCTGAGTAAAATGTCAGTTTTCTCCTCTGCTGTGTGTGGTTCTTATCTTTTTCTTCCTGTTATATGAATACATTTTGAAAGCACAGCCTGGGTGGCTCAGTCGGTTAAGCGTCCCAACTTCAGCTCAGGTCATGATCTCACGGTTTGTGGGTTCAAGCCCTGTGTCGGGCTCTGTGCTGACAGCTCAGAGCCTGGAGCCTGCTTCAGATTGTGTGCCTCCCTCTCTCTCTGCCCCAACCCACTCGCATTCTGTCTCTGTCTCTCTCAAAAATAAACAAACATTAAAAAAAAATTAAAAGCACAGCTGGATTCTTGTAGCCTTGGACAGCAACCTAAGGAAAGATGTAAAATGTCAAGGGGTGGAGGGACCCCTCCCATTTTTCATACAGCACGACTGTGCAGGAAGCAGTGAGTAGAGCCCCACTGGATCGTAGCTACAATGACTCAACACGACGGAGCAAACTCAGTGATGTTTGAATAGGGAGTGGGGGGACAGCTGCAACCATGCTCACCATCGTGACCTGCTACAAGCCTGGGGCTGCCCTACCCTCCCCTCTCCCGAGAGCTTTTACACCTTTGATTCTGTAAGTTTTAAGGAGAAACTGCATTAAAAACATCAAGAAAGCCTTAGAATATTTCTTTACACTTTCTCTTTGTTTTGGCATCTACCTCGTGGGCATATTTAGGTTAATGATACCAAATGTTTCCTGACATCATAACCTTTTTGTGTTTTCAGAGGCAGTAAGGTAGAGGGGGTAAAAACATGAGGTTTGAGCCAGGCTGTTTGGTTTTGAATCCTGGCTCCCCCCACCCCTCTTGCTGTACGACTTGCTTTTTGAAAATGAGGACAGTTAATAATACGTACTTCATAAGGTTATTGTGCAAATTAAGTGAAATGCAATGAAATAACACTTATAAACTGCCAACATGGTGTGTGCCTGATACGTCATAAGCGTTCAGACAATGGTCTCTATCATTATTTTCATTTGGGGAAAGGCGAAATGATACTTACATGGTAGCGGATTCTAGGCTCAGCTCTGCCACTAAATTATGTGACAAACTTTATAGACCTTAATTTTTTCATCTCTTAGAGAGTCCAGTAATACCTTACCTCTTTCACAGAGGCTTGGGGTCAAATGTGATCATGAAATGCCTTGAAAAGTATAAAGCAGGGGCTTCCTGGGTGGCTCAGTCAGTTGAGCGACTTCAGCTCAGATCACGATCTCATGGTTTATGGATTCGAGCTCCGCATCAGGCTCTGTGAGGAGAGCTCAGAGCTTCAGATTCTGTGTCTCCCTCTCTCTCTGCCCCTCCCATGCTTGCTCTCTGTGTCTCTCTCAAAAATCATAAACATTAATTAAAAAAAAAAAGTATAAAGCAGCACACAATGCCAGTTATTCTCGCTGCTGTTACTGTAAGAGGGCTGGTGCGATAAAAATGGGTCCAATTTTATTTATTTAATTAATTTATTTATTTTTTAAGTTTATTTTTGACAGAGAGATAGAGTGCAAGCATGAGCTAGGGAGAGGCAGAGAGGGGGACACAGAATCCGAAGCAGGCTCCAGTCTCCCAACTGTCAGCACAGAGCCTGACGCGGGGCTCAAACCCACAAACCGCGAGATCATGACCTGGGCCGAAGTCGGACACTTAACCGACTGAGCCACCCAGGCGCCCCTGGGTCCAATTTTAAATGTAAAAAGCATTAGGAATGATTTACTCGTGGCAGTTGAGCACATTTGCTTTATCTTTCTTGAAATAACATGGCAGGTTTTCTTCCTTCTAGAAACCTTGGAGAGCTGATAGATCGGTTCGTGGCCGATTTCAAAGCCCAGGGGCCACCTAAGCCCAACACTGATGAAGGGGGTGCTGTGCTCCCCAGCTGTGCTGACCTCTTTGTCTACTACAAGAAGTGCATGGTGCAGTGCTCTCAACTCAGTACTGGGGAGCCGATGATCGCTCTGACCACCATTTTCCAGAAGTACCTCCGAGAATATGCCTGGAAAATCCTCTCTGGCAATCTGCCCAAGTGAGTGCTATTCTTCCTGGTCCCAGTGGTGAAGTAAGATTCTGACTATACCTAAATATGGGAATCTGAGGAAATCTACTCCGAAATAGTTTACTGAACTGCTAAGAGCCTCAATGAGGAAAATACCCTTACTGAGTTCCCAAGGGCCTGAGACTATTTCCTATCTAATGGGATTCCACAGCTGATCAAGACTGTTAGAGGAAATGCCCACCGTGGTCGCCAGCGTAGGTCAGATCTTCCCACAGTGGACTCAAGGGAGTCAGTTCCATTATGTATGTCTAATTGACATGGTTTCAACAATAGGTTGTTGGCAAAAAAAAAAAAAAAAAACAGTAGGGCGCTGGTAGCAATAATTTTTAAATAGCATGGACAATTTCATTCAATGATTGCATACCCTGGGGTGATAAGCACATGGGAGGCACTAATCTGCTTTTCCCTCGAGCTGAGTACCTTCCAAAGTCTCTCTTATGGTGTCTGTGTCTTGCTATACTGGACAGAGTCTAGTGTTTAAAGATCTGGTGGGATTTGGGGGAAGGGGGTTGCGTAGCACAGCCCCTAATTATAGTGACTTCACTGTATGCATTCTGGGACATTAGAATATTGTTATATTGCTTACTAATGGAAATTAATGGTGTTTGACTAGAGCTTAAAGATTTTTGGTTCCATAGCAATTTCAATTATAATAATGCGATCTAAAGTGATGCTTTGGAACTTAGTATTTATAAATCATCCCCAGGGCCAAATTCAATAATTCTGGAATTAGTTGCTGTTGTTTTCACTAAAACGTATTGTATATGGGAGTTTTATGTTATTTGGAGGAAAGAAAATAAAATCCTTATGCTGTCGCCAGAGATTAGAAGTAAAAGATATATTTCACCGAGAATTTCTTTGACCATGGTAACATTTTTTTAATTTTTAATAATTTTTATTCTGATCGTCAGAATAATATAAATTTATTATAGTTTAGAAAACACAGAAAAGCACAAAGACAGAAATAAAAGTCAGCCGTCATCTCACCACCCGGAGAAGACAAATTCAAATTTTTGGTATATGTTTTTCTGTTGTTTACTTATATATGTAACGTGCGTGATTTTGTGCTCTTGCTCGATCAACAGGGCTGGGACTATACAGCCTGTAGTTTTATACCCTGCAGCTTTCGCCTAACATCATCCTGTGAGCATTTTCCCACGTGTCCCAGCAGGAAACAGTGTACTCAGCTAGGGTGTTGTTACCAAAGCAGCTATTCACAGAAATGGGGGCACGGTGAAAGGCACCAGCAGAGGATTCTGAAGCATCCAAATACCGGGGGGGGTAATTGTTAACTACTTTAAAACTCCCTTGAGCGCCTGGGTGGCTCAGTCGGTTGAGTGTCCGGCTTCGGCTCGGGTCATGATCTCGCAGTCTGTGGGTTCGAGCCCCGCGTCGGGCTCTGTGCTGACAGCTCAGGGCCTGGAGCCTGCTTCGGATTCTGTGTCTCCCTCTCTCTCTCTGCCCCTCCCCCACTCATGCTCTGTCTCTCTCTGTCTCAGAAATAAATAAACATTAAAAAAAATTTTTTTTAATAAAAAATAAAAAAATAAAAAATAAAACTCCCTTGAGAGCCAGGGCTGTGGACGAAGGGCTGCCCCACAGAAGAGGGCCACGGTGGGGGCCAGCACCACACTGAAGCAGAAGGAGCAGGAGGCCTTGTTAGTACTCAGCCTTCTCTCCCCTCTACCTCTCAAGCCTGGGTGATGGGTCTGTAGAGGTCAGTCTCCTGAGCCATAGAGGAGGGAAGAGAAGAGCAATGAATAGATCTGGGAGGCCACCAGACACCGTCCAACACTAGCACATCGTCATCGAAACACTTCACGATGTCGTGATAATCCAGCATACAGAAGAACCTCACCTCACTTCCGAACTTCTAATTGATCATTTAGGTTGGTTTCACTACTTTAGCATTTTAAGTAAGACTCAGAAAAGCATCCTTGAACAGCAGTGGAACCACCGGGTCAAACAGTGTGAACCTTTTTTTTAAGCTCCTGAAATATGCCTCCCGAAGTTTTTACAACTCAGTACTCTGGACCCATAGTGCAAGAGAGGGCCAGTGTCCTCACAACCCTTGTAAGTGCTGGAAATTAAGATATTTTCAAATCTTTGATTCCCGGTAAGACTTGGCAGTTTTAGGGTTACCTTTTTTAACGTTTTATTTTTACGGTAAATGTCATTGAGTTCTGTCTTTTAAAAAATTTAGAATCTCACAGTTGAAATAGCAGAAGGTTTTATAACTGTATTTTTATATTTTGTGGACACATGATTAGATCAGTAGGAAGGTGTGAGATAGTCGGGCTTTGGGCAGGAGCCATGCTTTAACATTCACTTTGGTACCCCTCCACAAGCACAGCGTACACATTCCTGTGCAGAAGTTTCCTAACTGAGAGGGGCAGTTGGAGAACCAGCTTTTGTGCTACAGAACTCTCGAACTTTCCGGATCAGGAGATTTTAAGCTAAGCAGAGAAGTCACTCAGCCGCCTTCTCTGTGAGTATGAGAGTCATCTTCGTTCATGTGACTGATTATTGGCTTGCTGTTGGAATCGTCTCTTCCTACTTCTGATGGTCAGAGTATTTAAACAGATGATAGTCAAGGTAAGGTCAGTAGGAAAAGGACTCAGTGTACGTAGGTTTGTTTGGGCCATGTCCAGCCTTTCCTTCCCCCTTTTCTTTGTCTTAAGATGTGCAGTTACCAGTTCAGGAAGCAAATAAGAAGTCCCAGCCTGACCGGTTCCTGTTCCTTTTCCTCAGAACCACAAGCAGCAGTGGAGGGCTGACCATCAGCAGCCTCCTCAAGGAAAAGGAAGGCTCAGAAGTGGCCAAGTTCACTCTAGAGGAGCTCTGCCTCATCTGCAGCATCCTGAGCACAGCAGAGTACTGTCTGGCCACCACCCAGCAGGTGAGCTGCCCACCACCTCCTTTTCCTGACCCATCTGGGCCTCCTAACTCAGTGGCTGAAACTGTGGGCCCTAACAAGCCGTGTACAACCTTGGGCAGCCACGTAAAGGTTGGTCACAGAGGAAAATTTGCAGCCCAGCCGGAAGACGGCCCAGGCAGCCATCTTACAGAAGAGCCTTGTAAAAAGGAGACTGGGCAAGAAAGTGTGACCAGTCTCCCCCAGAGTGGTTTAAGTTCCTCAGAGGGCATGCCTTCTTGAAAGTAGGTCAGTAGCACTGTCTCCCGTAGGAGAAAAGTAGCAACAAACTTAACAGTGCTAGGACCCGGCCTTTGGTGGTGATGAGTCACAGCCAGTGATCCCATGCTCAGAAGTGTTACTGGGCTAAGCAAAATCCTTTGGGCTTTCATGTGTCTCCTGAAATGCACACAGCATTCTCAGCCTGCCTAAACAAACAGCCATTGTTTGGACGCTGACGTTCAGGAACTATGAAGCAGGAAAGGGTGATGCCTCTCCTGGAGCTCCCCATTAGCAGAAGGAAGACCCAGAAGAATTTTCCATTCAGCCGTAGACGTGGGATTAGAAGTTCCTTTTCACATTTGGTCTGGAATTCACCTAAGGCCAAGAGAAGGAAAATAGTTGGAGAAGGTTCTGCTCTTCCCCCCCTTTTGGGCTTATTATTTACACATGTCTGGATCATAGGAAGGTAGTCATAAATTACGGTTCAGACGGTACAGCTTGGAGTGCCTGTGAGCCAGAGCAAGACTACAGGAGGCCAGAATAAGAAGCGTTCCCCCCAAAACTTCACAGTTGAGGGTAAGCCAACCAGAGGCAATAGCATGCTCTGTTTGGGGATGTGGTCACATCGGGTTATAAAGGTGATGATCTGTAAAGGTTTGGCCTCAGAGCCAGAGACGGCAATCCCTTTAGCCCCCAAGAACCCCTAGGGCAGGACAGCAATATTGATGAAGACCTCCAAGGCAGAGAGGTCCCAGAGTTCTGTGGTGAAGAAACACCATTTAACTGTTTTGCATGTGTGCAGAAAAGGAAGGCATACACACATGTGAATAGAATTTTTTTTAAGATTATTTATTTATTTTGAGAGAGAGAAAGAGCGTGTGCGTGCCTTGAGCGCAGAGCCCAACACGAGGCTCGAACCCACGAACTGTGAGATCGTGACCTGAGCCAAAATCGAGTCAGACGCTTAACTGACTGAGCCACCCAGGTGCCCCCAAAATAGAGTATTTTAAAAGTAAAATAACCATGGTACCAAAGGGGGAGAAATACAAAATTAATGACTCTTGGGGCGCCTGGGTAGCTCATTCAGTTAAAGCATCCGACTCTTGATTTCGGCTCAGGTCATGATTTCACAGTTCATGGGATCCAGCCCCACATTGGGCTCTGTGCTGACAGCATGAGTCTGCTTAGGATTCTCTCTTTCTCACTCTCCCTGCCCCTCCTCTGCTCACGAGCTCTCTTTCTGTCTCCCAAAATAAATTAACTAATTAAAAAAAATTTTTTTAACCTTTATTCACTCTTGACAGAGACAAGGCATGAGCAGGGGAGGGACAGACAGGGGGACACAGAATCCAAAGCAGCCTCCAGGCTCTGAGCTGTCAGCACAGAGCCCGATGCAGGGCTCAAACCCACAAACTGTGAGAGCATGACCTGAGCCGAAGTCAGAAACTCAACCAACTGAGCCACCCAGGCGCCCCAATAAATAAATATTTTTAAAAAATAACTCTTAATCTCATCACCATCAAATAATCATATTAGCAATTTGGAGTATTTTCTTTCAGTCCTTTTTCACGAACTAGTTTTGTATGCTACAATCATTTTTTTTCTTTCTGAGAAGCAGTTTAGTTAGTTTGTTCATTTATTTTGAGAGAGAGAGAGAGAGAGAGTGTGTGTGTGTGTGTGTGTGTGTGTGTGTGTGTGTGTGAGGGGGGGGAGGGGCAGGGGAAGAGAGAGAGAAAAGGAGATAAAGAATCTCAAGCAGGCTCCACACTGTCAGTGCAGAGGGACACGGACCCTAAGATCATGACCTGAGCCAAAATCAAGAGTCAGATGCTTTACCACCACAATTTTGTATGCTATAATCTTAATTTACTTCACTCTTACCCCTTTGCTGTTTTTATTGACATCACAGCATTAGCATTTCTCCTGTTGCTATGATATCTTCATTACTAACAATGTTATAGTTCTGTAATATTTCATTAAGGGACAATACCATAAATGATTTAACAGGATCCTGCATAATTATCTGTGCTGTTTCAGGTTTTGCTTCTGTAAGTAAATTCTACAAAGAATATCTAATATGCTTTGCATTATTTTTCTAGAACAGATTCTTTTTTTTTTTTAATGTGTATTTATTTATTTTGAGAGAGAGAGAACACACAAACGGGGGAGGGGCAGAGAGATTGCTGAGACAGTGAATCCCAAGCAGGCTCCACACTGTCAGTGCAGAGCCCAACACAGGGCTCGATCCCTCAAACCAGAGATCATGACCAAAGCAAAAATCAAGAGTCAGATGCTTAACCAACTTGAGCCATCCAGACACCCAGATTCTTAAAGGTTCTAGAAGTACTAGTGGACCAAAGACCATTTTGATGACTCATGATAGATGTAGCCAATTTTTTTTGTTATAAAAAAATTATTTTTGTTGATTATAAAAGTCAGTACATTCTTAGCACCTATATTGTGATCTCTAAATACTATTTTCCCCTAAAAGAAACCAGAGATTCCTGCAGAAATGAGTAATTCCAGGTCTGGGACACAAAATGTACAAGATGAGCCTGGAGCATCATGTTGTACAAAAAGCAAGAAAAAGATCAGAGACTGTGAGAGTCCTTTCAAAAGGATTCAGGAGCCATAATGGGCTTATTGTACAGAAAGATGTGTGCAAGTCCTAACTACCAGTACCTGTGAATGTGACCCTATTTGGAAATAGGGTCTTTGAAGCTATAATTAAGTAAGGATCTGAAGAAGAGATTATTTTGCATTTAGGAACCCTAAACCCAATGACTGGCATCCTTAGAAAGGAGAGGAAGCTCTAACAAAGACACAGGCAAGAAAGCCACATGAAGACAGAGGCAGAGATTGGGGAGATACGTCTACAAGCCAAGGAACACCAAGGATTTCCAGCAGCCAGAAGATAGAAGAGAGGCATGGGATAGTTTCTCCCTCAGAACCTCTGGAAGGAACCTGCTCTGCCAACACCTTGACTTTGGACTTGCGGCCTCTGGAACTGAGAGAATAAATGTCTGTTCTGAGCCACCAGGTTTGTAGTAATTTGTTCCAGCAGCCCTAAGAAACTAATCCAGGAGCCTGCCTGAATACACTCTGCTGGTCAAAGGTGGGTTGTAGAAGCATCAATGAGAAGTTAACGGCAGTGCATTGAAAACATCAGATGTGTTTAAATCCATGTGGTTACGATGATTTGTTTTGTTTTGTTTTGTTTTAAGTTTACTTACCACCTTCGAACACACTAAGGAACCACTGGTGTGAATTGAAAACTGGTACAGAGAAAGTTCTTATCCTGTCTTTCCTATTTAACTTAGACTTCAGGATAATGAAATCATTGACAGTGGGAGGTATCTCTTTATAGCAGAAGTCTAGCTAATAAGTGAAGAAGAAATGAATTGGAATGTCATTCTTTTATACCTCCTAATGAAATAATGGATCTAGGCATTGACTGTCAATGGCTGCTGACATCACAAAAACAGAGACAAGCGAACATCGTGTATCTGCTGATAGAAATACACGACACCATCATGAAGTAGTTTTCTAAAAAAGAAGAGAAGGAAAAAAAGAACCTGAATCTGATCAAGCTTCTACATGAAACTACAATTCAAAGAAAATACAAGGAACAAGGAACATGTTAATTAATACCCTGTGGCTACAATCAACAAAATCCAAACTGTGGGAAAACTACAGAGCAGACAATCCAGTTTCCTTAGAAAAAAATGGCAGGAAGAAGGCAAGAAGAAATGGAAGGAGATGCCTTAGAGACAGGAATCCAAGTGGTGCAGGGCGCCTGGTTAAGTGTCTGACTCGAGTTTAGTTCAGGTCATGATCTCACAGTTTATTAGTACAAGCCCTGCATCAGGCTCTGCGCTGACCATGCAGAGCCTGCTTGGGATTCTCTCTCTCCCTCTCTCTCTCTGGCCCTCCCTCCCTCACATGCATTCTCTCTCTCTCTCTCTCTCTCTCTCTCTCTCTCCCCGCCCCCCCCCACCTCTCAAAACAGATAAACTTAAAAAAAAAAATCTAAGTAGTGAAGAATTCAAAAATAAAACTTGGAAAACAATGCCAATAATGTCTCACTCTTGGCTCATTAATTGTAACCCTTTTACACTTAACGCCTGCATAGGGTGTTGCTTGCACTCATCCAAGAGATCTTTATGAAGTGCTTACTATGTACCAGGCATGGTATTTGGTGTTAATTAACAGAAGTGAATTGTCAGGGAACTTAGAACTAACAGGGAAACCAAGATGATAATAATAAGCCACGATGTAACTTCAGTCTTGTGGTGAGTGCTGGTTAGGGAGTTGCTTACTCAAGTAGCTGCTCAAGGAAGGCCTCTCTGAGGGGAGCTGGTATTGAAGCCGACACCAAGGGTTGGGAGGGGGACTGCCAGGGGAGGAGTGAGGAAGGGTTGGGAGGTGGGGGTGGCAAAGCAAGGAGACTGGATAGGAGGGGTGAGCAAGGCTGTTTCAGGGAGAGGAAGCGGAAAGTGTGAAGTGTAAAGGCCCTGAGGGGGAGAGACTCGGTGCGTTCCAGAACCTTAAGCCATCAGAGTAAGTGAGGCCAAGCAGGCAAGGGGGAAAGCCAGAAGTGGGCCGGACGGAGAGCCAGAGAGGACCCAAATCACGGTTAGAAAGTTTAGATTGTATTTTCAGTGTAACAGAAAAAGGCCGCTGAAGAGTTTAAGCGTTGTAAGCCTGCCCTGTCATTTGCTCCACTGGCCCCTTATAAACATGTGAACTGTTTCCAGCTTGTCACTAACATAAGCAAGACCACCAGAGTGTATGCTTTAAGAAAAGAGGATCTTGGGGTGCCTGGGTGGCTCAGTCAGTTACGTGTCCAGGGCTCAGGTCATGATTTCCCGGTTCATGAGTTTGAGCCCTGTGTCAGGCTCTATGCTGACAGCTCAGGGCCTGGAGCCCGCTTCAGATTCTGTGTCTCCCTCCCTCTCTGTCCTTCCCCTGCTCGCACTCTGTCTCTCTCTAATATAAGTAAACATTAAAAAAAAAAAAAAAGGAAAGAAAAGAAAAGAGGATCTTACCTGTTTTGTTCACTGAGTAACTCACTTACTCTGTTATAGAGCCTGGCACAAAGCAGGTTTTCTGTAAATTTTGGTTGAATTAACGAACGCTGCAAAGAATACTCACGTATCTCTGTATATCGTTCTCGTTATTCATTGAAATATATCTCTAGGTGTGAAATTGCTGTTTTAAAGAGTGTGTGTATTTAAATCTCTGCTTTTTAAATAAATTGCATTCCGGAAAGTTACACTAATGTACACACCCCTAAGAGCATTTTTAAGTTTAAGACAAAACATTCATTATTAGAGTTTGTGTACTCAATAGCTTTGGGAGTGCTAGATGAGTCAGTTCCCAGGATGCTTGGAGATGTTTACAATTCCCGGTCAGTTGTCTTCTTCTTTGAGGCGGTTGGGAGCATGGCCAGTGTTTGGCTGTAGGCTGATGAGGGCAGCCTGTGCTTTTTTTGTTGTTGTTTACCTATGCCTATCCCCAGCACCTTCGCATAGTGGGTGGCCCATAGCAGTGCTCTCAGTGAATACTTTCACTGATTTTACTGCCACTTACCACCAGAGGCTTCCAGTGCTGGTGAGCAAGCCTGCAGTTCATGGAGCAGGGAGGAGCCTAAAAACCGGGGTCTTTTTAAAATTAATGAAGAAGTGAATTGTCAGTGTGTCATAAGAAACGAGTGCAGCCCAGTGCTAAAGGGCACAGGTTCTAGAGGAAGTTTGACTCGTGGCCCTACCTCGTACTGTCTTGGGGAGGTCACACCTCCACTTTACCTTCTGTAAAATGAGATAATAATAGAATCTTCCTCCTCGGGTTGTGAGGATTAAATGAGTCAGTACATGAAAAGTGCCTGGAATTGTACTGAATCATCAAACTCGGTACATGTTAAGTATTCTTATTTATAGCACTCCTTTGGATAATCGTTAAGCATGTTTTTCTCTCTTACTGTTAATAGCTAGAAGAAAAACTCAAAGAAAAAGTTGATGTGAGTCTGACTGAACGAATCAATCTGACCGGAGAAATGGATACGTTCAGCACGTATGTACCTTGCACATATTTGCTTAAGGCCTGCCCTTTACCCCTCACAAAGCAGAATGTCTCAGGCTGTCGGCCTTAGGTCACTACAGAACTTCAGAGGTCCCCCGGGCCTCCTGTTGAATCAGGATGATTCTCCAGTAGCCACTAAGAAAAAGCATTAGAAGTTGGTGCCTCCCACGCTGCCTCCTCACGAGCAGTCATTTTTAGCATACGGGGCCTTTACTGTTGCACTACTGACAATAACAAAAAGAGAAGTCCTCCCTTGGCCATCCTTGTAGGAAGGTCAAGTCCAGGGCCTCCTGTCTGCCCCCCGCCTACCCCAAATCCACAAAGGGCAGCCCTATCTGCAGTGTCTTCCAACAGGAAATGTGAGCATCTTGACTTTAGCTGGGGGTGGGGGTGGGGTGGAGGGTGTCTGTCCAAGAGGTTCAAACTGGAAAGCCTTCTCAAAGTAGTCCTTCTGCCAGTACAGCCTGTAGTTCATTTGTTGCGGTCAGTAAATAAGACCGGGGCAGGCCAAGCTTCAGCCTGCACATCAAGCACTTACCAAGGAAAAGTCAAGATTCTCCTCCTAAGTTATTTCCTCTCCTTTTCTCAACTTTTTTTTTTTTTCAAGTTCTGATTTAAACATTTGGGGCAAATAGGTGCTTTTGAAGTAAGAAGTGAAGAGGGATTCTGGATGGAGTGATCAGGGGGCCTAGCCATGGAATTTTGTGATATGACTCAGCGGCCACACACCCAAATAGAGGCCAGGACACGGAGCAAGAATGAAGAGCTGAAAGGTTCCTCCTTGTCATCCGTTCCCTTTTGAAATCAAGCTCGAGTTCTTCTGAAGAAATGATGAATCTAACCTTGAGACAAGTCCCTAAAGATTTGGCAGGGGCCGTGTTGGTAATTGAGAAAGTTAGTCTTTTAAAGTCATGACCACAGTGATGTGTTTGACTTGCAGTGTCATCTCTAGCAGCATCCAGTTGTTGGTTCAAGATCTCGATGCTGCCTGCGACCCTGCCCTCACTGCCATGAGCAAGGTAAGGTTTGGGGAAGTGCCCTTCTAGCCCTCCAAGAGGGACCCCCGGTGGTTCCTACCAGCCCTTGCCCGTAGCTCCTTGAGGTTCTTCACTGCTTCAAGTATCAGCAGGGAGGAGGATGGAAGTCCTCCAGGAAATCAGTTTATCTTGTACTTTAGGTCAGTTGCTTGTTCTCTGAGAATGAGACAGGGAGCAGGTGTGTTTGGTAAGTCCAAAGGAGATATCTTTGTTTAGCATCTGATACATGCTGAAAACGTTCATGTGGTCTCAGCAGAATGGGTGGTTTTGTTAGTGCTTATGGCAGGAACTTCTGGCTCTTTCTCAGCTCTGGTATCAGTACAGGATTATTTGGTCAGGTTGTGGACATTGGTTTTCTAATGTCATGGTGGCCCATCAGTCAGCCCTGGGCCCTCAGTTCCCTCCTTTAGCACGTGCTGCCTCATGTTACCATTTGCCTTTTACTTGTCTGTGTCTTTTCTTCCTAAAAGGATGTAAATTCCTGAAGTGCCTGGACATATAGGATCTAGAAGAGTCTCTTGTTTGTTGATTAGTTAAGTTGTAAATGGGCAGTTCTTTGTTGATTTTTAACCCAAATAACATGATGCTGTCCACTCTAGAATTTCTAGAGCAGGGGTCAGAAAACTACAGCCTATAGTCTAAATCTTACCCATTGCCTGTTTTTGTAAATAAAGTTTTATGGGAACACAGCCATGCCCATTCACGTATATATTATCTGCGGGTGCTTTTGTGTTACAGTGGCAGAAGCAAGTAATGAATTAGTAAATAAGTAATGAGACTATACAGCTCAAAAAGCCTAAAATACTTCCTGTCTGGCCCTTTACAGAAAATGTTTGCCAATGCCTGTTCTCGAGTTATCAAACTCTTGTAGCATTCTTAAACTCTGAAGAAAGAACTTCTCTGGAGCCTTCTGGCCAGTAGTAGAGTACAGTGGAAAAAACACTGGCCTCGGAGTCAGATGGACCTAACTCTTCTCATTTTTTTTCTCTGGAGCCATTGAGCAAATGACTTAACCTCTCTGGGCCCAAATGAATTCAAGTATGTGAAATGCGGCTCTGTGCCTCCCAGGGTTGTCAGGACGGAACATGAGAATGACTGACTGGCCTGGCGCCCGTAGATGTTGGTGCTCTTGTCGGGAGGAGTGGCCGTGTCACAAGGTTGTGTAAGCACACATTTGGTCTGAATTTGGGTTTGTAGTAGATTGTAAATATTCAACGAAAGTAGGACGAAAACCAAAACTTAAGCTGCAGGGTTTTAGGAAGCTGAGTGGGGAGTCCTGAATAGCTGATGTCACAAAGTTTCTATTCAAAAAGCTGATGCTTTCCACCAGTCAGATGTGCGTGTATATTTCCAGTATTCTCAGTGTTTATGAGCAGAACATGAGCAGGCAAATTGAGGCTAACCCATTTTCTTAAAGGAATGTGGCTCTGAAGATTCATCTTTGGGCTCTGATTATCCCCTAGTTGCTGGTGAACATGCACCGTACCCTGCATCTGATCTGTTCCAGCTGCCATCTCCCCTGAACTGCCACACACTTTAGATTGGAATGCAGCTGGGGGAAGAATTTTTACATTTAACAAAGGAAGAGGGGATTTTTTCCCCCAGTAAAATAACAGTTGTAGGGGGGTTTAACACTCCAGGTGTTGCTTATATGAACTGTCAGTTCATTAGTGGATTTCCCTCAAACTTCCCCCCACCCACCACCCCGGACCACCACCCATTTCTCTCCAGACCCACACCGGCAAATATTAACAGAGACCATTCCTCCAGAATCTTTTGTTTATATCATAGGAAAACCACAGACTAGGGAGCGCAGCAGCTGGGAAGCCATTGGTCTTTGTCTGAGTCTTCTGGAGTTCTAGGGAAATGAGATCCATGTGATGAAAATGACCAGATACAAACAAGCCGAGTGGTCACAAATTGATTCAACATACACTCTTTGTTATTTGTGCCTGCCATCCTGTTTTGTGTAGTTTCTTCCAGGATCTTTTTTCAAACTTCTATTTTGTGATCATGCTTATTTCTGTCTCTGATTCCACCGTTTTTGCTGCTAGTTGGACAGTTCAATTCAGACTCTATCTAGCACGGTGCTGGGAGTTACAAGGCCGGGAAAGACATGGACCTTATCCCAAGGTGCTTAGATTCCACAATGTGTGGGATAAGGGATGTATGAGATGAGAGGAATGCCCAGGTAACAGCAAAAAAGGTATGAGGAAATCAGTATGTGAGAGAAGTACAAAACGTGCCCTCTTTAAAAGAGGAGAGAGGGGCGCCTGGGTGGCGCAGTCGGTTAAGCGTCCGACTTCAGCCAGGTGACGATCTCGCGGTCCGGGAGTTCGAGCCCCGCGTCAGGCTCTGGGCTGATGGCTCAGAGCCTGCAGCCTGCTTCCGATTCTGTGTCTCTCTCTCTCTCTGCCCCTCCCCCGTTCATGCTCTCTCTCTGTCCCCAAAATAAATAAACGTTGAAAAAAAAAATTAAAAAAAAAAAGAGGAGAGAGTTCATCTCTCTGTTCACATCAGGTGGGGAAACAAAGAAAGCCTTCCTAAGGAAGTGGCGTTTGAAACACCACAAGAGATGGTGAAATTTGGAACGAATTTGCGATGAAGAGGGCATTCCAAACAGGGTGACAATAGGAGTAAAGATTTATAAAGTTAGGAAAAGCTCTGAACTTTGTCAAAACTGCCAATCTCGTTACCCATCTTTGGAGTTTCACAGAGCATTCTGTACTGCTTCCGTAGTCAAGATCGCAAACAGGAAATTGGCTGCCCTCAAGGGGTGTCTATCCTGGTGGGGAGAAAAGTTCAAAGAATTGATGCTGTAAAGAAATGGATTTTATAAATAGTGAGAAAACGAGTGTTGGGCTTGCCAAAGTGGAGTGGAGTTAGAGGATTCTGAGTTGGTGAAAGAAGGCTTGACAAAATGGGTGGAGCCAAGCAATTTAATTCTGTTGTTCGGCTGGGAAGACACCTCATTCTTCTTGAAGGCACCCCCTGGGTAGCAGCTAGAGCTTCCATTATTTGTCCCTTCGCTGCCTTGTTCATTCTGCCACCCCTGTGCATATACCTGTACTCCAGCCTCCCAGCCACTCAGCCACTCCTGCTCCCCTGGATGCGTTACTTTTTGGGGATGGGGCAGCTTCCATGCATTTCTCATTCTGTTCTTTCTGCCTAGAATTCCCTTCCCATTATTGCCTGCCCAACGAGCGCACCCTTTAAGATCTAGTTCCAATGTCTGTCCCCTTTTTAAAAATTAAGGTATAATTCACATACTACAGAATTCACCCTTTTAAAATGTATAATTCAGGGGCGCCTGGGTGGCTCAGTCAGTTGAGCATCCAACTTCGGCTCAGGTCATGATCTCACGGTTCATGAGTTCAAGCCCACATTGGATTCTGTCCTGACGGCTCAGAACTTGGAGCTTGTTTCTGATTCTGTGTCTCCCTCTCTCTCTCTCTCTGCCCCTTTCCCACTTGTGTTCTGTCTCTCTCTCAAAAATAAGTAAACATCACAAAATAAATTTTAAAAATGTATAATTCAGTAGGTCTTAGCATGTTCCCAAGACTGCGCAACCACCGCCACTAACTCCAGAATATCTTCATCACGCCAAAAAAAGAAACCTCCTACTCATTAGCAGTCACTTCTTATTTCCCTGGCAGCCACTAATCTACTTTCTGTCTTTGTATTTGCCTGATCTGGACATTTCACATAAATGGAATCATACAACATGTGGCCATTTGTGACTGGCTTTCTTCACATAGCCTAATGTTTTCAGTGTTACTATGTGGTAGCATGTATCAGGCTTCCTTTTTATAGCTGAATACTATTCCATTGTGCAGTTAGACCACATTTTGTTTATCTATTCATCAGTTGATAGACATTTGGGTTGTTTGCACTTTTTTTTTAAAGTTTTATTTATTTTGAGAGAGAGAGAGAGTGTACAAGAATGGGGGAGGGGCAGAGAGAAAGAGGGAGAAAGAAAGAATCTCAAGCAGTCTCCATGCCGTTAGCACCGAGCCCAACTTGGGCTCAATCTCACGAACCACAAGATCATGACCTGAGCCAAAATCAAGAGTTGGACGCTTAACCGACTGAGCCACCCAGGCACCCCAGGTTGTGTCCACTTTGTAACTTCTATGAATAATACTATGAATATTCACATACAAGCTTTTGTATAGATATGTTTTCAGTTCTCGAATATATACCTAGGAGTGGAACTGTTGTATCATGTGGTAGCTCCGTGCTTAACATTTTGAGAAACTGCCGAACTGTGTTCCACAAGTAGCTGCACCATTTTACATTCCCACCAGCAACAGTCAGGGGTTCTAAAATGCCTGTATCTTTACCAATGCTTTATTTTTAACATAGCCATTCTATCTCATTGTGGTTTCAGTTTGTATCTGCATTTCTCCGATGACTAAGATGTTGAGCATCTGTATATATCTTTTGAAGAAATGTCAGTCCAAGTCCTTCATCCATTTTTAAACTGGGTTGTCTTTTTATTGTTGAGTTGTAAACTTCTGTTTATAGTCTGGATAACTACACTCCTTATCAGATATATGATTTGCAAATATTTTCTCCTTTTCTGTGGGTTGTCTTTTCACTTTCTTTATTGTATTTATTTATTTATTTGTAACATTTATTTCTTTTTGAGAGAGAAAGACAGAGACAGAGTGTGAGCAGGGGAGGGGCTGAGAGAGAGGGAGACACAGAATCCGAGGCAAGCTCCAGGCTCCAAGCTGTCAGCACAGAGCCTGACACAGGCCTCGAACTCACGAACTGTGAGACCATGACCTGAACTGAGGTCAGACACAACCGACTAAGCCACCCAGACGCCCCTCAGTTTCTTGATTATGTACTTTGAAACACTAAAATTTTTAATTTTGTTGAAGTCCGGTTTTTATATTTTTTCCTTTGATACTTGTGCTTTTGGTGTTCTATCCAAGACACCATTGCCTAATCCAGAATTACAAAGATTTACACCTGTATTTTCTTCCAAGTTTTTTGTAGCTTCAGCTCTTTACATTTGGGCCCTTAATCCATTTTCAGTTAATTTTTGTATATGGTGTAAGGTAAGGATTCAGCTTTTGTTCCTTTGCATGTAGATATATAGCTGTCCCGGTACCATTTGTTGAAAAGACTTTTCTTTACCCATTGGATGGTCTTGACACTCTTGTTAAGAATCAGTTAACCACAGATGTACAGGTTTATTTCTGGACTTTCAATTATATTCCATAGATCCATTATGTCTGTCTTTATGCCAGTACCACACTGTTTTGATTATTGCAGCTTTGTTCTTGTTTTTGTTTTTTTAGGGTTTTTTTAATGTTTACTTATTTTTGAGAGAGAGAGAGAGAGAGAGAGAGAGAGAGAGAGAGACAAAATCCCAAGCAGGCTCCGCATTGTCAGCACAGAGTCCGATGGGGGCTTGAACTTATCAACTGTGAGATCATGACCTGAGCCGAAGTCGGACGCTTAACCAACTAAGCCACCCATGTGCCCCAATTATTGCAGCTTTGTAGCAAGCTTTAAAATTGGGAAGTATGAATCCTCCAAGTTTATTCTTTTTCGAGATTGTTTTGACTATTTTGATCTCTTGCAATGTCACCGTTTTTGTCTTCCCCGCAGTGTCCTTCTCTGTGAAGCACCACAGTACCTAGACCATCTCTCTACTCTGTTATACAATTCTTTTTATATCTGTCTCCCCTGTTAAGCTTTGAACAACTTGAGAGCTGTGTCTTGTTCACTTTTGGATCTCCATGGCATAGCTTAACAGTAGTATTCCCTAAATGCCTTTGACGGTAAAGAGGGCAAGAAGAAGAAAGAACTAAAGTTTGTAGACACCCATTTGACCAAAGAATGGTGACAAAGTGAGTCACAGATAACCCTACTGAACGGACTTAGCTGGACAGAGCCGGTAGACATAGAGTGTCTCTTTAGGAAATGGCAGGATCAGAGACCCTGAAACCTTTCGGCGCATACAAGTGCTGTTGAAGGTATGGTGCTCCTTGATAGTACTCAATAGCAGGGCTCCTAACTTCCAACAAGTAGCATCCTGGAGCTGGTTGAAGGGAGGTCAGAAATAGGAAATGCCCACATCTAGCTGTTCGCCCCCTCAGCGTGGGCAAGAGCCCTGCTGCTAGAAAAGAAGAAAACACAGAGTGGCAAAGTTTGGTAGAAAATACACAGGAACAGCCTAAAACAGGCCGGGCCTGTGTGAAGGAAGTAAAATATGGTAAGAGTTTAGTGGTCTCTCTGAAACGATAATTTTGAGATTACAGTAATGTGGATAAGTTATATCAAAATTTCAGACCATTTTTCCCTCCTGTGTTGCATTATTTTCTTAGATGAGCTCTATGAGATAATAGTAAGTGGTTATTTATATGGAGCACTTTACCAGGAATCAGCACCCAAATGCAGTATCTCATTTAATTCTGACAATAAATGTATAAGGTACCTCTCTTTCACAGATAAGGGAACTGAAACTCAAAGAAGTTAAGTCCCTCGTCCCAGATCTCTTAGCTAGCATGTAGGAGAGCCAGGATTCAAATTCAGGTCTGTCTCTCAGCTGGATTATACTACACCATACATACAGAATGAGCAAACGTGGAAACTGAAGCAAAATTAGCTTCAGTAACTTGCCTGAAAGTAGAAGGGCCCTAAGTCAGTGTGTGCCCGGGACTGCTGGGTTCAGGAAAATCGTCATGCCTACCTGACCGCGAGTCTTCAGGCATTCACAGGCACCCTGTTGGATATCTGTCTTCAGCTTTTCTCGATCTGACACTGTGACTTTCCTCTTGGGGACGAAAATGGGCTGAGCAGCCAACCCAGGTGTTCCAGTCTGGTTTGCATATTTCTCACTGAAAAGGAAGGAATTGTCTTTCTGGTGTGTGTGTTTTCCTTTTCATAATTTGCCCAAAGCCATGTAGCCTTGTAACGGTGAAGCCAGAAATAAAACCAAGTCTCCCCAGTTTTTGAAAAGGTAATTGTTTGAAGTGCTTTAGGAGAAATACATTGTTTGAATGTAAATTCTATAAATCTTTAGCAATTAGCCATTGTAATTAGGCTTTACAAGTAGGATCTTTAAAAATTCTATGGCTTCCTTAAAAAGAGACCATTGGTCCCATGGTACCCTCCTCAAGGTGTCCTTTTTCCTGGGGCTACTCACATCCCTTGGTTGAAAGAATCTAACTCTCGGTCCAAAACCAAGCACACTTAGCTTTTGCCCATTAATAGTAGTTTTAGAAAAAACAGAAAGAAGAAACTGAACAAATTAAATTTCCTTACAGTCTGGCATGTAATTTCTATTAGGTTTCAAGACTGAACGTGTGCTAATCTAGGAGGCTACATTACTATCCCCCAAAGACATTTTGAAATAGCTAGAACAGTCCTCAAATCTGTTCTCATTTTCCTCTGTCATTAAAATGTAGATCTATTACAGGAGGCCCGCAGAACTCCATCATTAAGAAATCCGGAAGTTCACCTTCCACTTAACAATCAAAGCACATCTTTCTTTTTTTATAAAAGATTTCTTGGGGCGCCTGGGTGGTTCAGTCGGTTAAGCATCCGACTTTGGCTCAGGTCATGATCTCGCGGTCCGTGAGTTCGAGCCCCGCGTCAGGCTCTGTGCTGACAGCTCAGAGCCTGGAGCCTGTTTCAGATTCTGTGTCTCCCTCTCTCTCTGACCCTCCCCTGTTCATGCTGTCTCTCCCTGTCTCAAAAATAAATAAACGTTAAAAAAAATTAAAAAAAGAAAGATTTCTTTTTTCATTATGACCAAAGCCAGTCACCTTTATTATAAACAATTGGATAAAAAATACAGATTTTTAAAAAGAAGAAAATTTAAGTCACTCATATTCCAGCCAATAGATTTATGTCAGTCTTTCTCTTTATGCATATAGTGTTTAAATAGAAGTTTATACCTTATATACAGCTTCATAACTTTTTTTCTCATTTAGCAGGTTTTAATAGTTTTCTGTGTTGTTTAATCCAGAGCTACTGTATTTTTAGTGATTGCATAGTATTCCATAGGACAGAGTATTGTTAAAACCGTAGCAACAGTTAACATTTACCATGGAATTAATACCTGACAGGCACTATGTTAAGAGCACTTAACGTGTTATCTTTCAACAACTGTATGGATTACAGATATTATCACCCCAATTTGTATAGCCAAGAAAACCGAGGTTCGGAGAGGTTAGGTAGGTTATGTAACTTACCCAGGTCACACACTTAGCAGCTTGCACAGGACTGGCAGACTCCACATTTCCTCACTTTAAGTATTCCGGTGGAGTCCTGCCCTTAAAATGTAGGTCATCAACTCAATTTTGATCATTCTTTCCAATTATTCACGTTTAAAAACAGTCTGGCGACGGACAACCTCATAAATGCGTGTGTGTGTGCGCATGTGTGTGTCTTCTAAACATTTGTAATTATTAGCCTCAGATTAGTTGCCTTAAAGGGAATTGCAGAGATCAAAAGCTATGTAAAATGCTAAGACTTTGGGTAGATACTTCCAAATTGTATTTAAGAAAAGGTTGTACAAATTCACCTTCCCATTGGCCTAGCAGTGAGTAGGAAAAATATATATTTATCTTCCGAAAGCCTTTGTTACTCCACTTTCTGTTCTGGGTCTTGTTGGTTTTCCCGTCGGAGTCAAGGCGCATGTGTCCTCTTCCTCTGTACCGCCATCACCTCTGCCACATCACCTGCATTCGTGCAGCCTCATACAGAGATTTTGCTCGCTCCAATTCCTTCCACTAATTTCAAGTTCGTTTAGGATGGTAACACTTTTTTGGGAAGCAACATGGTAAAATGGAAAGAACATGGATTTCAGAGTCAGACAAACCAATTTCTAGATCTCAGCTCTGTTAACTTCTCAGTTATGTTTCATTAGGCAAATCCCTGTCCTCAGGCCTGTCTTATCTATAAAGCAGGAGTAATAATACCTCCCCTACTGTATTATTGTAAGCAGGAAGTTCATGTGAAAATGTCAATCACATGATGCCCGGTACATAGTAGGTGCTCAAAAAATGTTCCTTCTCCCTTTTTATTCCCCACACAATGCTGGTCCAGTGTTATGCACACACAAGGTACCTGTAAGTGTCGCAGGTGCTTGTTGTAGGAGTAAAAGTAGCGCAGACAAGCTTTAGAGTATGTGTGTGTACCTGGGCAAAGGCCGGTGCTTGGGGCCAGTGGCCCAGCAGCCTACACCATAATGCTACACTCCGATTGCCTGAAATGTCCCCAGAATCCGCATGCCTCAGTCTATGTTCTGTATCTCTCTAGTTCCATGATCAAAATGAATAGGTGGGAATTTGAACTTGAGGAAAATTAGTTTCTCAGGAGGCCTCTTTCCAAGCTTCATATAGCAATAGAGAAAAACAAGTTCCAAAGTAAGCTACTTATGGAGCTTTGCTCTCTGACTGGTGGATTGGTTAGAATTCTCTGCTACAGTGGGCCTTCTCTAGGAAGCAGTTATTCTCCCCAGCCTTCTTGTGAAGCATTAGCATCAGTCACACACTCCTTCCTCGGGTGGCAGAAACCGTGGTTGTGCCCCTGCCCCTGCAGCCTCTTTTGTAGCTAAGTGTGATCATTTCCTTGGGTGCTGCTTCTGTCAATCCTGTATCTTAGTTACAGCTTCTTTTGCAAACTGTTTTTCTTCTTGTTTATATAGTAGCAGTATTATGCAACCCCACCTACACTAAAAGCACAAGAGGAAAACTTTAAGTAGGGAGGGGTAAATTCTTTCTTTTAAGATTTTATTTTTAAGTAACCTCTATACCCAACACGGGGCTCGAACTCACAACCATTGGATCAGGAGTCACATGCTCCTCCAACTGAAGCAGTCAGGCGCCCCTGAAGGGGTGAATTTTAAATGTCAAATGCAAAGTTTACCTGGAAAAGTCAGAATCTTATTTCTACTGATGGTTTTTCATGATGTTTGTTCTTCCAGTGCAGGCTAATTTTTGTTTCCTTTTTTGACAGAGAACTTTGCTTGATCACTGTATATTTCATTAGCTTCTCCCTGAGAAACGGGGCTTGGCTTGCATTAAGGCCCAGGAATTGCTTTTGTTACTTTTTTTTTTTTTTTTTAAACAATCATCTTGGAAACAGCCTGGTGTCGTAGTGCTTGGGCTTTAGACAGACTTGGGTTGTCTCCACTGTGTTATTTACCAGCTGTGTGACTTTGGGCAAGTTACCTAACCTCGTTGAGCTTTTGACTTTCCTCATCACCAGATGAGCTCATGTGTGAATAGTAAATGAGATAATGTATACAAAGTGCCAGGCAAAGCAGCCTGCATACGGTGGGTCCTAATGTCAGCGTCTTGGGCCATTCCGGTTACAACTTAAACCCTAAGTTGTCTGGGATGGGCAAGCATCAACCATCTAAGGCAGTGACTGGACAGAATCCCTGCTAATTACATTTTGCAGATTTTTTTAAACAGTAAAGCCAGTGTCAACTTTCATTGTTCTCCAGTACTTTAAATTGTTTTCTGACATGGGGCACCTGGATGGCTCAGTCAGTTAAGCGACTGACTCTTGATATCAGCTCAGGTCATGATCTTGTAGTTCATGAGATCAAGCCACTCAATCAGTGTAGAGCCTGCTTGGGATATTCTCTCTCTCTCTCTCTCTCTCTCTCTCTCTCTCTCATAAATAAATACATACATACATGCATACATACATGCATACATAGTTTTCTTATGTCATTAAGCTGACTTAAATTTAAAATCCCAAATCTACTTGACTTTTGCTCATACTTTTAACTTGACCAGTGGAGTCATAATTGACTATTCAACCAAACCTGATCTTTTCACATATATTCCAAATGTGGATGTGTACTGACATGGCCAGTAAGAGGGTTTAGCTCACCAGTGAGAACTTGAAGTCCAGCGTCCCACGCTTTGTCTTGCTTCAGAGCTGCTTTGTCATCAATGACAGGGCACGTCTCCACCTCCCTTTATGGTTGTCTTCTGTTAATGGAGAACTGTGATGTGTAGATAATTATTTATCAACTTTGTGAGATGCTGAAATGTAAAATGTTGCCAACCTGGACAACAGTAGTCATTACAGTGCAAGAGCTTGGTGGCCGGTGGAGGAAGGGGCATCGAGCCCTCTTCCCGGGTTGCTGTGTTTATGCAGGGCCTTGGGCTCCACGTGGTGCTGCCAGCTGGGGAAAAGAAGGTGAGGTGCAGACATGAACAGCATCTGTCAATTTTGGCCTCCCCCCATGAGCTCATTTAAGATCTCCTAAGATGCTTTTTGTTCAGATGGGTCAAATCTCTAAAATCACGTGGGAAAAGAAACCTTGTGAATAAGATAAAAAGATAATGGAGGAAAACATGACACATAGCCAAAGCATTAGAATATAAAGTCGGTTCATATTAGAACCTTCTACTGTTTCTCCATGGTTTGTTTCTAATTTTGCCCAGTAAAAAATTAGAGACTTTTTCTATCTGGCACTTTGTTGTGAAACCTTGCATAAGACTTAATGTTGCTGGGCCTTGGCTTTCTTATGTGTAAAATGAAGACAGAAGTCCCTTCCTGCTTTTTTATATGCTTACACATACGTAAAGCTTTTAAAATATAAATATCTGCTGATTTGGGGGCACCTGGGTGGCTCGGTCGGTTAAGCATCCGACTTCGGCTCGGGTCATGATCTCACGGTCCGTGAGTTCGAGCCCCGCATCGGGCTCTATGCCGGCAGCTCAGAGCCTGGAGCCTGCTTTGGATTCTGTGTCTCCCTCCCTCTCTCTCCTTCTCTCTCTCTCTCCCTCCCCCTCCCCCACTCATGCTCTGTCTCTCCAAAATGAATAAACGTTAAAAAAAATTTTTTTTATTAAATATCTGCTGATTTGAAGAAACATTAGAACAAAACATGGAGTCATTATAGCTTCCCAGGAGCTGGGGAGCCATCCATGTACAATATGATTCTTTTAAACAAGTTCCCTCAGTATTGAATTTTTCCTTTCCCCAAGAGCTCTATAAAAACACTGGTTCTCTTGCCAGAGGCATCAAGGCCTCAGAACTACCGCCCTCCTTCTATGAACATATTATATGGTTTGTGTTTGGCTTAGGATCTTTTTAATAGCCCAGCTCCATTCTGAGAGGCTGACTCAGCAGAACTCCTCCAGCACATTCCTGCTCTTTTCAGGATTAAAGTGCCCATTTGCTGCCAGCTTCGGGGCAGGCTGGGAGCCCACACTGCCTCTCTTCTCCTGTACGCATCCAAGCAGGGAGAGGCTCCACGGCATTGCTTCTTGCCCTGTTTTTGCGGAGCATGTCTCCTGATCCTCCTCAGGCGGTTAGAGCTTGAGCCAGTCAGGTACCTCACTTGTGTCCATGGCCTGCCCAGGGACCACTCAGGTCCTCTCAGTGATGCTGGTGTGCCCCCCGCCTGCCATTCACACTACCCCGGGTGCTTCCTTCCTGCCCTGTTTCAATGCCACTGTCCTACCCTCTCGTCTGCCCCCTCGTACTTGCCAGAGATCTTTCCTTTCCCTGGACTGAAACCCCAACATAATCTCGAAGGTTTTAGGAGTAAGGTTTGAATGTTTTGCTATGGAAGAGTTCAGTTATGTACAAAAGTAGAGAAAACAGTACCACAAACCTCATGGACCCATCACGCAGCTTCACCGGTCTTTCATCTGCTCCTCCTAATCCTAAATTATTTTGAAGCACGTCTCACACGTCCCGGCATTTCTAACTCCCTTTTTTCAAAATCCTCACCTCCTTACCGTTGACTTGAGAGAAAGGCCTAAGTAACTCTCGTCCACGTTTCATTTCACTTAGCCCAACCACCCCTCCGATCTCCCAAGCTACCAACCTGCTCAGAAATGGATGTGCCTCCCCTGTTCTCCCACAGTCCTTTCCCGGTGCGACTGCGGACAGCGGTGCAGTCCAGTTCACCTGCCTGGCGAGGGTTCCATTACAAGTTGGCCACTTAGAGGGGCAGGGAAGGCTATTTCAAGCACGAGGGGGACAGTGTAGAAAAGGGTACCTGAGTCACATCTCACGGATAAGGATGAGGTGGGTCTGCTTGTTTTTATTCACCATCAGCCACTACAGACGAAGTAAGACAAACTGCCCAAAATAAAATGGCAACTGTGGTCGCAAGCTCTTGCCTCACTGTCACTCCACCTGCCCTTCCCCAGCGACGCGGAAGACTGTCCTCCCGAGAAGGATCTAAAGACTTGTCCTCCCTTATCTCTGTTTGCAGATGCAGTGGCAGAATGTGGAGCACGTTGGTGACCAGAGCCCTTATGTCACCTCTGTCATTCTTCACATTAAGCAGAATGTCCCTATCATCCGCGACAACCTGGCCTCCACCCGGAAATACTTCACTCAGTTCTGCATTAAATTTGCAAAGTAAGTCCTGGAACATTCCCATCACTGGGTTGTTCTGAGTGCCACACTTACCGCCAGCATGCTCACCACCCAGGTGTCCCGCCATCCAGCTGGAATTCATTCTGGTGCCTGTAAACAAACATTTTTTCGTGCTCCAAAGAAGGATAATAAAACGAAGTCCACTACTTAAAGTCATAGACAACAGTAACAGCAGGACAGTCACCAACCACGTTAAGACAAACTCAGATGAGCTGGGGAAACTGTTGTTTTGAATTAGGTGGACGAAACAGTGCCCCTGCCTCCCCACAGGTTCGGATAATTAAAATTATTTTTCACTGATTTCAGTTACATATTTTGTCTCTCCAACTAGATTCTAAACTATTTTTAGGGTAGGGACTGTCAGTTCTACTTCTTTGAAGCCTTCTCTTCCTCCTTCCCCATAGTACTTATTGCTGGGGCTGCCAGAATTGATCTGCTTCTGGACCTCCTGGAGTCCGGGGAAGGTACTAGAAATTGGGAAGAGCAAGTCAGGGAGCCCCACTGCCAAAGGACATGTAGTGAACACTGCACTGCTTGTCTTTCTGCTACGTCCTTGTGTGTGGCCATTTCTGGCTTGACGTTTGGAAGTGGGGATACGGTTTGGGCCTTTGCCAGTCAGCATCTGGCTGTAGCACTATTTCCCCCGAGACGAGGCAACGGAGAGGGTCAGTGCCTCCTCCGACCAGCCAGCCAACACGCGTTTTGGCACACGCCGCCAGGAAGGGCTTCGAGAAGGTCAACCTGTTCCCAGCTACTGTATTTAAGTTGTCCTCATCCAAGTCCCAAAGGGGGGTTTAGGGCTCCAAGTTTCTGTCCTCCCCAGATCTCTCCCGGTTTGTATTCAGTTAAGGCCTTCTCTCTCTCCCTCACAAATAAACCCGAAGGAACAACGGTTATGGAGAGCTTGTGGCATGAGCTTCGTTTCCAGTTTGTCAAGAAAGGATCGGGTGGACTCCCCAGGGAGGCATTAACGTTTGCAATATGGTGGACGAACCGGGAGTTGACATTCCCTACACCCTCTGAGTGCTCATCGGTGTGTGTTAAAAGCATTGCTGATAAATCATGCTGTGACACTCCCTGTACCCTTGGTAGAAACAGTCTCTGTACAATTTTCCTGTGGCCCAAAATCTCCAGTATGGTTGCACAGGGGTCTGAACTAATGTTAAAGAGAACAAGGAGTCATTTACTTAGCTAGTCCCGGCATCAGCCTCACGTTCTGTCAGAGCCCTTTGATTTTATTGCTAAGCTTCTATTGGATGAGCTAGGAAGATGATGCCCATCTCTCATATCTGGAAGTTTAACCTCTGATAGGAAAAGTGGTCTTCTGATTTAATCCATGGTACCCTCTCATCCTTGTAAATCCCAGCCAAAGACTAGCAACCTCAGAGATGGCGCTGTGAGAAGATCCTTCCCCATCAAAAGCAATGGCCGCCACTGCCCCTTGGGGCTGGAGCAGCCTTGGGCAGTTACCCATCACATTGCCAGCACCTCTCCCCACTATGACATGTCTCTGGTCCCTAAATTTTCCCCACCCCACCCTTGTAGACTAGCACACAGAGCCAATTCAAGCGTACAACCGAAGCCCACTCTGGAGAGAAGTAACTTAGGTAATAAACTGTGTACCATTGTGATTAGTCATGAATTCAATGTCATGTTTTTTTGTTTGGCCTGGCTTTGATGTAGAGCACTGAAGAATCCCTTCTGCGTGGCCCCTGTTCTCCCTCCTGGTCAGCAGACCTCCCTCTAGATCAGATCTCTAGAGTTTAGGTTTCTTTCCCTTTAACTTCCTCTCTTATCGCATCGATGCAAGCCATACGTGTTTCCTTTTGCCTCCATTTGGTTTCTGAAGCAACAGCAGTCTTTCCTGTTTTGACATCACAATCACAAGCAACTTCCCTCATCCACTAAGCCGATTCTCTTCCATTCAATAATGGGGATCGTAAAACAAATCTCTTAATAGTGGTTGAGAGGATAAAATGAGAGGTCTTGTGTAAACTTCCGTGCTGGTACCAAGCTGACATTCAAAAAGTGGTAGCTGCTACCATTTTAATTTGTTATTACTTATTATTTATTTAACATGCAGTCATTTGAGCACCTGCTCTGTCCCAGACATAGAATTAAGTGCTTTGGCTTAATAGACGTGGTCCCTGTTTTCATTTGCCGTACAGTCTAGTGGAGGGAAATAAACATGTGAGCAAATAGCATCATGAGGAAGTTTCTGCTAGGCTAGAGGTCTGTGAACTCTGTGTAGAAGATGGCAGAGGCGACTGAGGAGAGGCTTCATAAGGAGAGAGGTCCTGGAGCAGGGTGCAAGAGCTGTGTGGGTACTGACCCACAAGGCCGTAGGGAAGGGCATTCTGGGCACAGGGAGCCGTGTAAGCAGTCACAGAGGCAGTAAATAGCCTGCAGGATCAAGCCTAGGGGGCCACAGCTTAGCATGAGAGGCTAGGGACAGAGAATCAGGACAGTCATGGAAGGTGTCGTCTGCAGCCATTTCAAGAATTTGAATCAGGGAAGGGGCTTGAGCATATGGCATCTGAAAGAAATCCCTTTGACAGCCGATGGTTACCAAAGATGAGGCCGAAGGCAGGGAGCCCAGTTAGGAAACAGTTAAAAGAGCTCAGGTGGGAAGAGGAAGAGCAGCAGCGTCCGGAGGCTGGGTGAGGGAGCGCCGGGGAAGGGCTGGGAACTGACTGGATATTGGGATGGAAGGCTGAGGGAGCCGGCTCGGGTCACTCCTGGTTTCTGGCTCAGGTGACTGGGTAACAAGATCAGGTCCACTGAGCCTGGGTTCCAGGGTGAGGCTGAGTCCTGGCCGTGCTGGAATTGAGGTGCCAATGCTGATCCAGTGAGACAGCCGGTACTTGGTCGGGTATTAGAGATTAGAGCGGGCACCAAGGTACAGGAGACAGGCAGAGAGACCCAGGAGGGTGGAGTCATGGGCCTGAGAGCAGCTTTTGAAGAGTAGGCAATGAGGGTGCTAGCCGGCCTTTCTCTTGACCTCCACATCCTGTTTTATTATCGTTCCTTCGTGGGCCCTGTGTTCCGCTGGTCAGTCCAGTCTGGATCTGCCCTTGATTATAGGCATTTCTAGTTCCCACACCTTCCATTCCGCACCAGTACAACTCAGCTTTCCCTACTCAGGCCCTGCAGTTTGTTCTAAAAAAGGCCTCATGATCTATAAAAATTACTTCTCCCTTGGGGCGCCTGGGTGGCGCAGTCGGTTGAGCGTCCGACTTCAGCCAGGTCACGATCTCGCGGTCCGTGAGTTCGAGCCCCGCGTCAGGCTCTGGGCTGATGGCTCGGAGCCTGGAGCCTGTTTCCGATTCTGTGTCTCCCTCTCTCTCTCTGCCCTCCCCCGTTCATGCTCTGTCTCTCTCTGTCCCAAAAATAAATAAACGTTGAAAAAAAAAATTAAAAATAAAAATAAAAATAAAAATTACTTCTCCCTTTCCCCAAACCAGTTGCCCTTCAGTCCCCAGTAAATTTTTCAGAGATCATGTATTTTTTCCCTTGTTCTGACAGTTACTCCGTTAGCAATTACTTCCTATCTTTGCGTTTAACACCCTATAACTATGTCACTATCATGTCTGTTAGGGTGATTTTCAGCTGCTAGTAATAGAAGCCTGACTTAAACTCACTTAAGCATAAGGTGAACTTTGTGTTTCTTGTAACCAGGACATCAGAGGTAGGACACATCGAAAGATGGTTGATTCAGTGGTTCGGCAATGTCATTAAGGACCCACGTTCCTTATTCCCCTGCTCTCCTTGGGGCTGGCTTCATCCTTAGAATGGTGGTAAAATGGCAACCCTAGATGTTTTATTCAAACACAAGGATACCCTGAAGAAGGAGAGAAACTCTTGCCCAGGCCATGCAGTGAAGTCCGTTCCTCCAGTCCGATTGTCCAGCTTGGATTGTGTCCCCCATCTCAGGACCAACAGCAGTCAACAAGGGAATGCCATGCTCTGATTGGCTGAGGCTAGTCAGAACTCACCTCTGCAGTTTAGGAGCGATCAGCTTTTCCCCATCATCTCAAGACCTGAGTAAAACCGGGACTTTGGCTGGAAAGAAAAAGAAGACAATGGATGCTGGGAGGCCACAGTAACATCTACTTCAACTTCTCAGTTTTTGTATAGAAGGAAGTGAGGCCTTAAAAAAAAAAAAAAAAAGTTTCTGGGGCACCTGGGTGACTTAGTTGGTTAAGCATCCGACTCTCGACCTCAGCGCAGGTCTTGATCCTAGGGTCGTGAGTTCAAGCCCCAAGTTGGGCTCCATGCTGGGCATGGAGCATACTTAAAAAAAAACAAAACAAAAACAAATTTCTACAGTCCTTTACCAAAGAGAGAATGAAGCCTAATTTGTCCCTTTTTTTTTCTTTTTTAATCCACAGCTCCTTCATTCCCAAGTTCATCACTCATCTCTTCAAGTGCAAGCCAATTAGCATGGTGGGAGCAGAACAGGTGAGATGAATTGGTATAGGGCCTTTTCCTTATGGCTTTTGTCATAGATCAAACACATCTTTTTAGTAGGGATTTATTCTGGAGAAATAAAATTCTGATTTCCCCTGTTTGGGGGCAAAAGGAAGACCTGGCAGCTTAATGCATCCACTCATTTAAAACATTTTTGTTGAGCACCTACTAAGTACCAGGCATTATGCTAGGTGTAGGTATACCACAGTGAATAAGGCAGAAAAGATCTCTCCTTCATGATGCTCACATTCCAGTAAGAAGAGACAGATTAATATATGAGTTAACAAATAAACTAGAAGATAATTTTAACTTAAGTAAGCTAAAGGGTATAAAACTATGTTCTGTGAAGGAATTCTCTTAGGGGCATGAGGGACTAATGACTTTTTTTTTTTTTTTAACGTTTATTTATTTATTTTGAGAGAGAGAGAGAGAGCAGGGGAGAGGCAGAGAGAGAGGGAGACAGAGAATCCCAAGCAGGCTCCACACCATTAGCACAGAGCCTGATGTGCGGTTCAAACTCATGAACCCTGAGATCATGAACCGAAATCAAAGAGTCAGACGCTTAACATGCCTGAGCCACGCAGGCGTCCTGGGAGTAATGGCTCCAGACTGGATGCTCAGAGAAGTCTTCTCTGAGACCTGGGGCTTGAGAGGACTAGGAGAAAAGGGTCCAAGCAGAGAAAGCAGAGAGACTGATTATTTTAGATCCCACAGTGGCTGGGCAGAAGCCACTTAAGAGTAGCAAGCAAAGAAAGGCTTATCTTGGGGTGCCTGGGTGGCTGAGTCGGTTGAGCACCGGACTTCGACTCAGGTCATGATCTCAAGGTTTGTGGGTTTGAACCCCACATCGGGCTTGCTTGCTTTCAGCTCAGAGCCTGGAGCTTGCTTCAGATCCTCTGTCCCCTTCTCCCTGCCCCTCCCCAACTTGCGCTGTCTCTCAAAAATGAATAAATGTTTAAAAAAAAAAAAAAAGAAAAGAAAGGCTTATCTTTTTGGTACTGAGAAACTGTTCACCTCACCCAGGAAGGCTTCCTTGATTCACCCCCTCTGTTCACTTCAGTCCTTTGCTTCAAGACATCTCTTCACAGATTGTGTCACCTCAGCACTGATGAGTTGAGTTATATGCTACAGCAGGGTCACTTCTTTTCAGCTAGCGCCTATTCAGACTGTCAGAAATTTGAGCAGCTTGAATTTGGAGAACAGTTTAAGCTGCTTTAAAAACAAAAACAATAAGGGGCGCCTGGGTGGCTCAGTTGGTTAAGTGTCCGACTTTGGCTCAGGTCACGATCTCAAGGTTCATAGGTTCGAGCCCCGTGTTGGGCTCTGTGCAGACAGCTCAGAGCCTGGAACCTGCTTCAGATTCTGTGTCTCCCTCTCTCTTTGCCCCTCCCTCTCTCTCTGCCCTACCCCACTCATGCTTTGTCTCTCTCACTCTCTCAAAAATAAACATTAAAAAAAAAACACACACACAGTAATATTCAGCACGCAGTTCTTGAAAAACACCTGTTTAGATACAGACTATTCATGTACTGATAAATAATTCTCATGTATTCATTAAAGTAAGTCCTCTCTAGACCTCTATGTAGCAACATTTAACCAATTTGTTACTTTTTATTTATTTATTTATTTTAATGTTAATTTTTGAGAAAGAGGGAGAGACTGAGCACAAGCAGGGGAGGGGCAGAGTGGGAAGGAGACACAGAATCCAAAGCAGGCTCCGGGATCTGAGCTGTCAGCACAGAGCCTGATGCGGGGCTCGAACTCACAAGCCGCAAGATCATGACGTGAGCCGAAGTCAGACACTTAACCAACTGAGCCACCCAGGGGCTCCCCTCTTATTTTTTATATTTGAAAGAACACCCAGTTACGTTTATACTCTTTGTAAGTGGATGGCCTTCCTAGGTTATGAAAAGAAGCACTATGATGTGAGCATTGAGACCTTGGGTTCCAGAATCATGGAGGTCCGAAGCTGAATCCTATCTCTGCAACATAGCAACCCTTTGTCCTTAGACAAACCCCCCAGCACTTTAGTTTCTCCATCTATGAAATGGGGATAATCATGGTACCACCTTACAGGATAGTTGTGGCGATTAACAAGACAGTGCACAGAAAGTGTTTGACGCAACGTGTGGCCCATGGTAAGTCCTCAACAAATGCCAGCTCTTACTAATTTAAGCATTCTCAGACCAAGGCCATGGCTCATTTCTGCTTTCAATGCCCACCTCCCCCTCGCAGTGACATCTGGTTGATACTTGTCTCGGGCTATCTGGCTGACCAGCTTCAAAAGTCAGTCAAAAGTATTGTCTCAGAAAGCTTCCTGGGAGGTTGCATGGATTCAGACAGAGGCTGGTGGACTGTATCTGACGATAGAGTTTCGGTGTTTTGAAATTCTTGACTCCTGAATGTCACAAGCGTAGGACTGATTCTCTCCATTGGAAACAGCGGAATAATGCCCCAGCACGTCTCCAGCGTCACTGGCACGTGTTTACTGGGGATTCATTCTGTTCACCTCACTGTTGTGTATATTCAGAGAGGTTGTGGAGCACTGATCTGTGTGTCTGAGAGAAGCTTTAAATAGAGTTCTGAGGTACTATCTTTCTGTGTCTAGACTTGAAGAAGCCACTGGGACATAAAGTTGACTGGTTAGAAACACGTTTTCATGAGTTTGCAGCTTTGCCCAGGCCGTGCTGGCTGACTTAGTGTCTAATAACCATGATGTTTTCATACTGTCACCTAAATCCAATATCATATCTATGTTCCTCAGATTTTCTCTTCTTTGAACGAATGTTAAAATAATCAGCTCAGACTCGAAGCCCATATCTTCAGAAAAATATCAGTTTGGCCAGTATTAACTTCTGCTTTGAGATGTGGATGAGAAAACCATCTGTGAAGCTGGAATTTTCCTTTATTTACAAGGCAAATAGGAGTGGGTGATTAAGAGAGCCCAGCCTGGGAGAGGGCATGGGTAGGAACTGCAGGGCAGTGTGAGCCTTGATGGAGTCCCACATGAAATTCAGGTTTGGCCGGGTCCATGCTTGCCCTGAGTATCTGGGCTTAGAAACCCAAGCAGCTGGAGGCGGGATTACTCAGGCAGCAGAACCATAGGAATCAGGTAGTTAACAAAGACTGAAACAGATTCTGACTCGGGTCCTGTATCGGCTGTAATCCAAGCTTTAACAAAAGCTGTAGAATTGAAAGCTAAGATTCAGCCTAATCTCGGCTGCCTCTGCTTTGCCACAAAGGTGCTAGATCCTAAATTTAGATTACCTTCAATACTTGCGCTGAAAATAGGAAAGGGGACGTTTTCCTGCTCTTTATTCTCTTCCTGATTACTCCACGAAGTGAATTATTTATCTTTGGGCCCCAGAGCCCTCTTGAGCAATTGCAAGGGCACATGGAACTGAACCATACCGCTATTTGTAATGCTTCGTGCTAGTTTGTGATTTTTCAGAGAATCTTATGGGATTTGCAGGGTCATTAATGAGTCCTGCAGCAATAGTAGCTGTGACTGAGCACACGGTAGATGGAAATGGAATCCATTTGCACAAAATTACCATAGAGGAAGCATCACAATATGCTGTGGTAAA
This sequence comes from Felis catus, assembly GCF_018350175.1. Classification (NCBI taxonomy): domain Eukaryota; kingdom Metazoa; phylum Chordata; class Mammalia; order Carnivora; family Felidae; genus Felis; species Felis catus. The sequence goes on along the minus strand of NC_058381.1, from coordinate 15,752,839 downwards.
AAGGACCCTGAGACTTGGGGTCCAATCCTTCCTGTGCTCTTAATGGCCCCTGTGATCGCGAGTGGTTGCTTCCCTCCTCTGGGCTCAGTTTCCCCGTGTTTAAATACGAGCACTGAATCAGATCCTCACATGGCCCTTCTAGATTTACCGTATTACGGAGTCTGAAATATTTTGAGCAATAGATTGCCTGTGAAGCTATTTTCTTTTCCTTTATGTTATCTTTATAACACCACATTGACTTAGTTTGTATTGTGGTAAAACATACATAACATAAAATGTACCGTTTTAAGCATTTCTAAGTGTACAGTAGAATTAAGTGCATTCATGTTGTTGTGCAGCCATCCACCATCCACCTCCAGACCTTTTCATCTTCCTAACCTGAGACTCCACTCCCGTTAAATAGTAACTTCTCATTCCCTCCGCTCTACTTCCTGTCTCTATGAATATGATGCTTTAGGTACCTCCTGGAAGTGGAGTCGTACCAAGTCTGGCCTTTGGTGTCTGGCTTATTTCACTTAGCGTGTCTTCAGGGTTTAGCCATGTTTCAAAATTTCTTCCCTTAAGGCTGAATAATATTCCATCATATGTACATACACTGTACTTTGACCATATTGAACTTTTTAAAAATGCACATAATTCAAAACCATCTGGAAAAAATATTTAAAGCGAGTTTTAGATTTTTTTTCTTAAGCCCAAACACCAAGGAAAGGGGAAAAGAGAATCAGGTATGCATAATGGCAGTTGGAAAAATGAGAAAATAGGATGGTTATTCTTGGGCACAGTTCTCAGGTAGTCTCCTAAAAGTGGCAGGGCATTTGTAAGCATTCTTTTAAAACAAAAAACAAAAAACAAAAAAATAAGTGGAGGGGCCCCTGGGTGGCTCAGTCAGTTGAGCGTCTGACTCTTAATTCCGGCTCAGGTCACGATCTCACAGTTCGGTGGTATCGAGCCCCACGTCAGCATGGAGCCAGCTTAGGATTCCCTCTCCCCCTCTCTCTCTGCCCTTCCCCTACTCCTACATGTGCATGTGCTCCCTCAAAATGGATTAATTTTTAAAAAAAGTTTTTAATGTCAGTTCTTCCAAGATTAATCCTTAGATACAGTAAATCCCAGCAAGGGTTGGGTTGAGTTGGGGGTAGGTGGGAGTGTGGGTATAAATTGATAAGTTGATTCTAAAAGTTAGATAGAGGGGTACCTGGGTAGCTCAGTTGGTTAAGCATCCGACTTCAGCACAGGTCATGATCTCATGGTTCATGGGTTCGAGCCCCCCCATCTGTGCTGACAGCTCAGAGCCTGGAGCCTGCTTTGCATTCTGTGTCTCCCTCTCTCTCTGCCCCTCTCCCACTTGCACTCTGTCCCTCTCTCTCTCTCTCAAAAATAAATAAACATTTAAAAAAGGTTTAAAGTTAGGTAGAAATGCAAAAGACCTAGAATACCTAAAATACTACTTTTAAAAAAGAACAGAGTTGGAAGACTTAAATCTCAGGCTATCAAGACTTCTTTTAGTAGGGCTGTGTGGTACAGGCAGCAGAGACAGATAGGCCAGCAGAACAGAATCTAGTGCAGAAATAAACCCACACACATAGAGACACTTGATTTATGACCAGGTGGCACTGTAATTCAGCTGGGGAGGGATGGTCTTCTTGATAAACAGTGCTGAGTAATTGGATATCCATATGGGGAAGAAAATTAATCTTGACCTTTACCACACAAATGCTGAAGCCATTGTTGGGAAACTTTGGCAGTTTCTCAAAAAGTTGAACATAGAGTCACCATATGACCCAGCATTTTCACTCTTAGATATAAAACCAAAAGAAGAGAAAAAGTACGTTCACACAAAAACTTGTGCACAGATGTTTATGGCAGCATTATTCATAGTAGCCAAAAAGTAGAAACAACTCAGACGTGTGCCAGCTGATGAGTGGATGAACAAAATGTGGTATAATCTCACAAGGGAATATTATTCAGCCATAAATAGGAATAAAGTACTCACTCTTGCTGTAACACAGATGAACCTTGGAAACATGCTAAGTGAAAGAAGCCAGATACAAAAGGCCATGTACTGTATGATTCCGTCTACATGAAATATGCAGAATGGGAAAATCTAAAAGACAGAAAGTAGATTCATGGTTGGTGAGGGCTAGAGGTGGGGAGGAGAGAAAGGGGTGTGACTGCAAAGGGGTAAGGGGCTTTTTACCCCTTACCACCTGGGGTGATGAGATGTTCTGGAACTACATAGTGGTGATGGTTGCACAACCTTGTGCATATACTTAGCTAAAAACACTGAATTGTACTTTTAAAAGGTGAATATTACTATATACGAGTTGTATCTCAGCTTTTAAAAAATCAATTCCAGGCCGATTAAAGCTCTAAAAGTGATAAGACAATAAAGCTTCTGGAAGATATAAGAAGTCATCTTTATGACTTTGAGTTAGGCAAAGATTCCTTAACAAAACATTGAAAGTACTAATCGTCCAAGAAAAGATTATTTGGAATAATTAAAATTCCGAACTTATTTTCATCAAAAAACAAGCTACAGAGTAGCAGATGATAGTTGCAATACATACAACCAACAAAGTACTCATTCTCAATATATTTTTAAAACCTCTGACATATCACTTATATGTGAAATCTAAAAAAACAAAAACAAAAATCATAGACTTGGAGAATAGAATGAGAGTTGCCAGGGGCTGGTGGAAGAGGGAATATTGGGAGATGTGGGTCAAAGGGTACAGACTTTCAGTTACAAGATGAATAAGTTCTGAGGACCTAATATACAGCATGGTGACTATAATTAATAATAGGTATTTTATGTACTTGACATGTGCCAAGAACAGGTTGTGAGCATTAGCACCACACACACACAAAAACGATTAATTGCCTTGATCTTGGTATCACTCCACAGTATATATGCATACCAGGTCATCACATTGTACACTTTAAATATATGTAATTGTATTTGTCATTCTTCAATAAAATTGAAAACAAAACACTAAAAAAAAAAACCTAATAAATCAATTAGAAAAAGATGATCAACCAATAGCAAAGTGGCAAAAGACTTAAATAGGCAGTTCAAAAAGAAGATATCTGGAAAGCCAATAAATGTATTATTAATCATCCAGGGAAATGTAAATGAAAACCACAGTGATATCAGAATGGCCAGAACGTAAAAAGACTGACAATACCAAGTGTTGGTGAGAATGCGAAGCATCTGAAACTTTCATACATCGCTGGTAGGAATGGAGATTGGCACGGCCACATTGGAAAACTGTTAGGCCATCTCTACTAAAGTTAAACACGTATCTGTCTACCCCATGACCCAGCAATTCTACACTGGGCAGATTCCACCCCAAAGAAATGAGGGTGTGTGCACCAAAGACATGTACAAGAACGCTCATAGCAGGGTAATGAGCAGTAAACTAATACAGAGGGCAGAAGAGTAGTTACCTTTGTCGGGAAGGCGGGAGAGCACTGACTGGAAGAGAACATGAGGGAGCCTTCTGGAATACCACAAATGTCCTCTATCTTTAATTAGACAGTAGAGTGTCTATGTATGTAAAAGTTTATGAGGCTATACACTTGGTTTTCCTATACTTTACTGTATGAAGCTTTCATCTAAATTTAAAAGGGGAAGAAAGGAGGGGTGCCTGGCTGGCTCAGTCAGTGGAGCATGCACCTCTTCATCTCAGGGTTATGAGTTCGAGCCCCGTGTTGGGCATAGAGATTACTTAAAAGTAAAATCTTTCAAGAAAAAGAAAAGGGCACTATATGTTAACTAACTTGGACGTAAATTTAAAAAAGAAAAGAAATGGCATGTCTCCTCACCTTGGTCTGTTCATTCCTTGTATCTTGAACTGTGCCACCTCATTGAAGAAGAACTCAGCAGTGTGCACGTGTTTCTATGCCTTCTAGGCGTGTGCCTTGATCTTCTCTTCTTAAGGTTTTCATCACTAGTGCCAGTCACGATGTCCCCCAAGAGTTGTAGGAGGCTTCAGAAGTGAACCCTCCAAACTTTCTGCTGCTGGGTGATGACCTTTCACGGGCATGGGGTGCTGGCCAGCCTTACGCCCCAGGAGCACACCAACAAGAGCTGTAGCACCCCAAAAATTTTCTCTGAGGCTCAAACAAATTTGGCTGATGGCCATCTCTTTCTCCAGTGCTTCATGCCTAAGAAGATGAACTGCTAGCTATTTTCGAAGGGGAAAACCAGCAGAGTTTCATGATAAACGGGGCCTTTCGCCCGCACTTCCTACAGACAGCTGCAAAGTCTGTCAGACTAACTCTTGCCTTTTCTGACTTCATTGCTTTTTGTAAAACCTGAGACCGAGGTCTCCATCTGTTCAGCTGTCTGGTGAGAACAGAATTTTATTGTGACTGGCCAGGGACTGAAAATGTCATCTCTCTCAAGATATGGGAGACCCAGAGAATTATGTCAAGTTCCTTCAAAACTCTTCCTGTCACTTAAGACTATACAATTATTTATGCATATAATATATCTCTGGGAAGTAGGAAGTGTAGAAAAAGTAGGAAGTATCCCCATGTGTTTTAAAACCTAATCGTGTTTTTCCCACCGACAAATAATGCTAAGACATGGCTTTGATTTTGACAAGCCTCTGAAAATTTGCTACATGGAAGATAAAGTTGAATCCTCACCAAGCGTCAAATAGCATTCCATAAAACAAAAACAAAACAGAGAAGGAGTGACAAAAAAAAGAAAATATTAATATTCCCAGTTAACAAAAGTATAGGAACTAGTGTCGGGAACACTGGTGTAACACGTAGCTCGGTCAGATCTTAACATGCTGTAGTTTGCTTTAGTTTTTCTTATAAAGGAAATCATACAGTTACTACCGAAGCCCTCTGTGGACTCTACCCTGCCATTCCCCTCCCTCCATGCCCAAAGGTAACCGTTATTCTGATCTTGACTTTTATCATTCCCGTGTGTGTTTTGGTATGTTGCGTGTGTACATATTCTCAAATGATACGTGATTTTGTTTTGCATTTTAAAACTTTATGCAAGTGGTACTAAATGTATCATTTCCCCACTTGCTATTTTTGCCTAACAGTGTTTTTTGAGATTTAACCACATTGATATATGTTGTTTGAGTTCATTCATTTCAACTTCAGTATCTTGTTCCATTGCACGAATATGCCACCATTTGTTTGTTCATTCTGCTGTTGATGGACATTTAGATTGTTTCCAGTCTTCTGCTTTTACTTTTTTTTTTTTTTTTAATGTTTATTTATTTATTTTGAGAGAGAGGGCATATGTGTGTGAGCAAGCGGGGGAGAAGCAGAGAGAGAGAGAGAGAGAGAGAGAGAGAGAGAGAGAGAGAGAGAGAGAGAATCCCAAGCAGGCTCCATGCTGTCAGTGCAGAGCCCAGTGAGGGGCTTAATTTCATGAACCATGAGATCATGACCTGAGCTGATATCAAGAGTCAGACGCTTACCTAACTGAGCCACCCAAGGCACGCCCAGTCTTTTGCCTTTATAGACAGCGGATGCAGGGAACATTTTTCACGGGGGCAAGAATTTCTCTCAAGGATGTAAGTGTGAGGGCTGTGTTATGGGTTATGCACATGCACGAGCAGGAAATATTACTGAATTCCCCCCAAAGTGCTTTAATTTATACTCTCACCACAAGTGTGAATTTCATTGCACTGTATCCATGCCAACACTTGATATTATCAACCTTTTTACTTGTGCCTATCTCATGATTATGAAATGGTATACAATTGTGGTTTTAATTTGCATTTACTAGGTTACTAATAAGGTTAACTATCATTTCACTTGCCTTGTAGGCACTTCAGTTTCTGCTTCTGTGAGTTGCCAGTTCAAATCTTTGCTCCACTGTTGGTGTTATTATTGCTTTGGGGTTGCTGATCTTTTTCTTGTTGATTTATAGGAATCTTTATGTGTTCTGAATGGTATTCCTTTGCCCGTACCGCACATACGCTTTTCTAGTTTGTCTTTTTCCTTTGCTTATGTACCTTTGATATAGCCTCATTTTATTTTAAGCGATAGATTTTTTTTTTTAATTTTTTAACGTTTATTCATTTTTGAGAGACAGAGCAGGAACAGGGGAGGGGCAGAGAGAGAGAGGGAGACACAGAATCCGAAGCAGGCTCCAGGCTCTGAGCTGTTAGCACAGAGCCTGACACAGGGCTCAAACTCAGGAACCGCGAGATCATGACCTGAGCCGAAGTCAGACGCTTAACCAACTGAGCTACCCAGGTGCTCCTGATTTAGTTTTTAACTGGCAGAAATTATGCCACATTTTTTCTAGCTTTATTGAGATATAATTGGCATACAACATTGTTAAGTATAAAGGATACACAGTGTGTTAGTTTGATACGTTAATATCTTGTAAAATGATTCCCGCCACAGCATTAATTAACACCTCCATCCTGTCACATAATTACCATTTCTTTTTTGTGGTGAGAACATTTAAGATCTACTCTCTTACCAACATTTAACTGTGTCATCTTGGTTTTTTCCTGGGTAATGGGAATTGTATGTAACAAATGTTTTTCCTTTTATATTTCTGTTTATTTTCCAAATTCTCTCCATCAAGAATGGAGAAATCAGGAAAATGCTTGCTTTTGCTTTTGGTTTTTTTGAGAGAGAGAGAGACAGAGCATGGGGTGGGGAGGGGCAGAGAGAGAGGGAGACACAGAATATGAAGCAGGCTCCAAGCTTTGAGCTGTCAGCACAGAGCCCCACGCAGGGCTCGAATTTGTGAACCACGAGATCATGACCTGAGCCAAAGTCAGACACTTAACTGACTGAGCCACCCAGGCGCCCCAGGAAAATGGTATTCATCAGCATAGGTATACTAAGTGCTGTGTCCCCATGAAGTGGCTAGTAATCTGCTTCATTCCCACAGCTGCTGCTGGACACCCATTCCTTGAAGATGGTCCTGCTTGATCTACCTTCCATTGGCTCACAGGTGGTGAGGAAAGCACCTGCCAGTTACACTAAAATTGTTGTGAAAGGCATGACCCGGGCAGAAATGATACTCAAGGTGGGTCTTGTGTCTTCCTCAGGGTTTCTATTAAAAGGGGCTGGTTATCTGGTGGTTTATTCGAAGGACTACTGGTTTTGAAAGTACAGGTGAGGGCTGTCCCCATCAGCCCCAAAGGATTGTCCACATTCTTTGGCTAGCCAGATTTGGGCCTCATCAGAGATTGTTGAAAGTCAGTGGACAGTTACTCAGGGGATCAGTAATTCTTTGTGACAAATGAATTTTTCATTGTAATGGGATCCTCTTGTAGGATTTGGCCAAGATTGGAAATTAGGTGGGGCTGTCACTGTGAATCAGTGTCTGAGTCAAGGATCTCTTTACTTCTCAGCAGGAATTTAGCCCAGCTATCAGTTACTCACTTTCCCACATAAACCTCTTTAGCTTTCTATACCCTGCAGCTTTCCAGGAACTCCAAGCAGATGTTGCAGTAACTGAATCTGATCAGCAAATAGGCTTTAACGGGGGCTTTAGGCCCCGTTTAACCAACTATTATATGTGGGGTGATGATATGGAGAATGTCTGAAGCCTTAAGCACCTGCATCTGATTTTCACCTGCACTTGTTGAGAAGAGAGGGGGGCCTGTCTGGGGGAGGGGAGAAGGCCGGAGAACAAATGGAACCATCATGAAATGTTCCTAAAAGTACAGGGCCTGCAAGCTCGTCAGGCCTGTCTCCCAAACAGAATGGCTCGAATGATGGCGGGAGTGAAGAGTAGCTGTGTCCCATCAGTGGGACCAGGTGAGGTTCCTGCACAGACCTTGAGCCCAGGCCGGGGGAAACTGGAAGCGGCCTAATCGGCTTCTTCCCCCAGCTGGCTCACTCACCGGAGAGGGGAGCGTGCAGTTGGGGAGCGATCTGCAGGGAGTGTCTGAGTGAATACGGCTTGTCACCCTCTGGTCCATTCTCAGGAGTTCCTGCATTCCAAAACCGAAGCAGAATGGATCTGAAGATTGTGATGCCCTCAGTTTCCTTCTGTTTGTAGATTAATTGACAGTTTAAGTGCATGTAGTTAAATGAAGTTCAGATTTTAAGTCTTGAAAGGCAACTTTGGGATTTTTGTCCTTGAGAAAATCCATTTAGATCTATGGGTTTTGTGAGTCATTCCTCAGGGATAAAGACGCATTGGGACAGTAGGAGCAGGTATCGTGAACCCCCATCTCAGAACAGGAGGCTCTCCGGCACAGCGTTTCACAAATGGTCCCGATACTTAAAAACCACGTGGGAGGACCCCACCCCAGGTCTCTGAGTTCAGATCTTCAGGGGAGGCACCTAGAAATCTACACTTAAAAAGCAATCCAGGTGATATTTATGCTTTAATAAATTTAAGAAACGTTGCTGTAATTGAACGTTGAGATGAAATAGGCCGTCGGGACATTTCTGAGTTTAGGGTTGCTGCCGCTTAAGGAAATCTTGCAGAATCCATTTTGTGGTCAGCTTGCAAGTAAGGAAAAATGATCCCCTGCTTTCCAGTCATGAGTTTTCCTGCAGGCCCACTCTTGTCTCCCTCCCCTGCAGGTAGTGATGGCCCCTCACGAACCGCTGGTGGTGTTTGTTGACAACTATATCAAACTCCTTACGGACTGCAACACAGAAACCTTCCAGAAGATACTGGACATGAAGGTTAGCTCGCTGTCTTGTTTTGTCCACACTTGCACATCCTTCTCACACGCAGTGGTTCCTAACCAGGGGGTTGGATACGGGCTCCTGGGGAGCTTTCTCAGAGTGCATCTGCCTAGCCCCAGGCCACAAACCAGATTCTAAGACGTCTTCTGAGGAGAAGGACCCCGGACAGAATAACTTCCTGACTCTGCTGGTACCTCCGAGCCCCATGGAGAAGCAAAGGCTCAGCAGAGGCTGGGGGCCGAAGGAGTGAACTGTCCCTTCTCTCCGCCCCTTCTTTCTCTCCTTTCCTTTCACCCGTTTTTCTTCCCTCCGCTCTTCTCCCAGGCTACTACCCACGGCAGGCAACGCCCCCGAAGCAAGTGTTCGTCTTCAGCCTAGAGCAATTATGCTGTTTGCACAGCCGTGGCTAACAGCACACGAGATATTGCGCTCTCCCCTGGGGACTTACTGGGGCCAGATGTCATGATTACCCTCCTTTCTCTTTCAACTTCAGGGGCTGAAGAGAAGCGAGCAGAGCAGCATGCTGGAGCTCCTGCGCCAGAGGCTCCCCACCCCGCCTTCAGGGCCAGAAGGCTCCGGCTCACTGTCACTACTGGCTCCGACACCAGAACAGGAATCCTCTCGCATCCGCAAACTAGAGAAACTGATTAAAAAGAGACTGTAGGAGCATGCATGGGGCACTGCTTTCCCTGGCTGGTGCCCCTCAGCACCCGGCTGCCTGGAAGCCCCCCACCAATCCTGCATTCCCCCTGACTCTCAGATCATCAATCCTGAAACCTCCTGGGACATTTGGGTTGTTCATGTGTCTTCTCCATGACCTGTCTTAATTCTTGTCCTAATCCAAAAGCCAAGCAAGGGCAGGGTGATAAAAAGGCTACAGAGGTGGTCTTTGATTCTGTAGCAGAGGCAGCGGTGAGTGAAAGGGCCCTGCGGTTCACTTGTGTTCCTGAGCTGCTCGTCACTGGCTTTACAGCCTCACCTCTGCTGTCACACCTTCTGGCACGTGGCCCTATCTGCCCCACCTGGCCAGACAACATGGGTAGAAGCCCTGGACCTCACCCCTTCCTCCATTTGCTGCTGTGGGAGGTTACCCCTGCAGCCAGACGCTAAGATTTGTGCTCCCTGTTCTGTGGGCTTGGCTCTGGGGCCTGAGCTAATGCAGTGGCACATTACAGCTGTAGGACATTCGTCTTGCCTGATGAAGGCAGTGAAAGCAGGTGCATTCTTCCTTCTAGATCCATCTCCTGGTATGTATTGTCATGCCTAGGCCAGGTTATCTCAGTAATCTCCGGTCCCCTCTCTGTATGTGTCTCAGGAGAAAGTCCCTCTGTGTGTCTCACCCAGGAAGACTGTATGTGCTAGGCCTCAGAAGCAGGTGCCCTCTGTGCCCTGGGGCTCCTTGCCTGGGTATGGGGGTACACCCATATCTGCCTTGGAGAGAGGGTTCTGCTCGGCATACTCACCGCATGCTGTAAGCAGATTATTTTCCCCATTTCTTTATTCCCACTCTAGCCCTGACTTCTAGGGGAGGGATTGCCTTCTGTGAAAAGAAACTAGGAAGTTTTCCTAGAAAACTTGTCCTAGGCTTTCTCCTCAGATGACGCTGTGGGACAGCACAGGAGGCCTGGGCCCTCTAATCCCCTTCCTGGCCATGTATTTTCAAATCCACATTACTTTCCAGAATGATCTGAAACAACAGAGGTGATGTGAGGTGCCAGAACAACATACCTTCGGAACAGAATGTTGACCTTAAACACCTGCTCAGAGCCTGCGCCAGCCCAGAACACAGCCTGACCCCCGGCCTGCCCGGCCTGTCCAGTGGCTGTCAGCCAGCATGGCTTTGCAGAAGAGAGCTGCCCCCTAGAGCCGCTCAGTCCCCACATCATCCTGCAGCATGAGAACGGGCAGCATGTCGGGTAGCTGCCCTGACTTGCCTGGTTCAGTGGAAACCGAGCCTCAGTTAACCGGGACCACAGCCTCAGGGCAGCCGCCGTTCATGTCTGCGTTGTTCGGGAATTCTGAACAATGTGTTGGCCAGGTGGGGAGAGAGCGCTAAGGAGGAAGGAGGAGCTCTTTACAGAAAATGCACATAACAGGCCCTCAGGATAAAATTGGGATATCAAATAGCGCTCAAAAATGAGTTTTCAGGATAGAGGAAGTTTCCTGAAAATCCATAAAACTTGTGACAGCCATAAAGGAGGAAACTTTAAGGTTTGAAAACCAGACCAGGAACTGATTATTTTTCCCTTTCTTGTTTTCCAATGCAACCAGTCTGTGCGGCGCCCCTTCCCCTCCATCAGCCTTGTCCCAGACCCAGCCCATCGGCTGCAGCTTTGATCCCAGGCCTCACTTCTTCACCGGCTTCCAGTCTCTTCTTGCTAGTCAGTATGATTCGTATGTGCTGAGCTGAGCATCTCAAACTGGACAACACCGAGAAGAAAGTAAGAGGTGTGACCTTTGGCTGAGCTCTCTTAGGGAAAGATTGCTAAATGAGAAAAGTGCAGAAAGGCCGGGGAGGGGACGGGGCGAGCGCAGGCCGCACACTGCCCGGACTTCACTTTGCCGGGACAGCCGTCCTGCTGCCCTGGTGACGCCCCACAGCGCGCACTGAGGGAGGTTAACATTCTCTTCCTGCCCTTGAAAGAAGGGCTGATGGGCCCATCTCCAAACAGCACAGGCACTTCAGCCATCTGTCGTCAACCTGGGGAGCCGGGAGAGCCAGTGGACTCTTGCACCTGGTTCTTGTCACTCTCGGTGTTTATAGACCCGCACTTCTCTCTCTGGTTCATTCTGAGGAGTTGTTTTCTGGACGTCTCCGTAACGCATTGAGATGTCAAGCCGCTGTTTCCCCCCTGTTGGTGGTCACAGCCAGGGAAGTTGCTTTCTTGATTTATTACATTGTCAGTAATCTCCAAGGAGCCCACAGATGTCAGTAGGAGTTATGCTAAATGTCTCGTTGATAGAGTCTGAATTCCGCGTATGCATCTTCTAAAGACTGCATGTTTCTCAACTGGGGGTACGCATCAGAGTCACCTGGGGCCCATTTTACAAATACGGTTGCCTGGAGATTCTGAATCAGGAAGTCTGGAGTGGGGTCTGGGCATGTGGGTGATTGGAACATTTACCCCCCTTGTTAGAAACTATTGCAGTAGAGCGACATTTGCTTTATCAAAGTGTTCCCGTAGCACATTTTCGTGAAGATTTATTTTTCCCAACTCTCTAAGCAAGTGTAATTACTGTATCGTTGAGCTGGTACCAACATGGGAAAGACTCTTTGCTAACATCCAGGGGCTTTAATTTGAACCTTGTGTTGATGACAGGGACCATGCCAGAATTGTGCTGTCCCCATAGAGACTAAGAAGATTCTTGCCGTTTTGACAACCTGGCCCCAAAGAGAAATTTGACATATGATTGTCACTTCAAAATAACATATATAAAGGAGATAAAAACAGTAACAAAGAACTCTGTTATTAAGCTAAATTAGATATTGTGCCCATTCCTCCCCCCCCACTTTCTCTAGCTCCTAAAAAAACAAAACAAAAAACAAAAAAACTTGAAGCCACTTTATGTGGTTAAAATACATATTGGTAATTTGTAATTGATGAAGATCTACTTTTATGGACAGACTTCCTGACAGCTGGCTTAGGGGTGGCCAGGCCGGAGAAACTTCTGTCTGAATCATAACCATGTGATAGGAACCACAATGGGTGGACCGAGTGTTTGGACCTCCAGGTTCGGTTCTGGAAGTGAAACTGTCGCCACTCCTCCCTCTCTTAAAGAACCAAGAACTAGTACCTAGGACTTTGCCCCCAGAAAAAGGTGCCTCCTTTCTCAAGCCGAGGATGGCTCTTGGGTGCAGATCAGACGGGACTGAGAGCAGACTGCGAGGGAGCAGGGTGACAGTTATGGACCGGACAAGGCGAGCAAGCAGGTCTGCGGCTGCTGCCTGATGTGGGGGTGCTCCACCAGCCCATCCTGAATTGCTGTTGGACGAGGAAACCTAGCTCCCTGTTTACGGAATGCTAGGGGAAATGCCAAAAGGTCACAGCTGGAAATGTAATTCCTCTCCCTAGGAGGAGAAATCTCCAGAATAACTAGCTGGCTGACGGTGAGAGCAAGTGTTTCACACTTCTCTACTCCAAGTCAGATTTCTAAAAATAAAATCATTAGAACTGCATCGGGCCGTTTAAACAATAGCCTTGGAAACACGGACACATGAAAAGTTGGCATCCATTTTATATCGTAAATCTCAATTTCCAGTCTGATCCTAGTATTTATCAAAATAGATAGCCTCCCAGACCCTCAAAGTTCTATACTTGTGGGAGATATCAATTTCCTTAAAATAAAGGGACTGCTTTTTTGTGTAAATATCTTTCATTTCCCCCATCTGGAAGTGATTTCGCGGTGCATATTGGAGCATAAAGTACTACAGTTAATTAAAGCATTACTGGATGTCATTTGCTAGGGTGTATTTCCTTACTGATGACAGAAAACAGAACGGACAATAGGAAAGAATCAGGAAGCCTGTGAACCTCGGGCCCTCCGCAGCGTCTCCCCTTCTCCCCGGTGAAGATGTGCCCCTTCCCTGACGGCCGAAGGAAGCAGTGCCTGAAAACAGACTCGTTCATCAGCGCGGTCCTGGCACGTCCAGTCTGCTGGACACCTCTAAATACGCGTAGAGCGTGCTGCGTCCGATCTGGAACCCTTCTTGTGCTCTGAATTTCTGTCCTGTTGACTTTCCCTTCTCCACCTTACTGTTCCGGTCATAGCCTGCTTTTCCATGTGACTGCAGATGAGTTCTGTCCTGTACACAGTAAGTTAATCCTGTTTCCGTAATAAGTGGGTGGGCATTTTGCAGTGAACTTTTTGGGAAGTCTGGCGTTTCCTTCAGCGGTGGAAAATCTGTTGCAGCACTTCCATTAGGCCGGCTTCAAGAGCCTTACCTAGTTTCCATTCTTTATTTCCACCCCCTCCCCACTTCACTGGGGTACCCAGAGATCAATCTGATGAGAAAAGAGACTTTTCCTTAGAACCCTCCAGAAGAGCAGTGCGAGGTGGCTCACCTGCCCCGTTCTCGTCCTTGTCACCAACATAACCAGCCACTGGAGAGCAGCAGGGTAGGAAGACTGTGTCCATCTGAAACAAAAGCAGCCTGAGACTGGACATTTCTACAGAAGGACCTGGTCTCCAGGTCCGGTTACGGCACTTTGACTTGACGTTGGACGAGTCCTTAGTCCTCCGAACCTTAGTTTTCAGGATCTGTATAAGGGGATTATAATTAATAGGACTGTGTAGGTCACAGGAGACCAGGTTGCGTGCACACGCTCTGTCAGCCATCAGGCAGTGTGAAAAACGAAGTAAATGTCCATTATCGCTCGCCAGGCCTGAACCACCAGTGCCCGGTGGCTGAATGGTGGGTGGCCATAGGGCTTGTTCTGTCCCTGGACTGACTTGAACAAAATGGCCACGTGACAACATAACCATGCTGCTGTGTGCAGGCTGCCTCAGGGGTGAGCAGCGGAATAGCTAGTCTTTGCCTTTTTAAAAAAAAAAATTGTCTATTTATTTTTGAGAGACAGAGAGAGACAGAGCGTGAGCAGGGGAGGGGCAGAGAGAGAAGGAGACATGGAATTCAAAATGGGCTCCTAGGCTCCGCGCTGTTAGTGCAGAGTGAGCCCGAACCGGGGCTCAAACTCACGAACCGCGAGATCGTGACCTGAGCCAAAGTCAGACGCTCGACCGACTGAGCCACCCAGGCGCCCCAAGTCTTTGCCTTTTCAGGTCATGCTTGTGATATCCAACTTATTCAAGCGTTTTAAGACTCTCCGAACCCTCTGTTCCCCTTGTCCTAACAGCTGCTATTTCCACAGTATTTAGGGATAACCCTACAGACAGAAAAGAGCTTCCTCCCTCCTGGTGGTGTTGGCTGGGCTGCCTGTTGTGGAAAATGTGGCACGTTTCCTCTGAAGGCAAATTAGAAAGGTTGCCAAAGTCTCCCTTCCAGACAAATTCGTTAAATACGGTGTCTGGTGTCCATAGACCAGACTTCAACTGGCCATTCATGGCAGGGACAGAATTCCTGCCTGCCCTCCTTTTTTTTTTTTTTTTTTTTTTCCCTTTCCTACAATACCCAAAAAACTACGTAAGAATATCTTGGGACAGGCAGAGGTTCACCAGCTATTTGCATTACTTTACAGTTGCCTTTCAAAGAAGTTTAGACCTTTCCCAAGGCCAGCTGAATCCCTATAATCTGGGTTTTCAATCCGCTTTGGGGATATTGATACAGAGAATGCTAAGTGATAGAGGGATATTAAAGTTAAACAGGGTTCAGCGCTTTGTCCCCTAGGGATGTTTATCACTTAATCTCAGGGCTCTGGTAGCTTCTGCTCAGTAAGCAAATGGAATTTGTACAATTGCCGTGCCTCCTCCCATTTGGGGTCATTTTTCAAAAGTGAGAAATTAAGAACAGCTTCTCCACAAACTTTCCTTTGCTTCTGAGGCCAAGGAAATTATTTGCAAAGCGGGCAGCCACTTTCAGGAGAGCCAGGTGAAGTGATGGAGAGAAACTCTATCTTCTTGTGCATGTTTGCTCTGTGCTGATGGAAAAGAAAGGCGGTTCTCGGGGAGAAGGGAAGCAGACCAGCTGCTGGAGAGACCGCATGCCCCAGAATTCTTCCCAAACTAAAGCACTGTGGCTCGGCTGCCTGGAACAGACCCTGAAGAGCATCAACAGGCAGAGGGAAAAATAGCCAACGTTGTAGAAAGAAAAACATGAATTCACACACAGAGACACCCCACGACCTCGTACCCATGCCTGTTGCCTCCCTGGCACGGCTCTCAAAGTATTCATGCCGTTGGCACTACAGGTGGCTGGCTGTGCTGTCACAGGAGGGCGCCCACTGTAGGTGAGGTCCCAGCTGGGTTCATCCGGGCCCTTGGCTGCAGCCCCAGCTACCCATACTGTCGGGCAGGCAGATCATCTCTTTGATCGTGAGGGGGACCAAGGGGTCTGCACTCTTCCGTGCTCTCTGTATCTGGATGGGAACCAGCTGCTGAGTATTTACTGCATCCTGAATACGGGGTGCTACCTCGTGGGATCAAAATCGCCGCTAAGCAGGTGTGGCCAGCTCCATTCTGTCGACGTGGACCTGGAGGCCTGGAAGGCAGATGCCACTGCCACGGCCAGCAGGTGGTGGTGCCAGGGTCTGACTCCTGTCTCGGTCCACCCATGCTCTTTGTGCCACACCTGTGGCTTTCAAATTCACGAGACACCATTTTACGTGGGACTCTTGCTCTACAGAAGTATTTTATTAACACGTGTTACAAGTTCAAGTAACTTTCAAAGCAAATCAGAGAGAGAGCATTGAAACCACTGCAGTAAATAGAAAGCATTTTAAATCTCAGGTGATGGATGACACTTGATCAATCCCGGCATCCAACTTATTTCTGTGCTTGGCTTTGGTTGCACAGAATACAGAAAGCTTGATTTAACCCAGCTTAGAATTTGCAG